>NC_079522.1:727500-1927500 GCF_003711565.1 Takifugu flavidus
CGGCCCCCCTGGACTACGAGGCCACGCAGGAATACAATGTCGTCATTGTGGCGGTGGACTCCGGCAGCCCCAGCCTAGCCAGCAACAACTCCCTCCTCGTCAAGGTGGGCGACACCAACGACAACCCACCCATCTTCAGCCAGAATGTGGTGGAGGTGTCCTTCCCGGAAAACAACGGCCCCGGCGAGAGGGTGACGACGGTCACCGCCGTCGACGCCGACAGCGGAAAGAACGCTGAAATAGCGTACTCCCTGGACTCCGCCGTTAACGGGATTTTCTCCATTGACGCGGACACCGGGGACATTCGAGTGAACACGATCCTGGACAGAGAGCACACAGAGCGCTACGAGTTCAAAGTTATCGCCAAAGACAAAGGCGTCAACACCCTTCAGGGCTCGGCGACGGTGGTCGTCCTCGTGTCCGACAAGAATGACAACGAGCCAAAGTTCATGCAGGACGTGTTCACCTTTTACGTCAAGGAGAATCTGGAGCCAAACAGTCCGGTCGGCATGGTTACGGTCATCGATGCGGACAAAGGCCACAATGCGGAGATGAGTCTTTTCATCGAGGAGGAGGAGGAAGTCTTTTCAATTGAGAATGAGACCGGGACCATTTTCTCCACCCTCTCCTTCGACAGGGAGCAAAAAACTACCTACACCTTCCGCGTCAAGGCCGTGGACGGAGGCGACCCCCCCAGATCCGCCACTGCCACGGTCTCGCTGTTCGTCATGGACGAAAACGACAACGCCCCCACGGTGACTTTCCCTAAGAACAGCTCCTACACCCTCCTCCCCCCCTCTAGCAACCTCAGAACTCTGGTCAGGAAGGTCATAGCCACCGACACAGACACCGGTATCAACGCGGACCTGAACTACAGCATTATCGGGGGAAACCCTTTCAAGCTGTTTGAAATTGACGGGGGCACCGGGGTCATTCTGCTGATGGGGAAGCTGGAACCGAGGCACTACGGCCTCCACAGACTGGTGGTGCAGGTGAACGACAGTGGCCAGCCTTCGCAGAGCACCACCACCTTCGTCCACGTGTATGTGAACGAGACTCTGTCCAACTCCACAGTGGTGGAGGCTCAGGTGGCCAAGAGCATGAGCACGTCCCTCAACACCAACATTGCCGGCGACCCCAACTCGGACCTGAACAAACAGAGGCTGAGCATCGCCATCGGAGTGATTTCGGGCATCATGACGGTCATCCTCATCATCCTGGTCGTCGTCATGGCCCGCTACTGCCGGCCCAAGAACAAGAACGGCTACGAGGCCGGGAAAAAGGACCACGAGGACTTTTTCACGCCCCAGCAACACGACAAGTCCAAAAAACCCAAAAAGGATAAAAAGAAGCAGAAGTCCAAACAACCGCTGTACAGCAGCATAGTCACCGTGGAGGCGTCGAAACCCAACGGGCAGCGCTACGACGGCGTCAGCGAGAAGTTGTCGGACAGTCCCGGCATGGGCCGCTACCGCTCGGTCAACGGAGGTCCCGGGAGCCCAGACCTGGCCCGGCACTACAAGTCCAGCTCGCCACTCCCCACCGTCCAACTCCACCCACAGTCCCCGACAGCTGGGAAAAAGCACCAGGCGGTTCAGGACCTGCCCCCTGCCAACACCTTCGTTGGCACCGGAGATAACATTTCCCTGGGATCGGACCACTGCTCCGAGTACAGCAGCCAGACCATCAACAAGTACAACAAACAGGTAAGGAGACATGGCTCCGTGTCCCCTCCACCCCCCCAACCCCCCCACCCCAGTCACACCACCACCATTCTTAAATGTCCTCTTGTTTCTTTCTCTTAGTGTTTTGTCAGCCATAATGCCTTCCGACAGGGCTAGTCTCAGAAGTCGTCTTTGCCTTTACGGTGCTAATGTGCTTCAGGTTAGCGGTATTGATCTGTTTTGGTTGGGAGTGCCATTCACATGTAATATTTAAGAGGAAGGGGGTCACTACAGATTAGGGGTTTTGTTTAAAAAAACCAAAAAAAACCCACTTTTGCTGCTGCATATGTGGAGGTAGCCTTTCCTGTCAGAGGTGACACGCGTGCTAACCTTGGCAAATGTGTGCCGGGCTACTGTCGACAGCTCACATCAGGGTCTGGTTTGCAGTTATTTCATCCCGGAGGGGATCAGGACCCTGCCCTGCCCTCCTCCCCAGACAAGGCCGCCTTGTCTCCCGCTGAAACGTCGGTGGAACAAAAACAGGAGAGGATAAGAGAAGACGGCAGCACAAACATGGCTTTGTCAGGCTCTGGGAGCCGGTTTTACAGTCTCGGCTTAAGTGGAAACATCTGGCTAGCAGGCCGTATTAGCATCCCGCCGCCGTTAATTGGGCGAGCAGTCAACGTAAGCATTTTTCCATCACCTGCCATATTGTGCCATGAGTTCATATGCGTCCTCATGTCAGAACATCTGGAGGTTTCTTTTGTCCACCTTTAACAACTGTCTGGTTGCTCTTTTTCAGTGCGGCAGACAAACAAAAACAGTCGATCCGTATCGAAGCGAGCTGATTTGTTCTTTACGCGACCATTTTATGTGTTTTTTATGGCAGCCTAATGAATTATTGATCCCTCCTGTACTTGGCGTCAGCGTCATCCTTTCAGACTGACTCTCACCGATTTCCTCATTTGTTTCAATCCCCATCTTAACATCTGATGTCCGTATGGCTTCTTTTTTTTGTCTTTGGAATGGTCTGTTTTTCTGCCCTCCGGCACTCCTCTGGCGTATCCTTCCACCTATGTAAACGCACTCTTCTCGTTCTCTCCTTTACAGTCAGTCTGTTTACACGCGCCGTGCTAGCGGGGCTAAGGTTACAGCCCGGGTGGCTAACTGAGAAGCATGTTGTTCTACATGATTAGCTCCACACCTCGCCACATGTTTTGCTTTCAAAGCTTCTCTGTACATGTCGGGTGATGCCCTTTTTTGGAGGGGGGGGGGGGGGGGGGGGGGCAGAGGTTTGGTAATAAATCCCCTGTCTCTCCTCCACCTACTCTCAGATTGTCTCACTCCCCTCCTTTGCAGATTCTAATATGGTGTATTCGCCAAGCTGCTTCCCAGAGTGTGGGGAGTGCTGTTGCTTTCGGATGTCTCCTGCATAATTAAAGGGCACTCTATTCCCCTCCGCCGCTGCTGCAGTAGCTCGCATTGTCTGCCTCGTTGCCCCGCTTATATAATTATTTACACTCTGCATTTAATGTTCGGGGTTTTGATGAGGTGCACATTTGCTAGCATGTCGTGAGGAGCGAGGTGTTTGCCTGACACTTAAAGTGTGTGTCTGGTGCTCCCTGTTAGCTGATTGAATTGTCGAAAGTAGCGACGGCGTCTGGCTGAGCCGATGCTCACCGTTGATAAATTCCATTGAGGTGAATGGGGCTTAATCTAATGGCTACACAGGAGAGCTAATTGAAGAGGTGCGTGTGTTCATGCGCTCCAATTACGGCATTAAACAGCCACCTCTTCATTAGATTAAGTCACGGCACGGTCACGCTTCTGTTTTTAAAGGGCTGCCGTGTCTAAAAACATCCCGGCCTTCATTTAACCGAAAGGCCATAAACACGCAAACTAGCGCGGAGTGCCTCAGGAATTGGAATAAGCAATAAGATTTTATAGTTTAGCGATCAAGAGATATTGAATTCCACTTCAAAATGAAGGAAAACTGACAACGACCTAAGTTCCACTAAGAGAAATTGGAGATTTTTAGTCACCGGTTGCTGCCTGTGGTTAAGATTTCCCGTTTTAGCGTCTGTGTCGGCTAATCTCTTAATGCTCATCTGTGGGAAGAGCTAGCAACAGGCACAAGAAAGGCAGCCCTGTTAGCGGTGGAGAGAATGGCCCGTACTGTTTCACAAGGGACTTGAGGTCGGGTGAAGAGACAGAAAAAGAGAGCAGGAGGAAGGGCGGGCGGAGGAGAAGAGTGGGGACCATTGACTAATCCCTGAGGTATCGGGTTCCATCTCTGTCATCGTCTGCCTAATCTAGAAGTAACCGCGCTGGCAGCCGGCTCGGCCAGGTAACCAGGCAACTGAAGAGGTTTATCGTCGTGGTTGTTTTAGCCCGTCGGACATTTAAAGTGTCATTAAGTCGAGACACTTTTGAGACGGAGGGCACAAAGCAGCTGTCAAAGTCTTGAGCAGGCCTTGATTTGAGCTCCCGGTCGGTCCTTGTCGAGGCCCTCCCTTTGAAACGAGCTTACTTGCCATGAACACAACAATTATCGTCCCTCCTGGCGGTCGCTCCTGCCAGAAAACAATAGAAAGTGGCAAGAGACAGGGCGGCTTTGAAGTGCCGTTGAATTAGAACAAGCCATCAGCGATTGTTTTATCAGCGCACTTCAAAGCCCGCAGGTGGATCACCCTTAATGATCGCTGAGGCGCAGCAGCTTGCGTTGCGCAGCATTAGCCCTGAGGGCAGGCTAAAGTCGTGGCTCACACACCTCCGGCGGGTTACCCCGCCTCAGGGCCGATGCCGCGGCGCATCTGCCGGACACCCTCTACCCAGGCGACAGAGGCGACCTCCAGCTGCGCCCGCAATGGTGCGATTTGCCTTGTGCAAATCACGGCATGCAAATAGGGGTCGCCTGAGTGGCCTTTGTAGCCAAAAGAGAAGATGGGATGTCCCTACAGGCTGCAGGAAACCATCATGGAAATGGAGTCTTTTGCCTCTGGCCTCATTTGCTTGAACCTACAGAATGTAGCTGCCTAAACACCTCTGATTAGCCACACATGTGGGAGTGAAACCTGCTTTTACCCTCCTGCAGCTAAAAATCCTCCAATAACCTCAGTTCTCCATACAGTTCAAGGGTTCTCCATTAATTTCCCAGGTGGATTCAGTCGCTGGGATTTGCTCCCTGCAGTTTTTCCCAACCTGCTCGTGTCTAAATTGCATCCAATCACCCACCTGGACCCCGAACCTTTCAAATATACGCGACTTTTTAAATTTTTTTCACACTTCTTCTCATTCCGTCAACTTAAGATCTGATTAGATCGGCGAACTCGAGCGACTCCAGCTGTGCCCGACTTAGGGTTCCGCGAAGGCCCAAAAAAGGAACTCTCGCTCGAGTAAGAAATGGGATTAAGGGGCAATAACCTGGTTTGTGCGTTAGCGCCTCGTCATCGCCGGTTCAGGCTGTGACTGATTTTTATCAAAAAATTATTTTAGATCTATTACAGTTTAATTCAATCTGCAGTGAGTCAGGCCTCTTTTTTTTTTTTCTTGATTAAGCTACGGGAAGAAAATGGAAGGAGTAAGAGCGCGCGGTAATACTCATGAAATTGCAGTGGGCAGCATGTTCTCTCGTAATTTGGTTTGGTGATTTTGAATGCATCTGCTGAAAGGCAATTACGGCCCTCGGCATTAGACCGACCTGATCTACCGGCAGAGGAGGAAATCAGAGGCTCTCTGTTGTGCAAAATGTCCTCACGTGGACTTTGGACTTTGTGTACCCGTCAGGAGCTGCGAGGAAGTTGCTCCGAGCTAAAGGCTCTTGCAAAGGTTTCCGCTGGTATTCGGGGTCTAAGAATCCAAAAGAAAACCGTAGCGATCACAGGGGAACAATGAGATTTAGCCAAATGCTCCATAGCTTCCACCCTCGCCTCCATTTCGATTTGATGCCACCGGAGAAGAGCCTTTGTTTAGTCGGTGACGGTCATGCCGGTTTGTGCGCACTTGGATGGAGACTAATCACATCTGCGGTGCTGCCGTACCATCAATCACCACATGCTAGCTATATTGTGGGTTTTAGTGGCAATCGTTAGGAGGGGTTTGCACAATAAAACTGACTTTTACAAGACTCCCGAGGTTGGTGATGTGCTAGCTAGCTGTTGTTGTCTCTAAAACCATCCTCTCACACCCACAGTGGACACCAGAACCGGCTAAATGAGAACATCTCTCAGCTCTGCTAGGGCCTGACCCCAGGGAACAGTTCTGTCTGCTAGCTGGATCGCAACACGATTCCGACGTGCTATTCTGTGTTTGTAGCTAATAGGCGGAACGGCGGTGTTTTGTTTACTCCGACGGAGCAGGGGCAGTAATGATGCCTCTTTTTGTCGACTTGTGGGAAGGGTCACGGAGCTTTTCAGCGTTTGACATCAGCATCAACAGGTGGATGGACAGAGGTGTGTTTCTGAGTGAGAAAACTGCCTGATCTTGAAAACAGCCCCCGTTCAGGTCCAAACGAAGGCTCCTGCAGACCGGCGCCGGCTCCCTCGCTCTGCTCGCAGACTTCCGCCCTTTAGGCTCTGACCTGCTCTCTTTTGTTGCGAAGAATTTGTTAAAATATTAACGAGTTCCGAGTTCCCCCGCCCGCACAAGACACATTAGGAATGTCGGAGATTAATAATGCACCCGAAAGCTTTGCCATTTTTTGTCTGAAGGATACGATATTTTACCAGTCAGACATGCTAGGCATCGGATTGTAGCAGAGGTGCTCGACTTGGACAGCTTGACTGCTTCCAGGAGCCCTATTTTGGTGCCCCCCCGCTCCCCAAATGAGATTATGGGGTGTATGAAAGAGGAGCTGTCAGAGCCGAGGGGGGACCGGCATGAAAGTTTCTCCATGTTTGCACAGCGGAGGATGTGCACGTCAGTAAAGAGCATGCTAACGCGTGAGGAGCCGGAGCAAACGGTGGGGGGTGGGGAGTTGGGGACGGACTCTCCATCATTCTGCACAGCAGACACACATGTGGCGGCATGCCCGAGAGGGTTTCAATATCCCCGTGTTGTTGTGGCGCTTCGCTGCCGCCGCCTCGACCCCAGGAATGCAGTTCATTATATCCTTCCCTCACACCAATCGAGCTGTTTAGCGGACGCTATTTACGGATGACTTGGAAAACATGTTTGCGTCCAGCCTGGAACAGAAAAGTCACCCCCGAGGAGTTCCCGCCAACGTTTCCCCACTGCACCCACCAAAAAATATTCCCGAATATTGTGCGCTGCATCCGCTGCGACCTTTAGCCTTACTTTAGCATCAATGACAGCGGCTATTGGAGACTCTAGCTGGACCTGCTCGGTTTGGAATTTCTTGCCACATTCATATGCGGCACCATTTATTTGTTAGCTTTGTAAACCTTCGGGGACAGTCGGCGGCTTTGTCAACAGTTGCGCGTCAAATATCAATACTCAGAAATGAAAGTAAGTTAAAGAACAAAGCTAGCGTTCAGACGAGGGCAGTCGAAGAGAACGAGTTACCACATATTTGTGCTACAAGATGGGAAATAAAGACACAAATACCAGCGATTCCTCCGCCTTTGAGAGCGTTTATTTTGGACATTTCTACTGCAGAAGCCATCTGCGGCAGATGTGACCCCTTCAAAGATGATATAAGACATCGCTCTGCCGGAATAAGCGACTCGCGTCCCCGTATTCCGTATAATCTCATCGGCCCGGCTGGTAGCAAACTAAAAAATAAAGCAGAGCTGACTGTAATGCCGGCCGCAGTCAGACAGATTCTTCTGAGTATTGAGGAACTGCAGACATTTAATATGGTTTCAGGTATTGATTTGAGGCACCTCAGCCGATAGCCTCTTTATTCTCCAGCTTCAGTTTCACCTTTAACTCCGGAAAAAGAGCGCTCCTTATTCCTCCCGTCCACTCGGCGGCAGATATTCGATCAAATCGTCCAAAGAACTCCTGTCTTTTTTTTTTTGAAAATGGGTGCTTGAATAATAGCTTTTTTTTCCTCTTCTCTCTTGCTACGCTACAATTACGGAGGCGGGGGGGCGAGGAAACGGGGTTGTAATCAGGACTGAGAGGCCGCTCTTTGACACGGCTCATCTACTGCGAGCCGGTCCGCCGCGACACTTGGGACACAATAGCCAATTGTAAATTACAGAGTGGATTCAGTGGCGAGCGGTGCCCTGAGGGGAAGCTAGCCCACGGAGGGAGCGGAAAATACGGAAAATTGATACATTTGTTGGTGCCCCCCCCCCTCCTCTGCTTCAGGTTGATGAGGTTTGGGAACGTGGGAAAGGCGAGAGCATCAATCAAATTGACATGTCTGGGGGCAGTTAAATGATTAGAATGATGGTAACGCAAACAAGTTTTTTTTTCATATATTACCCAAAGTTTTTTTTTTTTTTTGGGGGGGGTCACGCTTAAAAAGTTCTGAAGTTTATTAAACATTAATAACAGGTTGTAGCGGAAAGGAAGCAAACGGCTGGGAACTTTATGGGCATAAAATTAACTTATTAGACAGTTAAGAGCTCCCGTGAATCTCCGTTTCTGGGGGGGGGGGGTGACAGGAAGCTAAGCGGCTGCGCAGGTGACATTTACGAGCGCGTCGCGGGGATCCCAGGACGGACTTGGAAAGGAGCCCATCGCTGTTTAAACGTCATCGGGATTCTGCGGCCCCGACTGCAAATGTTTGAGTAGCCGAGATTACCGAACAACACCCAACCCCACCGCCCCCTGGGGGGGGGGGACCGTTTGCCGACGGTCATCTGATGTCAGCGCAAACATGCTCGGGATTCAACTCGCCTTTGCATTCATTTGCTTTTGCGTGAAATATTCTGTCGGTGCTGGTGGCCCAGGGATTTATTTGAATCTCCTTATTGACCGCCCCCCCCCCACACACACACACCGCCGTCTCATTGAACAACGACGTGACAACTGTGGATCTTACGGATATGGCTGAATTATTATCTCTGCCAACAGAACTCTGATAGTTTAAGTTGCGGCAGCTCTCAGCGGCCTCGCCGTTGTTACCACGGCGATATACCTTCGCTAACTACTTCGAGATCCTCTGCCACAGCCAAATCACCTCACTTGTACCTGGTTGTTCTGGTCTACGGCTGCCAAAAGTGGAGCTCAGTGGCAACGTGTTCCCATAAAACAAAGTCCTGCTACCTGAGGCTGGCTCCGGCGTCGGAACTTTGTGTTCCGTTAAACTCTTTTGATAAAGCCACCTGGGCGAGCGGGGAGTGACTCAAACAAAGTTCCCACGGCTCTAAATTGGCAGCAGTTGCTTTAACTACGATGGGCTTGTCTCATCCCAGTGCCGCGGCTCCTGAGGGATCTGTGACTCACTGGCCTTCCTGCTTTGATTCACCGGATCAAATTAGAAAAGGGGGGGAATATCAGTAGGTGTGCAACGCTCCCGCTCTGCAGCCGAAGCTACCTTGTTTCTGCTCATCAAGTATCCCACATGCTAGGACTGTATTTTTTATCGACTTCTGATGCCCTAAAGGTAACCCCAACTGTACTGCCTCTGGAACAGCAGGTTAGCAACATGTCGTATTAGCTGCGATAGTAATTGAACGGCCACCATTTTAAAAGCTGACACCGGAGGTGGCCGTTTGTCAGGTTAGCACTGAAAAGCGCTCGGTCCCTCTGGACCACCAGCGCAAGAAAAAAACATTCATGAATAACAAGCTCAAGGCTGTGACCTCAGCCTACGACTGCTTTGGGCTCCACTGGGCATTTATTAGACTCATTTGAAGCCCACTCACAAGGCCCAACAGATCCAGTATCAATACCTGGGCGTCAGTTAGCTGCACACTACAGGGCAGATGTAGCGTTAATCAGATAGCGGCTAATCCAGATCTATCCGAGCCAGGATAGAAGAAGCGGAGAGGATATGCCTTTCTGGGTCATGCGCACTGTGGAAATCTAGAGGTCAGAAAGCAGCTCGGTTTAAGGTGCTTTACGAGTTCTGCGGCGTAAACTTGCACTTTCCTGATGAAGTGCTGCTGCAAGTGCTTCCAGACTGCCGCCACTTTTGGCACATGTGGCCTAATGACGTGAGACTTTGAGTGAGTGACAACGCGACTGCGCCCGCGAGGCTGCCTGTGGGGTTTGGACATGTTTACTCAGCTCATTCAAACGCTTTTCTTTTCTTCTTCCATGTGGGCTCTATTATTAACTCATCCGGTTAAGCGAGTTTGGCGAACACAAATATGGAATGTTACACTTTCCTGCGTAGCCTAAGTTGAATCCTAGGTTAAGCCACCTGCCCCCCGTCCTAAACCGGACAGGCTGAACACAGCGGCTCCTGCTTCCTAACTAGCCTCGACCTGCCGCTGAACATCTGTCAGCGCTCATAACGAACCCTGCAGCATCTAAAGGTATTCATGGTTATCTGGCCCCACCCTCACCGAGATCTTTACCCTCCCCTTGTGAGTAGACCGTGACTAGAGATAAGATCTTTAACAAGCTTGTTGCGAGTTATTTTAGCCTCGTGGGAGCACAATCACAGTCAGGTGTGACCCCAAACCCCCATGTGAGAGGTGGGCTGGACTGCAATACTCCAGGTGACCAGTTGAGGTTGTCATTAATGAGTGTGGCCTCAAACAAATAAAGGTTTGTGAACAACCAGTAGAAACCTCTGGGACAGGGGTGGGCAACCCAGTCCTAAGAGGGCCCCGATCTAGCAGTATTTTCGGTGAAAGCACGTATTGCGTTCCCCTGGAATTACCTGTGTCCTCACTCAGGAAGTCCCTGAGCCTCTGGTCGGACCCCCTCCTCTAGGAGGTGAGGACCCCATTCCCCAAGCAGATGATAAAATACTGCTTAGAAAATGGATCCCGTTGCTCGCATTTAAAACTAAAACCCGTTTCTATGAACTGGCACGGCGGCGAGTCGTCCTCTGCCGGCGGTATTTCCAGGCTTCCAGCGCCCACCGAAATACCCTCGCAGGCACTAACTCCGTCCCCCCTCCCGCAGGATTGTTTGTCGCCTTAACAGTGTTATCAGCAAGTGATGCATTCTGTGCGCCTACGTGTGCGGTGGGCGACCCCGCCTCACGTGTTCCGCTCGCATCGGGGAACAATGACAGCAGCAGCCGCGGCGGCGGGAGGAGGAGGCCCCCGCTATGCGGTGTGAGCCGGTTCTCTGATGGGGAGGCAGGTGACAGGTTTGAAAAATTGGCAAACGGCGCTCGCTGGAAGGCTTCCTGGGGGCTCGGGTAGTTTTAGAAATCACGCGTGAATGCAGAGGAGTGTGAATGAAAAATAGCCGTGTGATTTCACCATGTTGTCCCCACCCCCCACCCCCCACTGTCTTCGCTGTCATCTGCCCCTCAAAGCTCGCCGTTCTCTCGGCTCCTCGCCGCCTCTGTTTCAACACTCCCCCCGTCTCGCCTTCTGTTTTTGCTCTTCCGTTCTCACCCTTCCATCCTCCGCTTCTGTTCTGTGCAGCTTAGCAGACGTGGTTATTTGGGGATTAGAATCTGTAAAACCCGCCTTAGGTGTGTTTGCCTTTGTTACTTTCCCATAGTGGCGCCGCACCGTTGGCGGTTGATCCTCGCTCAGAGGTCAGGCCCGTTCCGTGTGGTTTAGCGGCGATCCCGTCACCGGATTTTTAAGCGGTGTGGCTGGCACTTAGCGGGGAAGCCCGTCGGACGTTCTGGGGACGCGCGGCCCGGCTTCACTTGGCCTGGAGCAAAGCAGTCGGAGGTCGCGACCCCGCGGGGTTGGAGGCTTACGTGCTAGCATACAGATTTGAACAAAGACTGCTGGGATTTCCTGCTTTTTGTCCGTTCTATCATAATAGATGTGGAGCCACCTTTAAAACACTCGCTCCAAACCGTTCCGGAGTCTTTCCGGCATCTGTTTTTTTTTGTTACCAACTGAAACCGCAGCCTGATCCCTCCTGCACATCTGTCCCAGATTGCTCCATCCTTCCTAATTAAACCCTGTTTACCTCAACAGTCTTAAATCCAACTCCTGGCTAATTACGAGGCGCGGGGCGCTGCTTAAACCTCGCTCGCTGATGAGGGCGAGGAGGAATTAGAAAATGCAACAACAGCAGAACCCCCCCACCCCGAGAGGCCCGGCTCTGCCCCCACCTGCAGACCACACCGATGTTTTACGCCAGATTTAAAACCGGGGAGGGAAAAAAAAAAGCCTAATTAATGCTGCAGAACAGCGCTTAAACATTGTTTTGGTGTCTTTGACAGAAGGCGGAATAAAAGGAGCAAAAAAAGGGGAATCTGGAACTTGGGGCGATTTCCAATCATGCATTTTTAATGTTCATTCCGCTGTTTCTTAATTAAATCCATGCATCTGAATAATAACAGTAAAAAAAGCCCATCACAACTGGGTTTGAGGCGGAGAACGGAGCGTTTCCGATGCATAATTTCTCCGGGAACATCCACAAGGGATTTGAACCCGTGTCACTGGGCTGGGCTTCTTCTGGAGGGAGCAGCATTCCTGACACATTCCTGATGGTGATCTGAAGCCAAGGTCACGAAGACCCATTTAAACCTGGGTTAACCGACTCGTCTCTCTCTCACACACACCCCAACACACACACCCACACACACCGAATTATCCCGGCCATGAGCCTGATTCAATTAGCAGGAGGTGAGGAGCGGAGAGATGAGGGTCGCGCTTGCCGTTCCAGCCCGAATGGTGATGCTTCCTGGGAGACTCAGCCCGTCTATATTTGGCAGCTCCCGGGTCAGCGTTCCCGTGGCTGTACTCGCTGCGGCGGCCGTCTATACGTCTCTGACGTGTGTTTGGCTAATAAAAGCCCCCTGTTGCTCCGCCTGAGCGTCAATGAGGTGGGCGCCGGTTAGCATCTCCTTACCGACACCAAATTAGCCTGGCTAAGCACCTCGTATTTGCTGATAGCATCAAAGAAAACCCTCAACGATGGAATTTCTCCTGTTTTCACAGCGTGGCGAGAATTATAGCGGAGGCAGAAATCCAACCGATGATCGGCCGTGTTGTTAGGTATAGATTTCCTTTAGCCGCTATTAAAGCCGGCGATCCATCAGAAAACAAACATATTTAAAAGATGTCCGAACACGCTTCGGCTCCCGTGTTTATAAGAAGCACCTGGTTCTTCCTGCGCCTCCCTCCCCCGCACGGCTGCTCCCAACGTCAGACTTGAGTTGTTTATCGAGTGGAAATAGTTTTATTCTCACGTTAGGTTTTGTTTTCAAAGCTATTTGAAGATCAAAGGGCCAACGCGTATCACGAGTTATCGGCGCCTCCGAAATGAAACATGGAGTTGGAATCCAGCGATCAGATGTGATTCAGGCTGCGCGAGAGGCAACGTGGCCTTGGGGGAGAGAAGCTCGCGATAAAAACAGAAAAACAGGTCGGTCGTGTTTTTCTTTGATTCCTCTCATTGATCACTAATTACAGCCTGACGAGAGCGCCGTTTAAAGCAACAACAAAGGGAGTCCGGCACCGAGCTACTCATTAATTACCAATTGTAAAACATTTACTGTGACAACATCAAAGAAATCTGCCCCCCCCACCACCATCTTTACGGTTTACACGCAGCTGCTGTTCGCATGAATCAGAATTAGCCAACATTTAGCGAAGACTGCTGGGCCGGTTCTGGAAGAACGGGCAGGAATTAAAGCAAACCGTCGGGCCTTGATGGCGCGTTTGTTAGATCAGGATACAACAAATGCTAAAAAGACATCTGAACGGCGCCGGCCCACGTTATAATTCCACTATACGGCAACAAAGGGAATGTGAAGGAGATTTACCGCCGAGGGAAAAATAAGTGTAATACAAGAGGAGAGAAGCGCGAAGAGGAATTCAGACTTTTAGAAGATGTGAGGTCACGGCGAGGCTTCGTGGGAGAAAAAAAACCCGAGAGAAAGGCTGGAAATTAATGAGACCTGAACACGCTTCAGCTAATGAAAGAAGCAGGTTTCTACCAAGGCTCGGACCGTCGCTAACGCCGCCAGGAGCGGCGGGTTGGAGCGAGGCTTTAATGTCGATGTCTGCCAACCTTTGTGGCGCTGGAATAACAGAATCCTAATCTGGCGGAATGTCGCGGTCAGGGGCGGCGGTGAGGCCCGAGGCTTTGTTCCCGTTTGTTCCTGGAACTCTTCCAGGTGTGTGTGAGAGAGAGAGTTTGTGCCGTAGCTTCTGTTCGCGTCACATGACCTGGGCGGCTGTTGGACGACTTGCAGACAGCCGGCGCTCGCCGGCGTGAAGGCTGCTTCCAAAAGGCAGCGCTACAAAGGCAGCGATAAACCGTGACGCTCTGCCTCTTGACAGCAGGAAAAATAACGGCTAATGAGAAAAATTAGGCTCCTGAGCCGAGATCGGAGCCGCTCAGAAGAGGCTCCGGGAAGAGCGACCTTTTTCCCCTCCGGATTGACAGACGACCTCACAGCTCCAGACGCTAAGTGGAATCTGAACTCATGATGAACTCTCGGATCACTTCATGGAAGCTGCGGTGACACGAGCCAACCCCCCCCCCCCCCGTAGATTTCTGCTGGCTTCCGTACGCAGTAATAATTCAGCCGGTGTCTGGGGATCAGAGGAGCCCCCTCATCTGGACCCCGGGATCATTAAAATGCCTGAGGCCAAACGTGCTCCTCGCCGAGGCTGTTTCTCGTCTCCCGCTCCGCTCCGGCGACTCATTCTGCCAGAGAACGCTCGGATCGCTTCGAAAAAGCCCAAATAAGGTGCTTTCTGCGCAAACACCTGTTTTTTTTCTCCCCCCCCCATTTTTTCCTCCCTCCGTTCGCTCCCCTCATTTCTCCCAAGACTGCGTTCCCTATCAAAACAAAGCCAAACAAGGCAAGGAAACAAACATTAGCCGGGGCCTTTTCACAAATTAAACCTCAACTTTTTCCGATCTCCGACGGTAGCCCGGGTGTTTGTTGCCGTGATGTTTGCCGGCGATAACGACGGAACCCTGTCGACTAAATAAAGCGTCTTTTTTTTGTGAGAAGAGGGGCGGAACGCTGGATTCAGGGTCGGGTGCGGCGTTCTCAATCAGGAAGCCGCGTTTTTATCCCTTTGAAAACTAGCGTGGGCGAAGATTTCAAGGAAAATGCGCATTGTGATTCAAAGCACAAGTCCGACCCCAAACAAGCAGGATGCTAGCTAAGCTAAAGGGGTCAGGTGACCAGCGCCGACCTCTGGTACGTATAGCATAAGCGTCGGTGTCGACTATCGATTCGTCGATCGGCCGCCTCGTGGAGTGTGAGGTCCTGACGAAAACGGCGCAATCCATCGATCCCGTTATTATTCCTTCCGCTGTGGATTTAGCTCGGAGCGTTTTTTAAAGTGGAGGATAATCAGCATCAACACGTTTACATGTTGAGTCCGAGAGGAGTTCAAACAAATTGTGTTAGCCTTTTTCTTCTGTGCTAACGCAACCTGATTGCAGGTCAGCTCTCGTTTTCGCTCCATTACTGGGGAGGTGTGTGTGTGTGTGTGTGTGTGTGTGTGGGGGGGGGGGGGGGGGGGGGGGGGCTGCATTAGGCTTCTTCCTGCACGTAGAAAATGTGCTCGCTCAACGGTTTAATCCGCCGAAGACCCTTTTAATGACGGGAATTTTATACTACACTGCCTTATTCAATTAGACGACAACGGTGTACGAAGCCGATATTAGCTAGCTGCCCCCCCCCCCCGACGTTGCAACACATGTTGACGTGGCGCCGCCGCCGTAGCGAACTGCAGGACGACATCATCTCATTTTAGCTGATGCTTCGCAGCTAATGACGGCTGTTGAATTGCAGATCTGGGCGGCGGCGTGTGTTTGCCAGAGTGAATTATTGTTATTTCATCTATTTCTCAGAGGGGGGAAACAAAATATTAACACCAGTGTAGCGGCTGCGTTTGTCGGGCACATTTGGTCTGTTTGAACTTGGATGATAAGGAAATATTAATGGAGACGGGAGGGTTTTCCGGATTTACCGGCGTTTGTTTGTGCTTGCTGCTGGTGGGGGCGAATTAAAAATAAAGGCGGGCAGGTGCGCAAACAAGGTGGAGAACAACGGCGCCCCGGCTCGTCTCCGTCTCCAAGGGGCCCGGAACAAACGAGCGCTGATTGGGCCTGATGTTTCCTAAAACGCCTCAGTGGTTTTCAGTCGCCATCCGCAAACAGGTACAGTTCGGTACGCTAGCGGCGTTAGCCCCCCAACAAAGTGTGTGTGTGTGTGTGTGTGTGTGGTGGGGGGGGGGGGGGGGGGGGGGGGGCTGCATTAGGCTTCTTCCTGCACGTAGAAAATGTGCTCGCTCAACGGTTTAATCCGCCGAAGACCCTTTTAATGACGGGAATTTTATACTACACTGCCTTATTCAATTAGACGACGACGGTGTACGAAGCCGATATTAGCTAGCTGCCCCCCCCCCCCGACGTTGCAACACATGTTGACGTGGCGCCGCCGCCGTAGCGAACTGCAGGACGACATCATCTCATTTTAGCTGATGCTTCGCAGCTAATGACGGCTGTTGAATTGCAGATCTGGGCGGCGGCGTGTGTTTGCCAGAGTGAATTATTGTTATTTCATCTATTTCTCAGAGGGGGGAAACAAAATATTAACACCAGTGTAGCGGCTGCGTTTGTCGGGCACATTTGGTCTGTTTGAACTTGGATGATAAGGAAATATTAATGGAGACGGGAGGGTTTTCCGGATTTACCGGCGTTTGTTTGTGCTTGCTGCTGGTGGGGGCGAATTAAAAATAAAGGCGGGCAGGTGCGCAAACAAGGTGGAGAACAACGGTGCCCCGGCTCGTCTCCGTCTCCAAGGGGCCCGGAACAAACGAGCGCTGATTGGGCCTGATGTTTCCTAAAACGCCTCAGTGGTTTTCAGTCGCCATCCGCAAACAGGTACAGTTCGGTACGCTAGCGGCGTTAGCCCCCCAACAAAGTGTGTGTGTGTGTGTGGTGGGGGGGGGGGGGGTTAGGGGGGGTTAGTGCCTGACAAGATCTGAAACAAATCGGAGAGGCAGAAGCCGGAGAGGGAGGGATAAAAATACAAAAAAATAAAAGAGGCCATTTTGTATGTGCGAGAGCGAGCGAGGCGGGCGAAGATTGCACACAAAGTCCTTCAAATCCCCAGAGGCGTCCGGGGGCCGTCATGTGCCGAGCGGCAAATTGATCGTGACGCGGACCCGTGGAAAATAAAAATAAAAAAAGAGAGAAGACGACGAACCCGGATCGTGCAAGTGTGTCAACGGCGCAAAAGATGAAGCGGCTGCGGCGCCTGGAAGAAAGGGAACACACGCAGACCGCAGCCATGCGGCAACGACCGCCGCGGCCCCCGCCGCCCCCGCCGCCGCCCCCCCCACGTAATTCACC
This sequence comes from Takifugu flavidus, assembly GCF_003711565.1. NCBI lineage: Eukaryota > Metazoa > Chordata > Actinopteri > Tetraodontiformes > Tetraodontidae > Takifugu > Takifugu flavidus. The sequence continues at coordinate 744,501 of NC_079522.1, forward strand.
GTTTCACCAAACTGCTTTATCTGAGGAGCTAAACAGGGTCGGGCTTCCAGGGGAATTTCTCTCCCACAGTTAGCAAGAATCACGCTGACGACCTTGAAATCCGAACTTCTGTCTCCTCGCCGCGGCTCTCTGGGCCGTCCCGAACAGCCATCTGGGGGGGGGGGGGGTTAGGGGGGGTTAGTGCCTGACAAGATCTGAAACAAATCGGAGAGGCAGAAGCCGGAGAGGGAGGGATAAAAATACAAAAAAATAAAAGAGGCCATTTTGTATGTGCGAGAGCGAGCGAGGCGGGCGAAGATTGCACACAAAGTCCTTCAAATCCCCAGAGGCGTCCGGGGGCCGTCATGTGCCGAGCGGCAAATTGATCGTGACGCGGACCCGTGGAAAATAAAAATAAAAAAAGAGAGAAGACGACGAACCCGGATCGTGCAAGTGTGTCAACGGCGCAAAAGATGAAGCGGCTGCGGCGCCTGGAAGAAAGGGAACACACGCAGACCGCAGCCATGCGGCAACGACCGCCGCGGCCCCCGCCGCCCCCGCCGCCGCCCCCCCCACGTAATTCACCGTTTCACCAAACTGCTTTATCTGAGGAGCTAAACAGGGTCGGGCTTCCAGGGGAATTTCTCTCCCACAGTTAGCAAGAATCACGCTGACGACCTTGAAATCCGAACTTCTGTCTCCTCGCCGCGGCTCTCTGGGCCGTCCCGAACAGCCATCTGGGGGGGGGGGGGGCCGCATGGGATTTGGTCATTTATCCAAATGGCCAAATAAAGTAAATCTACCCATGAAGTATTAGCGAGAGGTCAAGGGGGAGGCTGGCTTAAGCCAAACAATCTGGCCGTTTTTGGAGAGGCTGCGTCCGATTTGACGCTAAAATATTGACGCTGACGTGTCCGGCTGGAGCAGCTGCTGCGCCGCGGTTTAGCAAGAGCGGCCGAGCGACAACAGGTTTACACTACAGGTTGAATAATTCATCCGCGGCCTCGTCGCGGACAGCAGCTATCTTTCATCTGGATGCTAAGATGCTTATTTAGAGTCCCGGTTAGCATTTTCATACAGCTTCTGATGAGAAATGGTTTCAACGTAAACAGGTAAAAGTTTCCCAGGAATCTCTCGAGGCTACTTGCAGCTGTGGCCATTAATATTGTCGAAGATACAAAAGAACTGTGACATGGAGCAGTACGCTAGCACGTAACTACGTTTCGCTCGTTGCTGGAATGACAGAAATTTGTTTTGGCGCTTTGGCGCTAACATGACTCGGCCAACATGCGAGGTCAAAGATCGGAGAATCGGTAATATTTAGAGCTCCACGGCCTTCGTACGCCCTTTTGTTAGCATAAACATCCCGCTGAGGGATTGGAGATTTCTCAACGGCAGCCGTTATAAATCCAAACATCTGCAACTGTTAAGTTTAAACATTGCTCTTTGCGAAACAACCTCCCCCGTCGTTGCTGGTTTTGTTAACGGCAGAGCAGCTAGCATTGATTCTTTAGCTCAAGCGGAGATCTTTTTCCCTCATCACAGCAGGGGGGCAGTGCTTTGTTCCTGAACCCCCCCCCCCCCCAACGCTCTGCTCCTGACATCAACACCGTCGTCAAACTGCCCAGGGCAACAGGGGTCGCAGCAGGCTAACCTCACCTGATCTCCCCCCTTGGCTCGTTCCCCCGACCAATTACCAATTCCCTTTTTTAAAGATAATGACACTGAGGTTTGACAGGGGTTTTTCCTTTTTCTCCGTCTCCTTTTGAAGGCCTTTAATCTCGGCTCAAAGACAGACGGGCCGGGCGAGATCCCGTAGAACGGCGGCTGCATCTTTGACCTCGGGTTGTCCCCCCCCCTCGAGCGTGAGCCTCATCGCTGCGGCGGGGTGTCGCCCGAGCGCCGACCAGATCAAACGCGCGCGTTTCGGAATCCCATCCAAGTACCTGATAACGTAAAAAAAAACATGACAGAAAAGAGATGAAAACCCTGGCCAAACTTTTTCCAGCTCAAACTTCTCTGACAGCCCCCCCCCCAGCTCCCCCCCCCCCACTCCAGATAACCATCTGCAAATTACAAGCGAAAGGTCAAAGTCCGCATGAAGAAGACTGAAGCTAATCCGTCCGCGGCGGATACCGCTATCTCCGTGACACTTTATTTGGGGAGGTCTTTTATCCTGTTATTGAAAATAAGATTTCCCATCTGAGATAATGAAGGAGCCCCAAACTAAACAACAACATCTCTAATATCCTCCCTTTTTCCCCTGTTCTTCTGTTGCCCCCAGCAGCGTCGTTCTTGCCCCTGTTTATTTTCTGTCCTTAGCTCATCAGTCCCCGACCGGCGGCTTCTGCCGGTCAGGACGACGCACGCAAACGCCGCCATGACGGACGAGGGGCGTCACCATGACGTGGCTCCTCCTCTGCCTGCATTGGTCCGGCCCCGGCGCGCACGTCCATGCGCTCGTGACCGCGCTCGTGTCGGCGCACGACGGCGGATGGATCGCACCTCTGGCGCTCGGCGCGCAACAAAAGCCGCGACAGCGTTTGAATGTCAACATGCGAGGAAGAATGTGGGGAGCGTTCAACACACAGCCTCCAGTCAGTCGTGGGGGGGGGCTTCAAGGGGGTGTCTTTACACACAAAGATGCAAACAAAGATGTCTAATGCCTCTGATACTAGTAGCTTTGTTTACGCGCGTTAGCCGAGGATGACTCCTTGTCGGCGAATGCTCTTTCTTCCCCCCAGCTCACTCAGACAGGAAGACATTTGCGCGGCTAATAGCACCAGATTCCATCTTTGATAGTCAAATTGTGGCTTCTTCTTGGGGGGGAAAAACCGAAAAATAAATGCTAGCTTCGTCAACGTAGCCGCAAGCTACAGCTAATCTCATTAGGAGCAGCCAAATACCAGTAACCCACAGATTATCGTTAGCATTGACCACCACTGGTAGTGGGTTCTGCCGGCAGCCTGAAGATAAACGCATCCTCATCTAGCTCATCTAGCTAGCATCCTCCTCTTCATCCTCCCGCCATTATTAAACTGCAATATTTCCTCGGAACAAAGTGGTCGGCCAACTGCGACGCTGATGATTACTCTCCACCCGGACACGCACGCAAACAGTAAACACGCATGAACTTATGAGCTGAATAAGCTCCTTTGTGCTCCTCTTCCTCTCTCCTCATCCTCTTACCATTCCTTCAATCTCTTTCTTTTCACCTAATTTTTAAGCCTCAAAAGCCCTTTTCTGCTCTCCGCTGCCCTCTTTATTTATATTTACAGCGTACGTACGTTTTGTCCCTCGCCCAGATGCTAAAGTCTGACCCATTTTCGGTGCTGAAAGGAAGCAGTTCTTCTATGGGGCCAGCCTAGCATAAGAAACCGCCCCGGTCGCGTCACTTAGTTGGATTAGCGTTCCCAACGTCGCTACAATTTTTTTTTCTGAAAATGGCGGCTTTTCTCTTCCAGAAAGAAGAGCGACACTGACCTCCGTAAACTCCTGCCATCTTTCTCAGCCTCCGCTCTCCCAATTACCGCTGCCCGTGACCGCGGGGAGGCTCGCGGCTCACCCATTGGGCGCCGTCCAGCGGATTCCATGCCCGCTCTGGCCGTGACCATCTGTGTCCGTCGGCGCTGTAATAAGAAAGAAAAAATAAAGAAGAGGCGTGTGTGAGTTTGGACGGCGATTTGCCATGTCTGACCTTGGTGGCCTCGCGGCAGCTAACGCTCGTGTAGCCGTACCGAAAATGAAAACCAGATAAAGAGATAAACGTTTTTGATTTGGAGATGTGAAATGAGCCGGGTAAAGACCGGCGTTCTTCCGCCGTCATCCTCCCAGCTAATCCCGTCAGACAAACGTCCAATCCCTCCTGTTTACCGTCTTTGATCTCTTTTGTTCCATCTTTTAAAAAAAAAAATGCTTTGATAAACACTGATTTTTTTCTCAGAAATAACAGCAGATGGAGGTAAAACCGAGCCGAAACTCTTCTGCGACTTCCAAATTATCCCCCAGTCTTAATTCCGTAAATCCATCCGATTTTCTGCCTGCTGGTTTGGTTTCCATCCCTGCCTCAAGAAGCGCGCCGCCGCGACCTCGTTACCTGCTGCAGCGCCACGTGGGTTTGCTAAGTTGCCTTTTAGCCTCCAGCCAGCAAGTGTTTACTTTAGCGTTGCCAAGTCTTGCCGCTGAAGTTCTCCCCCCCAACTAATGAGATGTGACACGTTAATGGGCAGTTTGCTGTTTATCTCCTCGCCGCCACTCATGCTAAGCCAAGCTAACCAGCCCCTGGCTGCACCTTGGATTCCTCCCGGAAAGAACGGAGGGAATTCTGGGATTAGCTGGATGAGGAGGTGAAGGCGGATGCCAAAACGCACAACAGTTGCTTTGATAGCGACGGATGTGCGCGCGTTTGTGAAGGGAAGCCCGAACTTTGGCCCCCGCCGATCCGCAGCCAAGCGGCGGCGTTTCGATTGACCTGTGCGCTCGTGTGTTAGCGCGTGTTCGCCTCTGAATCCCATCACAGGTGCCTCGCCATAATAACGATGCTATTAAACCCTGCACTTAAGCTGACTCCGCTTTCCTTCCCTCGTCCCACCCACTCCCCTATCTCTGCCATCCTCGCCGCTGCCCCCCCCACCCCCGCGCCCTGCATTATTAGTGCATATAGCTCTCTCCTGGCTCTGCAGAAGCCATTAGCTGAGATTAGCAGTAGAGGAGCTACCCCCCCCCCCCCCAACACACCCTCTTTCTTTCACTCACTTTATTCTTTTTTTTCCAGGCTAGCCAGTGCTGCCACGCTTGCTGAATGATTACCATCCATTACGGGGTCTCATTGTGCTGACAGAAGCAACTTCGGGGCCCGGCCCGAGTCGTTAAAAAAAAGAGGGAAGAGAAGAGAGAGGCTCATAATCTTAGACACACTGTAAGCGTGATGTGCGCGTGGGGGGGAGAAGGCTGACGTGACTGCAGAGAAAGAGGAATAGGAGTGGAAGAGGAGCCGGCGTGTTGGCATGGGGGATTTGGAAGGCAGGAAGCGGCGGCGGGGAGCGAAACGAGGGAAATTTAGCCGCGATCGCAGTGGTTGTTGTTTATTAGCCGAGGTTTGATGGATGTCACGGCGGCGAGGGGTGGAGGCGGGAGCAGCCCTGCGGCCGGGGCGGCGAATCAGCCAATGGCGTCCCGAGTTGGCTTCTGCAATCCAGCCTTTAGGTGACAAATCAACTGTTTATTTTTTATTACAATCCCTTAAAAGGGCAGACGAGAGGATCAATCATTTCTCTAATTTCCTACTCCTTTTTTTCCTTCCATCACTTCTCTCTTTTATCCACATAAAAAGTGAATGATGCTGGTTGGGAACCGCGCGCGGCTCCAAACCACATTTTGGTTTTTCCTTAGCGCTAGCCTGACATTCTGGTTGCGTGTAGCACTGATGGGCAGAGGCAAGGTTAAACCATACAAATCGGTGTGATTCCTACCTAATGTGCAGGGGGATTTCTCACAAGCATTAACAACTCTCAACATCTGCCCTTTCTGGTTCCACGCGCGCCTCCTCTCTGCTTATTCCCCCCTTCCTCGCTGCGCTGCATCTCAATGAGGCCGCTCCGACGAGGCCCCGTCGATATACTTGACAGATCTTTTAAAAACCTCAGACACTAAAACTGGGGAGAAAATGGCAGGATGTGCTGGAGTTTTACCTGGCCTTGCATCTCTGTTACCTTCAAAGACGTGCACAGATTTCAGGGAGCTGGATGATGGAGGGAACTAGTAGCCTCTCTGGTGCCCTGTTGCTAACTGTTAGCTGTTATAAGCTAATGGGCAAACACCAGAGTGTTCCTGTGCTGTTCCAAACGGGCCTATATGCGGTTCTATCAACTCCCCTTCTCCCACTTAATGTACAGGGAAGTCGATTAGCATCTCATACCGATGCGATCACGTTTTTCAGGGCAACAGATGCGCTAAAGTGTCCTCTAAACCCTCGTTTCGGTCGTCTAAACACAAGCCTGCAGAATGCCATCCGGTCCCTCAGAGAGGGTTGGGTTAGGGTACTCATGGAGGTGTCCCTTCATCGGGAAATGCCCTCTACAGTGCCCCTAGTGTCCTTATACTGTAGCGACACAGCTCAGTACCCAAATAGCGAAAGCTTCCATCTTATCTGCGAGGAACGGGAAAAAAAGAACACAATTGTCTTCCGAGAGGTCTTGTGGATGAAACGTGTCTCTTCTGCATCTCTGGTCACACCGGAGTGAGCGTTCGGTTCCGTATCTCGACATCCATCACGGTTGTTCAGTCGTGGTCCCGCGCCCGCCCACATTAGCATACCTCGCCCACACGGCAACGTTTCCCCTGTCAAACGCGAGCTCGCCGTTCACCGCCGGCGCCGGTAAACGCGCGGCTGCTATATTTGTACCCGTACGTTAGCGCCTCCCGTGATTGCATTCCGCTCTGTCTTCGCCATTCATCTCCCTCTCAAGACGCATCACTCTCCAGCACATTTATCTCCCCGCTGCTGTCCTCCCACCCTCCCCTTTCTTGACCCCCCCCTCCTTATATGTAATCCATTTTCCTCTGCCTTTACTCAACCCTCTTTATTTTCCTCGCCGATGACCTGCCATCTCTTCCGCGTCTCCTTTCTTTAGTCTCTTCCCACGTAGCTGCTCTGTCCTTTTTTGTTTTCCGCCGCGCCTCGCCCGCCCTCCCTTCATCTCCTCTCTCTGTCTCACCAGTCAATAATGAAAATTGCTCGCTCCCTTGAATGGATTATGGGTGCGCGCGGGGGCTCTGGGTAGTTTGTTTGAAGGCGCAGTGGTGTCAAATGAAAAGGCCCGGGCCATTTTCTACCTGCCACAGGAACTCTGCCCCTATCACGCGGAGCTAGCTGCGCGAGGAAAACGGCTGGGAGCGGACTTTGATCAATGACGGCGGATCAGGCATCACCGCGCTCGGTTGCCTCCCCCCCTACTCCCCTCTCCTCCCCCTCATCCTCCCTCTCCCTCAGGTCATGTATTATGAATGTTGCCTAATTACACAGCCCAGGATTCCTCATACGGGCTGGCACGTTTATTTGTTTGTTTTGTATCTCTTTGCCTCTCTCTTGTATGCAAAATCCTTCTGTGATAGACTTGTTTATTTCCTGGCTCCGCCGCGCTCGGATCAAACAAACGAGCAGATTGAAGCGGGACGGCGAGCGATTGATGGTCAATCCACGGGTAGATGTGCCGCGGGATATTACGCAGGCCCCGCCTCCCACACCCTCGTGGAATCGGGAGCAAGAAAAATAAGTCGGAAAATGCTCGTTTGTTTTTTCAACCCTGCCTGTTGTCGACGGCAGAGGAGATCACGAAACCCGATAAAACGTCACCCGGAATGCCTCATTGGTGGTACGATTGAGCGGAAGGTGGGGGAGCGAAGAGAACATCGGTAGAGGCAATCCAGAAAAAAAACAGGGTAGACGCTCAACAAACCGCAGTTAGCACTCCAGATATCATTAAAAAGGCCTTCCAATGGACCCTACCAGGCCTTCCAATGGACCCTACCAGGCCTTCCAATGGACCCTACCAGCAGACAGAACTGCCTCTGGACCGGGAGAATTAAACCAGGACCTTCCTAGCATACAGAGACCTTGAGGTGGCCCTGCCAACGCAACCACAGAGATCTCTGGCCCAGCAACCTCCAAAGGGGCTTCTTCAGGTGACACAACCAAAGCGTAGCGCTCTCTTTGTTGCGTCGCTTCCCCTAATTGCTCGTGTCTTTGTTGCCCTCTCGTTGCGGTATTTTCGGCGAGCGGTGACTCACTGCGGCTGCCGCGTAGACGGACGCTAAGTGGGAGTTTGTTTTGTAAAAAGCAGCGGAGGCCCAGACTGACAGCGTCCTATACATCCGCCCCGAGAGGCAGCTGCACGGAGAGCTGTGCATATTGCATCCAAGGCTAAGCGTAAAGTCGCCGCGTCTGCTTGACAAATGCGTTAAGACGTCGTCATTTCAACATCGGTGACGAGGATGGAGAGGAGCAGGCGGGCGCCTCGGAGCCTGCGCCCGTTTTAATGTCACTTCCTGTTAAACCCCACGTCCTCCTGGGGCCGGCACACAGCTGGACGCCTTCCGTTAGCATGTGCGCGGGCTTGCTCCTGAGATTCCCCGACACTTGTCACCGAAACCTTGTAGTATTTTCACGTGCCCCCTACTCCACCCCCCACCAGATCATTAGCAAACAAAATAAAACAAGTGTTGCCGCAGCTTAACGACCTTGTGGGAGCCGAGACGGTTGGTTTTCTGTTTGACTGGCTGCAGTCGGGAATTTCAATGAGCGGCACATTTTGCCAGCCGATGTCCAAAGTCTGCGTGGGATAAAGAGAAGCCTCCTAATCTCTGAGAACATACGACATCAAACAACTTCTCTTTCTCCCTCCTCGTGCTTACAGTAACAGTCTGAGTTAGCGCTGATATTCGCATGCTCACAGCGTCGGGTTTGCTCCCCCCCTCCTTTTGACACGGTGCTGCTGCTTCTGCCTTCCTTGCTTTTCACTCATGTGTAATTTTTGCAAAGCAGAAGCGTTGCCAGAGAAGAGAAAAGCAACGGTTCCTTCTGACTGCAGCCTGTGAATGTGAGAGAAGCTCCGGGGCTGAGATTTCACAGTCGCTAATAAGCATTCAGCCTCATCTCCTCCTCTGCCTTGTGGTAACTTGGCTGCTAATGTGTGACTGACAAGCCTTGGCTTCCATGTTGATTGCTGTGCGTGTGTTTTTTTCCCCTCTTTGGGATGGCTAAATGCATCTGCTGGACAATCGGGGTGTGGGGGTGGGGTGGGGGGTGTCTTGAAACCTCGCGGCAAAGGTGGTGGCTTTTATTTAAGGTTTTGGTTCAAACTGGAAATCAGAGGGGGGAGGAAACTGCGAGCATCTCTAAGGGTGGCGGCCTTGGCCGCCCGGCCCCAGCAGGGAGTGCTGGTTGATATATTTGCCAGATTTCCCAGCTTCCTCTCTTGTTTGCCTGTTTAAATTAGCCCAGCAGGGAGCTGACGCTGCCAAGGTGGGTCTATTTTTTTGGTCAGACTTTTACCATTAATCCTGCCCACACGGCTCTCAGCTGAAACCACACGCGGGCCCTCTTCCCGCCAATGGATCGATATGTATTAACGCGCAGCGGGGTAAACAGGCAGGCAGGTCAGGAGGTCGTACATTTGAGCGCATTGCAGGTCGGCGCCGGGATTAGTCACTGCTCATAATCACCGATCTCGAAACCAGCAGCACTGAAACGCTCTCGACCCAGATGTAGCGTTAGCGGGGCTCGTGTGCCGTTCGTTCACTGGCCTATAAAAGCACCGCGCGGCTGGGCTCTTGTTGAGATGAAGTCGACTCAGTATCTTAAGCAGATAAAGGCTGGGTGATCCCTTTAAACCCGCCCCACAGCTGCTGTGGTCACCGGTGGAAGCCAACCATCCCTTCATTGATCACGTCCCTTATCGTGTCCAACAGCAGACTTGCATCACAAACCAGAACAGCGGGGCGCCTCCACATCCGTCCCCGTCTTGTTCCAGCGTTATCGTAAACACGCCGACACCAGGCCGCCCCATTTTTATCCCCCTCTCCTCCCCTCCTCCTCAATGCTGGGCCCTATAGAGGCAGGGCTCATCAAAGACCTCGCAAGCAAATGAGGCCCCGTTAATCCCATTCCGATACTGTATGTGGGCGAAATGCTCCGCTCAGGCGTGTGCGTCCTTCACCGAGCATGTCTGCGAGCCATTTCCCACCCTCCGAATTATGAACCGACGGAGTATCTTTGCATTGGCGGGCGGTAATTAGCCACAGTTTCGTCGGAGTGAACGGTAAACTGGGCGCCCAACCTTTGAACGCCGGTTAATTCATGTGGATTCAGGATTGTGGATAGATTTAAGCCCAGAACGGCCGTCAACCCGTCTCCCAGGTTCCTCAGGGTCTCTCCACCTTCTCTTGCTGATTGCGTTACTTGCGCTCAAATTAATTTTCAACTTGTTAATTCCCTTAAAAAAAAGGGGGAGGGGGGAGCACACAAAAGTGCGAGATGAAAAAGGGGGAATTACAGAAGCAAGCCAGGTCTTTGTTTGACTTCCTAATTGCCAAAGCCCAGAATGTGACCTACAGATGTGAAATCCCCCATCCAATAAAATATTAACTAGATGGGAGCGGCGCCGAGCCCGGCAGGGAAGAGAATCCCTGGGTGGACGTGGAGAGGCGGTGAAGACAGTGGCACGCCAACGCCACAAAGGTTGAGAAGGTCTGGCAGTGGAATGTGGGAATGAAATGGAAGTCATTAGCGGTGAGAGGGAGTGACGGGGAGCCTTCTCCGAGCTCCGGCGTGCACGGAATGAGGAATGTGCTGCACAACTTTGTGACAGCCACAGGAGCCACTTCACCCCAGGTCTGACTTGTTAGCATTATGCTACGACTCTGATTGGCGGCGACTATCACTCTGGAGACGCTGACCAGCGGCGGCCGCGGGTGAGACCGCGGGGGTGGGGGGCAAAGTAAAGAGACGGGGAACGACGGAACGCGGAGCCTTTGAAACATCCTCCTTCCAGTGCCCCAAATTCATAATAACGCTCTCGCTGCTGCGCATAAATAAAACACACCCAATTTCTTGTTAGCACAGAAATGTGGGCCAGGACTTTAGCTTCAATTTCCACGTGAGTATTGTTTTAAACTTGTTGGCTTCATATCGGACCCCTCCCCCCCCACCTATCTTATGGAAGAGGCACAGTCCGAGGCAAATGGCGCCCGGTGTCGGTCCATCAAAGAGGGACAAAATGGTGGCGCAATAGGAGACTAAAGGAGACAGGTGGGAGATGGAGGACTGGATCCTTTCACAATGCTGTGCACACAATCGTTCCCGTTCACCCGCATCGCCACGAGGTGGGGGCCGGATCGCTTCCATCTGCCGCAGGGTCCGTTGTCCGTCCGGTGGCAGATGCCGGTGGGGTGACAGGTGAACCGCACACACTCGGGGGGAGATTGCTAACATTGGCGCTGCGGTGAACAGAGCACGCACGGGCGTCCGGCCAGAGTGCGTCTCTGACCCATCTGCAACCTCTGGTTAAGGTGTCGGGGTGAAGAAACACAAATCCACATCTCCGCCTGTTTATTCAACATCTTTAAAAACAGAGCTGGGCTGTTTTTCCTCCCCTGTGGAACCTGAACGTCTGATTCCTGACTCACTAACAGCGGCTCCCAATCTAAGCGAGGAAGGAAATGAAGGCAAAATATGCACGAATGTCTTGTGTAGTCCTCCAAAGTTGCCTCTTCTTTCTCTGTTTGCATTGTTGTGATTCGTTGGGAAGAGGCACCAGAGGGTAGAGACAAGCTGCCGCGGTTAATTGTCTCCTCTCAACACTTGAGCGGCACCTCGGCGCGGGAAGCCGGAGAACCTAAAACAACCCGACGCCATGATAGCTTCTCCCATTAGTGGCCCAAAATGGCCGCCCAATTCAGCGACGGATGAATACGGGACGAGGAAAGAGCAGGGTTTTTTCCTTTCCGCTACTTCGCTGGGAGCAAGGGAGCACGCTGAGGATCGGAGAGGCGTTGTTAGCTAAGTGCGCTCAAAGAAGTGCCTTGGAGGAGGCCGCTGTGCCGCATGCGGATTAGCGCGCATATCCCCGTCATCAGACAGCGATGCGGAGCCTTGATAGGCCGTCCGGCTTTGATTCCTTCTGAGATGCGGGGCCTCACCCCCCCCACAGCCTATCTTCAACGACACACACAGCTCACATATAGATCCAGCTGATCCGGTCTTTTACAACCCTGGTGTTTGCAAGTACGGTTCCCTCCCGTCTCCTCCAGCGGGACAATGAAAGGGGAGGGGCGGGGGAGGTGTCTTTTCAACTTCCTGCCTCCTGAAACGTTTAAAATTTGTGTTTTCCACTTTGGCCCCCACGGTTGAAAATGACACATGGGGATCGGCTGAGCGGCAGCCAAACACATAAATTTCAATATTAATTTGGTCGGAATCCTCGGCAAAAACCTCCCCGGCCTCCTAATCTCCTGCCGCATATCTTCATTATCTGAAAGTGTGCTTTCATCTTAATTCCATTTTCATCCATCAGATGTCAGGGAGAGTTCGACCTTGTCCGATCTCCGCGGCGATAGCGAGCGCCTGGCGGGGGGGGAGGGAGGGAGGGAGCTGGCCGGGGACGAGAACCACGGAGATAAGCACGGACAGTGTGTGTGTTGTGTGTGTGCGTGCGTGTGTGTGTGTGTGTGGGGGGGGGGTGATGGCTTGGCAACACACCTTCTTTCACATCATCACTCATGTTTTCTCTGTCTTTGCTAATCCCTCCTCCTCTCTCAACACTTTATTTGTCCAGATAAAGGTTTTTCTCTCACACAGTCCTCTAGGTGGACTGTGCTCAGGAATGTCGGGCCTCTGGAACGCTAAAAGAGGCTCCTTTCTGTTTCTGTTATATTCAACTCACCTGTCATCAGTTTCTTCATGTGGCCTGTTGAATCACATGATCCCAGATACGCCCCCTGGTGGCCTCACATGTGCGCCACAATTGCACCCAGCTCAGTCCAATGACACACGGCCGCCGGATCATTCCCAAACAGAACACCTCATTAGCGCGTAAGCTGGATGTGCCCCCTCCCCCTCCCCTGTTTTGAATGACAGCCCTGATCCCCTAAACGCAGGTTATCTGTCATCACCGACTCCAGATGCTAAATAAAGAATCATTCATCAGACTGTCTCATTCTCCGTGTCTCTCTTTTCCTTCCCTTATCTCATTTATTTCTCCCTTTATCCGATCGATCTGCGTACATCCTTTCACTGCTCCCCCCCTCCCCTATCCGTGGGGACAGTTACTTGTTGTGGTGCAGCGGTTGAAGGTTTCCAAGTCTTCTAAGAGACAGGTAGCAACGCCGCGTCCCCATCTGGCGCGCTCAGCTGCGGTGCGTGGGCACTTTGCGGGGCCTCCGTTGATGCCGTGTCATGCTTCCCGCTGACATCAAGACCCGTGTCACAACCAGCTAGCGTTAGCGCCAGAACAGGGCACTTCACACAGTGACAGTAGTAGGCCGTTGGTCAGATGCAGTGCTGCCAAAGATGTGACGGATCCCTCCCCGTGACACCTAGCCGCCTGCGCCCCCCTCCTGATGCCAGGAATTGGAAGCTAAACTGATGGGATGGTGACAGGTGAAACGACATGACAATGCCAAAGACATGACACGCACACAGATAAAAGGCACTTGCGCGCCCGAGCGCGCCCGCAGTGATCTCGCCCCGTTCAGCGTGAGCCCCCCTACATGGCTCTAGGCACGTCATTCAAAAGTCAGGACACAAACAAGAGCCTGAGCTCAATAAACATATGAAAAACCACCAACGTTAGCCGACAGGTTCCGTGTTAGCGCACGCTCGGATCAGGGACGGGCTCCAACAGCTCTAACATGGCGACGCAGGAGTCGATCCAACTCATCCATAATGAAAGCGAAGCAGATGTCGGACTGGAAATCCGTGAAAACGTGCCAGCACGCAGAAGGAAATTAGTTATTTGGTGGATGATGACAGGACCCCCTATGTGAATTATGGAGGTTTCATTTAGCCCCTTTTCATGCGCTTTTGTCGCTCTCGTGCTGCCAGCTATATGACACCAGCCACGATGGTGCTCCTGAAGCCCGGCGGGGACGTGGCAGGACCCTCACAAAAGCGCTTATTTGTCAGCTTGAAACTAATCCACTGCCACTCAACAATGCACCCCCCCCCACCCCTTCAGCTGGGAGACAGGCTTCTCCTTTGTCATTCAGAGGAGGTCAGAGGTTGGACTAAGCCTCTGAAGATGTTCAAACGCAACCCCCCTCCCCGGGACGGTATCCGTGTTACACCAGTGGGCTAATCCGCCACTTGAAGAGCAATTAAAAGTTTAGGCTGGACTTTACAAAAGTAACCATGTGTGATTTTTTTTTTAATCCCGTCTTTCCCCCCCCCCCACGGGTCTGCGTCTCAGCTGCCCACATGGGGTGAATGCTAATAGGAAATCGCTAGCTGTGGAACGCCTCCAAAAGCATTCCAAACTCACTGGGAGAAGACGACGAAAAGAGATGCGGATGAAGGAAGAAAATAATGGAGCTTGAGATAGAAGCCTCCACTTTCTTGTTTCCTTATCGTCCATGCGCCATCCTTTCCCTTCCTTTGTTACCCTCCTTCTCGCTATCTTTTGCGACGCTTGCATCTTTTCCCCTGCTTGCTTTCTCTCAATCCAAAGTGAGCCCCAAGGCATGAGCTCTGAGACGACTCCCGCCCCTCCAAGAGTTCCTTTAGAGGACTTTCTATGCCTAGCAACAACTTTTTTAAAAGGCTCAACCCCAAACAGTACAATTATCAGCAACAACGGGGAGTTCAAGCTGGGGTCTTCCTCTTCTGGAGCGCGTGGATTTGTTATTTCCTGAGCAGGAGACCACCGTAAAGGGTCAGTGAGGACTGGGGATGTAATCAAGCATGAGAAGAGAGTCTGATTGCTGCTTTCTTAGTGTTAATAAAGTGGTTGCCTACCACAACAACAACATGATGTGGTAGATAAAAGCATTCAGAAAAGGTATTTCAAATTCTAATGCCGAGCCAGAACGCAAGTGGAATTTTTCCCATAGAACCTCATTTATTATTGTCTGGGATCCAGCAGACGGGCGTCCTTGAGAGTCTGTGTCGTTAAAAGGTGTTTAAATAGATATTCAGTTGAGTGGAGCGGGAATGAAAAGGATATCCAGAGTTTATCGCTTCCACGTGCTGATTTTTCTTCCGTGGGGTTTATTTAAGAATGCGACCATTGATTTGCCTCTTCATTAGAAACCGGTGGGGGGGGGGGGGGGGGGGCCACAGTGGGGTGGGAAGAAAAGACGTGCACTGGAGCCTGACCTGGCAAAGGCTATCACTTTGAGTGCGATACCTGAGACCCTGCAGCCGGCTGTGCTAACAAAGCCGTGGCCGAGTATGCTGAGAAAATTCCCCAAACTTACTGGGCGATCGACAATTTCCTCGGTCGTCTGACACGCCTCGGTGGTTATGGCCTGCCCTGTTAGCTTTAATAAGCAGAACCCAAACAGCACCTGAATCCACGCCGATCCGGTTCCCAACGTTCCATTCAGGCATCCGCCTTGAAAGCATTCGGCTCATTTCACTCTGTCGATACCTGAATTTTGACCGGACTTTGACTTTCATACCATTCCGAGGTATTTGGGTTACCTCCGAACTCTTTGGCACTTTGCGGAGCATCTCAGGTCTCCTGGTTGCTCATAAAAAATGAACTGCGTCTTCTTAATTACAGACCAGCACCGCTGGCATCGGCGGACGCTCTCGGATTTCGCCCCTCTCGCACCACTCCGCATTTCTTTGTCTTCCTCCGTACCTCTGACCAGCCTCTTTATCTTTCTTTCCGTCTCACTTGCTACGAGGCCTTCTCACCGTATCCCTCCATCTCTCGGTTGACTGCAATAAGACACTGGCCCCGCAGAGCTCGTTTCTTCTCCCTCGCCTCCAGTCCGGCCTGGCCACAATTACTTCCCGCGGTTTCATGGTAGTGGGTCAGTACCACCCGCCACAGGTATTTACAGCTGAAATTACACACACTTTGTTTCCTGGCCAGGCTCGTTGACGTGGGTCCATTATCCTCGGCTCTGTCCAGAGGCTCTGGTGGCTTTAATTATGTTACAGACATGAACAGAAAACAGGCTGATTCAATAGATAAGGATGACTAAGGACTCCCCTAACAAGAGCGTCCTCACAAATACATTAAACCGCCTGACAGATGGTTGCGGTGTTACTTTGACTTGTTTTTTAACTAGCGCCAGCAATTGCAAAGTTTCATGTGGAGGGGGGAAAAAAGAAGGGACAGCTTTTAAAAGTACTGGTGATCCAAGGTTTGCTGGGGCATTAAAACAAGCTCCAAGCTGTTGCAGACAGCAGCTCAGTGTTTGGCTTGGGGGGAGAGGAGGAAATGAGAATCAAATCCAGGAGGTCACACATTATTGACACGAGTGGCACAGCCCTGTTTTCATTGGCTCCGGTTCTGCTGGAACCAGGACAGATCCAATGTGTTTTCTTTTTAGCGTTCAGGAAATAGTCTGGCCCGTGATCCACAGGGCCGCAGCTCCCAGTAAACCTGCGGCTTGTTTGCATTCTTCATTTGTCGGAATGACGGGGATGACTGTCGCAGTTGGCTTTCAGGTGCTGGCTGAGCTCGGAGAACCGGAGACCCCAGGAGGGGGGTCCCAGCATCTGCTAAAGATAAAATGAGCTGGCGCTAACTTGTAATGAAAGCCATACATTTACGACTTGAAGGCGCGGTATGGGGCTTAGCAACCCAGTGGCGTGAAACAGGCCCTGCGTGTACTTTTCTACAAACGTAGCAACTCCGCCCGGGAACAAGACTCCTGTCCGGTGCAATCGGTCTGGTCTGATTGATCGGCACCTGAAGGCACCTTGAGGGCAAGAGGTCAGAGTAGGTGGAGGAAGCCACCAAAGGTCGAGATTTAACGGACGCAGCTCCTCCGCTGGGTCAAAATGGGTCACGGCCAAAACGTGGAAGGAAGCCATATTTCCGTTGTCAAAGATCGGAATACCCGTTATCATTAAGTAGCTGGGTGCAGCACGAGAAAACTTCCCGTGATGCGACAGTTGCAAACGGTCACTGCCCCCCCATCTCCTCAGCGTTGCACTCGTACGGAAAAACGCGGAGAAAAGCTTTTATTTTATTCATCACTCAACAGACACGGAATGAAAAGGAGCGAAGGTCACCGTGTAGAAGGAGGCTGCCGCAGATTCTAATCCAGAGCCTCTGGCGATCTCTGCGTGAACTCCATTTCTGGTCTGCAAACAAATTAGCCCCCCCCCTTGCTCCTGCCTCTCTCCCCCTTCTTCTACTCTTTTATCTTGCTCTACCCACAGTGAAGATAAGGAGAATTTCAGGTGAATAAATAAACGATTTGTTCATTTAACTTTTATTTTCTCGCCGTCAGCTCTTTTTTTTTCCCGCTCCCTCCCCCTAAACTCAATTTCGCCTCCCTGCACGCTCGCCTGAGTTTTTCTTTTCTTCCGCGGCCGGCTCGCCAGCAATTCATTAGGCAACAGTGCTTTAATTTGTATCATTAAAAAAAAGAATGGAGAAAACCACCGTTTCCTAAAGAGTACGGCACTCCAATAAATCTGATCTAGACAACCTACCCCCCCACATCCCCCCACACCCCCGACTCACCAAGCTGTGGGACTCGCCGTCTCGCACCGCGTGCCAAACAAGAGGCATAGCAGTCAACGCACACGAAGAAGAAGAAGAAAAAAAAGTCCAATCTCAACATCTCTTCAAGTGTTATTACACTTATAGAGAGCGATTTTCCTTCCGGGCTCCAGTTTTAATTATGCAACGAATGTTTGACTATCCAAGTGAAATTTCCATGAATATTTATGCCAGTTCATTTGTTGAGTGTTGATTGTAATTACACGCAAACATGATTTATTGCCAAGATTTCCCTGCCATAGCCAGGCAGTGAGCGAAAAAGAATGAGGCAGAAATATATGAATAAATACTTGTTTTTCCACACGTGCAGGGGGAAAAAATCCCCTTTTCCTTGTGAGGAATTATATTACAGGGAGGAAAAATCCTTGGAATGACAAAATAAGAGTGAAGGAGTTCCGTCAGCGCCGCTCGTATCCCGATACACGTGCCTGTCGATGCTAAACGCGTCTGATATTTTGCGAATTTCTAGCATCGGCCCCTTGGATGAACTGAAAGCGGTTAATTACGTCTCAACATCCAAATTAAAGACGCTGATTACGGATCACATGGGCCAGGGCAAATTTAACTTGATCAGGTGAGGTGGGAGCAAACGAGAGGGAAGGAAGAGCTTGAGTAATGGGCCCCGCCGCCATCAGACGTTCCCATGATGGAGCGGCGAAACGAGGAGGGCGCGCGAGCGAGTGATGAGGTCCGGCAAAGGGCCCGGAAGGGGAGGATTCACGGCAAGGGGGGGGAGCTCCGACTGTGCCTGTATCTAATTAATGAGTGGCACCGGTCATTTGTTACGCCGTTCATTCTGCTAACGACCAGGCCAGATCTCTCGGTCCCCGCCCCGTGCTCACTCTCCCGGTTCATTCCGCGCTCGGTGCCAACACGAGACAAAGATTGAGCGATACGGGGGAGGGGAACTGTCTGTGGCGGTGAGGAGGAGCCCCTGTCTTTAACGACATGCCCCGTTAGCCAGGATTACCTTTAATCAACACGAGCCGTTAGTATTGACAGTGTAAACACAAATGTGTCGGGAGGAGTGGAAACACAACACAACGCGGCCCCTCTACACCGTTTCCATCCCACCCAAGGAGGTTTTAACCTTGTCCTATTTTAAGTCGAAAGTCGTGAATTGTTTCGTGTTTATTTGCGTTGACAGGTTCAGTCAACCCGCGTTATCAACTCTTTGTGCCACATCCTTTTTGTCCCGCCTAGAAAGACTCGGTGTTGAAGGTTTTAGGGTAGGAGGAGCTTTGGTTGGAGGACAAGGTCTAGAGCGAAGCAGGTGATGTGTCAGGAGAGCCATGTCTCAGCTAGTGTCTCAGCCAATTCCCTTAAATTCCTCATCCCTTGCCCTCTTTTTCCTGACTAGCATCTTTGCCACCTTAACCAAGAGTTCAACTGGAACGCCCTAGCTTGACGTCAAAAAATTAGAAAAAACCCAAAGAGTCCGTTTTATAGTGACGCCCAGCCGTTTGGTTTCTCTTGTAGCCGTTTCGGCGAGTGACCTTCTCGGTGGTGAGCCAGCCCCAGGACCCTCACCAGCAGGGATCGCTGCAGAGCTGCTACGACAGTGGCCTGGACGAGTCGGAGACGCCTAGCAGCAAGAGTTCTTCGGGCCCCCGGCTGGGCGCCCTCCCCCTGCCTGAGGACAGCTACGAGAGGACAACGCCGGATGGCAGTGTCGGTGAGGCAGAGCACATGGAAAATGGTAGGGGCAAACACTAAAAGGAGATTTAGAAATCTTAAGATCCAAGAAAAGCACACACTTAGATTCAACCAGAGCATTCACGCAGAAGGCCCGATGGCAGGCGGCCCAATAAACATACGAACTCATCACACTTATTTTGATTTGGAGAGTTTTTGGAAGTGGTAGTTAGAGTTGCAAGGTCTCCAGAGTTTCGTTGAGTCTTTTAAAGTCCCTAAAAACTGTAGACGAGTTCTTGGATTTTTGATAGTTACGGTTTTTTCAGCGGCTTATGAAGAAAATGGGCTACACCAGGGAATATGATCTACATATCAGATATATTCTTTTACAAACTTTTAGATCATTCCTCTTCTTTTTAGTCTGCACTTCAGCTTGACTGAAGCTTGATTTTTTAACTTTCGCGGGATCTCACCCACGATTCCTTGCGCTACAGTAAAGGAGGAGCAACAACCGGGGATTAATACTCCACTTGTTTTGAAGCTATTCAGAGAGTCGTCGCGCTGATTCGCGGCGCGTTCAGCTTCAGGCCGTTACGGAGGAGAACTGACATTCTGTAGGTTGCGCTGTGAACAGACGAGCGAGTGGGAGCGGGGGAAAGAGCCGGTTGCGAAGGCGGTCCCAAGGTAGGGCACAAAGCCTTCTCGGAGCTAGCCTGATATCCGATACGTGAATCCGAGCGCACGGGGAGAGATGCGAGGTAATGGTCCCATTCATAGCCTGGGAGCGAGAGGCGGGCAGTGCCAACGAGGAGTAAACCATCTTGAAAGTGCTAAGAGGCTTCCCCACTGCAGATTAGGCTAATGATATTCCGGTGGATTAAGGCTTCACATCCTTTTTTAGATGCTACCCTCCTGGAGATGAGTCCCTTAACCTATTTCTGACCAGTCAGCAAGACGTATTAACCCTGCACACGGCCGTCGGGCCGTCAAGAGGTGCGCACCAAGGTCAGGTTCACAGTTACCCGATGCTTTATTTAGCATCTACAAGCTAGCACGAGGGCAACAATGACTGAAAAAAATAAAAATCCTGCATCTTGAATACTGCTTGGACTATTTAGCAATTACCGTAGCGTTATCCATCAATCCCGACTTGAGCTCAGCGTGCATTTGTTATAATTGCCGCTGCTGCAGCATGACGCTGAAGCTCCAGATTATTTATTACAGGAGGACCGGAACCAAGGTCAGTTCATGAATCAGTCCCCGACAACAAACAAGACGCTCTGCTGCCGCCGCCGCCCAACGTTGCCCAGCTGCATGTGTTTGAGAAATACTGAAATCAAGCGGGGCCGTGCGATTTTGGTTTTCAGAAATCTGACTAGCCTGTAAATCATCCGTTTTGGCACCAGATTTGTTGGTACGGCACTCTGAGGCAACGGGAAGGAGATAGGATCAAGATCTGAGCAGGCTGCCGGGTGGCTTTATGGTCGCTGAGAATGTAATTGGTCTGGGACCTGTCATCCGCTGACGGGGGTGTGGGGGGCAATGTATTTCCTGTTAGCGTCCTTGAGGAAGATGTTGAGCCACTGCTAGGCTGCTCTGGATAAGGACATCAGATAAATACCTACGTGGTAGGTAAACACAATCATCTAAGGTTAGGGCAAATATTGGCAAAGTGTTTTAGCCTCTTGAGGGATGCTAACTACAGTCATTAGCACACCCCCGTGTCACTGCGTCTGCAGAATAAGCTCAATGTTTCCGCCATAAAGCCCCTTTTAGAAAATAAAGTTGTGATGTAAAACCGGAAAAAAAACAGATGGCTCAGCCTACCGCCGAGTCCTGGCGTCACTAATGATGACTTTTCTTGTTCTTTTGCCTGTTGGGGGTAATGGCAAAAAACGGTAGTTATGGGGTTTCAAACACAAAAGTGTGCGTCTCATGATTGGAAATGACGTGTTAGCTCAGTGCCACAAATTTTTCCGCGGATGCATGAGTGGCTTTTGGGAAAAGATTGATTTTTGGTTTTCACCACGGTCTCGATTCATCACGTTTGATTGCCGGAGCTTTGTGCTACAGTCAAACGCGGACAAAGGCTAATGTCCCCCTTTGAGTCAGAACCTCTCCCCCTCGATTCTGGCACCGAGTCGGTGGTCGATCGATGTTCGCACAATTTGGGGGACCAATCCAACATTTTCCATCTCAGCACAGAAAGCCCTTATCAGCCCAGCTGGTTAAGCTAACTAGTATGCAATTTTTCGTACGCTACGGTACGATTCTGTTCTGCGGTCACTCACATTGTCGGCACGCAAATATCACCCATCAAACACAAATCAATTGATTTATAGGAATTTTAATTAGGTCTCCGTCTTTATAAGATGGCTATTTTTAGCCTAGCTCTGTGCACAGCTCAGTTTGAGCATTTGATACATTTCACGAAGTCTTGATCTTTCCGATGCACAGCTGGGCCTCTCACTTATTCATAATCCAACCCCGACGCTCATCAGCTATTCATAAACACGGAGTGTTTGGAGTCAAACACCCAATTAGGCCTTTGCGGATGCTGAAGAGCCCTTCCACGTGCGCGGCGTTATCTGCGGGTCAAACACTTTGCCACTGATTGATCCCTGTGCGAGGTGGTTGGAGGGGGAGGGGAATTTACTCACTGTGTTGGTTAAACGCACCCTGAAATCTGAGGGCTGTGCCGCACCCCTGTATCATCATCATCAGAGCGAAGCGTCTGGAGATGTGCGGAGTAAACCGGCCGCATGGCGCCAAACACCTCCAGTCGCTGAAAATGTAATATTGTTGGTTACACGGCGAGCTGCGCTTCTCTCTGCCTGTCACGCCGCCGCTGAGCCATGGTATTTGATCTTTAGCGCTAGTCATATTTATGCATGACTCGAGCTACCTCCTCGTCCATGTGTGCAATGCTAACGGCAGGTTGCTCTGTGTCCAGCAGAAATAATCAGAAGATGGTCTATTATTCAAATTAGAGAAAACTCCTGGGTTATTCATACGCCTGCCTGCTACAGGCAGATTACACATGCTAATTTATTGTAGCCACCAAAGAGCACATTCTGCTAACAGTAGCACGCCTCCCACGTATCCACACAGATTCCATCTCTTTGAAATACTTGCGACAGCTACTGGATCATGACCGTCGCCTCGCTGTCACGAAAGACCAGGAGCGTTTCCGAAACGCTCGTTTGCTAGCTAGCTAGCTAGCTCCAAGTAGAAACCAACCACACAGACGCACAAAAATCCACTGAGATCATCTACCAAGCACATCGGTATATCATTCCGTAGTTTCCGCGACTCTGTTTACTGGCTTCTGTGCATTGGAACGCCGCTCGGCCTCAGTCAATAACGTGGACGAGCGCGTGCACACAGGCGTGTTTGCGTGCAGCTCGGTTCATTAGCCGAGCTCAATTGTACCACCAGATGGCAAAGCGACTTTGTTTAATTAAAACCATTCATATTTCAAGAGCCGAGCCGCAGCGGCGGTGCTGGTCTTGAGTCTGATTTCCCTCAACTTGGTGGAGGGTGGTAAAATAAAGAACCCCGCCGTCCCCTCATGCTCTCAATCAGCTCGTTACGCAGTCTCAGCCTCTCTGCTCCCCTCCCCAGGGTCAAAGTTTGTGGAAGACAATGCTTCGGAAACTAAAGTGGGAACAAAAATGAAACAACACGCCAAGAAATCTGCAGCGTTCCGCCTCATCTCTCATTTGTTCCTGTCTGTCCCTTCATCACACCCCCCTGGTTTCTTTCCCCAATATCCTCGGGCAAGGCAGCAGCGAGAGAGGTGTGTGTGTGGGGGGGGGGGGGGGGGGCAAGACAGCCTGGTGAGTGAAAGAGAAGAAAGAGAGGGAAGAGTAAATGAGCAGGGCCCTGCAGACGGCCGTGGAAGGGAGGACTGAAGGCTGGCAGGTAGAAAAGAGGGAAAATGAACAGAGATGAAAGGATGAGGGGACAGAGCAGTGATTGATGGCTGAAGGTGGGTATCAAAGTCCTACCACAGTTGCCGCATTGTCGGGTCTGTCGCGTGGCTGTTAAACCCATCTGGAGAGGCAGGAAGTCCCGTGGGGACACCAGAACAAGGGTTTAGGACTCTTCATAAATATCCGATAATATGCAGATGACACTCGATCGTTCCCGTCAGAATGGAAACGAGCCATCGATTTTTGTGACCTGTCCTCCACCCGCACGCCGGCCTTTTGCCGACCGGCGGCCCCCGTCAGACTTCCCTTCTGAGGATCCAACTGAAAACAGGTCTTGTCACTTTAAAGAGCTCAGAAAAAAACTGAGCTTGAAATGCAGCGTTTGTGCCACAAAAACAACCATTTAGAGGTGAAGTAATGGACGTCCCTGTAAAACCTGGAGACACCTCAGAGGGGGACAGAGCCAAAAAGGACCACAAGTACTGATGTAGCATAAACCTTCACAGTGGGGCACACACACACACACACACACACACACACGGCTGATAATGGAATTGTTTCTGTGGGTGTTTTGTGCAGCTCCTGTAGACGCCGACTGGCTCCCGCTCCCGACAGAGATTAAAAAAGCTATTCCCCCCTTCTCAGAAGCACTGATACACCGAGAGGCGACCTCGCAGCCGTGACGGCCGCTTGGTTCCAGGGAGGAAAAAAGTTCAGCCACTCTATTATCACAAGGCTGCCTCGGTTCGGGACATGAGACATTCCTACTCGCACAAAAGGCTCCAACTGGGATTTCATGTGGAGAGCTTGCAGTGAAACAACAAGCGCGGCGGCCATGTTGGGTGTTTCTGCTGTTGGAAGATGGCGGCTCCCTTGTTCCCTGCAACCTCGGCGCCCTGTGAGGAGTCGACAAATTAAGGAGAGAAAGTGCAACAAATCCGGAAGTGGGGTTTCACTCCAGAGGGAATGCCTGAATTTGATGGTTTTCTTTAGTGGACACCAGGACACCTGACAACTCAACCAGAGACGCTACACAAGTCCACACTTGACATGTGGCGGCGAGTCCTGCCCAACCTGTGAAACCCCCCCCCTCCGATATCCTTAGGTGCCATATTTTCTGCCCTCTTCAGTTCCAGTCTGTGTCCTGACAGTCGGGAATGTCCACAGCTATGCGAGGACTCCGTATGTCAGATGCACTGCAGATGGCGGACTGAGCCATCTTCACTAAAGACACCTCCCTGGCTCTCTGCCAGTACCCCCCCCCCCTCCTCCCAGGGAGCCTGTTCATCACGCTTGTTTTCCCTCCCTCCACTGCTCCCGCTGCAGCCCTCCCGTTTTGTCACAACCACCAGTTGGGATTCAGCACGAGGCTGCAGAGACGGTGAAGCGAGCAGGTTGCCTGGAGCAAGGCGGCGGCGGCGGCGGCGGGTCGCATTTGCTAGAACATCAGGTGTGCTGCACCGGGGCGCGAGGAGGGGGGGGGTGCCGTGTCGTTCCCAGCGTGAGGTCTGGTGCATGGTCGGGGAATGCTGCACGGAATGCCAATATGATCCTTCTCTGGCTGTAGGTGTTTGAACGTGGCCCGAGTAGCAAGTGCGCATGTGCGTTAGAAAACGGTGCGCATATGCCGAGCCGCGACCACTTCGCACCACATCTCGCAGGAAAGGAAACACACTTGCGCTTCCTTTCTCTCACCTCCGATAATTTGCCAGAACAACACAACACAAACGTTCAGGTGTTGACGTGTTCCACCGACCGGTACCACGCCGGGGCCGCGCGGTCTTTTATGTGCAAACACCGGCTCTCGCGGCCCCCGTCTCTTCCGTGTGTCTCGGCAACGGCAGGCTCGCACAATTATCCACCAGAACGCTTCACAATTGAGATATTTGCTTTCCCGGTTGCTGCTGCGCTAGGAAAAGTTGCAACCGTGGAGGTTTGTTGCCGACGTTTGCCGGAGCTATTGGAAGCACACACACACACACACACACACACACACACACACACTCATTTCCATGATGAGAGCCTCTGAATGTAAGCAGTGACACCCTTTTTGACCTTAAAGGTAGGAATTGCAAATTGTGTTGCATCCCTGTTTCCATTTCCACACCTCAAGGTACGCTACGTCGGACTATATCGGGCCCACGAGCACTTCAACCTTTGACAGCTGTGCTGCTTCGCGTTGTGCTTCCCCGACGCCCACATTTCTGGCCGCCGAAAGCAAACTGCCGTCCGTGCAAACCGCCGCTCGGCTAACGGTTGGTGGTGTTTATTCGCAGCCCCCTGTTGGTCCCTTTATTGTAGCCACGTTTGAGATCAAAGCCAAACCGCCACAAAAAAAAAAGCCAAATAATCACAACCATGTATTCCGCATCACCCTCCCCCCCAAGGAGCTGAAGGCAGCACCAGGGGAGTGTGTTGGGTTTGCTAGACCGTCTGGTCTCAAGTCCTCCGCCTCCGTAGTTCCACATGTTCAGGCGCCACCTGAAGTTTGAGCACAGACACGGGAAGCCGCGTTCAGACGGCCCAGCAGACATGCATCATCCTCCGGTTGGACCAGACCGCGGCGACCCATCCAAATTTATCCTCTTCCGCCCTTCTCCTGCCCCTCCGCCTCGTAAAAATAGATGAAAGTGGCGGAAGCGGGGATTCATCCTCCCGCTCGCTCTCAGGACGCGGTGAATGCGCCTGACGCGGAGGGAGGGAACGCGCCGGCTGTCGGGAAGGGCTGAAATGAAAAGCTAACACGGTTAATAGATGGTTGCCATCGCCGCGGAGGAGCGGCGTTTGAGGTCTGCAAAGTGGTGCACGCCGTGACCCCTGACACGGGCGGCCGGCGGGGTTTCATTAAACAGCGCTCGGGTAGACCACGGGAGCTCGGTCACCTGGAGGTAGAACATCCACTTTAGCTTTCTGTTAAGACAAATAAGGAGGCTCACGTGTGTTGGAGGGAATAAAAAATGCATATTTGGTCCATCAAGGAGGGCGCAAAAAAACAGGCTCTTTATTTCCTTCACCGTGGAAAGAAAAGCTTCCGTTAGTTTCCCAGAAGTGTGGAGGCAGCCGAGCAAGGACTTCCGCCTGAGCCCTAATGCATTTTGCGGTGGTGGGGGGGGGACTTTTTAACAAAAGGCTCATCCATTTAGCCCATCGAACCAGCTTCCCTGGTGACCACTAGGCAAGAAACACGCACGACGGTCAGCATTAGAGCATGCATGTTTTATGAAGGCTGGGAGCAAAAGCCCCGCGTCCCGCCGAAAACAACCCTGCTGAACTGCACAGAAAAGCAGGAAATTGGCAGTTTTTTACACACGCACACACACACACACACACACACACACACACACACACACACACACACACATGTCTAAAGAAAGAAAGTGTCTGCGTGAGCATTTCTGCGCGCTAATATTTACCCTGCTTTCCTTTTGTGAGCGAAGCTGCCTGCTTATGCATTGTTGACCCATTTACCGGGAGAGCTTGAGAGCCTTGGATTTGAGCTCTTTCAGCCGCCGGTGCCGAGCGTTTGTTGCCGCCACACCTGCGTCAATGTTTTCCTGGTCGATCGGTCTTTTATGAACTCATTACGGGCGCCATTTCCTGTTGCCGATTGCTTGTCGGAGAGACGTGGCGATAGATGCGCGCTAGCAGTCGACCGCCGCGCTCCGGGCCCGACTCGACGTCGGCCGGGTCCCCTTTCATCATTACGCAACCCTCCCTGGTCTTTGTCGTTCCGGCGCACCTGGTCACGGCGGCGAGGACGCGTGCGAGCGTACAAACGCACCTCCTGCTTTTCTCTTTTTCCCCACCGCGGAACGGCGAGAAATTAAATCTATTTTTCCTCTTTTGTGTGCCCGCTCTCTCTGATGGCCGCCTTTCCAAAGCCCGCGGAGCGCCGCAATCGCCTGACAATGCTAGCCGCGCGCCGCCCGCTGATGAGGTCTTAATCGCCGCTTCCTGCGAGGGGATTGAGGAAAGCAGGGATCGGTCAGAATCCCTCCGTTTAAAGCACAATAGAAGGGAAACAAAGAGCCCGGAGCCCCAAAACATCAGCGGACACAATCGGAAGTAACTTGACACTAAATACGGAACAATGAAGAAAAATGTGGCGGGATTTGATGGGAAGATAGCTCGCCGAGTTGTCGGCCTTCCCCTCCGGGGACTCACTAAACCGTTTAACCCTTTTGCGGCACACCTGCTCTTGTAAACGTGCTGGCAAAGCGTCGGCCTGTTTCCTTCCCGTCTGTTTCTCCGTCCCCGTCTGCAGACTAATGGCTGCCTGGGAGGCTAAAACAATAGCATTTATCTTGTCAGCGGCTCAAACTTCTGCCCGAGGCCACGACTTTACCGCGGATGTTTGAAACCTTCTAGATTCCACCGAAGAGGGAGAAAAACCAGCGTTTCACGGGCAGCAGAATCGCGGATCAACCCTCCAACTCCCCCGAGATTCCCGCCCGCTCTCGCATTTCGCTAACTTTCCTCTTCCCCCCCCCCCGTCCGAGCATCAGGCAGCCCTTCGCCTTTCATCAGGCGTTGAAAGGGAGACGGCAGCGGAGAGGAGGAAGCAGGGCGAGACTGACGTGATGACAAAAGACACCCCTCCGTGTAGCCGACCCCTACCCCCCCCCCAGCCGCTGCTGACGCTCTGACAAAACAGGGCGACCTCATCCAGATGATGCGCCCGCCGGGGACGGTGCACGTGTGAGGCCTCGCCGGGAGGTGAAAAACACGGCGCGAGCGCAGACCGCGTCCCCTGGGGGGGCCCGAGGCTCCTGCTTATCTGAATTCTGAGGAACTTTGGGTGGGGCCGTCGCTCTAGACAGACCAGAATGGTTCCATCGCCCCACAGGTTGGGAGTCTGAAGCCAGGTCGGGGCAGCAGAAATCACCTTAATCCCCGAGTGATTGCAGGGCACAAACACTCGGCACCTCGCCGCGCCCTCAGCGCCCCAAATCGCCGTTCAAATCACTCATGTGTATTAAAAGACGGGAAAAAAAGAGACGGCGGCGGCGCTTTAATGGCTGGTGGGGGCTCGGGCGAGGTTTAATCTTAATCAAAAGCAGCCGTAGATTATGAGCAGCGAGGACAGATGGTTTGGAAATTGCATTTTCCAGACAAGTCTTGATTGTTTGCTCTTTTTTCCCCCTCGTCTGTCCTTGGTGCCGTTATTGTTATTATTATTATTCTTCAACCCCCCCCACGCACCCACCCACATTTGGTCATTTCATTCAGGTCTTAAATGCATTATCCGGGCTTAAGACTGCTGACCACCACCCCCCCCTTAAGAGAAAGGAACCTTTCAGTAGCGTCAAAGTCTTAATCCACCTCAGTTTATGCGGTAATCCCGCTCTCCTCTGGACGAGCCCGGAGCTGTCAACACATTCTTTAGCATGAACTCAGAGCGGGGACAAAGTAATTTGGTTCTGAAACATAAAAGGGGGGGGGTGTCTTTCTCTCGGATTGCTGCGGGGGGGGGGGGTAGCGGCGGCTGTCATTGCGATGAAAAGCAATCCGAAGAGGTCATCCACTAGCAAAAATGATGAGACACCGTTGGTTCAAGGCGCGAGGCGGCGCGTGTGGAGGCTGTTCTCCTTCCTCCTGATGAAGCCTCGGGTGCGTGCCTGCGCCCACACGCCCGGTTTAATCCCGAACGCCGATTATGTCGGGGAAAAAAAGGAATAATATCGAGAAAGAAAGCTCCTCCCCCGATGAAATGCTTCCTCTGAGTGTCCCAAGCAGCCGCAGATTAAACACAGGTGGTTCACACAGCAAAACAACGACGCTAACGCTAACAGCACCGCGTAAAAGGGTAGAAAAACGAGTTTTTGCCACCGTGGCTTGATGCTAATTTGAAAGGGCAGCAGGAGAGAAATCTGCGGCAGCAGCAGAGATGAAGTGCGATGGTTCCTCGGACAGGTCTTTCTTTACTGGCTCCGACAGCCAGAGAGCTAAAAAAATAAAAAAACCTCCGTGTCTCCTCTGAAGTCTGTTCTGATACGCGTCTGTTTTCACAGCTGCTTCACTTTAGCTTTTCCTGCTGCCTCTGTGTCTGAAATCGCTGGCTGCTTTTTCTCTTTCCAAATATGAGCAGAACTGAAAAACATTAAGTCGATTTTTTTGCTCCTTTTTTGAGCGCCTGTCAGGGAAAACAGAGCCCCGCCTTGCCGACAGCCGTCATTCCTGGCCCGTTTTGGGGGAGAATTGAACTGGAAGTCTCCATCCCGTCGCCGACTGGACGTCCGTTCAAGGGTCGGGGAAAGGCTCCTTTCCTCTCCTCAATGCTAGGAACTGGCTAAAGCTAGGTAGAAAAATGGCACTTTATGCGTTTGTGTTAGCCTAAAATATTGACTCCTTCCTGGAAGGGTCGGCACCCACGACTCCCAGCAGTGGAGCGAAATATCGATCGCCACACAAAGTGCAACACGGACCCTCGGAGGGCAGATGTTGACCTACTAAAGTCCTCCGTCCAGCTGAACGGACAAATCCGGCATTAATGATGCATTCTGCTGCCAGACGGAGCAGACGTTCGTCTTCTGCTCTGCCTGCTTGCTCGTGCTCTCAGAAGTTGCTTCTGAAGGGAAATCAGACAGGAGCACAGCTGGAGAGCCCCTCTACCGTAATGGGAGTCCTGGTCTTGGATGGAGGCGTTTGCCTAACGGGAAGAGAGGAAGCAGGGAACGCTGCGCTTCCTGTTGTGCACGCTCCTC
Source organism: Takifugu flavidus (assembly GCF_003711565.1). Classification (NCBI taxonomy): domain Eukaryota; kingdom Metazoa; phylum Chordata; class Actinopteri; order Tetraodontiformes; family Tetraodontidae; genus Takifugu; species Takifugu flavidus. The sequence continues at coordinate 773,997 of NC_079522.1, forward strand.
CACTGTTACTCCTCTTAACCCTTGAGTAAACAGGCCAGATATCAGGTCTCAGCTTCTCAGATCCCGGCTTTGTAAATGTCAGCCCTCCACCAGCTCCAACCTCAGGCGTCCAGTCTCGAGCGCTCAGCTCATGCGCGGTTGTGCCAGTTCAAGCAAACAGCATCTACCAAACACGGAAGGTTCCTGTAGTTATCGGCTCGCGTTTGACCCATAAAATCCACCCAAATGCTTCTTCTGACAAAATAAATAAATAAATCGCCCCTGGCAACGAGAGCCGGACAATGTGTCCCCTCCTGCACCGACTTGAGCTGACAAGAGCTCGAGTCCTCGGAGGTCTCACCCACAAACCCACAAACGGTCCCCCAACAAGTCTTTGGCTGCCGGATGGACGGCTTTTTCACGTGTATCTAAATTTAAGCTAGCTCACGAACCTATATGTTGTTGATAGGTATTGATGGTGATCAATATCCACATCCAAGGGGGTAGCTAAAGTCGATAAGAAGGGTGGAGCTTGAAGGCAAATCACCGCTGGACCTTTAGCGGTGTAGAGGAGGCCAGAAACATGTGCCCCTGCTGACAGCAGCGTGATATAGTGGTGGGGGGAAGTGGTGCCTGTCAGTAAATATCCTCCACCCTCCTCCGTGTTTACAGTCATAAATGGATTACGGTCCACGGTTAGCGGCGTGTCAGACAGCTCACATGTCTGCTCCCGGGTTCACACGACCCGACTCTGATGGGAAAGAAAACACAACACCGTCGCCTCCGCCAGTGCCAGCGTAGCCTGTGGTTTGATGCTAACATGTAACTAATCACGTTAGCATCGATCACGGCTTTGACCTCGCCCCTTACCGTCACGCGGCGCCGAGGTGTTAAAGCGAGGCCGAACGGTTCGGGGGCCTCTGAGGAGGCAGGAATGAGCTTACATGTTTTATCAGAGCGATGTGTGCAGGCTCTCACTGCGGATATCCACTTAGAAAAAAAGGCTAATACTCTTTAGGTTTAAGCTCATGTCTGCAAAATGGAAACAGCAGAATTAGGGAGGGGTTGTGGGGGCGGGGGCGGGGGTGCGCGTGAGAGATGAAGTGTTAAATATAGTAGGCGATGAGGTCGGCACAAATGATTCTCCTTGATGCTAGCATTGGAAATGAAGCTTTGCTCTTTTCATGGGAGATAATTAGCCGCGCTGACAGTCGGGTCCCTATTTGCGCCACCAAGTCCCCCTTCCCTCCCCCGACTCCAGCGCCAGACATGATCCGCTCCTTTGAGGATGCCAAAGTGACACTGGTGCTTTTTTTTTTCTTTTTTTTTTGCCCTTTTGGAATATTCCAGTAATTAGAGAGGGTGTATTAGCACCCATCAACTCCATGTAATCAGCCAAACTTGAGATGACACGAGGGGGAAGAGCTCCTCTGACCTCTGCGGCGGATCGGCACTGATGTTTTAGCGTTTTAGCAAAGGGGGTCGGGTTAGCGTGAGTAAGAGGCGCGACTCTGCCGCCGGCACCGGCCGTCATGTAAACCTCTGATTCAGCGTTGGTGCGCAGGAGGTTGCGCCTGATCCCCAGGCGGTTGCGTGCCTTTGAAAAGTTCTCCTCGCATCTGTCCTTGTTTTTGGACTTGTTGTCGGCCGTCCACCGGCCTTGTCCGGCGATGGTCATCACTGACGGCGCCCTTCCTCGTCAGACCGCGACCCCGCTCGCCCTCCCAATCTTCACGCCAGATGAATTATCATCTGTCAGACGGAGGGAAGCTTTGGCCCGGTGCCTTCGAGGTGTTTAACCGTCTTTCCTGATGACGGCTCCACCTGCTAGCTTGATGCGGACGTTCTGGCCAAGACACATCACGCATAATCGGGTAACCCCGACGGCCTCTCGCGTTCCAAAACCAGCAACAGCCAAAGTTTCCACGCCGGATCAACCGCTTCCCTGTCTCGGTTGAATTATGCACTCAGCAGAATGGATGAGCTAACAGGCGCATGCCCGGGGTCATTAAATTATGCAATACCGGGAGAAATACGACATCCCGCGCCTTCGACCTTGGTCGTCTCTTGCTCTATTTCATCAGCGCAAAGCCGAGTCACTTCGGATGATTTAGGCGGGGGCTCGTTCCATTAAACTTAATTGTGCGTTGCGGGTTTCTCCACTTTTGCCGCCGCTGCAAACCCACATTTCAACACAAACACACCGGCTTCCCCGGAGTTTAGCTCGGCTCTGAGGGGAAGATCTGAAAGTTTCAATTAAGACTTTGAGCAGAGGTGGGTTTCTACCTTTCTCCCGCTGTCTCAATTACACACCGCGGTCGGTAAAGGTCAGCGCTGTCTGAAGATCCGTTTCAGTTGGACTTTAACTTCAGATGTGCTGACCCAGACGCTGCCGTTAGCATGCTTTGATTCCCCCTGCTCTCTGTCAGCTCACATTCCTCTGAAAACCCTTCCAAAAGCGGCGTGAGGAGGCCAGAAACATGCCGGGGCACATTTCCAGACGGAACCTGGATGAACCCGTCGTTTCTTTAGCCGCACTTTCAGCTATTTGAAACTTGCCCCTGAAGATGTGCTTCCGCCCGAGCGCTGAGTGCGAACCCTTGACACCCTAACACTGGCTATTAAGCGTTCATCGACGTAGATTTGTCGGAATCGGCTTACGGCATTTTCTTTGGGTTCCGTCCCATTTTCCTCGTAGAAAGGTGTCGGATCAGCATGGGAAAATTACGCTAAGCCAATGAAAAGTGCACTTCCTTCATGTTGTAACCTCTTAGCCAGGTATGACACTAATCGTTTCAGACCGGAATGAAGGCACCGAGGGATGAAAAGGAGACATTAGGGGAGGGGGGCAGGGAGGGTGAGGGGTGGGGGGGGTGTAATGGAATGAAAGGAGTCAAAGTGTGAGAGGCATAAAATGGCCGGGGGGATGCTGTTGGCCAAAGTGGGCCATTTGTGTACTCCGACTGGCGCGTTTGCGTGGCTACAGTAAATAGATGTCAGGCCCCATCATCCCCGGAAGCTTAACGAGCCATGGCACCCTCGCTAGGTGAGGCCGCGCAGGTTAGTAGCTGCCACAGCAAACTCCGGGCTGCAGCTTTTTTTTAAATTTTATTTTTATCCAGTCAAAGCCCTGTCCACACGCTAAAGTGGAACCCCGGGGGTTGGGAAGGGGGGTTAAGTACATGGACCGACTAGCTCGCATCCTTCAGAGCACCAAAGGCTGCCAGGACGTTAGCAATAGCCTGCACATGGTGCTCGCCTTTGTTCGGACACAAAAAATGTCCTGGCCCACTTCTCTCTCCTTTCTTATATGAGCATTAGGGGACACTGGAGTCCTTCCTTTAAATAGACGGTCCCTGAGGCCACTGTTGGACACCGGTAGATTCAGCCCTGCCTAACCCACCAACGGTCCCCAAACTACCCCGCGGAGCCACACTCATTAAACCTCAGCTAGCTCAACATCCAGACACAACCCCGATGGTCAGATATGCTGTAAAAATAAAGAGAAACTGATCAAATCGTCCCTAAATTGGCGCCCAGTCTCGTCCTTTCGCCACACTTCGACCATTAAATCCCTCTCCCGCTCACCGGTCCTCCCCTCTCCCGTCCCCACATCCAATTTTCAAGAGAGTCCGACACCGATGATATGAATCTTATCGCGCCGCAGCTTTAATTATTCCATCTTGAAGGTACGCTTAATTTTTTTTTTTTTTTTTTTGAGGGGGCTGGGGTTATTAAATAGTGTCCATTTTAATCATAGCAGGCTATCGTCTCAAATTGGGCAAGTAATTAAAGTTGGAATAATGAAATTCAATTGAGGAGCCTGTCCCATTTACAGCGGGCCGGCTTCATTTTGAGACAGCCTGAGATAGGCCGCCGTCGTCCCAGGGACATAAATGGCGGTGTGGCGCCCGGATCAGGCACATGGTGGCGTGGGGTCACGTGGAAACTGAGGCAAGACTCCAGATTCTGTTCTAGCTGTAGGGGAAATGTGTAAGGAAACAAGGATCACACAAGTCCTACCCGCTTTCATGTCATTTTAACTGTGCGTAAAAATTCGCCACCTCCATCCGCCGAGCCCCAAGGAGTCCGATCGCCTTATCAACCGCACTCCAAACAAACAAGAGCCAGATCAGGCAGCCTCCCTGGGATATGCCTGAGGGAGGGAAGCGAAGGAGGGGGCGGGAAGAGGAAAAGCACGGAACGGAGCTGGGAGGAGAAGCGGGATAACGAAAACAGGCGCAGATGAGGAAGCGAGGCTGGCGACTGGGTAAACTCTGATGTGTGTGGGATTGGCTCCAGGGACGGCGCCGTGGCGAGGAGAGCTGATTAGTCCTCGGTGTACGAGTAAAGTTCATCTTTCTGCCAGGTAAATAGGCTGCAGAATATGTGAACGTGCACCCCAGAGTGATACAGTTCATGCTTGTGTACGGAAAAATAAAAAAAAATCCGATTCGCATACAAAGTCATTAGCGTTGCTGTTTTCACGCGTGTCTCTAAAAACGAGACGTTTCTGGCACCCAAAAACCGAGGGTTGGCAGGCCTAATGCGGCGCCGCCGTGGAGCAGGTAATGAACGAGAGGGAGTGCTAGCGATGGATGGAGAGGACGGGGTTAAGTGGAAACCCTTCTGAGTGGGGGGGGGGGGATTTCAAGTGCATCAAGGAGGAAATAAGAACGCCGGGCTCAACTTAAAGACTTGGATGTGAAATCAAAATGGCTGCCGTGCCAAAAGGCTTTTATCCGTCATGAATGCGGCGTTTGCTGAGTCACAGCTTAGCTCTTTAGCAACGCTTTATTACTCATTTCACACGTTTGAGTTTTCCATCTGTTACAGGCGGAGAAAAAGGGAGGGAAGATAATCGGACGGCAATGATAGACACATGCCGCCTTTGCTAACCAACCCCATCCAGGTACCCCCTCAAAGTAAACCCTGACAAGCTAGCTGTGATGCTAAGAGCCATTTCGCGCCTAATGATGCAACCGCCACCCACGACGTACCCGTGGATGTAAACCACCGACTTCGCCTAGCACCCCCTCGCTGGCATCATTAGCCGCCCTGTGTCCACTTCCTGAGTCATGGGTCACGGTGACAATTCGCCAATACCATATTTAGGAACATTAGTGCCATCAGTCACAGCCGTAATGAGGGAGCAGCAGATGGATGCCGTTGGAGAAAGCGCTTTTAATGACCAAACAGGGGATTAGGCTCCCGTCTCCAATCGGGCCCGGCAGACTCTCGCTCTTAAAGGGCAACTGCCAAATATCCTCGCCAAAAGGACGGCGGGAGTGCTCGTTTCTGCCCCCTTACATTCATTTTGTTCTCACTCCTGGTCCGACGGTCGGGCTCTGCCTTTGTGCACGCGGGAGGTGGAGCGCTTCGCGGGATGGACGGAGCTGCTTTTTTAGCCCCGCTGAGGCCCTCTTTCCTTTCATGGGGCAGTCCGTAATTCCCTCACATTTCTCTGCCCGGGACATGATGGCTAATCAATAGCGACAGATTAGGAGCGGGATTTAGCATGACAACAATGGTCCCGACAACATTTTAATCCCTCGCCCCCCCCCCTTTTTCCCCTCATTTTTGTCAGAAGGCAGAATAAATGCGACCGAAATAGCTTCGACAGACAGGCTGAAGTGTTTTTTTCTGTCCGTTTGCTTTTTTCGCCTTCCTGCCGCCGCGCTGCTCATTAATGCAGCCGTTCAGCAGACTAATATTTCAGGTTTTAATTGACTCTCAGAAGCTGAGAGCTGGCGAGTTTGTTTTGCGCTAACCTACACAGCAGCCAGGGGGCTAAAAAATTGCCTGCTTAGAAGCTTGTCGGGAGCCTCCGGGCGGAGGATTGTGGCGGTTTGTAGCGGGAGGAAAGAGTCAGGGTGCGTCCCCGAGTCCCTCACTCGCTCTTACCTCATTTCCCCTGTTTGTAATTATTGGCATACATTAGCAGTTAGCCGGCCTTTTAGAACATCCAGGAGACCAGCAAGGGACTGCTGCAACAGGATATCAGACCTTCTCTGGTCCCAGATGGTGAGCAAGAAAAACAGCATCCTCCCCAGGTAGCGTCCTCATTAGCGCTATTATCGCTATTTGTACCAATGTTTTGGTTATCGGTACCTTGAGGGAGGCTCTCCGGCTCAGCCCACATTTGACGGGCTGCAGCTACCAGGTTTGTGAGTTGGGAGGCTGGCAAAGCTTACCTTTAAACCCAGGCAAAAAGCATCTATAACAGATTTGACCTTTGCTGGTATGTGGAGAGACACGTAAAAATGAGAACTCGTCGGAACACAATGGGCAACAACAGAACGTTCGAGCTAGAGGACAGAACCAAACACGATTCATTCCACATTAAACTGCTGTGACCCCTCCCATAATGCCTTGCTGCTGGGTGCGCGGCATTGTGGTTGCAGGCCTGGCGTCAAGCTAACGACATTCTGAGGCCCGAAAAGGGCAACGTGTCTCCGAAACAAGAGTTGGCTGCCGGCCACAACATTAGGTGCATAAGGAAACAAGTGCGCTTGTGAAAGAGGGATTAGACGAGGCTCTGAGAGGGGGATGAAAAGGAGAGTGTCTGCCTGAGACAAAGGTGGAGAGGGTGGCTGTTATGAGGGGATAAGGGAGGAAGTGATGCCGCAGAGAGGATTTCTGGAGGATTCCTCCATTTGGTTGCAGCGGTGGAGCAAAAAAAAAAAAAACGTGAAGGAAACTGATCGGCAACCTTGGCAACAGGACGAGAAGGTGTCTGAATTTTAGAACCCCCGAATCGGAGCCATGATCCGGCGGCGGCACCGACACGCGCCAGGGGGCTTAAACACGCGACTGTCAGCCGCCACACCCGACGCTTTCAATTACAGCCACTTACGGGCGACATTAAGGCACCTGCCACATCAGACGGCCCCACAATGGAGAGAAAGACGGCGTGTCAGAGAAATGAAAGGCTTTCATCAGCACTAATTCTAGAGTCTGGTCCAGACAAAGACGCATCCGTGGGAAAGGAACCCATAACCAGTGACGGCTATGTGAGTGTTCGGTGCAGATCCAGCGACATGGCCCCCCTATCGAATAATAGAGACCGACCCACAGCCACTTTGAGCAAATGTTGTTTACAGGCCGCACGACCCAAGATCGGGTCAGGAAATAACAACCACCCGCCACCTGGGTATCTACGCAGTCTAATCTGCCATTTGGGCTCTTGTCAAAGCCACGGGAGCCATATTGATCGTAATCTGAAGAGCCCCATCTATGGGTTTTACACACTCCGGAGCCTCACATTGGGGATGAATCAGGGGCCCCTCAAGGCCCATTATTCAGCCATTATTGGCAAGTATTTGTACTCACTTAATTGGACAACTTGTCTGCACCCGTCAGCTCGAAGCCAATCGGGCTAATTGATCCCACCACATGGTACAAGTCCCATGTGGAGCTCGCCGATGGTCGGATCGTATTTCTGGATCGGGTTTTAGTCGGCCACCCAAGGAGATGCGTCTCGGTCCAGGCGAGCAGAAAAGAAGCAGCTGTGCACGGCCCCCGTTCGCATACTGAGCAAATACCCGAACCGGTACTCTGTGCGTTATTTTTTTAACAGAAGCTCTCAGAGTGAACAATCTTTCCCCGATTCTTCGGTCCTTAAGGGGAAGAAAGGATTTGGCCCAGATAAATGAAATGCATCAAGAGTGGATGATTCAAATCAAATGAGCTCGTCTGGGCAGGACGAGCAACAAGCAAACTGTGCTGCAGAGAGGTTTTATCTAATGGGCGCTGAGATAAAGCCAGGAGTCCAACTTGTTCAGGCAGCAGCGCGGCGTCGACGTTGCATCTTCTGCATATACATCAGGGGAGGGAAGGGGGAAGGAAGAGCGGGATGAAAAGAGGAGGAGAGGGGGCTCGGCTGGCATCCTGAACACTTGGGCACAAGCAGACCCATACTGATGCTGGGCCGGAGGCTCGTTAGCATTCACCGACAAATGTGGGCGGAGTTTGAGTCTTAAAAGCCCAACCGCAGGCGTCTTCGCGGCGATTTTAGCAGACCTGTCTGTGGCCATACGCGCTGGGGACGAAGAGCGCAGAAATCCAATAAAGCAGAGAGGCTGGCGCGCGGACGGCCTGCTGTCAGGCCCTTCTGTCAGAGTGAAATATCGCTGATCACGCCACACTTCCAGCAGGGAGGTGCTTGTAATGATTCAGCCCTCGTGGGGGTTCAAGATGTCATCTGCCTCTCCCACCTCGGAGTTTACCGCCGTGCTCCGAGCGCCGACTTCTGCCTCAGCTCTGTCATTTTTACTGCGCCTAGCTGACATCTGGGCGCGCGAGGATCTGAGTCCGACCCGTTAGCCAACACGCAGAGTGGATTTTAATTGTTGGAGTACCGCAGCTGGGTTTGGCCTCGCCGGTGGGCTGCATTCCAACTCTGTTCACTCTCACATGTGACCCCTTACTGCTCCTCCTCAGCTAATCGATAAGCCGCCCCCGATGAGTGGAGACTCCCTGTCACCAGCTCCTCCGCCACTGGAAATCAATAATAAACAATACCCGTCTCTATCCCAGACCTCAAAGCTCATTTGTTTTTTTTCCCCACCCCTTGTTTACCTGTAGCGCGGCGCCATGCTAGCCAAACAGCCTCAAACTCGTCCTGGTGTCAAGGGTGAGCAGAGGCGGGGCAATAACAGAAGTGTTATTATTTGTTGGCATCTGTCGGGGGGAGATATGTACCCAGATGGTGACGCTTTAAAGCCTGTTGGGATTAAAACTGCAATGTGCTCAAATAGTCAAGAAGCGCATTTAGCCAAACAGCAGACCGTCGGCTGAAACGCGCCAACGTGCCCGTTTTAATCAGTGCAAATGGAAATGCCGACCTCAAAATCGGGAGATCTCGATTGGAGCGGCCTTGTTAATTTATTGTTGTTCCTTTGCAGTAAATGTCACAGCCGCAGCCTCTCTGAACTCCATATAATCTAATTTAGCATTTATAAACTCGGCTCGCGTCCCAGTAATATGCTCTCTGGCTTTGTTTGAGCCGGTAAATATACGCCGGCCAAATCCATACTTAGCTGTTAGCGGCTGATATTTTCTATGGTGCCTGAAATATTTAGCGGACTTCCACACCTTGCTGCGATATCTACAGCTCCTATCGATTTGTTGGGTTCCAAAACCGGGCCCAGGTACTCGCTGAGGCTCCCACACACGCTCGTCCGCTCAGAGGAAACAAAGCTCTTTTTAGGGCCGTTTTCTGGGTTGCATAATAAGCTGCAAAGGGAACGAAGCGAAGCCACAGCTAAATGAGCTGTACCGCTAGCTCGTGCTCCTGCTCGTCCCCATTTCACTTTTGTTAGCCGCGGACATGGTCTTTCATATGCTAGCAAACCGTTTCAGTAGCGACTCCTGTAACATAGAGAAGGTCGAGAGTAGCTGGAGCTTCAGCGTCTTAGCTTGGGCCGCTGCGACGATCCCATGAAAATGTGATTTATCCGTCTCTTTTTAATTAATTTGCCTTATTTAGAAATGCTGGAAATTAGTCGAAGCCCAAAGTGGAGACATATGGGAGTGAGGGGTAGATACCCTGGACCCTGGACCCCAGAACCTTTTTTGTTTTCAATTTTCATAATCTCCCCAATGGAGTCAGATCTTGGTTGCTCCTACAACCCCCCCTCTTCTGGACCGAGTTGAAGACTAATCTAATACTTTAGGCCTAATGCACCTAAACGGTATTGAACCCTTGTGCGGTTCCGTACATCAGTTCCTGGACGGTGAGTGATGGGACTCACTGGGATGTGCCTCCAGTGTGGTGGAGAGGCGAGAGCTGGGGTGAAAAGGTCACGACTGTGGCTTCTAGGTAGGAGGGGGTGAATAAATTGTGTGGTGCATGAGTAACCCGACTATAAGAGAAGGTCCTGTAGCACACCATGTGATATGTACAGGATCACTTCCATCAGAAGCCTTTCGAGGCTTCGAGGGCTGAAACGTTGCCTTTGGTTTCGGTGTATTTAGGTTGATCCTGGTTGACCTATATAGCATATACCTTGCTAATCTACGGCACATCGCTTCCTCCTCAATTTTGAAGCAGAGGTAGCAAAAGTTCTTGTGCAACTTGGTGTCTGGTCCTGGAACCTGAGCCAGCCGCCACCTTAAAGCAGCGCACGGCGCCCTGAAAAGTTTTCAACACACTTTTTAGACAACCCCAAAAAAAACACACCTCTGCTGGCAGGAGCTGCGGTGATTCCACTGTTCACAAGTGGCCTAAAAGCACCTGCCACATCCCCGACGCAAAGATGTCAATAAATCTGGCCGCTAATGTAGCCCCCAATCTTCTTCCCTCACTCCCTCTCTGCTCTGCCTCTAATATTAATGAACGTCGGCTGAAGCGCCGCCGCGGGCAAAGATAGAAACATGTTCTTTCCGCTATGCTAACATGAACAAGGTTAGAGCCTCCCGTCCTCTGAGTGCAGCTGGGAGGAGCGCGTGCTAAGCTAGCAAAGGTGCTATGCGGCGTTGACTAAGACAGACAGGAATTAAAGACTTTAGCCTTTTGACAGGGCTTTTCCCAGAGACCGAGGACGCCCCAGACGAGGGGGGTCAATGATGAAGAGCAGCCATGAAGAGAACATCATCAAAACGGCTGGTGAATAATAAAGGGCGCGCCCGGTGGAAGAAGACACTTTTTCACTTCCACCCACTGTCAGAGCGCAGAAGTTGGTTTACAGCAAACCGAACCTTGAGGCTATTTTTATCGCTTCCAACTCGGGCGAAGAATCTTCTGTATTCTTCCCCCAAAAGAAACTGTGATAATGAGGCTTCGCCAGCGACCACGTGCCCATTAATATTTGATGCGTCTTTACACACACGCGAGCGCGCTGGCAGGAAGAACCACGCACAACATGTAAATCCGCCAAAGTTGTCACATCCAAGATGCCGCGCGGCGCCTCCGTTGGAGCCGCGAGACCGGGCGCGCGCACGTGCTCTTGGCCTACATCTCGCCACGACAGTCATGTGGCTTCCCTGGGACAGCAGTCATTTGTTACTGTCCTTTTAATCATGCTAATGCGACCCCGCGTTCCGCGCGCACGCCGCCGCGCGCTCACACAAATTAAAGGGAAAAGAAGAAGAATGGAGAGCCCAAATCCCTGAAGGCGTATGAATATCTTAATTGAAGAATTCTCCAACTCTGTGTCTTTCCGCCCTCGTGGGCACCCTTTACACACCGGCGTGCACACATTCCGATAATTTAGGGCACAGTATCGCGCGCCGGCTCCGCCAGGCGGCTCGAGAACGGCGGTGCCACCACACTGAATCACATTAAGTGGCAGTTTTGCTGCGCGGGACGCCATCTTTCCCGGGTTTTTTCCCTCTTCTCCAGTGTTGGAGTCCATTAGTATTCCGCTCAGACATTCCTCCACTCTCTCCTCCTCTCACGTTCCTCCTGGGAGTTAAACCCCGTGCATGTAAAGTGATCGGGTTTCTCTGCCCGACCCGCATGGGTGCCGCTGCCACATTATGCAGGAATGCGTTATCGATGGTGGTGGTGGTGGGGGGGGGTCCTGACGCGCACAGAGGGTTTTGTAAAGTGTACGATTAACAATTCGCTTACAGCTTCAGTAGCTGCGGTGAGTATTGACGCATAATCCATCTGCTGTATTAAAATTCAAGGGTAAGTTTGAAATTGATATACAAATGTAGTTGAGGACACCCAGCTAAGCTAAGCATCACCTAGCTAAGCTAAGCAACATCTAGCTACCAGTTTGGAGCCCAGACACGTAAAAATAGATAGAACATATACATATAAGGAGCCATAGAGTTAGTTTAAAACCAAGTAAACGAGGGGTCATATCCGAGTGTGAAAGTGGGCGGAGACTTCGGAGGGTGTTAGGTGCATCCCGGCGTGTCCTTGGGAGGTAGAGGGTGGGGATTTGTTCTCTTTTTTGAATGTGAAATCAACGGCAACGATTAAATGTGGTTGGCTTCTTTATTTTTGTCGAGTTCACCGCGAACAGGTCCCAGCAGTGGGGGGGACGGGGGGCGAGACAAAAGACTGTCCCAAATTCAAAACCCGGTAGGGCCTGAGGGCGACACTAGCAGGAAGCGCGCTACATAAATGTCACGGGACTCAACCGAGCAGGCGGCTGTCCGACCCCTTTAGGCCAGGATGGAAAGAGCTTGGTGGCGTCAACGCGAACTCATGGGCTCCGACGTGCGTGAGCGACTCTGCGTTGATCAACACAAACATTAACGTGGCAGAATTTTGGACAGGATGCTAGTGGCTAACGCTAGACCCTGCCTATTCTTACAGTGGGGCCGGAGCGTCTGAATAATGTGACCAGTCATTTAACAGCAGCTTAAATGTCCAACCACAACCACCCACACGCTCAAAGAAACCCCTGGTCTGTGCACCTGTGTCCACCAACAAGGCTCATATTTTGCTGCAGCCTGAATAATCATGCGTTCCTGACCTCAGAGTGGAAAAGGTTCAGAGTATCGCAGATTCATAAGGGGGGGGGAAGACAGCAACTCTTTAAAAGCGTAGCCAAGGGCGCATTTGCACAAGTGCTAGCTAAAGCCGTGGCGGCTCTCTACAGCGCTTTTAACACGCCCGGTTTGTCTGAGGGAGGCATCGTCCTTTATCGGCATATTTCATGTTTCCCAGAGGGCTCTGTGAAGCGGGTGATATTATTGAGGAGCGCTGAGCCTTATTAAATTCCCAAGCATATTACCAGCTTCTCTCTCTCTCTCTCGCACACACACTCGCGCTGATGTCTCTCGACCAGTCACTGATTACACTCCTCTCCCTCGCCTAATTCGCCTGTACCGCAGCTCAACCAGACCCCCCCCCCCATCCCTTTCTCGAGAGGAAACAAAGGAAGTAAATACATATTATTGCTTTTCTCCTCCCTCAAGTGCCACTCACAGCTCTCCCCTCCGGAGCGCCGTGACTCACCCGCGGCTCCGTCCCGACTGTTCCGCGCCGTTCTCGTCGAGCACATTTCATCAAAAAAGGACAAAGATAATTCTTATCTTTCAACCAGCGAACTAGACGGAGAGGAAATACAGTGGCAGCTTTGAGATGGCGCCCCCCCCCCCAACCCAACCCCAACCCTTCACAGCCTCACTCGATAACGGCGTCCTCCGCAAACGACGAGGGAGCGCGGGTGCTAACGACCTTAGCGACCAGCGGGTTGTCCCGCCATCTTACCATATTTGTATTTACGACCCTGGGATGTCCCCCCCGCCTCCTGGGCCTGGAGCGCCATTTCCATACGACCTTGTGTGTACTGAGGTTTTTTTGGGGAGGGGGAGAGAACAGAATGATTTGCTTCAATCTGGGATACGACAGAGGCGTATCGCTATGGAAATCCGAGAATCGCCAGGCGGGATCGCGATACCCGTGAGGGTTTAACGTAGCACGTTGCAGAGCAAGTTAGCATCTCCGGGCAAAAACAGGGTGGGTGTCAGAGCGACCGTCTCCAGGTGTTTTCAGCTGCGACGAAAACAACAAAGAAGAAGTCCGCCGCAACAAATCCGGCAATCGTTGCCTGGCGTGTTAGTTGCCGGTGTTTGGATCTCCTCTGAAGTCCCTCCTGCATCGTCAGCCAACGCGAATAAATATTTCCCACAACCCCAGAAGCGCGGGAATCAAGGCCGGGTGGGGAAGCAGAAAGGAGGGAAAAAAATCAATTGGTCGAGAGCTTTTTCTATAAAGGGAGCCGGTGGTGGTGGTGGGGGGGGGAAATGGGCCTGTCAAGGCGGATGAATAATGAAGCGTGTTTTCAGCACTTCAAAGGTAAAGGAGAAGAGGAGTCGGCAAAGTTACGTTATGTACTCCGTGTCGGCTTCATGCCAAATTCATCTGACTAGCATCGGAGTCGGAAATAACGCGCCCAATTCGGAGGTCTTTCCGAACTCGTGGTGATGAAACAGCCTCTTGCGGAGTCACAAATTATGACCTGATTACCGGGTAGAAGAAACGGCGTCGCGTGGAAGCCTTTTACGGTAGTTAATGTGGCACCGACGGGCGCATGCTAGGTCTGAATAACCATGCTGTGGGCTAATTTACTACCTCTAATAGAAACTCAGAGAAATAAATTTTCTCCCAAATTTCCCTGATTTTTAAACCCACTCTTCTATTCTTTCTAGTAAAAAATGGCCTTTGATCATCAAAGAGCCCTGATGGGATCAGTCCTTCAAAAGGAGAAACGGCAAGAAATATCACGTTTCCTACAGCGTGATGTCATCTTAGGGGTCTGGCGGGTGTCACGCTACATTAGAGCTAGCATGATGCTCCAGAAGAGCTATCAATTTAGCCGGCTCGCCAGTGAGTGTCCAGCTGTCTGACACGCGTCCGCTGGCAGTCCGAGCCTCTCTGGCCTCGCCCGGCTGTGCTTGTTGCTTCTGATCGGGGATCCATTTGGTGTAAATTGACTCATTTTGTCGGTGGGAATCAGAGCAGAGAAACAGGAAGAGGGGAAACGGTGAACTCTGCCGTTGTGCTTTGATCGCTCTGACAGGCAGCGTGAAAAGTGCATTTCAGAAAGGATGTTCGCCTGTGATGAGCCCGCCAGAGTGACAAATTGGGCCCCGGGTGCTTTAAATAATATACTGTGTTGGGCTCCAACCGCCGAGCTGCACTCGTACGCCTCCAAACTGCCCTGTCAGAGGGTGGGTGAACCCGGTTGAAGGGGGTGAGCGGCTTCATCCTGGGGCCCACAACAACTGTCTGTTTCTTATTTGTCCTGATCCGACGTCCGATAGCATCCAGATTTCGCAGGTTTACAGAAGGCGAAGCGGCGCTTGAGTGATGAGTGCGTCGTGCACCACCGCCGCCGTCGAGCGTCGGCTAATGAAAGCTTGGGACGCGCGGCGCTGTCAGCCGGGCGAGGAGGAAAGGGAACCCGAGACCTGCGGGAGTCTGTAGCGGCCCAAATAAGTGCTAAATACTGTCAAATGGCTTTAATGCTATCGGTAATCACCAGAAGAGACCCCATCAGTTTAGCGAGCTCCTGAAAACAACATTAATGTTTTTTTCTGCGCCGGACAATTAGTTCCAGCGAGCAGGATGCTACATTTATTCAAATCGATTTGTAGCCATTTTGCTATCACCAAAGCTCATTTTCACACCTTCCCTTGCAGATTATGGCGATAACGGGTTCACGTCTGTCATGAGTCTGTCATGTGCACTAGCTAGCGTATTAAGATTCCTGTTAGTGAGGCGAACTGTAATGAAATGATCATCAGAGGAAATGGAGAAGCAGCGTGACCCCTCGTCTCTCGAGCCAAAGTGTGAATAAGTGGCAACGCAGAGTCGCTCTGCACTAGCAAATCCAATCCACTGCTCTGGGAGGGAAGAAAATGGCCTATCTACGAGATAGTTTCTAATCCAGGACACCTTGGCATTATCAGGCTGGATCGCGCTGAGCTCCTCCTTGAGCAGGAGTGGCTGAATGCCGTTTAAGGCACTCCGTTCGGAAGGGGAAGAGATCCGACGCTAACAGTCTCTCCTGGTGGGGTACGATCACGTTTGGCCATTAGGCAGCGTCTCTGGACACACTTTGGTGTGAGTAATGAGTATGCAAATAGCACTAATGGTGGCCCCCTACGCCTGACGCCTGTCAGCTAGGATGCGGGAACTTCACGCCGACAGAGAAACCTGACAGTTTTGAACACTCGAGGTACCGCGGGGGGCTTCGGCACAGCTGAGGCACCCTGGCCAGACCTGAGGGGAGATTAAAGAGGTGCTGGAGAACCTATTTGCTGACTGGCACATCCTTTTGGCGCTTTGATGGCAGCGCTGAGCGGTCTGATGAGGCTTGTTTTTTTAAACTTTCCCAGTGTGAGTCCCATCTCTCGCAGAGGGGAAGATCTGTAGGACATGTCTCATCCCTCATTTAGCTAGTGGTCCATCCAGGAAAGCTGCCACCTTCTAAAGCCTCCCTCATCATGTCTGCATAGGAGCTCAGCTGTTGTCCCTAGAACAGCCGGTACTCCGGTGGTAAACCTAAAAACCTTTAGTCACCCCTCCTGCTACCTACAGCCCCCCGATGAGGTCGTGACTCACCGCAAACCTCTGCCCGCTCTAGCCGAGAACGCGCTAGCAGCTGAGAGATAATTGCTACACTCAGGATGACAAGCCTGGTAGGTGGTGAGTGTTGGCTGTGTGACTCATGAGCGAAGCGAGCTAGCCAGCAATTGTTAACCGCTTGTTACAGTTGGAAACTTTTAGACGACAGATGTTGCTAACGCTAGCTGCTCCGAGACAGACTACCGGTGCTCATCTGTTTAAGGATGCGTCACTAGAGCTTTGATGATCCTGGTTCCGAGAAATCCACAATTAAGGCCTGGGATGAAATGTTCTGACTCATTTTTGTCCCCGTTTTGATTGATTTTGTCAATTATAGGGCAGGGTTTGTGCGCTAATCCTCGCTCTCGCCACGGTCCTGATAGCCCACGACACAGCTGAGGCGTCACCTCTGCCGTTTGTCTTGTCACGGACCTTATTAGAGCATTCAGTCAGAGGAAAAGGAGAAGAAAATCGCCGGCTTTCTTCCTTCCCCCCTTTTTATTTTAGCGTGGATTTAATCGAAATTGTATTTTGACAAATAACCATTTAATGGTGTAAAACAGGCAATTGTGCGAGCGTGCCTGGGACTGTGCGATAAGAGCAGCGGTGGAGGGGAAGCAATGACACTCCGCTTTCTAAAGGCTGCTGGAGTGAGAGGAGGGCTCAGCCGGGACGTGAGGGAGCCTGAACTTTGTAGAACACCGAACAAAACAAAAAAAGGGAACGATTTAACCCCTTGCTAACTCAAAGTATACCTCGGTAAGCCCTGCCATTTTTCGAAAAACACCCCCTACCCTCTGTGATCCTCCGTACTTGTCTGAGAACGCACCAATATGCACACATGGGCCAAACTGCTAATGCACCGTTAGCTACAGCTACAGAGCCAGCACAACCATGACGTTTTATCGGCTGCAAGCAGTGCGCGGCGCGGTAGAGCGCCTAACGCTAATCCAACTGCTCCTCCGGTGCGTTTTGAATAAGCTCAGCGCTGGAAAACAAACCAAAGGAAAAAAATAATTCATGAGCTGAGATGTGGGCACTCCATCATTTTATACAGTAATTTCATTTATTTTTAGACATAAATGAGTTACAAAGACGGGAGTTGTAGCTAGTTAAGGTGATTATAAGTGCGGAGCTTCAAGGATAATATGAACGATGAGTGAGAAAATCCCTTTGTTTTTGGGTTTATTTGGATTTAGGAATATTTAGGGGGCATTTTTGCGCGAGGCGGACGTTTGTTTCGAGTCGTTTTTTCCTCTTTTCAGCCGCCTGTTGTGTTGTGGCTGGAAGCCAGCGCCATCACTCTTATTAGCAGAGTGGCTGAGTCACTCCGCTTCCCTCGGCTCCACATTATTCTGCTGTTGTTCCACTTATAGACGAGGTCAGAGGTCGGAGGCGCTCCGAGGACGCCAGGTCCGTGTGCGGACGGAGACGAAAAATATGCTTCCCGTGACCGCGGAGGGGGGGGGGGCAGTCTGGACAGGCAGAGGGAGGAGAGCATCTTCAAAGGAGAGCGAGAGAACAAGCCCCATTTGATAATTGGCCGAGAGATCTTCACCAGAATGAAATGATGCTAGTTAATCTCTCCTCAATTAATTACCCCAAGAGCAGGCCGCGGTGCCTCCATTCCTCCAGAAAGAGTATTGACCTGCCTGAGAAGAACAAACCGCAAGCCCTCGCTGCTGCTCCCATCTTCCACCTGCCAGGCGGAGGAACGTGGCCGGGTGGTCGCTGGGTTCTTTGCTCCGCAGTGTTCGGGCATCGCGAGAAGGCGAAACAAAAGCACAGCTCGCTACACGACTCAATCGGTCGAATATTTCCCTTCCTCTCGGACTACCGGTGGTGGTGGGGCTGGATTCCCAATTATTCCCTCAGTTCTCCTTGGCAGGCAGTAAATACTTCAAGAGGCTCAGAGGGCTGAGAACAGATCACCTGCTGCCTGCGCTAACAGCATCTCTGCGCCTCTCCTGCCAGGCTCGCTGCTAAGGCGCCGAGAGGTTGGGCGGTTAAGGTCGGATCATCTCCGAAAGAGGCCGACCATCGGAGACCGCAGTGATTAGGAGCTTACGGAGGTGCTGTTATTTTCCGCGCCATCCATCAACTCGTGCGTCCCAGTCGCAGGACACCTGCGGGGGGGGGGACTCATTAGGGGGTTAGCATAGCTTACACCTCTGAAAAGAACAACCTTACGGCTGCCAATGCTATTTAATCACACCGTAGCTGTGTGGAATGACTTGCATTTTTAAAGGTCGTTGCACCCTGGGAAGCCCCTTTTTTCCTCGTCCCCATCGTCCCCCGCACGCCAACACGCACGTCTCTTCTAAGCTAGCATCAGAAAGGCAACCATCCTGAGTTCCTCCCCTCAGGTCATCTGTCCTCTATATTCTTCCACCTTTAGCTGCTTGTATTCCATCTCTTGTCTATCTTTGAAGCTGAAGACCTCTCCGCCGCGAGGCGAACGCCAAAGGGGCCCCGCAAACATTGCGAGGCTCATCTCGCACCTTAATTAGTCGGCAACTTTCACCTAATTATGTGTGAGGCCCCACTGGATGCAAAAATAAGCCCCTTGTGATCTTGTAGCACTTCTTTTCTTTTCTTTTTTTACCAGTGTCTCTAATCTGGAACCGTGGAAATAGTCCTAATTACAATTTGAGCGGGAATGTGTTGGAATTTTTACAGATTTTACTCGCCGAGATGTCAACAGTCATCGGAACACTGGAAGTCGTTGTTTCCGAGGGGTCATTTTGAACCATAAACGCATCTTTGGATTGATTGGTTAATTCGAGTCAGCCATTAGGAACTCAGAACGTGTGATTCCATTAGACTACTGTATGTCTTCTGTTAGCAATCTCATGATCCCTCTTCCCTGTTGTCTCGCCCTCCTCCCGTCCTGGATTCTCTCCGCTCTTTCCCGTCTCCGCTCCCCTCCGCTGCTCTCTTTGGCAGTGTGTCTGGCCTGTGACGGCCCAGAGGCAGCCCATGCTGTCTTCTCCCCTCATTCTGCCGTTTCCTTTCTCCCGTGGCCCCGACGCTCGGCACACTCGGGTCCTCCTTTCTTTTCATCCTTGCCTCTTTGTCCTTCCTCTCCCAAACTCTGACCCTTTCAGCTGTCCGGACTGTCAAAGGCGCACGGTACCGGCACAGGCAGCAGCGACGCCACCTCTGCCGGGTCCTTGCCTTGACTTATTTTGGCCAGATGGGGGGAATCAGGGTCGGGGTAAAGCCACGCTAACATGGCCATTCAGCAAAATTCCTGTTTGACCTCAAGTCCCCATTAAGTTGCGACATATGGACACGTACGCGAAAATGAGAAATGATGAGTACTTGGCTACACGGTTAGCAACTTCAGCTAAGGAGGAGGCTCCCCTCAGCTACCTGGCATGGAAATGTCGATTGTTATTATCCACCATTTGCCCTCCCTGCATCGTCCTAAGGAGCGGCAAAGTCGCCGCGTCAAATCGCTGCTGAGGCCCGGCAGCGGCGTTCCTTTCAAACCTCCCGCAGCGTGAGCTCGTCAGCTGACAGGGTGGCGAGCTAAAGCCAGCTAAGAAAAGCCTCGGCTCAGCCGGTGCCGCCGCTGGCCCACTTTCAACAAAACATAGAGACTCTGCCTCTGTGGGTCCGTGTTACGCCTCCTCTCCTGCGCATCCACCCCCACCCCTTATCTGGAAACCTGTTTATGTAAAGGGATGGATAATGGTTCGCCATTGAAAGAGGGCTAAACCAGTGTTCTCTGGCCAGAGGCTGGAACCAGAATGGAGAACCATCAGAGAGAGTTAGCACCGGTGACCCACTTCTATTGTACAGCTAGCACAGATGCTTCCGATCTTTACAAATGGCACAACAAAAGCTGGATACGCTCCTTTGAGTGATTCCTGAACTGGGATTTGAAAGCATCCACTGGAAGCACATCTATGCACGATTGTCTCGCTGACATGTTTTTGTGGGCACAGTCTTGCTAGCATTAATAGCTACACAAATTACTCTGCAGTTTCGCTGAGGCTAACCCTTCCTAAATTTTTTATTGGTAATCTTTGTCTCCATTTCATGGGTAGTTGATTTTTTTTAAAGGAAATCCATTTAAAAAAGCCATGTGTTTGCCACAATAGCTCAGTGGGGAGTCAATGGAGTGCGGCTAAGGCTAAGCAGCTCTTGGTGCAGGGGTAGTTTTTTACCCTCTGTGTTGTCCAGTAGCAACTGGGCCAGATTGAGGGCCGTTCACTCATCGTCTGGAGGCAAACGGTTGCGACCTGGGGGGTGGTGACACCGTGTGGACCGTGTTTTCCTCCTTCACGACATCCTCCATCTGTTTTTACGTCATTTTGCCGCTATTTTTGTCATTTCCATTAACGCACCCCACCTTTACGGCCCTCATCAAACACCCGCTCGGCTGGCGGGGTTCATTAATGGCGAGCGCCCCCACACCACCACGCCGCTGCTCCCTCAGGCTTCGGTTGTATATCAACCTGCGGCGATCCGTGGATTTGGCGGGAATAAGATTGATGACTGGCATTGGCAGGAAGAGCCGAGGACTCCCTCCGTCCCGCCCTCACCTCACCCCCGTCTCCTCTCTCTTTTGTCTCAAATGCATTTTGTCCCGTGTCCGCCCCCCACGCACCTCCTCCGGCCACTGTCCCGGTGCCGCTCCGCCGTTTAACGCCTCAAATCTACCGACAAACTTTTGATTCCTGCAGAAAAATGCAAACCCAAGAGTGATTTATGTTATTTTTGCTTCTTTCACAGGAGAAAAAGAGCATTAAAAGTAAGCCATGGTTGAACTCCTTGTTTTCCTTTGCTGCTTGGCTGCCTGGCACTCACCCTCGCTTTTGCCTGATTTTCTGTTTTCCATACGGCGCCTCCACTCATGAATAAATCCCATCCAACATCTCAATAACACCGATGCTCTTATTAACTCTGGGTCGCGCTCGGTCGGGGCTTCGGAACAGACACCTTCTTCGCCCCCCGACCTGCCTTTTCTTGGTTTGTTTGCTTTGCCGTGTCCTATTTGGGGTAATTACAGCATCCCTCGCATCAGGTTGGGGGCAATAAAACCCTCTTGCCGTTCCGCCGCCGGGGGGATCCGTCAAAACCGTTGTCCTGGCGTAATTTGTTTTCTCTACGATAATAAAAAGTACACTTAATCTGATGCCCGCCGCTAGCAAAGGTAATTGGCTAAGACCCCTATTAGTGGAATTAAGAGGATATCGGGGTGCTTCAGCCACACAAAGCTATTAAGCTACTTAGATCCAAATGTGATTGCCGTCTGTCAGTCACCGCGCAGGGAAAACGCAGCGTTGTCAGAGCTCCCATCTCGCAAACAGGCTGGCATTAGCATTAGCGGCGCAGAGCAGGCCTGGCGGAGCGTCTTATGTTCAAGGCCGATTGAAAAACAAAGCGACCTCCCTCCCTCTCCTCCTCCCCCCACCGCCTCTCAACACATAACACATTTTGGAAGCATGACCTTATCTCAACTTTGATTCACGCCACCGATTTTGTTTCGTTTATGTTGGCGGCGGAGTCTTTTTTTTCTTTTTTGTCGTGTGGAATGAGTTCTGCATGGAAACTGTGACTCCGGTCAGACCCGGGCGGCCGGTAACCATTGCAACCAGTTTTTTGTTCTCCACCTTCTACATCAACACGCAGATGCGGTGACGACCACGGGGGGTGGGGGTGGGGAAAATCACGCATCTAAAGAAGGAACAGCCAAATCATGCCACACAAACACTCAGCGTCAGGATATTTGCACATTACTTTTTCTGGCTTGGAGAAAGGAGCCGTCTTACATTGGTTCTCTCTGTCTGCTTTGTTTTAGACGCCCGGCCGCTGCCTGACGTAGCCATGACTGGCAAATGCACCCGGGAATGCGACGAGTACGGCCACTCGGACTCCTGCTGGATGCCTGTGCGCACGTCGCCCGAGCGGCGGCCATCCAAGTCAACCACCACCCCACAGCAACCAAAGCTTTCCACCTTCATGAGCGGCAGCGGCAGCAGCAGCAGCTCGGAGCACCCAGGCAGCCAAGAGACCCTTGCTGTGGCCGCCATGGCCAACGGAGACCCCGCCGCCGCTCACATGATGGGAGACCGCAACCGCAACCTGCTCAACAAGAAGATGGCTTCCTCTTCCTCCTCCTATGAGGCCTTCGGTTCCCCCTCTTACAGCTCACCAGGAAGTGGAGAGGAGGTGCTGGGTCACCCCACGGAGGAAATCCCCCTGGCACCTACTGGGGAGTACAAGCCCACCTCCTGTGGTACTCTGACACGGCGAGAGGTTTATCTGTGAGTTGGGGGGATTAAAAACACCTGCTGGGCCACAAAAAAACAGGGCTTTTAAACTGTAAGTGTAGCTGGAAGCAAACAGCCACCCTTGTTTCCAATAAGGTGGGACTAAAATCTCTCCAAAGACTTTGAAAACGGCTCCCAAACGGAAAACTACCACCATTTCTGATAATATAGCTCCGGCCGTGACGTGAGACGTTGTAGGAGGAGGACCCGCAGGAGGCTGTCTTGCTGGCGAGTCGGGCTCATGGGGCCAGATCTGCTGCCTGACGGTCAATCTGTACAATAACCAACTCATTTTACACATACATGCATGCGCCACCCCCGGCCCCCCTCAGAGGACCCTTTTTCTGGTTTTTATAGGAACACATTTGTCCACGTGGACGACGTTGACTCCAGTGATGTGTCTCGTTATGCCTTTTTTTTTTTTTTAAAGATTCCAGCCGTAGTGTTCGGTGGCCGCTTCGTCACATAGGATCCGATTGTAGATCGGACTTGTGCCGTCCCCGGGTGTCGGCGAAAACTAAACTAGTTATGCAGATAAGAAAGACTGAGCTTTAAATACTCCGTCTCTTCAAAAGAACAGATTTGATGGAATTTGCTGCAACACCAACCCGGTCAGGACCCCCCACCCCAACGCGCCCCCTTCACCGGTGGACCGGCATTTGTACAAAAGTCAAGACTGGACTGAACCTGCAACACGCCTTCCTTTGCCTCACCACCTTTACGCCAAGTCCGCTTCTTTGTCTGACTAGCGAGGCTGGCACCAAAACACCCCCCCTCCCCTCCCGTCCCCTCAAAACTCTTCACCACAGCGCTACATATCATGGCGTTGGAGGATCCAGCACGCGGCGGCCTTGGCTCGCGTTGAGCCGCCATTTCAGAACTGGCTGAATCTCCCGGGCGAGCACAACGTGAGGCGTGTGGAGTTGAGATAGCTGTGTGGCGTGTGGGACAGATACGCGGTATAAATACATGTTTTTGGATGTGTTTGGTGTTACTGTAGATGTGTTTGTAGGGGTAGGTGGGCAGAACCACGGCCAAGTGGACCCTAAAAGAGCAGCGAGTTTTTACCCCCCAATCCTTTTGTTGTTGTGAGCAATAAACACGTAAACAACGTTCTCTCACTACTCCAGCCTTCACCGATCCCGTCGTCCCAGAGCCCTCATAGCGCTAGCGCCACGGCGCGGTCCAGAGCGCACGGCGGCCACATCTTTGAGCACGAATGTACGAATCAGCTCAACAGGAAACACTCGAAAAGCGTGGAAGGCTTTCCCTTCTAGTTTTTCTTACTTTACAGGTTCAACGCGAAACCAAAGCTTCGCTAACATGCTGAAGCGTCCCCCCCCGTTAGCTTTCCGGAAGGACTTCTGCTTTAAGTACAAAACACATCCCTGGAACCGGATTTTGAAGGACACATGTTGCGATGCCGTGCCCCCCCTCCCCCATCGACGGTGGCGTTCTCTTTCCCGCAGCTGCACACGGGCGCTAAGTCCCACAACTACTAACGCAAAAGAACCAGATGCAACGGAACTTTTTCTACGTTAGCTCAACCACTTCGATTCGACCAGAGTGGCTTTTTTTCTGTCGTTTTTTTGGTTCCGTTCCGGTAATCTATAGTCTGTAAGTACTACTCGTCGTTGAAAAGGAAGTGCTCCTATACTTATCAACTGTAAACATATATATTTACTTTCTACTGCACGTTTATGGGAACTTACTTCACGTACTGCGGAGGAAGAAGAACAAAAAAAACTGTAAAAGAAAATGTACAAAAAACACGAGAACCACCCTGTTGCTTGCTTTTGTTATACCCGAAGACACGTAGTCCAACTTAGTACGTCCACGAGTCCCATCCTGTCTTTTTTCATCTTTATACGATTGTCCGATATCACCAAATAAGTCTCATCAAGCATTATTTTAATCTTTGTGTTTTAGTTAGCGATCCCGCACAGGGCGTTCTTACAGGCTAACGGTCACACGTGGGTCATGACAGTGTTATACGTGTTTTTCTTTCTCTGGTACCATTTTGTATATTTAGATCGCTTCTGAAAAATGTCGAAAAGAAAAACGGTTAAAAAAAAAGATACTCGAGTGAATGCAAAATATGCAATTGTGCCTTTTTCTACCGATGGGTATGAGGAAACGTTGGGTTTTTCTCTTTTTTTTTGCAATGTCGGAAAGTGGGCGTGAAATTCCACGATGTCAAAGGCTAATCGGAGACAGCCGCTCAGCCCGATTCTGAAACTTTTCATCATTCCTAGCATCGTGCATTATTGGATGACTGGAGGTTAATCATTGGATATCGGGTTTCTATTTGTCGGTCGGGTTCCGATGAACAAACTCGTCTGACATCAGAGGTCAGCGTGCATGAAACAAGCTGAAGGACTGAGGTACACCACCGCGAAACGGTATCAATGCTAACCTGAAGGAAAAGGGGGGGGGGGGAATAGGGTTGGGGCGGGGCTTCAACGGAGAGCGGATGACCTAGCGCACGCCTAGAGACGTGCCGATATGGAGTATATGAACACCAGTGGAGGGTGAATCCCAGAGGCTAGCTGGAAGGCTAGCTAGCCACATGGAACACAATGGGGAGAAAAGGTGGGAGGCGTGCGCTCGGTCCCGCCTCTCCTCCACTCATATAGCCTTCACGGTGTGTAACGATGTAATATTAACCATAACCGTCTGTCCTGCGACTTGGATGTTGATATAGAAATCGAGGAATAAACTTATCATCGTTTAATATGAGTCACTATGCACGCAGCTTAGCTGAACATGGCAACGTGTATCGAACGCAAGTCCACTTCTATTTATGAGATATTTTACATAATTTAAGTTTTTTGCTTTTGTACAGGTTTGGTGTAAATAAATTGCTTGTCCTTTTTGTCTCTGCAGAAATTAAAATATAACAATGGTTAAACTGGTTTTTGGCCTCCTGGTTTGGCTCTTCTGGGGGGCGGGGCAGTTCATCCATTATTATTATTTTTCAACTAGCCCATATGGATGCTAGCGCTAGCCTATCTAGCTCATGGAATGAGCATTGTGGCTTGAAGGTGGTGACAGAACCTCTGATGGAAACAAGTGAATGAGAAAATTTTGTAAAACAGGCTAATCATGTAGGCCTTATTGTTGCTAACAGCTTAGCATGAACAGTCTATGACAAACTGACAGTGCTAACCCGTCTGCACCTTTCAGGAAATAGTTACACCGATTTAGTAGCTTTGATCTCCATTTCATCTCCAACACAGCTTTACTGAAATAACTAAGATTATGCTGAGCTATGCTAACATGAAGACCAGTTATAAATAATTGAGAAAGTTTTCCAAAGTCGATAATCTCGAGCTACATCTGTTGAGTGATAATTAAGTTTTAGTCACCAGTTGGCAGCAAAATAAATGAATCAAAATCCCCGACTAGATCTTTTAGCTAACTTGGTTTTTCCGTTGAATTTGTGGGAAAATCGATTATTTCTTTTCAAACAATAATTGGAATATTGAAGATGCTTTTTGTCCCGTTAAATTTCTGCTCCTCGCTCATAAATGAGGCGATTAATGAGTCGTTCCACAACTTTTCCCCCCTCAAACAGCTAATGTGATGCTACAAAAATAAGGAATAAAGTCTGTAATGACCTAAAAGGGAGAAAGTTGCTGCTGGTTCCAACTGGAAAAACAAAGTGATGCTAATTTAGATTTTCTGCCGCCCACTTGCAAAAGAAACAGCTTCTAAGCCCTGAATCCCGTTGCTAAGCTAACGCCCTGGTCGCCATCGAGTCCATTCTCAGAGTTTTAATAATTCAGGATATTTTTATCTCTTCGGGAGGAACGAAGACAAAACTAAACTCATTTAAATTAGGTTGAATTAAGGCAACATTTGCCAGCGTCGAAAACTCGTAAAAGAGGCAAACTCCCAAAACATCCCAGATCCCAGATTATTCCTCCGGTGCCGCGTGTTGCTAATAAGGGCTTTGAGAAATTGATTTTTCACTCATTTATTTACGGGGGGGGTGACTTTTTCAACGGATACAGGAATTTCTGCCCAATAACGGAGATTTTATCGCTTTTAAATAAATCCCGTCGGTGTTTTTTTCCAATGGAAAAGGCTAAGAAGTGGAAATACTCGCTGCCCTTGCCCCTCCCTCGGCACTGGAGCTTTACCTCACATCGGAAACTTGCACATCGGACGCGTTTCGCTAAAAAAGCAAAAAGATTTCCGAAAAAGTAGCAGATATTTTCTTTGGGATTAATTTCCAGCATTTGCCAGTTTAGCTTGTAAAAATATTGCCTTGATAATCAACTCAACCATCGCTAGTTTACGTGCTTAAAGCTACTAGCGCATAACTGGATTTGTTCATTTTGACATTAGCAATTGTGTCTCTGGAGGCCGAGTGAGACGTCTTAAACTCCTAGCATTCATCGTTTCCTCGTTGTCGTCCATCAGGCGTTTGCCTACCCAGGCCGGAGCAGCGCTAGCGGGGAGCCGTTCCGCTCCCGTTAGCATGCAGTCTGCCGGTCATTACGCCGACCCCTGCTGTCGCCCGATGGATTACCTGCAACTGGCTTTGACAGAGTTGTTCCAGCCTCGAGCTAAAAGGAACGAGCCGAACGCGCCCGAATGTAAACGCGCTCGATTTGCTCGGCTGAAGTCATTTGACAAAAATCCATACAGGTGTTAGCATTCAGAGCCGCCGCGTGATTAATGGGAGTTAATTCTGTTGGAGGGAGCGGAGCTGAGGGGATGACAAATAGACGGATTGTTGGGAGAAAGATTGAGGAAAAAGTGACTCGGATCGACTACCTGACCCCCCCCCCGCTATCAACACGCGGCCTGAACGTTAGCCAACGTTTAGCTCCAATGATGAAAAATACATCTGTCACTCACTCGTCTCCAAATTAGATTAGATTACAAAAATATGATGAATTGTTGTTGGCGTGTGAGAGAAGCTCAGCAAGTGTGTTTTCCTACAGTTGTGGGGACAGCTAGCATCAATTCTTTGGCGCAAATTCTGTCACATTGTTTTTTTTGGAATTTGGAAAAAAACATCCACATGTAATCCACATCAAAGCTCTCTTTTTTTGCTATCCTCAAGGCTAACACATGCTAAAAGCCTCCTCTCCCGCACCGCCGACGTTCCTTTTAGCTTCCAGCCGTCTTCCCGGCCTTCCGTCATCTTTCCCTGATCAATACCTCAGAACTGACCGACCGCGGCCGACTGGTCATTCACGCTTGCTAAATTATTTAGCCGCTTACTTCTGCTTTCGTCTGCATTGATTACTCGTGAGTGCTTCGCAGCGCCGCGATAAACTGCACTTATCTCCCGCCGCCGAGGTTAAGACAAAGTCAATTACCTTCCGAACGAGGCCCGTTCAAATTTAATGCATTTTTAACGTATCGCTTCCAAAGATTGGTAAAGGCAGCGCTAATTAAAGCGCTTCGTTCTGTTGCATGTTAGCATGCCGCTGCTAACTCCTCAGACAGGTGCCCGTTTGATGGGATTAGAGGACGATGTGAAGGAATTGGATGGAAATTTACATTTAATTCTCTGCAGCGCGGCTAAAGCTAATGGGTAAATCATACGCTGCAATTACGGGTCCTTTAATTCCTCCCCCCCCCCACTGAGGCCTGATGGATGTGTGGATCCTGAATGTGCATTAAAGGTGCAGTCAAATTAATTTGATACCGAAGGGCCGTGAAGGAGAAGCCCCGCGGAGACGTTCCTGCATCCAACTTTGACGATTAGAGACGATTTTCAGGAAAAAAATGTAAATGACTGTAATTTATTTCATATATATTCAAACATTGACATGCGCTAAAGGCAAAGAGGTGATTTAAAGGCTAACTTTAGCGTTTGCTACACTTCTTCTTCCAGATGCTAACTCATGTTAGCATAGCGGCTGAATGACCGCTGTGCCACGCGGGGTCAAAGTGCAGCACAGCTATACATTTCCGAGCCATTTCCATCTCCCGGTGCTCCGCTAGCTCTCCCCCCCCCCCCCCCGCTCGGACTCCTGCTGGAGCCGGCATGCTAGTTCGGACCGAGCCGGCATCAAAGGTGCAGATCAAAGCAAATTTAGGGTGGTGATGAAGGCTGGAATTAAATGCTAACCATTAAAGTAATCAAAGGCGCGTCTCAAAAGATCAACACATCTTTAAAAGAGTTGAAACAGATTAATTTATGAAGACAATTTAAGCTATACCGTTAGCATCAGTGGAAATTCAGTTATTTTTATTTTTGCCACCCGTCCCCTCGCCTCACCGCTTGACTGCGCTCATCAGCGGCTACACGCTAACAGGAACACGTGTAGGAACATAAACGAGCACATTGAGTCCGAACTGTTCAACTATTGATCCCTCGCTGAGCCTTAAAGCCGCCGCCGTCGGCTATTTACATCTCATCTGCATAGCAAAGCGACGCTGCCGCGACACCCCTGAATAATTCAGCGGAGGTGTATTTACATAAGGTTCAGCGCGCTGGGGGGGCGGCGGCCTCTGGACCGGCCTCTCTTGTACGCGTGACTTCGCCCATCTTCAAGCTCTAATTAATTGGCTAATTTCAGCCTCTGCTAAGATCAATAGACTCGGATAACACGATTCACGGAGGGAGAGAAGAAGAACAAAGATCTGGAGGCTAATTTTCCCAAACCAGCGGCCTTTAGCTTCAAAGCTATCAACCTAAACAGCCCTGTGAAGTATATAACATCTCTGTTTGGATGCGTTCTTCTGACAAGGTGGTTTTGTCGATGGGAAGATTTGGGTTAAGAGAAGGACGTTAGCATGCGGCAGCTATTGCGCCACCGCATTCCTGATTGATGTATTGGGGTTGGTGGCGAGGCTCCGCATCCTACGTAGCTTCCACCATTTTTCATGTGCAAACAGGGTCCGAGACGCGGCGTCCCGCGGGAGCTAACAAGACGTGGTAGGAGGAGCGCGCCACTCTTCAAGCTAGGCTAATTTTCCTGTCAGCGGAACGCCTCCCATCTGTGGAGTTCAGCAGTTTTACCGCTCAATGTGTCGGGAATATTGAACGCAAATCGAACGCGCGGCTGAACCGCGGTGACCGGTGGTTGTTGCTAGCCTCCCTCCATCTTCCAGGGTGGCTCAGGTCACACGGTGGGTTTCAATGCTACCGTTGGTATCTAGCGAGGAGCAGCTGTTTCTCAAGTCTTATGTTTAAAAATAACTTTTAGTGGCTGCTCCCCTCCGTCAGAACTCGTGCTGAAGATAATTAGCGCATAAACACACCGAGCTCACTCGTGCGCGCGCGCGTGCGCGGTGATGCTACACACAAACGCAAATGCTAAACCCACATGGATTTGATGACGCGGCGCCGAGGGAAACCCCAGGGAGAAGCCTGTCTTGACAAAACAAAACAGATGTTTGTGTGCACAGTGCCGTTATGCTAGCACCCACGCGCCGCGTCCCCTTATTAATCATGCGGCGCTGCTACGCGGGATCATTTTTTTCTTTAACTATTTTGATGTAATGTTTCTATTTCTGCGCCGTCGGTGATAAATGATGTGTTGGAACCACCTGGGAGGCTCCAAATCTATGCTAACAGGTTCCATCGTGTAGTTCAAGTCTATGTGTCAGCTGACTGCCACGGCCAGCCTGCCCTTGAGCAACACCTTCCATGTGAGGTTTTGGCATCGGTGTCACGAGACAGGAAGAATAACCGACTCGCTGAAGCAGTTTGGTATAAATAAGTGCCCGCCGAAGTGCTTTCCCGATGATTTTGGAGGACAGATGGCGAGAGCGCGGTACGCGCGATTAGCTTGAGTGAGGGACGGCGTCCGTTGATGGCAAAGTGCTGCGGTGGCAGTGGGGGAAAAGCTAAGGGTGATGTTTAATTCATGGGTCGATTTTGCAACTCAGAAAATCATCGGGTGCCTCCGAAGACGCGGACTGTGACAGCCGCGTTAGCAGGCAGCTCGCGACGCGCTAGCACCGAGGGGGGCATCGGACGGCTCTGCAAAATTGACTCAGAACCATTTTGAAATCTCATATCTCCATAAAAATGACTACAGAAGAGGCGGAGCCTACTCGACTTTTCAATTCCTTTCCCCTCAAAGTAGCATGAATGCTAAATGTGAATGTATTTGTAATGCTACTCAAACACTTTAGCATAACTTGGACCCGTCTGTAAACTCTGGTAAAACTTAAAACACGGCGGAGTAGAAGAGTCAAACAGACTTAAAACATAAAAAATATCCTTTCGGCAGACAACGTAGCATTGCTCCTACCGCTACCGTTGCCTTAGCCAGTTGTTGAACTCGTGCCCGTCTGGACGTCGCCGTGGCGACTCCTCCGACACTTGTCACTCAGGGCGGCGGCATTGACCTCAAAGCGGCTCATTTGTCTTTAGCAGCAAGGATGTTGACTCCAAACTGGCACATGGGATCAGAATCAGCTGCCAGCGGAGGAGCGCTAACACCCGCCCACGCTAGCACACCATCATTTGACCTGGCAGCACGCCGCGAGGACCCAGGTGACGGGACGAGAGCAGGGGCGGCAGGTGCTCCTGACAGGACGGGGCGGAGCCAGTGGGTCGAGGGGGCGAACGTTGAGGAGGAAGATACGTCAGGGCACAATTAGCATCCGAATCATTAGCTTAGCTTCAGTGGAAGGATGCAGATCAGGTGATTTACCTGCTGCCGAGCGAGCCGTCGCCCCGGTGATGGACGCCGGGGCAACAGAACCCTCAAGGTTCTGACAGGAAGTAAAGAACTCGGCTGAACTTTGGAAGTGAAGGAGTGAGGGAGGAAGTGAAGAAGTAAAGCAGGAAGTGAAGGAGTGAGGGAGGAAGTGAAGGAGTGAGGCAGGAAGTGAAGGAGTGAGGGAGGAAGTGAAGGAGTGAGGCAGGAAGTGAAGGAGGAAGTGAAGGAGGAAGTGAAGGAGTGAGGCAGGAAGTGAAGGAGTGAGGCAGGAAGTGAAGGAGTGAGGCAGGGCGGCTCAACGCCCGGTTTGTCATCCGGCTGACTCCGATCGTTGGGAAAGGTCGGCCGTCCATCATTTCAGATCGCGTATCACGCTTCTGCGGGCGGTTAGCTAAGTGGGCGGGGCCTGTGGCTGCAGTATTAGCATCCGAGAGGACAGCCGGCCGCCGCCAGAGTGGGGGATGAAGCCCCCCCCCCCCCCCAGACCCCAACTGTCAACAGCCCGACACGCTAACTTCCTTTAGCATCTTTTCTTTTTAATATAGCAGAGAGGTCAAGTATCGCTATGGCAACGGCCTTCCGTCTGGCCGTCGACTGAAGCAGATTGAAAACGGACTTTTAGGAAAATCCCTCTTCCGACACTGGAAGCGCTAAAACAAATCTCCCCCCTGGGGGGGTCGGAAAGCTACGCCGACTTGGCCCCCACCGCTCATCCAGCAACGGCGGATCGGCTGTTTGTCTTTCCTGCCGCGTCCCTCCATCTTCATGGGGGGTGGGGGTGGGGGGGGGTGGGGGGGGGGGGGGGGGGGTGGGGGGGGGGGGGGGGGGGGGGTTCCCTCAGCTCCTCCGACGGCACAATGGGGCGAGAATAAAGGAGCCCGCGGGTGATAAATGGCGCCCGTCGCCGTCCACGTCCTTCTCATATAACCTGGGCATTAATTACAACTATTGGAATTGCACCGTCATCAATACCTGTCTTTGCCCAGCGAGTGTGTGTGTGTGTGTGATAGTGTGTGTGCGTGTGTGTGTGTGTGTGTGTGTGTGTGTGTGTGTGTCCCATTTGGAAGAATTTGATCTTGACTTTAAAACTTTAACTCGAGCTACGCGCCTGAAACACTCTGGCGCTAACACGCGCTAATGCTGATGTTAGCTTCTCTGAACCTCTGAATGTAGGTTAGCTTCATCTGCCGACTCAGCGACAGCATCGTTCGGAGGAAGGTGAAAGGAAAAACTAACGTGAAAGTGACTTTGCTCCGGAAAACTCGGACCATCTGGCTTGTCACTTGACCTGAACCTCCGCGTTGGCTCCTCGTCCGCCAACCTGCGCCGTAGCAACGCCGTCGTCCTCATTTAATTACAAGCGGATGCTAAGATGGAGCCGCGTTGGCACAATGGGGCCATGAATGAGCGGGTGGAGGGAAAAAGAAGTTAGCCGAGTTTTTTATCTCACGGCGAAGCACCAGGACGTGAAAAGCTAAAGGCTAGCACGGGGGGTCTGAGAGTCACAACTCAAGATGGAAATTTGTGTAAGAGCATGGAATGCTAACATGTCAGCAACCCAGACCCTTTTAAGCTAGCTGCCTTGGTCCCTCATTTCCTCTGTCACCCAGCATCACTGCGCACTGACTTAGCTTTAGCAACAGCTTAGCTACAGAAGGACAGAACGTGAAATATCGGTGTTTCGGACCAGCGTCTTCTTTGTTTCTGTCCTCGTCATATCGTGAATAAAAGGGCTACCTAGCGCCCCGCGCGAATACGCGGCATTATTCACGTAGAAAAGCGAGATGTCGAGAGTCTGCGTGTATCGCAGATCGAGGCCGATACGACTTCACGTTCGGATAAATCATCTTGAACGGTGGAAGAGCCGCTACCAGAACGTTGGCTGGAGCCTCCCGACCTTCTCGGGTCTCTGGAGCGAAGGTCGTGGATCAGGAGGAGGAGCCGCTCTGGTCTTGGATCGAGTATCGATCAGATCACCAATCTACACGAGTGATCACCGATCCGCTTCGTTCTGGGCCCAGGAGAACCGTATCAGACCAGTTCCACCTGCCCCCCCTCCTCACAGCCACCTAGCTAGAGCGGCCCCTGGAGGAGGCCCCCAGGACGCCGTTTCCTGTCTTTACTCCAAACAACCCCCATTTAGGCGACAGCGGCTAAACGAGAACGTGCTAATTGGATTGGCGTTTGACAAAAGGCAGATTTGACTTCATGCTAATGTGATTGTGCGTCTCCCTCCCTCGACACTCGCGGACCAGAATGAGGTGGGTGAGCGCCGCGGTTTCCGCCGCGAGCTAAAGCATTTTTGTTCTGATGTCTACAGATGTTCTCGTTTTCAAGAAAAGCCCCCCCCCCCCCCTCGCAACTACGCGCTCCCAAACAACAGATTTGCTAATTGAAGCCTCTGAACTCATCCTTGATTAGCCGATGTCGCGTCCACGTCGATATCGAGCTTCCTCTTGGCGGCCGTCTTCATCTCCGCCTGATTTG
The DNA here is from genome assembly GCF_003711565.1 of Takifugu flavidus. Classification (NCBI taxonomy): domain Eukaryota; kingdom Metazoa; phylum Chordata; class Actinopteri; order Tetraodontiformes; family Tetraodontidae; genus Takifugu; species Takifugu flavidus. The sequence goes on from NC_079522.1 coordinate 807,425, forward strand.
TGTAAAACCCTCTCGCGCTCTCGGACTAATCAACCTTATCTGTTGTCGGAGGCTGGAGCACCACCCAATTACAACCTCGCCGGATCTGAGGATGCTAGCCAGCGCGCGGGCGTTGCGTCCAATCGCACATCGGCCCCATCGACTCGGCTCCCTAATCCCGCTCCGAGGATCAGGCGGCGTCGATACCGAGGTTGATGCACTTCCTCTTCCCCCAGACTGATGCTACGGAACATAGCGCCGGAGCTACGTCATCCCGGAAATGTGGTTTTTGCCGAGGAGGAAATGGAAAGCCGTTTTCCTCTTGTCGTAAACAACCCCCCCCCCCCCCCCCCACTGCCGGGTGAAATCTCCCAACATCTGGCCCCACCGAAGCCCCGCCCCCTCCCGCCCCCTCCCGTGCGGTCCGCACTCGCTGCAGAAGCTAATTAGCCGCGGAGAGCAGATGAGGGCAAAGAGACGACGACCCCAGATAGACTCAGAATCGGATTTTCTTGGCCTCTACAGACGACCCACATTCAGTCTAAAAATAGCACTTCCTGTCGTCGCTGCGTTCACGAGATTTACCGCTTCCTGTCGTGGGTGCTCGCGATCCCCTGATGGCTCTGCAGGGGGGGGGGGGGGGGTCTGGACACGTCCCAGTTGGACGGACAAGTCAACGTTTGAGGGTGGAAGACTCTACAAATCCGCTTTGTTAGCATACCGAGCTAGCATCCCAGGTGTTCCCGCCGCTGCCTTAAACCCAAATTGAAGAGCTGAGCTGCATAAACGTCGGTTTATTTACTGAAAATCTCAACCTTTCCGAGGACCTCGTCGATTCCGAGGGCAGAATTCCAGCACTGCAGCACCTGTCAGCGAGCTAATCTATGAATATCGATTCTCCATCTGTCTCCGTCCTGATAAGCAGCCGGAAAATGCTAATGCAAGCGCAAAACTTCCAGAGTGGACGGAGCCCAGCAGGAAGCCGGCAGACGGGAGTGCGTTTGGTGGACTTGTTTACGGCTCCCACGTCTCTAAGGACTCGCGTTGCAGCTAGCGCTGGCTTGTTGCTACCTGACACCAGTTGCTAGCGCCTCTCCTCACTGGTTGCTACCCTCGTTCCCGCCAGTGAATCTTTGGAGCTATTTCAGTGTTGAAATGTTAAAAACCTTCGTTCCCCCAGACGAGCCGAGACTGCTGACTAGCGCGATTTGCTAGCTGAGAGCGAGAATGTTGGTCTCTCCACATGACCCCTGCGGAGTCTGCACTGCGACACGCCAACACCCCCCCTCCCGGGGCAATTCTCCGGGGTCTCTGGGACAGTGTAAGTCCTCACTTGAGCCTTTTCTACCACCCACCTCTAGGGGGAGACTGGGTTAGCCTAGCTTCCGTAGCGCCTCCACTCCAGTTACTGGAATCGAATTAACTACGCAACATTAGCAACGCTGACAAATGCTAGCGGGTGATTCAGAGTCGAGATTTTTTTTTTTTTTTTTTTGATTGTACAATATTTATATTGCTCGAAGTCGCCCAAGCTAACACGTTGCTAACGCCACAACTTCTCCGAAGAGTCCTGGACTGCATTAATCCCCTAACCTTTCCCTCACGCCGTGGAGGGAGCAATTTGCCCGATTCTGTAGCCGCCGCGGGTGGCTCGGCACCCGATGACATCTCCCGCTGCGCGCCCAGCGTCGGGGGCCAACTCGCTCCCTGGGGGGGCGGAGCTTAAGATGCCAGAATGGAGACGGGGGGGGAAAAGGGGGCCGCCAACACCTGCTGCAGCAGCATTGTGCTGATTAAGGGAGAATTTTGACTCTCGGCCGACATGAGCAGACGGAGGGGAGGAGCGAGGGGGGGGCGGGGGGGTGGGGGGGGCAAAGGAAGGATGAAGCTAGCGGGGGGGTCGGAGCAGTGGGGGCGCGACAAGCCTGGAGTCATTTGTATTCCAGCCTGATATCAGGGAACACAGTTGTTGTGGGTGCTGTGCAGATCGCTGGGGGCTCCAGCTAACACTGATGCTAGCTAAGCTAATCCCAGTGAGAGCTAAACCCAGTGTCTTTCGAGGCCTTCTTCCAGACGACTGCCAGAAATCAGATTAGCAAAAGTTAGCGATAGCGCTGAGCTCAGGGGTTTTCGACCCAGAGCCTTTTCTCCCATTAGCGAGTTCGTGGTTGATGTTCGGGCGGGCGCGAGGGTCCGTAAACAGCCGCGCGCACGCTAGCAGAGCCGTTGTAAACAGAATAATTCCATTATTTCGACTCAGCCAATTTCAAAGGCTAATCTGCAAAGTTCGACTGCAGCAATTATTTTCACTCGCCGACTTGCGTGTTAATGAAGACGAAATATCTCGCGTGGCGGCGCGACGACGCCGCGACCCGCCGCGCTCGCCGTCCCATGATTAACCCCTTCCTGCCCCGTTCAGACGGGCGGCATTCCCTTTTCCTTTACAGGATTAAAATTACAAGCTAATCGGGCCTTTTTTCTGCGTTGGTGTAAGCTGCTAATCACCGTGTTCGGCTCGTGCCACGCCGGGCTTCATTAGCAACCCCCCAAAACCCTCAAACCAAGCGGGTTCCGAGATGCTACTGGGAACCTCCCAGATCAATTGATTGTGACTCATTAAGCCGATGTAATTAGCCGCCGCCCGATAGGAGAGCCCCCCGGTTGCCGTGGTGCCGCTGGTACCGTCGCACAAAACCAAAAATGTGTTAGCTTGGGCGGCTCCTTAGCGGCGCGGCGTCCGTTTACAGTAAGAAGCTAGCCGTCCCTGTAAAAGTCAAAGGTATGCGCTAGCATACGAATCATTTGTCAAAGGCTATTAGCATTTAGCGCGGCGTGGAAAGGTTAAACTGCCGGCTGCAGCCGCCAAATAATACAATTTTCACTTAATACGCGACGGAATGAAACGACGTCTCCTCCCGCTCAAATCGACCCGGCTGGGATTAGATTGCCGAGTCGAAAGCATTTTATCCTTCAGTGGCTCGGATTCGGCGGTTCGGGGCGATCCGTGGTCGGGGGGGGGACATAATTACGAAATCTAGTCGAGCCTAACAAAACAGCACTGGGAGCTGCGGCCGCCGAGCGTCCCTTTCTGTCACCGCCATTATTCCCGGGAGGAGGCGGGAACGACTTTGTTGTGATGGTGAAGGAGCGGCCGGGGAATCGTTTTCAGGAGACGAGGCCGCTCGCCGGATTACGGAACGCCGCTTCTTTACGGGAGCCGTCCAAGGCGTAATGTTCTCGGAGCCGCTTCCGTTTCAATTAGCTGGGGAAAAGATCTGAGGCACACAGAGATCATCGGGAATGAAGCTCTCCGGGAGTCCCACGACGGGTCCGGACACCCACGGGACAGGGGGAGGGGCCAGACCTGGGGGCCGGATGGCTCCCGCTCCCAGGGGGTCTTCAGAGACAAGGTGGCCCCCAAGAGCAACGACCTTTGGATACCCGATACGTGGGGGTCACCGCAGGACGCGTGCTAGCATGAGCACCTAGACGGGGGAGACGCTCATCAAGCCACATGAGCGGGCGCTAATCGAGCTAATCGAGGAAGAAGAAGAATCGACGATAATCGCCGTCGTTTGGGATCCTTCCCGAAACGACACCAAATCAGAACCCGGCAGGATTTTAGCCGCGAGGCGCCGCCTGGTTCTGGCTCGCGCGGCCCCGGTCGACAGGACTTGCTGGGCTTCTCTAGCCCACGTAGGGGGGCAGGAGTTCCACCCCAGGGGGTAAAAATAAGCGCGATGACCTTATTAGGTGGTGAAGAAAAGCTGCGGCAATTTTTTGGACTTCCTCAAGGAACCCTTGATGATATATAACAGCACTTGGCAGGCGAGTTAATTATAAGCTAGCCCCTCTCAGAGGAGGGGGCCACCATCTGAAGTGTGTGTGTGTGTGTGTGTGTGTGTGTGTGTGTGTGTGTGTGGGCAGTGAGGAAACTGTAGCACTGTTATCCAAACTGTCAGACTCACTTTCCAAAGAGTGGCTTTGACGCCATCAGCCACCACACCTCTCGGGCTAACGCTCTCATTAGCGGAGGCGGCGCGCGCGCTACAGCAGGATGCTAACCGTCACGGCCACCGGCCGCTCCACAAACACCCAACCACATTCACAACGGAACAAATTCTGACTCTCGAGATCCGCGCGTCTGCGTTTGCTAACACTTATTGTAGCTAATCTCCCCAGCAAACAGACAAGAGCAGCGGCAGCTGATCCAGTTTAGCTTTGGCGGCTACGGCCCCGACTTGTCTTCCATCAGTCCAAGTTGCTTCAATAAACGTCGTCTCGTCTCGCACGTTTAATCCAAACAGCTGTTAGCTTCCTCCTCGGGATGCCCTCAGTCCTTCCGCGGGGGAGCGAGGAGCCGTGGGAGGAGCAGGATGGCTAATCCGCTCCCTATACGGGGAGGGAAATGACCTCGAGGGATGCTAGGATGTCAACCGCTAGTTAGCGGCGCTGTTTGGGTTGTTACCGACCGGCGTCCAAATGTCTCCGTCCCAAACAGCTGCGGCTATCTGGAGCGCGAAAGATGCGGCGCGTTGAATTTTTGATGCGCAGGATGTTCGGACGCAGGCGGCGTGAATAACGGCGGCGGCGCCGAGGGGGGGGGGGCGGCGCCCGTCCGGCGGGTGCGACCTTCTCGTGTGTTCGCCGAGGTCTCGCACACTTCCTGTCCTCACCCAGAAGGTCTTTAACGTCCGTCCTACCGGAATGGTGACGTGTGACCATCGAGGTGCGAGTGCTAAGCTAATACCCCTGTCAACAGAAATAGCTCAGAGCTAGATTAGCTTGTCTCCGTTCCCGCCGAATTAGCTCACGCTAACGCGAGGAACCGCTGCCCGACTCCAGCGCGTCAACCGTTAGCTCTGTTAGCATCTTTCATTTGGAAGAACAAACCAAAATATCTGCGGACGCTAATTGCTGGATTTGAGGAGAGCGGCGGCTCGAGGTTTCAAGGCAGCCCGCAGGAGCAAAGCATGCTGGGTAAGCGCTGGCGTCCAAGGGCAGGACCGGGCGGCGCCCGTCGCCTGGCTGCTAAAGAGGCGACGGGGCCCGCGGCGCCCTCCCCCGCCCACCCGCGGCGCCCTGCTGGTGCCCAGGTGCGGCGGGTGCCCCCCCGAGGTGACAATGGCGGCCCCACGCTGCTCGCCAAGCTGTCCCGCCACTTCCTGGTTGAGTCCATTCAGGAAGGGGGGGGGGGGACGTTCCAGACGGAGAAGCAGGAGGAGCGAGTGGAAGGTGAAACCGGCGGACAGAACCGGAACGCCGGGGACAGCGGAAATTCCAAAGCCCGGCGCCACCGTGAGGCACGTTCCCGACGGGAGGACGCGCGGGTTGTCCAGTGCGCTGGGTCGGGGGGGTCGGAGCGGGAGAGGCCTCTCCACATCCATTTGTCCTGTGGGGGTCCGGCTGAGTGGGGGGGGCGATGCTGCTCTCAACCACATAATTGAATCTCCAACCACAAAGTGGCGCCGAGCCGACCTTCTGCTGCGGACCGGCCGCCGACCACGCGGGCCTGGGGGGGCGTTTTTGGCCCTGGGGGGGGGGGCAGATTCTCCTCCCCCGCCGGAGGGGTCGAGGGGACGCTCCTACGCTTCCCGTCCTCCGCCTGTCCTCGCGCTGGCCGCTGTCCAGACAGCCAATCACGTTGATGCTTCGCCCCCCCCCCATCGCTCCACTGCGACATCACTTCCTCCTGCAGTGTGGGGCAACGTCCAGGAATCCACGGAGACGTTTTGGGAGACGGCCAAGACCTGCGGAGTTGGAGCGCGTCGGCCCTCAGAGGCCCAAACCCTTTTCTCACCGCCACCGTGGAGGCGGAGCTCTTCGGAGTCACCCGACCACCTCAACACCCCTGGCAGCCTAAAAACTGGACGCTTCTATATCCACACTTGGCTAGCATCCAGCTTTAGCACCAAAATCTTAGCAACTGATGCTATTGTCATGTCTGAAGTGGCAACGATCATCTTGTGCCTCTGCTGCTAACAGCTAAGTTGTGCCTCTTGCTAACAGCTAACTTGTGCCTCTGCTGCTAACAGCTAACTTGTGCCTCTGCTGCTAACAGTCAACTTGTGCCTCTTGCTAACAGCCAACTTGTGCCTCTTGCTAACAGCCAACTTGTGCCTCTTGCTAACAGCCAACTTGTGCCTCTTGCTAACAGCCAATTGTGCCTCTTGAACAGCCAACGCACTTGTGCCTCTGCTGCTAACAGCCAACTTGTGCCTCTTGCTAACAGCTAACTTCCTCTTCCTCTCCAGGTCCAGACCCCTGAGCCGTGCCGCCACTCCGAACCGTTCCTCTTCTTCATGGATATCAGAGTGACGTTAGCAACAGCAACACCAGAGCGCTAAATCAGCCAAAATCAGGTGCGGCGGCAGCTGAGGGGCTCCTCGCCACCGCGCCGGGGGAAACGCCGGAACGCTGAAACGAGCCAGTTTTTCCGATAGAAACAGACAGTTTCATTTGGGATTAAGGCTTCCGTTATGAGGGGGGCGAAAATGCAAATGTGGCTCTAATGAACTTAACGAATTCTCTTTGTGAGCGCTGATTAACCGAGCGGCTCCTCCGACGCACATTTCCATTTTTCTCAAGTCAAGTCGGAGTTCTCCCGTCACAAATTACGGCGCTTTTCCAGGCCAATTACGCCGAACAAGTGCCCCATTATCCAGCCGCCAACATCACACGTGGATATTTGCCCCCTTCATTTCCTCAAGAGCGCTTCAGGCCGAGTGGCCCTCCAGAGAGCCGAGGACAGGGGGGCGCTGGGAACGCCGGGAACGCCGGGCGGACGTGCTGCAGGGAGGACGGAGCGCGCGCGGGCGCTACGTTTACAGAAAGGTTAGGGAAACGCTCCTGCTAGCTGCTAGCATCACCAACAAAGCTTGTTTTTAATCTCATTTTTTAAAAACGCCCTTCTCATGTGTACTGATGCTAAGTAGCAACAGCGTTGCTAGGGGGCGTGTCAGGGACACGACAACAGGGTGACTAGAGCTGTTGTGTTAGCGTGTCTAAATCACCCACATGTTGAAGGTTTAGCCTGGCTAACTTTTACCGTCTTTAACTGGTGTAACGTTGCGCAGCAGTGCCCCCTACAGCTAGCTAGCATTGACTTAAAAACGCAATTCCACGACTGTTAGCATGAAATTAGCACAACGTTCCCCTGCTGCAGCTGAAGGAAGGAAGCATAAAAAAAAGACAATTTGGAATTAAACCCTGATATCTCAGTGCTAAAAGAGCACAGCTAGCATAAGGAGCTCTCATCCAAGCTAACACAAGAGGTACGCCAGAGGCAAACAGAATAGCAATTATGGTTTTGATCTTGTTAAAACGATGCCAAAAACACCACGTTCACGGAGCCTCCTGTTTGTTAGCATAATGTTAGCATGAACGTGTGTGTTTGCTTCTGGGGACGATGCCCACAGTCGGCCGCCGTGTTTACTCTGGAATCGGCTCAATATTTGCACCGTCAGTTCGGGATTTAAAGTGATCCCGGATTCAGTTTCCACCGCGCGGACGCTAAAAAGCTCTGATAGCACCTGCGCGAGATTACGCGAGACATCGATCCGTGTGAGGAGTTGATAAACACCGAGCCGAAGTCGCGTATCGCAGCAACAACGCCAACATAATGGAGCAAAACCAGGATTGAGCAGCATCGATGCTAATTAAATGTATAGAGGTGACAGACAAATCCGTGTAGCTAGCTGCTGAGCTAGAGTTAGCGACTTCATTGTTAAGACCCCACCACAGTTCGGGAAGTGTAAACAGAAAACTGCTAAACGGGAAACGCGGCACCCAAATCGATGCTCAACAGAGTATCCGCGTACATGCTAATGTTCCATCGCAACCCGCCTGCGGCTAATGGAGTCCAATCAAACTCCAGAAGTCGTTCAACGGAAAAGGATCGGGGCCGTTTTCCGGCAACATCGGCGGCTGAAAGCTTTATCAGAACAACAGCAGAGCTGTTAGCAGACGGCTAAACGCAATTTAGCTGGAGCGATAAATGCTAATTCAATTGAAACATTCAAATCCGGGGTAAGAATGAGACAATTCCCGGGTGTGGATTGGGAAGAACTTTGTGCTTCCATGGTCCCCTAGTGTCACGTGACAGAGGTCAGAGGTCAGCACGTCGGCTAATTTCAACTCACCGATAAATAGCAGAAAAGGAAGCTCCCGCTGTGTTAGCGGGCGAGCTAGAGGCACTTTATTTATGGATCAATAACCATTAGCTTCGTTGAAATATCAACTTTCAGCTAAGTTTTTTTTTCCAAAGCCGAGGAGGAATTAAAAACATTTGTCCGGAACGGAACGCCGGCGTGTTTACGGCCGAAACGAACTCCTGAGTCGTCCTCCTGAAGCTAAATCGTAGCAGCCAAATGTCAGCCGGGCCGTCACGCTGCGGGAGGAGATGCTAACCGCAGCCGCGGCTTTAGAGCGACCGCTTGGAAGTTTGGAAATTTCCGCTTGTTTCCCGGTCGCGCTGACCTGAGACGCGAATCCGAGGCTCCGTTTGTGATTCGCGGATAAATAATTGCACGTCAAAAGAGGCTTTAATTAAAGGTTTCTGGGGATTATAATCAACGCCGCGGTGATGAAGCGGAAATCCATCGCTGCGCGGCAGACGGCACGCACGAGCTAATGAGTCGGCAGCACGGCCGAGCTGGAGTGTGTGTGTGTGTGTGTGTGTGTGTGTGTGGTGTGTGTGTGTGTGTGGCGTTAGCTCTCACACCGTGCGTCTGAACTCTGATGAGCTGCGTCCTGAGAATGCTCAATATCCATGCTAGTGCGAGCTAAGATGCCTCTAGCATATGTGGGGACCCTGCATTAGCCATGTTACCCAAATACGCCGCGAGCCCGATCATGCTAAGCTAAATTTGTCAACTCAAACTGTAGTAGCAGCAGGTGAGAGCTAAACAAACAGGTCCAGGCTAAATGAGCGTAATCACTGCGACGCGCTTCCATCCGGGGTTCCAGTTGCTAATCAACTTCCTGTTATGAAGGCAAACAAGCCGCCGGAGGAGGGCGGACAACAGTCCGATTAGCTTGATGTTAATTACAGCGCTACCGAGGCCTTTCTGCGTGGTCGTGATGAGTTCATCAATAAAGAGTTTTCCTGTTTAGCTAAACCAGCGCTAGCAGCTTAAAAACGGCCCTTGGAGGCCACACAGCTCAACGTTCCCAGCGATGCTAACTGTATTAGCCAACCTGAGTTATGAAGTTGGCTAAACCAAGAACCGTCAGCGGGTCCGGCCTGATCTACAGCCTGGAGCGGACACACACAATATTAGCCTGAACTTTAGCCACCAGAGTTGTCATATTATCATAATTCATCTGCTTTTATCTCCATAAAAATCAGCCTGGGCGCCGCCGCCGCCGCCGGGACAAAGCTAATCTGTGGACGTAAAGCTCCAACTAGCATGTAGCAGCGTTGATGGATCATGAATTCTCTGTGTCCAGGAACAGAATCCCATCATTAACTGTTCGGGAAAAGGCTAGCGTACGCTTAAACGCGTAGCTTTGCATTAGCATTACCTTTGATTTGAGCGCTTGTTTCTGTTTTCCGAACTTTGCGTTGAAACGAACGGATCACAGCGGGAAGCTACGGCTGCGCCGCGGCGCCGTGTAGCGCCCGGATTGACCTGAAGCCACACGCAGGCGATGACAACGGATCTTTACGGATTCCGAGTCGCGGTTATTAGATTCTCCGATGATAACGGATCGGTGGGAAACGCGGGACTTAAAATGTCAGCGGCTCACAGCGAACGCGGCCACCGCGCCCCAGCTAACGGGACCATTAGCAACGGGGACCAACGGCGAGCGCAGCCGTCTGGAAGCTAACAACATCCGGACAACCAAAAGACGCTAACGGTGGAGAGTGATGCATCAGTTCCCATTACGAGCCCGCCGGAAAGGTCCTCTAGCTCGCCGTGATACATGGCGCCATCAAAGCTAATTCCGTTTCCGAGTCGGGATTTGGCAGCCGAATTCATCGGCCACCTGGAATGAGAACGAGGCCCCCGGAGGGTCGACAGCGGTGACGAGTCGGGATAATTATCGCTCGCAATTTGAGCCTGGGAGGGACGCGGCGGACCGGGGGGGGGGCGGTCCGTCACCGGGGGGGCGGACTGGAGCGCTAGGGCACAAAAGGTTAGCGCATTAAATAGCGTTGATAAAGTGAGTGGCTGGTGGAGAACCAGACGAGAAGCTCGGACACTGGGTGGCGTGTTAGCTTTAGCCGCCATCCGACCTTTACCGACCGTCATCACGTCAACCAGGCCGTGACGTTAGCTTAAGAAGCTAAAAACGGACCTGGCGCCAGCAACTAGCAGGCAGAAGAGAGTCCAAGATCTCTGAAGAGCGCCTCCGGTTTGGTGATGGCTACCAGGCTAGCTCAACAACCAGGCTAGCTCAACAACCAGGCTAGCCCAACAACCAGGCTAGCCAACAACCAGGCTAGCCCAACAACCAGGCTAGCCCAGGCTCCCGATCCGTGTCGCCACTATTCCAGCTCCCGCGGCGCCCATCAGTATAAACAGTGCGGTGGTCGCCTGTGGCCGCTAGCAACCTGCTAAACTCCTCCCACATCTACAAAGGAGCCATGGAGCCTCTGTGGTGCTAAAGGTTGCCGCTAGTTCACGCTAGTTGAGTTCACGCTCGGACTGAAATTTGTGCTTTCCGCTCACCACTGTGACAACCTAAATGTTTAACGGTGCCCAGTTCACAGACTAATTAGCACCAGAGATTTGCATCGCATTAGCATAATTAGCATCATTGAAGCTTATGTGCAATTGCATTGTGCGTTCACGCGCGTTCCCATGTTTACGCTTTATTTTTGCACGTTTGACACATTTATCTATTGACGTGTCGGCAGCACACATGAAACCTGTCACGCAAGCTAGCTTTCACTAGCTAGCTTATAGCTCTGCGATGGAGAGTAATGAAATTTCACTTCTTGATATCGACTCAAATCAGTTGAATCGTTGGGAAAATCTTAAAAACTCCGGACGCCACTCGCAACCCAGCTTCATTAAAGCTACGTTGGGCTAATTTCCCAAGGCTAACCTGGCAATTTATCCCTGATCCCATGACAGATCAAAGGTGGAGAAGCTTTGAAGTAAAAACCAACCAGCCTTGACCAGGTTTCCTCCCGTTTATTCTGTTGTTTTAATGCCGCGACGCGGTTTTAGCATCTGTGAGACGGAATAAATGAATTATTAAACTTTAGCGGGTGGATGGAAATTTTAAGTTACGAGTTAGCCTTGGCTAACAGCATATGACCCAAGCTTACTAATTATTAAGTTGTGTAGCATCGTTAGCTAGTAATTTAACATAACATGGGGGAAAAAAAAGAGTGAAATTAGCTGGTTTGTTGTCCCGCGTTAGCGCCACCACACGCCCACCGGAACCACCAAACATCTTTTATTTATACCGGGAAGTTTAAATTAACATAATTAAAGGGATCTGGATCGGCTCTCTCCGGACCTGATCCGCTGTGGTAGGAAGGTGGGAACCGGCCCTCTGGGGGCGGCTAACGGCTAACGGGTGTGCGTGGCGCCGCTCCGGAGGCGCTCTCCTCCTCCGTGGTGAGCGATAGCATCCCAGTGGCATCGTGGGTAATAAATAAATCCGGAAGGAAATTGGAACTGGATCTGATGGGGGGGGGATCAATGGGTCTTTTAATTAACGGGCCGGCTCAGTTTCGGCGGCTAAAGGCGCTAGATCTATTAGCTCGGCTTCACCCACCGGATTCTCACCGGATTCACGGAACCGCGCTCATCAGACACCGGAAACAGGTCCCGTCAACAGTCGCCACCGGATATTTCCCGAGATTCCCGTTTGACTGAGGAGCGACGGAGCGTTAGCCGCACCGTTAGCTTTAAAAATGAGCATTGTTACACGTCTGGCCATGAAGTCAAATAGCTCCCGTGTTAGCTTCCACAATGATAAAGGCGCACGTCCCTCTCCGGCGTTAGCTTAGCACAGCTATGATAGCGTTTATTATTTTCATCCACGGAACAGTGATGTCACACCTGTGGGAGGGGCTTCTGTGTCTGCTGGGGCGGAGTTTACGGGTCAGTGGGTCGCACCCAAATGAAGTACGGGACAAAATGCTATCAGCCCACTGTAGCACGCTGATGCCGTTAGCCACGGATGGACGCGCCGCGGGCGTCAACGGCGCACGGGGGACCGCGCTTTCCACCTGTGCGCTCACAGCTGTGGCGAGAGGATGACTAGCGACCAGCTAATCTTCTCCGTTTGACCTTGTTTTAGACGCCAAAGTGAGTACGGCTCGTTCGCGTCTAACCGACCCCAATCCGACACCCGGCGATGCGGAATCCTCGGAATTTCACCTGCCAGCGGCAGGAAAAGTTCCACCTCGGATAAAGAATCGGCTTTCCGGAGCACAGATGTGCCTCTTTGGCAGCGCCGCGCTTCCCTTCGCGGCGCCTGTCACTAGCGCTAGCGAGATCGACTGGGACAACGGAGGATAATTAGCCACGCCAGACCGGAGCCGGCTCCGCTCCCACCTGCCGAACAGGATGGATACATTTATTGATGCTAGCTAGCATGAATATTCAGGGCTCCTCCTCTGGATGCAATTGCCACGGAAGCTCGCGGCCGCCGCGTTGGGATCCCGGCCGGAGCGACGGGGAATCTTCCTGTTCCCATCGATTGGCGTGCGAAGAGGCTCAGCGTCTGTCAGCGCTAACGCCGCGACCGCTTTGGAACCTCATGGTGTCATCACTGAGGGGGCGGGACCGGCAGGACGGGGCTAGCGATGGCTAACGTGGGCTCTTTTTCTCCGTAATCCGAAAGGTCAGAGGGGAAATTCCCGGATTCCCCGTCACATTTGATGCCGCGTTTGCCTTGTTGACATGCATGCTGGGTAAAAATAAATAAATAAACAAGGCGACACAATGAGCCAGAGAACACAATATGCAAGGAAATGCTAGCTGAAGGCCTCCGGGGCGGCAGAGCATTAGCCGCTGGTGAGCCACTCGCCTAATAATGCTGTTTTCAAATGACAGAGGAATATTTTATGGATCATTTGACTCCTTTCTCATCGCCCCCCCCCCAACACACACACACACACACACGCACACACACCACTTCCTGCCCATATCTCCAGAGACGAAGGCGCGCGTCGCTAACAGAGCCTGAACAACCGTGCCGCCTCTAATGTGGTGAAATATCACAGCGAGGAAGCTAGCCCTGGGGGGGGGGGGGGGCGGGGGGGGGCAGGCCTGTGGAATAGTCGGCCGATAAAAGCGGTCGTCCGCGAGCTAACACGCCGCTCAGACCTTCCTCCTGGTCTTTAAAAGAGTCGCCCCCTTCTTTTCTTCCTGCTAAGAGCTAAAGGAGCGGAGCGCGGCGGTCGGCCGGTGCCAGGAAAAGGCACGGGGGGGGGGGGGGAAATACCAGCGGGGGGGACGAGTGTGTCGGGTAACGGTTGTGTACCCACCAGCTGGGGGGGGGGGGGGCGGGGGGCAGCGGCGGCGGTTTGTGCCGTTTACCCTGACATTTGCCTGAGCTAACGCGCCGCTGACCTTTCCGTCCCGCCTTTAATTAGCATTTCTGCCAGCAGAAGACGACGAGGAGACCATTGTCAACACTCGGCTTTTTTACTCATAGTTCGCTACCTAGCGTAGCATTTAGCTTCGACGGGCTCTCGTGAGAACCGGTCCAGCTCCACCGGACCCTGTCGGCGGGGTCAGCGGTTTGCGTCGCTAGGTGAGAAGTTGGCTGGCAGTTAGAGTAACAATCAAAGGCACTACTCAGGCTAAGGCTAGAACAACCGTTACGTGATGTTTTCGAGCTAATTAAGAGCAATAATTACCTCGAAAACATCGGTGAATTAATTAATATCCTTATTCCTCAGTTACTGATTCCTCGCCGAAATAGAACCGTTAGCTTTAATAAATATCATACATGCTCATTTAGCTCCATACAGCGCATTAGCGCGCTGACACCAACAGCTTCCCTCCCGATGTTTCCCTCCTGATTAGCATGCTGGCGTTTCGTCAAAACGGCGCTAAATATATCAAACACTCGGAGTAATTAATGCTCGTGGAAGACTGAGGGCGATGAAAAGTGTATAGATGGCGGAAGGGCGCTTAAACTCGTTTAATTTCATTTACAGAATTAATTAAGGGACGGGAACGCCGCCCAAAAAAGGAGCCGATTTATGAAGCCGCGGCCGCGCTCAGGAAGGCTGCTACGCTAGTCGCGCTCGCACGCGGCGGCGCCACGACCGAACAAAGTGATGAGGCTAACGCGTGATGCTAATGCGCCGTCAGCAGCTAGTTCCCCCATCGGCCGCAGGTTCTGATGGCTGACCCGACTTCCCCTTTAAGCTAACGACGCCGGCGCCGTTCCCCCGCCGTTTGTTAAATGAGCCGACCAAGACGGCGGGATCGTCGCCGTGGTAACGTCCCTACGGTTCGCAACACGCCGGCTGCCGGAGCCGACGTCTCCGTAATGAACCTTAGCCCCTTTTCTTTAGCATTAGCACGCTAATGACAGGACAGTATTACAAGGCCTGCTCCCGCATGTGTGTGTGTGTGTGTGTGTTCTTTACATATTTTTCCTGGACATTCCCGCCAGAACAGGTAGTAATTAATAAAAATCCGAATTGGAAAAGAGTCTCGGCGTTCCGAGGAGGAGTCGAACGCGGCACGGATAAGAGGGTCCAGATGGTCGGCTCTGCCTTGGCAACAAGTTAGCAACACAACTGTTGCTAGAGTCATTACAGTCTGGGATTATTTAATATTTCATCTCGTGTTTACCAACTGGGTCCGACTCCGACTCCGCTAGCATATGCCGCGAACCCGCCTGCCAAAATAATTAGCCTGCGTTTGGAGTCGATGAAAGTTGAGTCTAGAACTTTCAACCGAGGTCGGAAACAATTCCAGAACCTGTTGCAGTCAGCAGCCGGACGCTTTGGTTCAGGTTAGCGACAAATGCTAACCGTTTAGCAGTTTCACCTATTCACTGACTGGTTGCGCTGGTTCCAGTTGTTGACCAGGAGCCGAGGAGTGAGGCCAACAACCGGTAGCGGCTAAAACCGACCTCCGTTAGCATCAGAGCTGCTACATCGCTACGCTTACTTTTAAAAAACCATCAGGGAATATCTCAAAAAAGCACTTAGCAACCGAATATAGCAGCATGCCTCTGTGAGACACTTGGCTAAATCTATTAGCACACATTAATGCAGTCAAACATAATTAGCTTTACGTTATAGCCTGGCAGAAATGTAAATCCAACGCATATCATAATGAGGTGATATGCTAACGATATCGCCGCCGCTGCGTTGTAGCATAAACTCCGACTTTAATGTGGAGAAACACCACAGAAGGCTTAAGCTAAAGACAAAAGCTAAACCTTAGCTGTCAACAGATTAGCACGGGACACAAAAACGTTTGTTGTATACGATAAATTTCCCCTACTGAGGATCCGGAATCTTTCAGATTTCCGAACTTGGAACCGTCTGTGGTTAAAGGTCTTCCCGCGAGGGCGCTAGGCCGCATCGCTAGGCCGCGTCGCTAGGCTGCGCCGCGGTTTCGGTTTCCTTAATGTCAGACCGCTTTTGTGCATTCAGCGTCCGCCTCCCCTCAGAGGGAAAAGGTTAAGACGCTCCGGGGTGTAGGGGGGGACACGTCCCGCGCTCCCACATGTGCCGACGATGCTACGGCGCGCTAACGGGGAGCAGGGACTGTGGTAGATGCTAACAGAGGTCCAAAGATATAAAAAATAACCTGGAAAATAACTCAGAATATGTTTCACATCAAAGAACATCAAACAATGACGCACCAGCTACAGGATGCTACTGGATGCTAATGGATGCTACTGGATGCTAGCGTCCATGTAGCCAGAACAGCCGACAGTTGCTAGGACCCCACTTCCCACCCTCCCTGGGAGCCGAGTATTCCCGGGAAACACCAGACGGTGCATTCTGACCCCTGACCTCTCCGGGTCCCAACGTTCCTTGACGCCTTGGATCCGTTCGATCGCCGTGGCGACAGCAGGGCGCCGAGTTCCGCTTAAAGGACGCGAGCGCTAAGTCAGGATCCGGCTGCCGTGACGGGCTCTCGGAGGAAAAGGACAACTGTTCTGACGGACACGTGGCGAGGTGGGAGGTCCATCTGGCGCCTCGGGTCGCCCTTGTCACGGCGGAGCTCGGACACACACACACACACACACACACACACACACACAGATGAGTGAGGCAACAGATGCCAAAAAAGAGAGAAAACAACAACAGGAAAGGGGGCGGGTGCGGCCCTGGAGGGGCGGCGGCTCCTGATGCTCCTGAGGGGCCGCCGCCGCCTTGATAAGACGGCGGCCGACAGGTGCGCGAGCCAAAACAAAAGTCCGCTTCCAGGCGGGACTTTTCCGCTGCCTCAGCTCCTCGGCGCCGCCCGCCCTCCCGTCCGCCCGCCCGTCGCCGAGGGGCTCCGGGATGATCCGGCGAGCCGCGCCCACTCAGCACTTTCCCCTCGCCAGCAGCGGCCCGCCGCCCTGCCCCCCCTCCCCCCGCCAACGCTCTCGCCCTTGAGGAAACTGAGAGTGTGAACCGCGTGTGTCGCTAAAGGGCCTGACGAAATCAAGCTAACACGTTGCTAAATTTGCAACCGTAGCGTGGCGACCGTTAGCATCTCGGTCTGGAAAGCAACCGAATAGCAACAATTGGAGTTGGAGAATGCCGTCCGGAGCATTCCGACCTGTTTTCCGTCTTAGCCCGCTACGCTACGTGTTGGTGGCTTCACAGAAACTGGCGAGCAGATCGTCCCGCCGTCGGTAGCGCAGCGAGCTAGGTCGCCGCTGAAGCGCTGCAACAAGGTCAAAAGTGACCCGAAGTGGATTCCTGAGTGCGTCCAAGTGGAAGCGTTCAGGTGCGCGCTAGCATCATGCTAATTTATGCTAATTTCAGCACAACTTAAGAGCAGCTGCAGCCGCTAGACCAAGACGCTAACGCTGCTCAGCTGCGCGAGCTGCGTTTTGTAGGTCAGGCCCGGTATAAAAAGATGCTCCCTTTAAAGGGACGCGGGTCTCTGGCCACCGCGGCGAGCCGGCGGGGGGCGGAATTAATGAGGACGCCGGTTCTTACGGCGACAGGCCCTCACGCCGGATCCTGTGATCCTCAGATGACCCCTGAGGTGGACCAAGATCATGAAGGGGGTCTGAAACAAGGTCTTTGGGGGACAGAAATTCCGAGGGTCGCTCCGTTTACACACGTCTTAAATTCCGCCGTCTCCGGCAGGAACCAGGAATTCCTCCTCATGTTTTTCCAATAAATGTCGCCTTCGGCCATAAACGGGAATATTTAGAGTCCCGCCGGTTTGAGCCGTTATCGGGCGCGAGCTAATCCGATGGCTGGGCCGCAATCACGTTTTTCCCAAGAGTACCAAGCTAATGTTTACATGCTAACGTCGCGCCTGTTGATTCCGTCCATCCGCTGCCTGAATCCCAAAGAATGGGAAGATCAATGGTCGGCTAGCAAGCAGCCATACGGATCATCTCCGGGCCTGAGATCGATCTCGGGATCAGAATTCCCAACTATTGCGCAGTCAGCCGCTGCCTCCCCGCAGACACGGATGTAAAACCTATACGTGCTTTAGCGTAGCTGCAGCTCGGGCGACGGAAATGTGGGCGGCGGCATTTGAGATCAAGCGCGGCAGCAGATTTCCGGTAAATGTCAGCGGATATCCAGAGGAATTCCTCCGGATCCTTCTCGCTTCCCATGTCTCCGCGTGCGTCTCACCTGCTGAAGCACCTGGTGGATTAGCGCGACTCATCAGGAGCCTTTAGCATATCAAAAGCCTTCTGTCGAGGGTCGTTAGCGCACCTCTTGTCTCGCCGGAGCGGAGCGGCGCCCGCCAAGGACGGCCGGAATGTGCGCTGCATCCGTAAGCTAGCCATCGCGCTCCGCGGTGAGTTTTCGTAGCGCTTCATTTGAGCGCCACGCTCCATTAATCCGGGGAAGATGCTACGGCGGCGGCTCCTCATTATCCCGCCTCGTAAATTTAGATTCTTTTACTGTCAATAATTGTGAGGCTACGGAGACGTGTTGCTATTTACGGAAGACCGTCATTGTCTCGCGCTGACATTTCAAACGTGGAATTAACGGCGATTTAGATCGGAGCGGCGGGAAAACCGGGAGATTGCCGTTTTTATTTGCTTTTCCATCGAGCCCAAACAGACAGTTTCTACCTCCGATTGACGCGTATTTCCAGGACGCGCTAGCATAATCACGCCGTAAACTTTGCTACCGGGGCTTTTACGGCGCCATAACGCCGCCGGCTTTGGGGACCTAAATTATTCACGCGCAACTTCCGCGGCCGGACGAAGCCGCCGTGCCGATATTCCCGCTGGGATTTACATTCGTGGGGTTTGATGAGAGCGGTAACGACGCTAGCAGAACTGCTGGTTCGGCGAGCGCGACAGACTGCGCCGTATTTTTTATTTTTAATCATGCAAAGCTCCGGGTCTAATGACCAAAACAAAATGCTACATCAACGATAACGATAATGATGCTCATGATGAAGAAAGCCAGGCGCCGGAAAAGTGGGAAAGAGTTTCAGGGTGACGGGAACCACATTTACTGTCCATATGGTCGCCTGTTGAACCCCATAACTCAGAGCAAAGCATGGCGGCGCGCCGCGGGAATGCTAAACTAGCGAGCGAAGGCAAAACCGGAACTCAACACAGATGCGACGACGTCGAGGAAACAAGAGTTTCATCGGTAATCAATCGATTTCTTGGTTTCATTCGGGCTAACAGAACACCTGTAACGCATGCTAGCATTAGCTGCTAGCATTAGCTGCTGGCTACTATCTCATCTTACATCTTGTATCTTTCTGTCGTCAGAATGATGGTTTCTACACAAAATCAGGTTTTATTTAAGGTTTTAATCAATAAATCGTTGCTACGATAATGGTTAAAAATAGGATAATTTGGCTGCTACGTTAGCTTAAACCACTCTTAACGAGGACATGAGGAAAAGTTGAGAGGGGGCAGATGGCGGCGTCGTGGCGAGGGGCTCTGCCAGGACCGGCGCAGCCCCCGGTCCATATGACCAATTATCGGGTTTTCACTCCGGGTGGGTGGCGGGAGCGGCCCGGAGGCACAGCCAGGAAGGGGCCGGAACTCCGGAACCAAAAGATCTAAAAGGCATTTGTTGACTTTTTAAGTGATAACATGAGCGGAGGATTGCTAGCATATCAGCTAAACACACCCCTAGCACAGCTCAGGCTCCGCCCACCAACCGTTGTCATGGAATATTCCCGTCCCGACGCTTCATTCCAGATCCGATCCAGCCCGGAGTCGCTCCCAGGGAGCTTACGCAGAGGTCGCCGACCTTTTCATCCCCGATATCCTCCCAGCGCGACGGGGAGCCGCTTACGTTATGTTTTAAAATAGATCAAAGGCAGATAGAAAATGAGCGCCCGCCGTTATCCGCCGCTCAGAGCGCCCGAACAGACGCTACGTTGGTTTCATCCCTCCACAGACGACGAGCGCTAACGTGCTAAAGAGACTAATAAAGGCCGACATTAAGACAAAGAATTGATTTTAGCGCACATGTGCAGCGCTAATTTGTAGCCAAACCCCGCTAACAGACAGCTAACGGTCCGCGCGGGATGCCTGACACAGCGGCGCACCTGTCGTTAGCATCTGCGCGCGCTTCTAACCTTGGTTAGCCGTTCAGAGGCTCCAAAGAGGCAGCGTTAGCGACACAGCCCAGGCAGCGAGGGTCTCGGCGACGCTTCTCGCCACCTGGCGCGCGATTCGCCACCTTCGTTTTTGAGGCTGAGGGACGCGAAGGCGCGAGCGCGATAGCGTTGGCGCTAGCGAGGCCTGCTGGGCCTCCTGCCCCCCCCTCACGCCACCCCTCTGGAGAGGGGTCCATCTGCTGCGCGCTAGCCCGTCCAACCCACAGAAGGAGCCCCTCGCCGCGCCGCGGTTCATCTCGAGTGCAAACCACCACTTCCTGCGACCCGCAGACGGACGGGAGGAAGCTAGGCGAGTTGATTTTATGCACGTATCTTTTGTTGCTCGCAACTCATCAGCCCAAAGTTGCTAATCCGAGCCGAACAAAGAGGAGAATTAATCGAAGGCCTTTCATTCATCGCCTCGATTTCACGCCATCTCCGGGGACGGGAACGCCGCGAACTCGCCGCTTTGTCTCATTAAGTCTCCCCGCCGCGCCGGCGCCACGCCGCACTCGATTTTTATTTATTTAACCGGATACCCTCCGCGGCGGAGGTGACGCGGAGACGAGAGTGCGCGCTCGAGCGCGCGGCTTTGCTAGGAGAGACCTGTCAATTGCGATTAGCGGCGCCGCGATTCAGCCGCGCTAAAGACAAAAAGGAGAAACCTCCTGGGACTCTTTGTTTCTTAATAACTCCACCGGCGCTCCCGTCCGCTCCTCTGACATTTATTCCTCCATTTAAGCGCACTTGCGCGCACCCAGACCCACCTGGAGCCGGAATTAGCCGGAAAGTGCGTTTGGTGATTACCGGCGCTACCAAAAGGAGCGACGGCAACAAAAAAGCCCTCGAGTGGCAAACAAACCACATTTCTCTCCTGTTATATTTCCATTATGGCCTCTAATAACCTTGGAGGATTTTCCGTGCCGTATTTTGGCTACGGAGGAGCACTTATGTGGAAAATGGGCTCCGAGTTTCCGTCGCTAACTGGGAGGAAATGGACGGAAGCGTTGGAGCCCCGTTGGTGTTTACCTGCTCGGCCCGATCGAGCCTAAAACGGGATGAGGGGGACGTCTGAAAGGGTCGACGTTCCCAAATGAAAAGCTCGTTAAACTCGGATTCTGCGTGTGCGGCTAGCTGCCGCCTCCGCTAACGGAATCTAATGGTGACTTTAGCATCTGTGATATCAAACCGGAGGACATTATTGGACACGCCATCCTCGTGTTTTCTCCTCGCGGACGGTCTTAAATAATTAATCACCGACACTTCGCGGCGACTGAAGGCTCATTTTTCTTAAATGAAGCCCCGGGAGAGCGCGCTGTGACTGGCAGCTTGCGGCGCTAGCGCTTCTTCCTCGTCGCTAATGAACTGTGAGATGATGATGATTGCCCGGTTGCAGAAGGAATCCCTTTTTTCCCCCCTCCCGCCGCCTCCTCGGGGACTCCGCCGTGGGTGTCGGACGCAGTTTGGCAGGAATATAATCCTTCGCCATCAGTTTAGCTCGTATATTTTAACGAGTCATTAGCCGTAAGAGACAGACTCGGAAATAAAGTTAGAGTCCAGCTTTCCCTCTCGTTTCCCTTTAAAAGACAATTAATGACGGATGTTAGCTCTTTTGTAAAAGCAACCTAGCTATAAAGCCGAACGCTGAGTGGGCTCCTGCCGCCAGCTGCTCCCACTTTAATACCTCCCATGCTAATCCCACTTAGCTAAAATCCCAGAGATTTTGATGAACAGAAGTGGGGAAGGAGAAAGGTGGGCAGGCTAACGTCGCTCCTTCCATTCGATTTAGCCATAATTGAAGCCCCGGGGGACGCGGTGATCGTCACAATAAACTCTGGCGTTAGCTCAAACTGGATTTAGCGGCAACGCGATCCTCCGCCGCGCCGCGCGAGACATTTAATTAAGTCCGGTTGCTTTTGCGGAGCTGCCCCCGGAATTCAATCTCTGTTTACAGCCCTGTTTAGACCGACTGAGCTACGACGTTTGGGGGGGGGGGGCTAAAAGCTACGACTGAGAAGCTTCTGGTGATGCTGAAAAATCCAGCGTGGCGACGGCTAGCCTCTCAGGAGCCGACCTCAGGACGTCCAGAGGGTCCAGCAGTCAAGGGGAACAGCAGCCTTTGACACCGCGGGGAGGAACGTTAGCTTTAGCATGCTAACACGGAGGAGTGAACCGACCCTACTGACCTTTTCTTGGCCATCTTTGGTGACGCTCGGCTAAAGTTCTTTTCCTTCTCTGGACCACTTTGGGTCACAGTTGTATCCCAGCTGTAAATGGGAAACAGGGCGGGATACATGCTAGAACGTTTGCTAATCAGAGGAGAATTAGCCAGCTACGCCATGATGCTAACGGCCAGTCTTGTTCGATGACATCCGTTTCCTGGGACTAGCGTGTTAGCCACAAAATCGTAGCGATGCTTCTACTCCCAGACATCCGTCCGCTCTTCCAAACCTTCACACTGAACCGGAGTCAAAGAGCAAACGAGCGCGTGGGCTCGGCGTTCCCACGTCGGCTCTCTCCAGATTTACTCGTTTGCCACCGGACAACATCTGTCGTACAGCGGTCGCCCCCGGGCTCGCTCTGACCGAGCAGCGAAGGTCAGCGGCCTGAATCAGACACGGACAAATGCGGCTGGGAATGTGATAGCTTCAGAGGAAGGCGCTCGCCGCTCCCGAGCCGGGATCGTTTGATCGGAATCCGACCGGCCAACACGACGAGACATTCCGAGGGAAAAGACTTCGCCTTGTTTTGTTGCGCTACAGGCTAACTCTGCGACGATTATCTGTTCGGATCAAATACTGGGAATTTCCTCCCCCTTCCCGTCTTTTGTCCGGTCTTCCGTCGCAGGAGCGTGGGATTTCCAAACACAGCTCGGGGAGATTAGGACACTTTCACCGGTCTAGTGATCGCGAGGCTAGCCTGGGGAGGCTTTACAGTCTCTGAAATTCCCTTTAAATCCGCCTTCTCCGGGAAAGCCAAAGCTCCAGAGATCCCCTCGGTCAGGCCGGTTCCATCACACCAGGACCCTCCGAGTCCTCCGGCAGATTACCTGCTGAGCCCCAGAAGCACCAAATGTCTCTTCTCTAAAGTTCTAACAAGGCCCAGGAAGGGCTACTTGTTCTCCTGCGGCTAATCGGCGGTGCGCTCTACAGTTAGCAGCTAGCATGTCTGTATCTACGAGGAATGGATGGAAAGCGTTGAGATAAACCCTCAAAAACGACTCATTTTCATTTTCACTATCGCCGCTTCCGGGCATAAAAGCATCAATTCCACAGTCGAGGACGGAATCGGACTTTTGGAAAGACAAAACGACCAGTTTCAGCTGTGAAATAAACCCGCGCGACATTTGGAGCGGGTCGCTAACGTAGCGTCATGATGCTACCGGACCCTCCCCCGACCTTTGCTGCACCGCTGGCCCAACCCCCCCAGAAAGGTCCATTTAATTCCTCCTGGCGTTATTCCCATTAGCCTGAACTCCCCCCCCCCCTAAAAAGTGCCGTCGCTTTGAAGGACAATAGTTCCCATTTGGCGGAAGTGCACGAGAGGTGGAGGAGCGCCACGTTCTGACACGGGAAGGAGCTTCTGATGTCAACCGCCACGTTAGCCGCAGTTAGCTCAGCTCATTGACAGCTAGCCGCAAGCTAAAAAGAAACCGCACCTCCGATTTAGCGCGGATCCGGAGTTTATTTAGGGATTGTTTTCAGGGAAAAAAACCTCCGATTCCAGAGATAAACCTGCACCTTGAGGTCCGGTGGCGCTCAAACGTTGAGCCGGAGATAAAGCGCCGCTCCGCACACGTGTCGGGACATTTATCGCTCCGCTCCGCCCCCGCGGGCAGGGCCGGCGTATCCGTCACCGCTTCCCTGGCACCGTGCAGCCGTTTATTCACGCACACCCGCTCTTCCTGTCCGCCACCGCCGCGGGGCTCCTGGAAGAGCGGCGCCGTTTACAGCCAACCCGACCGAGCCAGACCCGGGCTCCGCCCCCCCCCCCCCCTCTGATGGCCGACCATGTGTCACAAATGGGATAAACTGCAGCGGCCGGCATCAAGGGCGCGAGGGGGGGGGTGAAAGGTTACTGGTGTGAGAGGGAAATGGGCCCGCCTCCATTTGCCCGGCGAGTGGAAGTGGCCATTTGGCGGTTTTGGGCCGGGAACATCGGGAACGTCCGGCGCCTCGAGAGCGTCGCGGTGTTCGTTCTTCCTGGAGGGTTCGTTTATCCCGAAAATGAGGCGCGCCGGTGGCGCTGGAGCACATGGCGGCGCGGCGGGCGGGGCCGGGGTCGCCGCGGTGACCCGGCGCTGACTGACACATGTCGGGAAAGGAGGTGTGAGGAGGAGGAGGGGGGGTCAGCGAAGGTGCTCGTCTCTGTCGCCCAACACTCCCCGTGCCCCCCCCCCCACTACAGACAGCACACATCTGCTGCGGTGCCCCCTCCTCACCCGGTCCCCCCCCCCGAGGGCACGCGAGCTTGGACGGCTGCCACCGGTGCCACCAGTGCCGCCTCTCCAGACCTGCCCCCCTCCCCGCCCCCGCTGCTGTTTACTGCCCCCCCCGGGCAACCAGCAGGCAGAATTCGGAAGCACTTCGCGACGAGGCAGCGATTCCAGACTAATCCCAAAGAGTTCGTCCGTCCCGACCGGACAGGTTGTGGACCTGTCAGTCCAGAGTCACGTGGTACAGACCCAAACAATCGGACCGGGATTGAGTCATCCGGGGGGGGGGGGGGGAAGGGGGGGGGGGGGGCAGATCTGCCGGCTCAGCTCTGGCCAGTGACTCCAGTGAGGAGTTTAATGAAGCCATCCGTCAAGCCGCAGCCAGGAATTCTGCAGTCTCCGATACGGCGCCGTTGCCGGCGCTGCGGGCCACCCGACCACTGACGGGGGGGGGGGGGGGGGGGGGGTTCAGACCTGATCAAATTTCCTATTTGATGGAAACACAGTAAAATGCCCCAAACTCAAGCACGATTATGCCAGCTAGCTTGTTAGCCACTAACACCTGCTAGCATCCATCCTGTTGACTCCAAACAGGAAGAGGAGCAGGAACTCTGGAGGGAGCTGGAACGTCACCTTTGGATCCTCTTCTCCATCACCCCCGTCCCATTTTTCCAAGACTCTCCGTCCGTCAGGGTTCAGATGGGCCCTGATTCCTCCTCCACAACCGAGTAAATCTGCGGCTAATAAGAGCTTTCATGCTAATCTCTGTCTGTTTCCATCTTCTAAAGGGAGTCGGAGCCCAGATGATGTTCTCCTCCGTCTCTCCTGTTCGACCTTCATCCCCCCCCCCCGTCTCTCAGGGGGCAGACGGCCTTGATGTGCTGAGGCTGCCAAATTAAAAACAGAACCCACTCCGAGCTCCTCCGTGCTGGAGCCGCTCCGTTTCCTGCCTCCAACTTTGTTTTCATTTTTAGCTGCAGCAAATATGAACATTTAAGGCGCCAAACATCTGGAATGGACCTCTAGATGGCGCCACATGCTGGACCACTTGTGAATCATTGTTCCTGTTTTAGCCCGATTAGCCAGCATTAGCACCTTTAGCTCGTTATAGCGCGCTATTAGAGCTCTACGTTGCCTCTGAAGAGCAACTTTCTATTTTATTACAGTTGTTACGACCTGATTTGTTGTCCTGGGTTGGAGAACAACCAGACCAGGTTTTGCCCCCCCCCCCCTCCAAACGATGGACCGGCCCACAAATGATTTTACTGGGTAAACAACGCCGACGGCCAAAGCCTTAATCTGGTTAAACACATGGTCGGGCATCTGCGGCGACGCCGCCGACCGCTACGGTTCACGCTCGTCATTCAGGTCGCACGATTCAGCCCCCCCCCCCCTCCCCCAGACCTGCTGCAGGCATTTATAGACGAAGCAAAAGCTCGCAGATGAATGAAAAAACAACAACCTGGGAAACAAGCTAGCTGGCTGATGTTTCCAAAAGGTGCTGGCCATAGGGTTAGCATTAGCATTAGCCGACATAAGAGGAAGAAAAAAAAAATTGGTCAAGTGCCAATGGACTGGTGGGGTAAACGACAACATTTGAGAATGATTTGAGCACCGAGAGTATTAGCATTCATCCGCTATCGCCGTCCCCGATTATGAAGCCAAACCTCAATCGGCCTCTCAGGCCGTCGCTCCGAGGGGTCACCTGACAAATGACCCCCCCCCCCCACACACACACACACACACACACACACACACACACACAAAGCCTCGTCTCGCTCGTGGTCGTCGGCACCTCGTTGCGTACGGCCGTGTAAAGTTCGCCAGAGTCGCTAGGAGGGTCGGCTAAAAATAAAATTCCTTGGCAGTTGGGGCGACGGTTTTGGGGGGTGGGGGGGGGTAGAGGATGAATATGCATGTGCATATTTATCCGGGGAATGATGACTTGCTGGAGCGTTCA
Source organism: Takifugu flavidus (assembly GCF_003711565.1). Lineage (NCBI taxonomy): Eukaryota > Metazoa > Chordata > Actinopteri > Tetraodontiformes > Tetraodontidae > Takifugu > Takifugu flavidus. The sequence goes on from NC_079522.1 coordinate 833,502, forward strand.
TTAATGGTTTTTCATCATTCATTCTCCGCATATTCTCCTCTTTCTTATTGAATTTAAACAAACCCATTAACGGGGATTAACTCCCCTGAATTAGACTTTGGGTCTCTTCCCAATTGCTTCCTAAAAAGGGCCCCTTGTTCCGTCAAGTGGAATTACTCACAAGCGCCTGCAATCTCCTTGGAAAAGAATTATAGAGTGCGAGGGTGTGCTGCCCCCCCCCAGCCCCTCCCGCTCCGTTTTTAATCACTTTTCAAAGCACGTTCGCTCTCATTGTCGCACGTTTTGGTGCAGAATTCTCTTTTTTTCGGCAGCTTGTTTTTGTTGTGGAACCTGGTAATTTCCTCTTTGGCCATCATTACCCAGAATTCCTCTGGAAGTTTTTCAGGGACTCCCTCCCTCTTTGTTGCTCCTCATTACATGACGCTAATTACAGGCTGCTGTCGGAGACTCCGACCTCTTTCTCTTCACCCGGGGCCGCGGACAGGAAAATGAATAAAAGAGCGGAAGGAGGACACACGGAGCCTTTTAACCAGGAGGCTACGCTACGTTAATGAGAATGGGATGAGAGGACGCAGCCGTTAGCCAGATGCGCTAACATTTTCATTCATTTCTCAATACGGCCGCTCTTTTCTCCTCCAAAGAGCTGACAATTCGTGAGGGGGGGGGGGGGGGGGGGGGTGCTACCTTCAGGGCGCGCCACTGAAAGACCGCACCGCGTCCATTGTGTAACGTGTAATTACAGCGCAGGTTGGTTATTACAACTGTGGGTGGATTCATTTTTGTTTCCAGACAAATGAAATCGTTTCGCGGTGCCTGGAGGGAACGGCGAGACGATCCTCCAGAGACCAGCCTCCTCTCCTTGTTTATAAAAGTCAAAGCGGCTAATTGGTCTACTTTGCTAGCTAGTCGCAGTCCAGCGTCGCACCTGTAAGCTAGCATAATGCAACACTGGGGAGATTAAACTTTTATAAAAGGAAAAGACGAATTTTTCAAACTTCTGTGTCATCTGGGGCACATTTTTACATAAAAAGTAAGCAAATGTCTTCATAAATGTAGGACTTCCTTTCTTAAATGATCTGGCACTTATCATCCGAGGAGTGCTAACTGCTAAACCGGGATCGGCCTCCCAACCAGGCTGCGATGTCGCCCCGGGGTAAAAATGGCCGCTAGCGCTGTTACCCAGCGCGATGAGCCTCCTGTGCAGGGGCGCCTCCAGTCACAAAGCTCGCACAGCGCTAACGCGGCTCAGGAGGCGCCGTCGCTAACACCCCCTCACACGTGCAAACATCAGCGGCGCAGTCGCGGCTTCGGCTCTGCGGTGTTTACCATCGGCGTTCCCGAGGAGATTTTCCTGGCCCGCTGGCAGCGGTTGAGAGTGGCATGTAAACGGGGCTAGCCAAGGCAATTAGCTTTGATTCAGACATGAGACGGAGCAAATATCAGACAGTCATCCAAGAGGAGCATCAAATATTCCCACCGATTCCACTGGTGGAATATGAAGATCAGGAGCGTCTCGTCACATCCTTCCCTTCCTCCGAGGGCGCTCCGATTTTTTTCTTTTTTTTTTAAAAGGAAAAAAAGTCAGTAGATCACGCCTCTGTGAGCACCATCTGGCAGCTCGCGCCTTCTAACACCCATCATATCTCCCACTTTTCCTGCCAGTCCGACACAACAGAGCTTAACCCTTCACTCCGGAAGCTAATGAGGGCCGCTCGCGTCCTGATGGGGCTTTTATTTCAGCTGCTGCACACGCTCCGACCCAACGGTCAAAAGGTTTTTTTAAAAAAGATTCCTTGGACTGTTTTTGGCAACTGTTAGCTTTTCACCTACCTTCAGCGTTCGGGGGCGTTAGCGGGAGGCTCAAGGTCGGTTTGTCTGGCGGTCTTTCCCTTTCATGATTCCCAGATCATGCGTCATGTTGACAACAGCGAGTCGGAATCTCGATGCCGCCACCTCCAGACATCGGCAAAGCTGTTGGAACGCCGCGGCTGAATTTGCACTTTCTCGGACTCGTGAACTCGATTATCAGCTGTTCCGAAGCGTTTTTTTTATTTTTTTTGGAAAAAGGCCTGGAATCGGCAGCAATGCGGCGTCCGGACATTTATGAATTCATCAGTTTAATCCTGCCGGAGCGTCGGTACATTACGGAGCGTATTTGTGGAACACCTCAAACTCTCGAATCACCCGGGAGTGGAAATGTGGTTTTTGAGATACAGCCAACGGAACGATGAATCACTGTCCAACGTTCTCGCCATTCAAGACGGGAGGCAGCGGAAAAGCCGGAGCGCACATATATTTAGGGAATGAAAGTGTTTCGTGACGCGATTCTGGCACTTCCGGAGGGATCCGCCAGGATGGCGGATGAGTCAGCATAATCCCGAAAGATTTAAGATGGCGGAGAGATGAAGGCGGGAGAGGGACGAAGGCTCGGAACAACAAACGGGAATCAAAAATAGACATTAGCATTGTGTTGCAGAGATTACCTTGATGTCCTTTCGTCTAAGCCACCCTGTTGCTATAGTAACCGTGGAATTCTGGCCTTTAAATTTGAAGCGGTCAGAGAATTGTTGGTGGAAAACGAAACCACTCGGCACTCTAAAAGACATAGATTCAAATTCCAGAGACATTCCTCAAACATCCGAACAACAACCTGGACCTCTACCGTTCAGGCTCTCTTGCTACCTCCGAGGGTTTAGGGTTAGATCCGAGACAGATCCGAGGACTCGTTCACCAGTGTGATTCCGTGTTCCGCTCGGGGAAGCAGCAGACCTGACTGGTCCCTCCACCTCGGTCCCGCTGAGACCCCATTCCCAGGTCAGAACCGTGCAGAACTATGACAAAACTCGTGGTGCCCCACCGTCCTCAAGGGCTTCAACTTTTGGGAAGTGCTCCCCCCACAGCCGGAGAGGCTGCCTGGGGGAAAAGACACCCTAGAGACCTTCATTTGAAGTTAAAGTTCCTCTGAAGGTTCCTGATGAAGGCTCCTTTGAACCGGCCCATCACGGTTTCCATAAAAGCCATTTTGTTTCCATCAAAGCGTCTTTGGATTTAAGTCAAGGTTACTCCGGGTTTTTTCCCTCTTAATGTCAGTCATGAAGTTGGAAAATTGCAAAGTGTCTTTTTCATCGCGGTTGCTGACCGGGAAGCTAATGACGGCAGTCGGGGTGATATTCTCTCTGAAAACGCTCGCTAATTTCATTCATGAACGCCTCGCGCACTCGACGCCTTTGATTTGAGCGCACAAAATCTTGAATCGCCGCTAAATTTATTAAAACTCCGGCTCTTTCACTCCCCCCTCCTCGACCGGTGCGATCATGGCCGGAACGCCGGATTCCTCCCTTTCATCCCAGCAGTCAATTTTTGCCGAAACATTATCAGTCCTCTCGCGAGCACCATTTTCCTGCTGCAATCTCTGCGCTCTATAATTGACGAGAGCCGGGCGATCGAGTATCTCTGGAGCTCCCTCGCCTGTAATTTCAATCAAGACTTTAGTGGGACAAATCAATGGGATGGGGTCTAAACGGGGGGGCCATTATTCCGACTTTGCTCTCAATCTGTCACTCGGCCGATGTATTACACACACGCCCTGCGAGCGTTCCAATCCGGCCGGTGCAGACGCGCACACTTGGGAATACCAACGGAAACACACGGGTCGTCACAGGCAGGGATGATATATGGAAAAATGCAGCTTCGAAAAATTCGTCGGTAGTCTTAAAACCGCCGCTTCTGCCGTCGCCGTGACAGCAAAAAGCAACAGGAGCCGGACCGGAAAGATTCCAGCCACCCAGGCCGAGCAGAGCCTCGTTGGTCCGGGCCGGCGGCCAAGTCTTCCATTAGGCCTTTGGCCCAGGTGAACAGTAATTAAACAAGGCTGCGCTGAATCGGCATGCCGGCGCTCCGAGGCCCCGTTTTTATCCACGTTGCTTTCTGGTCTTTTTTTTCATTCCCTCAGTGGAAACCATCTGTCTCGCCCTGCATCTCTAATCTGAGCATGTTAACATTGTTGTAAAGGTTTACAGGCTTTCCTGGGGGGGTGGGGAAGTGGGAAGGGGGGGGGGGGGGGGGGGGCGGATCACGTCAAAGATGTAGTCCCTTTAGGGATGACCAAAATATTCCTGTTCACGGCCATAGAGCCAACAATCCGGTGGTGTCAGGTGATAAGGAATAAGTGAGGGTGGAGGAAAGGCATGACACTGGGGGGGGGGGGGGTCTGAGGAGTAAACATGCAAGTTCTGGAAAGGGAAAGAATTCCAACCGCAGAGACGGAGCTAACAGGGAAAGGAGCGCACAGTCGACAGATGCAAAGACACGAAGGGATGAGGAGACACCCTCCACTCTGCCCCCCCCTTCTCAACCCATCTCCATTCCCACATGACTGTTGGTTAGCAAGCAGCCCCAGCTGTGGGGGGGGGGTACAGCCTGGGAGGAAGACTCAGAGTGCTGAGGCAGCACTCGAAGAAGATTAGCGCCAACAGCCCCGCCACCATTTTCCCCTCCCTGCTTCAGAGGGATGAGGATCGGCTGCCTTTGATCCCAGCTCAGTCAATGAGATGGCACAGGTGGGGGGGGAGGACATCGGGAATAGAGCCCCCACCACCACGCTGCTGTAACCAAGCTGCTAAAATCTGATTATGCTAGCAGGGGACAACATTCCATCACAAAGACGCCACCGCGTGTGCGTGTATGCATGTTGTGAGGAAAACATTCCAGATCCCCAGATTCCTCCTCCATCAGGGACGAGGATCAATGGCTCTTTATGAAGCAACTTAGTGAATTAATTAAGTTGTTGGACGGCCGCGCATTCCCCAAGAGCTGTGCACGATGCTAATTAATTTGAGGTACTGAACGAAGGTGATTAAATCCACGGACGCAGCCCCACCCAAAAGCTCGGACCGTAGGCCGAATGAGGCGCTCGTTCCTGTTGTTCCCCCCTCGTTAGCGCGCTGAAGCCGATCGCACCGGAGTTTTCAGGTTCGGTGCGGAACGAGTCGAGCACAGGAGAAAGATCACTGGGAAATAAAGTGGGAGGCTGCGAGACTGGAATTCCAATTATGCCTAATCTCCGCGTTACCTTGTGCATTCCAGGCAAAAGCGTCGGCACTCGTGTTCGGAAGCTCCAAGGAGAGCAGAGAGCAAGGATTGTCTTCCGACACTTGATTTGTTGGTAATTTAGCAGATTGGTTTCCGTGTTCTCGGCTTTGATATCATATTAGTGCTTTATGCCTCCTGAGGTTTGGGGGCTCTGTTCAGAATCGGCGAATAAAGAACCGGTTTTATCCAAGCTAGCCTAGCTTATGCTGCTAATTCCCCTCATATTTCCCCTCCAACGGTTTCTACAGAGGAAATAAGGGTTTGGGGGTGGATGTTCTGCTGAAAACTTCCGAAGAAAACGTCCGGACTCTGGATCCCTGTCATTCTCCTGATTGGGAGCAACACTGCTGAGGGGAGGATCCACCCAAACATCCGCCCAATTCCTGGTATTCCAACTCCTTAATGCAGAATTTAACAGGAAAATCCACGGCTGTACCTTCACTCTCGGTCCCCACAACATAAGCAAAACCAGTGTGCACAAGGGTCAGTGTGTTGCCGGTAGAGACCGGTAGAGACCGGCGATCCTCCCCCCCCCCCCCCCCCCCCCCTGTCGAGTGCAGCAACATTATCAAATTACAAGCTGAGAGGATCCTTCCGGCGCTGGAATTGAAAGAGTCGACGAGGCCGATTTGCATTTCAGGTAGCAAAGTGCCAAACATTGTGGTCGGGGGGGGATGAAGCCGATAATTTGTCAGCGAAGACGACAAGTGCGGCGGCGGCGGCGGCGCTTTTATTAAAGCGGCGGCGGCGGGCCGGTATTCATCAGCGTCAGTTAGACGGCGCTCCTCAACCCTCCAAGAGATCCGCTTACAGTTGTTTCATCATTCCGATTCTGTTTTCCTGTTTTCCGTGACGAGCCCCCTTCCCAAACGCCCCCCCCCCCTCACTCCTCCTCCTTATGAAGCTGATCCGGCAGATATAGAGTGATTGAAGGCTTCTGGCTGTCTGGTGGGATTACTGGTGTGGAGCTGAAGGTGGGATTTAATAGCATCCCACAGATGGAGAGAGCCCCCCCCCCTCCCGTTCCTGCCCTCCACATGACCTTTAAACTTTCATCTGGAGTTGGTCCCGTCCGTGCCTCTCTAAGCCAACGCCCTCTGACCCCTGACCCCACCCTGGTGGCTTCTCTTATTACCTATAAAACCTCAGAATGTGGCCGGATAATCCCGGCTGGGCTGGGAACGCCTTTGCTCTCCGCACGAACTTCCGAGGACCTCGGTGACGTTAACTGAAGTCCTCCAGCAGAAGCGGACACCCCCACCTGAACCTCGGCCTCTCGCCTGATGCACCTGTCCCCGTGAAGGACTTTGAGGATAATCCTGACTTTGCCCGACTGCGTGGGATCACGATACGCTTCCGATTCCTTCTCAGGGACAAGGACCTAAACAGACCCCTCTCAGATGCAGGACTTTGACCTCAAATAGTGTCAAAAAAACCCCAACCTGACCCTGACCTGACCCCGCCTCCTCAGACTGGAACGGCAAGGTGCCGCCGCCACCCATCGTCCCCGCTCATTAGCGAGCTTAAATGTCAGGATGCGCTCTGGGAACGTCAGGATGGGCTCTGGGAAGCCGTGCTCCTCAGGCAGAAGCACCCGCGGCAACAAAGGCTGACATTTGCAGGATTACGTTTTCATCACATTTACAGCCTCTGCGGCGTCTCAACAAAAGGAAACGATCGGTTCAGGGTCAAGAAGAAAGAATTCCCAGCTACGCTAACGCACCTACTCGAGACCAACACGACAAACTGACCCAAGGGCGTCTGAAGGGTTTTATTAGCTAAGCGGCTGCGCTGTTGTTGTTTGTGTGAAGTGCACGTGAGCAAGACTGCATGGACTCTTCGCTGCTCCAGCCTGACTGGAGGCTCCAAACTGTCCCTCACTGTGGACCCCTGTCCTGTCCAGGAGGGGGCGCCACCCTGGAGACCCCATGAAAACGGACTTCTGTGCAAATGTGTCAAGAACTTTGTCCTTTTACGAATAATCAACACTGCTAATCACACGCAGAAGTTTATTTCTGCACACTTTTTAGCGAGAGATGCTAGGCTATTAGCTTTTTTATTGTCGCTGCTCAGTTTTGCTTTGAGATCTAACTGCTTTTCGTGAGTTAATGGGCGACGCGATTATGGGCGACAAAACACCACCAAAGCATCTGACAAACTTGGCAAATAGCTTAGCAACAGTTAGCAACTGTGACCACGTGTCCTCGACCCTGGTGTCCTCTACAACGGCCTCTACCTGACTCAAACCCACGGTACCTCAGATGAAGGGGCGCTTTTATAAAGGGGCCCATGGAATGTTTGAAGTTCCTTTAATTAGCCAAAACCTCCTGGAACGCTTCCATCCGCCGGGACTTTGTCAGACGGTCATTAAATCTGATGGATCCATACGTGACGGCGGGGCCGGACGTTGGCAGCTGCCGGAGCTTTAAGTGCTTCCCGCTTTTTAAAGAAATCTCCAACCCAAAGCTAGTCGGAGTACCGTGCTATTAGCATTTTTATTCCGGTTGTTCTGCCCCACTAAAAACTAAAGTTGCTGATCTTAATGCCACAAACCTGCAAATATAGACTCAGACTCTCTGACGGCGCTGCGAAACAAGTCGCAAGTGTTTTTTTTTTTAAACAATCAGATAAAACTTCAAAACATTGGAAGGCAGCGACGTCCTCCGGGAAACAGAGATACCGATCCGGAGCAGGGACGCGTCTCGGCGGGGAGGAAACGCACGCAGCGCGCGCGGCTAAAATAAATAAAGAAAGGCTGAAACAAACACGGCGGGCAAACGCGGGCGCAGCCACAAAGCGGCGCGTGCTATTATCGCGGCTAATTAGCAGCCTCATTAAGTATGTGAACATGTTGATGTTGGATCTGTAGGAGATAGAACCTTAATCTGGCGCTGAGACGCCCTCGAGCCAGGCACATCCGAATCAAACACGCTGATGAGGAATTAGCTAAAGTCAGATGAGTGTTTTGATGTTGTTTCACGCGTCTGCACACAAAAGGAGCGACGCGGCGGCGCGGCGTTCGCCCGATTCCAACAGCCCCCACCAACCCCGCGGCGCGTGAAGGCCGGGAACTGGATTTGCTGCGTGCGGGAGCGGGATTTTAACCCGCCGTCACGATTGGAAAAGGCGGAAAGGCCAAAAATATCGGAAAACATCAACATACGGAAAGCGTGATCCGTTGATTATGATACGAGCGTCTGTCACGAGGCTAACGGTCAGCAGCAGGGTTGAGGATGCAGAGAACGGTTAGCAAGGCGGCTAAATGCTAAACCAAACGAGCATCATTCACTGTAAATGATGAAGTCAAACTAATTAGGTATTGTGTGTTTTATAATAAACAGCTGCACAAACATTAATTACGGTCGTTATGTGGAGAATTAGAATCACTGAAATTTCATCTCATTAAGTCAATTGTGGAGGATCGTTTAGGTTGAAATCGCTTTTATTCCTTATTATTGTGCAAACGTGGTAAATAAACTAGTTACCGATGAAGCCGGACGTCTGTGTCGCTGTTTATATTCACTTTCTCCTGAAAATAACGCAGGAATTTGACATTTTCATTGGATTTAGGAGCGTCTGGTTTCAGCACCACGGTCAGCTCCGCCCCCGAGGGCTCGCTGTGCTGCAAAGCATGCTGGGAGATGGAGTCCGTCGATGCCCGGCGCGTCGTCCCGGCCACCTCTTAAACGACTTTGCGTTATTTCGAACCTCTCGGGGGACAAACGACGGCACCAAACACACACTCAGGTTTCTACGGTTAGCTTTGTGAAACACAGCGGCATCAGCGCTAATGCTAACGGAGCGCCGGGCCGCTCCGGGGGACATTAGCTAATGTCGCCATCACTCCGGAGCGTCTCACGCTTGTCTTTCAGCTTGACTTTGATAACTTGGTAATAAGAAAATCTGGTTTTAAAGGAGCAGCGCGGCGGCTAAATAAAGCTATTCATGTCCTCAAACGCCAGCTTCCGTCTCAATTAAGGCGCAGTAGATGAAGCCGTTTTATTGCTAATGTGAGGGCACAGGGGGGTTCAGTCTGAGGAACAATGTTTTTACCCCCCCCCCCTCACTGTTGCCATGGCGACATCCGTTTAATTGGCTTTTAAATAGATCAAACAGATCGGAGGAGATTCCGGCGGCTCTCGTGCGACGACAGCTCATGTCGTCTGCTGGAGTTCGGAAGATTCAAGCGCATTCCCAACCCGACGACGGGAGTTTGCCGGGGGCTGAAATCGGACCGGATCAAAGGAAGATCCCGGTATCGCTCATGGCCCCAGAAGTCGCTCCGACAATATTGATCATACGTCACTTTCCGGGCAGGTACGGGGGTGCTAATCGTGTGTATGAATGATCGCTCCATCCCTGATCAATATCGCAGCCTCGCATCCCATTAGGCTAACGATTAGCTGTAGCGATGCTAAAGTTTAGTTTGTTTTTGGCGATCATTTCTCAACTTTCCCATCCATCTTTCACGGTAATGAGTTTATTAGCCAATCATCCGTGCTCACGTCTGACAAGTGAGAACGGGAAAATAAAGCGTTAGCATGAGCTGGGAAGTTTCGTGGCGCGCGAGCGTTGCTTCCCATTTATTAAAAGTGGAGCTCGGAAAAGGTGCGTTCAAGAATCGGAGAGACGCATTTATCATGGTATCAGCTGCCCGGTTTAGCCCAGTTAGCATTAACCTTGCAGTTGTGTGGGGAAACATCAATAAACAGGTAGAAACTACCTAAGCGGAAGCTCGCTAGCGTGAATTAAAGCGATATCGAGGTTCTGGCCGGCGCCGCCGCCGTCCGGTTCCGTTTCCTCGTCCCGCCTGTGAAATCCTGCATACGTCATTTGGAGCGAAGCCGCTGAACCTGAACTAAGAGGATTGAATAAATAAACTCTTTTTCTCTTCCATTTAGCGCTTTGATTTCTCCGAAGCCCGTTTTAGCTTCTCACGCCGCGGCGAGCGCACGTGTACCTGGCGCTCGTGGGTGTGGCGATGCCGCGCCCCCTCGCCGCCGCCTGGGCGGGGCCGCGTTCGTGTCTGATGCGCTAGCATTAGCGGTTAATGTGGAGCTCGCCACAAAAAGAGGAGGAACGCGTCGGCGCCGACGTCGGAGCGACTTCCTGCTTGTTTTCCGCTCCGAGTGTCTCTCCGACGGGAGTCGGAGGTCGTCCAAACACGCGGAGGCGGGTTAAAGACATGTTCCGCCGTAAAGCGCCTAATTAAAACTCATTCGCCGGCGCCGGCGATGACAGGTGATCAGAGCGCGTCTTTCCTAATTAAGAGCCGGCTGTGACTTGTTTTCCCGCTCTCGGAGCTTTTAGGCTAATTGGCCTTTGGAGCGTCGACGTCGCTCACGAGTTTCTCCTGGTTTCGCTTCGACCTCCCTCCGAAAGCCTCAAATCTGTCAGGTTTCAGTTGCGTTAGAACAGTTTTTATTCCCGTTTTCCTTCCTCATGTCATCGGCGGGAAGGTATCGGCGATACAGCAATCTGCGGGGTCAAAGGTCACCGTCGTCAGGAAGTGGAATTGTGAGCGCTCGTGCCGCTAACGTGGTCGGCATCGCTTCTGCTTTCACCTGCCCAGACGACCTCGGCGAGGATTGAAAAGCCTGTTTTGTCGTTAGCCGGCGTCGTTAGCCGGCGTCGTTAGCCGGATCGATATCGCCGCTATCGAGGGCGGGCGATCCCGTTGTCAGCGCGATTCCTTGGAACAGCCGGAGCCAAACAGGCGTTGGACGGTGCTGGAGGAGGATTTGGCCGAGTTTCAGGTTCATTTTGGGAAGCTTGTCCCTTGGATTAGAGCTAATGCTAATGCTAACACTCATTCCAGAAGCCGGGAAGCTCAAAGGTCAGAAGCACCAAGGACCCAGAGCGGAGACACGGGAGCCTCAAACTTCCAACTTACGGGAGGGGTCCGGGATAGGGGGGGTCACTTAAAATGTGACCTTTGCAAACCTCAACTGCTGCGTTCCATAACGTCGCCCTGCTAATTCCGTCGCACTCGTTAGCACTTGTCCAGATGCTCCCGCTACCTAATCGCCGTCTTTGAACTCGTGGACAAACGCCGTCGGCGTGTCCGGATGAGGACGGCGGCGCCATTCCGGACATCTGGCCCCGGTCCTCACGTCGGCAGATGTTTAATCCACCTCAGCCGCTAAACGACGCAGAAACGCGGCGGCGTGAAATGAGCTGCCCGGGCGCCGCTCGGACCCGTTGGTGTCCGGACCATTAGGGACCAGATCGGCCCCGACGGCAACGAACAATAAAGCATCTGCGAGATCCGCGCTCCCAACGTATCGCTGCGGCGGGGCCCCAAACAGCCTGAAATTAGCATAAACGATCGGTAATCTTAAAGAACGGCGCTCGACACGCGTGCGAGGGTGGACCGCGGTGGGGGGGGCGGGGCGGGGCGGGGGGGGGGGTCGTAGCAGGAGGCAATAAAAGTCCTGCTGGCAGCTTGGCCGACCCTTCCGGCGACATCAGGACAACAGTAATAACACAGTGCAGAATGCCAACCGGGAGAAACTGCACATTAGCGCCCTAGCAGTGGCGTGCTAATGGCAGTCATCTTCGGCTCGCTTCCTCAGCTGGTCGACCTCCGAACAACCGGCGGCGGAGGAAGAAAATGGAGAAAAAAAAATAATCGGAAAACGGCGCACAGCAGACGTATTTAAAACATGCTAACGACGTTCCCGTATCGTTATTATGGACGCTGCTAATACCAGCAGCGAGCTAGCATGTCTGGTCCCTGTGCTCTGGTGGTTTATCTGTATTAGCACTGCAGCGATTAGCCCCGAGCTAACGGGGGTCTATTGAACACACAAAAGTTCCGGAAAGGGGATCAAACATCTCCTCCTGCTCCGTTATCGCTGATTTACCTGTAATTACGCCGCTAAAGCCGCTGATATTTAAGCTCTCGGGAATAAAAGCCCCAGAGGCTCATGGCTACGCTAGCTGCCCTTCTGAGCCGCTCAGGATCTACAACAAACGGGTTTGGGAATGTGTCGATATCCCGGCGGCTGCGGGAGCGAAAAGTCAAAAGGTCACGTGCCGGCGCCGGAATTTTCATCTCCCTTCCTCCGTCAGTCGGATGGAGGAACGTGTCGCCACGGCGCCCTCTTCGCTCGCCGTCTCTCCACTTTCATCTGGTTTTGACCGCTTTCGTCCGCTTGTTTTTCCCGTCCTCTTGAAGTCGGAACGTCTCTCCGGCGGAACAAAGCAGCAAAACGGCTGTTTACACGACTGAGGCGTTGGCGGGCGTTCCCAAAATATTCCGCTTCGGCGTGCACGCGGTCCGAGGTGCGTCTACGCCACAAGAAAGGACGGTTTGATCACCTCTGCGTGCGTATCCGGCTAACCTTGGGTTACGGGTTTTAAAACAGCCGGAGCTGGAAAACAGGAGCCCCCCCCCCTCCCCCGTCTGCCTGGGAATGAGTTCCATATTCATTCATATTCCCGTCCTCGGCTCGGCTCCCTTAAAGTCCACCAGGAGATTCCAATCAGACGCTTGTCATGTTCAATCTCGGATGCTATTTGTCCCAATTGTCATCTCTCTATTTTCACTCACTTTTTCGCTCCGATCAAAGGCGGCGCCTCCTTTTCCCGGGATTTCTCGGAGAGGACGCTGCATTCACGAGGGGCCGGACTGCATCCCTGCCGTTAGCCTTCACGCTAACTGCCTTTTTCCGCAAATCTGACAGAAGATATCACAGCTCCAGGCGGTTGTAGGGAACAAAGAGCCGTTTTCTTTGTGTTCCGTCAGGAAAAGGTCGGAGCGCCGGGCGACCCCGAGGCCCAGAGGGCCGACCTTCAGCTCCGTTCGGAGCTGATGTCACGCGAAAGGGCGTGAACTGCGATTAGGGGCCTGTGGTGGAAACGCGTCTCTGCGGGCGTGGCCCAGAGGACGGCGGGCACGCCATCCCTTCTCGCCCCCCCCCCTCAGAGCGGATGAAAGCCGACAGTTCCTAAAGCGGAGAGACGGAATCGGAATTCTGACTCCACTTTTAGATCTGACGTCAACGGACGTCTGCGATTGAGCAGAAACCTCAAGTTCAGCAGCATCAGGACCTTTCCAGGCCCCTCCCCCACCCCAGGCTCCTCCCCCACCCCAGGCTCCTCCCCCACCTCCAGGCTCCTCCCCCAGATCCATTTCCGGGTTTCTTTCACTGTCATCATTCGCGTCTCCGACCTGCACCGACATTAGCATCCGCCAGGCCTCCCCGGAGGCCCTGAACCAGCCAGGCTGTTGCCTCTCGGAACGCCGCCGTGCGCGTCAAAAATATGGACACGATCGGAATTTTGCAGTTTTGCGAGTGCTTGACCAGAAAGGGTCGCTAACGCTAAAAGCAGCCCCGAGATTCCTTAAAGACAAACCGACGCTGGATTTTAGGTCCCTTAATGACAGAAGCTAACGGCTTCTCTCTCTTATTTGTTTATTTTTCCGCACACTGGCTTCGCTAAAGTGTTTCCGGAGCGACGCTAACGTTCCGCCCAGTCTGGCAGAAACTATTAAGCCTCAATAAAAACATGGAAACAAAAGGAAGGAGGGAATCTGTTCGGGACGGTTCAGGGATCAGCTTCGGCGTTGCCGTGGCGTCCATTTTTAGAGCGAAATTCCGTTGGGTGGAGCCGAACTGTCAAAGCGGATGAGCGTCAGATCAGCAGCCGGGGAGCGGCGCCGGCGTGACCCCCCCCTGCCAGCCCTCATCAGCGTTAGCCGAAAAAAGGGTGTTGGAGACGAGAACCCTGGTGAGATTCTGCCGGTTCTGCTGTGTTTTTAGCCGCCGGGACCGTGCGCCCACTAGCGTAGCGTCGACTTGCTAACTTCACTCAGTTTGGGTTTCAGGCCTAGCAAAGAATCTGCTGTTTAGCTTTGAGACGTGGGCGAGGAAATGGAGACGAAGGGCCTTATTATGTCAATGCTAATGCTAACGGCGCCCTCTAGTGGCTCCTCTGACGCGCCGACCTCCACAAATGAGCAGCTACGGAGGTGAACCCCCTCATTAGCGCCTTATTTAACCATAAAGCTGCCACGCCGCGACTATAACAAACCGCTAACTTCTCGTTTGTCGCCGCGACGCGCAGAAACGAGGAGTTAGCATATTATCATTTCCTGACATAATTGAGGAAGTCGAATCAAAAAGAAGCTCCAATTAAATCCTCTGCAGCTCCGAGCGGATCGGCTGAAGCGTCCGGTCGGACAGTTTTTCCGAGGTTGGGATAAAAAGCTGCTACTTTATGACAGTTCTCATTAGCGACCACATGAACCCACATTAACCACACGTGGAAACCAATTAGAGCTTTGTCACCAGACAACAGATCCAGGAGCAGCTGGTCCTGTTGATAAGCAGGAAATCAGGTGGCGACGTGCCGTTATGACAGAAACGGGCAATACGCAAATCAATTAGCATCACGGGTTTGCGTTAGCCGCGGAGCTTCCACAAGCTGAGCCTGACGGACGCACAGACGGACGGTTGACGGGGCCGTTTGAGAGGAAGGGCAGGAATCTTGTTTTAGCTTTAGGGGAGCGTTAGCTTTCTTTGGCTGCAAGCTAACAACATGGATAAACATAAAACGCTAAAGGCTGGAAAGAACTTCTCAGTCTCCATTGAAAAAGTGCACGACTGGCAACTGCTAACGGTCTCATTAGCATCAATCGCGGCATTTTCTTAGCGTTGCTGGACAAAATACAACTTTTGTGTGAAATTTGTTGAGCAACAACAGAAGATGTGACGTCGGACACACACTGGGCCACCTTTCAGAGCGGTTGCTAACAAACTAGCTCGCCTCAACTCCACAGCACTCATTTAGAATTAAAGGTTTTATCTCCACGTCCACTTTGACCATTTCCCAGAGTCAAAATTAGCAGGAAGTTACTTTTTGTTTTTATGCTATTGCCGCTGGAAAAATCAGCTAATTGCTAGCTAGCTTCATGTTTACTGTGCGCGGGCTGTTGTTTATTCAATTCTCCCAAAAGCAAATCTGGACCCTGAAAAAGGTTTAAAATTCAAACACGACTGAAAACACAAAAACAGGATCTGGCGCCTGACACGAGCCCGGAGGAAAGGACCCAGAACCGGAACATCCCGGCAGCCGGGAGGCGCTAATGAGGAGAACACAAGCGTTCCTTTGACGTCCGAGCGCTCCGGACTGAAGCCGGCGCCGCTGACCGTCTCGACCCACTTTCAGGCTCCAGCTCAGCGATGGGCTCCAACCTCGTTTAAGCTAACGGGACGAGTAATTACAAGGAAACAGATTGTTCCTTAATTGGGGATCTTTCTGGAGGCGTTGGGAAGCCTTCATCGTTCCGCTGGCCGAGCGTCGCAGGACTTGTCAATAGCCTTCGAAGCTAAACGGCCGACTGTCGGAAGATTTGGAGATCCTCCGACCGGGAAACGAGGATATTATTGGACACCTTAACATGTTTTCATCCAAAAAAAAACAAAAAAACACAAAAGATGTGGCTACATATCCATTAGCATCTTCCTTTAGAATCACCAGAGGCAATGCTGGGTTAGCTAATGTGGGCTGAGAAACTGACGACCTTAAGTGGGCGGAGTCAGACGTTGGGCGTGGCACAAATTAGCTCGCGTGACCAACGCCCGAGCTACGTTTAGCACGGTGAAGCCGTTAAGGTGAACGACGCTAAACCGAAGGAGTGGGTATTGGAGGCAGCTGCTAGCATAAACGGGGAGGCAGCTGCTAGCATAAACGGGGAGGCAGCTGCTAGCATAAACGGGGAGGCAGCTGCTAGCATAAACGGGGGCTGCGCGCGGTGCTTCCAGGGTGTTTTTCCTGATGGAATCCGATGAAATTGAGCTGGACGCGCACACCAGAGGCACCTGGGTAGAACCGTGCATCTGCATTTAAGCATTCATCAACGCAACCTCGATTCATTCAAGGTCACGCCACCCCCCCGACCCGCCGTCCCCTGACCCGCCGCCCCCCCCGACCCGCCCAGGACCTGCAGCCCATCTCCGTCTCCGGTCTGATACCAAATCCGCCGGAATAACCTCATCTGCCGCAGGGCATCCTGGCATGATGCTGAATAATTGCTACTAGCACGGCGCGTTCCGTTAGCGTCTGCTACGGCTGCAGCTGGGCCAGAACCGCCGCTATTCCTCTGTTCCATCATTCCGGAGTCGGTTCTGGCTAATTTGAACATTATCAGTTAATCTGTTCTGTTTGCTGGGAAACGGAAGTCAGCTCGGAGTTCGAACTTGGTGTGTTTGATGCAGCTAATTAGCAGAGACGCAGGCGAGTCCGTCGCTACGGACCCGTTCTGGTGCCTCTTCTCTCCCGCTTTGTTCTCCCGTGTCCGACCCTGAACCGAGCGTCCGGCCCGTTTTAGACAGAAAAATCCCACGACGCTCCGGAAATCAGCCGGTAAAACCATGTGCTTCTCAAAGGAATCTGTTAAAACCGCCAATTAGCCACTAAAGCTGCGCTCGGGATCAAATCCATGTTTGGTTTGATGAAACCAGCCGCGTCCGAATGATGTCACCATCCGGCGGCGTGATCGGGATCCTAACTGGGAGAGCCAGCTGGGTCGTTAGCGGATGCAAACGGCAGCTGGGACACAAGAGCACGACGACTCGGGACGTATGCTAGCTTAAGCGTCTCCTGACTGGTTCAACTTGAAAACGACCCCGGACTCCGGGATCTGGGCGGGTGTTTTCCCTGGCGCTGACAGTACCGCAGCACAAACAAAACATCCCATCTGCCATTTAAAATTCCCTTTTCCCCCCTGCTGGAGCGACAAAGCCGTGCGGTTGCTAGCATTGTAGCATTTTGAAGCATTTGCCCAAACATGACGATGAAAGCTTGTCCTGTCATGTTTCATCAGGGCATCGCCGGACTGGGAAAGGCTAACACGGGTGAGCGCCGGGAGCAAGCAGAGGCACGACACACCCCCCCCCCCCCCCCCCGCTCGCCCCGTTAGCGTGCTTCCCAGCCGCTTCCTACGGCAGCCTTCACATGGCATCAGCGTCATGTCGACGGTGTCGGGAATTGAAAGGTTTATTTTGCGGACCGGGAAGACTGGCAGGAAAAATTATCAGACGAGACGCAGTTCAGAGGAGGAACGTTTCGGAGTCGGACAGGTTCGCTGTAGCCACATAGCAGCTAACGGACGGCGGTACCGCTAATATCTCTGTATTAGCGTTAGCAGCCATGCTATCTCTAAGACTGGTTCATGTGGGAAAAGCTCAATGGTGCAACTTAGATGTGGTTTCGATTATTGTGGCTAACTGTTAGCGTCAGAGCGCCACGCTAGCTGCCTTCGACCGAAGAATCTTTCGAAGGATCGTCAAGATATTCCCGACTCAAACGCTGCTTCATCTGAAACTGCACTTTTGATCAGGTTTTTCCAGAGACAGAGCTCAAATTCCCGTTTTTCCCCCGTGTTTGTCCTCCCGGTCGGATCGGACCGCGGGAAGTGCTAGCCTGACATTTAGCCGAGACTGACGGGTGGTGGTTATCGCCCCCCCCCCCCGCCAATTCCCTGTTGGCATTTATCAACTTGGAACTCATCTCTCTCCGGATGGGAATGTCCATCCAGGAAACGTCAAGTGTCAGTTAGCATTCCATGAGCTGTTCCGCAGGTTCGGGAGGGGAAGAAAAATGGCATTAATGCTAAACTTTGGTTGCTAACCTGTTTCGACGCTGTTTCGACGACCAACCGGAGAAGAGAGGACGCCACAGCCGAGCGGTCTCAGGGAAAGAGGGCGGGATTATAAGATTGAGGGAACGCTACCAAACAAACCCGGCAATTCCTGGCTCGGACTGGTTGGCGTCCCTCCCAGCGGCGATAAGGACAAAGCTCGCCGTGTTTTTAAAGCTTTTATTAGCCTGTTAAGCTAGCGCGGCTACGGTCGCCCGCACCTTCCGAAACATTTGGCAGTTTCATCCGGAGACCTTTCAGCGCTGGGAAAACCTCTCTGGGATGAACAGCTTCGTTTTTTTTTCCACAAGTTGCTCTCGGAAACGTTCCGTTAATCAGCTCAGCCTCCTTCCGTCGCTCTTCGGAAGCTGCGGAAGGTTAACTGGGACATCGTGGGGGGGTGGGAATTCGGAGGGCCGGAAAGATGCAACTCTTGGAAAGACAACCGGAAAGGTCAGCCGCGCTGACCAAAGGAAGCGCGTCCTAATGAAGGCGGTCTCCCACTGGCGTGCAGGAACGTTGGGAGAGGCGAGGGCGGTAATTACCCAGCATCCCGCAGGTAGACGCAGGGGTTCATTATCCAAATATCCAGTTCGGATTGGCTGAAATTGAGAGAAACTTCCGGTGGAGGATCTGGAATTGGGAGGTTACCTTGCGTCGCTTCCAGCCCGGAGCGCTGATGTGGTTCTGGCTTCAAAGGAGGGGAAGCGGGGACTCATCCTACCCTCATCAGGTCGGAAAGGGTCAGCCTTCCTTCCTTTGTTATTCCCACCTGGATCAATGGTAACGCTGTTGCTATGGCATCGCCCATTCCCGAGCTGGTGTCACACCAGAACGTGCCTTCACGGATCGGGAGAGGTGGAGGAAAACCAGGGCCGGGACCTCAAGTGGAAGAGGAGAGGGCCCGAGCCGGCCTGGGAATGCCTCTCCTGGCTGGCCTTCGGAACGACATTCCGATCGTGCTTCCAATCCAGTAATCGGCAGCCGAGCGGAACAGGAAGGGAAATCAAAACACCTCTAAAACGACGACCCCACGAGGAAAGAAAAACCCTCCGACTCTTTCCTGACATCCGTCCGCCGCCGAGCGGAAAATTTCCTGCTCACCTCTGCACTCTGCTCCCGACAACACGGCGCTTCAAAGCGTCGGCACGCCGTTTACACGCCCCCGACCTTTGGATGTGGAAGCGGCGCTTAATTAAAACTCTGAAAGTGGCTCCTGGGGGGGGGGGGGGGGGGGGGGGGGCGCTGTGGAAGGGGGCGTGGCCACACTCACCACCTGGCTGGGTTGGGGGGGGGGGTTCACCTGATGTACCTGGCTGTGGGCGTGTCCAACAGCCTGAAGTGCTCAACAACTGCAGTCAATCTTCAGACCCCTCTCCCACCGAGATAACCCCGCCCCTCCCACCGAGATGACCCCGCCCCTACCACCGAGATGACCCCGCCCCTCCCACCGAGATGACCCCGCCCCTCGAGTCACCGAATCGATATGGAGCCCGGCTGAAACCATATTTACTACAAACGTATCAGCCTGGAACCAGCCGGGATCAGCCTGGGACTAGACTGGGACCAGCCCCCCTTCGGCGCCGGGCCTCCATCACAGCTCTCTGGTGCCGCTGCGTCAGGCTTCCCACCCCACCGGAGGCTGGTGCTTTTTTGGTTTGCCGTTAGCGGTTAGCTTCCTGACAGCTCCATCAAACTCCCGGGTCACACTTGTGGTAATTAACGTGCAGCCGTAACTCAATACCGAGGCGGCGCTGGAACTTCAGGAACAGACGCATCGATCTCTTCTTCTGGGCCCACCAGGTCTGCACAGGAGGGAGCACGTGCCGTCGCCATGGCGACAGTGCGGTTTGCCGGAGATGTCTTTAATTGCTTGATTAGGGTCTGAAAGGGCAGCGCTAACGGCCTGATGTCGCATCATGAACACACGAACCTCCTGCCAGAACCGTCAGTGATGTTCAGAACTCCGGTGGCTTCAACGCCGCACTCGAGGCCGCTGGCAGCTCGCTAATTTACCCGCTAGGTGCGTTAGCCTAGCGAGTAAATGATCAACTCGGCCAATGTTCAGCTACCTGCTGAGGCCAAAGCTAACTGGGAAACGTTCCAGCAGCCAGAGAGGAGCAGATCCGGGTCCTAATTCCGGTCTCTCAGTGTCTCTCTTTCTGTGGGCGTGGCCTCGCAGCACAGCTCTAGCGAGAACGCTCCGCCCCTCCCTCCTCTGGAGGAGCGCCGGGATCGGCGGGTGGACAGACGGGAATGAGAGCCGGACGCCGTCGGATCTGTGGCGGCTCGTTAGCCTTCAACACGGACATCAAAGACAACGACGGCTTCCCCTCAAACACTTCGGATCTTATTTCTCTCACTCGCCAGGATTGTTTGATTGCCAAGGACGTTTCCGTGCTGTTCCCAAAGTCCCCGGAGAGGACAGAACGTTCCCCACCGCCCCCTTTTGGGTGTTTGGAAAACTGCACCTTCCCGGCGCTCCCAGTCAGCATGTTTGCTTGACTTTGACCGGCAAACACGGTTGATTCCGTGTTTCCTTCTGTTTCCCGATATGATGAAGGGAATGTTTGCGCTCCGTCAGCAGGAAACAGTTGCTTACCCGCCTCCTGGATTTCAAAGCCGGAATATCTCGGCTCCGGGAAAATGGCTCCCTGCTGTGCTTCCTCCTGCTGCGAGCATTGCTCACAACATCGTGTCCTTGAGGCTTGAGTCGCCGCCAACGGGAGACGCCGTGTTTAGCAAATTGAGCGCTAACCTTCGCGGGGGCCACCGACGATGGTCTGGAGGCTCTGGAGCTTTTTCTGACTCCCAGTTTGGCCACCAGGGGGTGCTGCAACCGTTAGCATAATTATCTCCGCGATACGCGCAGGTATCGCCGACGGCCAACGCGGAAAAGGTTACGATAGGTATTCAACTGCGCCTTTATTTTCCCGCCACATCTGAGACGCTACGATTGTTAGCAGCTAAAGTGATAGCAACTTCCTGATAGCTAAAGGAGCGCGGGCGTCTTTAACGCCACCTGGTCCACCTGGAAGGACAAAACCTCCACGTTTGCGATTAAATTCCTCATCTGACCCCCCATCAGTCCTTCATTTGGAGATAATTAGAAAGTTGCCAGAACGACGGCGTTTGAATCCGGAGCCGTTTAAACGCTCCCTCCTCCCGCCGCCGCCGCCGCTGCCAAGCGAGGTGACAATCCAAAAAGGGCCAGCTGTTATCGCCGCACGCCACACCAGTTGGTCCCAAAGCTTTGGAGAATTCCTTTAATAAGACTGTTCACATTTCCCCGTCTCTTTCAGCCTTGCCAAAATCTGCCCGCGTGAGGGAGGAAAACCGGGAATTTCAACCCTGGAGGACCATCGGCACCAGCGTGGCCTCGGCCAGAGCCCGAGCGCCGGCCTGATCCGGTCTGCCCCAGATCCAAGGACGTATTCTCTTTGAACCAAAGCCCGTTTAGAGTCAGAAATTAATGCTAAAGAGCAAAAATTGTTCTGGCTGGGAAAGGCCCGGAATAAGGTCGGAATAAATCAGTACCAGCAGCTCATCTCAAAGTCAAAGAACACGGCGACTCCGTTAGCGTGGAAATACTGAAAGATGTCCATCGGGGGGGTTTGTTCCCATTAGCTTACATGCTACATCTCCGCCAACAGACAGCAAGTGCTCAGCCGACCCTCAAAGTGCGATCCGGGCGGCGAACCCGGAGCGACGTCGTGCTGGAATTAGCGCCGCGCTCAGGAAATATTCATGCTAGCACACCTTCACTGGCTAACCCTCACCCAACCTGAGGCTGGTTGAATTTAACAAGTGGCTAACCCCGGACGCTACGACTCCAGATTAAACTCGCTAACAAGGGGAGATGATAAGTGCCACTCTGGGAATCTTTTTTCCGGTTTCGTATGAAGGAATTTGTTCAAAATAAACGCATGTCGGTCCGATAACGATGGTTGAAGACCTTTTCCAGGACCTCGTCGTTAGCACGAGGCGGCTGCTCTCGGAGGGAAAAGCTCAACACAACAGGGAGGACTAGCCTAATTTAGCAGCTAATTAGCTGTACGTTTCCCTCTCCCAAGCAGGAGGGAGAAGAAAGTTGTTCCTGAGCCCAGAAATCCTCTGAAAAATGACTTGCTTTGATAAGGAAAGCCAATCATGTGATCAGCTCCAGACGTTTTACCGTCCCGTCGCCACGGTGACCGTGTGAGGGAATCAGTCAGGTGTTCTCCCCCGGGCCTCCCGGGCATCATCAGTCATCATCCCCGTCATTCATCAAACGCGCAGGTGCACGCTAACGCGGCTGCCTGCCGCCGCCCGCCTCCCTCCCGTGTCTGCCCGCCTCCCGGCTGCTCCCCGGCTCGCCTCCCCCACGAGGCCTCCAATCGGCGCTCCCGGAGGCGGGGAGGAGACGCCGGTTGTACGTTCTGACGCAAGCGGGAAAGAACACAGACGAACAGAGAGGCTGCTATTTTAATCCCTCCGTTCTCTTCCCCGCAGCGGCGATCCACTTAGAGACAGATTAGCGGTGTTGTTGCTAACGCCGTGTTGTTGCTAACGCCGTGTCCTCGGCATCGCCGCTGCTTCAACGCTATTGGCTACATCACCCAAGTGGAGCGCCTGGGTTCCTCATTTTCACCCATTAGCTGTAGCACATCTTTTGTTTTGTTTTTTTAGAACAGGAAGGCACCGCGTGCTGGTGCGGCTAACGGCGGCAGCGTTTATCCACGAGGAACTACGTTGTGGACGGCGCTACGAGAGACGGTTTACGTTGTACACAATTGTTCCGTTGTCGCCATCACGAGGCTAGGCTAACGAAAGTTAAATAATGGTAAATAATGGCTAAACGGAGGGTTAGCTAGTTACGGTTGGGTCTCCTGAAAGGACCCAAGACCTCAGTCGTCTCCAACGCGACGCCTTGGCTGCCCCCCAGCCCCCGACGATGCCAAGTTGCTGATTGAAACGCTTTCATAGAGGTTGGGATGGCAGCAGCCAGAGCCGCGTGCCTCTGCCCCCCCCCCCCCCCCCCCGCGCCCCAAACTTTTCCAGCTACGCTAACAATAGACAACAGAATGTGTTCTTTTATTCTCGGGGTTGGAACGAGAGACCGGAGAAACACCAGCGTGCGACGGGGGGGGGGTGCCATCGGTGCGGGGGCCAACTGAGGGGATTTGTGGGGGGGGGCAGCTCATCAGTTCTACTTTTCTCAGGTTCGAAGCAGCGTTTGTGTCGTTAATGGAGCCCTTCCTGTCGCTCCGCTAACGTTTAACACGCCATCTGCCTCCCTGACACACGTGCTCTCGTTTACTTTGCATTATTCGTATTATCGCACATTAGCGTTAAGCGACCACCTCTGCTAATTGTTCCTCCAAAACAAATTTGGGACCCGAGCACGCGTACAGATGGAGGGTTGAAATTCGTTTGTTGCTAATTACATTTCCGATGCAGATTGCCGGCACATTAACGGCCTGGTTGATGGCGCCGCGAACAGCGGCCGCGGGGACGCGGCCTAGCAAGAAGCGTCACGAGGAAATGAGCGAGGATCGGGGGAGGAGATGAAAGGAAGGCGAAGGACGGCCGTGGAGGGAGCAGGAGGACGTGGCTCGGCCGGTGCGGAGGGATCTGCGAGTGCATGTCGGGGAGCGCTAACTTAGCCAGGTGTCGGCTATTTTGGCTCAGGCTGGCGGCCGAACGGACCTGAAATCAAAGGGAAACCCTCCCCCGCCGCACATGTCGCGCAGCAATTAGCTTAGCGTGTCAGGTGTGCCAGTTAGCACGTACATGTTCTTTTATCTTAAAAGATTTCAGGAATCAAGAATTTAATCGTCAAACTCAACAATGATGCGTCCAGAAAGGAGGAAAACTAGCATTGTTCCAAGTTTCTGCTCCTTTTTCGCCCTCCATCAAGAGCTAGTCGGAATTTCTCCCCATCTTTTTCCGAGAGCTCGTAATAAAGCCTGAGTGCTGTCCAATTATCAGCGCTAATGGCGTCCTTTCTCCGGCAAAAAAAAAAGAAAAAAAAAGCCCAGTTTCTGTTTTTGGTCACCAGAACAAGAAAAGAAAGGAAAACCGAACCTGGTCCACGGACGCACGAGTACATTTATAAATGGAGATAAAACCACAGCGACTCACGGGCGGATTAGAGGAGGCAATTTCCTGCTCAGATCCGAGGAATTGTTATCAACAAAGAAGCTTCATTCGGAGGCAAAAATGCCACACGGACGCCGAGACGGAGACGGAAAATTTGATATTTAACGATGGAAAAACAACAGATGAGAGAGCGGCTACCCGGAATTGCCTCCGAGTCCGTTTCAACCTTTAGTCCAGTCCCTGCTAACTACGGACCGCGTCAGGCTATTAGCAATTAGCATATTAACATCATCTCCAGCTCCTTAAAAACCCACTGAGGGATTTTTCGGAGTTCCAACATTTCCGAGCCGCACGTGGAACCGAACCAACGGTCACGGAGACTCCGAAAGGAAAAGTTTACTAGCCTCCAGGGGCACACGCGTGAGCCCGGGTCACGTCGTGCTTTTCAAATCAGCTGGTCGCGGAGGGAGCCGCCAATATTATTATTATTAATAATTTCGCGGGTGTGGCGGCGACGTCGCATTGACCGTCCGGTCCGACCCGGAGTCGCCTCGGCCGTCTGAAAGGCGCCTAATCGATGCCCGTCTGGCCCCCTGAGGTCACGACCCGCGGGCTTTTGTTGACACCCTCCCTCCTCGGAGCTTTAGCATCACCGCGTGTGTGCTGATGTGATCGTGTCAGCCCCCCCCCCAGCCAGGGGAGCATCTCTACTTCAAAGGAGGACACACACACACACACACACACACACGAAGACCTCAACCTGAATGTGAGTCTGTGTGTGAGCCAGGCTACAAAAGAACCATTCACATCAAAGTCCAAAGGGTGAGTTCAGGTGCAGCACGAAGTGAGGAGAACACGGTCCCAGGGGGGTGGGGGGGCGGACTGGCTGGTGCTGAATGAAAACCACCCATCTAAAGGCATTTAAACCACACGCTAGCTTGTGGCTACAGTAGAAGGCAGATCTCAGGCAACAACTGGAGGCGGCTTTAGCAGGATGCTAACGTCAATCTGAAACAGGATGTAATCCTGTCTGTCCAGATTCCCGCCACTTCCGCGGATCTTGTTGTTGACACTCAAACGCGTCTTTGATTAACAAGACGAAAGGAAGAGAAACCCAATCAAAGCCCCCTCCCGTCTGCGCCCCCCCTTCGCTCTTCCTCCTCTGAAATAATTAGCATGGCGCTCATCCCCAGCAGATGAGGGCCTGGTAATGAGGCTAGTGAAGTCACGATATCCTATTATGACGCGCGGCTGAACGCGCTGCCGGAGAAAGGCCGGCGACTCCGCGTGAATACGAGTCCTTCACCGTCGCACGGCTCAATTTAGGGACGTCGATATCACCGAGGGCGCCGGCAAACACAACCGGTAATTAGGGCGCTAATCATGCTACATTCAGGGCCAGGTAATGTTCATCTCTGTGCTCCTGAAATTGATTTTTGATGCGCGGCGGAGACAACGCCGAGGGTATTAGCGACGAGGGGGGGAAATATGACCATGATGAGTTGCGCTAATATGAGGTTTTATTCAATGTTCCTCTTTCGCGGCTATTTAGATGAAAGGAAATGAAAGGACAGGAAGTGATGTGGAAAGAGAGCTCCCAACACCTGGCTAGGACAGGTGTTTCCTTTAACTGGGGCGGACGGGTTCTGTCCGGCAAGGTCGCAAAGAGCCGCGGGGAAGAAAGGAAGAACACTGAGTCTTCTTTATGACAAGCTAATTTCAGTAGCCGCAGGAACTTGACAGTCCTCTCGTGGGAGCTAGCTCTTAGTAACTCTCCCAATTTATTAGTTAGCCAAATGTCAAATAAACAGAACTTTCAGGGCCAGTTTGAAACCCAACACTTTGGTCTGGATTTCTTGCAGTAGCTTTGTTAGCCACCCAAGTAGCATAGCGGTGGAGCAGAGTAACACTAGGGCACCACTGAATGAGTCTCTGGCCTCAGTTGTGGTAGCAACAGCGCTATCCGACGATCCAAGTGGTTTAGCAACGTAAGAGAAGCAATAAAATTGTATTTTTCAGCGACGAAATATTAGAAACGTCTGAGCGGAGGTCGCCGCGGCCGCTATTGTAGCCGTGGCTGAACGTAAAAACGCCGCAGTGATGAGCCGAGATAATTACACGCTCGAGTTTACTTTGACTAGCATGTGCCACAGCCAAGGTAATTGGCCGTGTCAGCCGGATCAACTATGCAGCTGGGCAATGATTGGATTAGGAGGAGGATGTAATAGACGGAGAAAATGGAGGAAAACTTCCGTTATTTTTCCAGAAGGCTGTCGAGCCACACGGTTTCCTTCTGCAGTTTTATCAGACGCGCTCCTGGGATTTTAGCCGCGCGTGCTGCTGCCGATAGCGCTCTGCCGAGCTTTATGTTCTGGTCTTATCAGGTCAGACGAATCCGCCGAGGAATGGCGGCATTGTCGGCGCTGACCTCTCCAAAAGTCGCACAAAAGGAGGCTAAATGTTGCATCCGCTCCGAGGAGACGCTATTAGCAATCTAAAGGCGAATTAGCAAGTCAAACACTTTGTCAATGCCAAAGGAAATTGATGTAAAGGAATTGAGTGACAAGTGTTTAATATTGAAGACTTAGCTTAATCAACACGTCAAAAAAAAGCTAATGGCACTTGAGCGGAGGCGACGCGAACGACCTTGTCGCTTTTGTGGACGCAACATCTACGGAACATGAAGACAAATTTTCCGGTCATCTCTGTCGGATCCAATCTGTGGAGCGACTCGTCAGGATAAATCAAATTAGAAGCGCGTCAACAACACGTGCCCTTGCGCTAACGCGGTTCTTTCATCCTGTTGAAGTTGCGTTTTTCCTGAGGAGCCCATTTTTGACGCCTCGCTCACGCCTGCAGGGACGAGCGGAGGACGACGCCTTTACCGCACGATGCTGTAAGCTAATCCTGACAACGCAACATGCTAAGCCTACAGCTAATTACAAGCCGACGTTGAACAAACACTTTCTCGAGCTGTGACAAGAGCCGAGCAGGAGCCCGTTGTAGCGCGGAATGCTAATGTCCTACTGGAGCTACAGATTGCGCAACTTCCAGCCGATAACGGCAACTGTGGTCGTTAGAAAGGGGATAATTAGCCAAACCAAAACAGCGACGTTACGATGAAGCACACTAATGAGGCACGGCAGGTCATTACAAAGATGTTGCGAGCAGACAGGTATTAGCATGCGTAAGTGCTAGCCAAAGCTATTGGTATACCCCTTTCTTTTCCAGTCCGGGCTAACGCTACCGTTAGCCGTCTACCCGCTTCCCCACTCGCAATCAGAGACCCACGTCGGCCCCTCAGAGTCGACCTCTGGGCCGCAATCAGAGACGGGTTGTTGAGAACGGACGTGTGGAGGACACGAGCGGCGGTTCCTCTCCCGTGTCCACACCTGGAATTTTTAGGGAAACCCCCCTTTTTCCACGAGCTCCTCCAAATCCGGCTGCTCCTGCTCGGACTCTTCCCGCCGCTCTCGTCCGCTGAGGACAGCGTCCCTCCATTTTGTTGGACGCGATTCCGTTGAGAGGATCCCCGTCGGTGAGAGAGACGAGGAGGACGCCAGACGTCCCCGAGCGTGCGGATCCACCTGCACCGCCGGGGTTCAGGTAGCGGCACTTGAGCCTCTTCCTCCACTTGTGGCGGCCCTTCACACCTCGTGTCATTGAAACGCGTCTGAAAAGAAATCAGAGCCGTTTGTTTGAAGCAGACGTCCTTGTGGAGCTCGTAATTAGCCGAGGACGACGCTAGCTGGAGTGCGCGTTCTGAGTCGCAGCTGCTAACGGAACCAAAAGGTATTTGCTGGTGGGGTCAACTTTAATGATCTTTACTGCAACTTCAACTTTTCAAAAAGACGCCCTGAAAAAGGCTTTTTCTTCCATCTGGCCTTCGCTAGCTCGAGAGAAAAACGAGTGGGAGCGCCGAACGACCGGCGCCGACGGCGGCAGAGGAGCCGTCTGTTGGCTGAACCCGGCCAGGCTGGGCCGCCCAAACGCCCCAAACAGAGCCAGTCTTTATCCCGCGCAACAAAAGCAGGGCCCCCGCCGCGACGAGCTAGCGTCCCTGGAAGCTTTAATTGCTCGGTAATTGCAGATATTGCGCTCTCGGCGGCGTGCGTCACCTCCAGGTTGCGCGGCAACAGCTGAGCCCAGGTAGCAGGTGTTGGCGTGTTATTACGAGCGCGGGGGCTCGTGCTGGCACCCGTGCCGGAGACGATACTTCAGGGCTTCGCGTGGCTCCCCGAGCCGCTCAAACTCCGAACATGAAGGTACGTCGGCGAACACGGAGGCTAATGACCCCCCCCCTCCCTCCGTTAGGGAACAGTTCTATTGTTGGCAGCTGCCAGATGGGACCCGGGACGGCGTTCCACGTACGATGCGACAGGTGTTGCGTGGGGACAAAATCCCACGTACTTAGCGTGA
Organism: Takifugu flavidus; assembly: GCF_003711565.1. Lineage (NCBI taxonomy): Eukaryota > Metazoa > Chordata > Actinopteri > Tetraodontiformes > Tetraodontidae > Takifugu > Takifugu flavidus. The sequence goes on from NC_079522.1 coordinate 861,742, forward strand.
ACATGACGAGTGAGAGGGGCCATCAGGAGATAACCGGGAAGGGCAGGAGCCCCCGTCTGGGGGGGGGGGGATCCCAGGATCCAGGATCCTTCTGGGGTCCCTGCCTGCCAAGTCTGAGGCCCTTCTACACCTTTTATTTTCTTGAGGAGCAGGGAAATTGCTCGCAGTGTGCGACCAGCTTCCGGCGGCAGATCACCGGTCGGCCGACAGATTTCTGCATAAAAGGGGGATTTGTGGGGACACACACACACACACACACACACACACACACACACACACACACACACACACACAGATAGAGATAGAGACCAAACTGGCATCAGATCACACACAAACCCCGGCGGCTAACGCATTCCAAGCATGATTCCCGAAGCCAAACACGGTGTAGCGCAATCCGAGGCAGCTGCAGCGCGTTGGGGGGGTGGCGGGGGCAGGGGGAACGGGGTGGGGGGGGGGCGGGCACGCGTCCACCGCTCAGAAGGGCAGTTTGGTGGCATTCAGACAAAACCGCCGCCTGCCATTGTTTGTCATGTTGACGGATCGCGCTCCGTGCATAAGTTGCTAAATGAAAGCCGATGTGGAGCCAGGAAAGGCAGCCAAGCGCGCGGCGGCGACTCCGCTCGCCATTTATGTCCTCGTGTGATTTCTTTCTCAGCCGCAGAGACGCCGCAGAAGTATTTATTCACGTTCGGCCGACGCAGGAGCGAGCCACCTCTTCGCCTCCACTGTCAACGTTCCCACGGTCGACAGTGGTCCCTGTTCATCCTGGACCCCACAGAGATCCATTTCCCCTGGAAATTAGCTCCTGACGGCTCAATTGAATTAGCCAGCAGCTCCGCCGGAGCTTTTTTGTGTTTTCCTTAGCATACCGGCTAAAAACGGATGCCGCTTACAATTTACTGCCGGCACGTTCGACAATGGCGGCGTTCTCGCTTCCTAGCGGCACCTTTTGGTCAATTGTGCTAACGTTGACCTGGGAGTGGAGCGCAGGAGAGGTCAGAGGTCAAAAGGACGACGAGCTGCGACGTATCACGGGTCTTGAATAAGAACGTTCGTGGGTCACGAGCAAGACAAGACATCGATTTACAAACGTCTAAATTCCTGTGCGTTTGAGCCAAATCGGCGACTTTTGGGAATCCGTCCGGTTTCCCAAGTGCACGCTAGCGACATCTGCTAGCGCGTTTCCAATCTCCTAACCTTAAACGCGTAGCGTCCACCTGTCGCTAGCCTCTCGCTCCTCATCGCCAACAATGAGGAGTTCTCACGGACGGATTCTTGCACCTCGTTAGACGGCGTCGATCAAACCCAACGGCGCCGCCGCTAACAACGCTACAAACGCGCGGCTGACAGATGGACCCGTGGGAATGTAGCATTCCTGACACTTAATGGTGGAGTCATTGGTCTCCGTGACGTCCACAGATTCCAAACGGGGGAATCTCGCCACCATAATTCACACGGAGAAACTCGCCACAGGACCTTAAATCCTGATCCGACACCGGCGGCCGGTGGTGTGCAACACCGCGTGATTGGATCGTAAAAAATGGCGTTGAAGCTTCAGGGTGAATTCCGGTATTAAAGATGGAGGCAGGCGCTACTGACCATAAATCGTGGTGCGGATCACGCTGCAGAAGTGGGCCGACCCTTGACCTCCCCCCGTTAGAATCCCCCTGGAAAAAGGGGGCAGAACCGGAGAGGAGACGGTCGGAACCGGAGAGAAACCCACAGGAAGCGGCGCCGAAACGATTCATCCTTCATTTTAACCTGCGAGGCTGAACTTGGGCGGCCTTGAAAGCCGCTGCGATATCAATAAACGCTAAATTATAAAATAAAAAAATAAAAAAAAAGCGAATAAACAGCCCACGCGAATGACTGCAGACCTGGAGTCCTCGTGGAGGGGCGGGGCCAGAACATATGGAAATACGGCTCCTTATTAATGGCGGGCAGCGGCGGTGTCATGGCGTTGAGGGCCGGACCTCCCATGTGACAGCCCTGATTAGTGCCTGGACGTGATGGGGGGGTCAGGGGAGGGGGGGGGGGCACTCTACCTCTTCTACTCCACCTTATTACGTGAACGAGATGAAAAGAACCGTAAAAGGCAAACCGAGGCGATATGACGCAACATTGGGGCTCAAGCCGGCAAGAATGATGGATCTTCAGACAAGAACCTGGAATATTCCCCCCCCCCGTCCTCACAACGCGTGGAAACGCCTGCAGAACTTTAGGATTTGGGGCATCAAAGCCAGGCTCAGTCGTCTGCCGCCATTTATAGAAACCCTCGCCACCTGCCAGTCAGGATTTAGCTGAGCCAGGAGGGGGCGGGGCCACCGACGGCGACGCCTGGGGGCCGGACGGGGCCGCCGTCATCAACAACTACCTCCGCTGACGTGGAGCCTTTTCCTCAAGGTTGCGATTGGACACGTCAAGAATTCCGCTTTCATCGCCGACCTTGTTGGGGAAAGGAAGAAAATCCTCCCAATGAATCGGGAGATCTTAACGTGGACATCTTAGAAGTTAAGCTAAATCCAAAGCTGCGCCGAGAGGAGGGGAGGGGGGGTGTGAAATCGTGGAAAGTCGGAGCGTTTTGTTTACCCAGCGCTCCGCTCCGGCTCCCCTCCCTGGTAGGGATTTCTGAGCCCGATCTTAATCTCGTTATTATCGTTGAAGGCGTTTCACCTATAGGACCTTGTGAATAAAGCTAATCTGTGAGAAATAGCTAAATATTGAGTTCTGGCTGCGACTGATAAAAACACCCTTTTCCTTTTTTTCCCCTCTCTGCCTTTTAAGGACAAACGGCTCCTTTTAAGCAGCTAAAGAGCAGAAACCTTTAATCACGAGGAAGGTGACCGCACGCTCGTTATCGGCCTCGCCCAGTTCGCTCCCACAACACCCGTCAACACGCGTTCATATCACCAGCCCCCCCCCACACACACACACACACACACCTGCCTCGGTCCTCACTTGGGTGAAGTTTCTTTTTGTTATCCCAGTGCCCCCCCCCAATATACACAAAAACATGTAGCAACTTTATGAAAATACTCCTGCTGCTGCCGCATTGAAATTCCGCCTTTGTCAGTTCAATATTTTCCCTCCTCGCACTCGCAGGATTTCTAAAGATTGCCGCCGACCCGGGGAGGGGACGGAAATTGCTTTTAAGAAGAAGTTCTGGGCGGAACGTAAACACAGAGATCAGTCCGATTCGGGGATTTCGCTTCTATTCCGTGAGGAAGTCGCCTGTTGAGCCATTTATCTCCACGCCGCCAGCGGAGGGGTTAGCGGAGCCGGTGGAGGCTGGACTATAGGCCCGGGCGACGGCCCCGTTAGCCCGACGTCGTACGTGGTTATTTTGGCGTCCGTCTCCGAAGTTTATTCTCGCGACGGCGACGCTTCACCTTCATCCCGTTTCTTCCCCCCGGAGGACACGTTCCGCCCACCTCCATATGGCGTCCTTAAAGCTCGGAGTCGGTCTGCAGCAGGTTCCCGCCCACATTAGCATGAGAACCGCGCTGGCGCGGAGCTGGAGGTGAAGTCGGAAACTTTCTCGGGCAGGAAGTAAAGCGAGCCTTTGCCGACTCGGCGGTCGTCTCTGGACAAGACGAGAGAAACACCGTGGAAATGAAAAGAACCCACCCTCGTTCGGAATGCTAGGCTGTTAGCGACAGAACATCTATTAAGGCTATTTTAAAAAAGCGCCCACACAGATACACCTCGTCTCCGATGTTCCGCAAGGACTTCCTTTTTATGGAATTTATCTTTTTGTAAAGAAACTTCGGAATTTAAAGCCAGCAGGATCCAGAACACCAATATTAGCCCTCCGGTCCGTTTGGGAAAGCTTTTTCTTTTCCGCCTCCAGTACTGATTTGATCAAATGTTGCGTCACCCTGCGGGGTGCAAAGACCCCGGAGGCGCTCGCCGCCGCCCGGCTGTAGACGGGCGCCCACCGGCGTGAAAAAGAAACAAACCAGCCACAAAAGCAATCGGAGAACGCCGACCTTCACATCTGCCAGCACGTGAAATTAAAATGAGATTTATTTAATGAGCTAGGACCGTACGGGGGCGTAAGGTACCGCAAGGACGCCGCCGCCGCCGCCTTCTGACGCGTTAGCGCAGGTTAGCGAGCGTAATTGTGAGGCTGGGGACGGCGTTGTTTTCCGAGAGCAGCGTTTCCCAGGAACAGTTCTCACGGCCGCCGGCGTTCTCACGTTAAAGGTTCTGCACGGGTGAAGGAATCTGTCGGGATCCCACGCCAGACGCTGCTCCTCGCCTCTTTCCCGAGCAGGAAGCAAACAGCGCGAGTCTTTACAGCCCCGTTCTTCCGCACGCCGCTCTCGGAAACACATTTGCATTCCCGCTAATCCCAGAGGTGTAATCAATGCCCGAACACTCGGCATCAGCAGTACGACAGCACGCTGCGGCACCGCTAGCATAGCAATGAGCAGCCGGAAAAATCGAGCCTTCGGAACGGGAGCCTTATTAAATAAAAGAGAGGGGGTCAATACGAGCGATCGACGAATTCGCCGAGTTTGAACTTCAAAGACTTTCCTTTTCTCCCGGCCCAGCGGGGACGCGTGTGTCCGCTCCGACTGTGTGAAACCGGGATCCTTGAGAGTTTCCTCCGCGTCCTTGGGAGGCAGCTTGTTTTTCCCTCCGCTGGGGGATTTCGAAATCCTCTCACGATCAGAGCTCGGGATGGATCCCCGGAGTCGCCGCGGTTCGGTAACAAATGCGGGGAAGCTCCGGCTAAGCTAGCACGCCAGCGACCACCGTCTGTCAGGGAGGGGGCGGGTCAATAACAGTCAATAGCAGCCAATCACAGCGCTCGGACGTCTCCACGGGAACGGACGTTGTTTTTCAAGGCATTTGTTTCCAGGATGTCCATATTTGGTCGGATGTTCTCCAGGACACGCCCCCCCCCCCCCCACCGCGCACCCCCGGGTGCCTGTCAAATCTACGACGTACAACATTCATCCCAATGAATCGAAAATCAAAGTACAAATTTCGATAACGGGGGGACGGACGGCAGGAGACGGATTTGAGTGGGAAGTTTCTGATGCGACAGCTCCAGAATGGATAATTGGAAGTTGGGGGGGGATAAGCCAATGACACTGGGACAGTTTGGAGCTTTTAAAACTGCTTAACATTCGTGTAACAGTTTGAACTGGATGAACTTCAGCAGAATTACGGCTGCAAAGCGACGATTTATGAGCTTTGGAATCCTTCAATAATGTGCTAATCGAGACAAATGTTCAACGGCGGCGGCGGCGGCGGCTAGCGCGGGGCTAGCGCGGGGCTAGCGCGGGGCTAGCTAAATCCCTCATTTCTTCAGACATTAACAGTCTTCAGTCTCAACTTGAACCACTCTGACAGCAGATTACACAATTATGGACGCGCTTGGATCACAGCACGGCAATAACTTAGCGACAAGCTAAATTGGGAACCGCCACTTTTCCCCAATCACAGTCGGAACTATTTCAGTTCCGCCGACTCATCCAGGAAAACCAGAACAAACGTATCCATCCACAAACGTCAGACACCGCGGCCAGCAGGGGGCCAACGCTCCCGCCACGTCTCAAAACCCACATCAAGGCTATTGACCCGAGTCTTCCCGCGGCGTTCCAGTTTGCCTCTAAATCCGCGTGTTCCAGCCCGGGCAGATTGATGCGGCGGCGGAGGAACGCCATTGATTTCGTTTCAGAGGGCGTTCAATTCAGCAGATCATCGCGCCGACGACAAGATTGGGTCGCCATGGATTTTCTCCACCGGGTCAAAGAGGCTCCCGCCATAATTGGTTTTTATTACTTTTTTCTCGAAAAAACACGGCGCCATGCATCATATTCCCGGGGACCGCTCAATGTGGCGCACGCCATCCCGACACCCGCCATCCCGCCGTTTGTTTTGCCGGCGGTTCGCTCACCGCCGACTTACATCGAGACGCCATCGATCTGCCAAAAAAACCTTAGCTCTTAGCATTTTAGCGTTTATTTATTCGTCAGAACTCCGTGGTCGAGACCAGGCTCGACCGTCCGCCCGGAGGCCTCGGCGCCGCCTGAAACACGGATAGCGGCGCCCGGCTCTCGCGGCTCGGGCCCCGCCTCCGCTGCCAATTACCACCAAAGCGGAGGGCTAATTAAAGTTTGATTAAGTCCAGAGGCTTCTTGAGGATATGCAGAGAGGGGGATCGGGGACGGGTCTCGACCCAGATCACACGGTGCCTGTCAGAGGCAGGCGCTGTGAAATTGGATTGTTGGCCATTATCGACCTTTGACCCCCGAAGGCAGGAGCTGGGAACAACAGCCAGAGGAGGGAAGGGGGGGTGGGGGGGGGACCGAACCTCAACAGAGACTTTGGCTAACGAGCCCAACAAAGGGATCGAGGACGAGGGGATGTCCTCCACATTTGTTCTGATGACGGGGAGATGTGGAAAAGTTCTATTTGCAAGTTCTGCTCAGAAGGACTGTGCGCTGCAGAAACCTGCCCCCCCCCCCCCCATCCCTCCCCCCCGCCCCCCCGGGAGCTGAGTTGCAGGTATGAAACCTAAAGCCCCCTAAAGGGAAGCGGCAGCTCTGCTGGTTCAACGGTTGCTGGAGAGGTGCCGGAACGCTCGGAACGTCTTCCCTGGATTGGGGCTGTGCTAGCGAGGGGGGGGGTGGTGGTGGTGGGGGGGGGGGGGGGGCAATAACTTATTCATCAATGCACTTGCATATTAATGAGGCACCTTTTCAGGGCAGGCAAACCGGCGAGCGCAGTCAGGTGGGAAAGCGACAGCGACTGATGACAGGAGGGAAACGGACTCATGGCCGGCGGGGAAAAACTTTGTGTTACTTCCGCAAATTTCACCCGGGGGCGCGGGGCTTTTGAGAGGGAGCGGGGGTAATTAAGATAATGAACATTAATGGCTTTATAAGTAACTTCTAATGGCCGTATAGATTAGGTGTGTACACAGCACAACAGCCGACCTTCATTTTTCTCCTCAAAATTAATGTTTGCCGCCGAGTGACGGCGACGACCGTCAGCACCAGCTAACGTTCAGCGCTAGCTAACTTTCTCAACCACTTCGTGCAACTTCAACGATCGGGACGCACGAATCCCTTCAAATGTTCGCCACGGCCCCTGGCTGGTGTCAGTGCTAGCATCAATGCTAGCGTTGGTGCTGTTCCACATCCTAGCTAGCATGTTTTCTTTAGCTTTGCAGGCCTTTCATGGCTAACGAGGGACCGATACGGTCCACAGACCGACTTTTACGCGCCTATTAGCGTCGTTCTTGTATCGTTCTCTCAAGATGAATTCATTACTTTCGGAATTATTGTCCCTCCCCGGCAACATTCCTCCTCCCTCCATCTGTGGGTGGAAGAGCTAACGGTGGTTACGGACCGACCCCGGTCCCCGTCCTGGGGTCCCTCGGCGGCTCAGATGGAACTGCTGCTCGGGTCCATTCATCAGTGTCAATCAGCGCTTCGGAAACTCCTCCGGCATCGACGACCAGCGGATGAGGAACAAAGCCAGATGCTAATTTCAGCTCCAGATCAATAAAAGAATAATCAGCGTCGACCGCCACCTCTTAATTACTGTATCCGCGTCGGCCTCAGAAGCGGAAGGCCGAGTCCAACATGTGACATTTTCCCGTCTTATTTCCACTCGGAGGCCCTGAACTCTTTTCCTCCGATGACATTTGACAACTTTAAAGGGAAATTAGACGGCTAAATCTCCCCCTCCTGTCTAATTTAGTCCGTATTAACTCCTCTCCCATTTCGGTTTAACTTTCCTTTTTTTTTTTTTTGCCAGCAAAGAAAAACAACTAATTTTGGGAGCAGGCTTACGAAGGACATGAGAGGAGAATTCCAATTTACCTGATAGTCATTCTTCCCTTTCCGAAAACAGAAGCTATTACTGCGGGAAGGCTGTCGAGCGGAAAATAAGTGTGTCTTTGGAATTATACGCATAAGCCGCTGCCCTAAAAACCGCGCTGATCCCGCCACAAAAGGATTCGAGCTTCCCAACTGTTACGCTTACACGGAATTATCGCTGCTTTACAGTTTCCAGATTCTGACAAGGATTCCCCCCCCCCAGAACAAACAGAGCTATCAGGAAGCGCGTTGGAAGCTGCTTTTGTTGGGAAGTTCAGATTGAACTACACGGTCCGAGTCAGAGCCGGAACCCAGAGGGAGCAACAGCGGGAAGGGAGAGGCAGGGCCGAGGGATGGATGCGCCCAGGTGTTCCATCCTCCGAGGCACCGCAATGCTAACACAATCAGTCCCGCCGTTACTCCTGAATTAGCCTGTTGTGCTGCTGCTAACTCACGCGGACGCTAGCGAAGCGGTTGCATCAGCGGCGCCGTCCCGGGCACAACAAGAAGCCGCGTCGCGTCTTGATTCACGTCGAAGACGCCGCCCGGCGTCGGGGGAGCGGCCCCCGCGGGCGCGTTGCCGTCGCGGCAGAGGGAACAAACAGAAGTCCTCGTTAAAATAAAGGAGAGCGGCGAGGAGCGGTGGAGGGGGGGGGGGGGGGGCAGCTGGTGCAGTCTGCTGGGAGCAGGTGGAGTATTTGGGTCAGCACATTGCATCATCAGCGTTTCTCCAAACCTGCCCGAGCAAACCTGCATTATTAAGAGCTTCTGCCTCCCCCGCTCCACGCCGCCGCCGCCGCTCAGGCGGCACGCGGGCCGGCGCCGAGGCGCGGGCGCTCATGCAGCCCCCCCTGATCAATAGGAACGCTCAATGCTTTTCATTAGACCTGATAATGAGTCCGGGCCACCAGCGCCGCCGCTGCCGGTGACTTTTAGATGGATGATGGACGACCGCGTGGCACCGTTAGCCTCGGCGCTAAAGCTTCCCTCAGCGCCTCGTGGAGGTTTAAATCTTTGGGTTTGGCTCCCATCAAACCGCCTCAATGACATGTGACACTGATCCGAGAGATCCAAACAAGCTCCTAGCTTAACGCACAAACGATCTGGAACGTGCCCATGCTAGCGCCACGCTCATTACCGGACTCAGAGTTGCTACGGGGGTCGATTTGAGCGGCCCCGTGTCTCCGACCATCTCTGGTTGGACCCGAGGACTCGGGAGGCCAGAACCACCTCGCTCCCGCGCGGCGCGGTGCTGATTTCGCTGGGCCGTGTGGAACCGGCGCGTTTTAATTGCGTATTTGTGGCAACGGGGAATAAACGCAATTAAGTCAATGTGGGTGGACTTCAATCAGGAAGAGGCGCCGCGGTGAGAAAAAGGTTGTTAGAAGGTAATTATGACTTTGTGATTATTCATTAAAGTGTGTGTGTGTGTGTGTGTATGTGTGTGTGTGTGTGTGTGATGTACAGTAAGCAGTTTTTTTTTTTTTTTTTATTATTATTGGGGAGGAATTCTGCTGAAACCAGCATCTTCGGCCGCTTAAAGTTGTTTAGCATTTGGTTATTTTCTAATTTTACTGATGAATGGACGGAACAACAACATGCTAGCTCCGCGAAACAGGAGTTCATTAGTGGGAATCTGATTCTGGCCTCGGAAATGGGCCGAAAATTAGCGGCTTCTTCCGCGGAGCATCCCTCGGTCGATCCGTTAGCGTCGTTACTCACCGCTACCAAATCTTCCTTCCTCCGAGGAGTCGAACCCGTGACCTCTTTGCTCAGCAGGGAGCTACGTCGGCTCTGCCCTCACCCACCTCTTCCCAAATGAGGGGGGCCTGTTCGGAGCCGATCCATCACCTTCCGGAATGAGGAGCGAGCCACGGCCCTCGGAACGAGCCCGGTTTCCCTCCTCCTCCAACCTTCCTGCCCCGGGCTAAGTGCTAAGTGCTAAGTGCTCGGGGACGCGATCCCCAGCCCCCGACAATCCAGGTCCGGGTTTTTCTTCTTGGACGCCATCCATCACGATCCACCAGGCCGGGTTAGCACATGGCTCATACCGACACTAGCGCTAGCAAGATAGCTGTAGCAGTGGCACTGTTGAGAGTGGCGGCGTCGGGTTGAGCTAACGGCTCCTCACAGCCAAACGTGTCGTCGGTAAAGCAACACGTTTCCTGACGGGAAACACGTTGGGATGATGAAACGGGAAAGGACAGCTCCGATTCATTATTCAGGAAGGAGGAGAAAAGAGGGCCTTTAATAATAAAGCGGCATTTCAGACGGCTTGTCATGCTAGCTCGGAAAATACGAGGATTCTCTCTCAAGTCAAAACACATAAGAGTCCGACTTTTGTTCGTGGGTGGCGGCTCCTGTTGTGCGATGATGTTTCCCGGATGTCAAACAACTTCAGGTATTTTCATTCCTCCCAAGGGAATCGCTGCTGCCGGCATGCTACGCTAATCACTAAATGCGACAGTGGGGGGGGGCAGATGCCGTCAGTCTGCCCACTGACCATGCGGAGGTAGGGACGCCATCTCCATGGCAACATTAGCCCCTCCCATTCTTTGTGGGAGGCGTAGTTACGACTGTCAGGAGGAGGAATAGCATCCACGTTAGCTTCCTTAGCGTCTTTACAGCTGCAGTAATGCTACTAATGAGACAAAGTTAGCAAAAAATAAAAAAAAAACCTGAAAAGATAAATTGTTAAAAATCAGGCAAATCGGAGAAAATTGCAGCGAAAGTTTTCCGGAGTCAGCGAGGTCGTCTGTTCCCTCCGGACAGAAACTATCTGCTGTGAACTCGCGCGGCGGCAGCGCCATCCAGGGAAATTAAAGCTCGCCCGGAAGATTAGATGTCGCTGCGCCGGAAACGTCATTTTTCATCTTAACCCGCCGCCAAAAGACGGGACCCTTCAGAGCCGGGACGACCCGGAGCGGAGGCGGAGCTCCGGTGGGCCGCGACAGCAACCGGAGTCTGACTCTGAAGCCTCGCCGGCGTTCCCGGCGGGAGATAAATCCCGATGATCGGGCCTTCCTGCATAATTGAATCCATCGTTTTTAATCCATCGCTGCCTCACCTGTTGTGGTGCAACGTGCTAACCGCTGCGTTCCGGGGCTATAAATAACTCCGACCTGGACTCCCGATGCATCCGGCGGCATTCCATCAGGATGCCTGATGAATGCCGCCGCACACCAACTTCGACTCCCGTTTAGATTCATTTGTATCCGTCCCGGGAATCACCTGAGGGCGACCTCGGTGTCCGAGCTGCCCGCTTCGATTATCCCATTACGCTAAAAACGCCAGAGCCCGAAAATGTGTTGCACCTGTTCAGGGAAGAGGACGAATGTCCAGACGGGTTTGAGGACTCCGACATGACATCCGTGTGTGTCCGGGGTGCGGCGTTCCCCGTCTGGGACACACCTGTTAACTTATCGATGCCAACATTCAATTTCCCAATATTTCCAAACTGTTTTTCCCGGAAAACGGAGACTCAACATCTGGAAGCAGGTCCTGACCCGCCTGGTGCTTCACCGTCATCGTAACGCGTTCACAGTTTTCCACGTTTCGGAAAAAACGGCGGCGTCGACATCCGCCCGCACGGCATCAGTCAAACAATCGCACCAATTAATTCTCCATTACCGCGTTTCCCCTCCAGGGGAATCCACTCCACGCTCCCGTTAAAGCCGGAATCCAGGAGAATATGAATAATTCCACTTTTCATTTGCAGCTTTGATCCCGGAGCGTGTAAACGCTCCATGACCGAGTGGCTGCGCGCGGCGGCGTGAAACGGCGAATCCCTCACGCCGATGAGGCGACCCCGATTAATGCCGCGTCCTCATACGTGTGGAAGCGGATTAGCCAACACGTGTCCTGTGGAGGGGGGGGGGGGGGGGGGTGTTTTCCGTGTGTTGCTTGAGGTCGTTTCCTCGCCAAGACTCTGGAATGTCGCACCCTTGTACTCTTTGGTGCTGTTTAATTAGGGGACGCTTATCATAGCGAAGGGGTGACGACGCCCCGGTGTTGGAAAATTAATTACATCACTAATGTGGCCCCCGTGTGCGGAATAGCTGAACTCTTCCCAAACAGCTCATTAATCTTCAAACAGACACTCCTGGGCTGGGTGTCGCCGTCTGGAATTCCAATACCCGCCCTCGCCGCCGTAACCTTTCCGAGCGCCGCGCGCTAATCCGGCAGCGTGCTCCGCTTTAACGGCGAGGGAAAGCTTGAAAATGAGGGAAGCTAGCCCGGCCGACAGCAGGTGTCGGAATTACCCACAAACCTTCCAAATTCCATTCGGAAATTCTGCTTCTGAAAACGACGGGACGCGTCGGAGGTGTCAGGGGTCACGAAAAGGTCAAATGAGGAACGCGAAGGCGGGTCTGATGGAGCGCGGCTGATCCAGCCGGTCCCCATCCCGGTTCCCATCCCTGTTCCCAGCAACTTCCCGACTGCTCCGCTCCTCCTCCAGTGATGAAAACTTTAGGTGAGGCTGCCGGAAAAGTGCGTTTTCCCTCATTACCGTCGATTAGGGACGCGTCTTTTTTGCCGAGGGAAATTGAACCGGAGCGATCCCAGAGATGCTCGGAGAGGAGCATTCCCTAATTGGTTCTAAGGGTCGGGAGGACCTGGATGAACCGCGTTTCCTCACCCCATTAGGGAACTCAGATGGCCGATCGGAGCGCTCTTTGAACTGGCCTCAATTACGGAAGTCGGGTGTGACATCATCCAGATGTGCGCATGAATCATTCATGGGTTTACGTCCGCTAACAAAGGGGACGTTAATCTGTTAGCCAGAAATGTGCTAAAAAGCTAAATGTATGTGTACGAGTCATTTTATGTCACATGATTGAAGCTTTCTGCATCAAACAGCATGTTTAGACTGCCCCCTAGTGGCGGAAAGGACCAGACAGCATGAGTGGAGCCAAAGCACTGGAAGCTAGCCTCAGCTAGCAGCTAGCGTCACCACATGACATTTCGAGCAAAATTCCTCTGCTTCGCTGGGATCGAGGGCCTCGTCGCTCCATCTGTTTCACCACATCCACCCTGATGTCTGGTGCCGCCGCGCCGCTATTTTTACCTCCTCGCCATCTTTGACGCCAGCGAGCGAGAAGCGTTGACTCGCCGCGCAGTAAAAACCAGTGCGTGTTGAAGAGCGACCAAGATAAACAGCTACTTCCTGTCGCTGTGGACCTACTTTGTTTTGATTCGATTAGCTGGTAGCTTGTTCACACTAGCTAGCAGCGTTCACGGAACACCGCCCGATGGCTAACAGACCTCGGGGCACCTGCGAGGGCGTCGGTGGGTGTTTTAGCTCAGCGGCGCAGCAGAACGCTCGCCGCCCCCCGACCAGAGTCAATGCTCAACCTTGTCCAAGGTCGATCCGTCGCCCCGCCGAGTGTTAGCATCCGTCCTCATCTGCACCTCGACGCTCGGCCGCCTGTCTGCCGCCGCTAACGCTTAATCGTCTTTGTTACATTATAGATGAGCCTTCAGCGGCGCTCCGGCTCCCGCGGATCAAAACCCCTTTTTCCGTTTTAGGAATCGCCGCGTTTTTACGCCGCCGACCTCACCCCGAGGACGCCAGATTTCCCAAACACGTGAGCGAGTTCGAACACTTCCTGGCGTTGTGCTCCTGCCCAGGCGGCAGCAGCCGCTAACACCCCGACGTGCTCCTCTCGTTAGCTCTCGACACGTCGAGCGCCGCTCCGTTAACAGTCTACCTAATTTGAGTTGACGTCCCTCGGGAATTCCTCCGTGCCGGCGAATCCTCGGAGAGAACTCACGTCGCGCACACAAACAAAGCGAAAAAGCGGCGTTGAAGTTTAACGTTTTACCTTTGGGCGTGTTTGCTTTGTGAACGCCTGTGATTCTGCAGCCGCCGAGGGAATAACAACAACAAACAACAACAACTAAACCAGCCGCGCTCAAGATCCGCGCGGACGGAGCCCCGCCCCCTCCCGCAGACCAGAGTTTGATCTGACGTCTGTGGGGACCCAGGGGTCAGAGGTCGAGGGGATGCCGACGGACTGACTGGTGGGATTCGCCGGGTGACTCCGGCCGCGGCGCCGCCTCCTCGCTTGATCGGACAGACGACATTGATGAGCGGGCGCCATCTCTCCCGCCTCCCTCTCGTCTGGCGATGGCGACACCTTGACAGGTTAAAACTCGCCGTGTTCGACCTCCCGGGCCCGGACAAACGCCCTCTCACTTCAGGGCGCCGCCACATACCGCCAACGCTCGCGGTGAATACAAAGGCATCGGTCCAACAGCGTTAGCTTAGCCGCGCTGCCGCCGACCAGGTCAGAGAGCAACGTGCACATCGTGCATCTTTTGATTGAGCGAGTTCTCAAGTCCCCGGTAGAACCGTGTCGACCACGTTGGCGTTTTTGTCTCTGCTGTAGCTTCGCGGCCTTTGATGATCTCATTGCGGGGCAGGCGCTAGGTTTCAGGAGCTATTTGTAGCTATTTAATGGTTTAAGCTAATGAAAAACAACCCGTTCTGAAGACACGTCGTGCTGGTCGCTTTAATCTCATCTTGAAAAGGCAACTAGCTAATGACGCGTGACGCAAACTCAAGAGCGCGACCTATAAACGCCCATTAGGCGCTGCCCTTGTGGTCGCTAACGGCGGCTGAAGGTTGCGGTTCCAGTTGGGCGCCGACGCCGCTGCGCTAAATTAAACTCTTCCAGGTTCCAGCGGGACACTTTGTCAAGAGATTCTTCGGAAATTTGGCAAATCAGAAAAGCTCAATCCCGTCCCGTTTGCGTCCGCTTCCGTCTCCTTAACGAGACCCGGGACAACAGACGGCTGCGTCTTTATTGATTCTGCGAGCGAGTCGGAATGTGATTAAAGGGAATTAAAGTCCAGCCGCTGATGCAGATCAGGGCCGGAGGCAACGAAACGTCCAGCTGATCCGCCCCAACGGTGGGCGGAGCTCTCCGACCCTGCGCGGGGGCGTCTGAACCCGCCCCCTTCCAGAACGCCATTGAGGATTCAAAGCGGGTAGTTTGAGAAGCTGCCAGGCCGCCGTCAGAGTCGATCCGGAAGACGGCTGGCCGCCCGCCAAGCGCAGAATTATGCTAATGTTTGTTCCAATAATAAAAAGCAGCCCAATCTATTAATATCTCAACAGAGGAAGGCCCCCCCGTCTCAGCCGGAATGCTAATCGCGCGCGTTTGCAAGGAGCGCCGGCATCCTTGACACGATTTCCAGTCGGAATTTCGGACGTAGCGGGCGTGCATTTGTTCGGCGTGTCCGGCTCATTAGCGGGCGCGCAGCTTTAAACGCCGGCGTTTGATGTGGAGAGCGAGCCGAGCGCGCGGAATCATGAATGTTTCATGCGGGTCGGGCCCAAACGATGCGCCAATTCCGATTACATCGTCCTCGCCGAGGCAGGAGGTTATTCCACGGACGTCGGGAGCGGACCGGACCGGACTCGAGCGCTTTCCGAGCGACTCCTGGAGAATGAAGAGGCGAAATCAGCAGCTCAATTTGTCGTTTTAAGCTAGCCGCTCTTTAGCCTGGCGTCGTTAGCGTTGGGCGGCTGTGGTGGAGGCTCCTCTGGAGGTTCTCGGGTCTCAAAGTTCAGGGGGGGGTCGGGTAGATAAACACGTACCCGCCACTTCGCTCTAACGCCCCCCCCACTGGTTCCATCTCGCCGGGTCAGCGCCTGAACGGCTGCAGATTAGCGTCACACCAGGATTCAGAGCACGTGGAGCCCGTGACGCTAATCTGATTCTCCAGGAGGAGACGGGACCTGCGGGGCAGCCTGGGTGGGATTCGCCCTCCTCCCGACATTCTTCCCTGGCTGCAGCTCCACCCTGATTAAGTGCTTTTTAATGAGTTTTAATTACTTTGGCATTAGCGAGCTCATAGAGCGTCGGAAACTGGGTGCACAAGGTTAGCGCAGCGGAATTTCTGGACTAAAAACTGCACGACGGGCAAATCCCAGATTAACACGCCTGAGGTGGGAGGGTTCTTTAGTCAGAGCTGACGACAAATGCTAACACAGCCGTCCTCATGCTAGCATCACGGGCCCCTAATTGAATATCATGTTACTCTTCCTAATTAGCGCTGCATTAGCGTGGATGTTAAGATGCAGCAGAAATAGTCATTAGCTAAAGGTTATTAGCAGCTAAACGCATGCGGAACATGGAGCATGCTGGGCAGCGAAACAACACACTCAGGTTTGTTTATTTTAGCTAACGGATTGTTTTCAGATAGCAGATTAATCCCGCCGTTGCTAACAGGATTAGCATCAGATGGAATCGGCCATTAGGAGCAAAGAGACACATTAGCGCTCAAAGCTATTAGAAAAAATTATGTTTGCATCAATTTGTAAAGCGATACTTTACTACGACGCACCTTTCAGAAAGAGAAGTATCGCGACGTTAAGACGCGGTTGCGTAGCCTCCGGTTAGCAATAGGCTAGCAGCGTTTACATCTGACTACTTTGGCTTGAGCTCTGGGGCTCGATCCACTTTAATCCACTGGTTCTGGCTCTGATCCCAGTCCGCGACGCTCGGCTGGTCGTTGATTTTGAGTCCGATCGTAAAAACTTTACGAGGTTTGGATAATGGCCGCCGAACGCTTTTACACGGAAGCAAACATTTAAATGCCCCGTGTGTGGGATTGAGAGTATCGGCGGGGCCGTCTGGGTCAACCAATCGGAGCCACCGGAACACCGCCGCTCTTGTGGAGAGTCCCCATAAACACTGATGATTCCGCCTGGCGGGCGACTGTAAATCCGAGGTTTTTACGACGTCACCGAGCTCGCGGGTCTGATTTTAACGTGCGTGTATTCGCCGCCGTCCTAATAAAACCGTATATCAAACTTCAGAGAGCCGAACTCGCACTCTCAGCTAATGTGCCCATTTCTGCTCGTCTATGCTAACAGAAACCAAGGAGGACCAATGAGAGGCCGCGAGACGGTTCTGTCGTTACCGCTCGATTTAGCACTAAGAAATAGCGGCACAGTTTCTGAAATATCGACGGGGTCGCGGGAAAAAACCTCTTTTCTCTTGTTTAAAGCCGGTAAATACGTTAGCTCCGAAATGCTAAACGCGGCCCGTTTGCAGCGACAACTTCAACGCGTGGAGTCCGAAATAAAAACGTCCCAGAGGACCTCGGTCCACGATACCCGATCCGGCTAACAGGCGCCGTTTTCCGCTAGAGCCCGATACAGAGCTGCTTCACGATCTTTTATCAGGCGTTAAAAATCCGATTCCGGTGCTAGCTTCCAACGACTTGGACCCCAACCTTTAATTTAGGAGGCTACTTTCTGTTCATACAATCCAGCTTTTTGGCAAATTTTAATCGGAACGCTGGATTTTTCACTGTGTTGCTCCTGTTTTTTTTATCCGGCCAAACAAAAAAACCTGCGTCCTCGCAGCTCTGGAACGATTGTTCAAAGAACAATTGTTTGTCCTTTATTGGAAACTCCAACGTTTCCTCATCAGCCCTGGATCAAAGCCTCATGAATAAAACATGAAAGGGAAAGAAAAACACCTGAAAGTACACGGTTAGCAAACAACCCGGCCCCTCCCCCCAGGGCCACCTCGCTCATCCCCTCTTAAGACTCGAGGACACTCGGTCACATGACCCGGCTACAGGATGAACCCGCAAATGTAGCAGAATTCCAGAATATTCCAGCGGACAGGGTCAGCCCCCCCCAGACACAAGCGTCCGTGGCCCCTGTTAGCGTTTAGCCAACGTCCGCGACATCGTTAGCACTGGCACGAGTGCGGACCGAAATGTCGGACGGCTTCCTGCTCTGAGACGCTCGGCTTGGCTAAGCTACGTAGCGACGTGGCAACACGTTCCGGTTTGCGGCGTTTCGGAATACCACCAGCTTCCGTTTAGCCCGATGCTATTCCTACCAGATTTCCCACAACACTAATGGATTAAAGAAAGTGGGATAGCGCGGCTGAACGGCGGCGTCTTACACTCTAAAAAATTGATGCACTTTCAGGTGCCTTTACCCCCAACACCACCACCCCCCCCAACACCCCCCCCCCCCCCCCCCACCACCACCACCACCAACAGCCCCCCCCCCCGGCAGCATTTCCAGCTCCCGCTCTGGAAAATAAAGCAAAACTTGGACTAAATGGCAGGTTGTTCAGTCACGAGCTATTAGCAGAGCCGCACATTAAAGTTGTTTTTGCAGTTGAGGAATAAATTTCCGGCTTTTTTCCGCGTTATTTTTCTCGCATAAAGTGCAAAGATATTAAAAAGAGACGGGAAGAGGAGGGAGCGCGGGGCCGACACAAAAAGGGTCCCAGGAATCATGCGAACGGGACAAACACTAAATCTCACTTGACGTTCGCCGCTCCGTGTTCTATATAAAGTACATCGGAGCGTCTGCGGGAGGAAAGATGCCGAGATATTCCTGAGAAACGAGTATTTGTGCGAGTTTGGGATCATTTTTAAAAGCGTTTTCCGGAACAACAACGTGGTCCCAGGAGGGTTTCAGGGGCCAGAACAGAAAAAGATCTGAGGGCGGACCGCCTGGAATAACAGACCCGACGCCCGGGTCCATCTCTCATCTGCTTCCACGCGGTCAGACTCCGGTTTTAGCTCGTTATAGCGTTTCCTGCTAAATTTGAAGCTACGGAAATATCACCAAAAACGACGTAAAAGAAGCTTTTCGATCAATTAGGACAAAACTTTTGCTAATTTAAGCATTTTTCTGTCTATTTTTACAGAACGAGGGAAAATCAAAGTGGCTCAACGGATTTAGCTTGTTAGCCGCGTGCTTTCTCAGCACGCTAGCGTCAGGAAATCTAGCATTTCTAGCAGGAAATCGGGATTTTTACCTCATCTGAATTCACCAGGAGAAATATGACGGAAAAAAGCCATAAGTCACCTTTGAAAGCAACCATGGCAACGGCTGGTTAGCATTCATAAATTAGCAGGTTATTAACCTGGACAACCTCGGCCGAGAAGGCAACGCTAACATTTATTATCATAGCTTCACATCTGAGGCGCGATGCACCGGGAAGGTTGCCGGTGAACTCCGGCGTCATTAAACATCTTTTGTTGTTCCCATTTTGTGTCTCGGAACTGGAGGGCAAATAGCGCGCTAGCGTGATTTAGCTCCGTCGGAGGGACGACGGCTGACTGAGGAAAGTGTTCCGACGGCGTTTGTGAGCGAGCGGCGGCGTGTTTTATATAAATCAGCTGCTCCCAACTCACAGCGCTGTAAAAACGGAGGAGTTTAGCATCCGTTTTTACAGCGCTAGCCTCCATTAGCGTCAGCTCTGTTAGCAGCGACCCGCGTTTCCAGATAAACATTATCACCTGTGATCGGAGACGCGTTTTTATTTTAAAGGAAACATCTTCGACCTTCCCGTCGCCACGTCCGATGCTGTAAACGTGTCCAACCGCTCTCGTATTCACGCGTTTATGTGCACTTTTATAACCTCGGAGGTTTTCAGCGCGCGTCGCTAACGCCTCGCACGTCGCTAACACCTCGCCGTGCGTGTCACTAACACCTCGCCGTGTGTGTCGCTAACACCTCGCCGTGCGCGTCTTTAAAGGCTGGAGCGAATTCTGATGACTTGTCATGATGGATGCAGCCAGATTCCTTATTTTCCGTTAGCAAAGAGGCGGTTTTGCTATTTAAGGGGACTGAATGCGTCCGTGACCTCAACTCGGCCTTTGAATCTTTCGCCCGAGCCGAAGTCGTTCCAAAAATTCAGGAAGCAGATTAATGCGGATCAGGAGGTTTTTCCTCCCACGTCGGAAAGACGAGCAGCCGCTTCCAGTAGGGAAATTTCAACCCCCTTTGAATACACGTCGTTAGCGTGTCGCGCCGGGTGATCCGGAGGTAACCTTCGGATGCTCGGGAAAACCAGGGGTCACGTGACTCAACCGCAACGTCGTGGATGCAGCCTTTGGAATACAGGCAAACTTCCTGTTTGTTGATCGGGAAGCGGCGGGAATTCTTAACGTTCAGATGGGGGGACGTCCGCCCACCCCTCCCACCATCTTCCTGGCAGTTTGCCGGGAAGAGACGTCATCAAAGCAAAGATCAAAGCCAGGAGCCATCGTGGCTGCGCGATCATCAGGGGACCAGCGAGGCGGAGACGACACAGGTGAAACACTCAGAGGCTAAAAGGGGGGCGAAGTTTGTTTTTCCTGGCCCACGAGCATCCACGGAGGGGTGAGAATTCCCGTATTTGTGCTGCGTTCAGGTTCAAACCCGTCATCTCCGACACCACGCCGCCGTGTCGTGATGCACCTGTGGGCGACAACGATCAAAGCACCGACTCGGGAAGCGAGAAGCGTCGGGAGCGAAAGCTGCCGCTTCGGAGAGGAGGGGGGTGAAACGCTAACACGCTAGGACTGCCGGCGCCTGGAAGCTAGCTACCCAGCTACAGGCGACGGCCCTCGAGCGCCCAGGCTACCTGTTGCATACGGGATTAAATCCAAGTCCTCCCTATCCGACAGCTTTGCCGGGTCAGGATCCCCATCAGCAGATTTAGTCGCCCTCGCGGTTCAAATATTCCCGATTCTTTATCCGCCCTCAAGCATCTGGATCCACCTGCTTCGTTAGACTTTAGAATGTGGTTAGCCACACTTAGCTAGTCTGGCTAGCGCTGGGACTTAGCCTGCAGCCTTTATACGGATGAATGCGGATTAAAACCACTTCTGCCGCTCGCCGGCGCGCTAGCTGTTTACTGGCGGGGGACGCGATCCGGCCGTTCCGGGGCGCCGGAGGAAAAGCCGTCCCGTTTCATCCGGTACGGATGCGAGACAACATTTTGATAAGGTCAGAACCTGTTGATCCGTCATCAGCCGAGGGTCAGTATATTAGCATCGTCGCCTCTAATTTATGCTCCACGGAGAGATTAGCACAAAATTAGCATCTTAATGCTCATCAACACATGCTGAAGAGCAGGGCCGCATACCTAAGTTAGCTTGCTAATGTATTAGCAGGAAATGAACTCTCAGAACTCCTTTGATACGACACCCAAGCCGACGGCGCGGCTCCCCCTGGTGGTCGGCTGTGGAACAGCTCAAAGGTTCAGACGGCGTCGGGTAAATTGAGGCACAGGCTAACATTAGCATAGCGACAGGGAGCTGGTGTGAAATTGACACCCCAGCTTTAATCCTCGGATGTCTGGAGGGCTGCTGAAGCGCGATACTTCCTCTTTTTTTCCATTTGAATAATTCCGGGAGAGATTGAAAGTACTTGGATTTCCAGACTCTCCGACCCCCTTGTATCATCGTTTGTCTTGGAAGTTTCCATTATTCCGCACTCTGCTATTATCGTAGGTGGGAAAAAGGGGGTTGGAGGACAACTGGAGTAGCGAGTGGCGCTACTGTTAGCATCGCTAGCGAGGAGGAGTTACAGGGCGCCACCACGACCTGCAGAGACAGACACTTAATCAGCGCTACATTACGGGAAGAAATCGGATAAATGGAGTGAAGGAGTGGTTTACATGTCGGATTACAGTAATCGGAATACTTGTGGTCACGTCCACACACACCTGGAATTTCAGGGTCAAAAGCCAAGCACAAACGCTTTTTGGCTTTTTCGTGGGATCGGAAACGCCGCGCCGACCAGAAGCCTCCTCGGAAAACTCTTCCGGGCGGCCGTTCCCGACAGCCCGCTCCGGGCGGGCGGCCCTTCGGAGCAGGTTCCTCTGTGCCTGGAACAGCTGCTCCTCCGGCGTCACGCTGGGCGGAATTTAAAGCGTCTGATTTTATACATGAGGAAACAACAATGCAAATGGTTTCCTGAGCGACGGCGTCCTCGTGTGTGTGTGTGTGTGTGTGTGTGTGTGGTGTGTGTGTGTGTGTGTGTGTGTGTGTGTGTTATTCCTGCTCTCTCCGGTCCCGTGGAGAACACCATGCATGAATACTCCCACCTCACCTTTCACACCCTCATCCATTATTCACAGACGGCGGACGGACCGCCGGATCCACTACAGCCTTTTTACAACCGACGCAGCGTCGCTATGCAGATACCTGACACACACACACACACACACACACACACACACACACACACACACACACACACGGGAAGGTTGAGACGCGTTTAGGGAACGTTAGCGAAACTGAAGGGAGGTTCTTCACGGGAGAGGAGGAAGTTCCGGGATCACGTTCCAGGTTCCAGACGGGCTCCGGGCCAACTCCGAGTTCTCCGCTCCGTCGCCCCTTGAATATTACAGAGTTCTTGTTAGCTAGCATCCTTCACACGGGCGCCGCCTCAGGGAAGGCTAACGCTAAGTGTTAAACACGAGCTTCCACTGCACATTCACACCCAAGAAAGGAACCGCGGGCTCCACGTAGCATCTTAATGTAGCGACAAAGGTGGGAAAAGTCAAGGAAAGCAACCGACGAACAGGAAGCCTGATGTCGCCCCAGAAACGCCGCCGACGCCAGCGTGCGCCAACCACGAGGGAGCGTCGCAGAGCCTTTTGTTTTCTCCGTAAATATGCGTGTCGCGGCTAATTTTCTCCGGGATGCGACATGAATTAATCAGCGCGTCTTTAAAGACCTTTCAAAAATGAGGCAGGAGGGTTTTTTTCTGCCAGGCTGCTGCGTCTGAAAGCTAAACTGTTAGCCGCGCGGGCTCGTCCTGCGCTCTGACGGGACCCAAAATACATCTTAGCAACATCTATTGGCTCGTTATCTTTGGAGTGTCGGCAGCGATTCACAAGCGGCTAAACGAGCCGAGCGGGTCGTCAAATTCCTGCCGGCCGACGCGTCAAACTCGGGATGTTTGTTTTCATTTAAATAGAATTCCTCCTTTCACAGGAAGCCGCTACGTTAGCCTGATGTTTACCGAGAGTTCGTCTCCAGCGTTGGAGCAGAAGCCATTAAGCTAATGTCCAGCGACCGCCGTTTTCCGGGGTCGCGCTCTGATCGCTCAGCGCCGACGGTCGTGAATGTGCGGACGCTTTCCATAATTTTCCCATGAAACAAAAAGGCCGAAGCGGTTGGAATTAGCGCTTCTGGAACGGCCGTTTCCTCCTAATCAGGTTTGTTTTTACAGCGCTAATGGTTCTGTGAAGGGACAGACAGGAAGTTCTGTTCATTCTTCCAGGTTCTTCAGGAAGACGGGTCGTTCGTAGATCCGTGTCGGCCGTTGTTGAGCGTCTGTTTGCATTTATCCCCCCTCGACAATTTCAGCTAATCTGCCGGCGGCCGCTTGCGTCAGGTAGCTTGACGACAACAATGGAGCTCATTATAGCAGCGGCGGCGGCGCTCGGAAGGCGGAAAAACACGAGTTTTCAATCTAAAAAGGGAGGAAACGCAGACGGAGGACAACAAAAGCCGAGATATTGAAAGGTTAGTATCTCCGCTCTGAGGTTAGCGTCGATAAGCCCGACGAGACGAGAGCTAGGCTAATCACAGTTATTTGTCGGGATGACTATGAGCGGGTGTGCACTACCAACGCTAAAACATGCTAAAATGGCTACCACCACCCACGATAGCCAAGATGACCTGGAACAGAAGAGACCTTAAATCCTGCTTCATGTGCTGCAAACACATTAACGCTAACGCCTTAGCGCTAGCTGGCGCTAGCTGAATATGTTTGATTGTGTCATCAAACCTCCTCCAGCCAATGAAACGAGGTCCGTTTCCGAAGACGGTTGTTGTGGAGCAACTCCGTCTGCGGCTTCTCATCGTCCATTTGCGGCGCTCCCGCCCGGTTAAGTGCCTAGCGTGTCACTGCCTGTTAGCGTCTCTCCCACGGGTCCGCGGTCCCGACGCTAACGGGAGCCACTCGCGACAAAACGGAACAACAAATCCACGCGGCAGCGAGATGTGAAGCATCACAACAAACCACTTATGTAAACATGAGGAAGAATCTGGGCGGGCGTTCGTCCCCGTGGTGGAGCCGAACCGCGCCGCGAGATTAGCATGGAAATGTTTGACGGCGCCGGTTCAACAGCTGCTCGCTAGCTGCTCAAGGTGGAAACTCTTGAACTCGTCAGAGGCTCTCGCTAAGATGCTAACGAAAGGCATCCCGACCGCGTCACGCAAAGCGAACCATGCTAACGAGGGCGTTCAGGTTGTCAAAACAACGATATTCAAGTTCGGCGGCGTAATTGTGTGTTTTTTGTAAATGTCCATTTTAGCGCGACGATTACAGCCTCGACGATCTCGCGGATCGCTTCCTGCCGGCGGAGCTTTTCCCCCCTTTGGTTCCATCGGCACGATTCGAAAAGTGGATGTTAATTGAATGTCGCAAACACATCGGAATTGCGGATCGGGAACGTTCGCTCCGGATGAACTAGCTACCGTCCCCGCTGTCTGTGGGACATTTAAGCTAACCGAATTTAGCCTTTACTGAAGGTCTGAGGCGGGAAAAGGGACTGCGGAGTTTTGAGCCTTGTTTTTGTTCCTGGCAGTGCAGGCCGGTGCACGTGCGTGTGCACGGTCTCATCAGCCGATTCTGCCTCCAGGACTGGGAAGGGGGGGGGGGCTCTTTATTATCCGATGTAAATGAGCTGAATGTTTTCTGCAGAGGCAATAATATTTGCAGAGTATCTCCAAAAACAACAATGGTTCCGTCTGTGAGAGGCGTTTAATTTAAGGAGAAAATACGATATTCCAGCTGCGGAGACGCCAATTATTCCCCCCCGGAGCAGCGCTCCCTCAGGTGGAACGAGACGGCGGCTCCCACTGGGAAGGGAAAGGTCAAAGGGCAGGAAGCAGCATTGTGGTCAACGCCATCGCCAGATTAGCCCCCCCGATGCTAATCGGCTCAGGCTCTAAATTTAGGGAGAAACGGGGAAAAGCTAAGATAACGCTATTAGCAAAACATCCAGAATATTCCAGAAACTTCCCAGTGTCCTCGGTGGCGAGGGACCACCCAGTCCACAACATCCTCAAGGATTCCAGGGGGGGGGGGTCATGCCGGTCCTCGCCCGTTCACCCCTGGACCCTCGCTGTCCTTCAAACTCCCGCCGATGAACCCAGCGGGCGTGGGAATGCCGAGCCCAAACGTGGGAGCTCGCTATGCTAATGTTAGCCTGTGCCTTCCCTGCCAACGCTGCTTTGAGACCAGGCGGAGCTACAGCGGCAGCGATTGTGCAGCTAATAATAACGAGGCTAAAAATACGCAGGTGAAACACGCGCGCGGCTACCACGGGGACGCGGCGCCGCCGTCCACCGGGGGAGCGCGCGGCTAATGAAGTTGCGAAGCTTAGAGCAATTAGACACATCAAAGCCGGAATCTGAAAATTAATTAGGCTCTCCTCTCTTTTCTGCTCAGCGCAGCCGCTCATGCAGGAGCTAATTAGCATAGCGCCGTCAAAACAACACAGGTGTTGGCAGTGGAGACGGTTTTGGGCAACACGTGCTGATCACGTATGTTCAGACGATCAAAGACAAAACGGTGAACGAGCCTCTCAGAACCGCGCCAGAGCGGCGGCTACATGTGTAGCGTGCCGCCAGCTTATTTACCCACCGATGTTGTCGCTCTCTGAAGCTAGCGACCGTTCGCCGGGGCGTTTGAGGACCATTTAGCGTGTCATCGTTCATCCTAGCAAAGATCTCTGGCGCTAATTATGAACACCTGATCTGGAATGCAGGCTACATCATGCTAATCACAACCGCGCGCACTTCCGGCACTCACAAAGGGGGCTATGCTAGTCGCGCAGACGCGCTATTGTCCACACCTGCAGCAAACAGTGCAGGAGGAGGTGACACGGTTGGAGGCGGAGCCAGAAGTCGCACACAGCCTATAATTAGCATTAGCTTTGAGCTAAGAAACACTTTAAAGAAGATCAAAGCGAGACGGGGAATGCTCGGACGAATCCTGGCACTGGATTTCGGCTTCCAAACAGGCTAATGACGTGGAATATTAGCTACCTGTTAGCATCAGCAGGCTTTTCTAGCGGCGCCAATCAAATCTTCTTTCCTGGAGGTTTTTTAGGAATCGTCTCCGTTCGGCCGCTCTGCCGTGAATATTAATGTAGCCCGTTAGCCTGCTGCGGTTGGATTAATCACCCCGGGGGTGGGAAGGTTGGGGGGTGTCCGCAAGGCTTCCGCATAAACTTCCCAAAGTTCACGGACCACGGAAGTCGATCAGCTCCCTGCAGGAGCCGGAGGCGGGAAAAGAGCCGTCTCTTTGAAGCGGCAACGCTGACACCCGGCAGGTGAGCGAGGACCTCTCCGAGTCGACACGGCGGGAAAACAAAGTTCCGGCTGGGGGTGGGAGATAAATCCCAACGGTAGACAAAGCCGATATTTCCGTGTCTCGGCAGTTTTGCTCTAATCTGTCTCTCTCAGCCCTGGAAGCTATTAGAGGCGGGAGAAGGCCGGAGAAGGCGTCCGGTGCTAAGCGCTAAGCGGGAGGTCTTATTTACCGGCTAACTGCCACTTTGGCCCAACACCTCCGTCTTCCTCCCCCTCCGCCATTTTCCTTCTCCCGGCGTTCCTTCACACTTCCATCTGCCGCTGTGGGCTTTTAATCTCAAGAAGCCCAGATTCCATCTTTGGTCCGAAAGGGCCGGCGTTCCGACTCCGTGTTTCTGACTCGGCGTTTAATGGAACCATTGTTCAGGTGGAGGCAGATCCCATTAGGCCGAGCCCGGAGTGGAGGGAAAACATAAGTAATGGGAGCCTGCTCCGGCAATTCCGGCTTTCAGTCTCGCCACTATTAAAAAGGTGGGTTTTTTTGTTGTTTTCCAGCCGCGGCTACACATGCTCACAATAGCGTAGCAACAAGTGCGGCGCCGCACGGCCGGATTGGAGTCGGTGGTCAGGACCGGTTTCAGTTCTCATCCGTTACGCCCTTAAAGCTGCACAACTCCTGTCTGGAATAAATTCCGGAGCGTCACTGCGTCGCGTTAGCGGAGTCGTTACCGATGCCGACGTTAGCCACAGCGCTAGCAGGAGGGAGCTAAAACAGCTGTATTTAAAGTCAGTCAAACAGCGTCAAGAAATAGACACGATTTATTGCTATTACAGCAAATGTCCATATTAAATTAGCCAATGCTAAAGCGTAGCTACTTTTCAAGGGTGAGATTTCTTCTCTATTTCTCATTTTTGACTTTCAAAAGATCAGATAATCTCATATCAGAGCTGCCCCGCGATACCGTCACGGGTCCACCAGTCCTCACCGGCGCTAGCGGTTCTACAAGTGAGAAAAAAATATATTTTTCCTGTGTGACCAGAAGCGAAATCCAGATCCAAGCTGTCAGCAAGTAAATAACCCCGGCGGAGCGGCATTATTTGCATCGCGGGGCACCTTAAAAGCGCCTGACACAAGTCATAAAAATGTATTAGCTTTAGCGGGACGTGGGCGGCGGGAGATGTGCTGAGTGTGTTGCCTCGCAGTGCTGAATAAGCTAACGCTAGGGAAGCTTCCTGGGAGGCCTGCGACGGGATACGGGCGGGAATTGATCTCATAATCATGAATCTGACACCTTGTTGTGCGGAGCCGCGGGGAGCTACGCGGTTGCTGCCCCTGGGCTGAACGCTAGCTAGTCGTGAGCATTTTGGTTCGATTTCTCAAAAAGCTCGATTGGCGCGGGGGAACTGTGTCGCCGGGGCAACGCTGAGGGAGTCGACGGACGCACAGCCGCGACGCAACCTTGTGCTCTGAAAATGCTAATGCTAGCAGAGAAAATCTCAAATTTAATCGCCAGTATCGACCAGTAGCAGCCTTCAAGGCCCTGGAATTTGGAAAACATCCTCCCATGAAGCGCTACACACACACACACACACACACACACACACACACACCACACACACACACACAAAAATTCATCCATTCACCTCTGCCCTGTTCTCCAGGCGTCCCTGGTGAGCCAAGTTCACCATCACTCAGAGACTTCCACTTCCCTCCATGACTGTAACTATGCTATGCTATGCTATGCTACACTACGCAGTAAAAGGCCTGCTTGCCACAGCACTTTTGGATTCTGTCACGTCTGATAACGTGTGGCACCGCTAACGTGTTAGCATTCACTGAAGCCTCGATATTCCCAGATTTACAACGAGCAGCAGGTTTACAGTCATGTGACAGCGGGGAAAAGCATTAGCTTAAAAGGTCAGTGCTAACATCGGTGCGGTCAGAGCGCAGCAGTAAAGGTCAAGAAGGTCAGAAGCTCTTACCTGCAGCAGGAAGGAAGCAAGCAAGCAAGGAAGGAAACAAGGAAGGAAGGAAGGAAGGAAGGAAGGAGCTTGTTTAACATTTTTCCATAATTTATCTTCAACCATGGATTAAAGCAGTAAAATGGCAAATTAAGGAAAAGATAGCATTAGCATTAGCATGTGACACACAGCTGTTCAGCTTTAACAGAACCACACCCTCAAATCTCTCTCACCCCCCCCCCCCCCACACACACACACACAAAAATTCATCCATTCACCTCTGCCCTGTTCTCCAGGCGTCCCTGGTGAGCCAAGTTCACCATCACTCAGAGACTTCCACTTCCCTCCATGACTGTAACTATGCTATGCTACGCTACGCAGAAAAAGGCCTGCTTGCCACAGCACTTTTGGATTCTGTCACGTCTGATAACGTGTGGCACCGTTAGCATTCACTGAAGCCTCGATATTCCCAGATTTCCAACGAGCAGCAGGTTTACAGTCTTGTGACAGCGGGGAAAAGCATTAGCTTAAAAGGTCAGTGCTAACATCGGTGCGGTCAGAGCGCAGCAGTAAAGGTCAAGAAGGTCAGAAGCGCTTACCTGCAGCAGGAAGGAAGCAAGCAAGCAAGGAAGGAAACAAGGAAGGAAGGAAGGAAGCAAGGAAGGAAGGAAGCAAGGAAGCAAGGAAGGAAGGAGCTTGTTTAACATTTTTCCATAATTTATCTTCAACCATGGATTAAAGCAGTAAAATGGCAAATTAAGGAAAAGATAGCATTAGCATTAGCATGTGACACACAGCTGTTCAGCTTTAACAGAACCACACCCTCAAATCTCTCTCACCCCCCCCCCCCCCCCCCCCACACACACACACACCACACACACACACACACACACACACCACACACACACACACACACACACACACACACACACACACACACACAGCAGCTCATTAAATCAGCTAGCAGCAGTAACAAACAGAAAAACCCAAACTGGTGAGACCGACCTTTAGTTCTGCGGGTTTCCTGGTTCTGGTTCTGGTTCTGGTTCTGGTTCTGAGCTGCTGAGGACTGAATCCACATGCAGGTGAATGTTGCTCCAAACATTTCTCCAGAGGAGACACACCTGTGGTCGGTACCCTTAACGACTTCCTGGGTGGGACCAGGAAGTTGGACCAACTAAGCCCCGCCCACCACAGGTCAGGGCTGACCTCCAGCAGGAGCAACTTAAATACAGACGTCTCACATAAAATACAGACGTTTCACATGAACGACAGACATTTCACATGAACTACAGACGTCTCACATGAACTACAGACGTTTCACATGAACGACAGACGTTTCACATGAACTACAGACGTCTCACATAAAATACAGACGTTTCACATGAACGACAGACATTTCACATGAACTACAGACGTTTGACATGAACGACAGACGTTTCACATGAACTTCAATGACACCACTTCAAAAACCTTTTTTATGAATAAATACTTTTATTCATTTCAGGGATTTAAAAGTAGTTTATTGTCATAAAAGAGCCCAAACTGAGAGAAATGAGCCACACTTGGCCTTTAAAGCAACACGAAAGGAAGCTGAATAACTGTAGCATTAAGCTAGCAATGCTAACCCAAACATGCGACATCTCTATCACAGCTCTGACGCCATCGAAGCGTGCGAGAGGTTAAACGTGCGGCCAGTCCTGATCCAGGCTCGGCGGCGTGCTCCTGCTCATCTCCACCGTCCGGGGGGGGGGGGGGGGGGCGGGGGGGTCAGACGGATGAGGCTGGAGCAGGGGTGGACTCGGGGGGGTCAGAGCTGTCAGGACGGCGGTCTGTGATGTCCTGTTTACGCTCCTGGCGTTGGCGCCGGCTGTTGTTTGGACGCCTTCGCTGTCAGAAGGCGTCAGCGGCGGGATTAGCCTCGACCCCCGGCCCGAGTTGGCCCCGAGAAGATAAAAAAACAAAACAATAAACAACAAGAGATCTTTCATCGGCGTTCAGCCTTGGACGCTAAATCAGGAATCAAAGAGAGCTAAAGACGTGTGGGGGGGGGGGGGGGGGGGGGCGTTAGCTGGTTGATAAGAGGCGTTGAGCACGTGTAGCGGTGCCGCGCATGCTAAGAAGCCTCGCAGGCCCAGCCGGGCCTGAAGAAGCTCTGGTACCGAACGGGCGGAGCGGCGCTGATGCGCGATCGTTAGCAGTCTGATAATTACCTCGGCGAGTGTGTGTGGTGTTTGTGTGTGTGTGTGTGTGTGTGTGTGTGTGTGTGTGTGTGTGTGTGTGTGCCGACGCAGATACCGCCGTTACCACGCGCGAGGCCTCCGAGAGCCGGAGATTAGCGCCGCGTTTGTGCCTCCTGCGCCTCAGCGTTGTTTACGTGTGGCCGAGCCGCGTCCCGCACCGGCTTTGCGTTAGCATCCGCGCTTACAGCCGAAAAATAGCAGTAAATCGGCGTCCAGGAGGCAAAGCCGGCTAACGCAGCGACCCTGGACGGATTAAGACAACGCGCTCGTCTCAGGAGCGACCCAGGTTTTCCCTCCGTTTTTAAATTCTACATTTGTTGATTTAAAATGTGCGTTTTTAGCTAAGCTAACGCAGCCAAATTCAAATAAATCTCATGAAAGCTAGCTCAGCTAACGTTGATTCAGAATGAGTCCTCCTCAGGCAGCAAAGCTAACCAAAAGCTAGATAGCACAGCAGCTAAGCCTCTCTGAATACAAGACGTCTTTGTAGCATCTTAGCTATCCCCGGGAACGGCCTGAATGGTGACGCGGAATGGGACCGCTGACATCACGCCAGGGCCAAAGTTAAACGCTGACATCAGGCTGCGAACGTGCGCGACGCCGGTGGATCCGGGCTAATCCTCCCGTCTGCCCTGCTCAGATATCGGGGATCCGGCTCCAGACCGACACTAAATTCCACCTTTACACCCCGGAGAAATGTGCTCCGAGTTTTTCCACTAGCGACAGCATCTTTCTGTCGGCGGGGATGTGAAACGCCGGCGACGTGACGGACCGCGGCGGCGCGCCGGCGAGTTTTATCTCCCAGCGCTCCGAGTCAACAATGGCGGCTTTGTTACGGCGCCGCCGACGTGTTTGGTGTCCGTCCAGACCCGCGTTTGGGCGAAGCAGAACCCGAACAATCGCGGCCCGTCTGCTTTAGCCCCGGCGGGTAATTGAATAGCATCAAGCTGGAGGAGCGCTGAGCCGTGGGGGGGGGGGGGGGGGGGGGGGGGTGGGCCAGCACAGCGCATTAAACAAAGAAATGATGCGTGAAATAGCAAAAGGAGGAGAGACGGGGGGACGGGGGGACGGGGGGGGGACGGTAAAGGGGACGTAATCGAAGACACAAACGCAGATGTGAGAGCAGATTAAAGTTGTGTGAAACAAACAAAAGACAAGAAGACGTTCGTGCTGCGTTCAAGGACGCGTCTATAGTGTCACCCCGTCCCCCCGTCCCCCCTTCCCCCGTCTTCTCCGTCCCCCCGCCGTCTCTCTCCGTCCCCCTTTTCCCCCTTCCCCCGTCCCCCCTTCCCCCCCCCGTCTCTCTCCGTCCCCCTTTTCCCCTGTCCCCCCGTCCCCCCTCCCCCGCTTCTCTTCTCCTTCCCCCCGTCTCTCCCTCCCTTTTTCCCCCCCTTCTCTTCCGTCCCTCTCTTCCTTCCCCCCCCCGTCCTCTCCTCCCCCTTCCTTTTCCCTCCCCCCGTCCCCTCCTCCTTCCATCCCCTCCTCCGTCTCTTCCGTCCCCCCGTCCCTCCGTCCTTCCGTCCCCCCGTCCCCTCCTCCCCCCTTCGTCTTCTCCCTCCCCCTTCCCGTCCTTCCCCCCGTCTCTCCATCCCCGTCCTTCCCTCGGTCCCCCCTTCCCAGTCCCTTCCTTCCTTCCCCCCGTCCCCCCTTCCCCTTCCGTCCTCCCTTTGCTCTTTCCCTCTCCCCCGTCCCTCCGTCCCCCCGTTCCCCGCCTCCTTCCTTCCCCCTCCCCCCCGTCCTCCCTCCCCCCTGTCCTCTATCTGTCTCCCTCCCCCCGCCTCCTCCGTCCCCGCCTTCTCTCCCTCCCCCCTTCCCCGTTCCTTCCCTCCCTTCCCTCCCTTCCCCCTCTCTCTCCTTCCCCCCTCCCTCCTTCCCTCCGTCCTTCCGTCCCTCCGTCCCCCTGTCTCTCCATCCCTCCGTCCCTCCGTCCCCCCGTCTCTCCGTCCCCCCGTCCCCCCGTCCCTCCTTTCATTGACATCCCGTTAAAAGGTGACCCCCCCCCCCTCCTCGGCCCAATAATGGACATTTTCTTTCTGCCGCAGCAACTTCGGGAAACCAAACTTTCCTCACTCCTGGTCCCCCCCCCCCCCCACCACCACATCCACCCCCCCGCCCAGTCGATGAGGGCCTGATCTAATGATCCTCGTTGAGGAGCAGGAAGTTTGACTCTTTCCAGCCGGGACGTTTTTGCCCCCAACGAGCGAAAGTGCCGGTTCACTTCCTCCCCGGTATCAACGGTGACCTTTGACCCTTCTGTCCCTGTTTTCCCCGGCCAGCATCACCAGAGTCCTGGAGAGAAATATCGTCTTTATTGGCGTCTTTAAGGTGAAAAGGGGGCGGAGACAGAGTAGGTCACCCAAACGGAGCCCTGGGAGATAGCCGAGACAGGAAGTTTTCGGACGGGAACGTCTCTGGTTGGGGGGGGGGCGGCGTGGTGGGACGGAGCGGTGCCGAATCACAGCGCATCCAGAACGCCGGTGAGCAGCGGCACCAGCTGCCCTCCGTCTAATCCCGCCAGCGGAGTTCCATTAACTGTCCGGACTCCCCTCACAATTCCGTTAAAAGTACATTTGCCGAGCGCGCTTCCATTTCACAGGCGGCTCCGGACACTAAATCCTATTTGCGGAGCGTCACACGCGGCCGCATTAACATGACAAAAGTGCCGCTCTGCTGGTCCTGCTCAGGGTATCAATCCCCCGCCTCCTCCCAGGACGGCGACCCGCATCCGTCAGGAACGCCGGCATCATCGGAAGAGGCTTCGCCTACGAATCAATAACCGCCGCTCTCCCTCCTAAAACCGTCGGCAGCTTAGAGGTGATTTCGGAAGTTCAGCCGGATCAAAGCGCAGCAGAAATGGAAGGCAGCACATTTATGAAGAGCTTTTGAAGTAAAAGGGAATCGCGGACCATTCCCTTCCAATTTCGATCGGCTTTAATCTCTAATTGTCGGCCTTGTTCAGACTGTCGGGCAGAGTCGGAGCGCTCCCACATCCGAATGTTATCCAAGGTGACGTTTGAGCTGCGAGCAGGAGGAATCGGAATGTCTCTTAGCATCATCACAGCCGCAGAAACGTTAGCGCGGATACGAGTATCGTCGGGGATCGAGGGCGATACGCCGCTCCGGATTAGCAAAACTCTGGTGGCTCCTCCCTTTTCTGGTCCCTCCAGCTCGCTTCCCTCCTCGGCTCCTCTTGTTTTCCCCTCTGGTTTCATTCCACATCTTTAGTCGTAAATTATCGCTGGAAAAGTTTGTTCCAGCAAGAAGAGAAAAAAGCCTCCTGAGGAGGAACCCGGCATCCATCCGGCCTCGTCCCTGAATGAACCAGAACTGGAACGTCTCGACATTCCCAACAACAGCTAATGGGTTTTCCTTCCGAAGCGGCAGGGGGGTTTGGGGAAAAGCAGCGTTGGGACAACTGATGACAACATCCGGATCTGCTTGGAATACCAGGAAAAGACTGTGGCTGTTTTAAGGATGTCAGGACGTCATGGAAGAGCCACGCAGGTTCTCATCGCTAGCTTCCAGATGGAGCGAACCAGAGGGGGCGGGATAAAAGTAAGAGCAGACCGGTCTTCCTTTAGCTTAGCGTCTTAGCTCATCCCAGGTGAGCATGCGCGGAGATCCTCCAAACCTTCGGACCAGTGGGGAAGTTTCCTCCCCGATCAGAAGTTGCGGAAATGCTGCCGCAGCGAGTTTAGCGCGCTAACCTTCCAACATGCGACAGTGTTTACATAAAAGGCTCCGGACTTTGTTGGAATATTAATTATTGATGTGAAGTGTGATGAAAGATTCATAACAAACCAATCAGGAGCCGTCTCTCGGCGCCACCTGAGGGGTATTAGATATTTATGAGTCAAGGACGTGCTGTCATTGTGGGGGCATTCGTTCTTCACACCTCGCAGCTTCTGCCCCCCCCCCCCCCCCGGGGGTCCGCCTTCAAAGGCCGACGCTATTGGCTGTTCAGCAGAAATCGCTCTCGGGGACGGACGCCGCCTTCCTTTAACGTCCGCAAGCATCAAGTGTTGCCGCTAAAGGTGAGACCGGAGTGCAGGGTCAAAGGTCGCCCACTGACCGACACCAACCGGCCGCTACCCCACCTAGCGTTCCCGATCCGGCGGACTGAGATGTCGTTTTCTTCGCGTTTTCTGACGAGCGGTTTGTTGGAAACGACCTGCCAAAAACTGCGGCCTCCCTGTAAAGATCCAAGTTTTTAAAAACTAAACGCACTCGGGGAAAATGCTAAAAAACAAGGCTAAATCGATTCAGGGCACCATTAGCGCTGCATGCAGAGCAATATGCTAAGTGCTTTGATTAATGCCTTCTGTTAGCGAAGGCGGTTAAACAAGGTAGCGCGTTGCCATGGTCACCAGAGACACGTTGGTTGGCTCCACAGTGAGTGGGTCACCTGGGGGAGCGGAGCCACATGAGTGGGGCAGATTGATGGTCCCTCGGAATTACCCCCCCCTCCTGATTGGTGCGACTGTAAATGGAGGTCAGGCAGGTTGCTGTTGTACACGTTGCATAACTGATAATTAGGAGCCTTCCGATATCCAGAGCAGATTAATTCATAGGAACGAGATCCCGCCAACGCCGGATCGGACCGGATCACGGCGGTAATCAGACGAACCTTGGCGAGGGGAACGGCCGAAGGAGGATTTTCACGGACAATTAGCGCTAAATACCGACAAAAGTGAGCGGGTAAAAAATAATAATAACGTTGGCAATGATTGAACCAGTTTCCTGGGTAAATATCGTCATTATTAGTCGCATCGCTGTCGGAATTATACTTCGACTCGTTCACAAACCATCACGGAATCAGGTCTCAATCCCTTGATTTAGGCGACTGCTAGCTATAACATTAACAGCTATAATGCTACAGCTGCTATAGTTGCTTCTTGAAGGGGCAATAAGATCTGAAGATACGGCCTCTTTGAGTTTATTGGATGCAAAATAAGCCTTTTTTTCCCGTTTTCAAGAGGATTTAAAGGCCGACTGAGTGCCTGACAAAGGAATACCGCATTGTATGGAGCGATATCGGCTAAGCTAAGTTATGTTGCGCTGTAAAGAGGCCCACTTCCCTGTGTGGAGTGCACCAAGGCCTGTTTATTATCCTCCTACTCCTGCCCACCCGCCTTTTGATAGCCACATTTTCACTTTTTCGAGGGGCCGTCGCTAAGGAAAGTTCAAGAACGGAACGCGACGAGAGTCTCTCCTCTGTCCTTGATGCTTTTTTTAGTGAAGGTTCGGACAACGTTAATGTATCGGATTCTTCGCCACGGAAGCCGGTCCCGGCTGCCTGCACGAGGGAAGCGAAGGCGGTGCGTCGACAGGCCAGGGGCTCAAATTCTGGCTCCATTTATAAATCAATAAGTCTTCATAATCCAAAGACAGCAAACGGTGCGCTTCTCGGAATACGGTGGCGTTCCGAGGCTTTGCATATTTGTGGGATTTACGCAGGCTAGTTCCTCCCGCGGCTAAGCCTCGGCCCCGTGACGGTGCTCAAACCTGTTGTGAAGGATCCTGACGTGGTGACGTTTGGAGCGGTGTCGGCGCCGGCCAGGGGTGCGAGCACCCAGGACCGTGTCGCGTGGCACGTTGTCCTCCCATTGCCCCGCAGGGCTTGTTTCCCTGGCAACGCAGAAAACAAAACAGCAGTTACGGCACAGTGCAGTCCGGCACGCCACCGCTTTAACCACGATGAATGAAAACACCATTTCAGGCTTGGTTTAAAGAGCTAGGCCACACTCACACCATGCTATTAAGCTAGCAGACGCTAGTTTTGGGAACCAGCAGTCTTTTTCCCGCCCTTTTTGCGAAAAGTCAAATTAGCATTGACGCAATGCTAAACGTCTCCAGCAGAGATGACCAGAAGTCAAGCGTCTGATCGTTCTGGTTACGTTTAAATGAAATATCGAGAGAAAGCAGTGTTTGGATTATCGTGTTCCACATGGTTTGCCCCCCCCCCCCCCACCACCCCCCCACCCTTCCCTGGCATATGTTATCTGCGGCTGCAGCTGCATGGCAGCAACTCCAGAATATCCCCCCTCTGCTCGTCCAGACGCACTCCTTTATTTTCATCGCTTTCGCTCTATCGGACCCAGAGGAGCCACTAACCTGCTAGCGCCGTGTAGCAGCCGCGGCGCTGGCAGGATTCGAACCCTCCCCGTGGCCGGCGTGCCGTCCAATCTGCTCGGACTGGCCGACAGTGGCGCTTTAGTTCCACTTCCCCCTCCTGGAGCCCCTTCAGAGCGCGCGCCAGTGTTAGCGCCATCCCTCGAATGTGCCCCGGTTCCGTGCCAACGGGCGCCGCTGCCAATTATTTGTTCTATTGTTGCCCTCGACCGCCAGCACGACGCGTTTCTGCAACGTTCCTGCGGCGGCTGTGTTGCTCCCGAAGACGCCCGGACTGGAATCGTGATTGAAGACAAATCGGCGCGGAAATTCGCTCTTTTTCCTGACGAGGCCCTTATGACGCAAGGCCCCCCCCCAAAGGTGACAAGAGGTTCCCGAGGATCAGGAGGCAGGAGGGCAGCACGAGGGGCCACGAGGGACCTCCAGGGGCCGAGTGTGTACTTATGCTGGATGAAACAACGCCCCCCCCCTCGGAGGTAATTTTCCGGTAGTTTGCTCCGTCCCAGAACCACATACATCTTCCCTCCACAACCAGGATCTAATTAATGAGCCCGTCTTTATCAACACGCACTAGCGCCCCTCTTTGGCTCCCACCTGCTTTGTCACCGACATGGAACTTTGTTCCTGGTGAAGGTGTGTGTGTGTGTAGGGGGGGGGGGGGGGGGGGGTCAGTGCTGCCTTCACAGGGATTATTGGTTCTGGACAGCAGCTATTTTAGCGCTTTTTTCATTTGCTGCTGTGGGTGGATTTGGAACCAATTTCCGAACACAAACATGCTTCAGACCGGTGTCAAGGAAACACCTTCAAGACCCCGATAGCACTCGAGCTAGCGGCCATTTCTGCTTGGCTCCGCGGCAGCTTAGGGAGGCGCCGTATCTCCCGTCCGCCTCTCCCCGCCTGTCGCTCACACACTCCGACTACAAAGGTGCCCAGACGCCTCAAATCTCCAACGCTGATCTCCTCCGGCAGACGGTCGACCCACGCGGGATCCGTCTTGCTAATCACCGCCTGGAACCGCTCGGGGCTCACGGGCCGACAGATAAAGTCGGCGGGAAATCGCTGCCGGCCTTCCTCCTGCACGCCGCGCTTCCATCTTGCCGTTGGAAGAAAGTTCCAGCACAGGGGGGGCGGAGCAATGTCACCTCTGAGCTGGCGGAATGCACGCTCCACAGCAGGTTAGCGTCGGCTGGGGTCGCATGCATAATCATCGCAGTTTCATTGTTTTTTAATGTTTAGCATTAGGACTGCCCCCCCCCCACACGGCCGACTCCCTCTCAGGAGAGGGAGCGTGTGATAAACGATGAACGGCGAGGCCCGGAGAGCGAGCGCCGCATGACTGCACCGAATCCGCAATTAGCCATTTCATTAGCATCCATTAACATTTCATTTTATTGTGTGTGTGGGAGCAGCGGCGGAGGGGGGGGCATCTCCTCACTGACCCGTGAATACGAAGGCACTCCGGTGCTACGCTAATAGCAGCTCCTGTTCCCGCATTTGATCGTTGAATGTAGCCAAAAGGGGCTTGTTAGCTACAATAAAAAGGAAGTTTTGGAGGGGATAGCGGGGCTGCTAAACGTGCGCTAACCGGGGTTATCAGAAAGTTGCTCAATGTTAAATGGGAGGAATTAATGCGCTCACCGGCTCAGTCGTGCACTCTTGGAACTGACATTGCTGCTAAAAGGCAAAGATTAAAAATCAACACAATTAGCATAATCGAGGAGGGGAGCTGTGTTTACGCTAACGTTGTTGGAGGCATTTACGTTCTATATCACGACGGCAGGATCGACAGCTTGCAACGAATAAAATTTAAAAAAACACGCATGCAACATTCATGCTAAAGGGCTAACGATAGCTTTTTGGTAGGAACAGAACACCGACAGCGACAAAGATTTGTTGCCACGGTAACTTAGGCCAAACATTACGTTAGGTATGACTTAGGTCTTAAAATTCTACCTCTTAAAAGTCTTAAAAGTCTTAAAATCTGACTAATTTGTGCTTTTATTGCTATTTGGATTTTTTTTTATAATAAATGTTAAATAAAACACCAGTTTTTTTGTTTCCTCTGTGTTTGTTGATGTTTGTGACTGTTTACCTGTGAATTCCTGGCCGGTGGGTGGGGTCAACAAAAGCTATTTGCTTTGATCTTTCAAACACCTGGGAATCACATTAGCTTAGCATCTATTGTCCCGTTTAAATGCACATTTCAGCTTTCGAAGAGAGAAATAAACACTGGGTGAAGTTCTTAACATCCCAAAAGGTTGGACGAGGACTTTTTCCTCTTTTGACCTTCGTCACTTCGGATTTGTTTAGTTTTAAAACCAATATTTTTCTCCTCCTTTTTCGGAAAATCTCATGTTTTCTTTCCGTTGTTGTTCAAAGAACTGGAGGTTCAGCCAGTTCGGCTCGTCAAGGGCGTCCGGTGCCTCCTCTCTGCGACGTTGTACCTCGTTTGCACTCTGTGCTACAAGGGCACTGTTGTCATAGCGACCTGGCGGGGAGCTTTTGTCACGGCACCAAAACAAAAACACACGGCGACATTAATGGACGGCGAGGGAATCGCTGTTCCTGGGACCCGATTGGAAACCCACCAATCAGGGCTCTGCAGCAGCCGTAGCCTCTTAGCTATGCTAAAGTCGCGACATTTTCCCTGTGGAAATCCAGGAAGTACCCAGTAACACCCCCCCCCCCCAAAAAAAGACAGATTACCTTTTTTCTGTGGGACTAATTGGAATTTGGCAGAGTCACAGCGGCCACGTGAGCCGCCAGCAGGGATGAGCCCCAAAAGCCCAGCCGGAAAACTGTGGAGCAAACTGGGATACTGGGACTGTCAGAGTGGTGTGGCTGAACTGGGAGGGGGGGTTGTTCCCTCGTCCTTCACAGACCAGCAGCCACATTAGAGGAGACAGGAGAGGGAACGGTGGAAGGCACCCGGCTGGATCCATCTGGACTTTCATCTGGAATATTTCTCTCCCATCGGAGCGACGTTCCGGGATCCTAAAAGCCTTCTGAGAGATTCGTCCATTTCAGCCTCATGACAGGAAAGTGGACATAAGTCAAAGGAAGACGGGCTGGAGGGGCAGTTTTCCCCCAAACTCCCCGATGGGAGCTGGCGCTCGTTACGGTGCTTCCGTATGGACGGATCCGGGGATGCTTGAGGAAGAGTCCAGGGAGTCGGAGGGTCCACGGCGAGCGAGTCCTCGCATGTCCCGCACCGCCGTTACCTGACGGCACAGGTCCAGAAGTAGCTCCTGGGGGAACATCTGCCCCCTCCGAGGGTCCGACTGAGTAAAGGCCAGAAAACCGGAACTGGAATTCCACTGAGCTGTTCGGTTGTTGAGGTTTTCCCAGACTTTAAACAACGTAACCCGTCAGGTGACCAGAGGTCGTCAGCGCGACCCCCCCCTCATTAAAATGCTAACATAAACACCCCAACTCCAGAACGAGATCCTCCCCGGCGCCGAGTGCCTGGCCCAGGTCCAAACCGGCTTTATGTCCAGGTGGAATTATTCCGGCTGCTGCCAACTCCCGATTCACTCCGATGCCATAATCATTTCACGGCGTCTCCAGCGGCTTCAGGAGGCCGAACTTTCCCTCCCAGCCGGCGCGGTACGAAGTTCCCAGCAGATACGATCTTTATAATCCAGTTTGAGTTTGAGAGCAGGCTTATTGAATATCCCGCCGTGTCCCGTCTGTATCCGTGCCGCTCCTGATTTGTTTTCTGGCTGCTCATGATAAAGTCAGCAAGATGGCCGGTGTTAGCGGCCAGGCTGCTGCCCAGGAGCTACAAACAGTCCATTAAGAGGGCGGCCTGCTTTCCATCTCTGCTCTTTCCACCGTTATTCCGGAACGGCTCCCGGGAACGGCAAATCCCGATGCCGTGCCATCAATCAGAACTCCGTTTCTCCAGGAAATGTCCGGAGAAAGCGAAGCTTCTGGTGTCGATGAGGTCATTTTCCTGCTCGTTACAGCAGGCAGGCTAACAAAAACAACAAGCTAACTTTTTCTTTATTCCACGCGTATGTTGGGGAAAAAAACAGGAATTTAGTATTTTCATTCAAACAAAAATGTGAATTAATTACCGATTCATAATGAATTTCTTTTGTGGGGCTAATTGCGCACATGTGCATTAGCTTGATCTGCACAGTTTTCAATTATCCTGGAAAGCGCGTCCGATCAAATTAACGCTACAGAGAAGCGTAATCGGGAATTATAAGGGAATTAATCAAGTGTCTCGTTTCATTCAGGCTGAATCCGATTTTGATGTGTTTATTTGCGAAGATCGCGTTTTGTTAAAAAAATCCTCAGATAAGAATTATCTAAAGGTTTTAACACGGAAACATGCTAATGTCCTCGTTAAAAGTTCTTAATGTAATTTTATTGAATTAATACCTCGATTTCACCCGTTCAGACAAACCCCATTTAGCTGCTGTGTAAAGTCGTAATTGCCTTTTTTTTTTTAAGTTAATTAATCTGTGCTCTGGGGAAACGCAGATGAGTCAAATTAATTTCAAGTCATTGTTTCATTTTTTTTTTAAAAAAGCTCATCACACTTTCAAGAATGTTTCCCTCCGTCTGTAGATGGAAAGTTTCTCAGCACAATTACGAGGATTTCGCTTATTTCGATTGTCTTGAGATAAGCAATCAGCTCCACGTGGAAAATGGCTTTTGCTAACAGCTAGCGGGACAATTAGCCCGCCTTTCAGCCCTCAGTGATTTCACTATTGTGAAATTATTGTGTTTAGCGTGAGTCTACATAACGCTACCAGGTTTCAGTTACCAAATAAAAGCCTGAAGAAGCTAGCAAACAAAGATAGCAGATTAGCATCCAGCTATTTTCTACTTTAAAGTTAAAAGCTTTATAAGAGTCATTTCCAGACTCTTATCCGACCCTCAACAGTTGGTCATCACCCAAGAATTCCCAACTCCACCATAACAACCTGACCAAAACTGGAAAAATTCAGCCAGCTAGCTTAGCAGCAGCGCTACATCACACCCTGCGGGAGGATTTAGAAGGGTGAGCATTCCCCAACATTCGGGGCCGGTCGGGGCCGGGCTGGCGGCACACAGTGGGAATATCCTGGGTGATCCGACAGGATTACCTCTAGCAGCAACAGACACGGAAGCTGGAAGATCCTCAGAAGCAACACACAGCTACCACCACAGATCCCCGGAGGGCGGAAAACTGGTGAAGGCCTCGTTTAGGACAGGTATTCCTCATGTCATCGGAATTCTTTGCACTGCCAAATCTCCCACACCAGAGATTCAGACCATCTGCAAATTCCACATCTGCCTGCAGAGGAAGCAGGAAAAAGGCATCCGGTGTTTTCCTTCAGGAGCTAGCTTGGCAGCTGGTGATGAGCCCCCCCCCAGGAGAGGCTCTGGGAGGGGGTCAGAGGTCAGAAGCGTGACTCAGTGGGAAGGTTTGAGAGCCCAAAAGAGCCCAAAGGAGCCCAGAACCACCAGAACCAAGGCTACGGGGTTCTACTGGTTCGGGGGCCAGCCGCAGCGCTGCCACACTGGTCCAAAAAAGTCCAAAGATAAAGCTAACTCATCATTTAAAGGCGCTAGTACTGCTAATGAGCGCGTTACTGCCGCCTGTGCGAGCTACACCTAGCATACCTGAACCAGAACCAGAACCAGAACCTTTGACCTGTTGGTACATTAGCATGATTCCGCTGCCGCACTTGACGCTAGCGTAGCTGCAGCTAGCGTCGCTCCAGCTAGCGTAGCTGCAGCTAGCGTAGCTCCAGCTAGCGTAGCTGCAGCTAGCGTCGCTAAATGTCTTCTCTCTCCGCTAACGAGGGGCATTTCTCAGCAGGTCTCTTAATCACCTGGACGATTCATCTCTGCGCTCCGACCCGCTGGCGTCCCGGTGTTTGCTGCCTCGCTTCCCCTCCAGGGTTAAAACAAACGTGCACTTTCACCGACCCAGCAGCGCCTCCTGGGGACGCCGCGGGTCCGTGGCGGCGGCACCTGGCAGGTGGCGGACTGAGCGTCTTGATTAAAGGGGGAAAAAAAATGGTGGCAATTAATTCTGAAGAGGGGAATGAATCTCCTCTGTCTTATAGCGGGGGGGGGGGGGGGGGGGGGGAGGAGATGGGCGCCATAGCGACGATCGAACCAACGAGGAAACAGGAAGTGCAGGATGTTTCTGAGCCTCCTTCAGCTCTGGGCCGGTGCTCGATAGGATGGTTCCGAGTCCAGAGGAACGCCATCCAATCCAGAGTTACGCCATCCAGTCCAGAGGAACGCCATCCAGTCCAGAGGAACGCCATCCAATCCAGAGGAACGCCATCCAGTCCGGAGGAATGCCATCCAGTCCAGAGGAACGCCATCCTGTCTGGAGGAACACCATCCAGTCCAGAGGAACGCCATCCAGTCCAGAGGAACGCCATCCAATCCAGAGGAACGCCATCCTGTCCAGAGGAACGCCATCCAGTCCAGAGGAACGCCATCCAGTCCAGAGGAACGCCATCCAATCCAGAGGAACGCCATCCAGTCCAGAGGAACGCCATCCAGTCCGGAGGAACGCCATCCTGTCGCTGCCATTAGCAGCGACGCCTGTGACTTTGCTTTGACACATCAGAACCAGTGTGGATCCCTGTAGGGAATCAGGCGTTCCTCGGGCCTCGAACCCTCCAGTCGGGAATCCTCAGATGTGCCGTCGGCGTATGCCTACGCCCACCGGAGCAAAGTCAAGAGGAGCGCCGGCGCACGCTTGATGTTCCAAATGACTGGAGAGAACAAGAGCAGCCCAGTCGGCTGTTCCGATACATTCCTCCCCCCCCCGCCGCCCTCGGAGCCCCGCCCCCACCTCCCCGTGGACCCAGCCGACTGTTCCCGACGCCCACGACGGTTTGTGAGGTTGATGCTGCAGCGCGGGAAGCAATTTAGCAGGAACGATGTTGCTATACGGAGCAGACCAATGTTTAATTAATCTGTAACGTTGTGCCGCCCTGCCCGCGTCCTCCCGCTACGTCCATGCTAACGTCGCTACGCCGCCTTAACGAGCGCCTATTTTAGTCAGACGCACTTATTTCGTCCTCGTTACGGCAGCACGACATCAAACTGCTCCAGTTGCCGATGTGGGCCGATGGAACGCAGCCGCCTCAGGAACACGTCTGTGTTGAATCAGTTAATTACCCCGCACCCTACAGCGAGAGCCCCCCCGCCCCCCGCCCAGGGGTAGTAAATGATCCAGATGCAATATGCTACATGCTAATCAACAATTGGGCTTTATTTCTCGACGAATTGTGGGATCCTTTCACGAGGGCAGCACTCGCTAAAGGCGGCTAGCTAAAACCCACTGGGGTCGCGCACGGGCGGCTGTTGAGATCGTGCGTTTGTCGGCGCAGCGCGGCGGAGCTACGAGAGCGGAGCTACGAGTGCGGAGCTACGAGCGCGGAGCGGAACAATCCGCCGTGATTGCGCCCGTAATTGTCATTGTGGAAGCCAAGCGGCGTTCGCTGCAGCTGCCGGAGAATTAGCCGCCGTTTGTCATGATAGCGCCACGTGCTAAATGAGAACATTAATTCTGCATTCAAAAATCCCCCAAAAGGTTCGTTAGGTGCTTAAAAACATCAAAGACATCAAAGCGACACCCTCTGAGCTCCATCCAACGAATCCTGACTGGCATCCCGTCACGTCAGAGGGTGTTACGCATGACATCCTCGGTC
Source organism: Takifugu flavidus (assembly GCF_003711565.1). Taxonomy (NCBI): domain Eukaryota; kingdom Metazoa; phylum Chordata; class Actinopteri; order Tetraodontiformes; family Tetraodontidae; genus Takifugu; species Takifugu flavidus. The sequence goes on from NC_079522.1 coordinate 905,689, forward strand.
AGGTGACCGGGAGCGAGGGTGTGTCCGTGAGGAATTTACCTGGAAAACCCCTGGTTGTCATGGAAACGCGCGGATTTTCCGGCACCGATGGTAAACAACCTGATTGATTAGTCAAGACAGGAGGTTCGTTTGCAAACGTCCACGCATGGTGCTAAACGTGTTCCCGCCCCCGCACATGCACATACGTGCACCACCAGGCCGCGGCCCGTGTTTACACCCCCCTGCGTCGTAACGGCCGCTCCATCCCCTAATATCTCGCCTGCCGGATGACTAATCACCCCCCACCAACCTCCCCAAGGCTCCAAGTCAAAAGAGCAGCTAACAGCAGCTAAAGGAGCCCATAATCATCAGCAACGTAGCGCCGCGGCTACATCATCAGGAAAGGCCAAATGAGCATTTTTTCCCGCTTAATTCTCCAAAAATAGGTCCAGCTGGGGCGGTGGAGCGCTCCGGCCTCTCCAGTGCACCATTACCCCCCTCTGCTGGTGAACGAGGGGAACCCCCCCCCAGCCTTCCCCCCCCAGCCACCACCTCATTGTCATGAGCCGGCACATTCCGCCGCCGCGGTGTTAAACAAGAGCTCGCTGTAGATTTTATTAGCAGAGCCGCACGCCGCCGTTCGTTCCGAGGCAGCCAAGTGAAGTGCCCCCCCCCCAACCCAACCCGACCCCCACCCCCTCTCATTTACTGCTGAATTCATTAGCTGTGCCGCTACGCTACCGACGTGGTGAGGAATGCTAAGCAAAGTGGCGGCGCTGATATCCGCGGACATCTGCCGGCGACTGGGACCGATGTCGGCATCAGAAAAATCCTCCTGTCCTCCGTCCACGCCGTTTCCCTCCATCACCCCTCCCCCGCGGCGCCCCCCCCCCGCCCGTCACACATGGCCTCCCCTGGACCAGTATGCTTTGTTTTGTGTCATGCTAGTGGGCGCCGCGGCGAGCCGCGTACGGATGGTTTCAATCTTTGAGACCCCGGCAACACTTTTATTCTTCTTTCTGTCAGACAGATATATTTGCTGCCTTGTTCCCTTGAGCAATTCATCCTCCACCTGAGCACCGCCGCTGATGTATGTCACCATGCTAATCGATTTAGCCGCGCCCAGTGCTTGTACAACAACTTAACTGAAGCCTCAGCTGGGAAGCACACGGTGTCGGCATGTAAAACTGTTTCTTTATTTCGCAATTTAGCATAACACATCAGTCAAGCTAATGCTACTGACCGGCAGCCATCATGCTAATGCTGTCACACATATGCAGGACATTAGCCACCTTAAACCTGGTAATCATTCAACAATTGCTTTGATCGCTCAAAACAAACCACAGAACACAAATCTGAATGCCATCTCATTTGTTAGCAGGGTTAGCTAATCTGAATGCCATCTCATTTGTTAGCAGGGTTAGCTAATCTGAATGCTATCTCATTTGTTAGCAGGGTTAGCTAATGTGATGCTACTGCAGGGCATTATTTGACCCTTCTGTTCAGGGATGTGGAATGAAAATACAGGCAAAAAACATGTTTCACATAATTGTAGCTTTCCAGAGTGTGCTAGAGCATTGAGGAGATGTTACGAATGCTAACTGCTAATTTCATGAGTTTCAGTTTAGTCGACCACTGTGCTGTTACCGTAACACAATCGCATTGTACCGACTTTCTTTCCGATGTCGCTCAAAAATCCACAATAAGCTACAACAACATGTGCGTTAACGCAGCGAAAGCTAAGAAACATGCTAACAACTTGGTTCTCTGGGGTCAAAAACAGGTCACAATGTCGCGGTGTCACGCCTGAGCCTCATCTCAGCTAGGTTCTAAGCTAACGGGCACAGAACAGCTAGCGTCGGAGCGGCGCAGCCCCCCCCCCCCGGCATTCCAACCCACTTTCTCCGTGCGCGTCTGCGGGTTTGTCATCGCAACACCGGTTGCTTTCAGCCGCCGCGTTCGCCATTTCTCAGGGGCTTTGACTTACTTACCGCGCCTCTATCTGCCCCCCCCCCCCCCCCCACACACACACACACACACACACACACACACCCCAACTCCGGTCTCAGGAATCACAGGCAGGTTTGCCGCTGCTGAGGAAGCAGCCGCGATAATCCTCAGGCTCAACTTCAAAAAGAGCCTCTAAAGACTCGCACTCGCTACAGTTCTGGCAAGTCAGCCAGCGCTGGGGGGGGTGGGGGTGGGGGGGTGATGGAGTCCCCTCCCCCTCACCTGCCTCGCACTCCTCTTCCCCAATACCCCCCCCCCCTTCTCAGCTGGAAACGCTCGGTTCCTTCGCTGTGATGGAGAAGCAGAAGGGTGACGATGGGGGGGGGGGGGGGGGGGGGGTCTCTGAGGGTCACCTGGGGCCAAGGAGGCTCCAAGTCCCCTGAGGTGGACTTGGAGGCCTCAGACTTGTGTGGGTATCCCACAATGCATTTCAGCTGAGCTAGCGCAGCGGCGGCGCTGGACGGAACGACGAGTCCTTTGTGCGATTGAGAAACGGCTGATGATTAAAAGCTTTATGGAAATAAGCGTCGCAATTAGCGCATTAATGTTTTTACACACTAAAGAAAACAAACCTTATGGCTCCCACTGATCCCAGACATCAAAGCGCAGCATCTGGATGCTTTCATCTGATTCCATCTCGACTTCTTTGATTTCCGCATTCACAGGCGAGCCGCCGCGGGCTAAAGGCATCGAACGAACAATCCCGAAACTCGGAACGCGCGTCAACCCGACGTCGTTTGCGTCGCGTCCGTCTGCGCGTCGGTTCCTGCAGCCGTTCCCAGGATCGATCGGCCTTCCCTCACCCCCAATCAGTCGTAGCAGCGTTAGTGTATTGATTTCATTACGCCGTCGCTTTGATCTTTTTTAATAGGAATTAAATTTCAGTCCGTACTTGAGCCCTCTGAGGGCAGCTAGCTGGTCGTCTCCACTCTCGTTGAGGACTCTTGGTGGTGGGGGAAGGGAAGGGGGGGGGGCACTCTGACAGGCGTGCCTTAAACATTTAAAAAGGAGGAGGCCCACTTCAAAGGGATGGCCTCACAATCAGTGTAGCCTTTCCCTTTCAATTAGCCCACAGTCTGCGGGCTCACCTCGGAGCCGGAGCCCTGAAATATTGATGACCTCTTCTCGGAGCGAGCGGAACGCTTTGTGCTCCGCTCCCCTGGGTGACTTTATGTGTTTAAGACTTTCTTTCTCCCCCCCCCTTTTTTTTTTGACAGCGCGGAGCTGAACGTGCGATTTGTTTGTTTGATCAAAGTGGGTGTGCCAGCGCTGCACCCCTAGCGCACGGCGCTAAACTCAATCAAAACACGTCTGGGCGAACGCTCCTCCGTTCCGGCCCGGCAGCACATGAATCTCGTACGAGCGGAACACAACAAATCGCTCTTTGTTAGCTTTGATGAATCTGGCGTCTCCCGACGTTCCTCCCTCAGCCTCAGAGTGACGCTAACTTATTATCCGCGATGTTTTACAAATCCATCCGCGGCGCTTCACCTCTGGCTGCTGCGTGCCAACTTGGAGGACAACTTTTCCTTTTTTTTTTTTCGCAGGAATCAAAGTCTTTTGCCTGGAACCACGAGTAAACAAGGCCTCATTATTTTCAGCCGCGTTCCCGCAATCATCGGGGATGCCGAACAGGCATCTGCATCGCTAATTGCATCAGCTCATCTATCCGACAAATGAACGGCGCTCAAACGCCTCATCGCGGTGAACCTCCGCAACCTTCTCCCCGGAAAAAACGGCGCATCTGTGCCGGTGGAGGGAGGACGGCGTTCTTTTGATTCCGCCGCTACGTTTTCGAGGTCAAGTTGCTCGGGAGTCGTTTTCGCGCATGCTAACGAACGGGAGTAGCCGAGCGTTTAGCCGCTTGGAGTCCGGCCAGCATGTTTTCGGTGTTTTCTCCCACGTCCAGACGGTTCCGTGGAAGTTCAGGAATGGAGCACAGGGTGTCCTCACGAGGCAGAGGTGCGGATCGGACGGGATATTAGTCTGGGGTCAGTCGGGGGGGGGGGGGGGTTCCTGCTTCGCCGTGAGGTGTCGCAGCCCTTAATGGGGCAGAGAAGTGATGCGCTGATGTCCATAATTGATGGATTAGAAGCAGATAATTCCCAGCACAGAAGACAGAGGAGCTGGAACACGACCTGAACGGAGCAGCGAGTAGAGGAATTCCCGGGGCGTTTTATTTAAATGAGGCCGGAGGAGGAAATTAGGATGAGGAAAATGGGAGCGGCGAAGCAGGCGGAGGAGCCGGACAGGGATCAGAAGGCAAAACGAGGAAATAATGAGAAGGCTCGAGCTCCGAGAGGAGGATCCCCGTCAGAGTCGGGGGGAGGAGCGGAGGATCCGGATCCATCCCGGCGCCGCCCATCCCGAGCCATCAAAGAGCAGTGGGCGGAGAAATCCTGCCCGCACGCCACTAATCCTCCTTTAAACGAGCCTTCTCCAGGAACAAAGCCGCCATTACATCCAAGGGGCGTTTGAGGACCATCGCCGCTCCTCTCCCGCCGCCGTCATCAAAGCAGGAAGACTTTGAACTCCAGAAATGATTCGTTTGCCGGCTGTTGTTTACTTCCTGTCCCGCTCCGAAAAATGGACGTCGGCGAGTAGAAGCAACAATGAGGAACACGAAGCTGAAGCCCAGACGAGGGAGCGTCCCCAAACACCCCCGACTTCCTGTCCGGGGGTAAATATGGCGAGAAATTAGCCGCCTGATTTGAAATTTAGATTTTATTCTGCCGACATGATGGATGAAAGGTGATGACAAACTTCCTGGGCCACCGTAGATTGAACCACCGTAGAGTGAACCAAACACAGCGATTAGCATGTTATTAGCATAGCATTAATCATAAAAGAATCCTTTTTCTGACAGCGGATGACAAATCGAAGAGTTTAATGAACAGCTTGCCCGCACACGCCGCCGCCGCCGCCGCATTTGTACGTCTCCATTTTTGGCCACGAGCTGGCGGCCCACGTTGATAAATGTTCCGACGGGGGCTAAGGGGACATGTAAAACAAAAAGGTCAGCTGCTGCGTTCGGCGGCGAGTGAAATCATTTCCACGGCGTGACATGACAAATGGAGTCTGCTCCTCGCTCTATTGTCAAGAGGGTCTCTCGCTCCCGCCGCCCGATACCCGTCCTCGCGCTGCTCCTCGCAGAAATCCATGAATAAATAATTCAAGCCACAGACTTTTCATTTCATGACTGCAGATGATGTTGATGCCCCCCCCAAACCCCAACCACCCCCCCCCCCCCCCCCCCCCCCCCCCCACCCCCAATATGTTTGTTCACCTGAGACTCCAATAAGAACTTTTCTGGCCGCTCCAGGTTGAGGGGCTGCAAAGATGTTCCCTTTGTTTTCTTAGGCTCATCCCTTACCCCCCCCCCCTTTACTCCATCACCCCCCCACCACCACCCACCCCGGATCACGCTGGGAATCTCAGACAGTGACAAACTCCAACCAGCAAGTCGGCGTTTCGGCGTTCCCGATACCTCGCCGCGTCCCAATAATGGAGCAACCTGATCCGAGAGCCTTGTTACGGAGGCCCTGGAGGAACGTGTGGAGCGTCCCATCCGTCAGTGGGGGGGGGGGAGTGGGAAGACAGGAGGGGGGGCGAGGGGGCCACGGTTGGCTTATCGCAGCGGTGGGATTAATGGATGTGTGGGCTTTAAATTGGCTCCAGATGACAGCGGAGGCCGTGTTTCAATCACTTATCCACAGGTTCCTCGCCCTCCTCTCATCCCTCGCTCCCCCCCCCCCACCGCCGCCGATCGTCCCTAAACTTTTAAAGATTTCTATTTGAGTCCGCCGCACATCAATCTTTTCTCGGCTCTGCGAATCCAATCCTGGAGACAGCGTGGTGTCCAAATTAAAAAATGTGACGGGAGCCGATGAAATTACGCCGCCTGGCGCCGCCGCGTAAACGGGCCGATGAGCGTGTTCAATATTTGATAGGTGAGCGAGCGAGCGGCGAGGGCACGCCCAGTGTAAACAACTGTCCGGGGCACCGGCGACCCAAACCCACATCGGACTGAGCAAATCACCCCGGTCACCGATTACTAGCTTAGCCCTTTAAAATCATGCTTTTATGCTGGAATTAGCTAAAATCTACTCTGAGGATTGCGAAGCTAAGACGCGAAGATGTTGCCCAATGCTAAATGCTAGCTCCGGGGAGCGCTACGCTCCCAGAGGTTCCGACCGAGCCGCCATCACGTCGCCAGGACTCCAACCACGTCCGTTTGAATGCGTTGGAGACCACCGCGCTAGCTCCAAAAGCTCTGAAAGAAACCCCCATTTGTGGCGGCAGATGTGCTCGGAAGGAAGAAGCAGCCGATCCGCCGTCGTGCCTCAATGGCGTAATTAGGTCTGACTTTGTGCCGAGAAGAAACGGAGGAAGACGAGTTTGCGGCAGCACCAAGAAGCAGGAAAAGTCCCCGTTTGTGCGCCCCCTTCTTTGTGTTCCACATCCTCGGCGCCACAAAGGTCCCCCGTGGGGGGGCGAACAAACCCCGTCAGCTCCGAAACGCACACGGGATTCATCCATTCACACTCACCGCTAACATCTGCGGCTAACGGAAGAGACGCCCGCTAGCTGCAGCGAGAATTCCCCGCGGCGAGTCTCAATTAAAGTCCTGTTGGTTGGAATGAAAAGGGATTATCCCGGGCAAAGGAAGCGCGTTTTAAAGACCCCGTTCAGCGTTTAACGGAAACTTTTGCATCGGGATGATGTGCTAAATTATTAAAGTCGTGCTGGAGCTTCTCTGAAGGAGCGTTTGACAGATCTTGGACGGGTTTGACATCCAGAGGAGTCGAGTGTGTTTAAGCAGAAGAAGCATCTTTACAAATGGCCCCTCAGCCGGGGCTAAACCAAGAGGGGCCCCGGGGGTAAACGAAGACTGGAAGACCCGGAGACTCTGGGACCCGGAGACTCTGGGACCTGGAGACTCTGGGGACCACGAAGGGAAAAGGTGACCCAGTCTCAGAGTCGGCCCACTCCTTCGTCACGACCTTTTCCCCGTACAGCTCCGTTTCCTTTCCTGCTAGCGACTGCGGAATAAACACGGGCCAAAGATCAAAGACGGGCGCTTCAACATCAAAGCAAGCAACAGTGAGACTAAAGCCACCTTGGCCTCGTTTGGCAGAACAAGTCTGGGTTTAAGGGGGGGGGGCAATTTGCTGCCATTTCAAGAGTGAAAACACTCAAATGAAAGAGATTAATCAGAAATCCTTCATCTGCTGGGAAGCGCGTTGCTCAGCACGCAGGACCGGTTGGCCCCCGCGGACCCCCCCCCCCTCTCCGTTATTGGATTTATTTGGAGGAAAAGGCTTTATTGTCTCAGCCACCACGAGGTGCGCCCGCCAACCTCCGCGAATTGCTAAATGGGAAATTTTATAGCCGTCCCCTCCTTGAATGGCAATTAAGTGTGGCAGGCATGGGGGGGGGGGGAGTTTGTATGCAGAGTGCTCAACAAAGTTAATGGACTTTTAAATCGACGGCGCGCACCAAATTCCCTTATTAACGCCACCTCTGGTCCCTGCCCACACGAGCGCCGGATCTCAAAGGTCAGCTCTCAAATGTCAACGTCGCGCCAGTAAATACGTTTTTATGATGCGTTCATCGGCGTGGCGACGTGAGGAGTGGGCCGGCCAAGCGCTGCGATTCGTTTACCCTTTATTTATCTTGCCAAGTATGCGGCGTGCACGACTGTCCGGGACCCTGCACGCGCTGCCTCTTACGGATGAGCTATTAGCTTTTAGCGTCTTGCTAAACCAAGAATGTTACCTTGCTCATTCATACTGGCGCCTGGTGCGTCGTGCGGGGGAGGGGGGGGGTTACCTCGATACCCTCTGGAACACGTACATGTTTTAATTGTTTATCTTGGGCGCCGGTCTTTGTTGCTACTTCTGTTAGCTTCATCTTTCTCTCGGAAAGGTTCACGACCCTGCCGACAAACAATATGGTTTTCAGCTCACATCTCAAATATGAATCTGAACAGGCTGTTCACAACCAGAATAAAGACTTTGTAATCGCTTCCTACACTCCAAACAGCATGAGGGCGCGTCAGCAGATAAGAGGAGACGTTCTCCTGTCCGTTAAAAAATGCTAACAGGCAAGTAAAGGAGAAGGTGGGAGGAGGAGACCCAAAAAAAACAGGTCCCGGCTGAAAACATCCATCCGGTTTTGGTCAAACGTACGCTAGCGTTGAAAGTCGGTGGCGAAGAGCGACAACCAGGATATCAAAAAGAAGGTGCGGGGGGGAAGGAAAAACGGCGAATTCTTCAATGGCCTGAAGCAAACAGACTGTAGCTGTCGCTTTTAATTTGTTTCCCTAATTATCTGATCATCGCCTGCGCCCGTGGATTCATTCCTTCTGCTAAATTTAGGACCGATTGTTCCAGAGCGCAGCCACCGAATCCTGCGTTCGCCGCTGGAAAAGTTAGCCTCCTCCCCTCGCTGAATAAAACAGTGTTTTGCTAATATGCCCAGAAGGCAGCGTCTGATCAGAGCCTCCAGATGTGCCCCCCCCCCCCCACCTGCTTTGTTGTTCGTCTTGTTGTTCCGGCTCTCATGGCCCGGAAACATGCCGCCACTGTTGGGACGCTAATGCGAAGGGAGAGTTTTAAAAAAAGAAAGGGAATTTATTAAAGAGAAGGTGGAAGGAGAAGTTTCGGGGTGTCGAGAGGCAAATGCAGAGAGACGGATGAAGGCGAAAACAGGAGGATTTGGAGAATTCAGATTAGCGCCGACGCTGGCGCGGAAGCTACGCACGTGTCCGATTCCCCTAAATGCTCATCGATTTCCCGTCGGGCCTCCTTGAGTGATACGCCGGGCGCATTCCTCCGTTCGTCGCGGTTGAGGAAGGAGGCGGAATACGACGAGTCGGGCCTCGTCTAGACGGAATCATGTGGATGCATACTGAGGTGGCACCGCCAAATTATCCGGGTGACATTTGCGGTTAGCTAGGGAAGAGCCACACAAAAGGAAGTTAGCATCTTAAGGGAATCGAGGGGATTTCGATACAAAGTGCTGAATACGGGACAGAAACGACGTTTTGGAGCGGAAGCCGGTTTTTTTTGGTCCCACAGACACGCGACAACATCGAGCCGACGTCTTCGTCCGTGTGCGTAACAATGACCGCCGTCATGAATTAAGCACGTCTCCCATCTTATTACCACTGATTAAAGGAATAACCGAGCAACAGTAGTTAGGCTCCGCCCACAATACTCATTTTACCAGAAAAAAGTTTGAGAGTCTAAGAAGCGAAACCCAGTTGAAAGGATTCCGCTGTTTCTGCGTGAGGAGTCTGGAATTCTTTCTCCATCTCTTCTCCATCGCTAATGGAATCGGCGCACACCCCATTTCCAATCAGCCCCCATAATGCCTTGCTCTGCGCCAGCCCCCGGCGATGGCTGTGACACGCTATAATGGTCTCCGCTCCTTATCTCACACACAGTTATGCAAATATTAGGTTCCATCCGAATATCTGGTGGCAGGAGCTTCTCCGGCTTGGACCCGCAGATGACGCCGCGATAGAGCCGCCGCTGTGGAAGCGACGCCGCGTCGAATCACCATTGGACACGTGTGGCGGTGGGTTCCACTCAAAAACTCGATGCTTTGGCCGACGAGTGCGTTTGTTTGTTGGAGACGCCAACGGCCGTCCTCAGAGAGGTGGGAAATCCTTTTCACGCACCCGAGTGTTGCGCCTAATATGCTACATTCTGTGTTTGCTAATGACGCCACAAGCCCGAGGGCCTTGATGCTCCCGCTGATCCACCACAAATACGCAGTCGTCATCAGCAAAAGAAGTGATTAATTAGCCTCAAAAGTCGACACCTGAACGCATCATCGGGCGGTCGAGACTCTGGTTTAGCTAATCCGGCTCCACTTTGTTGACCCGATTCACAAACTGAGCAAGACTCGAACACACACGTGGTTCTAATTAACGATCGCAATTATTCGCCGTTGCATTTTAATCAAAACGACGTGATTATTGGAAAAGTCTGCAAACGAAAAACAAACGAGGTTCTGGGTTTAATTAAAACTCATCACAGCGTTCGCGCCCCTGCAACTGAAGCTAATCTGCGGCTCGTTTTTGTGTTTCCTTGTTAGCATCGAGGCACTTTTAAGGACACACCTGAACCGCGATGCAAAGCTGCTAATCCTGTGGGTTTTCGCCGCTTTTATTTTACGTTAGCATTTAGAAGATGTGCCGCGTTTAGCATCGCCGCTACAGTGCTGCGGGCTTGTGTCATTTCAGCTGTCCGCGGTCGCTCAGGTGACGGCGCCCGCCGAGTCCGTTGACAGCAAGTGTGAAGGAGGTAGCTGAGAAGTGCGTGAGCAAAATAACCAGTTCCTCGCTGTCACACACTCACACACGGGGGCACGCTCTGAAACACCCCCGCCCCCTCCCCCCACCTCCCCCGGGGGTAGTGATCTGTGACTCCTCAATGTTGTGTGCACATCCGAGATGACAGCGCACACAACATGGCCAGCGCTCCGGTCTGGGTTCCGCATGATCACCCACAGCAGAACTGTACAGCAAACAAGACACAAGTGCTTTGTGTGCAGACGGGGGAGCCGATCAGGCCGCCCGCCGCCACCCGCCGGCCGGCGCCGCGCTCGCGCTCGGCCGCGGGAAACTGTTCAAATACTCCCAAACGTCGGCCTGATTTGGAGTCGCGGTTATTGACTCCGAGCACACAATAAAACACCCGCTCCTGTTGCCGTGTTTGCAGACCGTATCGAGCTATCGAGATCTCTGAGATCAAAGCGAAAATTTGCACATCCTGCTCCGAGACGACTTCCTGTCGGATAACCTGTGGGTGCACCCAGGTGTCGCGGTAGCGTAGCGATGCTAATGCTCGCGGCCGCTTTGATGCTTTGATGATGAAACGAAAGCAACTGAAGTGACTCCGAAAGGCTCCGTGCGGTCCCGATCCGTCCTCATCCGATGGTGTTGTGAGGTCGTGACCTCCGCGTAGGAGCCCCGTCGCTTCATCGGTGAGGAAACAGGTCTTCATCTCTCGTTAATCAAAAATTGGGATTTTGACAGTCAGCATAAATCTGTGTCAGATGCTTATAAATGAGCTCCCACAACGCTCACGTGGAAGGGAACCCGGAATACCGGATGAGACTCGCGCTCGCCTTCCAGTCGTTTGATTAGGGCGGGGGGGTCGTGGGGGAGGATGGGGGGGTCTTGAGGGGGGGGGGGTCGTGGGGGGGGGGGTCTTGAGGGGGGGGGGTACTCTGCAGATATAATCAAGTGTTTCATCAAACATGTGTATCGTCTGTGCGTCCGAATGTAAATCCGTGTCTGTAGTTTCAAACCCCAGACGCGTCCGTCCACCTCCGACGAAGGATTCCGTCCGAGGGGGGCGGATCACCAAAGAGTTTCGCCATTTGGGAAACAAATCTGAGATCCGTCTGGAGGTCGGGACCCAGAACGGGCGTGTTGTCGACGCCGCCTCCAACTTCGATTTGATCTTATCGCTCTTCCCACTTTCTCGTCTGTATTTTCAAGCCTCACAAATTAAATTCAACTCCTGAAAAGAATCCCAGTTACCAGTTAAAAAACTCCTTTTTCCAAGAGTCAGCGTTTGTCCGGTAACACGACGGCGCTCTCCGGTTGGGACGCCATTAAGTTTTTAATATCCACACGGCTCCGTTTTGTCTCCGTCATCAATAAGGAAATTGTGTTATTTGATGTCCGGCATGCGAGGTGGCAATATTGGCTGCATATCCTGGAAGCAATAAAGGCGGTATTGAAGTTTTATTTATATTTTTCCCAAATTGATTTTCCTCCGCGGTCGGGAGAACATAACGCGGTTGAGTTTGATCTTTTCTGGCTTTAGCGACTTTAGTTCCCTTCTTGTCTTTTACTTTGTGGTTCCTTTAACGACAAAAACAAACCAAAAAAACAGCAATTACTGAATTCAAATGAAAACATTCCCGCTAACTTGTGGAATCGCCTCTAATTTCCCTGTTTTCCATGGACACAGGTGACACACACCAGACCCAACTGGGAGGTTTTTCTCTCGTTGCTCGTGCTCAACTTTTATCGTCTTTGATCTCCGACAAATTTGTCCTTTTCCCGTACCCTTCTGCCTCGGAATCTGCCCGTCAAAGATTTGCGAGAGCCGTGGACGGGGAGCCGGGAGGTTGGCACGGCGCCCGGGAAAACGGCGAGAAGAAAGAGATGGAGCGAGAACAGAGGAGGACCAGAAACGCGATTGGCGAGGAAGAGCCGAGGGAGTCGGCCGGTGCCAGATGAAAGCAGAACACGAGGACAGAGGGAAGAACGAGTGAGTAGGAGGTGTTTAACGGAGGGAGCCTGTGTAGGAGTGACAGGAGACCCCGCGGGGCCCCGAGGTGATCTGGAGGTCTGGGCTAAAGCACAGACATGAGCATAGAGGCCCCTCGAGTGACCCTACACCTCCAACTCCACCAAACCCACAGCCGAAAGGGTCCACATGGGGATCAACGGTCCTTTAGCAAACATGGAAACAGCCACAAGCTAACATCATGTGGTACCATTTCCACCACAGGAACAGGACGGAATCTTCTCCAGGGTCAGTGATTCCCAAGGGAAGGGGTCAGTGCACTTCAGGTAGGCCTTGAAATTCCGATTTTCTTCCCTTGGTAATGAGGAAGTGGCACAGAAACCATCAACGGGGCCGTCCTGCCCTCTTCCCGCCCACTGACATTTGTCTGGAGCTTCGTAGGGAAGTGTTATTAATGGAATATCTTGTGGACAGGCGGGGGCCCGTAAACACCATCTCTCATCAGGGGAAGGAGGCTCAGGCGGCCAAACGTCCTCGGCCGTCCGTCTTCATGCAGTCTGGGGTATTTCATCAGAGACCGGCTCTGGTTCCATTCACCCCCGTAGTCCCACACAAGACGAACATTCCTGGATACAATTCCTGGGTCCGCTCCTCCGCGTCCACCTCGATCGCTGTGAGAGAGATGAAAAACACGGATTTAATCATCTCGTGCTCCCTTTCCAAACACTTAGATTATGGCTTTGTTTTCTTTCAATTTGAGGGGGGAATCTGACGCCAACCCTGCTTCATACATTATGGAGATGGCGGCGCGTGCTTCTTTTAATAAGGCCTGACTGGAACCACAGCAGGAATAACGAGACGGGCTCTGAGGCCCCGCCCACCACCAGCAACGCACCACAGCAGCGGGACGTCCACAAGACATCCTCATCAATTATGAAGGAGCCTCGAGTGCCATCCATTACACCCAATCAGCCGGAGAAATCACTGCTTTACCACCATTAGCTTCCCGCTACTCATTTGGAGAGCACGGGTGCGTCTGCTAGCACACAATGGGCCCAGCGAGACGGGGAAAATGTGGGCGAACTCAAGAGTTCTCAGAAACTACTTCCAGGTCCTGGTTTATTCATGACCCGAATGGAGTTCCAACGCAAACAGACCCTGAACTCGTGTTAATCAAGCGGACAAGAGCGAACACGGATCGATGGGAGGTAAAAAAAAGGAATGGAAGGGTAAAAATAGTGGACTGAAGCGGATCCATAAAGACAGGACAGGACAAATGGTCTCGGATGAGACCACGGGGACCCCTCTGACCAGGAAATCATCAAAGATCAAAGGTCTTGACCGAGGAACAATTCCCGACGTTCCAAAATGCAGGAAAACAAGGCCGTGCACTTAAAAACTCAATTATTTAGTTCTACGGAGGCGTTCCCACCCTGGCCGAGGCCCAGGTCAGACGCCGGGCCGGCCTTGAACCATTTCCCACCGTCCGATCCGATTTCCTCAAAGACATTCCCAGCAGTTCACTGCTTTTTACCGAGTGGAGGAAACAAGATCAATGGAGAAGGTGGAACTGGGCGGAGAGTTGCTGGGAGGGGAGAGAAGAAGACGTCAGAGGAGCCGTCGTCCAGGAGACGACCCGGCCCGGCAGGGACACTTTTCCAGGAGCCGCTAAGCTTAGAGGAATGTTGAATGTGGATCAGGGGGGTATTATTAGGCTAAGCTACTATTAGGCTAAGCTGGAATGCTAGTTCCTGTCCATATTCCACTGCAGCCGCTATCGTGTTTTCCATCAGCGAGGTTGATAAGCGGAGTTTCTTCCTGCTAAACGAGCCTGCGAGGGTGGAAAGAGACAAACAGCCTCCGAGTCGGAAGAAGTCGTTAATCAGCGCCTTTCTCTCCGTCCAACCCTTGACCCTTGACCTTTGACCCATCCCCGGGGAGAACCGCACAGCTCCCAGATTAAGGTGCGGAGCGGAAAAGAGGGTGAATTCCGTCAACACAGATCAGCCTTTCAGACGTAATTAGCCGCCATTGTTCCTCATCAAAAAAAAAGAAATCTGCCAAACGAACGAGCGTCGTTATCTCACCATCAGGAAAAACGAAATCCCAGCCTGCGGACGACGTCTGACGCGATGTTTGTTCCGATAGAATTCAACCTTATCGCGAGAAAACGCAAGACAGGGTCATTTTCAATCCCCCCCATAGAAGGAGGATTTATATCAATTACGATAAACCTGTGCAATTGTTTTTCCGCTAATTGCTACTTCAAAGGAAGATGCGAAACATTAGCCTTTTTCTGCCACTTTCAAAATGAGATAATTGTAAATGATTCGGCTGTGACGACTTTAAGTGGATTCATTAACTGTTAGCGTTCGAGTTAACGTCATTTTTAGCTGGCGTTCACCCGGATGAACCAACCGAAGGCTAACACGATACGTTCTTCAATAACAATAAAATAGACACATTAACTGGATTTCCACGAAAATTATATTAAAGTGAATGTGCCATCTGGCTAATGCTGTAAAAGAGATTTTGTTAGCTACCTCAGGACGCTAAATAGCCTAGCCCTGTTCAAATTTACTCTGCAATGCCACAAAATTAGCTTCATGCAACAATAATGAGGCCGAACTCTTTGTTTGCCTGAAGCGTGTGTCAAATATTAAAGTCGCACCAAGGACACCTGAACCCGAGGACCGCTGCTACGCCGCAGCCGCAGAAATGCTAGCCATTTGCCGTTGATGAGTTCGTTAAAGCCGCGCTAAATTGATCTGAAGGTTACCCCGAATGGTTTGGTGCTTTAGATCAGAGGGGGATAAATAAGTAATGGACGGAGAATCAGGCGACAAATAACGCTGCCAAACTCCAATCGACGGCGTCCGATCTATACCCGCGTCCTTGGGCTAGCGCGCGCCGCAGTGGAGCGCGACAAACCGGCGGCCGTCTCCTGAGCTGTGCTGCTCCTCACTCTGGGGAACTGTATTAAAAGGCCGACGCGTGCACAGGCGCACGGCGGATAAAAGGGGCAAGAGGTCGGCGAGCATTAGCCGCCTCCCACCGCTGCACCTTCACACCCGTCACGACAAAACTCTCCAGTCCTCAGGCCCATTAGGCGCATTTTCTAACTCATTTCCTTCCACCTTGTTTTGTCCCCGTTCCTGAGGAAGGCAGCCGATTGGCCGGGGCCGGCGGGGCCATTCTGCTCGCTTCACCCTGGGGGAGGGGTCACTAAATGGAAAAGGCCGCCGGGTCGGCGGGTCTGACCCGACCGGCTCACGGCTGCTTCCTGCCTGCTCGTTGAGCATGCCTGCATCTCTGAAGGTGTTTGAACCCTCACCTGAGCTCCAGCCTCGCTAATGTGCAGCTAACCGCTCCGTGGGCGCATCAACTCACCTGGATTCTTTCGAGCGCGTTCACCATGGCGACGGCGGGAACAAGAGAGAAAAACAAGACGGGGAAAGAGAGACGTGATCATGAGATGAGCCTTTTCCAGGACGCCTCCATAAAAAGCTGCTCAACAGCGACACCTGGCGGCCATTTCTCTTGAGTTAAATTGTGCCAACTAGCTTCTTTTAAAGACTTTCCTAAATGCTAACGTGGTCCACAAAAAATTTTTTTGAAACCCTTCAAATGTGTAGCCCAGCTCAGCCAAAGTCCGACATTTAAAGGCTACGCTAGCCTTAAGCATAGCGCCACAATTCCTGGGTGGCGCTATGCATAGGCAACCAGGTTGCCGTGGAGATAAAAAGGCAACATATATGCTGGTGACCTCCTCCACCTGGAAACAGTCTCCCGATAATAATAAGCTACAAATATGAAAATGATCTACGGCCCGCGTCTCCGGCAGCATTAGCTCGGAATGTTCGACATCCTCTTCGTTATTAGCTCTGCGGCGGCTCGTCCCCTCCCTGGACGGAGGAGGGGAGGGCGGAAAAAATATGATTGAGCTTTTAAAGACTCAATCCCAGTTGAACTGCAATTCCAGAGGCTTTTAATTAGATAAAGCTTGGCTGGTTTGGAGGTATACTTTACAGCCGTGTCAGGGTAAAAGGCTGCGAGCGTCGTAAATATCGCCCCAGACGTTAATAGAATCCAGATTAGGGCCCGAATGTGCAGATCAGCGTAAAACTGCAGCCGGCGACTTCAGCGGGAAGGAGGGGGGGGGCTATTTATAGCGGCTAAAATGGACGACTCCATTAAAACCAGGCTAACCTTTTTCTGGAAATGTAAATCCGGCGAGCTGAGTCTGTGACGGGTGGCAGGAAGTCGGACTCTGGGTGGTTCTGGATCTGGTGCCAAGGGACACGTCCTGGTGTCCACCTGGTGTCCCTCGTCTCGTCAGATGAAGGCCGGACCGGATGTTAGCCGACTGATCGATGACCGCCTCCTTTTCAAACCAGATTCCCGTTTTTGGTTCTGAAAACAGCGCCGGCGCTTTTCTGGGCCCCGTTGAGAGGCCTCTCATGCGCCCGTCTCTGTCCTTAGCAAAGAAAAGGACAGAACAGGCTAACGGACGCTCTTGGGTTGCCTTTATTGTTTTACACGATGTGGAGGAGTTAGCGGCTAGAAGTGGCCAAGTTAGCTAACAAAGAATTGGGGTGCAAATCTATTCCAGCAAAGCCCCACAAGGATAGCGTTCGCACATGGAGTAGCCAGGATTTGCAAGGCTAAATCCACATGCTAGCTCTGCACAGCTGCTGCGTTAGCTCAAAGGACCATTAAACCATTAAACAAGGTTAGCTTTAGTCGAACCAAACGCATCGTACACACTGGCTCTTTCCCACCACGACGAAACGACGAGCACAAGCTGCTTGAACCTGAATCATCCCGCTGTGCTTTGTATGCTAACGTAGGTCCGTCTCTAGATCTGGACTCTGGATTAAAACTGGATCAGTAAACGTGGCGTCTCAGTAAACGTGATAATATCGGCAACGCTAGCGAGGAGCTTCACCGAGAGACGCCAGGACCACAGAGGCGGCGGCCTTCCGAGCACGAGTGCGAGCACGTGAAACAAAGGCCAGGCAGCTAGCGCCGCGGCGGTAATGAAAATAAAATGTTAATATGAATTTTTCATGGAGGAACCTGCGCGACAGTTGCCGACGTGTGCGTTTTTCCCTCCGCGATGCATTATTCAGCAGGAGCGCCCGGCTCGAGAGGGTTTATTCTTACATTTCACTTGAGACGGCGCGAAACTTGATGGAAGCTCTGAATAAGGCGATCATTTAATTACACTGGAATTGGGTAGAATAGGGAGACTCTTCCACTCTTCTTTTACCGGGCGAAATCCGTCTGATGGGATATAAAAATATGGCCGTCTAGTAAAAGTGCACAGACGCACATCATAAAGGGGAAATGACGAGCAGGAAAAGAGAAATTCGGCTACGGAATGGCGGTAATTAGCATCAAATCCACCTCCGCGGTATGCTTACCGCGTCATGCTAATGCGCTAATGGTTCAGAATGATCAACGCGAGACGACTAAACGAGCAAAACGGTCAAATAAACAAGTCAAAAGTGATAAATGTTTGCTAGGTCACTTACCCAAAGCTAGCCAGCATTCGCGGCGTCACCAGCGTCCCGGGGTCGGGCGGGTCCTCCGAAGAACGTGGAGCAGGAAGATCTAAAAGAATCCTGATCCAGGACTTCCCATAAACGGGCTGGTGGTCAGACGCTCCCCCATAAACAGACGACTCAATAAAACCCTGAAATCATGTGACGTTCCCAGCAAAAGCAGCTTTAATTCAAATATTTACACTGTACAATCACATCATGAGCAGTAGAATATGGGGTTTGTAGTGGGGGGGGGGGTCCGGCGGAGGTCATCGTGGTCCTCTTCTTAGTTCTCCTCTCTCCCCCCGAACCTGCCGCCGGAGCTGCGGTCGCTCCTGGTCAGCACAGAGTTGAGTTCGTTCATCAGACTGGGGGGCAGGGTCCCCCCCTGGCCCAGGGCCGGCCTCCTCTGGGGGAACCTGGAGCCGCCCCCCAGGGAGAGAGGCGAGGGGTGGGAGTGTGGGGACGGGGAGGAGAAACGAGGCTGGTGAAGGTCCGCAGAGTTGGGTCGGAGCGGGGCTTCCCGAGCCATCGTGTGGCCCCGCCTCTCGGCCGCGCCGGCGTCCCGCTGGGGGGCGGAGTCCTTGGCCAGCCTGGTGCTCAGCTCGTCCATGTACGCGCGCCCGCCGCTCGGCTGCCCGCCAAAAGTTCACGCACGTTACAAAATGTACAAGCGTCTCCCGGAAGTTGTTCACCTGGACGCTCACCTGCGCGCTCGAGTCCTGCTCCGACGTCCCGAAGGTCACCTGACCTCTGCTGGCACCGCCCCCTCTGGAGGGCTTGGCCCCTGCGGCTTTTCTCCGGGTCGCGGCCTTGGGGCAGAGGTCGGAGCCGAACTGGACACAAAGAGCGGAGATCGTGACTGGCCGGACCGGAATCTCTCCACTCGGACATTTGTCCTAATGGGAGAACGTCTGGAAGCAGAGCGGCGCGTTCCCGTCTGGCCGCCGTTTGCTCTCCAGACAAACTTTGCTAATAATGTCTCCCTTTATGTGGGCGCGACCCGCGGACCTTCAGAACCGGCTCGTCTTTAACAAATCCTTGTTTCATTACTGCCGTGACCCGTCCTTCACCTTTATGCCGTTAGCCGCACCCGCCGCCGCCATCCATCCCGCCTAGCTTCAAAATGAGGCCCTCCATCAGCGGTTGCCATGGAAACTGTCAGCGCGCAGGCCTAGCTAACAGGTGAGAATGGCGCAGCCCTCTTTGTCTTCTTCCTCACATCGCTTCTCTCTCTCTGCCCCTACAAAAAAAAAACCTCCGTCCTTCTCACCAGCTCAGGCGAGTGGCGCCGACAGTCCCGATATTTAGCGGATTTGGGATCAATGCTAATATTTTCAGCCGCATGGAAGCCGCGACGGGTTTAGCCGAGCTTCCGCTAAAGAACAGAGGAAAGTCACCGAAATAAGCACCCGGAAACAGGAGACAAAAGTTGCCCCCCCCCTTCAGATCAATTGTCTGCTGACAGCGTTGGCCTTTATGTCGGCTAGCCCGGAGCGTGGCGCTAAAAGGCTTTTACGGTAAGCACCTGTGATAAACAGTGACGCCGCGCAGACGAGTTCCCATAACGGACGTGAGATGTGCTGAGAGAACAATAACGCCGACACCAAATCTCAATCTGCGACTCGATATCTGGGAATCGGCTCGCTAATGTGACCAGGAGGCGCCGCGGCTACGTTTAAGCGCCGGAAGAAGGGTGAACAATAAAGGCGGGGGTCTTACACAGCCACGGTCTGCTAGCTTTAGCGTGCATTATTTATGTGGCGCGTGCTGCGTCAGCGACAACACTTAGCCGTATCTGGGCGCTAAGCGCCACAATGTGATTGTTATGGTCGCCTTGGCCTCGTTCTCGCAGCTTTTCCACCAAATATGATTTATGCCGGCGCCGAGTGACCTGGAAAACTTTACGTTCCTCTGCGTGTGCGCGCTCCCTCGGCGTAGCGGCGCCATGGGGGAGGAAACGCGGCGCGTCTTCCGGCGGAACGAGACGAGGGCGGATTGTGAGGTTTTCGGAGCGAGGGGAACTTCCTCCCGCAGCGCTCCGGTCACCGCAGGTTGGCCTCGTTAAAACGGCGAGCTAGCGCACGGGCGCGCTAATGCCGATCTTACCTTCATCCTGATGATGTCCGTCACCCAGCCGACCTGCGCCTCCCTCGTCTCGCAGCAGAAATGCCTGAGGAGGGAGAGTCCGGTCACACACACGGTTCCGCCTCGTTACGGAGTCAGCTGATTGGACGCGGCGGCTCACGCCGTTAGCTGAGTCTATTTTCAGCTAACGGTGGGCCGGCTGTCGCACTCCCGATGATAAAGGCAACGCAGACCGACGGTGTCAATTAAACCCGTCAGCGTCGACGCTTCTACGACGTTTATTTCCGTTTTTAAAAGCGCGTGAGGAGAATAAACGTAAAAATGTGACGACAATCAATGAGCGGAAGAAGCTAAATATGTATTATTTTACTCAGGAGATCTGATCCGCTGATGTTCCTGAGCTACATTTAAAGTAACTGAGCCAGGTTCCTACATAAATTGCGTCCAGTGCCGACTCGTGCTAGCGTTAGCTTTGTTTTTAATGAGCAAAAGAGCATTTCTGAGACTCTAAACGCGCCCGCAGCCCCACTGCTGCCGCGGAGCTCCTTCACTTTTCAAACTTTGCGATTGTTTCCGGTCTTCGGTCGCTCCGATCAATTATTGACGAGCCGAATCGCGACACTCACCACTGTTGTTTGTCCGTGCAGACGGTGAAGCCCCAGCTGTCAAGCGAGAAGGACACAGGTCAGAGATCTGCAGCCTGGAAACCTTCAGCGAGCTAGAGATGGCGGTCGTTAACTTGTTTTTAAGAGCTTTCGCCTTTCACAATGATTTAGCTTAGCGGCAGCGACTCAGACGCCCACAAAGAGCAGAGTTTTACAGTCTGTTTGTGTAGGTTCAGCTTGGCAATTACACAAAAACTTGAGTCGAAAACATCCTAAATGCATCTGATCGCTAGCTTTGCTAGATCAACCAATTTTAGCAACAATCTGTTAATTAGCAACAAGAAAGAATGTGCTGAAATGATTTTCTGATTAGCATTTGCTCTGATGTTGAAACAAAGGACTTTGCTGTTCTTTAGAAAACTTTATTATACAAACCTTTTGGTAAAGACATTAAAGCAACTATGCTAGTTCAACACATTATGTGTCTGGAATTAGCCTCTTAGCGCGCCGTCTCATTTGAAACTCTGGATTCCGTCCGTCTTTATTGAGAAGACACCAGAAAGCTTCCTCCTTAAGGTGGAGGCAGCCTGCTTCAAATCCAAGGCGCTAACATTAGCATTGTCAGGATTAATGACTGCACTTCCACTGCTCACATGTTTGGAAACGACCTTATTAAGCTCTTACCAAAGTGTACAAAACAGAAGCTATGAGCAGCTAACCTATTAGCCTGTGAGGAGTCTGGAGAGGTGGATACCAGCAGTAATGAAGTTAAAGCCAAGCAGGAAGTGGCTGACAGGAGGCGGAGAGGCCACCCGGCTGCCTGGGCTCCGATCCCGAGGACCCTCCAGCCGCTCCGATCCCGAGGACCCCCCTCCTAATGAGCTGCCTCCACCCTCTCCGTCTTCCCGTCTCCGGTCCGTCACTTCCCCCCTCGACCGTGTCGCAATAAAGCGCCGGCGAGCGCCGTTCGTCACGCTTCCCCGGTCCCCAAAATTCCGACACGGGGAAAATTACGAGGAATTATTCTTGGCTAATTACGACGGTCGTCCGACCCGGAGGACCCGCTGAAGGTTCAGCAGACGGTTAAATCAAACTGCCGGCGGCCAAATTTTATCATTTGTTTGGGTTAAAATCTCATTAAAATCGGGAAAATATACGACGGGGTCGCGACTGCTTCCTGGTGAAATGGAACTGGGCATAAAGAGAGGAAAAACACACTTTCCAGTCAAGAGGAAGAGAAAGGAATGACAGGAACGCTGATCCCAAGGAAGCGTTTTACCTGGTCGGAGGTTTGAGCTTCCTCTTCAGGCCCAGGTAACATCTGGCAGAATCCAGCTGCATCGTTTTCTCGGCTTTAGCGCCCTGCAATTAAAGAGCGACCCAGCTTCAAAGCATCGCCGCGGGGCAGATCAAAGGCAGGACAAAGCTTCACGCCTCCGCCGAGCGACCTCGCCGCTTCCCGGCGACATTAGCAGAGAACGATAATAGCGTAGCAGCCGGAGACGGCGGATTATAATGACACAACCTGATATTTGGAAGACGCGTCGCAGCCGCGTATCGACCGCCGGCGTCGCTCCGCCTCCGTTATTTATTCAAATAAATCTCTTGTTTCAGGCGGCAGAGATGAGCACAGAACCGGGCCCCCCAGGGAGGGCCCCCTGGGAGGCCCCCCTGGGAGGGCCCCCTGGGAGGGCCCCCCTGGCTCTGGCCGCCGTCGCTCCTCGTTTCGATTCCTGCTTTCCCCACATTAGCATGCTAACGCTGGTTTGGCAGGATCGGCCTTACTTTGATGTCCCTGTAGAGCCGCAGCGTCTCCGCGCTCAGGACCGCGTACTTGTCCTGGAACTTGTGTCCCGACAGCAGTTTGGAGGAGCCGTCGCTGAACTTCAGACCGCCGCCTTTGGTGTAGCGCTTCAGGTCGCAGGCTAAACACAAGAGAAGACCTTTGTGACGAGGAGCGACACCCGCAGGTTTCAGTGAATCGCGCGAGTTTAAAAGGTCCGCGCTGGCTCCCGAAACAAAGGACTCGGAATTTTAGCGAGCTAGCTTCCTGCCGCGACAAGAGTCGCAATAGCACAGCATCATCTGCATAGACGGGTAGTTAAAGTGAGCAGCTCCAAATAAAGCGTTCAAATCCGCTCCTCTACCTTTCTTCTCAGCCACCGGGAACTTCTTCAGGACAAGACAAGCCGAGCGGGGGCTCTCCAGGCCGCTCCAGTCCAGCACCTGCTCCAGGATCTTCTCGCTGTGGTGCAGCGGTCGCTCTGTGGGGGACCAAAGAAGGTCGTGAACCCGCCCCAGCAGCAGGAGA
This sequence comes from Takifugu flavidus, assembly GCF_003711565.1. NCBI lineage: Eukaryota > Metazoa > Chordata > Actinopteri > Tetraodontiformes > Tetraodontidae > Takifugu > Takifugu flavidus. The sequence continues at coordinate 928,505 of NC_079522.1, forward strand.
CCTGCGGCTAATTCACCAACCCCGCTAACGACACGCAGTTTTTCTGTCGGCTTCGTTGACTTTACACATTCGAAACTGATTATAAAAACACACCCAAGTGTAAAATACCGTTATTATTGGTGCTAATTGGCGGAGGGCGTGTCCCCTCGACCAGAGGAAGGAAGTAGACCCTCCGGCCCTGCGGTGGAGGTGGAAGGAGACGCGGTGGCATAAGTTATTCATGACCGAGGGCTTATCTCCTCCCTGGAATCTCTGCAGACCCGGACCGTGGAATTAGCTCCTCATTCCCCAACAAATATTAGCTCCCTCTTCCCTGCCTATTGTCCTCGATAACAGTGTTTATCTGTAGCTAGCCGCTAAAATGGCTAATTAATGCACCTTCCCCTCCCGCCTTTATGGCTTTATGAGCGAAACCTGTCACGCCGCCGCCTCCACGGTACCTGTTTACTCTCCCTCGCACATATCGCCGTGGAAAATAGCGGCGGCGAAGGCGCTCAGTATTCAGCAGGACTCCGGCTTTAGAGGAGGACGTGGCGTCCTCTGGAACTTTATGTGAGGAAAAACAAACACGAGAGCTCGCGTAAACTCTCGATGAACCGATGGAAGGGGCGGGGGAGGGGAGGGGGCGCCAGCTCAGCAACTTTGGCGACACGGCTCAACTTTGACTTCCCCTCCCTCAAGCGTGCGATCAAACGCGGCCCGCGAGAGACGGCGGGCGGCGCCGGCGCATATTAATGCCCGATGAGGCGGGTCGGCTCCCCGGGTTGGTGGCGCGAGGAAGACGGCTGTAATTCCTGACATGTGACGGGGAGGATGATTAATTAATGCGCCGCTCACCGGGCTGACGCGGCCCCGCTAACGTCTCGGCGTGCGGCGGAGTTCACGGTCAACGGTCGCCGGGGCGACGGCGTCCGCCGTCTGGCTTCAGAGGCGCCGCTTACGTGAAACGAAACAGCCGAAATATTTCCAATTAGCGCGTTAGCTCGTTCGGCCGTGGTTCAGGGGACAGAGGAGAAGCAGTGATTTACGTCTTGTCGCGGTGCCTAAAAGCGCTAATCACTTTGCCTCCGAGGATCCTTGTGCACAGACAGACGTGTAATAGATACAGAAAAAGTAGTAAATCATCTTAATTAAGGATTTTCTTCCCCTCTAACGAGAAGAAAGCATATTCTCCTCATTTTGATTGAAAGAAAATGTTTAATGTATTCAAATAGATGCTCAGAAACATTAATTAGGGTTTTTTTTGTGCTTGTTAGCTAACAAATCCCAGTACAGAGCCACTGGTTTGGTTGGTTTGAGCTTCAGATCAACAATTTAGACTCTTTCAGATTGAACATGGAACACGTTCATTTTAGCATCTCTGTGATCAAAGCACTAGCGCTAGTCGTTAGCCTTCCACGGCGTTGGCGGTGTCCACCTAGTGGTGGTTTGGGGTACTGCTGCGTTAATGCGCATCCGTAGCAGGACACCGAGGCCGAGAAGATGGTGAAGCTGGTGGAGACAGTGTTGAGCCGGAGGTCGGAACCGTCCGCACCGAGAACCCGGTTCCCAGTACCTAGCTCTCCGTTCTCGATGACCTCAAAGGTGGTCCAGGAGTCCTCCTCCGCGAAGGTCACGTTCTTCATGCCGAGCGCCGTCTCTGCCAGCTCCGCAGACGTCATGCTGGGGGACACCTGCAGCCAACAGGACACGAGAGGGTCAAAGGTCACGCAAGCCGGGTCGCAGCGTTCCGCCGGGTTCCAGGCGCAGTTCAGACTTCCTGGAATTCCAGAGAAGGCTGGTTTAACGTCTGATTCCACCTGACCCTCTTCCCCCAAGGGATGAATGCGAGCTCGACTGCCTCACACACACACACACACACACACACACACACACACACACACACACGGTACCTTGATTAAACAGCAATTCTCGGGCTCTCTCTTTTCCAGGTAAACCTCAAAGATCAAGTCCCCAGCCGGAGCGAACTGGGGAGGCAAGAAAGCAGGAAAAAAACCAGCAAATGGAGTCAGACAGAGATCAGCCGAATTACCAAAACAATGCAGCCGCCTTAATTGGCTTTCCGTGGAACGTCGGAGCTCGGCGCCGGATGAATCTCAATCGGGGGAAGTGAGGGAAACTGTTCCGTGGCTGCAGACAAAAGGTTGTTTTCTGAGGTGGAGGCCGGCGAACTCAATCCCGCCGCTGCTAAATCCCGACTCAATAAAGTCGGCAGGGCTGGAGGAACCTCAACGTTCTTTCACAGTGGTTCTGATCCGGTTTCGTGCACAAGCGCTCCCACTTTTTAGAGGCTCCTTCTTATTTAGCTCCACACCAGGAAAACAACTTTAATTCACCCTGGAAGGGAGTCGTTAGCAAAAATAGCCACCGTCTTAGATTAGCTCAGCATTCGGGGTGCATTAGCCTTACAGGATATTAGCCAGAAGTGCTAATATCCTGCACAAAAACACGATCTCTGACCACGTATGAATGTCTTCTCTCCATATTAAAACATTCAACAGTTTACGGAGCTAAAAAAGGATAAATCGTTCACCAGAGGAGTAGATTAGCTAAACATTAGGGACGCATTAGCCCAACAGGAAATTAGCTAATTTTATTGACAAAAACAAGATCCCAGAACATGCGTGAGTGTCTCCTGTCCACAGAAACAGCAGTGATTCGGACCACAGCACCAAATAACAAAGGAAAACCTGGCGGGAATTCGGCTGCAAAACCTGGAGGCTACAAAAAAACAAACCCTTTATTTCCTCCGAAAATTACGGCTACTTTTGGCGTTTAACGGCTCAGGTGAACTCGGGTCCATTACTGGCTTGAACTGGAAGAACTATCTGGTGATTAGAGGGAAGGGCCCACTTCTGACTCCACCGGCCCCCGAATGACAGAGAAATTACAGTCATCCGCGACGGCCGAGCACAAGCTGTAATTGTGAAAATGTCTCGCGCAGCTACGGCGGCGCCGAGGACGCTCGACCGCCTCCTTCTGAGGTCTGATGTTAGCGAAGGAGCCGGCTTCAGAAAACCGGGGAGGGGGTTGTTCACGGCTGTCGGAGGAAGAAAGAGGAGAAAAGCTTTGATTTCTCTTCTTCAAAGCAACTCAAAAAGATCCTATTTTATCGGAAAGTGGCCAGATTCCGTTGAATTTAACGTTTGTTTTTAATTGCATCGGACCGTCAGTCGGTCTCACTTTGATCAGTCCTGAAGTGTGAAAAAGTGGTTGGTATTTAGCGGGATGCTAACATTTTAGCATGGCTCGCATGCAGAGGGGAGAGAAGAGAGCGAGATCGGATCATGGGAACGTTTAATTAAACACTCCGATGAATTTAAGTCGTGTTGGAATGTTAAATCGTGCCTAAAATAAGCAGCCTTATTAGCTCGCTCGTTCCCTGGTTCCCTTTAATGAAGGAACCAGGAACTGAGCCCTCAGAACCAGACGCCGCCGTGCCGCGCTTCACCTCAGACGACCGTGTTCTGACCCGGCTGACCCCCAGAGCCGAGCCAAACCGCCATCAACGAATTATTTCAGATCCCAACAGAAGCGGCTGCTTTAATTAGCCCCCTCCCCCGCTTAGCTGAACGTTTTTCCCGGTTGAGGGATCCGGCTGTACGTGACCTGACGGAAACCTAACGTGAACCACAGCGGACGTTCCCCTCACACCGCCGAGAGACCCCCCGAAACGAGCCGATGCATGCGGCGCCAAAGCTAACGCCCGGCTGCGGCTCCCGTTCGGGCCTACCGTGGCGTCCTTCTTGTCGTTCCAGCGTGTGATGAAACCGTTTTCTTTCTCCATCTGCTGCGCCCGCTCCTCGTCCACCTGCGGGGAAAAACGGGACAGACGCGGCTGCGGGTCATCGGGGGGGTCAAAGGTCGTGTTTGCTCGCAGCTACCCTATTACGTTAAACGAAGAGATCGTTAATGGGACCAGAAATCCAACGTAAACTGTTTTAGTGGATCCATGATGGCTGAGTTGCAAACCTGCTTACGGTAGCGTCACGATAGCCGGCGTTGGGAATTTCCCCGCGCGTAATGCTAACACAGCTAGCAAAGTGGCGACGGCGGCGGCGGCGTTGTGACAAAAACACCTCCTCGGTTAGCCGCCTGCCTCGTCGCTTCACTGCTAACGTTACCAGCAGCAGTTTCCTGTTGTTAACGGCGCCACCGGCCGGTTCGGGGGAGGAAACTCTTCCAAACATCGGAACGAGAGGGATGCGCGACGCTCCGCTGAGCGCTAGCATCGGGCAGCCTTCCAAGTGTAACGCTGATCCCGCCCCCGTCAGAACAAAACGATCTGCTCCCCAGATGGCTGCGGCGAGACGGCGTAAATAAAGTCTCGCCTGCCCAAATATTCGATAAAAAAATTACGTTTTCCAGACTGTGATGATGGAACGAACGCTAGGTCGGACGAACGCCACATTTCCGGAGATAAACGGGCCCAATTAGGGGCGACGCTAGCAGGCGGCGGTTTTTAACCCACGCTGAAGAGCAGGATGTAGTTCCTGATGAGGTCGTTGACCACGGCGGCCTCCTGCGGCGTCCGGCCCTGAGTCTGGAACAGGCACGGCGAGAAGACGGCGGCCAGCTTCTCACTCGGCATGTGGTTCAGGTGGGAGCACTGGTGGATCCTGGGAGACGGGGGCGGGGTTAGAGGCGGAGCCGAGCATTTCCGCGTGTGTGCGTGTGTGTGTGTGACGCACCTGTACAGGTGTTGCAGCAGAGCCTCCAGCGTCGACCTGTTGACCTTCGGTAAACTCTGGATAAAAGTCGAGTATTTCTTCACTCTCCGGCTCTCGTCCTTCTCGTCTACAGCCACCACAGAAATATTTACGGCGACCAAACTTCAAACGTTGGCAAATAAAACCTCAGATTCGGGCGTTTTTGTACCCAGAGCCGACACCCAGTAGGGGTAGAGCTCCTTGGCCAGGAGGGCGTCCTCCACCTGGGACAGGAAGTTCTTCAGGGTGTCCGTCACGTCCTCCAGGCGCTGCTCGTTCTCCCTCAGCTTCACGTTGCGAGCGTCTCTGGTGAACTCCTCCAGGAGCTGGGCCGCCCGCTCGGGGTCCCCCTGCCTCTGGTAGACCCCCTCCTGACACAAACCTGGGAGAACCGGAGAACTGACGTTTGGTGGTCGAACCCCCCCCCCCCAGGTCCCCATTAGGCCTGGTTCTTTCTCACCGTACTGGGTGACAAAAGCAACGCAGCTGTCCACCACAATGGGGACGCCGTTCTTGGTCAGCTGCTGGTCGCCCAGGTCCCTGCTGTCCGTGCCGGCGGCCAGGGCGATGGCGGCGTGCCACACGGAGAAGTCGGTGGCGTTGAAGCCGTGGATGTAGAGGGTTCTGAGCCAGACAGGTCAAAAGGAGAAAAGCCTTTGGGGTTGTTTTTGTCTCTTTCATGCAGGACAATCTTCACGCCAAGAACAAAGGTTGATTTATTACAAAAAGGAAAAGCGGCGCGGAGTCATTAAGCAACCGCCAAGATTAAAGCGAGCGCCGCTTCCCCAGGAGGTTTGATCCAAAACAAGCTAACAAAAAGCCATTAATGGTGTAAACAAGTGTCGCGCTTTAATAAAAAGGCTTTTTCGGCAGCTTTAAGCCAGATCTCCTCCAACGAGAGCAAGGCTAAATTAACGCCAACCCAATTAGCTGCGAAGGACCCACGTACCTTCTGCCCTCCACCATCAGCAGGACCTGGATCTTCTCCTCACCCTCGGTGTGAGTGGAGACAGCTGGGGGGGCATGAAGACACTTATAAGCGTGAAGAACTGGATTAAAAACGTGGGCTGTTTCAGAGGAGGCCCATCAACATAGTTAACATTTAGGATAAAGCTATTAGCGTTAGCCTTTTATCTCGGGCGTACAGTCCAGCCCCAATAAAAAGGAGACATTAGCGACTCAAAAGCCGAAGGATAATATCTTAAAATCGGTGGATTCAAACGATCTCTGATGAAAGTAACGAGCGCACAGAGGAGTGCTAAAAATATGCACGAGGCTCTGTTGCCGAGTCTCCTAGCAACGACCGCGAGCGGCGTTATCGCACCGTCTCTGCTCAAATAATGCATAAAACCTAAGAAAACAAATCCGTAAACAATGTTTGAGAGCCGCGGCGCGCTAATGGAAAAAACCCGTCGAGAAGGTTACAGCATTTATCGGGGAGTTACGGGAACAGTCTGACAGCCTGAAAGACGGAAAAAAACATTTGCTTTTTTCCAGCAGTTAGATAAAAAGTTCTGGATCGACTTCCTGACTGATGTCGTTTTCATTCCACTGTTAGCGGAGTCGTTGCGCCGCTGATTTAGCGATAATTTGCCAGAGCCAGAGGTCCCGGTAAAAGGATTACTGTTCTTTAACTTGACAAGAGAGACAATCTTTTCACCTCCGTTTCACAAGTCTTTGCGCTAAACTGCTAAAGAGGAAATAAATTTAAAAAACAACAACAACAACAACAACCAACAAACCGACGACGACAGTCAGACTCGAATCCAACAGATTTCCATCCAATGTCTAAAATTCGGGATGAAAGAGAGTCACTAAATGATGCTGATGCTCGTTTTTAAACGCAAATCAAGGGCCTGGCGCGGGTTTATCCTGATGCTAGTTTTTAAACGCAAATCAAGGGCCTGGCGCGGGTTTATCCTGATGCTAGCAAAAGAATGTGCTTGGATCAAAGTTCCTCAACGGTTTAAACACGTTAACGATTTTAATCGTGACTTTTACGGAATCATCCCAGACCTGTGAAGGAGGAATACGCTCACTGTCCCGTAGCTGAGGGATCCTTTTCCCTCCTGGACGCAACATCAGCTCAAAGAAAAGAATCTTCTCCAGAGGAGAAACAAAAAAAAAACGCAGAATCGCTGCGAAACGCCTGCGAAACGTCGCCCGGGCGTCTGTAATCACTGAGGTGAACGGATGCTAAACGACAACTCCCACATGCTTCCCTGCTGCCATCTGGCACCATCCGCCGCACCGCCAGACTGCGGAGAGGATTCCAGCCACGGAAAACCGAGACCTCCGCTCCTCGCCGGCAACCACGACCAGATGCCGTCAGACAAGCGAGGAGGAACCGCAGCCGCCGGCACTCCGACACTAAAGACGCGTCTCCGGGATGCTAAAGCTATTCCTGATGAACTCGGATGCTGTCAGAATAATCGCTGTGGTCGCGGAGGCCGTTTCCCAACGTCGGCGAACCTCAGTAAGTTGCCGCTGTCGCCCCCCTTGGGGAAATGCATTGTGGGACACCGAGCTGTCCGACTGGATAAAGTGGCCACAGCAGGATCGCGTCTGGGAAACCCGTGCGCGGGATTTTGCGAATTTCGGGTCGCAACTGCAGAGCGGAGAAGACGAGAGCGGCGTATTCTGTTGTAGCGGTAGCGTTAGCATTAGCAGTCACAGTAGAAGAGATTATCTTCAGCAACCGGGAGCCAACTGGTGATAAAACAAATTTAATTAGTGCAAAAGTACATCAGTTGGACTCTTTTTTGGCTAGCGCTCTGTTCTTTGTCGCCTTTGTTCGCTGGGCCGAACAACAAAAAAAAACAATTAATCCGCGCGTCTCTCTGAAGGAGCCGTTTTCTCTCGACTTTCGTTGGCAGGTTTTCATCGGCGCCGCGTTTCATTTGTTTCCAAACAAACAGACAAAAGCGCAGAACTTCGCAGATTGATGTCGACTTAAGAGAGGTTTATTAGCGCCGTTATCAGGTAGGAACGCGTCTGAACAAAGCGCGGAAGTGCTCTTTAATCCGCTCGCGGCTCAGCGGGAAACTTTTCACTAGCGTGTTTGTGTGACAGGAAACCAAATTTGCGGCCTCGTTTCCTGTTTAATTGTTCACTTTCATGTCGCTTCTGGGCAGTTCGCGGCGCTTCCGCGGCTACGTTTGCCCACAGACGCAACTTCGGCATCGGCGGATCAAGCTAAGCGTGTTCCTGGAAACGGTTCAGAGGTTTGGCGGGAAAACGTCAAACCACAGGTGGAACCGGAACAGCAGAGAGTGGATTAAAGCAAAAATGTCTGCTCTGAGATTAGCGCCCCCTGCTGAGAGACGTCAGGACCGGGGCATTCCCAGCCGCCGCAGGCGTGAGCCCTTTAACACCCGGAATAGCAGTTTTCTTTTAAGCTAGTGTGCAGCTAGGGGCTATCACAGGGCCTATTAGCACTGGAGAATGACTCGGTATCCAGTTAACTTCAAAGCAAACAGGAATCGCCAACTGTTCCCTCTTTGAGCGGAATCGTGCGTGGACGGAGAAGATTCCACTCGTAAATACGCTCGGCCGCTGTCCTGATTTTAAAACAAGCGGAGCGGGAAGGTTTTCTTTTCCCCCCAGTTAGCCGAGACGCGCGCCGAGAACGTTCCTGCAAATGAGTTGAAATGTTTTGATTTGGGGGAATTCGGACTCATTTGTGTAGCGTGACAGGCTAATGATCCGCCGGCAGAGGCCGTCACCTCCGCCCGCCGCCCTCTGATGCCGCTTATTTGTGTTGGAGACACTTTTGACACCAGAGAAAATGATTCATTGTCCCTCAAAAAGAAAGCCGAGTTATTTTAGAACAGGCTTTTTTCCCATTCGTGGCTTCGTGGAAGTTTTTTCTCCACTTTTATGGAAGAATATTCCACCATCAAAGAGCAGAGATCAAAGGATAAAAGAGCCGATCAGACACGTCGAGCCATAGATTAACCGCTAATTCCCCGCCACCCTGCCAATCACACACCTGTAGGCGTGGAGGTGAATCACCTCTGGTCTTTATCCCGCCCTCTGCTTGCAGAGGCTCCGCCCCCTCCGACAGTGTTGCAATTCATCGCGTTTTCAAAAACTTCTTGCCCACTAATCTTCGGTCCCGGCCTTGTTGCACCAATGACTTTAGCGCCACAGTGGAAGCTAGCCACTCGTGTTAGCGACCTGCGCGATGACACCAGTTGTCCCGTGTCCCCAACAGACGCGTCCACTCCGGACCCAGAAAAGCCCCAAACTGATTTACGGCCCCGCTAAAGGTCGTCTTTCAGCGCCGCCTGTTTGCCCAAACTGGAGTCATCCCGAAGATAAATGTAATTTTTTTTAAAAAAGGAAAAAACGAGTGTCTCGTTATCTATATAAAAACTGCGAGACTCGAATTAACTCGGCGCCGTCTCCGGCGGTGACATTTATGATCAGAATAAATTCAGTTTAATTCCTTTAATTTCTCGCCCAGCGTCACAAGATGTAGATATTTTTACACAAAGGCTTAACGCCGCGCATGCTAGCGCTAGCGACAGAGAGTAGGGCGCGGCCAAGGTTGGCTAGACGCGCCGCGCCGTAGCAGCCGGCGTGAACGTATGAGGAATAAATCCTCCCGGTGTACTTTACTATCAGGAATTATCGTAAACTCGTGAGAACACATCATAATAATGCCGTTAGCCTCACAATGGTCTGTTAATTAAACGCAGCGCAGCAGCAAAAAAGCTAACGGGGTCGTGTATAGAGACTGTACAGTGTTTTTTCCAGTGTAATTAGATTCTTTCTCCGCTTTTAAAGGCTGAATTATACTAAAATAATGCAATGTATGAATATAGAACGCTCCGTTCTCAGACCCACCCACAGGCTGCTAATTACGCTAAGAGCAATTTGCCTACTGTGAAATTAATAAGTTTGCTACAACGACCAAAACAGATTCTCTAATTGCCGTCATTTATCGAACAAACAGATTCCAAACGTGGGTTTTTCCCACGGAGCCGCTGCGGTTCTTACTGAGCTCCTGCAGCCGTTTGAGCTGAAGGACCGCCTCCTCGCCGTCCCGCTGCCCCGCGCTGAAGTGCAGGGCCGAGCCCGCCAGGACGAACCAGCCGGGCCTCCAGTGGTACAGGTCGTGGCCCTCTTTGTAGTGCAGCCGGCCAATCAGCTCGCTGTCCCTCCGCACCAGCGCCTCCACCGTGGGGGGGACGAAGCACTGCCGGTCACACACACCAGAAAAGGGAGTTTTTTTAACCTCCACAGCTGCATCTCGCCTCCGAAGGTGCTCAACAGCCGGCAGGTATCCCCCCCCTCCCCACCACCAACCCCCCCCCCCCACCACCCCAGCACTGCTCTGCCATTCAAAGTGGGACAGGTGGGGACGGACAGCTGCAGCGGCGCTAGCTGTGGTTGCGATTAAAGGGATGAAACAGGAAGCGGGGGGGACTTTTCTCAGCTGTGTATGTGTGTGTGTGGTGTGTGTGTGTGTGTGTGTGTTGGGGGGGTGCAGACACTCGTCGGTCTAGCGAGAGGCAGTGCGGGGGCTCGAGAGAAAGATGAAAGTGGCGGAGGGATGTGCTCGCTACTGCTAACCTGAAGTGGCAAACAAACTTTGTGTGTGTGTGTGTGTGTGTGTGTGTGTGTGTGTGTGTGTGTGTGTGTGTGTGTGTGTGTGTGTGAGCACTCTATGCACCTTTGTCAGTGCCTGGATCCAGTCCTGCTGCGTCTCCTGCGTCTCCGCTCCGACGTTCAGCACCCGCTCCGTCTGCAGGTAGAGCTCGGCGGTGAACGCGGCGCTGCCGGGAGGAAAACACGGGAAGAGGCGGGAATTAACCTTAAAAATGATCCGAAAAAACCTCCCCAGAACGAGCGCGTGTTCGCGGGCGTCTGAAGCAGATGCTCTTTCCAAAAGTGAGAAATATTTATTTCTCACACACAACAGAAGTGGAAGCATGGCACCTATTTAAAAAGGACCTATATCGCCATGGCAACCAGTCCATTTTACCCATTCTGCAGAGATATAAAGCTAACGGATCGTTAATATTTACATCAAAGCAACTAGCGTGTTTCTACAACAGGATGGTAGCATTCAACAATAATGTTGTTGTTTTTGTCTGGACCACGTTAGCAAGCTAGCTAAAGCTAGAGAATTAGCTCTTGAGAGATGACAACTGGTCCTTGGACGACATGTCGAGCTTTGAGAGCAACGAAGATGCTCAGGTTGTTCGTAAGGTGGCAGCTATCATCACTAGCGTCGTTGGCGTTCCTTCCCGGGTTGCTTTTCCAGCTCCCAGCTTCCGAACCCCTGACTGCTCCGGCTCGCCGACACGTGTAGGTGAGAATGTTGCTGTCAGAGGCAAAAAGGCGGCTATTAATCTTTGTTGCTCTTTCTCCTCCTCCACTTTCTGCGAAGGCGCAGGGGTTAGCGTATCGCTATCTTAATGGTTTGAACTGGAACCTCGGAAAGCTGCAGCGAGCGGCCGGCCGGGTGGGGGGGGGGTCACCACGCGTCTTCCCCGCACTTCTCCGGGGAACCGGCGAAAGGCGGGTGTTTGTGTGGCCTGGTGCGACCTTTCCGCTCTTCCTCCTCGTAGCGGTGGAGGTGCCAGGGGGCTTGTTAGCGGGGGGGGGGGGGCGTCCCAGAGGGACAGCGCGGCAACTCGCCGGGCCAACGGCGTCGTAAAGGAGGGACGGGAGATGAGCGCTGGCATTACGAGCGCGCCGGAGGGTCGAGCTCTTCATCGATCTTTAAACGCTTTGGGTCTTCTTCGGCGTCACATTTAGCTCCGGCGTAGCCTAGCTAACCAATGTCGGAGCGGGGGAGGGGCTGAAGCAAATGTCGTGGAGCTACCCAACGCCAGATAACAGAACGAGTAATTGGGAATTGAAGCAAAAGTTTTTCCAAGGTCAACGTCGAGGTCGGAGGCACTTTTGTTAAAAAAAAAAAAAAAAACACGGAAAGTCCGGGAGAAAATATCGTAACTGGTCGCCAGCCCACACGCTCCCTCTGCTTTACTTCCTCCGGAGCCGGTTTGGAATATTCATGCGACTCCGGCGGACGGGTGTCGGGGTCCGCTCCCAAATTACCTCGCCGCTGTGTTTAATGGAGGCGACACCTACGGCGTCCTGTCGCGCCGCGATAGGCTAGCTGACGGGAGCGTGTCATCTGCATACGTTAATATTCATGAGCTCCGGAGAGTGGAGAGGTGACGGCGTCCCTGCGCCGGCGTGCTGGGAAAGCGTGCAAGTAAGTGGGAGTTTGGCAGAATTTAATCTGCTAGAAAAATGTCTTCTCTTGAGCCGAAGCTAAGCTAAACACGGCGCCTGGACTCCTGGCTTTAACCTGTTCATCAGAAAGGAGGTGGGATGAGCTAGCCAGATGTGCCACTAACAGCCACATAAATATTTTGCTCACAGATGAGTGCAACGTCCTGTCTTCAGAACAGCTGCTGCCATTATTAAGAGCCGAGCCTGTGCTGGAATCAGGAGATGCTAACAGAGGAACCCAGACATCTGTTTCTTCGAAACTTCAGAGGAAACGTTTGTGGGACGGCAGTTGGAGCCAAACCACGGAGTAAAATATAGAGCTCGTGAAGCCCCGACGGGTTTCTGCTGAACCGAATAACGCTCAAGTTAAGATTATGCTAATGAGCCATATGACGAGGCGGGGAGATTAGCGAGGAAGTCTGCTAGCGCACGTGTCCAAGCAGACTGGAGCGCCAGACAAAGGCAGAAACGTCGATGTGTGTCCTACCCAGCTCCTGTCATGGTCTCCGTGTTGTGGACGGCTAGGCTAACCACCTCGCCGACGTCCACCCTGCCGAGCGCCGCCGCGCTCCGCTCGCTCTCGTAGTAACTCAGGAACCCCCCCTCCAGGGTGCACCAGCGACGGGTCATGTCTGGGGAAAAAACGAGAAAAAAAAATCCACAATGTTTATGCTGCTAACGATGAACGAGGCTAACGCGGCTAAAGCTCGGTCGCTTCTTCGCGGTGTCGACTTCCTGTCAATTCAAATCAATATTCAGGGGTATTAAAAGGTTGTTGCCCCAGCAAAGAAGGGAAACCCCCTAAAAAGACCTATGACTGCTTAAATGTTGTGCGCTGATGTGACGCTAATTAAAACTCGCACTGCTTTTGTTTACGCACATACAACCCTCACTTGTTTACGATGCATGTGTTGGATTAATACCGCCGAGTTGTGCACTCGCATACTGATAAAACCGAACAAATTGTCTCTTGTTGCTGCAGTGAGAGGAGGAAATTAGAGCCTCCGACGTCAGTGAGTGGTTCCTGAGCAATTAGCACCACTCCAGCGCTCGAGAGCCGCTAATAGCTCCGCACGCTAAGGCGGCATTTACAGATGAATCATTTGGAAGTTTGAATAAAAACCAAAGGCAGTTAGCATCCGCAATCAAGTGGTAAAACATGCTAACGACATCCCAGTCACGGAGAGCAGAAGGTTCCGTTAGCATGATGAAAGCGGCGAAGGAGCTTCTGCCGTGTTCATCCGCCTCCGTCGGAACAGACGATTCCGACAGGACTCGAGCTGCGATTGGAAAACTGGGATAAGCACGAGAGAGGCCCGGTTTCTTAGCGCCTTTAAGAAAATGCTGCTAATCTGACCCCCACTTTGCTTCAGAATCATCGTCTCCATCTGACCGTGTGTGTGTGTGTGTGTGTGTGTGTGTGTGTGTGCGTGTGTGTGCGTGTGTGTGTGTGTGCGTGTGTGTGAGCGGGAGACCGTGACCGACTCTGGTATTTAAAGTAATTACCGATCCAATTTTTTCCCTGACAGGCCGCGCTGATCTGGAGCTCCTCACTTCTGTTGCAAATGTGCGGCCAGATTGCCGAGTTCTGCAGAAAATGTCACGTCCGTCATTTTCCCGTCGCGTTTGCGGCGGGAATTTTCCCGCGTCTCCACTTCTTCTGTCCTTCGAACAAAGGGAATGAAAGTAGAGACGTTCCCGTCGCACCGTGGGGAATTCTCGCGTCATCGTCTTCTGAAGCGGCGCACTTGACCTCGGAACAAACGGGAATTATCGTTTCGTTTTATGTTGTTAGCTTAGATGTCACACATCAAAGATGATGACTTTTTTATAAGTTGATTAATAAAAATCACATTTGCCTGATTCGGCTAATTAGAAGCAACAATTATTCAAAAGTTCGAGACATTGTTACTATTTTTTTGTCCGACATCTGGTTAGTTGGCAACTAAATTAGCCGCAGATGCTACAAGTGGGTTTAAATGTTGCGAAAGCTACTCAGGACTGTGGAACAGTCAAAAAAAAGCAACGATTCAGAGTCAACCTGGCTGCAAAGATCTCCTTTACTTTCCCGCCAAAAAGCCTCTTTTAGCCGTTAGCGTAGCTTGACGCAGCCGTGGCCCGTTAACAAGCTCACAGGAAACGGTCGTAGCTTGAATCAGTTGATCTGTTTCACTCGGTCGTGAGAGAATCATTTTTCAGGGGTTCGTCCGTCCAACAATGTGGAAACTCCGGTCAAGGACGCCGAAAATCCCGAAGGTGCCGAACTGGAAACGCATAAATGAGGTGAGACGGAAGTCCAACGGAGTATTAATAGATCTCATTTTGATGTCGGCACATGTCGGATCGCCTCTCATTGGACGGACAAATATATCTATCGTGAAAATGTCTTTAATATCTCCCTCGGTTCCGAAGAGACCGACCCTAAAATTCCCGCTGCGGCTTTGGAAAGCAAATTGCTGCGGGATCCTGGGGGCAGCCCGACCGCGCCCATCGCCCGGAGGATCACTTCCCGAATCGGTCTGAGGAGTGACTGTTGGAACAGCTGGAAGGAGACGACGGGACGCAGGGACGTTAATAACATCGGGAATCAGACCTGAGTGGAGAAAATTCCACCAGGAATCTGGATCTATCCGAAAAAGTGGCGCCTGTTTGTGGTTTCTCCTCGGCGGGTGGGGGGCGGAGCCAGCGCCGACAAAAGGAGCCGCGAAATGGGGCAACAATAGCGCTTGATTGACAATCAGGCAGCTGCGTCCGTTCCCAGCTGGTCCCCGCGCACGCCGTCGGCGCCGCCGCCGGAGACGACTCACGCGACACGTGCCTCCGGGAGCTAAATTGGGCCAATTAGCTTGCGCGTTCACGGCATCTAGCGGCGAAGAATGTTTGTCTTTATTTGTGGGACGCGCATGTTGTCTAGCGGGCCGTCTCTCCAGTTCTATTTTTACCCATAAACCTCCCTCCCGTTTAGCTTGCACTTTATCGGCACGCCCGTCCGCACCTCTTCCCTCCGGAGCGCCGCCCCCCCCCCGTCTCCTCCGCTCACGCCGCCTCCTCCGCCAATCTTCTGCCCATCTCGGCATCAGACTAAAATATCTCCGATGGAGACATCTGCCCGACAGCTTGTCAGGGGGCTGGAAATGGAAATGGAGAAACTGAAGGGATCTGAACGATCCGTCTGTGCCGGAATTACAGCCCGCTTCATTACGGCGAGGGACGGACAGATTCGCCATAAGACGGGGAAAAACCTCACTATCCGAGCGGAGGTTGTTTAAAAACGCGGCGTTCAGGTCGGAACAGGGAAGGTTCCGTTTAGCGTCACGGGACACCAGCCTGGTTTTCATTGGTCGAGAGCTTGGCTAGCCGCGCCAATGCTACCCCTCCACCCCAATAGACTTGTTATTTACGCAGTAGCTAAAGCGCAACGCTTTACTGGATCTAACTTAATGCTAACGTGAAGGTGCGGCCGAAGAGTGCTTTTATTCCTCCTCAAGCTCAACCCATCAATTATTAACTTAACAAAGTCAAAGCGTTAGCTTCAGAGCAGAGCTGCGTCAAAAAATACCTCCTGCCAATAAAGTTCTGACAGGGCCTCCTGGCCGGGCTTTAAGCTTCTGTAGTTAATGTAGCATTAAGGCACAAAAGGTCCGGCTCCACATTACAGGCGCAATAACAACTTATTTATTGGTGGAAATTGTCGGTGCACTTATCTGAAATGGAGCTGTTAGCCGAGCCCACGGAACAAAAGGAGGTGCAAATGGACCTGGATAAACGGAACACCTGTAGCTAACCCCACGGAGCAGCGGCTCATTGTGCTGAGGGCGCTATTCCAGAACCAAAGCTTTTCTTTCTTAGTTTTTACTAAGAATAGCTTCCTTAATCGTGCTGAGAAGACAAAAGAGCTGTGATCAAGAGGATTATGCCCACGCTCGATACAATAAACGCTAGCAGTCAGGCGTTTCAGCAGGTCTATTAGCAGCTTTTAGCCGCTAATTTAACCGCTGAATTTAGGCTTGAACGTGACGCTATTATCCGAAATCTCGCTAGTTTAGCCAAAAAAGTTATGCTGAAATCCTAAATGTCTCTTTTAGATGTGAAAAATCTGTTAGAACGGGAAAGATGCAAGTTTGCTGCCTGAGAGCTCCTCATACTTCCCGCAGACGTGTCTCCATGGAGACGGAGAGGCGTGATGCTTCTCAAACCTGCAGCAAGAGCCCGCAGGTGGAAGCTGGAGCCGAACCACAAAAATAACCTCATATGGCGGCGGCGGCGAAGGAGTGCGAGGCACAGGTGGGACTGGGCTACATAAACCGCCGACCTGGGAATTGGTGTTCGGGAAGAAGGACGGGGCGACGTCCTGAGCTAACTAGCTACTAACTCCTGGTTGAAGCATTTCAACCCTGAAACCACGTTAGCAGGTGCACGTGGATGTGGTGAACGTGGTATAACGGGGGAAACAAAGAGCATCTTCAGGGACTGTTATGATAAAACTCTTCATTCGGACATAAATTCCAAATTAACTTGGATGTTTGTTGTGATTGTAGGTGGTTGGAGTAGATGTGTAGTGGACAGTATCAGTGGACGGGACAAGAGCCACCACGGTGTCCTGGAACCCTGGAACAAACTCAGTTCAGTTAAAGAGAGTCCCACCACTGACATGTGGCCCCTCCCCCACTGTCCCCATCCCCACCCCTCCCCATGTCCACGCCCTCTCTGTCCCCGTCCCCGCCCCCCATGTCCCCGCACCCTCCCCCTCTCGGTCCCTGTCCACGCCCCCTCCTTGTCCCCTCTCTAATCCCCACCCCTCTCCATGTCCCCGCCCCTCCCTGTCCCCGTCCCCTCCCCTGCCCCATCCCCGCCCCTCCCTGCCCCCTCCCCCTCTCGGTCCCCGTCTCCACCACTCCCTGTCCCCATCCACGCCCCCTCCTTGTCCCCTCTCTAATCCCCGCCCCTCTCCATGTCCCCGCCCCGCCCCTCCCTGTCCCCGTCCCCTCCCCGCCCCTCCCTGTCCCCGTCCCCTCCCCTGCCCCCTCTCCATGTCCGAGCCCCCTCCCTGTCCCCTCTCTAATCCCCGCAACTCCCCATGTCCCCGTCCCCTCCCCTGCCCCCTCTCCCTGTCCCTCCCTGTCCCCGTCCACGCCCCCTCCCTGTCCCCTCTCCAAGACCCCGCCCCTCCCTGTCCCCTCTCTAATCCCCGCCCCTCCCTGTCCCCCCCCCCCCCCTGCCCCGCCCCGTCCCCGTCCCAGTCCCACTAAGGGACCGTTTCCCAGCCCTCTCCCGCGTTCATTGAGCCAACAGCCACCAATGGGATCCGAGCAGGAGGTGACGGAGGGGGAGACGGTCGTCTCACCCGGGAGGCAGCAGATCCAGCTCAGTGAAGTGGCAGGTAGCTGTCGCCCCCCTCCCCCCACCTCCCCACTAAAGCCCCCGTCCCCAGGGGTGACGTCCATAGCTGGCTCCCTCTCCTAATTACCCACAGGCCCCAGGAAGCCTCCAGCTGTTGGGCCGCTGCGGCGGGAGGCTCAGCGGCGGTGGAGGAGCATGAAAACCAGCCTGATTAAAAGTTTCCAACTGGCTCCGACACAAAGGAAGCAGAAAGTTCCGGAGCGTCGCACCAAAATTCCTCTGTTGCCTTTTTTTTTTTTTCCCAACCTGACCCAACTTTACCTTCGGCGCCAAGTCAACCGAGCGCATATTTCTGTCTGACAAGCGTTCCCGGGGGGGTCCGCGCAGAATCCCGTCTGAAGGACGGATCCATTGATCGCGTTGGTGCTCGGATTAAACGATCGGCGGTTCGACAGCTGACGAGCCGACAGTGATTGATCGACCGGCGCTTAACTGGATCGGACCTCTGACAAACGCCCAGTTTAAACAACTCACACGCGCGCTGATGGATCGACTCACCGTCTCTGGCGCGGCGCTCCGCCGAGGTCTTGGCCTGGCTCCAGGAGAGGTAGAGGAAGCCGTCCATGAAGGGGCGGAAGTCGGACTGGGAGGCGTTCTCCGACCAGTGGTCCATCCTGGGAAAATCTGAAGGAAAAGTGGACCCATCGGACACCAGCAGCACGCTGGATTAGCGCTACAATATACGACATTTATGGGGATTTTATTCGAAAAAATAGAAAAAAACACAATCACGAGTTGCGTTCATGGATCTCGACGCCAGTTTCTATCAAATTCTTGGTGTTTGACCATATATGGACGTATTCTGTCAGCTTACGTTTCCTAATTAATTGGATGATGGTTTAGCCAACAAATGCTATCCTCAGTCAAGCTAACATTGGTTAAATTGTGTTGCCTGGTTCCACCATTACTGGCGCCACCAGTCTGTGGGACGGGGCGGAGCCTAATGGTCGGCCCGGAGCTAGAACGCCGCGCCAGGCTGCGGTCCCCCGGGACTGTCAGCTAGTCCTGGCTAAGACAGCGTTGTATTGTCCACGGAGGCGTCCCGGTCCCCGGTGAGGGACGTTGACGTGACAGAGTGCTCAATTAGTCACCCGGTTGCCCGCGGCGATGGTCAGGAACACGGTCACCGGCGAGAGCGGACGGACACACACGAGCAACTATAAACAAACGCCTAGACGAGGTCGCCACATAAGCTAGCGTGACTTCGCGACACCGTTTCGACGTCAACACAACGACGGATAAACTTTTCCTTCTCTGCCCAGAACTAAACTTTAGAGCGACTTTTGGCTTCCCGACCTTTTCCGGGGTGGAAGCTACGCTAACGGTGTATCGGTTATAAGATAAACAACATAAACAAGCTCAGAATAGAGACCCCGGACCAAACGGGGCCCCTGATTTAGCGTCTGTGTGCTGGAGCGGCTTTTATTGTCCCCTCAGAAAGCCGGCTGGATAAATTTTTAATGCGCGGGGGGATTCGGAGATTCGAGGGTTGCCGGGGTGACGGCAATAAAACTTTCTTTGCCTCTTTATCCGCGGTGTGTCATTTAAAGAGGGAGCAGAGTGATGTCAACAGTAAGCTGCGCCGCGGCCTCCTGGGCGGACCGGAGAGGCGGCGCCGAGCATAACTCAGGCGCTCGCATCGCCGCTCACACTTCGGGGACAGCCGGCGCTTTTATGCGGCGTTTTATGGCGACGGCGGCCGGCCGGAGCTCCGCGATACAAACAAGCCGCTGCGGGCCGGAATCAAAATTGCGACGTTAAATCTAGCGTTCCCGCTGGCGTCGCGGGCTCGCTGTCGGCGTGACTGTTGTTTCCACGGTGATGGAATGGCGCCGCGTTGAAGCCGCTTCGCATCGGCGCCTTATGGACGACGTCGTAGCGCGTCGCTGATCAGGCGACGCCACCGCTGACGCCGTTAGCAACAGAACATTCCAAGGTGACTGTTTACAGTTGTGGTTCGGGTCCTTCTGGAAAAAAGGTAACTTGCTGGTTAGCTTAGCAGCATTGCGTACGTTAGCATCGGACCGTTAGCGTCCTTCATTAGCCAGCGCGCCGCAGACACGTCGGATGCCAATCGTTCAACTTCGAGTCGTCGTGATCCTCAAAGCAAAAGTTCGGATCCAGTTCTGTCGACCTCGCGGCGAGCAGATTAGCATTGAGGTAGCTGAGAAGATCAAAGCAGAGACTCATCAGTATTGGACGTCTGACGCCACATCCATCACGCTGTTCAGAACCGGCGTCGGACCTTGGAATTCTGCCATCATTCCTCAAATTCGGCTCCTTCTTTTGACGGAAACAAAGCGCTGGCTGGAGGAGCGGCTTCATATATCCTTTATGCTTTCGATTTTACTCACATCCAACATTTGGGACTACTTTGGACAGAGCGAATGATAAAAGAGCCTAAAAATATCCGCGGAACCACCGCCGCCGACGCCTTTGACTACGAGGGACAGATCCATCATCGCAGCTGCCCTCCCGGGTGCCCGAACGGCGAGGAGGCTCCGCCCCAGGGAGGCGCCATCGGAGCGTCTTTAATGGAAACAGGGATGGGGTATGGAAATTAATACGCTCCGACAGTATCCCAGGGTGCTTTGGGGGCAGGCGGGTTGGGCGGGAGAATGAGGTCCGCCGAGGCTCAAGGATGCACCGGTACCGGGGAGGAAAGGCGCTAATGAAGTGGCAACGCACTGCCGTGAGTGGAGCCACAAATGAGCGGCGGCGGAGGCAGCGGCCGGCGGAGGCGCCCGGATGACAGCTTTGTTTTCCAACGCCCCGCCGGGGACGACCGGAGGTCCTCTATTTAGATTCCTACAAATTGGAAGCACAATTCCGCTCGTGAAGAGATGCAAAGGCGCCCCCCCCCCCCCCCCCCCCCCCCCCACCGCCAGAGTTGAGACAGTTTTGTTGCTGCCACACTTTAGCTAGCTTTCATATAAACAAGCTGGGTTTTATTTCAGAGCGCCAGAAAAGTTCTCTGACCCAAAACCCACAAAAATGGAAGGAACGGAGGACGGATCAGCATCGGTCTCCGAGGTCTCGGTGGCTAAAGCGAAGAATTCTGGTTTTTCTTCTCAATGTCTTGGCCTCTTTTTCTTCCCCGTCAGCCAACGGCGTGAACGGGCGTCACGGCAACCGAGAAAGTTCCACTTCTGTTGAGCGAAAAGTCTTCCGAGGGCCGTGATAGCGACTACGTCGGTGCGACCTGGCAACAAGGCTGCAACGAGAACCTACGCTAACGTTAGCGACGCAGATCGCTGGCTAGGAACAAACTCAAATGCGATTCAAACGACATCCACTTTGCAGTTTTCTGTCGTTTTCGCCGAAGAACGCGGCAACTTTCTCAATCGCCGACTCCCCCTGACACCGCTCGGCCCGGCAGAAGTTCGCCGCTTCGGCTGGAGCCGCGTCTCATTAGCGCCACGAGTGTCTGACAGTTACGACGTGTAACGAGCTTAAGGAACCCGCTAGCTCGACGGCGGAGCCAGGAAGTGAACCTGCGTGTCGACGCCCGTCTCTGAGCAGGCCTCCGAGTAATGACCATCGCCACGGTGACCAGGTGACCTCGGCTCGCAATTAGCAGTCGCTAACAGGCTCGGCGCTCAGAGGTTTACAGGGACGCGGTGGAGTAGTTTATGTAAAACGGAATCTTCCCGGCAGCCTCCGCCCGTGGCGCCCCGCGCTCCTTTAATCTAACACCGGTCCTGCGTCGAGGCGCCAAAACCAAACACACCCCGTCGCGGGGGAACGCCGCGCATCTGCCGCCGCGCCTCTGTCGCTGCCAACGTGAGCAGGGAAAAGAAAGAAACAAAGAGAGTCACGACTGTGGGTTATTTCTCCTCCGTCTCACTGCTGGTGGCACCGCGGCGAGCGGCTCTAAATGTGATTGGCAGCTCCATAAAAGTCCGTATTCCCACTAGCGCACTGCGCTAAGAGTGTGACTGTGCCCCACCCAGCGGAGGGCCGTCGTGAGCTAAACCTGCAGGGGGGCGGGGCCTCTGCAGCAGGAGGCGAGCCACGGCCGCGTGACAGCCCAGCACGGTCCCTCTGCAGAACTGATCCTGGAGGAGTTCTAGCTAGCTGGGTGTCAGCGCGGAGGTGAGAAAGCTGCGAGTCGTCTAATGAGACCCGGAACAGCACGCTAACAGCTGCTAGCTAAAGAGAAGAGGAAATGAATCATCATATAGATGCCGCGCTCATCTGTTCATATTTAGTAGAATAATAAACACACCGCAGTTATTAGCATCTTTATGAGCATCTTTAGCTGATCTGTGTGTGTAGGATGTTTATTTTCAAGCAACGATCCCTGAAAATTGTCACATTTTCCTCCCTCCTCGTTGTTCCTTTCCCCGATTCACAGCGGTTAGCCGTTAGCAACCACCTAGCTGGCCAGGAATGCATAAATAAGTTAAGCGTTGCGTTTTGGCAGCCATTGCTGCAAACTTCCCGGCCCTTCTGCTCTCCCGGTATAAACCTCGCCGTCTTCCCGACGTTCCCAAGTGCTTGGCTCACCTGTGAGTTTGTTGTGGTGCAGGAACTCCATCTGCAGCCTCTGTCCCGCCCGCTGGGCCAGCAGATACGGCGTGGAGACCAGCGGGTCGCCCGTGGCGCACATGGCGTCCGCCCCGCTGAACACCAGCTCCATGGTCTGCAGCACGCTGGGGGACGCCACGGCTGCACATAGTGCCTGCGCGCACACACACACACAACACACACACACACACACACACACACACACACACACACACACACAGACAGAATGATTCCATGGGGGTGACGTCTCGACGCCGCCGCTTCCCCACGCAGGAGGTTGATGGAGGACAAAGAACCAATAAAGTGGCATAAAAAAACACATCTGGAGTTCCGAATCGAGTTTGATCTCGAAAGGGGAGTGAAAATAAGATCGGGCTTTAATCCCCCCGCAGGGGGTCGTTCGATTAAACATCTAATCCCTGCGAAAAGAGGAGCAATTAAGAGAACAAATGGGCCACGTTAAATATCAGGAAAATAACTATTTCCTGGAAGAAGAAGCTACAGGATACAGAAGGAGCTAATGAAGCTAATGTCCTGCCGCTGCCACAGTTGTGCTAGCGGCTAGTGCTAGGTGCTACACCTGCTACAAACGACCCCCCCCGTCAGGCTCTGCTAAAGTCGCCTGTATCGCCCGCTGAAGCTTTGGGAAGAGCCGGATAAAAGGAGTGAAGGAAAACATGGCCGATTCTGGCCGTCGCCTTCCATCAGCCCGGTCGATCGCTGGGACGCGGCGCCGTGACCCGCGACAAAGGGAATCAGCGGAGGCGCCGAGTGGCAAAACGGCAGGATTTGAACCAGCGACCCCTCCTTTCATCGGATCGGAGCCGAGTCGCTGAGCCGCATCGATCCGCTCCGCTCCCACCTGCGATGGAGCGTCTTCCCGCCTACGCAAATGTGGACGTTGGAAGGAACCAGTCGGACCCGTCGCGTCCTTCACAGCCCGGCATTATTTCCAGCTCCGACATCGACCTTCGGTGTCACAGTAATTACTGACGGGAAAGTGTGTAACGACCTAAGAAGCCCCCCCCGGGCCTGTGGAGACTTGGTGGAGGTCACCGCGATATGAGTTAATGACGGGCGAACAGAACCCTCCAGAACCCTCCAGAACCCCCGTCTGAAGACGCTGAGCTCGTTTCGTGACAGGAAAAGTTGCCGATGCCGATGAGGAAATGTTATTCCGGAGGAAAGTCCCAGAGGAGCGGGTTTAATATAGCTTTTGTTGTTTTTTAACGTATTGACGCTAGCGCTACTGTAAGCAAGTGTGACACCGAAGTGGAGCAACGCGCCCGATGAGATTAGACTCAAGCGTCCTTGTTTATGGAACGCGTTCCTCCGGTTCGGGTTCGGCACGCTAGCGTAGCCACTTCAGCACGCTAGCTAAAATGTTGCAGCCTCTCCGGAAACCTAGCGAGGACGCTCAGAACTCGGCCGTCCAGGCTGATCTGACTGCGACTTTTTTTCCCCAATGAAACTGAAAAAACAGCTTCACACACACACACACACACACACACCCGTGTGGTGCTTCACACACTTGTTCACACGTGTGTCGCACTCCCGCACAGACAGAAAAGTCTGCAAAGCTGAAAGAAAAAACCCACCCTAGCATTTCTGCCGCGGCTCCTAATCCACTTTTCCACTCGGCTAGCCAGTAAATATCTTCCTTACTTTAGCCCGACCCCCCCCCCCCCCCCCCCCCCACGTCCGCCTGCCTCTGGATCTGCGGGAAAAGGCAGCGAATATCTGGATAAACGCTGACACAGGTGGAATTTCAGCCCGTTAGGGCCTCGGTTTATGAAGGAGCAAAACAAAGACGCTTCCCGGCACGAGCAATAAAACACTAAACCCCAAATTTGGAATGATGGCCGCACCAACCTGCTGGAAATCAATAAGACCCGCCCCCAGCGGTTCTCAGTGCCTCGGACAGGCGGGATTCTGGGAAATATTTTTTTAAATTTAATTGTATTTGTTGTATTTAGATAGAAAAAGCTAGTGTTGGCTAGTTTAGCCCCACCGACTGCGCGTTTCGGAAATGGTTCGTAGTGTGTACGTAGCATTCTAGCACTTTACTGCTAACGTGATACGGAACATTTCTACATACTTATGTACTTATGATAGGACGTCGGCAGCTACCTGATAACTGTCCGATGGCGTCATTGCTAGCAAGGAGGGCTGGCTATTTTTGGCGGCCATTTTTTTTTAAAAGTACGTTTCCAAAACAACCTGATTGGACATCACGATGATAAGATCTAACCTTAGTGTGCTGTGTGGGGATTTAGCGTAGGTTAGCCACATGCTAATGTTGCATTATCGAGTTTCATCGCGAGGAGCTTTCACGCTACTAAAGTTAGCTAATGCTATTTAAACAGGCTTCTTCAGGTTTCAGGACTGTAGTTCACTGACGCAAAAAAAAAGTGGCGTTTAGCATTCACGAGCTTTACGCTTGTCAGCATTGCTAGCAACTGTAGCAAAGAAGGAAAATGCAAACACACCAACTAAAGTTTTCAGACAACAGACGAACGCGGGAGACTTCTGAGGTATTCAACACGGGGAAGAAGCACAAAGCAGCGCTCGGCACGCGTCGCCGACATCGTTTAAAGACGCGCACAGCGAAAGGCGTAGCTTTAATGTTGAGGGTAGCCTGACAGGAAGTCGGCGAGCGGATCCGCTGGAACTGAAGCACATCTGCTCTGCTTGTTTGCCGAGGAACGCCGAGAAGATCGCACTCATTAAAATATTCAAATTAAAAAAATAACTTCAGCATATGGCTGGAAAAGTGTTTAACTAGAATCAAAGGGAAGCTAGTCTCAGCTAAACAAGCGGCGCGTGAGAAGCCGGTCGGCCCGCGAAATAATTAATGCAGAGATTAAACCTGAAGGGGGGGAAAAAACGTAGAATTTACTGAATTAAATATTATATAAATTTGAAATCGCTCTGAACTGTAAGCCCTGAGGCGTGTACATTCATTAAAGGAAAGTTTCACCTCACCCTGTTAGCCCGATTCTGGCTGAAACTAGCTTCCGTAAAAATTGCGGTTTTTAAAGTTTTGTTGGGAAAAGTTGCACCTTGTTGAGCTGCTCCGGGTCGGTCAACCCCTCCAGAACCCTCCGGTACTTCCTCTCTCGGTACTTCCTGCGGATGAAGGTGGCGCGCTGTTCCGCCGAGGCCCCGCTGTGGATTTCCTCCTCCAAGGGAAGATTAGCAGCCCAGAAGCTGTTAGCATGCATGTTTCCCACCTCCAGGAAGAGCTGGAACGATGAGGAACAAGAAGAAAATTGAAAAATCGGCTCTTAAGAACAGCAACCGGCTAATCCGGGTTTTAAATTGCTGATACTTTGCAAAACCGCTGCGGCTAACTGACCTCAACTAGCTCGTTGCTCCAGATGCTGCTGTCCAATTTCAAGCTCCGCACTTTAGAGATGCTCGGGCCCAGGGAGCGATGCTGCCCTGGAAAACACCACCGCAGGAACAAAAACGGCTTAAGAACCAGACAAACGGCGGCGTTTAGAGCGCAGGTTGTCGCTAGTCGGTTAGCAGACAAAGAAACGAAACACAACTGGAAGCCGGTTCGCTCGCTCAGGCACATTCGGCCCCGTCAGCCCCCCTCCCTAATTGGAAGTAAAAGCAGCGAACGAGGGTCATTAATCGCTAATGAATCATGAGTAATTCATTCTGTTTGTGGGTCGGCCGGTTTATTCGGCTTCGGGGGTTGATTACGGCCAAAGATTGACTGCAGACGCATAATGCATCTGACAGGAGCGCACGCCGCGTGTGTGGATGGGAATTGCCGTCCTGCGGCGTGGAAAAGAGGATCCGTTTAGCACCGGCGTGATCTCGCTACCTCGGCGGAGGAAAGAGACGGCAAACGAGGGCGTGGGTCCGACAAACGGAGCACAAATGACGTCCGGGATTGAGGTTTTCATCCGGAATGCCCGCTAACAGGGAAGTCCAAGGAGGGAATTCTCGAGTGCCTGACAAAAGTAAAGAGGCAGAGGATTGGACCTTGAGGAACCCCGAGGTGGCGTTTTAGAAGGAACAAACTCGGACGAAGGAAAGTGGGAAAAGTCGGGGAAATACGCTTAAACGACCCAACGACGGTCGCAACACTCCACCCCTGTTGCGACGTGCTAACTTTTGGGACAATGCTGTTGTTAGCATTGGCTCCAGACACCGTGGAAACACCAGAACCTTCCGGATCGGACGTCAGTTCGCTTAATAAACTGGAAAAATGTGAACGTTATCAAAGCGTTGGCACAAAAGAACGATTTCCGCCGCACTCGCCTACAAAGGAGCGTTGGCGTTTCACTCCGGCGGCGCCGCTACACCCGCGCGCCGTTCGCCGAGCCGCTCGGCCACTTTTGCCCGCCTGAAAGTAATGAAGCTGAAAACCCGGCGCGTCCCTCGCCTCGCCGGGTGCTTGGCGAATCCTCGCCGCATAAATAGCCCGTCGTGGACGTCTTCATCTTCCCAAACAGGAAAAAAACCGGCACACAAAAGGGCAGCCCCATTAGAGCGCACGCCGAAAAAATAAAATAAAATTGTCAAACCCCCCCCCAAAAAAGATTTCAGCCCCAATTAAAAACTTTCCCCGCAGCACTTTCTCAGCCTCGCCGTCCTCGCGTGACATTTTCCCTCCGCTCGCCAACGAGTCGGAGGGAAACAAAAGCCCGCCGCTCCGTGTGTTTCCAGGTTGCCGTGGTAACTGTTGCCAGCGGACACGGGTGGCAGAAGTTGCATCCAGCTTTATAGGAGTGCCACGCGAGGACATGGACCTCCTGATCCCACAGTGGGCGGGGCCAAAACAACGGCGGGAGGTTTGCAGCGCTAACGGTGAACGTTAGCTTCCCGCCGGGTCGGGATGAGGACTCGGGTCTGGGTCAACGACACCGTCGGGGCGCTGGGTTCTGCCTCGGGCTCCCATCACGACATAAACAAGTCTGTAATCCCCCTCCGAGCACGGGCACAGATGAGGCCTCGGTAATTAAACGCTGCCTTGCTTCAGGGACGAAGCTAAACGCACTCGCGGGTCTCAGCCGTCGATCCCGTTTCCATGGGCAGAAATCAACGGCGAATAAAGACTCGAGATTTGGGGAACGTTGGTTTCAATAGAAACAACTCGGCGTTCTTTCGGCGTCTGCGAGCGCGGCAAATCCCGCGTTAGCGCCGTTCCGCCTCACAGAGCGCGTTCTCCGGGTAGAGAACGGGATCATCAGCCTTCTCGTTACGCCGCTCCTCTTCCTCCACCACTCGTTGTCCCCGACACCAGCGCCGCTAATTAAAAGTGGGAAACATTGTTGGTATTCAAAGCGGCCCCCGGACCCCCCCGCGAGCGAGGACGCCGCCTACCTCCACTTAGTAAGAGGATGTCGGGTATTACAGGCGCTCCTCATAGGTGAGGCGGTTTCAGGCCTGAGGGGATGGCGAGGGGGGGGGACCAATCAGATACGGCTCCGGATCAGCCGTCTCCCTCTAATCACGTTTAGCGGGTCAAGAAGCAGAATGCGATCTCTCCGAGTTCTCACCCGCGGCTTAATCTTTGTTGTCATTTCATCTGCAGCGTCCAGCGTTGCCAAGTAGATTAGAGAGTCAGGGGCCAGACAACAACCCCCCCCCTAAGTGGCTTATCACCTGGGAACGCACTCGGAAAGAGCCTCCGGGTCACAGCGCTCGCACAAACAAGCTGCCGACCACACAGAACAAAAAAAATCGGATTTCAGCCCCTATCGACTCGTCGGGAAGTTGTGGAAAAGTTGCCCCAACACTTAAAACGGGCCTGAACTCGGAGCGCTGGACTCACCGGCGCACTTCTTGCAGATGACCACGCCCAGGTTGATGGAGGCCCACTCCGGCTGGGGGGCCCGGCAGTCGGCACAGCTCCGGTTGGCCTCGTTGAACCAGATCTTCTCAGCCACTTCGTAGTCGGACAGCGTCTCCGCGATCGATTCCTGAACCGCTTCAATCCACTCCTCCTTCTCCCGCTCTGACTCGGCAGTGAAGCTGAAACAATTGATTAGTTTGGGGGGGGGTTTCCTCAACATACCCCTCACTGTTATGGAATCAACTGGAGAGGGCAATTAAGGGGTGCAGGAGGTGGAGGAGGAGGTACAGGAGGAGGAGGAGGTACAGGAGGTGGAGGAGGAGGAGGAGGTGGAGAAGGAGGTGCAGGAGGTGGAGAAGGAGGAAGTACAGGAGGTGGAGGAGGAGGTACAGGAGGTGGAGGAGGAGGAGGTACAGGAGGTGGAGGAGATACAGGAGGTGGAGGAGGAGGAGTTACAGGAGGTGGAGGAGGAGGAGGTACAGGAGGTGGAGGAGGTACAGGAGGTGGAGGAGATACAGGAGGTGGAGGAGGAGGAGGTACAGGAGGAGGTGCAGGAGGAGGTACAGGAGGTGGAGGAGGAGGAGGTACAGGAGGTGGAGGAGGTACAGGAGGTGGAGGAGATACAGGAGGTGGAGGAGGAGGAGTTACAGGAAGTGGAGGAGGAGGAGGAGGTACAGGAAGTACAGGAGGAGGTCAAGGAGGAGGTGGAGGAGGTGGAGGTACAGGAGGTGGAGGAGGTCGGTTCAAACTTTCCAACCGTTGTGCTGATGTGACGAGAGCAGAAGGGAAGACATGAGACACCAGAGGAGCAGGAGAGGGATCACAGCCGGGATGATTCCATGAGGGGGGGTGGGGGGGGGGTCATTGCAGAGACAATTACCGGAGCCTCAAAGGCTCCAAAACACAGTTAAATCCACAATTTAAGACCATTTTGAATCTCAGGCTGTTAAATTGTGTGAGTGCTCACTTTATTCCAGACAATAACCTTCCCCTCTGCTACATGCTAAACTCATCCAGCGTTCCTAAATCATGGAAGAAACAGCCCGCTCCTTCATTTACGCTCCAGCCTTGAAAGGAACCGTTAACTTTCCTTTAAAATTGGGCCATTTTTCCGCGGCGGGACCGTGGAGGTGGGAAAAAACAGACATTCGGATGCAACCGGAAACTCCCAGAGTTGCTCCGTGTCCAAGTCTCGTCATTCCAGCGGAGAACATTTCGTTGAAAAGGGAAAAAAAAAAGGCACCGGAGCAGCAAATGACACGTCCGGTTGATGAGCATTTCATCAGCCTGTCAGCCCGTCAAAACGGGCGGAAAACCGCCAGCAGGAAACGTGTCGACTGTTTAAACGAAGCGTCTGACTGAAGGATGCGAAGAGTCTCGCTGACGGGACGTCTGGAACGTTGAAATAGATCCGATTCTGACTCCAGATTATTATAGAAACGATCACAGAGGGATCTGACGCCTCGGAACACCTGGAACACCTGCCGACCGGCCCGGGTGGACTCGTGTCGGCCCAGAAGGAGAAACGCTTCCCTTTCTGCACAGTTGGAGATTTTTGTCAAAACTAAACGCTAAAACTGGCACAAGAGTTCGGAAAAGTTGTTTTCCGACGGCTAAATCCTTGAAAAGTTGCCGATTGAAGAAGGAAAGACCAACCTGGGCTGTTTTGTTGTTCGTCAGCGCCGCGCTTAGCGCGACATCAAAGCAACCGGACAAAGATCAAAGCAAACACCGGAGAGCGGCGCGTTCCGACGTTCGCTGGAATCGTTCGTGAAAGCGTGGGCGGCCGCAGCGCCGAACCCTCGCCGCACGGAACCGAAAAGTGGCCTCGAAACTAAACCGCAACTTAATGGAGCTGTGAAAACAGGAATAAAGGAGGAAGCGCAGCCGAGAGGGGGGCAACAACTTCCCCATCGAAAGTTGGGCGACTTTGCTGGCTCGTATCTGCCTGGTCGTGGTTCCGTCTCCTCGTAAAAAACGCGAGCGGGGGGACGGCGTCCTCGACAGGGACGGCGTCCACGGTGGGGACGGCGTCCACGTCCGTCTGTCCACGTCCGTCTAACAGCAGCTAAACAATAGAAAAGCCAGAGCGAGTCTCCACAGCTCAAAGTGATTAGACGAGTTTCTCGCTAATCCCAACCTTCAGCAGGTAGGAAGACGTTCCCAGGGCTACCGATCGATCACACACACACACACACACACACACACACACACACACACACACACAACACCACACGCACGCACACACACACAACAATATCACAATTCAGCCGAACTCGAACTCATTTTAATTCCAGCTCTACTTTTTGTCTCACACAAAATGGCAATTACGCCCGGCGCGCTAACGAAGGCGCCCAACGACGGGACCATTAAGGGAGCCGACGCAAACAGATCGATGGGACACGCGGGAGGCAGGTAGAGGAATCAGGAGGGGGGTAGGTGGGGGGGGGGGTGGGTGGGGGGGGGGGGGGGCAACAAGGGGGGGAGAAGAAGAGTCAAAAGACAAACAAGTGAGCATAAACAAACAAGGCGCGCTCTGCCCGACCAGCTGTGACGGTGTCTCCTAAATGGGCCATTACGGCGCCAAAAAGGAGCCCAGCCATCGATCGCGGGCCCCCGGGAGGGAAGACACCTGAGGTAGGACCACCAGGCAGGAGAGACACACCTGCCCCAGGACACACCAGGCCCCAGACACGTCAGCACAGGACGCACCTGCCCCAGGACACACCTGCACCAGGACACCACCTGCCCTAGGACACGTCAGCACCAGGACACACCTGCCCCAGGACACACCTGCCCCAGGAAACGTCAGCCCCAGGACACACCTGCCCCAGGACACACCTGCCCCAGGACACACAGCACCAGGACACACCTGCCCCAGGACACACCTGCCCCAGGACACACCTGCACCAGGACACGTCAGCACCAGGACACACCTGCCCCAGGACACACCTGCCCCAGGACACACCAGCACCAGGACACACCTGCCCCAGGACACGTCAGCACCAGGACACACCTGCCCCAGGACACGTCCAGCACCAGGACACACCTGCCCCAGGACACACCAGCACCAGGACACACCTGCACCAGGACACACCTGCCCCAGGACACACCTGCCCCAGGCCACACCAGCACCAGGACACACCTGCCCCAGGACACACCTGCCAGGACACACCTGCCCCAGGACACACCAGGAACTCCAACGTAGAACGTTTGTGTCCACTCAGATATTCCCACTAATCTGGAGACGCCTCCACCTCCAACACAGACGAAATATGAACCTTTTTCTCTCACCTCGTTTTTTTTTTTTTTTTGCTTCTGGAAATAATCACTTTAATTACTGCGGATAAACAAATCGACTCCACCGCTAACGAGCGGACGGGAGAATCGCCCGAGTGATCCAGAACCTGCCGAACACGTCGTTGATGCTACGAAACGGACAAGAAACGGGGACCACAGGCGTCCAGACCACAGACGTCCAGCTACAGACGTCCAGACCACAGACATCCAGACCAGACGTCCAGACCACAGACGTCCAGACCACAGACGTCCAGACCAGACGTCCAGACCACAGACGTCCAGACCACAGACGTCCAGACCAGACGTCCAGACCACAGACGTCCAGACCACAGACGTCCAGCCTACAGACGTCCAGACCACAGACGTCCAGACCACAGAGGTTCCCGGGACCTCCCTGGTCCAGTCGGTCCTCTGGTTGGACCCAGTGATTCTGAAAATCCTCAAACGAGATCCAGAGAGCTCGATGGTCGGTGTGTGAAGGACATTTACTGCACCAGCGATGCAGGGAAACTGGCCTGTTACTGGTTACTGGTTACGGTGCCCCCCCCCACCGGTGCCCCGCCCCATCCTGCCTCCCCCACGGTGCCCCGCCCCATCCTGCCCCCCCGCACCCCCCCACCAGTGCCCCGCCCCATCCTGCCCCCACCACCGGTGCCCCGCCCCCACTGGTGCCCCGCCCCATCCTGCCCCCACCACCGGTGCCCCGCCCCCACTGGTGCCCTGCCCCATCCTGCCCCCACCACCGGTGCCCCGCCCCCACTGGTGCCCTGCCCCATCCTGCCCCCCCCCACCGGTGCAGCCGGCCTGTTGAATCGTTTCAGGCGAGACGACAGGAAGTGACCAAATGCAAAACCTACCAGAAGCTTCTGAAGGGCGTGTTGAGGTCAAAGCTGCGGCGGTCCACGTTGGAAATATTGGCGGCCGTCAGCTCCACTTCCGAGATGGCCAGACCTGCTCGGTGATCCTGGGGGGCACAGAAAGGGACACGGATCCACAGATTCAGGAACGCCGAACACGGCGAGAAGAGACGGCGCCCGATACATCAGCCTGCGATGCCAAGATTTGATGCTAATGAGTCCAAACAAATACTGGAAAATTAACCAACACCAGCTTTGTTGATTAGTCACTTTCGGAGGGGGGGGGGCAGTTTACGTATGTCGCACTTCCACGGAACCTTCCGACTTATCTGTCAACGGGCTCGTGAACGCCGCCTGACCCCCCCCCCCCCGTCATTCAGGGCCGGTTTTATCCTCCGAGAGAGAACTCAGATTCAAAGTGGAGTTGCTTTGAAAGTTGCTGATGTCATCACACGATGGCTGGGGGGGGTTGAGGGGGTCATTCTGGGTAAATGACACCCATCAGGACTCGGGGAGCGGGTGTTTCCGCGCCGTAAAACCGCGGTCAATGTTCTTCAATTCAACCGCGGCCGCGGTTTAAATATTGGGAGACGGAAAAAGCTTTTCCAAAAAATGAGTTTCTGCGAAAGGAACCGCGGGGAAAATGTTCTGTTCCTCCATCACAGCCCATCTGAGGGCGCCGAGCCACCTCGTCATCGGCCATCTACGCGCACACGCCCGGGCCCAGACCCCGGAACGCCGAACCACCTCCCGTTGGGATTAGCCTGTTGGGATTAGCCTGCTGTCGCGCGTTTGCTTTGCGCTGAACGGCGTCGACGGGAAGACGGAGGAGCCGCCGCCGCACGCTAGGACGGTCAGGAGACGCAGCAGCAACGGCGGAGGGGAGGGGTCACCTCCCACCCCGGGTGGACGGCAACAACCACGTGGGGGCCGGCGGCGGCATCTCTGTCCAGGCTAATTAGCATAGTTGGTGAACGCGTCGGAATTAGACAAGAGGCAACGTGACCGGCTAACATCGCTATCCGCTGCAGCAAAGTTGCTCAGGCGCCGTAAGACACAAGCTAGCGTGTGAGCTAATGGGTCGCTGCCGGGCTGGGAGTCACCCAGAGCAATCTACGCAGCTACCGCGAGCGCTAACGTTGAGCTACCTATAGATGCGGGACGAATGGAAGGGGGGAGAGGCTGCAGATACCCGCCTGCCTCAGCGTACGTGCACGCTAGCCAGCGCGGAGGGGGCGAAGCAGTCACCTAAACCTAATGACCCTCATCCCTCTCAGGCAGCCAATTAGAGCTCTGGCTGCTAGCGTCCGCCCGGCCCTCTCCACTTGTTACCCAACCAATATGTGCCGTGGTCTCCTGCCCTCGCCAATTAATGCGGCGAGGACGAAGGGGAAGGGAAGGGGGGAGGGAGGGGTGGGATTAGAGGTAAAAATAACTCCACCAATTACCACAGGCAAGGGGCAGGTGGCAATAATGGCATTTATGATGAGAGGCAGAGGCAAACGCTGCTTCCTGCCCCTCCCTCCGCCAGAAGCACAGATACGGGAACACATGAGCACAAACGAGCTGCGGATCAATACCCCCGTCTGTGGGAGACATCCCGGATGAAAGGTCCGATGGGGGGGGGGGGCAATTCCCAGAGCGGCTCACAGCCACCGACAAACTTTAGCGCGGCCTGTTTACTCGAGGATTAGCATCACTTTAGCGCATCGATTTTGGCGCCGCAGCACAGAAGTCTCTGTGAGGCCGGGTCACACCACTTCAGCTCCACCTCCTGGGGCAGAAATATTGCCCCGTGGTTAAACCTTCCCCTGGGAAGCTCCCCAGGTGGCTAATTCCAATACCGACTACCTCCCGACTCTCTGAAGTTCTTCGTGCTTCTATCTGCAAGTCAAATGCGAACTTCCCCCAGGCGAGCTAGTTTTCTTGTTGGCATTAACTCCCCGGGGACGGGTTAGCTAACGAGCCTAAGCTAGCAGCAACAAATGGTAATAACAGCCTCAGACGTCACCTTCAAGGACTTAAAACAAACACTTCAATTGAAATACCATTTTTGCCTCAAATTAAATTGATTTAAAGAGCGAATGACTAATGATTGCAGCGGCGCATTAGCAGCTAAAATGTTGCGAGGTGAACCAAACATAACCGTTAATGAGTAAATATCAGCACGCGTTGAGATGATGCTAATCATTACGAAGAACTCAAACACAGCAGTTGAGAAAAAGCCGAATTAAACCCTCAGCCTTGCTGTTACAGCCCCCCCCCCCCCCCCCCCCAGGTAGCGTTAGCTTTATTAATTAGCGTGAATCAGAGGAAAAGGTTCTGGGTGTGAATTTTGTGTTTTTAATGGCAGCTTCTCACAAGCCAGAACATCCGCCCACCACCCTGGAGCAGAGGAGCCGATCTTCCCATTTTCCCTCCCTCCAAAGGCGATGCGGGCGGTCCAGCTCCTCTAGGGGGAGCCAGAGTTGCTCCGGGGCCAGCGAGCACATAATCCCCCCCAGCGTGCTCTGGATCCACCAAAAGGCCTCATCCCTGCTGGCTGCGGTTGGAAGCCCAACAAAGGGAGACTTCCTGGCTCCATCCTGATGCGGAGGAACAGCGCTTGTTCTACAGAGACCTTTCAGATACCAGATACCCCCCCCCCCACCCACCACCACCACCACCACCCCCTCGTTGGGGGGGGCGAGATGATTTATCCAGTTTGATTTGAGCCAAAACTTTCAGCCGCGGCGTCGATAAAACCGGAGCGGCTCACAAGACGCTCAGGCTGATCCTGAAGAGGCCGCTAACGACACGTGTTCACGCCTCGCCGGCGCCTCTTCGCCGCGGCGTTTAAACGACCTCAGCTCGCTCGCCCGGGCTCACGGCCCGCGAGGAGGGGGGACGATGATGTTTCCAACAGCTCATTCATCACGTCGGATTAAATACCGCACACCAGTGAACTTGAACCCCCCCTCCCCCGCTCCCACCCTCCGTTAACTCCCTCCTTTATCTCAGAAACCGCCAACAATCATCTTTAACGCGACCCCTGCGCCGCCGCGCTCCTCCGGCTTTTGTGTCGCTCCTCCGGCTCCCGGGGATTCAGCCTGGAAGCCGAAATAACACAATTAATTTGTTCCCGGCGTGGTTCTCCGTTCCCCCTCTCGCTTCTCCCGCCGCCTCAGATCAAGGAAGTGGAAATGTGCTGATACCCAAAAGGGAATTTCCAACATCATGTTTGTTCACGCTAATGAAGAAAATAATGAAACGCAAACAGCGAAACTGAAAGAGTGAGCGAGACAAAATGAGAGCCAAGGAGGCGTGGATGTCAGCCGGCTACGACGCACGCTATCACAACACGGACGAGGTGTTGAAGGAATTCATATCAGCGCGTAACGTCTATCTTTAGATTAGCTTGGATAAACAGATTAGCTTGGATAAAGACACACAGATGTGTGTGTGCTTGTGGCTAATCAGATCTGTGCGTCCACGATGCTTCAGCATCTTCGCTCCTCGTATTGACAATAAGCACTTAAGATTGGAAGGAATACAAACAAGCCAATGCTAGCTGCGCTAGCTAACAGCAGCAACAGGGAGGGTTTTTGCCAAAGCCGATCTTTCGGAGGGCGGTTTCAGCCGATCATGTGACCGCGTGTGTCACCGGCGACCGAATGAGGCAGATTCAGACGCTTTGAACCTAAATAACGTGGATTCCTCTCCGCCTGAAATGAAGCTAGCTAGCGCTGCGCTCGCGTCAGAGAGCCGCTTCAGCGCGCGGACCCAAAAGAGCAGCTAGCAGCAACGCCGCGACGTGCAATTTGTGACATCCGTCTGGGGTTTTAAGGTAATTGCCTCCTTCCGTTTGACCAAAGTTGCGCCCAAGTTCTCACAAGCGTGTTAGCTTTTTGCGCTTCACCTTCACCCCCCCCACGCGCTATTCTCTCGCCTTTTCAAACGGGAAGCTGTCATCCTGTGGCGAGGAGGTCCCGGCGGCGGTGAAGTACCTGTTCTGTTTTGCAGAGCCTGACTTTGCTCCCCGCCAGGGACACCAGCACTCTGCCTTTGTAGCCGCGGAGCTCCTACAAGCCCAGCTTGTTTGCAGAGGGGAGGCTGTCGGAGGGCTTCCGGGAGCCGCAGACGGGGGCTTGCGTGGCCGTCTGAAGCGCTTCTACCCACTCCTGCCGCTCCCCTGTGGACACACACGGAGACGGGAAGAGAGGAAAGCAGGTATGTGGTGGGTACGGATCCAAGAGGGGAAGAGAGAATCAAGAGGAGAGAAGGAAGCGGGATGTCACCCCATCGTAGCGTCTTTGATTCCTCCTGTTAATTTATCAGTTAGCCGCCTTCCTGCTAGTAGCTTGGGTTCTCCGAGCTAAAAGAAGAGCTAAAATTCATTTCGCCCCTGAACGAAAGAAGTGAAGAAGAGCAAACGCCTGCGAACAAGTGCAAACTGCAACACTCAAGGACAAAGACAGCTGCTTCTCGCTGCCAGATGTGCAAGTTTCCAGCAAACTGACTAATTATAAAATAGCGAGGGTCTTTTTTTTATAGCGCTACTCAGGAGATGCTAACAGATCCGTGAAGCCACGCGTGTCCCGACCTTCAAACCTCCGCATTTTCCAAGTGTGATGAGCAGCGGCGTATTTTTATACGCACGCGACTTTTTACAAAAAAAAGTTGGCGCTTATTGCAGCTACACAGTTGCTAGCTTATTAATGCGCGTCAACGGCGATAAGACGATACCTCTGAATCCAAACACATCTGAGCTTTTCACACTTTAGTTGGAGACCCTGAGAATTACCCACAATGCACCGCGTCTGTTGTTGTTGCTCCCGAATCCTTCTGATATAAAGCCTGAGTGGAGCTGCTCTTCGTTGACCGGTATCTACATTGCTAATTTAAGCTAATTTCTTCAAATATGTGCTAACTATTACCAACTATTGCGATGTTCCAGGCGGGAATCGCATCCTGGTGGCGTTCCAGAGTGCCCGAGTGCCATCAAAGGCCGTCCGCCCTTGATCGGGATACTGAAATCGCGACTTGTCGAAAATCACCCTGGATTACGATGACTCGACGTCTCAAGTTTGCATTCAAAGGACGCATGTTCAAAAGGCAACTCACGCGTCTCATAGCGCAACTTCTCAAATGCACATAAAAAGGAACATGAAACCGGCGCCGTGAAGCCGGTTCCCCCACCGCCCAAGACATGGAGTTATCAAAGCCGCTGAAGCGGGAACACGAGCTAACAGAGGAGCGTAAACACGCATCACAGGTACGGAGCGGCAGCCGCTATCCAACAGGAGACATGAGAAGAGCAACGAAAAATACGATTAGCGGCTAATACGAAGCGTCACCGGGACAGTTCACAAACTTGAGGGTGGATTCTTTCCAACTCCACGTGGGGGTGATGGGGGTAGTTCTCATGTTTGGTCCAGAAAGGCCACGCTAAGCTAAATCAAGCAGAATTAGCACCTAGCGCTAGCTGGATGACGTGTTGTAGCAGAGCTTTGTCTGCAACCAGACCACATGAAACCTGTCCAACCGTCTTTGTGGTAGAAGACGATGATGTCCTCCCCATCAGGTTCGTCCTCTCGTGCCTCTTTGCATCCTCCTATTTTTAGAAAGCCCCCCCCACCCCGCGGTGGCTCGGGTCACCCTCTGTGCGACGCCTGGCGTCCTCCAGAACGCTCCGTGTACCGTGACAAAGGCAGAAAGACGCTCACAATGACGTGTCAATCACTCCGCGGCCGCCTGACATTGATCGTAATTGACCTCAATTAGCTTCCTGATTGTTAGCCTCCGCGGCACTGCGCCCGCGGGGGCCCCCCCACCGCTGACCTTGCGCCCAGGCGCACTCAAACGAATCTACCTCAGCGGAAAACTTTCACTTGGACTCCCGACTGTATCCACAGCCCGGTCCCAATCCTCGGTCCAGTGTGCCCCCCCCCCCCCCCCCCCCCCCCACCCCCCACCCCCCCAGAGATTGTGAATTTACAAAAAGCTGGTATCAATAATGAAAGGTCTCCTTCATTATTGAGCGCTCTTTACATCGCCGGGCCCAACGCTTCCGTCCCCAGGTCCATTACCTGTCCCGCACTCACTTATTTGCCTGTTCATTTATTCAGGATCTTCCTCGTGCCCGTTTCCACTCTCTTATTCAACCGAGCTGTCAATCGGAGCGCCGACGGGAGGAGGGAGGGTTGAGAGAAACTTCTGAGCCAACACGCCGCCGCCGCGTTAGCATACGCGGCCGACTCTTATGCCGGAATGTTTCCCCTCGCAGATGAAGTGTCGGCAGTCTTGCCAATGTAATATTCACACGGATTCACCTCTGCAGGATCGTGCGAAGGGGGGAAAAAAAAGGAAAACCGGCAGCGATATTCCTCTCTGCTGAAAAAAAGAGCCCCCGACGGGATGAGCCAGCCTCGCCACTTTGAGGGGTATGGAGCTCGTAGAGCCACGCTAATGCGCGCTGAAAGAGGAAGAGATGAGAGGCAGGTCCACTCAGAGCTCCACGGGGATCCGAACAGACGCCCACGCGGCTCCTTTAGCGGAACGGGGAAAAAAAAACCAGGCTGATCAGAGGGTTCGTGGTCATGTGTGTAGCTCTCGCTCGCCGCTTTAAATCCCTTAAACTAACTGTCAGATATTTTGGTGCTCATAGGAACAAAGACAGTATGTTAGCTTAGTCAGTAGAGGAGGCGCCCCCTAGTGGCAGCACGCAGCATATCCATGAGCTATCCACTAGCTAGGTCGTGTTGCTTGTCTTGTCAAACGATAAACGATACATTTATAGATGTAGCGACGGATGCTAGCAGGGATGAAACACGCTGCAACTGAAAACAACCTATTGTGATTGCAACAGCAGCCCATTTTCTCCTTCTGTTCCTGCTCCCCCCCCCCCCCCCCCCCCATCCCCTTGACCGTCTTTCCTGTCATCCTGAAGGGAACCACGCAGCGTTCCGGGACGAAACTTGTGGAAAGGCAATTGCCGACGCATCAGAACACGAATCGTCAGCGCTTCTCTACGCCGTCAGTCCCATCTCCTCTCTCGTACCACGTTTGTCTGCACCCCCCCCCCCAACCTTGTTGTCCTGAACATTTCCCATCACCCTCTACCCCCCCACAGCTCCCCCTCTTCCTCCCTCGTTCCATCTCCTCCTGCTGAGGCTGACAGTACCTGAGGGGAGAGGCCACCTGCGGACCAAGTGGAGAATCAGCTGACAGCTGTGTGCACACACTCTCCGGTGGCCCTCAATTATTCACTCACCCCCCCCTTCCCACCCCCATCACCACCTTCTCCATCTCCACTCCGGCCTCTTCATCCGTCCCCGCTGTCGCCAGCGTTCCCTCCCTGTTGCAGCGTGTCAGGTTCACTCCATCCTCCCCTCGTTCTAACGCACCCCTCATCCCCTCACCACCCCTCGACCTGATTTATATCAGCGAAAGGAATCAGACTCCTCCCACTTTCCTTGCTAACCCGACGATGACTAGCTAATTGGCGACGTAGGCAACATAAGGAATCTGGCCAGAGTTCCTCTCACAACCATAAATTTCTTTATTGGACAGACACGATAGTTAAAATTTGTGAACGACGCGTCAGGATACGGTTTATACGACCTACGGCTGTGTTGGACTAGAAGCTAACTGTCGCCAGCAAAGACGACTTCCTTCCATCTTCAGCGGAGGAGACATCAAACAAAGATGGACGACATCGTTTTCTCCAGAACATGGAGACCTTGCGTCCGCCGCCGCTGGATTCCCGCGACACAGAAGCTAGCATGAGCGCAAGAACCACCAGCAGAGATGTGATCGGAGCCCCGACCACTGCACAGCAGGTCATCAATGGGGAGGGATCGATATCGCCCAGCGGAGCCTCACTGTCCCTCTCTGACTGATCTCACATCTCCATCTTTCTCCTGTGGTTCCCCCAAGATTGATGACTCCTCACCACCAGCCGCATGGGCCTGTTTAAAGATGCATGAGGTGATGAGGGCCAACTTTTCCGCTCCTCCTCCTCCTCCTCCTCTCAATCTCCCCCCTCCGAACCATTTTCTCCACCGGTGGCAGGAGCCGCCTGCGCTCGGAGGCGTCCGCCACCTCCAAGTCCCCCAGGTTGTGTCAGGACGGCTGAGCGTGATGTATGAAGATCGGCGAGAGGACAGCATGATGAATGACGCCGGCGAGGAGCCGCGACTCCAAC
The DNA here is from genome assembly GCF_003711565.1 of Takifugu flavidus. Taxonomy (NCBI): domain Eukaryota; kingdom Metazoa; phylum Chordata; class Actinopteri; order Tetraodontiformes; family Tetraodontidae; genus Takifugu; species Takifugu flavidus. The sequence continues at coordinate 968,555 of NC_079522.1, forward strand.
GCGCGAAAAACAGAGTTAGTCATCGATATCGTGATGCGCGGGATCGACGGCGCGGCAAACATGGAGGATTTTTATCAACCAGAAGTCAAAACAAAGTCTGACGGCTAATGCAAATGCTGAAAATGAGCGGGAAGGAGTCGCTGTTCTACCCCTAAAATGGACACCCGCTTCTATTTCTGCCTTTCTCCCAAATGACTGTGATCATTGTTCAAATCCCGGCTAATGCCGACGTCTGCTAATGCTAATGCCTCCGTCTGAGGCTAAAACTGAGGCGACACTCATCAAAATGAACCCCAAGAATCGACCCTCCGTCGGTAGACGAGCGGTTTGACCCGAGCTGCCTCGCAGGCTGCCATCCGGCAGGCGGGAGGCGAGGAGCAGAAGCCGTCCCCTTCCCCTCTCATTAACGCCGGCACAGACGGAGCCTGCAGCCGAAAGACCATAATAGAAGAGCCTCCTTTCGCCTGGTCTGACAGGGCGATGAGAGAAGTGAGGAATACCACCATTAAGGAGTGATTCAGAGGAAACTTGAGAAATTGTTCCTCTTTTTTCCCAGTTTCTGAACCTTTAAATGTGCTTTGTAGCAAACGTTAGCATCCTGACATCGACTCTTTACCAAGGCTACGAGCAGCCTAAACAACAGTGCGAAGATCCATGTGCCAACTAGCCTGACAAATTCTTTCGGCTCTTCATATCTGCACGAGGCTAATGCTAAGGGACGGAATATGGCAGCTAACTTGAAAACACTGAGCAGCTTTTCGATCAAAAATTCGTATACTTCATCTCCTTGTTGGAAAACAGGCTAAATGATGCACAATGCTAATCGTTAGAGATTTGCTGATATGAACTGTGAGCAAGAAAGACAGAAAAAAAATAGTTTTACCAGTTGTTCAACGCAAATTTAGAGCCAAGATTTACTGAAGAGCTCAGCGTTTAAAAGGAATTGAGTCAAAACAAACACCAGAGACGAGACAAATGATCACCGCGGCGCTAGCGAGGTAAGAATGGAAGAGGTAGAGACAAACACCAAGGACAGGGGGGGATCGCCGGAGATCAAACGATTAAATACAAGGCCAGGATTCAGAAGATCAGAGGGACGGGAGAAAAACACTGACTGATGATGGCGGAATTCACTTACCTTCTCTTTCTGCCCGGAAAATAAAAGTCCGGAGAGTGGTGGCGACCTCAAACTTGTCCCCGTGTCCTCGCACATGCCTGATCGCGCTGGCGAGGATCATACCTTTGGAGTACATCTCCTAAACGAGAGAAGCACCAACAATGCTCTGAAATAGCTTCAACACGCAGCGCTAGCATGCTAATAACACCGCCGTACACCATTAGCTTCGCTTCATTATCTTTAAGACTTTATTGCACCAATAATCTTGCGAGTTAGCCTGGATTAGCATCCCGTTTAGTCCCACACAACCCCGTCAGACAGTCCCGCATCTCTCCGAAGAGTTCTCACTTTTATTTGTAGAATTAGCTTCTTCGTTCCGAAAAAGCATTTCAGTGACAAATTGAACCGAACATTCGTTTAAAAGTTTGCATTAGGATGAATGAATGGAAATAACCCAAATTAGACCCAAATGTGGGCTCATGTTTCTCTTTTCATTGCTTTTTAAATTGAAATGTCAAATTGCCTCTGAAATGGGCAATTGCGTCCATTTTAATAAAGTTTGGAGTTAGAAATCCAGGAAATTGGTGCACTGAATGAACCACCTGTGTCTAGGGTACACGGGGGAGGGGGGGTCCAGTAACTGGTCGATCAATATCATTGACACCATGAAGGAGACTAGACGGACCCTAGAAGGTTCCTGGAGACCACGGTGACTACCCAGGAGTCAGAAGTGAAGCTCAGCTGGACTTTGAGGACAACAGCTGTTGCCCAGGTTCCTAAAGGGTGAAAGTAATTGTCCACTAAAGCTCCTGGGGAGGGGGGGCAACTGGAAGAGAGTGGACACCAAGCTTCACCTCTGTCCTGGATCATGGCGGGACCGTCGTGCTACCGTTGTGCAACACCATGGAAATAAAGAGGGGCCAGGTTTAACAGCCGCCACACAACTACAGAAGAAAAGAACCTCTGTGGGCCAGGAAGAAAGTGCCGGTTGGGGACACGCGGGTGCCGATTCATTACTCCCCTCGGCAGACACGGGAGGAGAGAGGAACGCTGCACTGGAAGCAATTAAAGCTCCGGGGCCGCTGTGGGTTTGAAAGAAGACACGGGCGGTGGAAAAAGAAGGAGAAGAAATCTGATATCAATATTATCACTTCTGAGGGAGCAAGGACAGGCTGACACCGGCGCCGGATCAGTATTCGAGCTGTGATCCGACGAGCCGAGCGAAGAAATGCCCTCGACATCGTCGGTGGAAGCCGACGGCAGCTCGGTTTTTAATGGTCGGGCAACGAGGGGGAGCGAGAGGAGAGGACGGTGCCGTTCTCTGGTGGCCGCCGCCGGAATCATTGGGAGTGAAACAAAAGGGTCGGCGGTGGGGAGGGGGGGGGGGCAGACCTGCATTATTCATCTCGATAATGTCATTATCATTGCAAAGTACGGTGAGGAAAAAAGCCGACATCTCCTCTGTTCCTCCTCCTGCCGCACATCCGAAGGCTTAACCTGAATTTTCTTTCTTGGCAGCAGATGAGGAAGAACTGCTGCCCAAACGGCTACTGGACCGGCTCTACTGGACCAGCTCTACTGGACCGGCTCTACTGAACCAGCTCTACTGGACCGGCTCTACTGGACCGGCTCTACTGGACCGCTCTACTGTACCCACTCTACTGTACCGACCCTCTACTGTACCGACCCTCTACTGGACCGGCTCTCTACTGGACTGGCTCTACTGTACCGGCCCTCTACTGTACCACCGCTGTACTGTACCAGCTCTACTGTATCAGCGCTCTATTGGACCGACTCTACTGGACCGGCCCTCTACTGTGCCGGCTCTACTGTACCGGCGCTGTACTGGACCGACTCCACTGGACCAGCACTACTGTACAGGCGCTCTACTGGACGGGCTCTACTGGACCAGCGCTCTATTGGACCGACTCTACTGGACCGGCCCTCTACTGTACCGACCCTCTACTGTGCCAGCTCTACTGTACCGGCGCTGTACTGGACCGACTCCACTGGACCAGCACTACTGTACAGGCGCTCTACTGGACGGGCTCTACTGGACCACTCTACTGGACCAGCTCTACTGTACCACCACTCTACTGTACCGGCCCTCTACTGTGCCGCTCTACTGTACCGGCGCTCTACTGGACCGACTCCACTGGACCAGCACTACTGTACAGGCGCTCTACTGGACCGACTCCACTGGACCAGCACTACTGGACCAGCTCTACTGTACCGGCTCTACTGTACCACCGCTCTACTGTACCACCGCTCTACTGTACCGGCCCTCTACTGTACCACCACTCTACTGTACAGGTCCTCTACTGTACCACCGCTCTACTGTACCGGCCCTCTACTATACCGGCCCTCTACTGTACCACCGCTCTACTGTACCACCGCTCTACTGTACCGCCCTCTACTGTACCACCACCGCTCTACTGTACCGGTCCTCTACTGTACCACCGCTCTACTGTACCGGCTCTACTGTACCGGCCCTCTACTGTACCACCGCTCTACTGTACCACCACTCTACTGTACCACTGCTCTACTGTACCACCGCTCTACTGTACCACCGCTCTACTGTACCGGCCCTCTACTGTACCACCGCTCTACTGTACACCACTCTACTGTACCGGCCCTCTACTGTACCAGCTCTACTGTACCGGCCCTCTACTGTACCACTGCTCTACTGTACCACCACCGCTCTACTGTACCGGCCCTCTACTGTACCACCGCTCTACTGTACCGGCCCTCTACTGTACCACCACTCTACTGTACCGGCCCTCTACTGTACCACTGCTCTACTGTACAGGTCCTCTACTGTACCACTGCTCTACTGTACCGGCCCTCTACTGTACCGGCCCTCTACCTTACCACCGCTCTACTGTACCGGCTCTACTGTACCGGCCCTCTACTGTACCGGCTCTACTCTACCGGCCCTCTACTGTACCAGCCCTCTACTGTACCAGCTCTACTGTATGAAGGGAGGCATAAAAGAATGAACTCCTGACTCACTCTTGCAAGGCTTAATTAAGCCGAGTGACCTCGCCATCCACGGGAAAAGAAAGTCTATTTCCAGAGACCAGCAGGGCCAAAAATATCCCGGCCGGCACAGTCAGTCAGCCGGGGAGAGCGGGGGCAGTGGAAGGGATGAACGGCGAGAGGACGGGAAAAAGACAGAGGGAGAAATTAGGGGTGCGAAAGGTCAAGGACTGGGAAAGGAGAGCGAACGGTCCCTTCAGGATACCCGCGACGCGGTCGGGTTCGCTACAAAGAGGCAGAGCGCGGCCGAGCTCCCGACGAGAGCGGAGGGACACGAGGGAATGCTGGGAGGGAAAAATCCTGGCCAAGCGAAGCCACCTAAGAGGGTCAGGGAGGCATCCCATCTGATATTAAAGAACAGTGTTAACAGGGCCAAAGAGTGGCTCAGCCTAATTACCGAGCGAGCAGCCTCGTGTATTCTCACCCCAGCAGTTTCACACCGCTGAGCCCCCCCAAAAAGAATTCAGACAAGTTTACAGGAAGTTGGGCAGAGGAGCTCGCTGGCCTCCAGGCGGCAAGACGGGGCTTTAATTGTAACTCACTGGGGGGAGGGGCGGAGGTCGGAGCGTCTGCAGGTGCGAGGATGGCAAAGTCAAACGGAGGAGGAGGAGGAGGAGGAGGAGGAGGAGGAGGAGGAAGAGGAAGAGGAGAAAGAGGAGGAGAAGAGGAGGAAGAGGAGGAGGAGGAGGAAGAGGAGAGGAAGAGGAGGAGGAAGAGGAGGAGGAGGAGGAAGAGGAAGAGGAGGAGGAGAGGAGGAGGAAGAGGAGGAGGAAGAGAAAGAGGAGGAGGAGGAGAAGAGGAGGAGGAGGAAGAGGAGAAAGAGGAAGATAAGGAAGAGGAGGAGGAAGAGGGGGAGAGGAGGAGGAGGAGGAAGAGGAGGAAGAGGAGGAAGAGGAGGAGGAGAGGAGGAGGAAGAGGAGGAGGAGGAGGAGGAGTAGGAGGAGGTCTGGGTGGAGGTCAGCCCACACAAACATTGAATCTTTATGATCTCAGGAGGACGGGCTGCCAAGGATGCAATGAGGCCGAACCGTCTCTCACACACCAGCCTCTGTCCTCCAAACCTGCCCCCCCACCACCACCACCCCCCCCTCATTTCTGCCCCCCCCCTATCAACCTGCGCTCTTTATTCCTTTATCCATCCATCTCGTCCACACTGAGCCGCCTCTCTTCACACACACAAACCCAAAAACAAGCTGGTAAACTTCACTAAACAATTAAGGAGCTAAAGCGGCAGTGATGGAGGCCCCATGTGGAGCAGGAAGAGCGCGAGGTGGAGAGGGCGGGAAGAGCGCGAGGTGGAGAGGGCGGGAAGAGCGCCGCCGTCCACGCCGACTCCTGAATGCTGCAGCGTCTCCGTAGCGACGGGGGATGAGTGGAGGGACGAGGACACCAGCTGGCTGCAGCGGACAACTGCACCTGCGGAGGTTGTTTCTCAAATATCCCTCAAACGTTGCAGCTGAAATTAACGTCCCATTTTCTCCATTGATCTTTCAAAGGAAGCAAACAAGTTTTTCAGAATAATGATCCTCCCCCCCGGAACGCTCCAACACGCCACATCAGAGCAGCCGCCCACTCGGGCTAGCTTAGGTGTCTGCAGGCTCCGCGTCCAAAATTCACCCACTCCTGAACGGCGTTCAGCGCTGGTTCACACTCTCTTTGGTGCTTTTGGCTAACGGCTACCTGTGAGGGTGTCAGTGGGAAGCTAGCGCAAGTGTGACGACCAGAATCTGTCAGAAATGTCTGAACTACCGAAGCGCTGCGCTAACGATCAGGCCTGGGAAACTCAGAAGGGAGTGAGTACAGCTTCCCTCTGCTCCCTGATTCAGCCTTGCCCCTCTTCCAACTCTTCTGAACCCTTTATCTCTCCCAGCCCCCCCCCCCCCCCACCGGTGCCCTGGAGCCAGGCTTTGGCCCGCTCGCGCACACAAAGACACCGAATCAGGACCTGAATCAATCCCGCTCTTGATGAAATCGGGCGAAAAGGGATGATGGATACGGCAGATGGGGGCGCAGAAAATGAGACCAGCGATTCCCCTCCGCTCCCACGCCACCGCCGCCACCCCCCGCCGATGGCGTCACCGCGGCCAAAGACCCTCAGACGGCGGCTGTGATTAAGTGCGATTACTTCTGTCTGGAGCTGGCAGGTCCCAGGGGTGGAAAACAAAAGAACGCCTTTGAAGTTGGAGAACAGAGGAGGATCTTTCGGTAGCGCGCGGAACGGTTCGGAACGTAACCCCGGACTCAGGAGGACGGGACCGGCGCCCAGGTAGCCGAGCAGAGCGGCGCGAGGGTGCAGGTCTCTACGAACGTGCGTTGCTAGGCAGAGAACCAGACGCTTAGCTAACCCCCCCCCCACGACAAGTTCAATCTGTGACATGCAGCGTTTCTGAGAGGCATCGTGTCTGCCCATAAATTCTTCTTGTACCCCCTATCGGGGCGACACGCGGGGGCCTCGGCGCACACGTGCGCTCGCCCAAATGGACCGTGCCAGGAGCGCTGACCCACCCCCTCTCCCCATCGATCCCCGCGCCGCCACGTCCTGATAAATAAAGCAATAAAATGTGCCGGAAAGACAAAACAAGGGGGGAAAAGACGAGGGAGAGGAGGCGCAGAGGGCTATAATTAGTAAGTGATTAACGAGCCGGCGTCAGACGGGTCCAACATCATTGATTGGGATGTTGTGCAACGCCGCTGCAGCGAAAATGAGCTAGCCTTGGGAAGCAGCGGCGGGGTCAGGAGCGCACGTGCTGTTGTTTCCAGCCGATGGTCATTAGTGAGAACACAAAGGTAGAGCCTGTGATGTCGGGCAGATCAAAGCCCCCCGAGACCCCCGTGAGAACACTTCAAAGTAATAAAAACACAGGTTGTGCTAATTCTTTTACGCGTAGAACCTTCTAATTCTGGCACCATCAGCATTTACACAGGATGCTAACATCTGAGCACGTTTTCTCAATGTTAATGATTGCCATGGTAACGGCAGCTACGTTTTGAGGCTTTTATTGTGCTTTATATACATTAAGCTAAGTCTGCCCAAAATGCTACCAACAAAAGCTAGCCTTTTAGCATCAAATGTTTTTGATCAGATGATATTGTGCTGACGCCCATGTGTAATGTCTTGATTTTTCAAATGTCAGCGAATTCTCGCCACACAGAGACGCAAATGTAGCGTGAAATGGGGGTGGGGGAAGTACATCAAAGCTAAAGTGCTGAACATCAAAGCAACAGTGTTCCGTTTTGCTTCAAGCGACCATCCGTCTTATTTTTTCAGCTAACATTTCACTGATGAGGTGACGAGAGAGCTGAATTTCAGATCCACCTCTCGCACAGCGGGAGAACGAAGCGCGGTCGGAGGAGGATGGAATGCTGAGGACGGCAGAACAGTGGTCTCAGCTTCCTTCCCGTCTAACGTGCCAACATCAATACTCTTTAGCGTACAGCTGGGCTGGAACGTCACATGTGGAGTAACAACACTCCGTCCTTGCTGTGACTTTTGTTGTTTCCGTTTATGCTACGCCAGCGAGCTAAAAATGACTGCAACCACAATGAGGAAGTGGAAAAAGGAACGGCGGAGTTCAAAGTTGCCGCTCTCACCTTCTCATTGTTGTAGTACGCCAGGCTCTCGCCGTCGAGTCGCACCCACCTCCTCTGGAACACGCACTTCCTGCAACGAAGGGGGAAAGACGATGATGAATGCAAATGTAATCCGTCTGGCTCGCTCGGCGTGGCAGACACCAGTCAAGTAAGCCGCATTAAAGCCTAAAAATAAAGACGCATGGAGATGGAGAGCAATTTAGCTAAGATCGCCCAGAATGGGGACTCGTATTTCATCAAGTGCGGCATTGATTCGTTTTGTCACCAGCTGTCATTAAGCGTAATCAAAGCAAACGAGCGCTTTCCAGCCGGGATATTGAGGAGAGCGAGGATGGCACGATAGCGGCTGATGGCGCCCGATGGCGCCCGACATCAACCAGATAAACTCCGTTTGGAGGTGGGCGGGTGTTGTGGGTCACCTACCCTTGAGGGGACAGCTTGTCCAGCCAGCCCGCCTTCAGCACCGGCGATTTCCCGGCGCCGTAGAAGCAGGCATACGGCGAGATATCGGGCATGGCCGCGGCGGTGGTGTCCTCCAGGGCGTCGGTAGGCAGCGAGTACAGCTCACACTCCACCATATCTAAAGACCCCAGCGGGGGGCCAGACGAGGCCGGCTCACCGGGGGCACCGTCAGAGGTCAGAATCCTGGCACACTCGGTCACGGTCGAGTACTCGTCTTCGGGAGTTCGGGTGGGATCTTCCTTGGACTCTTTCGGCTTAGCGGCCTTTTCCCTGTTGAAATGCGGATCGGACGTGAAATTTGATACTTTTATGGGAGCATGACGCGACACCCGTGTGGCTCGGGCTGTAAGTGCGCACGTAGCTTAGCTTATAAGAAGGAACTGCGATAGGATAAAAATTCAAAGCTAATTCCTCCAAGCTAAGCCATTCTGTACGATGTTTCTGCTAATTCTTCCCATCCCAATGCTAATCTAAGGTGACTTAATTAGCTGGTTAAAGAGACTAAACTGTTGTATCTGCTAAGGTGACAAGAAATGCTAAGGCGCCATTTACAAGGATAATGCAGAGCAGAATTCCACCCAGTAGTTGCGCTCATCAAAGATCCAAAAGCTAATCATCAAAACAAAAACAGAGAGTTTCATTGCATATTTATGACTGGCGGCCCAGTGGCTCCGCCCCTCCTCCCGCGCTCGCCTCATGTTTGTATTTGCTTCCGCACCGTTTAATCAAACAAGCTACTGTTTGTTCATTAACAAGCTACAAAAACAAACTGGCTCGAGCGGAACGGCGTCATCCCAGCTCCAGCTTTTATGCTGGGATGAGCTAGCGGTCGTCATTAGCATACAGACATGAAGGTGGAATCGATCGTATCCAGCGTTCACTGGGAAAAGCTAATCAGCGGGATTCCCAAAGTGTCACAGATCTGAGAGAGCAAATGTTGAGCTACCGTCCTAAACTCACCCTCAAACATTTCTGATTTACAGCATAGCCTTGGGACGTAGCTAGCATACCTGTTTTTCTTCTTTAACTTGTCCCTAAAACCTTTGTGGAACACTTCTTTAGCGCCTCGATCCTGCAGAACACATGAACACACGTCAGAGGTGAAAGAAGTCGGAAGACGTTCGCTCCATTCATGTTTGCTTTAGCTGCTAGCTGCTAGCTGACATTTCCATTCCCCTGAAGCAAATCCAGCATTTCTTTATTTTTTTTATCCTGTTAGTTGCTTTTATATTGTAACTGTAACGTTTAAAGATGTAAACAGGCTGACTGTTAGCATTAGCTACACAACGGATTGGCTTCTGGTGGGGAACTTTTCACGAGCGCTAGCGGTGCCAGAGGGCCACCTTACCAGAGCGCCGTCGGGGTTGTTGTACAGGCACAACTCGCCGTAGGGAACAATCGGCGCCGAGGTTCTTTGAAGAGGAGCTGAAAAGAACAAAGACAACAAAAGTGTTCTTTGATGACATTCAGGCTTTGGTCAGTACAAAGGGGAGGGTCTGAACACGGCAGAACGAGGGAAAGTAAAATCCCTCTCTGAAGTGCCAGCTGGGACCTTGATCCTCATTCTGCCTTGAACAGGCTGAATCAGCGCCAAGGTCCAGTCGGTGGTCGTTGGCAGCAAAAGACAAAGAAGAAGAGCGACATCGGCCGGACGCCATTAGTCCGGAGACCCGCGGTGACCCTGCGTGGGCCGCCGCCCGTCACCGTGACAAATGGAACCGCCTCCTCGCGAGGGCTCGGTCCGAAAATCGAAGTGCCAAACGGACTCGCGGGGATCCAGATGTGAAGCTCTACGCACAGTAAACAATAGAGCCATTACTGAAGGACACGGAGGGCGCACGCCGGGCTTCATGAAGAGGTCAGAGCGGTCCACGCCACTGCAGCAGCGCTCTCGGAGGACTGATCGCAACCATCAATCATCATCCATCAGCTGACCTTCGGGCCACTGCCGGGTTTCTCCAAGGAGCCGCGGGACGCTACTGTACTCAGTTCCTGTCAGATTCTCTCCCTCCCGCGGCCACAGAGGCAGAGGCCGCCGCTTCTTTATCTGCTCCTGACCCGCCGCCGCGCCGTCATTACAGAGGGAATTGATTTTTGCGCATCCGGCTTTTCGTTGGCGTCGGGTTTGGCGTCCTCGGCGGCGGTCCCGCACACCCCCGTCGGAATATCAATGACATGTGGAACGCTGAATATCTGTTGTGGCCGTTGCTCTTCCTTAAAAGGAGTGGAAAACTAGCATGCTAACAGGCTAAACTAACATTTGAGGGGCTAGATTCTCGTACTGGAGGATTTTATTAGCATGCTAGCCTCACGTAGCCTCGTGATTTAACTATTAAAAATCACAAAGTGCGTCAGATTGTAGCAATACTTCCACCGACAGTGTTTAGACGCTGTTTAGCTCATTTTAGCATCCGGCGTTTTACAAACTAACACCGCGAGGCCAGAAACTGTCGCGCGACTTTTCTGTCGCGCGTTACACCTCGTTTCACACGAATCCCGCCAAAAATTAAAATAAATAAATAAATAAACGTCGACTTGTGGGATGCTAAGGGTGTTAGCCGCGAAGCTTCTAAAAATAAGGTGTTGAAATTCCGGAAGCTTTGAGTGGGAAAATAAGAAAGAAGTTTGTCCCGACTGTCTTGGGGAAAACTCTTCAAATATTGTTGGGGAAATATCGGCGGGTTGTGGAGGGACGTCTCGCTCGCTCCCCGTCTCCCCGCCTCCCCGTTCGGGGACCGTCTCGGCGCTCCTTCGCATCCTTCTACCCTTCCTTCCTCTCAAGTCGCTCGCCTGCCTCTCTGGTCTCGCCGCCTCGTGTGAAAGTCGGGAAAAACAAGGCCTACCCAGAGACCGCGGCGGAGCAGGTACGCGGAGCGAGGCGGGAAGAAGGCGAGGCTGCGGGGGAAACGTGTCGCAACGTGGCGCGTCGACGCGGACGCCATCGCCGAGGAACCGGCGGAATCCTCGGAGGACGCATCTGGAGCGGGGAACCCGCCTGTCGCTAGCAAACTTAAACAACTAAAAGATGTGAGGGAGCGTCCCCCCCTCCTCCGATCCGCCTCCGATCCTCCGCAGAGCTCTTCTAATCCAACGCCGGATGAAATATTCATGGCGGAGAGACTTCGTACCTTTCTGAGCGCCATTTGCACCAGCGGGAGCTTCAGAACCGGCGAGGTGCTCGGCGGTGGCTGTTTGCACTGGCAGCGCGCTCCTGAGGAGGAAGAGGAATCACAGACAGGAAGTCAGGGGAAATGAGGCGGAATCTGGAGTAGAACCCTGCGTGGAAGCGGGGCCGCCGACCCGGTCTCGTACGTTCTCGTATTTACGCGTTTCTGGTTCTCGTGACGCGAGAATAGAAACTGCGTTTTGGTTTTTTTTAATCTCGATAACCTTTCTGAAGAAACTTAAAGCTTCGGTTGTTGTTCCTGTTCTGCTTTTAAATCAGAAGAACAACCGTTTTAGCATTATTAGTTTCCATCACAGACTCTGGAGCGCGACTTCTTCTTGCTATGGCTAATGCTAGCCGATACCGTTCCCACGCCGTTAAACGCTGGGAAGCGTCGGCGACGTTGCCCTGGCACTGATATGGTTAGCAAAGCTAATTAGCTGCTGTGGAGTCATGTGACTGACACAGGATAGTGGGCCTACCGGTCCTGGAGCAGCGGCGTGGTCGCACTGGGGATACTGGGGACGGGTCGGTGCCTCAGGCGATACGAGCGCGTCGGCCGCGGACCTGCGGCAGCCGCCGACCGGGGCCGCGCCTCGTAAATGGCGTTTTCCACCATCTCGCCGGCGAAGCCGCCCGTGTCGTTAGCGGCAGCTGATGAGTCCGAGCTGGACTTGGGGGGGTCTCCTGGGGAAAGGTCCCAGTCCGAGGAGGTGGGGGACCCGCTGCTGGAGGAGGACACCGACGGCGGGATGCTGGGAGGTTCATACCAGATCTGGATATTTTCTGGTTTGCGTGGAGCTGGTTGTGGGGGGCGGACACATCCGGCCTGGGGGGCGACTTCAGCCCTCACGAGTCCCGACCCAGGAGGCAACGAGTGGCTCTTCTCCTGATCTTTGCTCTCCTTCAGCGGAGGGTGTTGATACGACAGCCCCCTCTTCTTGTCCTTCAGGAAGATGTTCCTCGGGTAGGGAACGGGCCTCCTGTCCCCCGCCTCTTCGTCCTCCTCCTCCTCCTCCCCCTCCCCCTCCCCTCCGCTCAGCTGCTTCACCCCGAGCGCTTCCAAGCTGCGGAGGAGTCGCCGCCGATGGCCCGTGGGCAGGATCTTCAGCTCCAGGAGGCGTTCCTCTGTGAGCTCCCTGCAGTCTTCCAGGGTTCTGTACCCCGCCCCCAGGAAGGCCGAGGTGTACTGGGACAGGCGGAGGGTGAGCAGCCACTCCACAACCTCCTGGATGGACTCGCCAGGCTCCAACATGAGTCTCACCTCTGGAACATCAGGAAGAACGCTGGAAACACAGAGTTGTCCGGCTCAACTGTAAACAAACACAACAGAGTAGCATCGAGACGACTTTAGCAGCATTTTTTAGCAACTGGAAGCGCTAAGTCAGGTGGTTTTTCATAGGAACATCGCGGTTTTTATAGTTCTACAAAATGACGAGGTCTGTTAGCGGGCGTGCTAACATTTCCAACGTAAATCCACTGCAAAAATACAAACGAACTACGTGCCTCATCTGAAATTAACCGCAACCTGAAAGCATTAGCTTAGCTTAAGAGAAGCTTCTGCCCACAAGTGACAGAACAGACGTGAGTTTTTTGGGGGGGGCGGTTTCAGGTCCGTTTGGTTGCCCTCGACAACTGCCAACTTTAAATTTGCAACACCTCCAGGCTAAGACAGCAGGAAGCGCAGCAGCTGTGGGGCAACAGGACGCTAGCGCGACCCAGGGGTCAGCTTCCGCGGCGAGATCTCAATCCAAAATCCAAACTAAAGTCGTCTTTCAACACTTACCGGCGTGGAGCCCAAGATCACGCAGGTTGCCGGGCAACACGCCGAGCCTCCGCAGCGACGGCTATATATAAACGCCCAGCTTCCTGACGCGTTCGCATCATGTCAGAGGAAGAGCCGCCTGCCACAGGCGCTGACCTCACCGCTCAACCTGTGCAACTCCGGGGGTGTTTAGAGTTACTTCTGCTTTTCACCAGCGCTGCGGCTCGCACAGGTCTGCTTGCACCACCACCTCCCTCGTGCGCTCTCCTCAGGGACCTGGGGGGGGGGGGGGGGGAGTGCCCGGTAGCACCAGCACCAGCGTGCAGGGACCTGCAGTCAGGCGCGCACGGGTTTGACACCCACCAGGGAAGGTGTGACCTCATACCAACAATGAACAAAGGTGACTGTTGTGGCAGGGGAGCGCGCGCTTTCACAACACCACAGGTTCAAACCACGAAGGGGGGGGGGGGGGGGTGCTGCTTCCTAAACAGAAGTGAATGAGAAATGCGCCTCCTCAAACATGACAGGTACGGCTTTGGGAGTGCGCGCGCCCGCACGCGCGTGCGTTTTTATGCCTCGTTCGAAGTCCATCGGACGTCATCTTCCTGTTCGCTGCTGAGTTCAACACAACGTTGCTGTTAAATTCGGCTTTTGCTCGCGCGACGCGCTTCTTTCGGTCGTGGCCGTGCTTTCGCTGCACGTGCGACATGTTTACATCGGCGTGAGGTCAGCGGGCGCGTGAGGGTCTAGAAACGGGCGTCGCCCTCCTCCTGTCCCACCCACCCGCGCCGCGTGCAGCTCTGACGCATTTTTAAATCAATTAAAAAGGACAAAGCGCCTTACTTGAGTCTCGTGTCTCTACCGGCGAAGTTCTGCTGCGCTGACGTCAGCGCGCGCGCGTCGTTGTGGTTCTTCTTCTGCTCCTTCAGGACCCCATCCGGAACACCGGGTCCACGCTGTCATCACGCAGTCCCTTCACATCCTGCCGTCGCCCGCGCGCCTCTTTCCGTCACCCTTTTCGTTTTCACTCTCCGCGAGGCGCTCGGCCACGCCCACCTGGGCGGGGGTCACGCTCGCGCCTGTCGCACCTTTCATCTTGCATGCCCTCATTTAAAACCCTTTCTGACCGTTGTCGTGATATGTTTAGCATGTTTAGGAGACACTTTAGCTTCAGTATAGCTCCCAAAAAAGTTTGATTTTGATCAATATTCAAGGTTTGACCGAGCTTGTCCATCCCAGGCTACTGAGAGCAACAGTCCAGCTGCCTCTGGGGGGACCCGGGTCATCTTTTACTTAAATATCCTCCCGCTGAGTGAGCAAAATCACATTCATGTCCACATCTGTGGACATTTGGAGACTTTTCTTTCAATGATAACTAGAACTTTGAAGGTTTGAGGTTCGCTAAAATCCCGTTAGCGTGACAGCAGTGGAATTCCAGCTGAGTAATTATGCAACACTCCTAAACCACAGTTTTGCTCACTTTCTGTTAGCTAGCTTGTTTATTTTCTTAACTTATCCTGTCGTGGTCTTAACAAGGCCGAAATTCACTTTGAACTCCTGTGGCCTTCGCTGAAACTGATTCAACCACGACGTGGCCTCGGACGTGATATAACAAACGTGGAGGTGTTTGCAAGGTTTTCCGGGAGGGCATGCGTGTCCCAGCTTGATCCCGAGGCCTCGGGCTGCACATTCAGCACTGGCAGGAATGTAGGCAGAGTCCATCAGACACGTAATGAGGCAAGTGTCCAACTTTCAGGATCGGATTTTTGAGTAGTTTTGAGGAACAGTAAATTATAGCAATAAAATGAAATCAAAGGAAATAGTTTCAGCTCTTTTGGGTCAATCAGCAGGGGTAACTTTACCAGACACCGGCACTTATTCGACTTTGTTTCGAATAAAATGTTTTTTTAAGGAGTTTCACGAGCGTGTAATGACCCAAACTGGCCACGCGATGGCGACAGAGCGCTGCGCTCTTTTTTTGCCTCGAGGCAACAGCGATGAGACTGTTTGAAAGACATGAAACTTTCAGGCGCAGCACAGATTTAAAAAGCCTTTTTTTATACGTCATATCTTAGTTTGCACAACCGCCTTTGCGAGGAGAAAACGTGTAACCGGACCCTCCGCCACGTCCCCGCTGTGGTTAAAGGTTTTTGCTTTTCCTGCACCTTTTTGAAAAAGCCGACATCTTTCAGGTTTAAAGGGAACGACAGAACAACGGTGGCAACAACAGTGGCCTCCCGGAGGCTTTTCTTTTGTCCAATTCCCATCGTGTCTCCTGGGTTCACCTTGGCAACGCGTTTTACTGCTGGCAACCGTTTAAATACAGAATTGGCTCTTAAACTGAAAGAAGCGCTCCACTACCCAGCAGCAGTCGATGCCAAGGACATGGGGAACTAGAGGGAGGGGGGGGGGGGCTTCAAATATAAAAGGAGGCACGCCAGGGAGGGCTGCGGATTTGAGAGGACCTAAAGGGACAGAAGGTTCATTATTAACATGTCGTAGGGTCTGCAGCCATATGGAGGAAGAGGAATTTCCCAAGGACGCCCGTCAGGAGGAAGCTCTCCTCGGGAGGTTGGTGGAGGCGGTTCGAGGGCTGAAAGCTCTCCGAAGCCTCAGAGATCGTCGCCAGGAAGTGGCGGCAGAGGGAGGATGCCCGGCCGGAGAGGAGGGAGGAGGAGGAGGAGCAGGGGACGGCGGCGGTGGTTTTTTTGGAGATGCTAATGTCCCTGATGGACGCCCCCTAAAGGGGTCAATAAAGTACTCTGATTCTGACTCTGATTCTGGAGGGAAGGGTGATGAAGAGGAGCGCATCAGGAACCTGCTGCATTCACTGAGGGGGGTCGGCATCTCCCATTCAGCCCGAGCTACGTCCTGGAGAGAAGCCCTCCGGGAATGTGTCTGCGTCCTGGCCACGCCTCCACCAGGGGGCAGCGGTCATCAGCCCGTCCTCACAGGTGATTCCGGTCCGTTCCGGGCAATAAAAAGTGACGTCGCGTCACAAGTTGTTAAAGTTTAGTCCCATATCGCGTTTTTCAGGTAGAGAACGTCACGACACCTTGGTCCAAATTCTTCTCAGCGTGGAGGACAACGTCCAGAACCTTACGGACACGCTGGCCAGGATCGTGGCAAAGCTCAACGAGGAAATCCTTCAGTTCCACAAGGAGGAGCCCAGAGACGCCGCGTCACCAGAGCAGCACCAGGACCACCTGAGTGAACACGTCCACCTTGGACCGGACTCTAATGGGATGTCAGGTCCACTGGACGCTCAACCAGCAGCAGATTCCAGCAGCAGACTGGAAGAGAAAGGGGCGGAGCCAGTGGAGGACAACACCCACACAGATGTTGTTCTTCAGGACAACCAGGGAGAAGATGGAGACCTGATAGTGGGGTGAGTGCTCCACAACCAGACCAGGTTCCCTAAAAGGTTCAGCTCTGTAAACCTGCTTCTGAATTCCAGGCTGGGTTGTTCAGGTGTTCCAGATGTGTGCTTCGTCAGAGGGCCCCCCGGGCTGGCCGGCGCCCTGCGGTGCGAGGTGGCCGACGCCCTCAGCTGCCTGATGGTGCACGGTTCTGAAGAGCTGGTGAGCAGAGTGGTTCGAATCCAGGTCCGGGACGGTGCGCGCCTCCCTTTCCCTGTGACCGTGGTGGTGCCCTTCTGCGGGAGCTACCGGGGCAGCTACCGGGACGTGTCGGTGAAGATAGTGGACGAGGTGGGGGGGAGGAGCTACGTGACGCCGCTAGCAACCGAGGGAAC
Organism: Takifugu flavidus; assembly: GCF_003711565.1. Lineage (NCBI taxonomy): Eukaryota > Metazoa > Chordata > Actinopteri > Tetraodontiformes > Tetraodontidae > Takifugu > Takifugu flavidus. The sequence goes on from NC_079522.1 coordinate 985,449, forward strand.
ATACGGGGGACAGTGGGTAAGGTTCTGCCATGGGTTTGGATTTGTGGGCTAAAACCAGCGGGTTGTTTTAACGGGTCGGGAGCGTCCGGCCATGTGATTTGTCCTCACCAGGGCTCGTTTGCCGAGGTGCGAGTGTACCGCCTGGGCCTGTTCGCCGTTGTTTCCTGTCTGAAAAGGGAAAACTATACAGTTCCTACGAAGGGCCTGTCACTCAAGCTGAACATGGACCCGCGGATCTGTCTGAACTACCTCCCAGGATGCTTTGCGACTCCAGTGATCGCTCAAACCATGGTAGGAATACAGCTTAGCTCACCTCATTTGGAGGTTGGCTGGTCCAGGAAGGTCAATAAAGGTGAGTGCCGCTCACAATCTCCTCTCCAACGCCTCAGATCCAGCCGTTGGACACGACCCTGCTGTCTGCTGCCAAGTCCAGGACGGACGCCTACCATTCGGTGGTCTCCACCAGTCCGGTTCTCTACCTCACCCACCCGTCCACTCAGCCCCTGAGAAGACCCCTAACCCTGACCCTTCCCTGCCCCCCAAATCCTCAGAAGAACCACGGAGGGAGACACGAGGAATCAAGAAAAGACCAAACTCAGGAGGACAAATCCGCATCCCAGGGGAGGCGAGTCAAAAGTAGCCGAGGGTGCTAATTATGTTTGTTGTTATTAGCAGCGTAATTTAGCAGGTTAACACGGTAACTAACGATCACTGCTGCTAGCGGCTTTTGTCGGCTCGTCTCTTTTGAGATTTTTTTCTTATAAACCACAGTTTTGTGAAGAGACCGCACTTTTATTTATACACAAACACAAAAGAGTCACAATTTGGACTCTGACCACAAGATGTCACCAACTTTACTTTTGAAATAAAACGAACCTTTTCGCCAACTTTTCCTGCTCTAACTTTGCACGACTTTTGCTTTATGTGACCGTCAGGACCTTGGCTTCCTCCGTGAAGTCTCAGGGGATTTCCGAGGAGTTGCTGGTCGTTATGGGTTGGAGGGACAAACAGTGGAGCCTCCTGGACCAGGTGGCCGTCAGGAACCTGCAAAAAGGCTTGGTGACCTTTGACCTGATGGAAATCTTTGACAGGTTTTAAACATAACTTCTGTTAACATACGAATGGTTTTAACTGTGACGCTAACGTGGAGGAGGCCTCTGCAGGACTCTGTGGGTCGGTTTTCCGACCATCCAGCCAAAGCAGAGCGCAGCACAGAGAGCCAGGAAAGGCCGGAATGTCCACAAAAAGACCAGGATCAACGTAGAGACAAACAGGGTCGCGCTCCCTCCCTCCTGCGGGGCAGTTTTGGCTCCAAGAGGTCTGGTCCGTCCAGCCAGCAACAGGAACACCTGAAAAAAACCGAAGGCTCAAAGGAGCTGTGCCAGGATCCGGCTCTTGGAACAAACCCCCCTCTCACCACGTCTCCCCGAGCCTGAGCCTTGCGGCCGAACTCCCTCAGCCACCGCAGCTGATCAGCAGGACTGTACCATCTCAACACGCCGCCACGGTCTCCCGCGTACAGCGTCAAAATGGGTCGATCCCTCCTGACGGACAGGAGGACATAGCGGACCCCTCGCCTGAGTCCGGCGGAGAAAACCGTCAGCGGCCACAGATGACCGAAAAATATATATTTAATAAAATAACGAACCTTCTTGCAGCGACGCTGTTGGTGGAACCTGATTTTAGCCTTGTTAGCACCTCGGTGGATGACGAAAAACCCCAGACGCCGTCGACCCCGGCGGTCTGAGTCATCCACAGCAGGCTAGCAAAGCTAACACAAAAGATCAGCGGTGCGGAAGAAGCCGAACAGGAAGTGACGCCTGCCGCTAAACTACCTGTGGGTGAAGTAAAGTCGCCTCCGTCGTCTTTCCACAGCGGAGTTAGCCTCCGAGACACAGACGACCTGAGTCGATGCAGAAACAGCTTCCGAACCTTCAGGGAATAGAAACAGGCGCCTCACGTCCGGGTGCAGCAGCCGCGACCGGAGGCCCACGAGCCCGGCCGCCGCCTTCAGCAGCCGCTCGACACCAGCGCGGCGCCGGGCCGACATGATGACCACGTCCAGGGTCGTGGCCGCGATCAAGAGTTCTCCTGCCGCACACAGGAGGGGGAGGACTGAGCCCCCAACCACAGAACGAAGCCACATTAGCCGAGGCTGAAACGAGCTCTGCTAGCAGGCAGGAGTGGGCGTGGCTCTGAGGACGACAGACGGGGGCTTATTTACGCAAAATATCACAGCTTTAGTTGCTGCAACGCTAGCTGAAGTCCAAACGACACAGAATGTAGCACAAATCATAACAATAAGTCCCTTTGTTTCATAGAACCAGAGAGATTTTCAGCATTATCGGATATCGGAATTGGCCACTAGGTGGCCGTTTATTTAAGATCGTCATAAAAAGCACTCACCGACGCATCGACATGAGCAGCAGAGCGCTACAGCTAGCTGGTCTATAGCGAGCCTCCCTTCATGTGAGGGATTTGGGAATGGCCGTATGGATAAGGGGGGTTTAAATGCTTTAAATTCCGAGCTTTAGCTTTTCCTGCGGCCTGAATAGAGAAGCACGCGTTAGGATCCAAAGCTCTCCTCCTTATTTTAGTTGAATTCCCTTATCTAACAGCCTTTTCCTGGGCTGATAACGGTGTAATAACAGCATTTTTAATGGGTGTTCAGGGCGATAACGGGCTCCTTCTTCCTTCGGTTGCACTAAATCTCGTTGCAGGCTGCTGGTGCTGCGCCTCCGCTCGCCCCTGCAGCCCAGCGACCTCTCCTCCCTGGCAGAGGAGCTGGAGGAGTCCGTCCGCAGCCACGCCGTCACCCTCGTCCTGCAGCGGCGGCCGGAGGAGCCCGACGCCGTCCTGGTGGCGGCGCTGCCCAGCAGGGACCTGAGCTGGGAGCTGAGCAAACTGCGAGCCCAAGGCTACGCCGGCCTCCCGGAGGCCTCGTCCCAGCTCTCCATGTGCGAAGGAGACCAGCTCGTCCTGCGATTCGGCGGCAACGTCGCCGCCGCGGGCGACCAGTCGCACCAGCGGCTCACCTTCCACGCCCAGCTGCACAGCCGGGTCCTGCTGCGCCTCACCCACGTGGATCCATACGGGAACTACAGCTCGCCTCACTACAAGGGCACCGCCAGCTTCTATAAGGTGACCCGGGAGCGGGCGGACCGGGAGCAGCTGGACCGTCCCGTCTGCAAACTGTCCCTGACTTTACCGAAGGTGCGGACAAAGTCGGGCTTTCGCGTCAAAGCTGTGACTTTCAAAGATGATTCTGACACCTTCCTGTTCTGTTAGAGGCCGCGAGCGGTCCGCCGCCAGAACGCCGCCCGGGTGAAGTCCTGCGACGAGCCAGGTAGGCAGAGAACCCGACATCATTCCGATCACGCTGAACCCGCCTCCCTCACCTCCTCCTCTGCCACCAGACTCCCTCCCCGACTCTCTTCTTCTTCGTCTCTCTGCGGAGCTCTCGGAAGAAGAGGTGGCCCGGCTGGTCCCGTCCTTACGCCTCTGCCGCAGCGCCGCCCAGCTGGTGAAGCTCCGGGCCGGGGAGAGTCCGTCCGCCCAGGCCTTCCACGTCCTGGCCATGTGGCGGAGGGGCCTTACAGCTGCGTCCCGGCGACCCAAAACCTCCCAGCTGGCCCGTTGTCTGGCCAGGATGGGCAGGCCGGACCTGGCCGGGGAGCTGCTGCTGCGTCAGCCAGAAGCCTCCAGACAGGAGGCAGAACCACCAGCAGGCCCGGGATCCAGGAATCTGCCGGTTGGGAAGCCCGACGGCTGCGGTGCCTTGTTTTAGCCACAAGGTGGCAGAATTAGGCTGAAGAATCCGATCAATCAGCTTTAGAGGCACAAAGATGTTAATTTTAGCGGACAAAAACAGAAACTTTTCTCCATGAGCGCTACGTGGCTAATGTTTGCTATCGGTAATGGTGTGAAATGACCGGACAATCAAGGTCAAAGTCTACATTTAGCCATTTGTGATCAACAAACGACCTCATGTTCCATCAGGTATCAAGTGTTTTCTTAACGTGAATGATTCTTCATGTGTCGTACGAGGCTGTTGCAGATGTTACCTTTAAAACTGACTAGCGCCACGTTGCTAATGGCGTCAGAAGCGGGTCCTTTTTAAAGATGTCCTTTAAACCCTCACGCTCCTGCTGTTTGACATTCGACGGCTCCCCGAGCCCCCGAGGGGCACTGACAGATGTGTCCGGGGGGGCGTTGGGGTGCGGGGGCCACCAACTGCAGCCCCGCGGGAGGTGCGGTCGTGGGCCCGCGGGATTAGCCAAGCACAAAGCGGTCGGCGTCGGAACCGAAGGATGGCCGGGACCTTTTCCCTCCAGGCTCCTGCCGCCGCGGCGTTCCCGGCTGTTCTCCGTCTCACCACCAGGGCTGCAGCGCGCGAGGGGGGGGGGCATCATTAGTGTGGCAGAGGGCCAACAAAGCAGCGCACACACATCAAAGGGGCCCTGCTCGGGGTAAATGTCACAGAGGGGGCTCCAGCGGTGCCAGGAAATGGTTTCCGCTCTTGTTTTGTCTCCCCAACTACATTATTGAAAAGGCCACGCAGCAAGGCACTCTGGGAGGCTGCCCGCCGTCCTGTGGCGGAGGTAGCCGAGGGCTAATGAAGTGAATCCCCAAAGAGGGCCAGAAGATAGAGGCCCTGATTAAACCCCCCCCCCCCCCCCTCCTCACAGGAAGCTGCTCGGCTGCAAGGTAAATGTGGCCGAGCTGCCGAAACAGTCAACGGAAAAAAGGACGACAGACGGGCTCAGTGGTAAATTAGCCGCTAGCGTGGCGGTAAAGACACCTGAAGGTTGCATTAGCATGCGAGTCGAAGCATTAAAGGCTGATTACTTTGGATGGGAGGGTGGTTTAATTGGCTCTTGTTTACTCATTTAGCCAATCATGCCCACGTACTGCCGGGGAGTCATTTATGAACACGGAAGGATCTTCGTAAAGATTCCGTTCGGAGGAATGAATAACAGATCGAGTGTTTTTCGCTGTCTCTAAGCAACCGACTCTGCTCTCAAGGACTCCGTGTGATACAAACACTCTTTGAAGACCGTCGCTGGGAAAAAATACGTCCCAGCCGCAGCGAAGGATGACTAGCGTTAGCGTACCCGGGGGTCCGGGGGATGACCGACGCTGATGAGAGACAGACGGAAACGGCCGCTCGTTCGTACAAAAAGAGGAGGGAGGAACTCTCAGGGGCCATTCCATGACTCACACCCTGACCCCAACTCTGTGTGTGTGTGTGTGTGTGTGTGTGGTGTGTGTGTGTGTATGTGTGTGTGTGTGTGTGTGTGTGTGTGTGTGTGTGTGTGTGTGTGTGTGGTGCTGTCCAGTGGTGCATGATGAACACGGTTAGCTGGACATGTTCTGGGCTCCATTTGCCATCACTTCTTTGCTAACAAGGCTTTGCTACATGACCCCATGGACAGTATTGGACAGCAGCGTCAGCTAGCATGTCAAACAGTGGTAGCTGCTCCCAAATATTCCTCGGAAATGTTTATTCGCCATTAGCTTAGCTTACCAAAGAGGTACTCCTAAGATTTAGGAGAGATTTAGGAGGACCGGGTATGATAAATCTTTGTTCGTTTTAGCACTAGCTACCTCCGGATCGCCCCAGGTTCAGATCCGATGTTTTCCTCGTAGAATTAGCGTTGTTTACCCTGGAATCGTGCGTGAGATGGAGCCAGGAAGAGAATGAGGTGAAAGGGTGAGGATGGTGGGGGGGTGATAGCAGATAGCAGAGTAAACAGAGGGGGGGAAATGGGAAACGGAGCAGAGCGCTCGAGAACGTGTGGCACGACGGGGAGAATCTGCGGTATTCCGGTCGCTGGAGTGTGAAACCAGTCCGACATCTGGGGCGGGGGGGGGGGGGGGGTCCTGTAGCTGTGAGGACTTTGGGGGGAATGAAGAAACTCGGAGAAGAAACTGCCGATATTCTTCCGAAACAACGCACGAACGGTCCATCTGGCTGGCCGACCTCCCCCCTGACCTCTGATCTTTAGCCTTTGGCGAGCGCCCTGGACAGTGGCCGCAGCATGCTAATATGTAGCATTGATAATAAGCACCTCAAAGACTCGCCCATGTTATTCTGCACCTCAGTCGACCCGCGAACACGAGGCTAACAGCTAACAGGACCCAACAGCTCCATGTCACACAAGAGATTTCAGGATTTTTCTGGCGTGGCGCCCCCTGGTGGCCGAACCTGACACCAGAAAATGCTAATTTCTGTTAATCCAATTGAAACTCGTTAACTGTTTTTCCCTCTGGATCGGCTGCTTGTTTTCCTGTCAAACAGGTCCTGTTTTAATAGGAACGTCCCGTTTAGCATGTTAACAGCTGCAGGCTACCGTAGGCTAGCAGCGCACGTCACGATCAGTTTTAATGAGCGGCTGTCACGTCTCTCTGCTCCCATCTTGGATTCACAATTGTCTGTTGTTTGGTTAGCCGTTAGCTTGTTGGCAAAGAATTCCGACTTTCTTCTGGACTCATCTTGCTGGGGATCCTTTAGCGGGTGAAGCGTCTGAGGCTAACGATGAGCATAGCATCGCATGATAGCATGAAAACGCAGCAGAGTTAGTGACGTTTGAGGGGTTTGGAGTCCGAAACGGTCCAAACCTGAAGAGCCAGGAAACGGTTAGTAATAAACAACAAAATGCTCGTCAGGGTGTGTGTGTGTGTGTGTGTGTGTGTGTGAGCTTGGGCTGGATGCTAGAAGTATGAGGGCGCTACACCCCCCCCCCCCCCCCCCCCAAGGACGGACAGACCATTACAGTAATTAAGCAGAGAAAGAGAGAAACATAAAAATGGAATCGGTTTAGCTTTTGGAGGGTTTTCTGCCGAGGCAGCAGGGGTGGGGGGGGGGGGGGTGTGGAGGGGTGGGGCGAGGAGGGGGGTTGGTGGGGGGGCTGTTAATCCCTGAGTGACTTTCACTGCGTACAGTAAGCGGTCCAGAGTCCCGGCAAATTAATCTAGCAAAGAGCCCCCACTGAATGCCCCCCCCCCCCAACCCCCCCAGCTCTGATGGCCACCGTACGATTCTCCCCCAGTGCAGTGTGGGGGGGTGGGGGTGGGGGGGGTGGGGGGGGTGGGGGGGGTGTGGAGGGGTGGGGCGAGGAGGGGGGTTGGTGGGGGGGCTGTTAATCCCTGAGTGACTTTCACTGCGTACAGTAAGCGGTCCAGAGTCCCGGCAAATTAATCTAGCAAAGAGCCCCCACTGAATGCCCCCCCCCCCCAACCCCCCAACCCCCCCAGCTCTGATGGCCACCGTACGATTCTCCCCCAGTGCAGTGTGGGGGGGTGGGGGGTGGGGGGGTAGAGGACAGAGAGGACGTGATGTGAGGAAGAGCTCACTCCGATGACATCATCCGGGAGGGCGATGATGTCACGCTTCCGCTGCACCACCACGATGCTGCAGCCTGGGGGGGGGGGGGGGGTAACTTTAGCCGCTAACTGCCTTGTCGGGTGCCAAAGTCTCTGGCACCAGGCCCACATGGGGGTGTCCTTGATGAACGCCGGTGCCGCGCCCTCTCCCCCCTCTTCACGTTCACCGTCGTTAGCCAGCACGTAGCTTTATTCATGACGGCCGTTCCTGCCAAACAAGCTCCGCCTCTTCATCCCTCTTTCATCTCCCCGGAGCCCCGCCCACTTATTGAGTCAGGTGTCCTCAGGCCCTCGTTCCACCGGCGACCTCTCGGGGGGGCGGGGAGGGGGTCTCCATAAAAGGGTTTGGCGTCTCCACAAGGAGACGTTCAAGTGCCCCCGTCAAGGGATTAGCTTAGCGAATTAGCTGGAGCCTGTAGAACCGTCCGGAGGACTTGATCAGGAACCAGAGAGGCCGGATGGCTAATTACCCCCCAGCGGGGCAACATTAGCCGCCGCTCGGTGCTCTCGAAGGTTGAACTGTGTAGAATTCAGGGACGAGATGGAAAAACGCCAAAGAAAGGAGCTGATTTCAGCACCGTGGAGGAGCCGAATGTTGGGTTTTTTTCCTGCGCTCTAATTGGCTCCTCTGGCGTTCACCTTCACAGGTCAGCGCCTCCGAGCGTAGCGGCGAGGACGGAGGCCAAGAGGTGAGGCGCCGCTCCGTGACGGCCTGTCTCCCCGCGAGGTTCCCTTTCCGAGTGTAGAAAGAAAACAAAGCTAAATCAGAGGCCGGCGGCGGCGGCGGTTAGCTGCCTAATTTGCTGGCTGGTTTTCTAATCGAGCCACCGTAGCTTCTCCAGAGGCTCCGTGACTGCTCGCGTCGATCCGGACGCACGTCTGCGGACCCACGCGGGATCGGCGACGCTCCGGTCGGTTGTTTTCTCCGACAAACTTGATTAAGCTGAGCGCCGGCGAGACGGAGGCGAAGATGGCGGGCTCCTAAACGCCACCGCGGCGAGCCTCGTTATTAATCCGGGACTCCGGTCGCCTTTAGAGACAATTTCACTTCACGTCACTGATGTTTCGGGACCGTTTTACATAAAAGAGCAACATCAAAGCCGCTCCGAGGCTGAACCGCGGCGCGCTATCGTCTCCCTCCGCCGGAATTAGCCAAACGTTAAAACCAGTGACGAGCGCGACCTCCGGCAACTAAATCTCTGCATTGTTGCCATTAATCTGGTGTCAAGCAGCAACGCGTCAACGTCGTCCTGAGCGCCGCGGCGGCCGCTTCCCATCGCGGCTTTGCATCTCAATGGCGCCGCTCCCAGCACGCCGCCCCGCAGATTAGCGCGTCGTTTGGGATTTTTCACCCCTTTCAGGGGCGCCGGCCTGCTCGAATTTCTTTAAATAACGACATTTTTATTTCTGCGCGTGCACAGAAGCTACACAAAGCGAAGCCTTCGGGAGGTACAGATGCTAGCTCGATAGCTCGTTAGCTCGATAGCTCGATAGCTTGATAGCCTCGACGTTGCGACTGAATCGTTACGTTAAAACACGTCGCGCCTCAGTTTTGGATGTCCAACGAAAAGCACATTAGCATCAGATCACTGTTTTAGAGTTTTGCGCCGCTTTAGCTTTTGGCCGCTAGCACGAATAGCCCTGGATGCTAATGAACGTGGGTGAGCTCCCACACACTCGCAGAGCTTCACCTCCGACTTGATTCCTCCAATTGAACAAATTGCTCGTCCAACAATTCTTCACAAAAGCAGATTAGCAAACGGTCAATGAGGCGCCGCGCTATTAGCCTCGACAGTGTGCTACGTGCTGCAGGAGCGCGGAGCATTAAGTAGCCTCGAAAACACTTCAAGAAGCAATTAGCCAAACGGCTGCGTTGCATTTCACGTGGGAATTAGCTGAATTCGACATCGAGCGCGTCAGCAACAGTCGGTGGCAGGAAACTCCATCAGCTCTCAGCTAGCGGTTAGCCGACATCACAGACAGGCTAAAGAGCATCTTTGTGGCTTCTTGTTCGTGGAGATTGTGGACGCGTGCGCAAAAACAAATCTGACCTTTTTATGAATCACTTCAACGATTTTAGCCGCAACACCAGCGCTGTTAGCGGGGGGGGGGGTCGTTTAAGAAAACGATGCGGGTTTAACTGGACCCACAGGACTTCTGGGGGTGCATAAACACAGCGTCCAATCATATGGAAGCTTTAAAACTCGGGTCCACACTCCCGTTTTCCCCATTTTTGTCCCCCGCTCCTACTTTTCCCTTCCGATTGCGACCCGCTAGTCGGGCCGGACCGCACAATAGAACCAATCATTGCTATTCAATTTAGCCCCATTTTTCCACACAACACAGGCGGCTGCGTGCTTCCGCCCCGTGATCCGGCTCCCATTTTCCGCGCGTGATTACACCTGAATTAGCATAAAAATGTCAAACAAAGAAGGCAGCAGCGAGCAGCACTAGCGCCGCGCTAGCGGACGCAGGAGACAGCTCGTCAGCCGTAGAATCCCCCGCCACCTCTTTCATTGCTCATTACTTTTGAGTTGTTGGCAGAGGAAACGACGCTAATTAAGAAGTAGCTGTCTCGCTGACACGTTGTTTCCCTCTTGCGATGATGTGAAAGCGTTTATTTCTCTATAGAAGCCGAATTAGATGAACACGTTAGCTGTCAAAAGCTGCCGCTCGCAGGGAAAAGCAGCGCGTAATAGAGCGACATGGCGTAGCCGTGTTTACCCGCCACCGTATGAAAGCAAATTCCAACAACTGCTTAGCACGTTAGCACGCGGCGCACGCACGCAGAGGGGCCTCGGAAGCAGCCGCGGCTAAATTGGCGGCCGCTGAAGGCGGTGACGCAACCGACGCCGGGACGGCGGTGACGAGGAAACTCAAGGCGCCGGCTGGGAAAATAAGACGTCGCCGTGCCAAACAAATCAATTAGGCTAATGCGCAGCGCACATCAAAGACCGCTTAAGATGATAAGAGGGTTTCTGCTGATGTGCACGATTTACATCCGAACCTCTGAGGTGTGGAAGCAGAGTGGCGGCTAATTTAGCCTCGTTAAAGTGCAGGCCAGAGGAAAACAACAGCATTTATATTGTAGCCGGCGCTGCTAGCGTGCGAGCAAAATAACACATTGATAGATGCTAGCTCACGTTCGCCATTACTCACATGGAACTGTTAGCATGAGAACTGCGTGCGTTTATGCTAGCTGCCCATAAAATAGCCCGAACAACCTGTGGCAGGATAACGAACACGAGTTTGATTGATTTGGATGATCGAATAAAACTGCGATGTGGTTTCTACGGTAACAAATTCCCCGTCTGTTATCTTCGCGGGCCAGTCCCCCCCCCCCCCATTCTCTCCTCACCCTGAGATTAAATGTGTCCTCTGCCTTCGCCCCCCCCACTATCACCTCGCCGTCTTCCCCGTCACCCGCTCAGTCGATCAATAACGCCAACGATAATTTGTCTCCATTTCCGAAGGTTTTTCATGCGTCGGGTCTTAAACCTCCACCCGTTTTAACAACTAGCCGCGCTATGAGCTTCATTATAAACGTCGCTGCAGTGGGCGTGCGCTAGCTTGTTAGCTAATTTGCCTCTCCACTACCACAGACCTCATGCTTCTGTTGAATGTATTTGTTATTCGTTCAAGGCGTGGAGCTAATAAGCATGTTAGCGGCTAATTACACTCACACAGTAGTAGTTTTCCTCCCTTTGCTCTTTGTTCTACGCGTGTTGATTAAGCGGCGCGGCGAGCAGCTGCGGCGCAGCGGCGCTGGCCGGCACTTAAACCCCTTCAGGTGGAACTCCGTCAACGGCATCTCCGAAAGGGCGACACCGGGAAAGGCCTCGGCGGTGGGAGACAGGAAGAGGAAGCACAACGGAGCACCGGTTAGCAGAGGGCCAAAGCCGGGGCGAGAGCGCTGATCCGTTACCCAGCATGCTCCTCTCCATCGTCCCACCAACAGCTGCAAACATGTGGATCCAAATGAGGCTCGGCGAGCTCTTTATGACGTATCAATATTTATGGCGCCGCCGAGCTGGCTAATAACACAGCGTTTGAATCTAGCGCAATTAACCAGCCACAGCTGCGGCTCTGAGCGAGCGCGGCGGCATGCGTGTGTGCGAGCGCGGCGGCGTGCGTGTGTGCACGCACGGCGGCGTGCGTGTGTGCGAGCGGCATCGCAAACTGAAGGGCGGACGAAGACGGACGAAACAGCACCTGGACAAACGCAACGCTAATACATGTGACGCGAAGAATCAATATAGGCGAGGTTCGATGTGGCCGTAATTGATGCTAATATTTCTGTTGTTTAAGTTTATGCTAACAGCTAACAGCTAACAGCGTCCACCTCAGGTTTCCATGAAAACAAATTCCAAATCTTTTGCTCTACACCGTTCGTTCAGGGTTAAAGCGCCACCTAGCTACAATGCAACAGCTGTTTGGTTGCAGTGTTGCTAATGATGCTAACGTGGTCGGTAAATTGCGTCTGCGCGGACCGAAACGTGCCCAGGAATAAACGTCCCTGAAGCGAGAGTGGAGCAATCCAGCCGCCGGATCGATACCGCCGGCTCAGACTGGAAGAATGCAGGCAAATCCGCCGCCGTCTCGCGGGGGCGGCGCTGACAGACCGACCCGCGTCCCGCCGTGACTCATCGCGTTAGAATAATCGATGGCTTCTGCCTCAAGCAGACAAACAAATAGAGCCGACGGCGGCGGATGAACGTCAGCTCTGGCCGTGTCTCATGAGTAATGGAGGCGTCTCCAGCGACTCTTCCACCAATTTTAGCGTCTGTTTCCCGCTAGGCCGTCTGAGGCTCTGGGGGATTTACGGACGTTCGCGTATCGTCGGAGACGCGGCTGCTCGTTAGCGAGGCGCTCTGGTTATTCTGGCACGTTTGACATGTCAAACCTCACCAGCCTTGTTAGCGCGGCGTCCATTTGTAGCGGTGAGACGGCTCATCAGAGCGGCCATTTTAATTGGGAATACTGGTAGCGCTTGGCTAGCTAGCAGACTTGATTGTGAGTCTATTTTCCAGAACAGAAAGTCTGGAATTCTGTGGGGTTTGTAACGGCCTTTAGCCAAATGCTAGTAGCAGCGGCTATCCTGGATGAAAGTGGAGACAACCAGGTCAAATCTGTTCGGACGCTTCACTTTTCCCTGTTTTTAAGGAAAACTTTGACATCTTCTCGCGAGTTTCCGCCTCTGAAAATCCTCCAGACGGTCGGAAAAGGCGTCGACGGACGACTCGTTATTTCCGCGGCGTCCCGAGAGCCCAGATAAAATGGCGGCCGCTCTGACAGTGATGAACGAGCAGCTCATCCAGGGGAAAATCCACTCTGCTGATCCTTTGAATCCAAACCCGAGGTAAGAGGCGAAAATCGAATGGAAAGTCATTAAAAACAAAATTAAAACAGAGGGCGGGGGGGCGGGGGGGGGCTAGCATTAGCCACGCAGCACTCCGGGGAGACGGGTCAGGGAAAGGATGGCTGAGGAGGGAAAAAAAAAGAGAAATGCGGCGGATTCCGTTCTCATTTGCTAATTGAGGAGATAATGTGAATCACTCCCGGAGTCGGTGGAATAAGCGCTCCGTTAAAAATCAATGGGATTAGCGAAGCGCTGACTTCCGAGGTCCGAGAGGCGGAGGAGTGAATCAGCACCTCTGAGTTCCGCCTCAGTTTCAGGGGTCAGCAGTGCCAGATCCCAGGCACGTCGCTAACACAGAACCAGTGATTCTCTACGCATTTAGCATGTAGCATGGGCGTAGCATGACTCCCAATCATGGAGGATAACGGCAGCATTTGCTGGCTAACGGCGCGGATATGTGTCTTCTTAACTGAAGCTACAGGAGATGGTTCCCTTTGGTCCAACAAGCTAGGGGCTAAAGAACATTAGCCGCTCTGCAATGTCCCGATCCTTCTGTGGGCGGAGCTAGAGAAGCCGCAGCCATTGGTTAGCTTGAAAGCAACAACTCAGCCGAACAACGAAAAACTGTAGTTGGTACTGGTTCCACGGCGTTACAGCGCTATTATACCATCATGCTACAAACATAGCCGCTGCGGCTAGCTTATTATCGCTGTTATTACTATTGTTGTTGGAAGCAGAAAGTGGGACAAAATTCCAGTTATTTAAATGAAGTGTTCAATGAAAACATCTCCGCTAACGATGTAGCTAAAAGGTCAGCGGAGGAGGGAAAACCCGGCCGAGGGCGGCGAGGGAGCGACGCCACTGTCTTCAATCATCGCTCCCGCCACATCCGCTTATCCCGCCAGACACAGACCCGCCTTAATGGCCCGGAATATTATTTTATACGCGAGGGAATTAAATGAACGCGCAGCTCTGGAAAAATAACGGGAATCCACTCCGGTAAATCCGGAGCTCGACTTTGAGGGTTGTCTGAAGGGGAAAAGGGGGAACGCCGACGTTCCGTCCGGGATACAAAGGCCAGGACAGACGATTTAAGACGGAAGTCGAGCTCGTACGGAAAAAAATCTGCACGTCTCTCCGAGGCTTCGGGTAAACGCTTCCTGGGAGAGGTGCTCCTTGACAGCGCCGTTGCCGTGGCAACCCCAAATGCTTCAGATCCGCTGGAGAGGCTTGAGAATTAATGAGCGGGTGTTAGCGGTCCGGTCACCTTGGCAGTCCTCCGGGGAACGGGAACGGTTCTGCCGGGGCTCGGCCTCGTCCTCGTCCTCTCTGTGGGACGAGCGGCGGGAAAAGCTTCCGAAGAAAACAACCGGAATATCTTCTTTGAAGCTCCACCGGAACGTCCCTTTAATTGTTTGGACTTCTGGAGGCTCCGAACCGCTCGGTGTGACTAGCATCCGTCGGAAATGGGACAACTGGGAAGAATGTCCATGGTGCACCAACCAAAGCAAACGTTAGCACGCTGTTAGCATGCTGTTAGCACGCTGTTAGCACGCTGTTAGCAGGAAGTGCAAGAAAGCGACGCAGTGCCACCACAGCGTAGCATACTGGACAGCATAGCACTCTGTTATTTCACACAGTTAGCACCAGAAGCTAACTAGCATCAGGTCAGAAGTAGCAGACTTGTTTATTTGTTTTGCTCTTTTTATGCTTAATTTTCTCACCTCATTAATCGTCCGTTTCGCCGGTGCGTTCACTGACAATCGCTCAACGTAGCGTCTCCAGACCAACCCTGGCGACTCCTTTAGCATCGCCCGCTAACAGGCGGCTCGCTAAACAGGGACGCCTTGTTTTGAAGCGGGAAGTGTTGCGTTACTTTATAACCAATTAAAAATGATTGGACGCCAGGAGAGCTCTGGGTCATGTGACAACACACAGCTAGCGAGGCAGCTGGCCACAACACACACACACACACACACACACACACACACACATACACACACCCCCCCCACACACACACACACACACACACACACACACACACACACACACACACGCCGTGTCAGGAGATGACCGTTCGGGGGAGACGATTAGCAGGCTAACTCTCGGGGCCGCGGCGGTCAACATTTTATTGCTTTGTTTCCCGTTTTAGAGGCGCAAAGATTCCTGGGAAAAGAGAGCGACGGCGAGGCGACGGATTCCTCGTCTCCCCCTCGTTTCCTACCTTTCCGTGATGCTTTCCCGTTGACTGGATTTGACCCGACAGTCAGCGGATCATCACTTCCTCCCGACCCTGTTGGCGTTCCGGTTGTCTACCCTTAAAGGCTATTTATTACTCGATATTCCACTTCCTGTCATGGAATACCGGAGGCGGAGAGAGCATCTTTATGGCCTTTCCATTTGGGAGCGACACGGATTGGTGCCTTCTCGGGAACACCAGCCAGGAGGCCCTGCTGGGACACGGAGCACCACCCCCCTCCACCCCCCCCCCCTCCCACTGCCCCCCTCCCGACCCAACAGAGGGGTTCCCCAAACACATCGCTGGCACGCACACGCGCTCCTGAACGCATCAGAGAGGAGGGAGGAGGGAAGCTGCTGAAGATGACCTCATCTGCACACACACACACACACACACACACACACACATCTCCTCAAATGTCTTGGAAATGAAAGCGTCTCCGTAGCTTCTGGAACAAAGACGAGTGGAATCAGATCCGAGCTTCCCTGACAGACGCCTCCCCTCCCCCGACGGATTTTCACCTGTCCCGTCTCACCTGTCCCGTCTCACCTGTCCCGTCTCACCTGAACCGTCTCACCTGAACCGTCTCACCTGTCCCGTCTCACCTGTCCTGTCTCACCTGTCCCGTCTCACCTGAACCGTCTCACCTGTCCTGTCTCACCTGTCCCGTCTCACCTGAACCGTCTCACCTGAACCGTCTCACCTGTCCCGTCTCACCTGAACCGTCTCACCTGTCCTGTCTCACCTGAACCGTCTCACCTGTCCCGTCTCACCTGACCGTCTCACCTGAACCGTCTCACCTGAGCATCGGGAACGCTGACGTTTGGAGGTTTTCCCCTCTCAACGTTGGTTACTATAACAACACGGATGAGACGGGAGGGACCGGAGCGTCTGTGGAATTCCATCCCAAAATACAAACCAGTTTTCGTCTCTACAAGAATTTAACTGAATGTTTGAAAAGATATTTTTTAAGGTTTTTCTGGGGGGGGTGAAGTCGCCGTCTGCCTCAAGTTCCAGGTCGTTCCTTCCTCCTCTACGCCGTCGGCTGGATTCGCTTCTCTCCGATATCCAGTCTGAGCTTTTCCTCGACATTCCTCGGCGTTCCCTCGCCTGATGGTTCGCAGCTCCGCGCAGCGCGAAGCTCCGGCGGCTCGCTCTTCCGAGATATCCGCTTTTGGATGTAAATAAATCTGTTCGGTGCCTGACAGCACAATTCATTAGCTCCCCCAACAATCTGCCTGTTCACGCAGAGAGTGTGTGTGTGTGTGTGTGTGTGTGTGTGTGTGTGTGTGTGGTGTGTGTGTGTGTGTGTGCGCGTGTGTGTGCGCGTGTGTGTGTGTGTGTCGGTTTGGGTCTGGGTGCAAATCTTCCAGAGAAAATCCTCTGAAGGCCAGAGTCACGCCTTTAAGGTGCTAGCCGTGGCTAACAGCAGCTGTTTTGTTTGTCTGCTCTTTGTCTAAATATTATAATTTTATATTATTAGAATATTTATAATATATAAAATATAACATTTATAATATTTCTTCGCCTCAACGTTAAATTATTCACCGCACACTTTAGATTCACTGGTTCTGGGATAATTCTCCAAACCAGGTGTTTTCCCTGGCTAGGTGGTGAGAGAGGGGTTAGCATTAGCACTGGATGAGGTGAGTTAGCTGTTCAGAGCTAGTAGCATGCTAGCCAGCTAGGAACAAGTTACTATAAAGCTTTTCTGGCATCGCTGGTCTTTCACCGTCTGTTGCTGTCGTTAGCTTATACACACACCAAACTACAGCGCTGCAGGCCACGCCCCCTCCGACACACCTTCGCTAATCACAAGTAACCCTTTTACCCCTTTTACCCCTCATCCTGAAAAGAACCAACTCTCGCGAAACAACATCCACCAGAAGGCGCTGCTGACATGCAGCATGTAGCATGTAGCGTGTAGCATGTAGCATTCAGCATCTCCATTGTTCGTGTTTTCCTTGATTGAACGGGGTGTTTGTCAATGCTAGCTGGAGCTCTGAGCCTCCCTCCTCCCTCACCTGCCGTCTCAGTGTGTCGCTCTGTGCCGCTAGCCCCCGCCGCCGCCCC
The DNA here is from genome assembly GCF_003711565.1 of Takifugu flavidus. Taxonomy (NCBI): domain Eukaryota; kingdom Metazoa; phylum Chordata; class Actinopteri; order Tetraodontiformes; family Tetraodontidae; genus Takifugu; species Takifugu flavidus. The sequence goes on from NC_079522.1 coordinate 1,002,506, forward strand.
CGCCGCCGCCGCCGCCTTCACGTGCTGCTTTGGCGAATATAGAAAGAGGCTCATGTGACACGGGGGCCACAGAGGAAACCCCCCCCATGGAGGTAGACTGCGGCGGCACGTGTTTTGGACAATGAAAACTAATTAGCGCAGCATTTTTAGCATCGTGGACCTCAGCTGGGGACGGCCTAGCGCTGCCAGAGAGAGCTGGGACCCGCTCGCACGTGGTGATTCACGTCAGCCGACCTCCTCCCTCAGGTGAAGGTCACGGGGGGGTCACGGGGGTCGGGGAGACAGAACGATGGCGACATCACGACAGACGAAACAACGGCATGAAGGATAAAAGCGTCAGACTGGCCCAGAGAGCAGCCTCGTTTGAACAAGCTAGTGCAGCATAAAGAAGCTACATCAACCTGGTACCTGCGAGCCCACGTGTGCTAATGTGTAATGTGAATAAATCATCGCATGAGACGGCGTTAGCATTTTAATACCTCTATTTTTATGGCTGCTTTCACTTCACACGCTGCATCAGCTCCGATCCACCGAAAGAAAATGCTTCTAGAATCTCAAATTCAGTCGTATCTTTCCCAAAAATTAGCAAAACAGCCAATAAAGTGGATGGCCTATGAGCCAATTAGCATAAATGTACATTTCTGCTCCTCTATTAGCGCTAAACACGACCACTAAAATGTCATTGTGGTTTAGGATACACCGGTTGAACTTTAGCATGTTAGCATTATGTTAGCACATACCTGTACGCTAACCTCTGTCACTACACATTTTGTCATGGATGAAGCTACCAGTATAGCAACCAGTCCGCTCCCAGTTCACCTGTATGTGTGACCGTTGTTTCCTTATCAAAACTAGGAAAGTGTTAGCATTAGCATCAGTTATTTCCTTGCAACAACAAAAAAGACACGTTGGTTTGGGGTTTGATTAGGACTCTACAACTCAAACATGCTACAGTCTAAATAAACGCGCTCGTTATGTCGCGTTGTTTTAATCTCCGCTTCGTTAGCGGTGCACGCCGTCTGTGCGAACAGGCCGGCGGTTTCTACCCGCGCTAACGCCGTGGTGCCGCGTTAGCAGCAGATGATTAACGGATGAGAAGCGATTCCGACAAATGTCATGAGGCAGCCCTCAAACATGCTAACGAGCTTTTCCACGTGCATCGTGATACGGCGCCCAAAGATGTCCTCTTCGGACGATCGCAGTTTATTACAGGTCAAACGTACAAATGTTAGCAAACGCTAAACACAGGAGCGTTTCTCTGTGCCCGAACGATGCTAGCCATGCTAATTCTGTCAGATAGCTAAAGTTGCTGAAGAAGAGCCGGAGGAACATGGGTAAGATCCCAGGGTTTGATGTCACAGGATTCTGATTTATCCACCCCTGTGGGGCCCCCTTACACACACAGATCACACACACACACACACAGACACAGACACAGACACAGACACACACACACACAGATTATAACTATGAATCCATCTTTGCTTCTGGCACAAAGGAAGTGAAAACGAACCAAAGATAGCGGATGGGGGGTGAAATCATGTGACCATGGACACACAATAGCGGTGGTGGTGAGGGGGGGTGTGAGCGGGTGCCCAGGAGCGACTGTTACCTGTTCCTCTCCTCCGTATGTTCTCTTCATTAGCGAATTAGCGGTGTAGGATGCTAAAAACGGTGCGAAGGTGATTTTCCTTCAGGCGAACGTCAAAGCCAGACGGCAATTAAAGGTGCGGAAAATGTGGCGCTACTTTGATTTTAAAAAATAGAAAATCTTTCTGCGTTCCGGGGACCTTCAGGATCTCCCCCCACGCTCCGCTCAGATGCGCTAAAAGTCGCTACGCTAACACATCCTTTGTGCCTTGATGCTGAGCCAGAATAGCGAAATTTTGCTACAAAAGAGAAATTTCCCACATGTGGGAAGAGGAGGAGGAAATTCAGCTATGAATGCTAGTTAGCATGCTAACTTCAACCACCTGGACCGGCGTCCCAGATGCACATCAATGCTAATTAGCGCTAAAACCCGAGGATCATTCATTATGAAGGAAGAACTTGTCGTTTTCGCAGATTTTACCCATCAAGACGTGAAAAACGAGCACAAACGGACGAGCAGACGTCGGTTTCTTTGATCCCTTTCAACACGGATCGATTCCCTTCCCGCTTCATTTCTGGCTTTTCATCCCGTCTCGGGCGGATTTTGTGGAAATGTTCAATCACCTGTCAGCGGGACTCCTGCCGGCTGGAGACGAGGATCAAAAACGCATCCGCGTCCCTTCAGCCAGACGAGCTAATTTTTATCGACGGGGCTAAAAATCCGCTGGCGTTAGCGGTGAGAACGAAACTCCCCCGTTAGCGAGGCGGCTCGGCACCGGCGGGAGCGTAACGCGCTGCAATTTCCTGCTTCGCCTTTTCCAATCGTCCGGACAAATTGAGAGTGAAATTGACAAGAAATTCCATATAGCGCCGTGTAATACGGAGTAATTACGCAATCACGGAGAGGTCGGACATTATTCGGCTTTTTATTGTCGCAGGCGCGGCGCCGAACCGCCGGTTAATCGTGATTTGACAGGCGTAATAAGCGATTTTATTGTTCTATTAGCGTTTGACGGTATATTTAGCTAACGGGTGACAGCTTTAGCGAAAGCGTAGCATTCATGAAGCCCCCCCTCTCATCCGGAGACAACGGAGCGGCGAGCTACGACGCTAAAGTGTGATTAATGTGTTTTATTTCATTCCCAACCGCTGCTCCCAAACGAGAGGTCACATTCCGAACGCATTTTCTCTCGCGTCCCCCGGGGTCACCGAAGGATTTCACGCGTGATATTCCGGATCTTTGAGTCCAGCAGATCCGGACGCAGCGTCGTAGCCTTCGCACGCGTCGCTAATGCCCCTTTAACGAACGAGAGCAGCGAACAACCTTCACAAACATCCTTTTGTCCGTTTCCGCCGCCACGAGCTGGTGCAACAACAACCCGCTGGTTTGTTTACGCGGATATTTTTATGTCCCTCGTGCCTCCCGAGAAGCATCTGCAGAGGAAAACGGCGCTCCGACAACTGCTAGCCAACGCAAATAACGCCTTGTTTGCAGACTTCGCAGGTTCTGAGCTGCTGCTAACGCACTCACACACTCACACACACACACACACACACACACACTTCTGATTTATGGCGAGGCTATTTTTAGACACCCGCGGAGCTTCATTTAGCATCAGCTACGCGTCTCCAAGAGGAGCCATTTTTACTTGGGAAGATTTCTGGACCCACGTGAATAATTACGCCGCGTCATCCGGCGACGGGAGACGGATCGGGGCAGGAGTGCACCTATTTACGCGGAGCGGAGCTTTAAAATAGACCCTGTTGTTCATTCATCACGGCGCGGAGCGCTCGGAAGGCTCGGAGCGCTCGGAAGGCTCGGCGGGCGGGCGGGATTTTCTGATCGCTCCATCAATCAGAGCAGACAGGCCGCCGTTAGCCCGCTAGCTGTGTGTTTGTGTGTGTGTCGGGGAGAGTGACGGGGTTACCAACGCAGCGGAGGGGCGCGCACGTACGCCGGCCCGGCGCCTCCGCCCACGACCCGGGCACCAGCACCTGGCGACCCCGCAGGTGGTCCGAACGGTGCCGCTGTCGGGACGCCGCGGGGGGAGAGAACCAGTCAGAGCTAGCCGTCTTTGCGTTGCTCAAGGGCACATTTCCGAAGCGGCTCTCCGCTTCCTCCCACGCCGGTCGCAGATGAATTCCGAACTGTCGGAATGAGCAACGTTCCAGGTGACCTTTAAGCTTCCGCGGCAGCTGTTGGGAAGCAGCACGAGCTTAGCAATGCGAGGCGGATCGCCGCGCCTGCCGCCGCTCACCCATCGTGGCGTCGCAACAGGCGGGCGTGCAGTCAGCCGGTGGGGCGTTCGTGGCGTGCGCAGATGTTGCAGGTGCCTGGAGACGCGGTGAGTGGCAGCTCCAGATGTTGGGCTAATTTAAAGCTAAATCGGGAGGCGTGCACATACGGCGGCGGACGCGTAAATGAATTCGGACTTTTAATTACATCCGGCAGAAGCGGCGAGATGAGAACCAGCGGGCCGACGGGGCGATCCCTCCTCGGAGAGATACCGAGGGCGGGCAGCACGTCGTCATAGCAACGGACTGAAGCTCATGGCCTTCTTTTCAGTTTAACGCCACCGCCAAACGCAGGAAGTTCGGGCCTCTGGGTCTTTCCGCACACGTGGAGACGCACTCGAGACTTCGTTTTCATCTCCATCAATACCGGACTCACAGCGGGGGGGCGAGTCCGCTGGAATCCGTCTTTCTGATGCTCCTCAGTCGTCCTCCGACATCCTGGATTTATCCAAATTTCTGTGATTTGGGAGGATTTAACATTTCCGCCCACGATCTCCAGAACTGAGTTAACGTTAGCATCACGCCAACACATCATATTTAAAACGAGAGATTTAGGGACATTAAAATGCTTTTTGAGTGAATCTGTGATGCACTGAAAGGTTTTATTTGCTATTTGAACTCTATGTTGCTGTAAAATTATCGGATCGGACCACAGTGGCCGTCACAATCTTTGTCCACTAGGGGGCGACTGTGGAAACATCGTAAAGAATCATTATTAAGAGATCAATTTTGATATTTTCAAAATAAGTAAAATTAGCGTGATCAGATTTTTTAATGCTCTGAAACATGTTTTTCCTCATTTCTAACCTCCACTCAGTTTTTGGCGCTAGCTCACTCAGGATCCGAACCTTTCGTAGCTCTTTTCGTTGGGCTGTTGCTCATTTTTAGAAACAAAGCTAAATATAACCGCGGCGCCTTTGTAAAGTACAAATCTGCGTTTGCGGTTACGCTAAATTAGATTAGAAAGAGCGACTGGTCTATTTTCTGGGTAAAGTGACGCTATTATGCTAAAAGGTTAATAGTTCCACAGGCCCGTGATCTTCTGGGGGATTTCTGGGCTAAGCTAGGCTAGTCTGGGCTACACTAAGCCGGCTGGTAATAAGAGCGTCGGTGGAGAGTCAGCTGTCACCGTGCCAGAGTCGCTCTCTCCTGCGGGAGCTCATTAGCTTAGCATTTCGCCTCGGTGGTCCTGCCTTCAATGAGCAGTAGCAGAAAATCTGAACCCGAGTTTTCGCGCCTCTCTTTTTTCCCCTCGCTCCTCACGTTCCCGACCACATTCCGAACCCTTTTTCCCGATTCAGAGGAGCCAACGAGCCACCTGGCGTCCTTAACGGGATTCTCTCCCTCTCCCGTTCGCTTTGTTTCCGCTCCAACTCGGATGGAGAAGGAAAAACTTGTTCACGTTTTTTTGAAAGGACTTTTGCACCATCTGTTTCTCCCTCACAATTCCCGCCTGACGGCCGTTTACATCCATGTCCACGCGGCGCCGCGACCCCGGTGAGCTAGAAAAGACTCGTTGCTTCGTCTCTGTGGCCGTTTCAGACGACGCTGACTCGGCGTCACCTGTGGAGCCCTGACGGAGGACAATAATTAGCAGCATGTCAACCACGCGCGGAGGTTTACTAACGCGGGTTAGCCTACGCTAGCTTAATGATAAGCAATGAACGCGCCACCACCTCCGGAAGCATCGAGTCTCGCTCAGGGAGCCGGAGCTAATTAGCCTCCGGGATGTGCCTAAAACATAATGTCGTGTTGGTGAGGGTTAGCCACCGCTAAAACAGCGTTAGAACGCTAAAACGAGAGGGATGTGGTGCTCCGTTACGGCGCACCTCCATTATTTATCGGTTCTTGGAGCGACGCGATCAAAGCCCACACGATTCCGCTGCGGGGAATGTCAGGCGTTCCAGGAAGGAAAGTTGTCACTGCATCCCTCACTGACAGGCATAAAGAGGCGTTTGATCATTTACAATCACAGGACGGCATGCATTATTCTGCGCTACGTGCACGTGCACACGTGCGCTTGCAATCTCCACTATGCCAAAGAGATGGATTATTAATCAAGAGCGATGCCTCGGTGGGTCCATTTTCCATGGCGGATGATCCGTTCGGGACAGAAACACAAGGAAAATGACGCAAGTTTCTGACACGTGAAGCGTTACGTAAGAAGCTAACGCTAACGTTGAAGCCCTGCTGTGGCTGAGGTACGACCACGGAGATTTGAGGTACAGAACGGTACAGATGGGTCTAAATCTGCTGAGCAGGACCAGCCGGGATCAGCGGGGGACAGGGGGGAGGGGATCAGAGCGCAATCCTCTCCGATATACACGCGCTTTTCTGCTAGCGCTCGGTAGAAAGGCTAAATTTCGTCAGGACTTGGCAAAGGAAGGAGAGGAGGTAGCGCAGAGGAGCGGAGGAGGAAGGACATCCAGCCCGGAGGAGGAGACGTCTTTGAAGAGCGGCGACATCAAAGCGCGCTTCCTCGACATTCCCGCCTGTTCCAGCCCCTCCGACGGCTCCGTCTGCCCCGGGTCAAGGCAGAGATCCGGCGTGTTCCGTAGCTGCTCGGTTAGCATAGCCAAGGACATGAAATCCATGTGAGCATGTGGTAGAGGAGACTCAGGTGGACCCTCTGACCACCTCTCTGGTTCAGGTACTCGTCTGCCTGCACTCGGTCATGTGACAGAGCGTCAGCCTCTGGAAAACCCGGAAATTCCCGTTCCGAGACAACGTTTCATCTTCACACTCCGTCGCCTGTCAGATTTCTTGTGCGACCTCCGGCCCTCTTTTGAATTCCTGCCGGTCGAGGTTTTGATTCCGGAGGCGTGAAAGTGGATGTTTGCACCCGCGAGGAAATTACCGGAATGAGACGCGTCCAAGCGCACACTTCCGCATCCGTCACCCCAGAGTTGAGTTGATGATGCATGTCTGGCCGGTCCTCACAACAATACCAAGATACACAGACCCGGTATCTGAACACCAGTCTGGGACAGCAGCCACAGGTGTGCCACCACTCCCAAAGCAAGGAGCACACCTGAGGATCTGGATCTGGAGGCCAGGTGGGAAAACCTGGAGCCCTTCCATAGAAAGATCTAGATCTACTGGCTCTTCTGGACCACATCATGAGAGGCATCTTCCCACTTTGTCCTTCCATTTAAGCACATGGAAGTGCTTAAGGTAAGGAGACGAGGAGGCAAGGAGGTCGGGAAGGAGATAAACTTGCTACTAGACTTTCCATAAGGGAAGATGAAAGGCAAAGGCCTTTCCAGTAGCAGAAGCCTCAAGATCTGTCCAGCTGCATGGAAAAGCTGGGAGAAGAACTCTCACCGGAGGCGAGGGAGGAATTCTCGTGTGTTTCTGTAGCTTCTCCACACACACATGAAGGAGGGCAGGGGGCTCCTGGAGCAGAGGTAGGTTACACATCTACTGCGGAAAATATGCCGATTGGAATTTTTTGGTCTCAATTTCAGACGATGGCGAAACCACGGAAAGGCCTCAAACTGGAGGCGAGGTGATCGTAGGAGGTCACGGGAGGGAAAAACTATTTTCCTTCCATCACCAAAAATAAAAGCCGACGTCTTTTCCCTGAAATCAGAGAAGCCGACGTGACGAATCTCCCCCAGAGGGAGGGTCGGAATCCCTGCTCAGACGTCACATTAATCCCGTGAGACAGCGGCGGAGAGTTGGCAGGCTAGCTATCATTTTTAGATTAAAGTGACAACAGGTTTTAGCCTCCGCGCTGTCGTAGCTCCGCTCCGGTCGCTGGATGAAGCGACGCTCCTCCGGTTTCGTGGCGCAGCGGAAACATCAGGAGCTCCGTTCCCACAGGACGAATCCTCTCAAATCAGGGATGCGGATCTCCTCTGTTTGACCCGTCACCTGTCTGTAGAATCTAAGCTCCTGGTGCGCGGCGGCGCGTATTAGCATCGCGTGACTGTGGTTGCTAAAGCACACGTGCGCGGCCGCGAGCCATAATTGAATATGACTCAGGAAGGCAGATGTGCCTCTTCTGCCGTTTTGCACATAGAAATAAATAATGCAACATATGGCCGAAGTCTCGCTGCTGCAGAGGGAAACGCAGAAACAGGTGGGCTAATAAGCGGAGCGACAAACACGGAAGACGGCGTTCGTCTCGTCGGGCGACTTTTCTCAGTCCGAAAAGAAGAAATGTGGCCATTACTGTCACGTCTGTCCCGGCCTGACAGCTTAATCTGCGCCCAGAGAAATAGCAACTACTTTTTCCATTATTCATGCCACACTTCCTCTTCCTGTAGCTCTGAATCTCAACCTTCCATTTTGGGAGGGGGGGGTGGATCAAGAGAGACGCGATGCGCAGGCGGTCTGGTCCCAGTGACATCTCGCTGTGGCGCGCCGTCGCCAGGAAAGCGAGCTAGCCTCGTCTTCCCTCGGAAGGGTGCAAACTTGATAAAAAAAGAAGCCAGAAAAAGACCAGGCTTAATTAGCAGTGCTGTCAGATCTCTTCCACTTCAAGCACCATTAGTAATTCAAGCTAGCAAGGTGCCGCTAGGTTGCTAAATTAAACACGATTGTGGGAATGGTAGAAGATTATATTGATCAGATTAAATCTACTGTCGTCGTTGGCTGCCATGCTAACACCACAGGAAGATCGAGTTCGCTAATCTGTGGCTCAGTCAAGATGATACTTGGGAAATTTCCTGACGATTCGTTCGATTTGAATCGATTTGAGTTTCGCTCATTTTAAACGTTCGGAGCCGCGCGCGGTGGCAGCTGGACGGGAACCCCACGAGGTCGCTGGTCACAAACAAGACGAATAGGAAAACGAGCCGATGAGAGTTGTTCGCCGTCGCCGTGGTTGTGGCACAAGGACGATAAAATGACACGTCGCATTTGAGCTGTTTCTACGACGCTGTCGGTCCGGATCAGATCCTTCACTGCTGGACTGACAGACACAAGGTGACAGTTATGTTTCTGCGGTCGCTAAATTCGGAAAATGGCGGAAAATGGTGGGACAGGTAACAAAGGGGTGATGCAACAAAGGAGCAGCTCATAGCGGAGTTATCGGGGGCTGAATCGGGTTTTTAATAACGAAGATGCGAAAGATGTCGGGAGCCGCCTCGTTCGCTGTGTTTAGGCTGATTTGACAAATTCCCATCTCTGCATCCAGCATTTTTTGCTAATTAGATTTTCCCCCGTTTTTGCGTTTCCAACCTTTTCTGATGTCATCGCTCGAAATGTGCTTTTCTCAGCAACGTCCGCATAAAGTGGCTAAACGCGGGACGCTAAACGGACGCCCAAGACCCTCTCGTTTAAGGCTAACATCAGAAAAGGCCCAGACGCGCAGCCGTTAGCATCGTTTTGTGCGACGTGCTCGAGCCAACCCGCTGCAGGGGCACTCGTGAGGATGATGGGAGAGAGCGGCACGAGCGAGTTAACGGAAAGGTCGCCGTTGGAAACGAGGATCCGGCTCGGCTGAGCCTTCCCAGAGTGGTTCCGGCGTGATCCGCCAGAGCCCTGAGCTCCTCCCTGAGACCTCCTCTGGTCCAAATAGAATTTTACACCTGTAATTTGCTGCATGTTCCACATGATCTACAAATCTGTAGGAGAAAAAAAGCTTTTTCTTTAGTTGTTTTTTAAAAATGCGTGCTAATGATGGGCAGTTCATGGCTGATGGAACGAGTCTGTCGCTCCAGCGGGAATATAAAGCACGAGCTCCAGGCGTTAGCGGCGTTGGCTGCTGCCGTTAAACACCCGGGTCCAAACGCTGGCTTGGAAATATACAGTTCAGCGTTTCCCAGGGACAGCCAGGCCATCAATTCCATTTAGTACAAATCCAATGCACTTAAACTTCCAGCGCGAATAACCACGGGCTCCGGTTATCGATGAAGCAATTAATTTCCACTCCTCCTGTCCCTTCCTCTTTCTCATCCTCCTCCAGGAGCGCCGCTCCTCTCGCCGCCCGGCAACAAAGGGCTTTATGCCTTAAATGTCAGAATCTCCGGGCCTGAACCTTGACTGCTCAGAAAAGGTTGATAAAGGGTATCGGATAAATCGCCGCGCGTTTCCGTGTCCTAGCAAGGTCTTTTTTTTTTAAAGGTCTGGTGTCTGAAGGTTTGGCAGGGAGAATACAGAGAAGGTGGCTAGTGGGGGACAGGACGGACCCAGTGCAAAGGTTTGATCTGCCACATACAAGAAGTAAAGCTTAGGGATAATATTAGCACAAAAGAACACTTTTGAGCTTTGATGTTATGCAGTGGAAGCAATGATTGCTTTGATGTCCACAGTATGAAGTTTCTGATACAAACACCCTGAATTGTTTTATGCGGCAGGATATTAAATCACGGATGGAGACAATCCAGCTAATCCGAGTCCTACAGGAGGGTGTATAGCGATGCTAAACTGGGGCGGTGGCAACAACTGCTAATGCTAAAAAAAAACCCAGTTTAACAAGTTGAATTGCAATGTTGAGCCATTTATATTATAAATTTATATTAAGAGAATATTAGCAAATGTATACATATATCTGGAGAATGTGTTGACTGTGAGCTAGCTAGCACTGATGAGGAAAACTAAACAAAGACGCTTCGGTTTTCTAAGATGGAAAAGAAATCAAACTCGCAACCTGTTTCAAAATTAAATCCAAGTGAATCACGAAGAAAGATTGTTTGGATACTGCAGGAATTCAAATGCAATCCGGAATTTCTGAAGGAGCCTGCCCGCCAGAGATAAAGAACCCCCCCAAGTAAAAAAATAAAAAAAGTGGAAAAACGCTTTGGGAGCATCACGTTGGTCGCCTCCATCAAGCCAGGCTAAAAACCCGGGAACGATTCCGGAAGTGCGTCGCTGTCAACGAAGGCGCGCGAATTCTTGGCCCGAAATAAAGTCATAGCAAATTACTCCGGTGGGCAAAGCGATTTTAAACAAACAGCGACAGTCGTTTCCGACTATATTGAGGCTAAACGCGGAGCTGGGTTGAGTTTAAAAACTCAACGAGTCTTCTAAAAAAAAAAAAAAAATCGCTTCGTCCTTCGTTTGCTTCACCGCGCCTCTTATTTTGAAAGGCTTTGCCGGAAGCGGGGCTGTGAGCTCGGCGGGCTTGATTCCGGCTCTACCGCTCGGAGCTCGCTCGGCTCGCACAGACAGCAGGATGCCAGGGGAAGACCTCCGACTCTCGGCGTCCCTTCCACCGCGTCCGGGCTTCGCTCCTCGGCCGCGGCGCCTCTGACGGGCCGCTCCCGCCGCTCCCGCCCTCCGCCCTCCGCTCGTCGCTCGGATCATTTCGGAAGCCGCGAAATGAAGCGCATGAATGTGAGCAACAAGAAGTGCGCCGCTGCCGTGCCCGCAGCCAAGTCCGGATGCTCCGGCGCTCTTTAATTGTCAGTTCTGAGAGGATTTGTGATCCCGCGGACTGCCAAACTTTCCTCCACACCCTCCCTTTGTCGTCTCTTCCGAGGTCCCGGCACCTTTGAAACATTTCAGGATAAAGCAACTCCCGACTTCCCTGCTCCCGGCGGAATAACCGTTATCCGCCTTTCCAAGCATCTTCTCTGGGGTGGGAACGCGGCTGATGCTTGCCTTGCTCGTCTGGTTCCACTTCGGTGTCGTCTCCTTTCATTTCTTTGCTTCTTTTTTTTAAAATTTTATTTATTTCATTCCTTCAGTCTTGTCCCGCAGTGGCATGAGAAGCCGTGAACGCGTCCAAGGACGTGTTCACGAATTACGCATGCACCGTGACGGTCGTGGGCTGCGCGTAACGTCCTGTTATTGTCTCTCCGACCTCATGAATGCAACATCCCGCCTCATCCGCGTGTGTGTGGCGGACTTGGAGGGTCCAGCGGAACTTGGCTTGTGTGCGTGTGCGCGCGCGTGTTCTAACTACGGCCGTTCGGGGGGTCATTGGGTATTTCCAAACACCGGAATCGTGCCCTTGCCGTAATTAGCGCACCGCGCGGGTGAAACGCGGCGAATTTGCGCGCAAGCATGCGTGTCCACGCGCCTGCGTTTGCGCCCTCGTGGCCGCGCTAACATCACGCCTCTTGTGTGTGTGTGTGTGTGTGTGTGTGTGTGTGTGTGTGTGTGTGTGTGTGTGTGTGTGTGTGTGTAGCCACGGTGGAAGTCGTCCCCCATGTGGCCGTCGGGAGCGGGGAGCAGGCAGCCCTGCCCGCGGGAGTCGGCGCTGCGCAGGGCGGCCGTCAGCGGGAACATCTCCGCCCTGCCGCCGCACCACGTCCCGGGCGGCCGCAGCGTCCGAGTCTTCATCTGCTGCAACCCCGACGGTAAGACCCCCCTGACCTTTGCCCCCCACCCTTAACACTCTGGAGTAAAATCCTCTTTATGAACCAGCTCAACAAAATCTCCCCAAAACGGGCGAAACTGGAGCGTTCTGGTTGCGCTCGGCCACATTTGTGCACGTTGTACCCGGACGCGGCACCAGATTGGTTTTGACAGCGAGTGCACGGTGTGAGCCGAGCGCGAGACAGTTGGTTCACGCGGGCGACGCGCTGTATTTGAATATGCCCCCCAGGCGAGGGGGTAAAAATAGGCCTAGTGCTAGTAAACAAGGCAAGGTAAGTAGAGTAGGCTATGAGAGGGGGGAGGGGGGCAAAACAGGATTAGAGGAGGAGGGATGCATCACTGTCATTTACCCTCGCTGAGCAAATTGCCGGGGACATTATTATGGTCTGCTGTGTACAGTAAAAAAAATAAAAAAGATCTGGCATCATTCAGCAACTTGTAGCTGACTCAGTCTCCAGAGTCCAAATGAATTTACTGGCAACAGAACCGACCTCCGCTGATGGATGAGCGGCTCCGCGTGCAGAATTCCTGCAACGCGGCAGCCGCCACGCCTGAATTCCTCCCGTTTGCGGGATCTTTAATTGCCCAGCTCTCCGCATCGGGGGGGTGGGGGGGGGGGGGGGGGTCGCGCTGGTTCTGGCGGCTTCAGCACAGACGGAAACGCTCGTCTCGGCCGAGAAGGGAACCGATCACATTCGGAGCTAAAACGGCTTCAAAAGAGACACGATGGGAACGGTGATCCATCCTGGAGCGCCGTCGTTGACCCTGCGATGCTAAAATATGGTTCAATAAGAATTCGCTACGCTAACCTTTCGCCAATGCTAACCGACACGAGCAGCCGCCTGGGTTGCTTTTGCTGCCATCTTCTGCCAGCTCCACGGAAGTTTCTGTCTTTCATTTTCCCATTTTGGCGGCATTCCCAACAACAGCCAGGCTACGGGCAAACACACAAGCTAGCACTGTTTCATCTTATCACGCAGCGGTACGGATTAGCAGCTTGTCGTAGCGTTGGCCCAGGATGTGAGCTAAATGGCTAATCTGAGGGGATTTATCTCATCCTGCCGTGATGTTAATGAATCACTCAAGTTCTTGGCTCAGGTGGAGGAATTTGTGTGCGGCCACGGTCGATCCATTAAAAAAGAGCCGATCTGTTATTAGCAGTAGCCAAACGGCAGCAGCAAACCAGAGGAAAAGCCTGATTTATCTCAGGGCGTCCCGCTCGACACATCGCGCCGCCGCTCCGTCTGTGCGTGCAGGACGACTCCATCAACCGTCTAGACGCAAGCTATCACTTAAGCTAATTAAACTTGAGGTACGCACAGGTTTCCGGGTTTGGGTGGATGAACTCACTCGTCCCGCCACGCGCCAAGTCACGGCTACGTCACCGCTAATTGTGACATTTCGTTTTCCGGGTCTCTGGCTCGGATCTTTCGCCCAGTCTGGTGGAAGAGAGCAGAGGAAAGAGTTGGAGGACCGGGCGGTTTAGCCCGGTTCTGAGGCATCGTGGCGTTTATGAGGCGCTCCGCTGGGCGTTTTTTAGCCTGTACCGACCTCTGTGAGGCTAATATCAACAACAGTGTCCTGTCGCAGGTGAGCTAACGTGTCCGTCTTATACCGAAACAAAGCTAAAATGCCCCAAAAAGTCAAATGCTAACGTGCTAAAACGAGACAACGGTGTGAGGGTGACTGACCGCGACCGGGTCGTCAGGTGTGTTCTGGCACGGACCAGAGTGGGAGCGTAGGTTTTGGAGGCGGCAGCTGCTAGCACAGATGCTATCCGCTGCACTTGCTAGAGAGCGTTTCTGTGTCACACAGGCTCAGCGCTTGTTCTCGTGGGCCGTCGAACAACTCCAATTTGTGGAAAGGGCGGCCGGGGGAGTCCCCACCGCCGCCGCGCCCGTATCCCGGCTCGCCGTGTCTGACACGGATGTTTTCCCTGGATCTCCGTGTGGGGATGGTGGGGGCGTAACCTGTGGCGGGTTCTCGGATGATCTGCGGATAGGCGCGAACATCGGGCTGTTCCGGACGGCTGATTTAAACAGCAGCGTTTTGCCTTCGACGTCTTCCGGGTCAGTCGCTGCTAACGTGCTCGTAAACGGCGGCGGCGGCGCGGTTCAGGGTCACTTCCGCACGTTTAGGTGGCTCCAACGATTTGAAGATTTGTTTGTGGGAGCGGATGAAAACAAGCCCCCCATTCACCCGACCGCCCCTTTTATGCTAACGCTAATTAGCCCTGTGGACGCCAAGTTTTGACGGACAGCCGCTCCGCCAAGTGTCGCTGGATTAAGTCACCCGGGAACTTGGTTAAAGCTAAATGTTCCACGCAGCGCACACACACACACACACACACACACGCACGCACACACTGCACGGCTGCGTGCACACGCCAGTGCGACGGCGTTGTTCCTTTCGTCTTCCGGACGTCTCCCCATTTTAATCAGAGCTCTCTAAAGTGGGTGTGCATACCAAGTGCGGCCTGGAGTGGCCATTGTAGCGGCTTGATGAGATGCTGATTGCTTTATCGGAGTCGCGTTGACATTCGGAGAGGGGAGACGACCGAGGGCCGAGCTGAGCCAACACGCAGCAGGAGGGGGCACGAAGGGCGGGAAGCTAGCGCTTGGTTAGCATTCCTCTTTTTAGACGGCGTTAGCAGCCAGGATTTTACCGTTTCAGCGATTGCTTTTCGAGAGAGAGGGGGAGAGGGAGGGAGAGGAGGGGGGGAAAGGGGAGAGAGAGAGGGAGAGAGATGGAGAGAGAGAGGGGGAGAGAGATGGAGCGGAGAGAGAGGGGCGAGAGAGAGATGGAGAAGAGAGGAGGGGGAAGAGATGGAGAGAGGGGGAGAAAGAGGGAGAGAGAGATGAGGAGAGAGGGGGGAGAGAGATGGGGAGGGGGGGAGTGAGAGGGAGAGAGGGGGGAGAGAGAGGGGGAGGGGGGGAGTGAGGGAGAGAGAGGGAGAGAGAGAGGGGGGGAGAGGAGAGAGAGGGGGGGGGGAGAGAGATGGGGAGAGAGGGGGGGCGAAGAGAGGGGGGGAGAGGAGGGGAGAGAAATGGAGAGAGGGGAAAGAGAGATGGGGAGAGAGATGGAGAGAGGGGGGGAGAGAGATGGGGAGAGAGAGATGGGGAGAGAGGATGGAGAGAGGGGGAGGAGAGAGATGGGGAGAGAGGGGGAGAGAGATGGGGAGAGAGGAGGGGAGAGAGAGATGGGCTGCAGAAATAAACAGATTGGAAAATTGGAGGGAGGGACACGCACAGGCAGGAAGAGGGCGAATGGAACGTTCAGGCTTTGTTCGGTTGCATGTGGGTGTGTTCACGCTCGCGCGCACGTGCACCCGCCTGCCATAACTCATCAACGTCCCACGAAACTAAGGCGGCGCGAGAGCGGCGTCCTGCCGCTATCAGCACGCCGCAGCCGCCGCACAGTTCAGCGCGCCGGGTCACATTGAGGCGCCGGTTCTGGTCCCGGAAGAAGCGTTTATCTGGAACGGGATCAGACGAGAGCGCCGCTTTTCCTCCCGTTTGCGTCCCGTTACAGCTGTTCGGCTTTGATGACATTTCGCCGCAGCAGCTGGAGGCCGTGCACGTGCACGTGCACGCCCACGGCCCCGGGCCCTACTAAAGATAGACGGGAGACCCTGGGTCCCTCCGAACCACCCGCCCCTCCGCGCCGTCCCGCCTCGAGGTGGGCGAGCGGGAGCGCCCCGGCCTTCCTGTGGGCCGTGTTCTGTTTACCACGAATCGTCAGCACCCTTCGGAAACGGAGCGGGAAACAGGGACCGGACCTGTCCAACCAGATTACGGAAAAGTGGGACACAACTCCGACGCCGGCTGGCCGACGTGATCACCGCCTGCGCGGCGTCGCATCGTCACACGTTCTTCAAGAGTCCGTTGTGGTTCTGAAAAGAGAAGCCGATCGAAATAGCCCGCGCATACGCCAGGCTCTGTTTCCCAGGTGTCTTCCAGGGTTTCTTCTTTCCCGCCTGGGGAGCGTCGGCTCCTCCGAGGGGCAACAAGGGCGCGTTGGCGAGAACGGTGCCGTTCGCAGCTAATTGCTAAACGACCGCACGGTCGGGGAACTGTTACGGAAGCCGAATAAAAACGTGCGGCAGCGCCTCGGACCGACCCCGGTGAAGCCGTCTGACGTGATCGAAGCTCCGCTCGTGCGGTGGGATTCACACTCCCGTGTTTGTTTCCTTCTCCTTTCAGACACGGTGGCCGAGAGGAACGCGCTGAAAGAGCACGTGTACCCCAAACTACGAGATTTCTGCAGGGAGAACTACGGCATCGAATTCCAGGTAACCGGTTCCAGGCTGCCTTTGTCATTCTCCTTTGATGTTCCTTTGATCTATCCCCGTCCATCTTACCTTCCTCCTATCCGAGCCCAGGACTGACAGTCGTGTCCCCTGGTCCCTTGAAGCGGACAGAAGGCAGAGATAAGGCTGCATCGGTGGAGGCTGGCACAGACCTAGCTAGCGCTAACGGGGGGGGGGGGGGGGTTCTCTTTCTTGTTGTCGGAGAACTGCGGCGTTTTCCACGTGGCGTTCGCCCGATCAGGTCCTTTGCATCGCAAGTCTGCATGGAGGCACGTGAAGGAGGTTTGTTTAGCAAATCCAGAGGGGCCCTGCAGCCGGGGGAGGGGGGGGGGGGGGGGGCGGTTCTGCTCTGGAGAGGATCTGAGCAGATTTCGCCGCCCACGGGGCAACTCGTGACCCCGCGAGCGTTCGGGGAAGCGGCGCTCAGCAGGGGGGCGGCAGCAAGAATCCGGATTGTAAACAGCTCAGAGCGCACGTCCCCGAAAGGGTTTCGCAACAAGACGGAGCCCGTTAGTGCCCAAATACCCAAATACCCCCCAGAGCTGAGGGACGACACCAGGGCAGGAAGCCAGACCGACCCAAGAGGTACCGGCACCTGATGATGAGACGGCCTGGAAGCTCATGCTGTGACTCACTTACCCTCCTCACCCTCATCATCCTCACCCTCATCCCTCCCTCATCCAACTCCCATCCTCCTCACCCACTCCCCTCCTCCTCACCCACTCACCCTCCTCATCCTTCACCCTCCTCCTCCTCACCCTCCTCATCCTCACCCTCCTCATCCTCACCCTCCTCCCCTCCCCCAGCCTCACCCACCTCCTCCTCACCCTCCTCACCCTCCCTTCCTCATCCCCCCTCCCCCAGCCTCACCCTCCTCATCCTCACGCAGGCCGCGAGAACATCTCGCCGAGATGATGTTCAGATTTCGATCGTCTCTAGCTCCTGGCTAGTAATTCTTCCCACCTCTGCTTTTGACTCACACACACGCACACACACACACACACACACACACACACGTGCGCACACACACACACACGTGCACACACACTCACACACAGGCGTGCGCGTTTCGTCTCGCGCACACACGCTGACACACATATGCCAGGCTGGCAAAAACCAGTCCCCAACCGGTTGACTCGGTTTGCACGCTGCCTTAATGGGATGGGGAGGGATGATGGAAGCCAGGCAGAGGGAAGAGGGAGGAAAGCTCGCGTCCTCATTTCGCCACCAAGCTGGAGGGTCGCTGAGAAGGATCCTGGTCTAAAGGCTCTTGCTGCCGTTGCCGTAACGACACGACGCAACCGGCATCTTTGGCCTCACCCTACCGGTTTGACACCCCGTTGGGCCCCGAGACTCCGGCGTGGTTCTGACAGCTGCAGTACCGCTGGGTTTCTCTTGCCCGTAAACTCGCTCCCCGGTCCGCTTGTTGCGTGTCTCCGCTTCGGGATCGCGACTCCCATTATCCCTAAAACCATCTCGCAGTCCTCAGACTCATAAATCACGTCGTTGCAGCACAATCGCTTCCCCCCCACTCGCCGGAGTTAAACGGGATCTCGGGGTTAGCGGATTCGGGCCTCGGCGGTTGCCAGGCTCGCAAACACGCCGCTGACGCCGCATTTATGCTTAAAGGTTTCCCGGAACATCACTCAGACGTCTTTTCTAAGTCACGACGCGAGCGGCAGGACGGGGACGAGACGATGAGTCCGACGACGTCTCAACGCCGTCTTACGTAAGCTATTATGTTTGCTCTTTAAAGAAGGGGGATTACCACTGTCAATCTGGCTTTTCAGGCCTCTTTATGTCACCCACTTAAAACTTTTAATGCTAAAACGAAAAAAAAAAACAAACCTCGTCCTCTTACACAAGCGTTGAGGATCCACTTAGAACACATTTACGCTTTTTCACGGCATCAGCAAGGAGGTACGAAAGAAAACAAAGTTTATTAGCCTCGCTGATGCGCTACTCGAGTCTTAGCTCGTTACAGCTACCCAGCGGCCAACAGCTAACCTGGGCTGAGGAAGTCGTCCTTTTTCTCTTCTTCGTATCGACGTGCTAAGCGAGAGCACGTTTTCTTTTCCTCGCTTTTGTGAGCAGAACTCTTTCAGAAGGTTCTAATAATAGTCGATAAGAGCGTTTTTCCAGCCTTGCCCTCATTCCAACCTGTCTGTTTCTTTTTTCCTCCTGACGTTCACAGACGAAGCCGCGTTTTTCAGCTCCGCATCTTTTGTCAGAGCCATTAGCATATTTATGTCGGACAGATGGCTCTCAAAAAGAAGAATGTCGTGTTCCTTGTTGAGAAAATCACCAACTCAGGAAGTGAGATCTACGATTTTAAAGTCCATTTCGAGCATTCTGGAACATTCCGACAGCACTAGCTAATACCTGTGCTTCTTTGGTCTGCTGGCTAGCCCTACACTAAACAGTACAGCTAGCTAGGGCCGATCCTTTTCCGACATTTGTGATTCGGCTCAATCTCCAAAACGGAAAATTTAATTTTATTCGGCTCATCAGTCGGCTCCCAGCGTGGAATCTGACCGTCCATATCAGCAGCCAAGCTCGGTAATACCGCTAACCTCAAAAGCAAATCCGTGCTTTAACTTCCTCGTCCGTATCTCTGCAGGAAAAAAAAGAAAATCGCACCAGGCTCCAGATCTGCTGCTTAAAGCTACACTTTCCTCCGAGCTCTGGGAAAGCTGCATTCATCAAACGCTCTTAGAGATTTACTACGTGTTCCCGATAAAACTGCCTGCGGTTACGAGCTTAAGATATTTACGTTGGCGCCCATTTCCTCTCTTTTTTGACTTAGTCTGACACTTCCTGTCTTCCAGTCCCAGCCTTCTTTCACGCCTTTTCCCTCCAAACGTCTAACACTTAAACACGAAAAATAGCTCCTCCCACACTTGACCCACCGTAGGCTAACGCTTTCCAAGGACACCATGAAGCTGATTAGCTGCTGCGGCTATTACATAAGAAAGTTTCTGGGAGGAAAGCTAAAAGGGGAGAGGAAGGAGAAGGAAATTGGACTTCCCGTCACCGCCGTGCAGCTAATATCGTCGCTTGGCCTTTAATTGCTCTGCATCCTCCCAATCAGGGGCGCTCATCTTCTGCCCGCCCTCGCGCGCCCACACTCGAACTCCAAAAGCAGATTAGCGGCGCTAGTAGACCGTTAGGTTCCGGAGAACTTTCCAAAGAAAGTTTTTCCCGACCCTTGTCCGCTCGCTGAAACATCCTCAAAGTCGGACCGGGTTGCCGAGGTTGCCGGGGGTCCGGCTCCGTCGCCCAGTCCCAGTCTCGCGATGTGTCAGTCACGCCGCCCGCGCTCAAACTCATTTGAGCTGGCGAATCTGGTGGCCAGCAGAGCATGAAGGGAGAAGCTGCTGAACCCCCCCCCCCACACACACACACACACACACACCACTTCCTCCCCGTTTTACTCCTCTAATCCTCAAACCTGCGTTCAGGGAGGCAGCAGAATCAATAGCCCCGAGACGAGAGAATAATGTGATAATGGAGCGCCACACGTGAGGACCAGGCTAGCATGCTAAAGGCTGCCCCCCCCCCCCCCATTTCAGCAAAGCCCACACGGGCAGTGAGAAGGCGGTTTTCTCACCCGTCTCCCCTGTGGCGGCGACGGCCACCGTGGTGTGTTTACAGCTTTTCCAACCTGCTAAATGCTAATGGGTTTTGTGGACGCCCACACCGACCTCGTAGTTTCACCTGAGGACTTAAGAGCCGGAGGTGTTTCACCCTGCTGAATCCCAGCGTTAGCGGAGCACGTTTAGCGTCGCTGGTGTTGTAACTGTCCCCGTGTCCTCAGGTGGTGGACCTCTACTGGGGCGTGGACCCGGAAGAGTGGGACAGTCCGGAGCTGCAGCGGCTCCGAATGAAGCTCCTGGAGGAATGCCTGAAGACCTCAGCAGGGCCGTGTTTCGTGGTAAGTGTCTCCCGGGAAAAACCGGGAGCGATCCGCTCGGTTTTCGCTCGGAAAGCCGGGACCTTATTCTGCGTCCGTCTAAGTCCAGAATGGCTCAAACATAACGGAAGGCGAACGGAGGGCTAAAAATATCTCTGTGGGATGAGTTAAGTCTGCGGGGGGTTGGGGGGGTGGGGGGGGGGGGGGGGTTGGCTGACATAATTACAGCTGACATTTCAGTCATCATTTTAGGCCAAATATAAAAAAAACATCAAGCAGAAGGACAGAAAAGGTGGGAAAACGTGGCAAAAAGAGAGGAAGCGACGGTGAATTATTCAAACGGAACCGATCCATTTCTCCAGGTCGGAACGGAGGTGCGAGAGGAGAGGAAATGCATTATGGGTACGACAGGAAAGGCAGTCTCCAGGGAGCGCTGTCCTCCCTCCCGGACCCCCCCCCATCACTCCCCGATCTTTCACCCCCGAGCTGTTGTTAGTCAATTTTCTCTCAACGGCAAACAAGCGGAACGTTCCGCTGAGAAACATCTGCAGCGGCTCGTTCTCCGCCGGTTCCGCGGGGAGCGTTCCTCTAATTAAAACCACTTCGGTGGCGACAGCTTCTCCTCGCCTCAGCGCAGTTGGGACAAAGTTCCCCGATTCCACCTCGTCGCGGAGCTAGCATCCCTCCAAATCGCTACGTTATTGCTATCATCGTAGCGCGGGAGCAGGCTCGACCCCCCCGAGATGATCGGCTCCCCTCCGTTGGGGTTGTTGTCTAATTTCATTCATTCCCATCAGCCCTTGCTGCCCTCCGTCTACGGGGCAATTGCACCTTCTTAACCCCGACAAGCCCCCAACGATCCGCCCTGAGACGCGTGTTTTTGGAAAACAGGCAGAGACGGACACGTCGGAGCATCCCGTCCCCGTCTCGTTGCTACACACCTGCGTCTCAGGTCTGGAATCGGGGGATTTGACGGCGTCTCCCGCCCCAGTTCGAGTCCCCAGGAGCTCCGCTGGGTGACGGGTCCTCTGATCACAGACGCGGGGCCTCGTTTCTGACAGATCTGGGTTGTCTGGGGCGTCTCTAGTGTACCGTTATTTTTACGGTGTGGGAGACCCAGAAACGGGGACGATCGGAATATAGGGTTCCGTTCGTGAATCCTACTTTCCGATAGAAGTTCCGATTCTAAGAGTTCATGTGGATTTTAGTTTTAACTAAAAAAAAATTAGGCTAGCGAAAGAGATAGCGCCAACCAGCATGTTCTGGTGTTTGGGGGGATGAAACGTTAGCGTGTTAGCATGGAGAGACACTAAACCCGGGATGATGTCTGCGTTGATTATTATTGGATGGAGAGATGGAGCCGGGCGGGACTGAGCGTGGCGAGGAAATAAACGCGAGGAAATAAACCGTCTTAAACGGATCGTGAAAAAGCTCAAATCTGCTGTTTTTACCTGACGGGCTGAAGAAAACGGATCGCGGCGCAGCCTTGTGCACACGCTCTTCACCTGTGGGGTGACGGGGGGGTGGGGGAGGAGGGATTCTTTAACCTGTCGATGCAATAAAGATGGTTTCCATGGCGATGGCAGGGGTTGGCATGGTGATGGTGTCATTGACCCGCAGATTAAGCATGACAATGAGCCGTGTTTCCCCTCTTCTTTACTCCCATCAGCTCTCTCCAGTGGGCTCCGATTCCCAGCTAGAAAAGACAGAAACAGGAAAACTTGATAAACGCCTGGAGGACGAGTTCCAGCTCTTCCTGTTCTTCTGCTTTTTCCCTCCCTCCGTTTGTTCGGCTCTCATTCTCCAAGGTTGTAAGAGGATAGTCAAGGACTCTTTAGCTCCTGCATTCACGCCTCTTCGCCTCCGTTCCGTCAGCAAACAGCTGGATGCAAATGTGTGAATATCCAAGCAATGATGCTAATGTAAAAGCTAATACCATTAGCCAGCCACTCTGGGTGCTTCCTGGAAATGACCACCTGGGGAGCTGCTCCAGGTCCCTTTTCCTTTCAGCTTAATTTTTCCGGTTCCAGCTGGCTGAATTGTTGATGCTACGCGCCTTAATTATATGATACTAGCGTACAATATTCACCGGCGTCCCCCAGGCCTCATCGCCAATAGCCCGATAATTTAATTAACAGAGGCGTGCGGTAAACTTTTGTTTGCCTTTTTTCGCTTCTACTTCCCAGTTTGGCGTTCAGGCAACATGTTTACATCAGCGGCACTTCCTGGTGCACTTCCTCTCGTCATCCCCCTAAATTCGATGCTAATTAGGCTAACACGGCGCCCATTTCAGCTGTATGAACACGTCACGGGAGCAAAAATTCATACAAACTCATCCAATACATTTAGCTAAACATCCCTTTGTTACCTTTCTATCTCTTTGGAGCCATTTTCCTGCCAAAGCTTGTGCAGCAGATATTACAGCCGTTGGCCGTCCGCTACCGTGTGAATTGATTGACTGCGCAGCTGATTGATTTGTTGTTCCGTACTGTACCTTGTGCACAATATCTTAGTCGTCTTTCCCAACCAGCTCATCAGATTAAGTGCACTTAGCCGGAGTGCAAAACACCTTCCAGGGTTGATGAAAAATCTAGTCGAGGGAAGCAGGCGGAGGAGGGCAGCTAAATTTGGTGAGCGTAGCTACCGCTGTTTTAGCCGCTGTGTTTGGTTGGCTCCTGGTATCGAAGGTGCAATCGGGGCCTCAGCAACCCACAAACATCCCAACAACCCGGTCGCGGTGTTAGCCTGTCGTTCCTCAATGCTATCGATGCGCGCATGTGTGGAAGTGGAAGAGGCGAACTGCATTGTGGGATATCTTGTGGTTCCAACTCCACACGAGTCAAGCCTGATGCATGTTTCATAAAATGGGCGGGGCAAATACGTATCCAGGCACTCTCGCGCCGTTTCCTGCCACACGCACTTTATCACCAAGGTATAAAGGCTCAGATAAATGTTGTAATAATCCTCTAATCCGTCTAATAATCCAGCCGGACATGTGCGTGAATTTAAGACAAATTATCGTGAAGCCAAACGCTCACATCCGAATTAGCGTGCGAGCGTCTCTGCCTTCTCGTCCTTCGTTGTGGTCTGACCTGCTGTGCTGTCAAACTCTTTTTTCCCTCCTTCGTCAGCTGAATGAAACCAATTAGAGGGTGAATCATGTGTGTAAATGATTAAATTAGCTTAAAGAGGGGATGTGAAACTGCTGGATGAGCACCAAAAACCCAGAATCCTCCACTGTTCGTCCTGAAATCCGAAGATGTGGAAGCGCTAGTGCGCATATTTGCAGCGCAGCTTCGATGTAAATGACTCGACCGCAGGCGTGTGTGTGCGTTCCGAGCGGAGGCCGCGTCACGTGACATCAGCGGATGGCGCTCGTTCCCTGCGTCTGTTCGCACTGCCGAGGAAACAAGGAGGACAGTCTGGCGTGGGTCTGACGGACCAGGCCCGCCAGTCGGATCACCGATTCCTGCTCATCGAAGCTCACCCCCCCCACACACACACACACACACACGTCCGGAGGAATAGAGCCAGTCCGGTCCGGTATCGGCTGCCACTCAAAGCACACGCGTGTGCGGGGAAGAGGGTGATAACGGCGTGGTTGTGCAGACGTCACACTGCCCGCTGAGATCTGTGACTGCCGAGTTCGAAGACCTAAAGCTTATTTTCCACAAACATCAGCTTCCTCTCATTAAAGCGAGCAGATTGGTTCTGAACATGAAAACAATCCGCTCATTTTCTTAATTCCTCCGATGACGGAGCGTTAGGGAATTTGGCCCCGGCTCTGTGGTTTACATAAAAGCTCGCCATTCAAAGATTTGGCGCCCAGAAGCGGAACAAACCGGCTTTTTTTAGAACCAAAAACAAAGAATTCCGATAAGGAAATCTCAGTGGGAGCGGATCGCATTGAAGTCTGACCAGATTGGCACGTATTCCACTGGATATTTCCGCACACTTAACGATCAGGAGTGGCTGGATCGACTTTCGAGGGGTCTTTTCACGCCGGGCCACAAAGAGCCCGATGATTCCCGTTTCCCCTCTCATCTTTTCTTGCCTTCCTTCCTCCAATTCAGGGTCTGGTGGGGGAGAAGTACGGCAGCATCCGAGTGCCGGGCGAGGTGGAGTCGGCCGAGTTCGAGATGATCCTGGACGCAGCCGTGGAGGCGGGGCTGGACACACACATTCTGGAAGAGTGGTACTGCAGGGACGAAAATTCCGTGCCACCCGCATACTACCTCAAACCTAAAGCCCAAATGCTCAAGAACTTCCAGAACTCGGTGAGTCCGGATAAAATGCCGTTTTCGAATTCTTCACCTGATCTAATGAGGCCAAAGGTTGCAATCAACCGGTTTCTCGGCTCCTGGAGCATCACGGTCCTCTGCTCCGTCCCTCTCAGATGGAGTCGAGCAGCGTAGCCAAGACTAAGAACGACAAGGCCTGGAGGAACGTCTCTGAGGAGATCAAGAGACTCTTCAGAACAGCGGTGCTGCAGCTTCAGGAGAAGGGGACCATGAAGAGCACCGAGGCCAAGAAGTTCCTCTGCTCCGGTTGGTCTCCGCTCCTCTTATTCAGGCCTTTTCATGTCAGCCCTGTTTTCTGTTCCATGGGTGTTGAAGGAACATCTTGTAGTCACAAATGCCGCATTTTTCTGACATTGGGAGCTTAAAGGCCCTAAAGTCCGACTTGTTTTGGAGGAATCGACGACAGATGGAGGCAGAGATTCAGCTTCAGCGGGAAAAAGAATTCCATAAACTTCATTTATTCAATAACTGAGGCCACTTTGTCATCCGCCAGCTCATAATTGAATAGATAACGACAGCGGAGATGCAGTCGTGCTCGGCTCAGGCAGTCAATAATCAGTCACGCCACACTTTTAGATTAATTACCCCCCGGCAATTAAACCCAACAAAGACTCGCAAGAGGCAGAAATTATTCATCAAAAGCAGTTTGATGTTGTTCCGTGATTCCAATGAAGCAGCGGAATATAAAAGATAAATTGGGAGAGTTCCTCTTTAAAACAGCACTTTAAACTCTTGTTTTTCTCGCTGTGTTGCGGAAGCTGTTCCCCCTCCTGCCCCCCCCCCCCCCCCCCCCCGCTCATTAGTGGGCCGTGAGAGCGAAACTACGCGGGAGTTTCTGGCCCGGAGTTTCAGTGTGGAGGAGCTCTGCGGCAACAGTCGCTGCCTTAGAAATCGGTGTCCAGACTGGAACCTGCTCCTCAGGGAAATCCACGAGACTTAATCCCTGAAATCTGCACGTTGGATTCAGGAAGTTGGTCTGCCTTGGATATAGGTTCAGACCCGGCTCATTTACGGAACGATTCAATAACCCCAAGTCAATACTGTCACTTGTTTCCCCGCCTGGTTCTCTGTTGTCCGTTGTGGCTGCCTGGAACCAGCGGGTTGTTGCTAGGTTACACCATACCGGAGATGAGTGAACAACACAAACGCTCGCGCTATATAATGAAATAAACCGCCGCTGAGCAGTGCAGGTCAGGACTTTCAGGTAATCCAGGACCGATAATCGATGACAGCTGCTGCCATGTTACACCGGAGGGGTTGTTCTGATTCAGTGCTCGCGCGGGAACGGCTAACGGCTCAAGTTTCTGAGCCGCCTTCCTGCGCAAGCAGATGTCAATAAAGCCCCAACTCATTTTTACAGCGTCACAGAATTTGTGCATCTGTTGGAGACATGAAAGAGCAACAGACACTCGCGACACCACCAGCGCATCTAAATGTGTTCTCGTCCTCTCCCGACAGCCTTGGAGGATGAGCTGGACTTCGCTCTTGGGAAACAAACTCCGGCCTTTCTCAGGAAATGCGTCTGCTACATCCGCAAGATATCCAACTTCGACCGCTTTGCCAAGCTCCCCGAGATGGGCCGATACATGGACATCGTCGTCAGCGCGGACCGAGTCATGCGCAACCAGGAGGCCTACGAGCGTCTCCTGAAGGTGCGGGACGAGTTCATCCCCACCGTGGTCGCCGCCTCCAACCTCCGCGTTTATTCCTCGGTGACGCACTGCGACATGAAGCTAGGCTACTCTCAGGAGGTGGAGAGCAACTACGTGGAGGGTTTGTGCAAGCAGTTCTACGAGGACATGGTGGACATCATCCAAGCTACCGTGCAGCAGAACTTTGACACGGAGAAGGACACGCTTTATGACGAGATCCTGCAGCACCTGTCCCTCTGCAAAAGCCACGCTGCGCTTCACCAATCCAAGAATGAGTCTTTGGACTACATACAGGAGTATCTTCTGCCCTCCAAGGGCAGCAGAATGAGCCCCCTGGTGGTCTACGGAGGACCCTGCACTGGGAAGACGGTGCTGCTAGCTGAGGCTGCCAGACAGGTGAGAGACTGCGTTAGCCGCTAGCGTCGTCGTCTGATCACAGCATGTGAAACGGCACAACTAGCTGAAAAGCTAACGTTTGCATGCTTCTGGGTGCCAAAAGGTGCGTAATTGATCATCGTGCATCACGATAGAAGCAAAACCAGAAATAACGTAAATCATTTATAGTTAAAAGTTTCGGTTTAACGTTTTAGAAAGTGTCCAAACGAAACGGCAACAAAGTCTTTTCTCCGCCAGACAAACTGTTTTGCTTTGTTGCAGTAAGAGCATGTGTTGAGCATCCATCGGGGAAGGAGATGTTTCCGAGAGACTGTCCTGAATTCCTCGGTCTTTCATGTTGTCAGTGCCAGATGGACCGTCTTTGTAACATGCCAACAGCAGCTTGTCTGAGTACTCAAGTGGGGAAAAAAAAAAAATCTAATCTGTCCTCTAAAAACACATTCTTCATTGAACAGTATCACCGAGTTCGCCAGTGCGCTAAAATATTAATGCAATACCTCAAGAATTGTTAAGAAATCGGCGTTGAGCGAGGTCGGCCAGGGCCAACTGGTTCACAGTTGGAGAGTAACGATGATTGTAAAACCACGAGTTGTTAAAGTGACTATTACGGTATGAAATCCAGCTGCGTGGAATGGATTTCTAACAGCGCAGCTGTTGCTCTGCCACAGTTAGCAAACATCGCCGATGCGGAATCAAGTCGAAAAAGAAGCCGATTTTTTTTTGTCTCTGGGTGATCCGTGGCATTTGCTCGTTGCTCCCAGGTTAATTCATGTTGTGTACGTTTTCTTCATGACTGCCTGGATGAGTGGGGATTAGATTTGAGGCATTGAGGCAAAATGCTAATTTTGCCTTTCAATGAGTGTCTTTTTTCCCTCCCTGCTGATATGTTGCCGTTGCCATACTTTCAACACCTCCCTCAGAGATACCGTCTCCTTTTCTCACTGTTGCCCTAAAAGTGTCAAGTAGGATCTCTTTGGAGCAGAGCCACAGCTGGGCCTCTTCCTGAGTACATGAAGGAGATTATTGCAGGATTGTTCTGCAATACTAAGGCAGTTTAAATTGTTTTGTTTCTAACTATGATATCTGTGCTGCTTTCCAGGCCTACACGTGGTTGCAAAACGAGATGGGCCCGGAAACCGACCCGGTGGTCATTGTGCGGTTCATCGGCTCCACTCAGCTCTCAACAGACCTCCGCACCCTCCTTCAGAGCATTTGTGAACAGATTGCACTAAACTACCGCTGCCTGATTCACTTTTTGCCTAACAAGATCCAGGAGATGAAGGAGCTGCTGATCAACCTTCTCGGGGAATCTTCATTCCACAGGCCTTTAGTCATCGTCCTGGACGCCCTGGAGCAGCTCTCGGAGGCAGACGAAGTCCGCAAGCTGTGGTGGCTCCCTATACACCTTCCTCGGACCGTCCGGATTGTTGTCTCAACTTTGCCCAACAAACACGGCATCCTGCAGAAGCTTCGGCACCTCATCCACGATGAGGGCTATTATGTCGAATTAGTCCAGAGGGACCGAAAGGTCTGCAGCCAAACCCTGAAACAGCAGCTGCTTGGAGTGAAAAGGAAAGTCACTTCGGGACAGCAAATCTATGTCAACGAGGCACTCTCCAAGTGCACATTGCCAATGTTTGTCAATCTCATCTACAGAGAAGTTGTTCATTGGAGGTCTCACAAAGATGTCGATGATCGGTCCCTGTGCTCCACTGTGCACGAAAGCATAGAACAGCTGTTCTACTCAGTGGAGAACAAGTTGGGCCAACGATTTGTCTTCAGAGCATTAGGGTATATCACCATGGCCAAGGCAGGGCTGACAGAGGTTGAGCTGGAAGATATCTTGTCTCTTGATAATATAGTTCTCGGTGATGTTATTGTGGCCACTTACCTCAAAAACCCCTTGAGAATATCTTACGATTTGGTAGCGAAGCTAAAAGAGGAACTGGAGGGCTATTTGGTGGAAAGACAGGTGCGTAACGTCACCTTGATGGTTTGGGCTAACCGACACCTGCATCTCATCGCCCAGAAACTGTACCTCAGCAACGAAGAGGATGTCCATCAAATGCACAGCCTCCTCGCCGAGTACTTTCTGGGCGCGTGGTCCGGAGGCAGGAAAAAGATCTTCACCTACGACAACAATCATTTCACGTCCCTGAATATATCTCACCACAAAAACGCCCATCAGCATTCACACGAAAAAGCCTCCTCTGACAAGTACTCCTACGATCGGCAGTCTCCGGAGCAGCCTTGGGTGTTCCAGTGCAACCTTTTGGAGCCTGACATCTTCTTTGTGAACCACAGGAAGATGACCGAGCTGGTGTACCACCTGAGCAGGAGTGGACGGACTGATGACCTCATGTTTGGCGTCATCATGAACTTTAGCTGGCTGTACACCATGATAAAGATCGGTCAGTTTGAGAAGGCTTTAACGGACATTGACCTGGCGTATAGCTACACCCAAGAAAAGGAGCTGAAGTTCCTGGCAACCACTCTCCGTAGCATCAAAGTGAAAGTGCTGAAGAATCCAGCTTCATTGTCTGCAGAGCTGCAACAAAGGCTTCTTCCAGTTGTCACCTCCCTCCCAAAGCTCCGACACCTTCTGCTGGAGTGTGACAAAGATGGTCCGAAGTACTGCTCCATCGTGCCTCTCCACTCCTCCATGGACGTCACCTACAGCCCTGAGAGGCTTCCTCTCTGCTCTAGCTACATGCAGATCGTAGAGATCTTGCCCACTCTCGCCCCGAACATAGTCCTCGTTGCACTTGAAGATGGTTCTGTCAGCACCTGGGATGTAGAGAGCCGCCAGCTTCTGAGACAGATCGACACAGCCAGAGCTGTCGTGCTGGGAATCAGGTTAACCACTGATGAAAAGTATCTGGTTGTTGCCACAACCAAAAACACGCTGCTGATCTACGATAATCACAAGTCCTGCCTTTTATCCGAGGTTGAAATCAAAGGGTCCAAGCACGGCGGCGTCACTGGCGGGGTGGCTTTCATTAACGGTTTCACCTTGTCCACCCATCATGCTCTGGCTTGGCTTGAAGCCAGCAAAGACGTCAACGTTATTGACCTGCTCTACGGCTGGCCTCTTTATCAGTTCCATTGCTGGTATGAAGTGACATGTGTCCAGTGCTCCCCCGATGGGATGTATGCCTTCTGCGGCCAGTACCTCAACACCGCATCCATCTTTCATCTGGGAAACGGAGAGAAGTTGGCCACAGTGACGTCCGAATTTTCTGGCGGATTCGTAAAGTCCATTCTGATTCTGGACACTCTCAACCAAATGGTGATGATCGACAATGAAGGCAGTCTGTCAGTGTGGAACACCAAAGAGATCACCAACCCCAGGTTGATGGAGGACTACGACTGCAGAGGAGACGACAGTGAGGTGGTGAGCATAGAACTATCTGAAGACCAACGCTCTCTTCTCCTCTGTAAGGCCCAAAGTATCGAGGTTCTGGACACAAAGGTGTGGAAAATGGTCGAGAAGTTCAAAGCCAAACGCTCTGAGCTGTTTGTAGCTGCCGTTTTATCCAAGAATGGACAAAGCATCGTGGCCTCCATGGAGAACACCTCTTCGATTTTTGTGTGGAGGCGGGACAGTGGACAGTGCATGGCTAGCCTGATTGAGATTTCAGGCGCTATTGTCAAACTCATCAAATCCGTTCACCACAACCTTCTTCTCTCTGTTGCCAGCAGTGGAGTGTTGTCCGTTTGGGACATCGATATCATCACGGCCATGTCCAATATTGACAAGACTGGCAAGAAGATCCAGACCCTCCTTCTGTCCGGCAGAGAGGATTATGTTTTTACCATGGATGGTTCAGAAGCTGTCCACAAATGGAATTTCAGCACTGGCTTCATTGAGACCGTCTTTAAGCACGAAGGCATGGTCGAGAACTGTGTCCTAACCTCCTCAGGGGATCTCATGGTGACTTCCGATGACAAGTCCAGTCAGTACATCTGGCAAACCAACAATGGAGAGAACATCTTCCGCATCAACGGACAGAGAATATCGCAGCTACTTATCACCCACAACGACCAGTTTGTTGTTTCCCTCTGTGAGCAGAATGCCTCCAGAGTTTGGAGGCTTGCTACCGGTCACAAAGTCTGCAACATTTTGGTCACTCTTCAGAACGCATTGATCACCACCGCAAACACGTTCCTGGTGGGAACGTCCAAAAACAAGCTGCTTGCTGTCAGCCTCTGGTCAGGCAGCGTGTCCAAGAAGTTTGTCTGCGATGATGGCATCACCATCGTCAACTTCAAGCTCATTCCCGACTGCCCCGACTGCGTGGTGTTCATCACGTCTACGGAAACCATCTTCATCTGGAGCGTGGCGGACGAGTCCGTCTGCAGGCGAGTCCAGCTTCCCTCCAACTTCCTGAAGAATCTAGAGGACTTCCAGATCTCCCCTAATGGAAAAGTAGGCATTGTATCCAAGGGCGATGATAACATCAATGTCTTGGACCTGCACAGCGGGAAGCTAAGGGTCGTCCATGCTGCTGGGATAATTTGGCGTCAGAAGTTATCAAGAGACGGCCGATACCTCGTGTATGTCTGCTTCCGGAACTGTGACGAAGACGACGACGCCGGCGTCGTGTCCAACCTGATCGTAATGCGCCTCGCTGATGGCAAGAGCATCGGCACGTGCTCCTTATACAAGACCCCCACCTTCCTGTCGCTTTCGCAGCGAGCGCTGAACATCATCATCGGCTTCGAGGACGGCAGCATCGGCACCTACACAGTGGTGGATCGCGTCGACGCTGCCTTGAAGATTAAAATCGCCACCTCCAACAGCAGACAGATTGTCAACAACGCCTCGCAGAAGGTGCGGCCCAAGTGCTGCAACAATTCCTTCAAGACTGTTGCCGACTGCACTTGGCGGGAGTCGACCGAGGTTTTCTCAAGGGACAGCCCAATCAACGTGTCTGACTCTGGGGAAGTCGAGTCAACCACACCTATCAAAAAAGACTGAGCAGGTAGAACTAGCTAAGAAGCAGGCACAGTTGGGGCGGATGGGTAGAGACGACAAAGTTTAGAATCTCTGGGTTTGCAGTTGATACTTGTTTACAGCCACGTGACTCAGCTGCAGATGTCAGCCCGCTGGGTAGTTACTGGGCCGACCATTTTAACGCTGCACTTAAATGATGTATCACTTCCAACTCCTCTCGTTCCTCTTTGTTTTGCGTTCAAAGACTGTTAGAAAATGCTGTTTTTAAAGGTGTGGTGTATGTGTTTGCCATTACGTCCTTTTGCATTGGAAGAACAAACTTATTCTCTTGTGTTGGTTGATTTTCACAGCCATTCCAGTGATCATCGTAATATATCTATAGGCATCGTGCACATCAAGCCATAATGATGTTTTTAATTTTGTGAATCAGTCGGTACTGTACAAAAACAACTTGTGTACATATATCCCTTTTTGGCTGCTGCAATTTGTGCAACTCCTTAAAAATGTTACGTTGTGCTTAATGCAATCAAAGTTGAGTGCCTGGACCTTCAAATGTTCTTAACGTGCAGATTACAAGATTTACGAAAAATGCAGGGAATTTGTAAACCACACAGTTACATGACATGTGCGTTCGTGCTGGAGCTGCAGCCCAGTCGACAGCACAGGAGGGCGAAAGGCATCGCTGTTTGTGAGGAAAGCTGTAGAGGATCCGGAGCCGTTTACGTAAATTTGATGGTGAATTTACCGCAGTTCCATCTTTCAGTGCAACGTCTGTGTAAAAGGGAAACACCACTATGGAGCATACAGTGTAGCATAGCACCACACACATTCACGCCTTAAACAGTGTCCTTGCTTTGGGTTTAGTGGAGTTCGTTCAAGTGTTTGAGTTTTGAAACGGACGGCACGCTCGTCAGCCTCCAGGAACCCGGACGTGTGAATATATCGACTATAGTTGGATGCACTTTATGGCTGGTTTATACGCATTTACTGTACAAACTGTTGATCTAGAGTCGTCTTAAATTATGGATATCGCGTCCGCCTACAAAATACACGACGGCCTCGAGGTACCTGCGGATCAGGACCCGTCCGAGACACTTCTCACTTCCAATTTGTCGAGATGGGGAGATTCAGGCCACAGAAAAGGGACGCCAGGTGAGGCTGTAGCTTATTGTGACGTAACAAGACTCCCGACAGAGCGACAAGTTGCCAGTGAGAATGTCGGCATCTCGATTTGGTGTCTGTGGATTTGTTTTGTTAGGAAGAAATAAGTAAAACAGAATCAAATTAGATTTTGAGGGGATTGTGTCCCGAAAACCTTTGGTTGCATGTTCGTTCTCGTACATTAGTCGTTAGTCAGAAAGTTTGCAGGATGACGTCCGCAAGGGTGTGCGTCGCCCGAGCTAACGCCGCACGAACCGCTGCTACGATTTCAACCCCCACGTTTGGCCATTGACCGCTCAAAACTCTTTGACCTTGAGGAGCACTCAGAGAAACAAACGGCATCATTTCCCGGCAGCCAAAACCAACTAGCGCCTGGTGAACTTGTTGAGACCAAGCTCGCCTTCATCGAAGCGACCCAAAACGACTTCCGACGAATCATCCGCCAGACGTGGCTGAAGTTAACGCACTCGTTAAGGGCTATTCCATCTTAACGCATTTTGAAAACACTCTTGCGAAAAAACAGCCCTTTGAATACCGCGAAGCAGGTAGCATCGAGCTCTCGATCACCCCCCCCACCCCACAACTCAAGCTCCGAAAAGGAAAGAGAAACACCAGAATAGCCAAAGTCGTGGTTTTAGTTTGTTTCTTTTTGTCCTTAGTTTTTTATGAGCCTTGTACTGTAATTATATTGGTACCAAATTGTTTCAGTGTTCTACTGTGATTCTGTTTCTGATAGAGAAAATGTGCTATCTTTATTTAAAAAAAAAAAAGAAGAGTTCTCTTCTAAAATATATGGAATGCTTGATTAAGAGTATATTTGAATGTGTCCATATGGAAGCCGGTCAATGGTATTATTGTATGTTACGTAACATGAATGACTTTTAATAAATGTTTGCAACTTATAGTTGACTTACTGGTAAAATGAATGTTTCTATGGTATTCTTTGTATCGTCAGGACTGACTTACCTGTTTAGAGATTTATATTTTCATAAATGTTGTACTTACATTTTGTTACAGAGTTGTTTAACTGGAATTCAGAAAAGAAACTTATGTCTGAAGCAATATGAACCTGGTGTGTATGCGTTGTTTGTATGGAACATTTTAATGTAATAAAATGGTTCACTTTTTGCCTCCACCGCGCCGCCTCCAGCTGTTCGTTCTCATTAGTCGCCGCAGTGCGTTTGTGTTCCTTTTATCCCTTTGATCTTGGAAAATGAGAGATAACGGGAGTGACGCTAATTCAGCAGAATTAACCCAATTCGAGCCGCCGGTTGACAATAAAATGGAGAGTTGCTAATTTACTTACGCGCGAAAAGCTCGCCACTACAACGGGAGATTCTTTTTTTTTTTTTTAATCCATCCATCCATCAAATTTATCTTTTTCGCCAGGAGATTTACAAAATATCATCATCATTTTGAGCCGTTTGTTTTGTGCTGAAGTACTGGTTTCGCCTCGCTTTTAAACTACAAAACATGCGGTTCAGCAGGAAACCGATGCCGATTTCCACCCCCGGGGTCACCCCCCCCTCCCCCACCACACACACACACACACACACACACACACACACACACACACACACACACACACACACACACACGTTATGACAATGATTTGACGGGCCAGTAATTGCTCTTCTGCACTGGATGCTGACTGCCAGACAAGCATGGTGAATATTTCTCCAACATTGGCTGACACTGTCATTATAATTAGGCCATGTGTGTGGATAGTGTGCTTGCTACACACACACACACACACACACACACACACACACACACCTCCAGAAAGAGAGTGGCTAGTCAAAACCAGTTGCTTGCATTTTCATTTTCCACTGGTGTCACTCTAAGCTAATGTGTGCATGTGCTGCCTGTGTGTATCAGGTCTCCGTGGCAACAGCAGCAAGGCCACGCCCCTCATTGTAATGAGGGTGAGCTCATGTCTGTTGGCCATCGGGGCCAATTCCAGCCCCGGTGACAACAAGGGCCTGGCTATCGCTAGCACATTCCACCTGCAGCGTCACACGGGCGAATAATTACAGCGCTTGTTTGTCGACTGGAAGGTCACCAAAGGTCACGGGCGCGTTTCTGTGCGTGCTACAGTAGGTGCAGCGCGGCATCGCTTCTTATTTACTCAGCCCTGAAATAGCCTCCTGATTGTCAGCTGAATTTACTCTGGAAAACTGAACCCTTTTGTCACGCTTCTGGTTTTTTCCGACTGTACACGGCGTTTTCCATCGGCGGGGGAAGCCCGAGAGTCACATTTTTCCCTGCCCCCTCCTCTCTTTTTTTTTCTTTTTTTTAACCATAGATCCACCAGCCAGGGCTACAACATCAATCTTACCGATGGTTGAAATTTAATCTGGTCACCGTACTTGGAAACCTTGTTTGAGAAACCCGTGTTTGCCGAGCCGTTACCCAAATACGCCATGTTTGCTCGGGGAAATTGAGCCGTTTGAGGCCGCCCGAAGCCGAAACGTGTCGATTTCACAATGTTGATTTTGTGCCTGGAAGGTGGGTTATTTTTTAATCCCAACATCGAGAGATTAGCAGTGTTCCTCCCGTTTTTCTCACACACCCCCCTCCTCGATTTAGACCTTCGGTTTGGAAAGATAACAACCAGAAAGCCCTGACCTACTTCCTCTGAAGCAAGCTGGGAGGTTTCCTTCTCCCCGTTTGTTGCTCTTGCTCCATTTGATGGAGCTGTGGGGACGTTTTCCTGGTTCCTTCTTCAAAGCAAACCCAAGGAGGGGAACCAACATGGAGCATTTTCATCCTCAGAACATCAGAATTCAGTTCAAAATCAAGCAAAGGGGCCTTTGCTTTAAAAATGGACACGTTAGAACCACGTAGGGTTCTTTGACTTAAATGTTCGGCCCTCCTGAAGAAACCTGAGGGCCTGAGTCTCAATGGCTCCACTGAGCACTTGAACCCCCCCTAAGGGATCTATTCATAATTTAGCTCAATGGGAGCCGCATTGTTGGGGTTCATTAAGAGCCGAGACTTGATTTAGAACATTAAAACAGAAACTGTTTTTTTAAATCTAATTTAAGGGTTCCATGTAGAGCCAGCAGGAACCCTTTCACACATCGGAACATTCAACCCCAGTTTTAAAAGGATTCGTCTCCATCGCCGGCAACAATCGGCACCCCAGAACAAAACAATATCCAACAAGAACCATTTGAAACATTTAATGTAGAATCCACCCAGAACCGATCAGCTCCAGCGTGAGCTGAGTCTAGAGCCCCCACCCCCAACACAAGGTTCTCATCTCATTTCTGACAGACGCCAACGTATCCTCCGGAATATTTAAATATTGCTTCTACTGAGATCTAAAGGTTCTGAAGGTGGAGGAGGTGGAGTGGAAACGGAGACGGAACATGCTCCACCCTGAAGCATCAGTATGACATTTTGTCTTGTTTTGGTTTCCTCCTCACATTTGTGCGCAGCCATCCAGCCAGAATATATTTATTTATGAAAATCTCTTTTCCAGGGTATTTCAAAAGATTGATTTCATCCTCTTTGTAAAATCTGATGAAAGAAAATCTTGCTTGTTCATTTAAGGCCAGAACTGTTGTTTATCTACTATTATTGATTAGTTTTGGCCCGAGTGTCTTTGTTAGGGCTCATTCTCCTCGAACCCAGTCATATGATTCTCCCAGTAACTGCGAGGAGATCCGTCAAGTTGAACACGTGACCACAGCAAAGCAGGAAGTGTGGTAGGGATAATTTTAAAAAAAAAAAACATTGGCATTTTCGGGAATTTTACCGTCAAATGTACAATAAAAATAAGCTGAAGATTTATTTTCACGTATAACTCATCAGCATAGAGGAATAGAGGTGCGTTGACCTCAGGTTTAAAGTTTCGACGTCTGCCTTTCATCAGTGGTAGAATTCGTCGGTTTTATTTTGCAAATCTTTACCGGAAGCTGTTCTCCGGAAGCGCGGGTGACTTGACGGCGCTTCGCCGCTTTTCCAGGCTCACCATCGGCGGCCGGAGCCGGAGACATGGGACAGCGGAGCCACCGGGGAGGGGGCCACTCTTCTCTGCGACTCTACGGAAACGTCTCAGGCCGTCGGAAGGAGTCCGCGTCCCGCAGAAACGACCGTCAGATCCCCGCTGTTTTCCAGTTAATTTCAACTCCGCGGGGACCGGAAGTGCAACAAGTTAAATGACGAGCGTGTATTTTTGATACCTTGGGCTAAAGTGCCACACCTTTGCGCGGCGCAACAGGTAGGCTGACACATTTTGGGGCGCTTTTCTGGTCTTTGCGGGTGTTCTACGTGACAAAAGTTGGACGAGAATCCGCTCCGTATTAGTTCTAAACTGTTTATGACGCGGTATTAACGCAGCTTTGAGCGGTAACAGGTGAAATGTCGCGCTGCTGTCGAACATATGGAAGGTGGGAGACCGACAACAGGAACCCAATACCGTAAAAACATCAAATAGTTGCGGCTGGGAGGCTTTTATTCTAAAACCTCTGCAAGAACATAAATATATAAAACTTGGAAACTTATTATCGCACTGAAATACAGACGCGGGTGCACCTGTTTTTGAAACAAAATCCGAAATATTGGGGTTTTTTTGTATCAGACTAACCTCAGAAACCAATTATATATCATTTGTTATTGGTTTCAACACAAGACAATTGATACTAATGACATATGAAGACTTTTTTTTGGTATTAAAAATGGCTTAAATCCCCGCACTCAATTTTGGATTTAGGATTTTATCTTTAAATTTCTGGCCGAAACATCATAAATGTTTTTGTGCATCACGCGTACGAAGGATCGGGACATTTTCCCGTATTAATGAGTGAACTTGGGGGAAGGAGGGCTGTCGTGGGATCAGTTAAACAGGTCCGGGACGACGGCCTTGGGCTTTGTTTGCACAGCTAACAGCAACTCTCGCTGAACCCGGGGTCACTTCCAGGCCCCATGTTGGGCCCTCAACCGCTCATGGCCCTCGCTCGTCATGTGAGGCTCAAACAGGAGGTTCCTACGTCAGCTCTTCTTCATCCCCCCTCTACAATTCTGCTCTGTTGCTGCTTTAAAAGAAAAAAAAACACGCAAAAGATGCTAACCTGGAACCTTTCCCATTTATCTCAAGCGCTTGGCTCCGCCCACATGTCAGATATTAAACAAAACGAGCCATTAAATCACCATGCAAATAATATCTGGTCAAAGGTCTCGGTTGGTTCGCGCCGGAGCTGCTGCTGCTGCTGCTGCGGGAGGTGACGTTCTATTCAAAACAAACCGTCATTTAAATATTGTTTTTTTTTCTATTACTGATTAACCTCTAAAGGTCAGAACAACAATTAAGGTTAGCCAAGCTACAGATACAGCTCACGTAGAACATTCTGTCTTCTCTCCTGAGATGTTTTAATCAACTTTGGACTTTATGGCTGACTTTCTACCCACCGATCAAAGTAACCAACTAGCAATAGCTTGTAGCTTTCGCTAGGAAAATTCATATTTGAAGGGTTTTAGCTTCAAAAATCTAGAATAAAACAGCTGTTGGCAGTTTCCTGATGTTATGTATGATGTTAGCGTTGTTCCAGTTTGATGGAACTTCTCTCGCTGTGCTGATGCTGCTGGTCCAAAGTGAGAAGGTCCGTTCTTAAGGAGAATGGCTAAATATGCTAATATGTTACCAGGTACTGAAACCATGCGCTGCCCAGTTTAGCCTGTTGTTATGCTGGAGTTCCTGAGGAACCACAGGAGGCAAACAGGTCTGTTTGCTCTGGTATTGATTGGGGGTTGCTGGGAAATGTTGGACATTAATGGCTGCCTTCATCTTCACAAGGCCACCTGGAAACACACGGAAGGGTGAAAACACGGGAAAACACGGAGATCAGAGTGCAGATCATGTTTGATCGCGGGTGTTTAGCATTGTTTGAGGCTCCTCGTTACAGTTACTCCAGCCAATGAGAGGGCTGCTTTCATTTAGGGGACACGTGAATCAGATAAATGAAGCAAACAGCTCGATAACGGGGATGGATTAGCTCATATTCAGAAGGGTAATTCGGAGGTATTCCCAACTGCCGCTCCCGACGCTATTCCCGGAGTTTTCCGTCGCATCTGAGGCTCGTGTTTCCCTAGCAACCTTCGCACCAGGAAGTACATTATTTGATTCTACTGGAAAGTAGCTCTTCCTTTTGTTTGTGGATTGTCAGTTTTTACACAGTCATGTTAGCTTATCGACACTGGGTGGGCGTGGCCAGAGTCATAAAATCGGCAACAATGCTGATTAGTGATAGATGATTATGACAGCTAGCTTGACCGCATCTACGGGAAAACAAAATTCAATTGTCTATATTTGTTTTGTGGGCGAGGTTTGCGACTCATCCAGTAACGTCCTCGTTGCGTTATTTTTAGCTTCTTTTTCCGTTGTTGATTGTCCTCAACCAATCCCTAAATGTGTTTGTTTACGAACCACGTGACGTCAAGATTGAGCCACGTGTTCGACATGTTTACGACATGTTATTAAGTAGCGAGTTACGACGAACCAGGTCAGACGTGTCGTTTACGTTGGGTTTTAAAGGCATCGCGCGTCAAAGTCGAACAAAGGGATGGTTAAAAAAAAAAAAAACACAGCTAGTTAGATGTCGGACCAGTTATCCCACTTTTCCACCACCACGCCTCTCCCGGGTCGCCCACATGGACACGATTTCCCTACGCAAACGGCAGCGCTGCGTCTGTCAGGATGTTCGCTTAATTCCTGCTTTACCACAGGAGCTGCAGACAGTCAGGTGACCTGCGGGGTCTCTGCTAAATACTCGGCTTCTTTGTTCGCCAGAAGCCCCCCGGAGAAACATCGGCGCCTCGGGGAGCAACTGTCCAAAACTGAAAGTACAGATCAGATAGCGGAGGAAGAATGTCCGTTTGTGTTGGGTTAGCGCTGCTGAAGCCTGCAAGGCGCTACCTGTATTTAGCTTCATAATGGTGGCAAGTGCTGCATTTGAACCAGCAACTCAAGCCCACGTTGATACAGACGTGATTGTAGAGTTCAGCTAATGTGGGGACAACAAAGCACTTAAGGGTTGGGATTAGCTTTGAGGCTAGCTTGTTGTGCAAGGACGGAGTTGCTAACAGGATTCTCTGAAGGGGGCGATACGGATGGAAATATTGAGCACATCGTCCCTTTAAGGCGCCACTGATCCCTTAATAAAGTCAAACACCTGGATTAGCAACAATGCTAGCCCTTTTTTGACGGGCTCCTTTCAAAGCGTCGCTTTTTTTCAAAAAGTCGGAAGCCGTTTTTAAAAAAAAAAAAAAAAAAAGCTAAAGAAAATCCAATTTAACTTTCCGGGAGAAGAATTATTTTAAGCCTTATCACTCCGGGTTACATTTTTCCAGCTGGGGCAATCTGCCGGAGGTGGCTCCGATTGCCACCTCCGCAGGAATCCCCCGGATTTCAATCCACGCCACATTTAGGGAACGGCGACGCAATCGCAGGTTTATTGCGCCTGTTTCTCCCAGATGAAATGTTTCCATTTCCTCTGAGGGAAACATAAAATCCCCAGAACCTCGGCCAGGCTGCCAGCCCCCCCCCAGTAATCATCCTCCCATCGTCCCCGTCATAAGAAACGGGAGCAATATATATTATAGGGAACGGCGCAGGCGGCAGATAAAGGCCCGTTACTGCCGGCTGACAATGGCCGCTATTTGAATGAACGATAGCCGATTGACGCGCAGATGGAGTCCCCGATCTCATTATGAGTCTGGAACGTCTCCAGGGGAACGGCACGATTGGTCAATGGGATGTTCTGGTGCCAGTCAGCGGCAAAAGCCTCAAAACTCCAGCCATCCAGCACTTCCTGCCTGGGGAAGCAGAATTCCGGGGTTTTTTTATATTTTGGATGGAGATAAATCAACACCTGTGTGTGTGTGCCACGTTAGCATGTAGCGTCCTGGTCCCTCGGCCGCTCCGCGTGTCCATTATTTACCGTGCAAACACGGCGCGGCGTGAACCAGGGCTTTAAATAGCCTCCCGGCGGCCGCAGTGTGCCTTTATTAGTCACGCTTGTCTTATTTTCTTCAGTTTTCAGAGCCGTCACTGACCTTCACTGGCGCATTACTCACGAGCCCGATTGGGCCGAGATGAAACTGAATCATCTCTGCCCCGGGGGGGGGGGGGGGGGGTCACTTCCCCTCCGACCGGGAGCCGCGTCTGCTGACCAGAAGCAGGAAGGCTAGCCCGGGGTGGCGGCGGCGAGACTTTTGCCTTGCAAATCCGCAACCCAGATTTCCCCCGACGATGCAAACCAGATTTTGCCGACCCGGACGACCTCGCTGCCCGACTGTCGCGAGGATGGAGCCGAAAACGGTCGTTTGTTCCCAACGTTTGGCGAGCTGACGGCGGCGTGAGCTTGTGCAGCGGCAGATTCTCATGAGGTGGAGTCAGGAGGTTTAGCTCAGGGGTAAACGTCATTAAAATTTGACTTTGTGGGCATTTTATCATACAGAGCGACTGAATCCCAAAGATAAGAGCGGCAAATTAGCATTAAACCACTGAAATAATCGTTTTCGCCATTCCAAACCGTAACAACGGTGCCTTCGAGTGGCTCCTTTAGTCTCATGACATATTCAGGAACACTCGCGTCAGAAGGGCTTCAGTCTGTTAGCGTTAGAAGCTTCAAGATGTTCCCTGAACGACTCCGAGGCTAGCACGTTAAAACGCCCCCGAGGGCGCCGCAAACACACCGACGAGATGTAGCATGCGCCTCACGCACAACGGGGGGGGACCGGCAGGACCGACCGGAGGATGTGGAGGTGGAGACTATTTCTTTCGGCGCGACGGTTCCGGCGCTGCGTTCAGTTAATTTGATGGTTCCTGACGCCCGCTGGGAAATCACCTCACATTTTTCCTGCCCTTAAGGAGGATAAAGACACTTCAGCTGGGAGGACGCGCGCCAGTTTAACGCCGAAGCGCCCGCGCCTCTCCGCCACTCTGGATGGCCCTCGGCGCCACGCACCCTCTTGACATTTCCAGGAGTGGTTGAGACGGCGCCGTGCGTCCCAGCACAAGCGCGGGAGAAGGTTCTCAATGACAAGTGGGCCGTCCTCCCGGGATCCATCCGAGCAGAGTTTTTATTGGGCTCCGCCGTGACCTCGGCACACTTTAGCTTAGCGGCGCGCGGCCGACCTGCGAGGGGATAATTGGTCGTCTTGGGACAGCCGAGTCGCACTTTGGTGCTTCCACACAACTCATGTTCCACCCAGAACTCCGGGTTTCTTTCATTCCGTAATCATCAGCTTGCTTCTCCGGTGCGGCTAGCGCGGCGCATCAAGGGCACGATTGTTGGCCCATGTGTGTTCTTCGTCCCTGTCCCCCCGGGAAAGACCGATTAGAACTCCAGCAACGCTCACGCGGGGACTGGAAAGACTGCTCCGTCTGTGAGTTCTTCTCTTCCCAGCCTGGCTTCTTCCCTCCCCGTTCCAGGTTAAGAATAGAAACTGTTCCGTCTCATGGACACAAAGAGATCCTGTGTCTCCACCCCAGTCGTCCTCGTTCCTCTCCTTCAGACGAACCTCCAAGAACCTGCGATTAATTATTTACCCGCGCGGTGAAATGCCAGAGCAGAGAAACGGTCCGCCGGGGCAGAAAAGGTCGCCGCGGCGCCGCTGGTGGATACAAACACGGTGATGGATGCCGGTTAGATCTTTATCTGCGGGTTCTCAAAGGCGGCGGCGCCGAGGGCCGAGCCAAAAAACCCGACTGATGAGGAGGAATCTGTGGGGTTGCCTCCACCTGCGCACCTTTACACCTGAGTTAAGCTAATTTTTCTCTACACGTGTCCCCTCAGCTCTCCGACCCGGCTGGACAAATGGGGTGCCAGTGCTGCCGGATGATAAAAAGGTGAGTGCAGTTGTTTCCTGCCCCCCCCGGTGCATCCAACCCTTTGAAACCGCTGCAACCTGGAGGGTTAAACCGGTAAAAACACCCACCCTTCCTGGGTCACCCAGGCTGAATTATCTCAATAGCTGCCTCTTCGGTTGCCACCTCTCACCTCTTATCTGCAGGAGCAATTTCGAAGAAGTGTAACGATTCCGTGTCCCGTCCTCACCGATGGTGAGAGGTCCATTTATAACGGCCGCACTCTCGGCCCCCTCTGCTATCCAAGGCTCGATATGCCGATAACCCTCCTGCCCGCTCGCTCTATTTCCTGGAGGAACCAGCTGCTCCTCCAGCTTTTGTTCGCGCATCGACGAGGGTCCGGACCTACGGGGAGGCCAGCTAGCACACGCAAACAACAGCGCGCTAATGCTCATTAGCATGCGTACCTCCGATTGTTTTCTTTGAAATGGACAGGACGTTGCCGGGGGAGAGAATCGTGAAGTGAGTGAGGTGGAGCGAGCGACCGACGGTAGATGAGGGGGCGAGTTATCGTGTCTTTGTTTCTTATTAAAGTCAGAAAAACTGGAGCACGAGACTGAAGGGGCCAGGACAGGAGCGAGGAAACTGAGCTTTAGCAGATTAGCGAGCCGCGAGTGTGGAGAGGCGCCCGGCGGGGCGGGAGAACAAATAAAAATGGGAAAATTGCTCTTTGGCGGCAGGAGGTGACTGATGGCTACTACACCTCCACAAACAGAGCCCCCCGTCGACACCGTTAATACCTGTCGAGCAGCGCGGCGGCGGTGAGCTATCTGGCACTAAAAAACCAAGGTTTGGGTTGTCTACACGTCCCAGAGCTGCTTCACTATCAAGACAGCAGTTTAATGCTGGACGTGTGCGTCCTCTTGACCTTTGGTTGTCTCCAGGATGGTAAACAACCTGAGAGCCGCCGCCACTGGACGCCTCCGCCTCTCAATCAGAGACAAAATCGCAGGTCTGGATTTAGCCGCCGCTGCCGGGAGCGTCTCTGCCGCAGTGGGTGTTCAATTCCAGGCGGCGTTTTCATCGATTGTCACAGGAGCGTCTGACTCCTGGAGCTCAGGCGAGGACAGAAATAAACTCATCCGTCCACCGGTCCGTCTGTACTCGTCCAATCAACCGTTTTCTTATATAACAGGACACTGATACGCCCGCCGCCTGCTGTCCGCTAACTTAGCTTCGTGTTTTGGTGATATCATTTGACCCGTTTCTTTCCGTCCCCCAGCTACATTTACGACCCCACTGCGCCGGCAGACGTGAGGAAGGCCGACTCGGCGGGGAGCTCGCTCTACCAGCCCCATCACCTGCCGGGCGCCC
This sequence comes from Takifugu flavidus, assembly GCF_003711565.1. Lineage (NCBI taxonomy): Eukaryota > Metazoa > Chordata > Actinopteri > Tetraodontiformes > Tetraodontidae > Takifugu > Takifugu flavidus. Next base: position 1,046,539 of record NC_079522.1, read on the forward strand.
CGCCCAGCGGGGGCCCGAACAAGCAGAAGCAAGGCTTCAACAACCTGGGCTACAGCAAGTCCAGCGACAGCACGCTGAAGCTGGAGGTGGACAACAACCACGTCAACCACAGGCTGCACGGCGCGCCGCCGCCCGCCGAGGTCTACATCATCCAGCCCGAGAGGACGAGATGGATGGTCCAGGAGAGGAGCCCAAGCCAGGTGCCCGTTTACCCAAACATGGAGTACCAGAACCACACCGGCTACGATGAGCGGGGCCCCCGGGGAGTGCGGAGCGGCTGGGACAACGCAGTCACGGGATGCGTCAACAGTGTGGAAAACTTATCGGTGGATGAAATAGACGAGGGCGTCGGAGGGACGTCGGAGTATCTGTGCGACACGGGGGACGAGGTCAGCGTCCTGTCGGTGGACATCCACACCAGCAACACCAGCCTGTCCTCGGCCGACACCAGGGACGGGCTCGGGCTGCCAAAGACTCCGGACGTTTCCACCGTGGAGAGCGGCATCTCGGTGATGAAGAGCGAGGATGAGGAGGAGCCGACCAAGGACGAGGTGCAGAGCGTCACGGACTCGATGGTGGCCGAGGCTCTAGCCGCCCTGGAGGCCGCCACCGCCGGAGAGGACTTTGAGTGATGGGACCGTGGGACAATCGGGGACCTGAGGCGTTGCCTTGGGGATGAAGGAAACCTCCGTTTACAGAACGTTAGCAGCTCTTTTTGAACTCGTCATTTCCAGCAACGCTGACTGAAGCTGCCACGACACTGACGTCACGAGGACCAACTATCACCTTTGTTTGAACACTCCTGACAGGCCTGTGTGCCGTCTGACCTATAATTGCCCCGGCAACAGCTGTCGTTCACCTCTGTGATGCTTTTTTTCTACCCCATTTTGCACCATTATACTAATTGTTAGCATAATCCTTCTGCTTGCCAAAGCTTAGGAAATGGTTAAGGCATATTGTCTCAACATGCTAATCATTTCCCCTGCTGTTATTTATAAAAAAAAAATCATCTCTTTTCATTGAAAAAGCTATGTTGCTAATTAAGAGTGGCATCCTGTATTTTTAGCTTATGGCAACAACACTAGTTTAATTACAGGGACGTTACAACAACACATAGTTTGCACACTGTTCTCGCACCAAACTACCTGTTAGCATCCAGCTACGACACCCCGAATTTTATTTGCATTATTTGACATTAGGAGTAAAAAACAAAATGCAACATTAATACTAAATGCAGGGAATTTCTTCAGACAACATTTCAAGTTGATTTCTGACAGCACTAGAATGTGTTTTGGCTTAGCATGGTTAGCATCCCTACTGTGACGCCACCGCTGTGGCTCATCTATGCACATGTGACATATTTACCCTGACACAACAACCACTACACTTTTTTAACTTTAACGTGCGCGCTGTAAGTGAAGCATCCAGCTAGCTATTTTGCCCCCCCGATGCTATTTATAATGCAAGACAATCCTGCAGTGATAAGCACATTTTTAAAGCCAAACGATGCCAAAACATTAACTTTAATGATCAAATCGTAACCACAACCAATGCTAAGCTGTAGAGCATCCATTGGTAGCAGCTTTGGTGTGCTTTTGTCACACATACTAGCATTGCTAGCAAGCCAAGATGTGAAACAAAGACACTAGAGAAAGTGGTGGGAGGGCAATCATACATGACACACATCACAATAATTATATCTTTACAAAATTCTTCCCTAATAATTTAAGTGATTTTGGCTAGCGGGTCCCCTCAGTTGTCCGTTTGTCGTTTCTGATCTGGCCAGTGAAATTAGTTCAAATTAAATCTGCTTTATGTGCCTAATAAGCTAATTGAGGCTTGAGAAACATGCTTTTTTTAAAGTTGTTTATGCTAAAGTTGGGACTTATCATTTGCCAGCCAGACAGTTTCTACTGATATTTTTATTGTAAAATAAAGAAATGTACTTTAAAATTACTAACTCCGACTATTGGATCCTATTTAGCCCAACTTCTGCTCGTAAAAGTGCATTTTTAGCTTAGAGTAGCTAACTTACTGTAGCATCAACCGCTGTCCTGCGTCTTCTTTCGTGGCCGCAGCCCTCCCTTGATGCTAAACGTCCGTTAGCCCGGCTCATCTGGGTGCTGAAAAGCAAGTTTTTATAACCCATTAAATGTTTTTAGAATCTTGGTCTGTTTAAATGCTTGAAGCTAATACTGATGCTAGCTTTAGCACTGAATTCAGAATGGGAAAAATGCAGTTGTTGTTAAAATAAACCTCACAAGCCTTAATTTATTCATCACTTTAATTGCCAAAGTGTTTTGATGGTTTTAGTGAAGGTCAAATTTCTCCACTACCTTCAAATTCTGTTTTTCGTATTCACGTCGTCCCGCGTCAACGATAATCTGGCCTGGTTGTCGGTCAGGTAGCTGTTGTTTACCAGTGTTTTTGCCCTGGGACTCGTGTTTAGCCTCCCTTACTGTGGTTAGCTCCCGGGCGGCGTCACAGAGCCTCAGCTAATGAGTACTCCAGGGTCTTTCTTTTAAAAAAAGAAAAAAATTCCCATACCAGGAAGAGGGACGCAGCACCTTGGAAACATCAACAAAAGCTGAAAGGAACCACTAGCAGGTGGCTTTACCCACCCGACCCCTTTGTGTTTGGACCACAACTCAAGCAGCTTTTGTTGGTTTTACCTGTTAAATTCCGCCTCAAATCCCACCAAACGCACTTTAAAGTCAAATTAGGGTCTGTGTCACAGTTTTGGGTTGACGGATTAAAGGGCAACTTAAATCTGAGGTAGGAAAAGCTTTCCAGACGTCCTTCCCCGCTGCCCGCGCAGCTGCAGCAGCGAGGGCCTGATTGCCTCCCAGGACGAGGACCGAGGACATTTGCATAAAACGACAGCAGGTGCGACCGCTCACGCATCCGCAGATTAAATTCATCGCTCCAGTCGGCTGGGATTAGAAACGGGTCGCAGCTGGGCCGGAGGGGAAAGAGTCCTGCAATTAAACCCCCAACAAACTAACCGACCATGGGTTTTTAATTTCAGAACCCTTAAATAAGAACTAAATTTAACTTTCAGTCGATTTTTTTTTTAAAACCGAAAAAATAGGTGAGACTTTTTATTATTATTAATTCTGAGCCACTTTGCCGCATTTTTACATCAGAAAAATGGAAGATTTGAAGCCTCTTGACGCTCCAGCGACTCAATGGTGTCACGCAAGGGCACCTGGGAAATGTAGTTCCCACACTGCGGCAAGCGCCAACGCGTATTAGGGAAAAGAATGAGACGGAGCGCGATAAAAGACAAACAGATGTGAAATATGTTCCACCTGTGCGTGAGCAAACACAGGTGTGCTCCATCTGACGTGGTTAGCGTTGCCTGTGGTCACACCTGTCTTGATCAAACAGGTCGTTTTTCCTGCTTGTTTCTGCTAACGCTGTCGGCCTGTTAATGATTGGTCGGGTCCTGGAAAACACCAACTTTACCTTTAAATGTCCCCAGTTCACCTGTTGTACATTAAATGTCGCTGCTCGGCAGAAATGTAAATTTCAAACTTGTCTGCGAGTCGTTGGGCGGCGGGAACAAACTGTGACGCACGAAGATACCATGTTAGCTAACGTAAAGACGAGTCATGGATGGCAGATTGTATCCCCTCGTCGGGGAAACGCTTTATTTCTTCATTTGTACACTGATTAAAAACACATCTATCCTAAAATATACGTTATTTTCATAGTACAGGCACAGTAAACTAATTTCAAAACGTCTAAAATGATGACGAGGCTAAAAAAACAATCAAAATTACTCCATTTCTTGCTTGTTAGCACCAGAAAGTTAACGCAATTCTGCTGCGTTTACCACAGGTTAAAAGATGGGCAAATCATTTAACGTACAATTTGGCAATGAAGATGATATGTTTGTCAGAATATTGGCGTACTAGCGTAACAATTGCCAAGCTTCAGTCAACAAAGTGGCCACCGTGGATGCTTTGGTCAACTTCCTGGTTCCTGTTTGGGAATGACAGGTCAGTAATTAACTTCAGACTTGCCGTACCTGTTTATGCAGTGTAGCATTAGCAGCTATAAAACATACAGGGGCCGGGGCCACGCCCCGTTACCATGGCACTCAGGTGGTTTTGTTTCGTAGGGATCCGTAAATTTAATGGCATGTATCCATGTCTGCTAACTTCCTCCACGCTGCCGTCCTCGCATTAGCATCACTCTGGGACGCTAACTGGTTATTGTCGTGAGATTGAGTTTAAAAAAATAACATCCGTGTGGTTCCACCTTCCCAATTTGGACATCTAAAAAAAGATCAAAGCCGTTCAGATGCAGAAAACAAAGATGAAAGCGATTTGAACAGAAAATGTGGTTACCTCACTTTCTACCGTTTTTCTGCGTCGTCCCCCGCGTCGTCTTTCTGTTCCTGTCGGGACAAAACAAGTGTCACGATTCAGCACTTTCAAGACGCTCGACTGTGTTTGTTGTTCCCCGAGTCAATACGAGGACACGTAAAGTCAATATGTGAAATAACCCTCAAATGAAACAAACACGGATGTTAAATGTGTTCCAAGCTAACAGGAGCGGCCTTGGAACACGAGCGCGACACGACTACGCCCAAATTCAAAATCCTTCACGAAAGGAATATGGAACAGTAAGTCGCTACATTAGCGCAGCAGTTGAGCTAACGCCCGCCGCAGCATTGGTGGCAATAGCTGGTGGTGGGAAAGTTGTCAGGATTAGCTTCCTCCGAAGAAGCGGCTCAGTTAAAATGCCCAAAGGTGTCTGTGTTTCCACGGCAACAACCTGCTGAGACTCAGATGTGGTCCTGCTCTTTGACTTCGCCTCCGTCGGCGTGGAAGGGACGCTCCCGTTGGAGTCCGTTATGAGCAGCGTCCGTCTCTCCTTCGTAGCTTTGTCACACTTGGTCACACGGAACCTGCGAAAGGCCACAGGTTTGTGGGTAAACACACGAGTTTGGAATTGTCTGAGGGCATCTGGGCGTGAGCAAATGAGCCTTTTTCCTTTGTATGTCGTGAAGAACTTTGATCTGCTTTGCTAGCTTTGTACCACGCTACAGAGGTTAGCCACCCAAGCTTCAAATGAAACATAAACAGGTGGGACCGCGACTCTCCCAGGCCTCATACCGAAGCGCTCACCTGTGCGTTTTCCGGGTCACTAGCTCGGCGCTAACGTCAGCAGCAGTTTTAGTTCGGGGAATTAAGAGTGGAGTTAATGATTTTTAACGCAGACACACACCTGCCGACAGCCAGAACCGTGACCTCGCTGTTGTGGCTCCGCCGCTGCTCCGCCTTCCGGGCCGACGGCCTCCTCATCAGGGGCCACTTCTTCTGGCTGCAGCGGTTGCAGATGTTCTTGTGGCCGCCCATGCCACCGATGGTGTGCAGGTGGCTGCAGGTGTGTTTGGCAGCTCCCAGGGGCGCGTCTGGCGACAGGGGGGTCATCGGAGGGGAGGGGGTACCCACCGTGGAGGGGGTGAGCGGGGGGCTGAAAACAGATTCATAGCATCATCCAATCATTGATCAGCCTGGAGTTGGAATATTTACATAATAGGAGCCTTGCTTATGGATTTGGGTCAATGTAGGAAGGAGCCCGAGTAATTTATTAGCCCAGATTTGAATATATTTCACTCTAATTTCATTTCTGCTTGGTGTAACCTATATTTCATTCCCTCCAGCTTGTTATAAACTGTGACTGAAAGTAATAAAATGAATCTGATCTCCAGGTTAAACCGATTTACAGAACTCTTGCGTCCACTCTGTCGCCCCCTGGTGGTGGCCTGAATAACAGGTTGTGCTGTCCTTTTTAGCATTAAACATCCAACTGATTCACCTTTGACCTCCAAAGTGATCCCAGCAAGCAGGCCTCTCCATCTCAAGTCAAATGCCCCGTAATCCTCCCCCCCCGAGCCCACCTCCCCTAAGTGATCCTCTGGCAGGCTGCCCACTCCAGCCAGGAGGCAGAAACATGAGGACTAACATCGTTAGCAGGAGGGAGCCATTGGAACGATGCAAAATGAGAAAAGAAATCAGGAGAGGGAGGAAAAAAAATGCCCGTGTTGCAGATTTCACCCATTGCCATCCCATAATACCCTAGCGCCGATTGTCTGCGCCCAACATCTCCTTTATCTTTGCTCCCAGTGCGGCGCGTAGCAGGACGAGGACAGGAAGCGGGGAAGAGGAAAGCGCACCAGGCTAACTGGATTTGCTCGGCCGTCGCAGGCGCCCCGCCGTCGTTCTTTCCCTTCATTACGCAACATCAAGACGTCTGATCTCAGTCTGCAGCTCCAGCTGTTGCAGGCTGATGAACATCTGCTTAGCATTAGCTTAGCAGGTGCACCACGGAGATCCCACTCGACTTTTTTTTGAACGTCAGCCGCACAGGCTAAAGAAAGAAGAAGAACCTTCTTCTGGGTTAGCTGGGCACGTTAATGGGGAAACTTCTATAAATGTTAAAGACCCGCTTTCATCCGGCTGTTCCAGCACGCGTCCCTGGCTAACGGGGGGGGAAACGACAGTGACATCTGCCCTGTTTGGCTTTACTATTCCCACAATGCAGCGCTCTGGGCCGAGGTGACATTTTGGGAATGGTCCCCAGCTGCTCGCCCTCAATCGGAGCTCGCCAAACTGGAAAGGCATCAGAGGAGAGATCTGCCCTGACGTCCTCCAGCTTTGGCGCCGCGATGTTCACTATCACTTTACAGGATGCATGTGGCGCCACCTGGTGGCCGAGGGTGGTACTCACCCGTCAGAGTCGATGCTGTTATCGTGCACCATGGCTTTCAGCGCGTCCGAGTTGGCTGTGAGAGAGAGAGAGAGAGAGAGAGTGACACAAGGAAGACAGGAGGGTCGAGATAAGAGCAGCACTGGGAATTAGCGAGGGGCGACGCTCCAGCGACTTCAAAAGAGGCACCGAAAGATGGTTACGAGCGATTAACCACTAAAGAGAATTAAAACGGCACGTCGGCAAGCACAATAACACCACAAAAACTCCCCAGGGAACGATAAAACCAAACAACAGAGAGTCAGTGGAGGAGAATGTGACGTTGAAGCAACTTTGGGGTTTCAGTTTCCAGGCAAACGTACTGGTCGACTTATTTATGGGTTTTTAAAGTGTTATTTTTAACCGGCTGCTTTTTGAGGAATAAACGCAGCTTTGAAGAGGCTGGGTGTCACATGATTCCCCCTAAAAAGGGATCGAATCTGGCTGATCTTCACCTGAAAAGTGTTAAAATCAATCTAAGCAAAAAAGCCAAGCATTTTTCATTTAGTTGTAAAATACAACACATACTTTCACACACTATTTTAACAGTAAACACAAGATGAATGTATAAATCAATCGTTTTTTGATTTTATCAATACAATCAAGACATTTTATCATGTTGTAGAGAAGGCGGATATACTCAATTTAACTTTTTTACAAACATTATAGAATAAACAGATTAAATTGTAATTTGAATCATCTAAATCATGAAAAAAATAAATTTATGACTGATGTGCAGCTGCTTATTTAGAGGATAATCCTGATTGTAACAGACAGTTTAAATAAAGTTGAATTGAATTGAAGTGAAGGGACAAACTTTGGATTTCCTGGAATATACAATGAAATTAAACTGTTGGTCCTCAACCTGAACTTCCTCAGAAATCCTTATTCAGGAATGAGGATGTTGCTGAATCACCACACACACTTGAAATTCTTTGTGAGGACTCTTGCTGACCTGATGCATTCCTTAACTCCCTAAATTTACCATCGCGACTAAACACCTAACCCCAACCCTCCAACAGCCAATTCAAGTTGTGAGGACCCCCTTAAAAAAAAGTCCTTATTTTGCTTGTGACATGGTTTTATGTGGTCCTCACAATGTCACATGAATGAGAACACACCCACACACACATCCTTCCTGTTCAGTGTGACTTCACGGAAAACCATCTCAGAGCTTTCAGTATTTTCATTTTTAAAACAATGAGACTAATTTATTGTTTTTTTCCGTTTGAGAACTAACCCGTTAAAAGGCAGATCATGTGACTTGTCTTTTTAATGAAGGAGATCAAAGTCAGGTGAGTTAACGAGTACCTTCGTTCCTCATGATGTAATGGACGATCTGTCCCACGGTGTCATTCTCGCTGTCATTCAGGTCTGGAACATAAGCAAAGGAGTGGAAGCAGTAAATAAGCTAATGCTAACGCTAAAGCACTTCGCATGACAGCATGTTTATAAAAGCCTCTCAGGAAACGCTGCAGGTTCCGTTCACAAAAAAAAACCCTCCAAGAGCTTTAACGGGCCTGGAACGGTTAGCATCCATTTCCTCAACATCTAAACAAATAAAATTAACGAGGAAATACTGAAATAAAATCAAGGCCCTGAACAATCTGACCTCTGACCTTTGACCTGCACCATACGGAAAAGTGAGACTCACCCTCAGATACAGCCCAGAGGTGGTTTTTACCGCCTCGGCCACCACGCTGATGTTGGTGCGCACGTTTGCGGGCCACAAAGTTACACGTTATCAAAGTTGTCGACTAAATCCTCTCTTTGAAGTGAGTGCATTGCATTGTGGGTAGTCTTTGTGTAACAACGTGTGCATCAAAAACGGAATGAGGACACACCCGCGCCGGCTTCCTGTTGGCCCTGTCCTCGTCTTTAACGCGTACGGCGCGATTTTCCGCCGAGTCACGACTGATTCTGTCGAGTGAAAAAGATCAGCGAGGAAGAAGAGGAAACCTGAGGGAACAGGCCGTCCTGACTCCACCAGACACAGGCGGCATTGTTTCTCTTCCCCTTTGTGTTGAGGTGAAAGGGACGGGTGCAGCGAGCACGGAAGCAAAACCTTCCAGTCCGACCCTCCCACACCAGAGGAACCAGATTCAGGCCTCTTGTGTTTAAGTTTAATTCCTGGAAAGGTCAGAACGTTCCACAGGTCAGAGAGCTGAACGCAGCACGCTAAAAGCTAGCGGGGGGGGGGGGGATGTTTCTCAAAATGAAACGCAAGAGAACAACAACCCTCCTGTTCCCTCCCGTTAATGTTTGACTCGCGGGTCGGCGCTGCGAAGCAACCAGGAGGGTTTCGTCCCCGCCACCTTATCACAGCCGCTCCTGCCACCCGGGACAATGACATTAGCTAAACGGGCAGGTCGAAAACACCTGAAATGTCGCCCAGTGTCCAGGTCCGATCTCCGTTTATGGCCGACCAACGAAGTTATCGCCAGTATCGCGTCCTCCGTTACTCCGCTCGACAGCCCGTTCCTCCGAAGGCGCCTCCACGTCCTATCTTATCTGTGCGCGGCTCCAGATTAGCGAATAACCCCGCTGTGCTGGGCGTGTGCCCTATAACGACGGATGTCTTCACACGATGTCCCCACAGATGCAGTAAAAGCATAAAAAAGCTGCGGCTCATCGCACAACGGACCGCTGTGTTCGGATAAGACCGCTAGCGTGCGCCAGAGGATGGAGCCAATTAGCGATTATCGGTGCTAATGATCCGCCTTCAGCTAACGGACGCGAGGTAAAAACCTCGGATTTTTGAAGCGTTCCTCACCTTCGCCCAGCTCCGGGTCCTTGGCTCCATCCCACGTCCCCTCCTCGCCATCCTGGGGCTCGGTGGTGCACCTGTAGCCCTTCCTCTTCAGCACGTGGCAGATCACCACCCCCAGCAGGCCCAGGAGGAAGAAAACGGGCACCAGGACGAAGGCGATGTAGTTCGGCTGCGTCCCATCGGCTCCACCGCCATCTTTTCCGTTGTTTGTCGCATTATAAGCTGTGGGGTGAAGACAGAGGGGGACAAAGGGAAAAGTTGCTGCAGGTTGTGGAAACGTCCTTCACGGGAACCTGATATCTGAGCAGCTGAGGGGCTCTAAATTCCATCAGCTGTGAGGAGACGGAGCTTTGGCGTCCTCTTCCTGGATAATCGGCTGCCTAGCAACCGCAGCAGAGGTCAGAGACCACAAAGTTTATCAGCGTAACCTGATTCCCCCCACCGGTACCAGTTTAGTGGCCTTTCAAAGAAACTCCTTGCGTTTATTTCTCTGCGCTCCAGGGATTAGCATGAAGGCTAACTCTACCGTTCCACTTTTTCCGCTACAATGCGATCAATGTCTTGATTAAATGACCCCTCTGTGGGGTCAAAAGGTCACACCGCTGACGTGAACCCCCCCACACCCCCCGTTCCCGAGCATGTGAGGCATTCCGGCGCACAGCGGCGCTTTTGTGCGGCGCCGTGCGTGTGAAAACATTGCAGTATGACGAGAGCGGTAAATATAACAGATCGGATCACGAGTCCGGACCCGAGCACGTGCACCCTGACGCACGCGCTCCCTCGGATCACAGCGGCCATCCTCCCAGTCCGAGTCAGGACCGCCAGAGGCAGGAAGTCGGGCAGTATAATCTCATCAGGCCTCCAAAAATAATCTCAGGCTAATTGGAGGCATATATGAAAGACTAGATTAGCGTCCGTGGGGGGTGATCAGAGCAGAGACGTGCGGTGGGTCACGGTGAAGCCCCGCCCACATCAGTTTACACCATCCAGACCACCTCTGGGCTGCTGATGGTTCCAGGGTTCAAACAGATCGGAGTTACGCTTCTGGTCCTCCCGCCGAGTCAGCGCTGGGCTCATTTCCTGCCTGAAGGTCACCGCCGCCGCCATCTGGGCCGCCGCCGCCGCCATCTGCAGCCCAGAGACGACCCAAGGAGGCAAGCAGAGAGGAGTGGGAACCGCCCGTTTCTTATCAGTTCATGTTGCAACATCACAGAAGGGGACGCTGCCATTTTCCGCCGATATCAGCAGAAACGGCGGCAAGTGTTCATTAACCTGAAGGTTGCTGACAGACGCGCAAGAGCACATCCAGTCCGCTAAAAAAAAAATGAAAGAAGGCTAGCCACCCTGCACATCCTGCCGTCTTTGATGTGGTCGCGTCTGGAGACTTTAAACGTAACGTTTGCTGCGCGGAGGCCGCACAAGCGGTTGCACGTGTCCATCCATGGCGCTCCGGAGGATGTCCCTTCAACAACGGCGACCCTGTGCTCCCCAGACAGACGCGACATCAGCGGGGCAACGGTCGCGCCGCTGATTAATGGCAAAGCTAACGGAAAACTGAAATGAAACACAAACATTAAACGAGCGCGCCGCTAAAGTCGCCGACCTCTGTTGACCCCTGGATCCCAGTGAGGCTACCGCCACGTTCTTTTGGTACCAGGAAAGGGCACCAAAGGTGTGGGGTCGGTCTGGGGTTATTTTTTAACTTTGGAAGGTTAAAAATTTGAAAATATCCAAAAGAAATTATTCATATTTAGCTTAATTACATGTGCACTCACAGGGTGGCTTCCCTGACCCTCGACACATCCGAAAATCCCATTTATAAAATAAAAAATAGTTACATTTTTGTGAAATGACGTCAAGGAAATCTTGCATGTACGTCTCCTGTTGATTGCACTGATTTGAATGCAAATATTAGAGGAGTGACTCCAAAACACGTGGAGGGTTTCCCACCGTAACAGAGCGCAACTTTCCAGCTCATTTCCCCCACATGACAGCGTTGCTAACTCTGACTCCCACCGACAGCTTCGCAAACTGTCGTCGTGGGTTTTAATGGACATCAAACTTTTCCGAGGTGGAGGAGAGGCGGGCAGGCGGCGCAGCAGCACCGCCGCTCCGGGCTCGGGGAGCCTGCAAACTTACGCGAAACCGCGATGGGATCCGCCATTCGGTGGACAGGGCCCCTGTTGACCGGTGGCGACGTCTCTCACAGCCGGGGGTCGAGGTCTCTGGACATCACCCGCGGTGGTTGAACTGAGCTCCGGGGAGGGAGGAACGAACTGTCATCAACGCGTTTCCTATTTCCCGAAGAGTGGTCACGCCCGAATCCGACCGAGAGCGAGAGGGGACGAGATGGGTCACTTCCTGCTACTTCCGGTTTCGTGTTGGCGATCTGAAATAGAAACGTAGTACCAATATTCTTACTTTTTCCTTGGTAGTTTATCCAAACGAAAGCTCCCTGGACGTGAGAGCACTGTAGGTCAGAACCATCCTGCTTTCAGACTAAACCCAGTCCTGTTGTGAGGGCCCCTGACCCCGATGAAGGGTCCCCACAGGCGTCGGTCTTTTACTGTGAGTGTTGCTTCCCTCTAGTGGACGAAGCCTGGCACTTCATTTTCTTAAGATGATTTGAATTTTACATGAATTCATTGATTATGTGATTTATTTAGTTATTTTCTCGGCTCAAGGCGATTCCTGCCACCACAGATGTTTACTTGTTACACTTGTGCACGACCACAAGCCGAGCATGATACACGGATGTTTTGTCGTAAACACGGGCACGACCGAGCCCACAAAAAACTGGGCCGAAGGATCAGGGTCGTGTTGCCAAATGCGTTCATTTGGATCGGATGTTTTGCCAGGACAACCGCCGACCCACAGAACTCTGGCATGAAAATTAAAATATGACCCCATGTTTGAAACACGACTCCTCTTTTTTGTTGTTGTGGATTTAGAGTTGCGGGGGGAACTGTAACTACAGCAACAATAATAATAAAGGTCGAAACAGAAACACCCCTACTCGTGTTTAATCCGTCTGAATATTAGCCAGTGTCCTACGTGGGGTGTCTTAACGACTTTAAATGTCGCTGAATTAGTTGCCATTTGTGTAAATGCGCGTGTAGACATGAAAATGTGTCACGGGCAAATTCAAACGTGTCCCAGAACCGAAACGAAGGCCAGCAGATGGAGCCAAACGTCCGTACGAACCGACTCCTCCCAACTTTTGAACGTTTCATTCAGCGTCCTCCAAGTGTGTTCCTCGGTGCGCAGCGTTGTTCCCTCGTGTGTGACATGTGTGTGCATCACGTGTATCAGGACACGATGGCCCAGCTTTCTCCCCGGAGTGAAATACCCGGGTTCGGGTCCCACACACGTTAACCGATGGCTGCGGCCGGGGCCAGTGGCTCCCCCCTGCAGGCCAGATGGTGGACGTTCTGTCCGTTGTAAGAACCGAGACAGTCCAGCAATTGTTTTGAAATAATCTGAGGTTTTTTTTTTCCTCTCTGTGTTGATATAAACCTGGATTTGAGAGATCACATAGGTATTGTGCCGTTTGGGAGAGGATGTATGCGTGTTTCCACTCGCTCCTGAGGTGTTTACAGGTGCTGGACGGCCACACCATCTGCCTCGTGCTCCGCGAGTAGAACATTTCGAGTGACGTCACCCCCCGCCCGCACGTTGAAATGAGGTCTGGCTGCGACCGTACAGTGAAAAGAAAAGCGCAGTCAAATCTTTCCGCGTTATGCTGTCGCTCGTACACACGCGACAATCATCAACAATTAGTGTTGACAACAATTAGCATATCAGCTAACGATGCCAACGATGTCGGTTCTGAAAAGCGCATTGACGCCCGACGCTCCCGCAACGCGCCAGCAGATGTAGTTGCGACCTTATTCGTCGGATTACGGCCGCCGCACGTCGGGAACATCGTGCTCTGTTCCGCTCCTGTGTTTTGACTCGAACTCCTGCTGCAACGTGATCAACGAGCCTCGTGCAGCGACCAGCGCCCCGACTAGCCAATGAAATCACAGCGGGGCGTTTATAGGCGGGGAAATGAGCCGCCGCTGTCCAATCGGCGTGCTTGGACTCGACGTCACGCCCCGACGGTGTACCGGCACGTGTACCCCTGCGTGTAAGCTCCAATTGGTCGGGACAGAAACATGCCCTGAGAAGGCGAAACGGACCGCACAGCAGAGACAAGTCGAGCTGCTTTTACGCTGTTTATTTCCCGTAGTTTGGTGGAAAACTTTGATGGAATAACACCCTTATAGTCTGGGGACGTCTTTCAGGTGAGATGGTGCTTCGGCTGATGCCTTTTCTGTTTGGCTGCGCTTTGTTAGCTAGCATGCTAACGGTAGCTGTCAAAAGAGCTGCTTATAAACAGACGCCTGTGATTTAGAAGCAGCAGCCCACGATCATAATAGTTAATTACAGCTGTGGATGGTGGGGAATTTGGGCTCTTTTTTTATTATTATTATTTATTTATATATTTTTTTATGGCGTTTGGCACCAAATCTGGCAGATGCCCAAATCAAATTGAAAGGAAATGTTCTAAAAGTGGCCCGGGCTGTAAAACCAGACTGTACGCGGCCAATATTCGTCGAGAACTCGGTGTGTTTTTGTCCTCTGAACTCGGTAAAGGGGGTTTCTGTGGAGTGGACATGCATGTGAACGTTGCACAATAGCGCCAGGGCTTCCGTGATAGGTTCCTACTGTACACTATTTACGTTCTGGCCCCATTACGTGTTCTTCTGAAACGTGATTTAAGGAAAAAAAAAAAAAAAAACTCTTATCAGCCTCCTATTACATTGTTAACAACCTATCTATAACGCAACCGCCATGCCTTGCAATAACAAACTAATATTGCCAATCTTGTTTATGTTCCACGCATTTGAACTGGTCATTTTTGGGAACGTCAGCAGTTTGATCTACTCTTGTAACCTGTGGAACATGTGATGCTCTGTGCACCACCATTAATACCCCCCCCCATGCTGCAGCCACCCTGTTTATTCCATGCATGAGCCATGTCCATGTGCGCCTTTTTCTAGTGCGTTCTCGGTGAATGCATTAAAGGGAAAAGTGGCGAGCATGTGGAGCGACAGGCTGCCATGAATCTGCCTCCCACAGCATCCACGGAGGCCACTTCCAGCGCTCTGGCACGCTGCTTCTCTCCCATTTTGCATTTCTGGCCCTAAATCTGCGCACGCCACTTGTTTACAGGGCACTGTTCCAGGGCCTGGTTGTAAATCTGGGGGCTAACGCAACACTTGACTCCAGAGTAGCCACATTTCTCTAAAATGTCGAGATATGAAGCAGGAAGGAAGCGGCGAGGGTGGGATTTCTGGATGAGAAGGCAAAAGCGGAGCATTTGCACTTGTTTGATTGCAGCACATAAAACCTTGATTTGGAGGCCGGGGTGGCGGCCCGTTTCGGCGCCCCTCGGCCCGACACGGACGGGCCTGAACATTTGCTGCATCGCCCGTCTGCAGGTGCGATCAGGAGAGAAAATGTTTGCGTGGGTGTTGGTTTTAAGGGAGTAGCCGCCTCTCCTGGACGGGGGCAGAGCAAACTTTAGGACATGTCACGCTAATTCAGAACCAGCTGTTTTAGGAGCAGGTGGGGGGGAACCGTCTGAGCTGACTTTTAGTTTTAGCAACGCAGCAGCGTTTTGACTGGCTTGGTTCTGACATGACACAGATTCCTGAGGAAAGGCCGTTTGATTTAGCGCCACCTGCTGGTGGAAACACAGACTGCCGGTTCTGAACGTTCGTCTCAGCCGCCTGTCCTAAAGTGGGACCTGTTGTGACTTCTGGGAACAAACGAGATGCTTCTAAAACCACAAATTTAACCCAGAACTTGTGAAAGACATTTATAATTTGGCAGAAATTAATTAGAATTATTTCGTTTATACATCCTAAAATCTGAAACAGAATTTCTACTGTCCAAAAAAAGCAGATAAAAGAGATTAACCACTACACAACATGTGCATGTTTTAATTCTTTCACTTTAGAATTTAAAAAAAAATAAAAAATGACCGGAGCATCAAACCAAATCCACCTTAATATTTAAGGTCGCGAACGAAGCTATCCGCATCCTTCAATTAGTGAAACTCTTAATTATTTTATTTTCTGGTCACAGTTTCACGCAGTTGAATCACGCATCTTTTCCCACACGTCTCCTCTGTCCCGGAAGTGTAGGACACAGGTGATTCGCCCATGATGATCTTGTCGGACCACCTTAAAACGCTGTTATGTAATTCGTACTACCGTGAATCATGTGGCTGTGAAAGGTCCGCGCCCCCCTCCAGACCCATGCGAGGCGCGCGTGTCTTTGTCTCACAAACGGCGCGCGGACGCCCAAACGTTCGCCGCGCGCGCGCGCGCGCGCAAACACACGCCGCTGGATGCGTGACGCGCCCTCTCATTGGTCCGGCAAGGCGGCCAATCGACATGCGGCGACGCTTGCGGAAAATACCGCTGCGTACACGTGCTGAACGCGCAGTGGGAGCGAGGCGCGCCGCACGCGCGTGGGAATAAAACAAAACGCGGACCATCCGACGCGGCTGCGTTTTTTTTTTTTATTATCATTTATCTTAAAGCCATAAAGTGATCTGAGCCCGCATGCGGTGATGTGACAGGGCAGGCGGAACACGCATGTTCGCGCGCACGCAGCGGCAGCGGAGCCACACCTTCCTGCAGCCTCCAAGTGCACAAGAGAGCAGGGAAGCGCTTTGGTACCGACACATCTTATTTGACGTGGATTGTGTGTTAAACTGTAGAGTTTTGTAGCGTCACATTGCAAATGTGCTACTGTACTGACCAGGAACGCACACTGGTGTGTAGTTCAGTATGTGTGTGTGTGTGTGTGTGCCCATGTGTTGTAGTGTTGATGACTGCACTGGCAGCACTGATGTTTAACTGTCACGTCCTCACGTGGATTATTCACAATGTTTCGCTGCTTAATCAGACTCTCCTGTCACAAACACGCTCCTTCCCTCCCGCCCAAAACTCCTGGAACAGGAGCACAGGAACTATTTAGTCCGCCATGAGTGCCGGCAGAAACCCTCGTGTAGCTCGCCACCTGGCGCCGTCTTATCAAATGGCCCCCCACCGTGGAGCGGGTGGGTGGAGCAGGAAGGCTGCCATCCTCACCTCGTGGCGTCTGTTTATGTCACCGCGCATGGAAGCGTGCATCGCTGCCAGCCTGCCGAACGCCCACTCGCACTCTGCTTGCATATTTACATCTTATATTCGCTGCCCCCCCCCAGGCGCCCGCCCGGTCTGCCCGCACGGGCACCCGTCTGGTCGCGCGCATCGCCCATCTGACCACACAGATCGGCCATTAGCATTCGACGGCCCCCGGGGAGGCGACGCTGATGCCACGCCGCGTGTGTTCGTTGTACAATTTAACTCAAAGGCCGTACTTTAAGGGGGCTTTGGGGCAGGAAGTGGCAGGAAAACTACCCCAGATGAGCTCGTCAGGACGCATGGCCGATACCGGACCAGGAGCCGAGCCGTCTCTCTGTGCAACGTGCACGCTGAAAACATCAGCCTACCCTTGGGACACATGCAAAGAGGTTTATGGGGCATCAAATTGGAAGCACTGATGACCAAGGCCGGACTCCTCGGTCCTTCTGGTCGCATCTGCAGGGCTTAAGGGATTATGGCGTGTCTCTGTTGTTTGGGGAATAAATAGCAACAGACTCTGACTTGCGTAGGTGGTGGCCATATATACACTTGTAGGCGCTGTTCCCATGCAATCCTCAGTTTATAGGGACGCTCTGGTGGGGATCGGTGCCCTGCGGCGCTGTTCTGTTCCTTTTGGGATAGAACAAGACTTATCTCTGACGAACAACAATGTTCCCTGTAACGAGCCCGCGTCCACCTGGACTATATTCGGACCTGCGAACACGCACTTGTGGATTATTGTCCATCTGCACTCAGGTGATCGTCTCTAAATGTGGGTGAAGAGCGAACAGCTGGCAAAGGCGAGGCGCTGAAAACATCTCACGGCCACATTTGAATCTCCACCAAAGGTCGAGCTGATACAGTGCTGATAAAGGGCCTGTTTTTGACCTTGGGAGATGCCTGCAGACCCGTGACAAGGCTTTCACTAAATCTGTTGCTGATATTATTCCCTCCTCTCCCTTTCTGTCATCTCAGGTGGCCTTCAGCACCCACAGCAGCGCATCTCTGAGGCGCGAAGAGGAGCCACCAGAGCTGTTTTCTCACCGTCCCACACAGGCGTTCGCCCCATCTGTTGGAACACTCGCGCCAAAGCAGAAAATCACCTCCCGCCCGCTCCACGTCGAGCGACACTTGTCATTTCGCTGAGCGCTCCGGCAGCTCGAGAGGGCCCCGAGGCCCAAACCGCTCAGATCGCTGGTTCCGGAAGATGAGATTCTCTCCTTAGTTATTTCAACAAAACCAGTCACAATGATCCACTTGTGTTTAAATAGCAGCCCCACCTAATCCGAAGCTGCGACGACACCGCGATAAAGCTGCACCAGCCTCATCCTACTCTAGTATGAGTTATGCCAACCCCAACCCAACGTCCAGCACCAGCGCTCGGGGGCGAGTGGCAACAGCTGATGAGAAAGACAAAGGCGAGGAGGCTTCCTTAAGCTCGCCCAAGCCCAGCAGTGGTCAGGCCCAGGCCACCGCTGCCCATGAGGAACACGGGGGAGGGTCCGGGGGGGGCTCGTCTCCCAGCGGAGGGTCCGGAGGTTCGTCCGGGCACCAAAGGGGGTCCAACCTGGACGACATGGACGGAGTCTCCAGCGGGAACGACTCGGGTGAGAGGGAAAGCGAAGGCGGGATGGAGAGGGAGACCCACGGACGCGAATCCACTCGCAGCTCCCGCAGCGGCAAGGACTCCGGTCTGATGCTGGAAACCACAGAGAGCAACAAAAGGTCAGGAGGGAGATTGTAAACACCTTTTGCCGCTCGCCGTGCTCCGGTTTGACCGTTATTTCCCTCCCCAGCTCCAACTCCCAAAGCCTGTCGCCCCCTAGCGGCTCCCTGGCGTACAGCCTGCTGTCCAACAGCACGGAGCAGGACCTGCCCTCCACCTCCGGCTGCAGCAGCAACCAGTCAGCCAGGGTCCAGACCCAGAAGGAGCTGATGAAGGCCATCAAAGAGCTGAAGCTGCGTCTCCCCTCCGAGCGCAAGGCAAAGGGCCACTCCAGCACCCTCAACGCCCTCAAATACGCCCTCCAGTGTGTCAAACAAGTCCGAGGTGAGGCGGTCGTTTCCTCGCAGTCCGCCTGCTCCTTTAGCCGTGTTGTTTTTAGCTGACACCTGTTTGTCCGTCCAGCCAACAAGGAGTACTACCACCAGTGGAGCGTGGAGGAGTGCCACGGCTGCAGCCTGGACCTGTCGGCGTTCACGATCGAGGAGCTGGACAACATCACCTCGGAGTACACCCTGAAAAACACCGTACGTCCAGAGGGTTTCTGCTCAGCGCCCCAGAGCAGCGGGAGGCGGCTTCACTCACCTGTCTCCGTTTGTTCTTCCAGGACACCTTCTCCATAGCCGTGTCGTTCCTGTCCGGGAAGGTCGTGTACGTGTCGCCCCAGGGGTCGTCCCTCCTGCGCTGCAAGCCCGAGTATCTCCAGGGAACTGTGTTTTCGGAGCTCCTGGCGCCGCAGGACGTCAGCACCTTCTACAGCGGCACGGCGCCCTGCCGCCTGCCGCCCTGGGCTTCCTGCATCGGCTCCGGTGAGCTGAAACCCGGCTCTTGCGTCCGGATCCGAAAGCCTGTCTCCGCCATTTACGCTTCCCTGTCCCCGCAGTGTCCACTTCTGTCGACTACACTCAGGAGAAGTCCATGTTCTGCCGGATCAGCGCCGACCGGACGCAGGGCGGCGAGATGCGCTACTCTGCCCCTATCGCCTCACGCCGTACCAGCTGACCATCAAAGACTCGGACGCCGCCGAGCCGCAGCCGTGCTGCCTGCTCATCGCTGAACGGGTCCACTCCGGATACGAAGGTTCGCCTCTTTTGATGCCTCTTTTGTGCACAGTGGAGATTAATAGAAGCGGGTCGGGATAACCCAGGCCCGCCTCACAGCCATTTTGGCTCCTACCTAAAGAGGGTCGACGTTTGTTCGCCTCAGCTCTTCAAAACCAATAATCATATTTCCACTTCAGAATCAAAAATAGCTCAACCGCGGCAGGACGGGGAATGTAAACTGCCCACGCTGCTTTATCACAACTCTGTTTGGACTTATCAGCTTGTCCTCCAGACTTATTTTCCATCTGTGTCCCCTCAGCTCCTCGTATCCCTCCTGACAAGAGAATCTTCACCACCAGCCACACTCCCAGCTGCCTCTTCCAGGAAGTTGACGAAAGGTCAGTGAGCTCCTCCCCATCCCGCCGCCCAAAGCCAAGCACGTTCTAATGTAATTGATGGTGTCGGCAGGGCGGTGCCGCTGCTGGGCTACCTGCCTCAGGACCTGGTGGGGACGCCGACGCTGCTCCACATCCACCCCGACGACAGGCCCATGATGGTGGCGATACACGAGAAGAGTGAGTCTATTTCGTGGCTTCGCCCTCCTCTCTCCTCCCACATCCGTCACCAACACTGACAAAAACATCGTGGCCGTTCCGCGGTTGATTAATCCCGCCACCTTCCCGTCGGTCTATTATGCCTCCGCTTGTTTTTTCCCATGAATATTAAAGTCCGTCACGACTTGTCTCAGTCTTTCAGTTCGCCGGGCAGCCGTTTGAATACGCACCGTTGAGGATGTGCGCCCGCAACGGGGAATATCTGACCATCGACACCAGCTGGTCTTCCTTTGTCAACCCCTGGAGCCGCAAGGTCGCGTTCATCGTGGGCCGCCACAAAGTCCGAACGTAAGTCGCCGCTCCGCCTTCTGAAAGACCTCTCCCGCCCGCTCGCTTGTGCTGATTATCCCGACGTTCCCGTCTTTAGGAGTCCTCTGAATGAAGACGTGTTTGCGGCGCCGCCGGGATACGAGAGCCGGGTCACGACGCCGGACGTCATCCAGCTGAGCGAGCAGATCCACCGGATCCTGGCTCAGCCTGTGCACAACGGCGGCTCCCAGGGTTACAGCTCGCTGGGCTCCAGCGGCTCCAGAGACTCTCGCCGGTCGCACCAGCAGCACCTCAGCGCCGCCTCGTCCAGCGACAGCAACGGCCCGGCCATGGACGAGGCCGCCGCCGTGGTGGCTCTGCACAAACCGGTGAGTCCGGCAGAGACGAAGGAGGTGGACCCCCCCCAAAACGTTAGGCCGCGCTCGCTCGAGGGTCACGTGCAACTTTTGTTCTCTCAGATGACGTTCCAGCAAATCTGCAAAGACGTCCACATGGTGAAGACGAACGGACAGCAGATGTTTATCGAGTCCCGTAACCGGCCGCCGCCCAGAAAGAACAGCGCAGGTAGACGGAGGGACCGGGACGACGCGTCCCCAGCAAAACGTCGGGACAACGCGTCCCCAGCAAACCGTCCAGAGACTTGACGTTTCTGCTCTTTCTGCTCAGGTCCAACAAACATCACAGCGGTTCACAGCGACCCGATCAGAAGACTGATAGCGGACGCGATGAAACCGCCCCGCGCTTTGGCCCCCGCGCCGCTGGTGCAGAAGGAGGCGCACACGGGCTACTCCTACCAGCAGATCAACTGCCTGGACAGCATCATCAGGTGAGCGTCCCTGATCCCGCTCCTCTGCGATTATCTCGCCCGCTCCGACACCCTGACCCACCGTCCCCTCCGTCCTCCCCGCAGGTACTTGGACAGCTGCAACATTCCCAACACGGTCAAACGCAAGTGTGGCTCCTCCTCCTGCACCTCCACCTCCGATGAAGACAGACAGGAGGCCAACGGCAACAAGGGTGCGTTCACACGCGATGGGAAACTAGAACCTCGAGTCCCTTAATGTCTTCTTTGACTTTTTCCGATCAACTCTCTTTGTCTACGTTTGCGTCGCTGACCTCGCTGTAGTAATGGCGCCACCAAGCGGACGATAAAATAACCGCTTTCCGCGTGGCCCGTGGCTGTTTTGGTTCCTGACTTTCTGCTCTCACCTCCGCAGGCGCATCAGTGGATCTCGTGGGCGAACCGCCGTCCCTGCCTCCGCTGACCATGGCCACCAAGGCGGAGAGCGTGGCTTCCATCACCTCGCAGTGCAGCTTCAGCAGCACCATCGTGCACGTGGGAGACAAGAAGCCTCCTGAGTCAGGTGGGAAAGGGCAGAACGCTCAGACTCAGAACCCTGAAGGTCTGTGCGTCTTTAATTTGCCCAGTTTCTTGGTTTTGCGTTGAGTAAGATGATGTTTTATGCTTAACACCCTGAAATGAGTCTTTGCAGATAATCTTTTTTCCTGGGAAAAGTTCTCCATGAAACTGCGTCCGCCCGTTTCCTCCCCGTTGTTGCTAATGTTCCTTTGTTCTCTCTCCTTAAGGTTGAATTTGTCTTTTTATACTACAGACTAACATTAGTGACCGTGCGCTAATGCTAAAATTTAGCAACAAATCCAAAGGATCGTCTTCTCCGCCCTTTAACACGCTTCCCTCTTCCTTCTGTTCCAGACATTGTTATGGAGGATGCGCCCACAACCCCCGCTCGCCACGCCCGCCACCGCCCTAACCCGTCCCGCCGGCAGCCCGACGCCTCCCAGTAACTCCGCCGCCATCGGCCGCCGCTGCCGCCTCCTCCTTCCCCCCTTCCCGCCGCTCCGGCCTCGGCTCAGACGGAGCGAGACGGCCGGAGGAGCGGCGGCGCCGGGGGCCGGATGGGTCTGACGAAGGAGGTGCTGTCCGCCCACACGCAGCAGGAGGAGCAGGCCTTCCTCGACCGCTTCAAGGACCTCAGCAAGCTGCGGGTGTTCGACCAGACGGCATCTTCGGCTCTGAGGCTGCAGCCCCCCGCCGCCAACCCGCTGTCGCGAGGTGAGTGTTCGTCACGGCCGAACCCTGAAAGCACCAGACTGAGCGTTAAGTGACTGACGGGTGTCCCGCAGGCGTCCGCTGCTCTCGGGATTACCCAGCAGTGGGGAGCAGCACGGGACACAGGCGCGGCCGCGGCGGCAAACGCCTGAGGCACCAGGAGCCGTCCGACCAGCACAGCTCTCTGGGCCCCAGCAGGAGCCACGTGGACCCCAGAACCAGCACGGCTCCCATCCCCCTCAGCTTGCCTCTGGGGCCCCTGACAAACTCCTCCTCCTGGGCATCTGTTGGGTCCCAGGCCAGCATGCCTGCTGCCCCCTTCCCTCCCGGGATGCTCCCAATATACCCAGTTTACCCACCGATCACGCAGCCCTTCCCTCAGCCGGTCCCGGATCCATCACGCTTCCCTCCTGCCCAGATGTTGCCCCCCATGATGGCCTTTGTTCTGCCCAACTACATGTTCCCCCAGATGGGAGCGCCCATCCCCCAGCAGGGCGCCAACCCCGGACAGTTCTACAATCCCAACATGCCACAGCCCGTCACCGCCGCCGCGCCCGGCGCCCCCGCGACCGTCCCCAACCCCGTAACCATGCCGACCACCGTCGACCCTTCTCGTAGCAGCACCCCCCAGTCCTACAGCCAGAACCCGGCCGAACGCGAAGGCGCCGAGTCCCCGCTCTTCCAGTCCCGCTGCTCCTCCCCTCTCAACCTGCTGCAGCTGGAGGAATCGCCCAGCAACCGTCTGGAGGCCGCCACGGCTCTGGCGGCCCCCCAGCAAGCCCCGCCTCCTGCGCAGGGCGCCGCCGGCGGGGGGCAGAGCCCGGCCAACCAGGGGAGCTCAGATGACACCTCCAAGGAGAATGAAAACGTGAGTTTTACGACCATTTAGCTCAGGCGTAAAATGATTTTGATCCCCAAACTGGAGCAAACTCCAATAAGTTTAATGCTTCTTTTTTTTTTATATATTTCAGGGTGAAACTAACGAGTCCAACCAGGACGCCATGTCCACCTCCAGCGACCTGCTGGACCTGCTGCTGCAGGAAGACTCCCGCTCTGGCACCGGCTCAGCCGCCTCCGGCTCCGGGTCCTCAGGCACCAGGTCCTCCGGCTCCGGCTCCGGCTCCAACGGCTGCAGCTCCTCTGGGACCAGCGGCACCAGTTAGTGGAGTTTAACCGAGTAACGGAGCACTTTAGGCCCCACTGACGACTAAACGACACCTCTCCCGGTTCTTCCCCCACCCAGGCAGCAGCCAGGGGAGCCACACCAGCAAGTACTTCGGGAGCATCGACTCCTCGGAGAACGACCATTCCCGCAAGCAGCCAGCAGGGGGCAGCAGCAGCGCTGGCGGGGAGGGCGAGGAGCAGTTCATCAAGTGTGTCCTGCAGGACCCCATCTGGCTGCTGATGGCCAACACCGACGACAAGGTCATGATGACCTACCAACTTCCTGTCAGGTGGGACGCAGCTCAGAGTGGACCGGCAGATGATGATGGTGGTGAGAGTGTGGGGTTATTAACGCGGGGGGGGGGCGCGTTTCTGCCACAGGGACATGGAGACAGTCCTGCGTGAGGACCGCGAGGCCCTGAGGAGCATGCAGAAGCACCAGCCCCGGTTCACGGAGGAGCAGAAGAGGGAGCTGAGCCAGATGCACCCCTGGGTCCGCACCGGACGCCTCCCCCGCGCCATCAACATCTCGGTAAACGCGGAGCTAGCGCGGCGCTGTCCGTCGCTAACGCCCGTCGCTAACGCCCGTCGCTAACACCCGTCGCCTCAGAAATAAACACCCGCTCTGGTTTTACAGGGCTGCAAAGGCTGCACGTCCCCCTCGGTCGCGCCCCCCGCCGACCCCTTCGACGTGGAGATCCACGAGATGGAGCAGTGCGGCGTGCTGAACGCGCCGGAGGACGGCGGCAAAGGGAGGAAAAACCTCTCCGAGGTCCTCATGGAGGACGCGCATCCGGAGGAGGAGGAGGAGGAGGAGAAAACGGGCAAAACGCAGGACGACAGCCAGGAGATGCCGGCGGAGGAGGCGGAGAAGCTGGACATCAACCAGTGAAACCGCGCGCCCTCGCCCACGCCACGCAGCACGCGCACCTCCCCCCCCTGGGATTTGCACAAGCACGACGGCGACGGCGCTCGGCCACGTTCGGGCACGGCACCGTCGCCTTGGAAACGCCGCCGCGTCGCGGCCCCTCGGACGCGTTGGCTTATTTATTCGACTTGTAAGATATTCAGAGACGTGAACGTGCGACAGAAAAAAAGCTAACGAGACGGGCGGATGTTCGCCGCCGCGACGGGACGAGAGAAAAAAAACCGAATGTTTCTGAGGATTTTCGGAAAAGTCGACTTCAACGCGCAGTTGAGATGTACAGTGAGAAGCGGTTTTATTTTGTAAACTTTGTGTATATTTTTGTATTTTCGGTGCACGATTGCAGAGACGAGTTCCCACAACGATGTAAAGCAAACGCACAGTTGGGGGCGGGGCGGCGCCACGGGCTCTAAGAGCCGTCCCCGATGGGTTTATCCCGACCACCTGCAGGAGAACCGCTGGAAGTGGAGGCTCGGAGAGCGTTTAATGTCGTTTTCCCTCCAACTTCCTCACCGTTCCGGTCGTGCGGTTCCCTCCCGCTTGGTGTCTGCGTCGGGTTCTACATATTTTTGGGTGAAATTCTTTGTACAAAATGGAATAAAACAGTTTGAAACGTCTTGACTTTGACAGTTTTTGCTGGGATCCCGGGGAAAAGTCCAGAACCAGAGCGGACCAGGGTTCCTTCTTCAGAACCGCAGTCCCCAAATACTCAGGCGTGGTTTCCACCCAGAGTGGCCACCACAGCCTAAAAAAGACAAAAGGAATGCCCTCGTTAGGCAAACCAAACGCCGTTGCACAACAGTCCTGGTCTGAAGGTCGGCTTGGGCTTGTTTGAAAGAGCTGATGCTAACAAACTAGCCTGAAAGCTAAATCTCAGTGCCTGGAAGGGCACAATTGGCCTTAATTCCAGCATTAACCATCAGTATAACCAGCAGTTTAGCATATTACTGCTAACCATGTGTACGCATTCAGGGTATTTTAGGGCCAATCCACAAAAATGCTAACGATAAACTGAGCGCTCACAATAGAGCACGAACTTTATAATGATTTTATAGCCACCAGACCTCAGCAAATGACTAATTCTGCTTCCATGACGACTGTTTTGGTTGGTTTAAAGGGCACAGAGATGCCGACACACTGCGCCATGTCCCCTAGCATTCAAATGCTACGATAGCGCGCTAATAATATCAACATGCCGGTGTTGGCCGGTTCGTTTTACATGAATATCAACAGAGAAAATCTAAACCAGACATGTATTAACTGCTCTATTTGAAATTGTTGTGTAGAAAGGTTAGCGTCGCTGACCCGAGCTAACACAATAGCATCAATCAAGACGTCAGGCGCTGTATTTTATAAAGTCATGAGCGATGTCATCGCGTTATCCCGCCTAATGACTTTAGCTGTAACCACATGTTTTGATTTACAGTTTTATACATGTTAGCATTTATGCGTGTTTTCTCCCAAGCCCGGCGCCTCCAGCTGCGTTTCCTAATCGTGTCCTTGGATTTTCGGATTCAGAGATTTATGTGCGCAACCTTTGCCAGAGTTTGTCGGAGGAAGTTGGAGAAAGAAACCAGAACCCCAAACAACCAAGACAGATTTTGTTTTGGGGTTTTTTTTTTGAAGAGCGACGGGCGAAAAGTCAACTTTCAGAGGCGCTCGAGGTCAGAACGGAGAGGCCAAAGACTCGGTGACGAGTCTAAACAAAGAACAGCTGGCGTCACTCTGCTCCCTGCGACATTCATCCTCAGGGGGGCAGAAATGTCAATGCTAGCTTATGATGGATCCCTCTGGGGACCCCGAGAGTCGTGTCCCAACAGTAGCGAGCTAAACAGCGGGAAAAGATGCTAAAACTAAAGTGGGGCTAGCGCAGCTAATAAGAAGCACTCTTGGTGTGAATGGCCAAGTGAAGCTAGCTGTGGTTAAATATTTGGGGGCGTGGCCAAAACCCGGTGCCTTGATGCTAATGTCAGGATTTTAAAATGAAAGAAAAAGGATATTTTTTTAAAAAAAAGTCGCGCTCTGTTGGTTAGCACACCTGCAGCAACACGTTCCCCAGACGTTGCGCAACTCCCTGATCGACACGGAGCCGGGACATAAGGGCCCTGTCCCGGGAGCTGTGCACGCGTTTATTTTGGCTGGAGGTCAGCCTAGCGCCGTTTACCCTCTTCACCTATCAGACGTCTCACCCCACCGCTTCCCTCCTCTCTGCCCTCCCCCTTTTCCTCCCAGCCCTCCATTTCTCCCTCCTCGCTCCAGGCTCCTCTTCTCCTCCACGTCTTTCCCGACCTCGGAGACCGGCGGGATGGAGGTCAGGGTGTGGATCTTGTGCGTTCTGGCGGCGCTCCGGCTGAGATGGACCGCGGCTCAGGCTCAGACCAACTACAGCAGGTAAGTTTGGACTTTTCGAGGCGGGAAAGCGGAACTTTGGCGCCGTCGACGTTCCTCTCGTACGTCTGTTTTCTGCTCCCTGCATGTGCACATGTGGCGCGGCCCATTAACACCCACATCTGTCCACATTAACGACTATGTGTGCAGGGCCCCGCCCCTGGTAGCAGGGTTGATCGAGATGTGGCTCCGTAAACACCGAAAATCACAGCGTTCCTTTGAACACCTCGCGTTTAATCGACTTTCAACCCTTTGAAAGCTTCAAGCGGGTTTATTTTCTCTCTTTTTGGGGGGGAACCGCCCCACTCAGAGGCTTTAGAACGGTCCTGTGGACCGTTGAGCCCCTGACGGGTCAGGCGAAGGGACGCCGCTGACTTTGGGATTCAATTGCGGCCTGTGTCGCAACGGTGCAAAAATAGACCATAATGAGCACGTGCGCTACGCCACGCTCAACGAAAGAGTGAATCTGACTCAGTCAACGTCAAAATTAACGAGTTTGGGGCCCGGGAGGCTGATCGGATCTGTGTTTATCTCCCTGTGAAAGAGCGGGTGTGTGTGTGTGTGTGTGTGTGTGTGTGTGTGTGTGTGTCGCTCAAGGCCACCACGCGTGAGACGGGTCGCGGCGAGCACGGCCGGCGTGCAGAGGAACCGCAACAGCGCACGCACTGTACGGTGGCTGCTGGGCGGGCTGGACCCAGTTTAAGGAGCCTGCAGGAACCTCCCCAGGATCTGGAGAACAGAGACGGACTGTGTCACTGCGGTTCTCTGTGAAGCTGTGTGTGTGTGTGTGTGTGTGTGTGTGTGTGTGTGTGTGTGTGTGTGTGTCGGGGGGGGGGGGGTTCAGACCCGTCGCCTTGAGGTGCTGAAGCTGGTGTGATTCTTGTTTCAGGCCCACCTTCGAATGCGGAGGCCACCTGGTCACAGACTCCGGCATCGTGGCCAGTGAAGGCTTCCCGACTCCCTACAAACCCAACAGTAAATGCACCTGGTACATCACCGTGAGTATCACCTGCCTGCAATGAAGCCACGCCCCCTTTTTTGGGGGGGGGGGGTTAAAACTCTGACGCTGTTTTAGGTCAGAACCTTTCATCGGAACTGTGCAAATCACTTCACTTTCAAAGATTCGGACAGTTTTGCCGACGAGACCTCCGTTAGCCAACACGCTGAACACCTGTGGCATGCTAACAGCAGCCAACACCTGTGGCATGCTAACAGCAGCCAGCACCTGTGGCATGCTAACAGCAGCCACACCTGTGGCATGCTAACAGCAGCCAACACCTGTGGCATGCTAACAGCAGCCAGCACCTGTGGCACGCTAACAGCAGCCAGCACCTGTGGCTCCAGGCGATGCTCATTAAGCGTGCCAGCATCTCCCTCCCCTTTAGCCCCACCCCCCAATATGGTCATGTCAGGCTTTGGGTTATTGTTCGGCACCTCGAGACAACTTTGACTGGAAGAGACGCATTATAAATAAAGCTGAGTGGGATCAGAACCCTGGCGTTGCCGTGGTAATTTGTGGCGGGCGGTTCTTTGTGGGGCCAGGGTGAAAAGGGGCCACATAGCTGGTGTCTGGCGAGTAATTTTATCGGTCAGACCAAACTGACCAGGGCAACAAAAGCAGCATCGCACCACCAACTCTCCTATTTTTGACGGGACCTTTAGCATCGCGTTCACACCGTTCACTTGTGGGTTTTGCTCAAAATGGCTCAGAAATGTGGCTCAGCTCTGAACAAAGACCTGTTGTCCTCATGCAGGTCCCAGAAAGCCACGTGGTCATGATATCCTTCCGCCTCTTCGACCTGGAGGCCGACCCCACCTGCCGCTACGACTACCTGGACGTCTACAACGGACACTCCCGCTTGGTGCAGAAGCTGGGCCGGTTCTGCGGGACGTTCCGGCCCGGGGCTCTAATCTCTACCTCCAACACCATGATGCTGGAGATGGTGTCGGATGAAGCCACCGGAGGAAGAGGATTTCTGGCCTACTTCAGCGCTGGAAAGCCACATATGGAAGGTTCTTTGCCTTCTGCTTTGGTGTTTTGTTTGGAACTAAAAGGTTCCAGAGGCCATCAGAGGAGTTCAAAGCTCCTCTGATGGTTCCTCATCAAGTTCCTGTGGGGGAGAACAGGTAAAAATGAAGCGCAGCAGCAATTTTCCTGTTTCTACAGAGGACCAGTTCTGTGGTGGACGGCTGACCAAAGCACACGGTTCTGTCAAGACACCAAACTGGCCCAACTCCAATTACCCAGCAGGCATCAGCTGCTCCTGGCACATCTCCGTGGAACCCAACAACGTAAGCCACTGAAGCTGTTTCCATACTGGTACCTGAACCTTCAACCAACTTGTTCTGGTGTCTCGGTAGCCTGAAACCGACTTCCGAGAGCCGCACGTTAACCTCCAGCTACGCTAGCCAGCGAGCTAAACAAGCTGACCCCTCGAGCGTTTGAGAGAAACACTTATCGAAGTGTGAAAAACGGTCCCACAACGACAGTCGGCGGTGCGGTTGCACCAAACGACCTCTAGAACTCCACAAATTCATTCTGGTGATGTAATTTGCGGCTCTCGAAATTTTGTAGAAGCCGGTATGAAAGTACCGGTCTGGAGGAACTGTGGCCCTCCAGGACCACGGTGCAGCTGTGTTTGTGTGTCTGAAGGTCAAATGAAAGACTTCTTTGAGCCCCTGGAGGCGTGACCAGACGCTCCAGGAGATGGTAGCTATGGAAAGAGGAAGTGAGAGCGAGTGAGGGACTAAATGACCTTCTGTGTGTTAAGTTCTGCGCTGCAGTCTGGGAGAAACCAGCCGGCGATGTTTGTCTCAGCACTAATATCGAATCTCCGGTTGTGGTTTTTCATCGTTGCCCAGGTGATCGAGGTGAAGTTCGAGAAGCTGGACCTGGAGCCCGACACGTACTGCCGGTACGACTACGTGGCGCTGTTTAACGGAGGGGAGAACGATAACTCCCGCCGGATTGGGAAGTTCTGCGGCGACCGGGCGCCAGGGTAGGGTCGCCACCATCTGTGTTGCTTCTCAAAGAACTTGTCCCAAACGTCGTTCTGACATCTCGCCGCCTCCACAGAGTTATCGTGACAAAGGGGAACCAGCTCCTCGTCCAGTTTGTCTCCGACCTCAGCATCACTTCCGATGGATTCATGGCTCACTATTCCAGTGTGCCCCGTGGAGCCCGGGCACCGACTAGCACAGGTGACTTCATTTATGGACCGCAGACCACATCGATGCCACACAGACCAAACAAGCCCATCAAACCGATTCCAAAACCCAAGCCGAAACCCAAATCTACCCTGAAACCAACCAAAAAACCACAGGTGAAGACACCTGTGAAGCCTCCACCACGCAAACCTACCAAGAAACCAGCAGTTAAACCCACAGCTAAACCGAAACCGGCTAAGCCAACACGGAAGACACCTGTGAAAAAACCAACCAAACCAACACCTAAACCTCGAGTTAGACCAGTTGCTAAACCCACGCCCAAACCAAAGGTAGCTAAACCCACACTCAGGCCGAGAATGAAGCCCAAACCCACACGCAAACCTGCACCAAAGCCCAAACCCACTTCAAAACCTCGGCCCAAACCAGCAAAGCCGACATCCAGGAGCGGAGTCAAACCAACGGTCAAAGCCAAGCTGAAGCCTAAAGTGACCCTCAAGCCCGGAACAAAGAAGACCGTGACAAAGAAGCCGGTCGTGAGCAAGAAACGTGAGTGGAGATAAGAACAACCCACCGTCTGCCGACAGCCGGGTGCAGTCTTGATCCACACGTGACGCTTGTGTCCCCACAGCTTTACCAGGGAGCCCACTGTGCAAACAACCCTGCAAGAGGACAGGAACTCTTCAGTCCTCGTTCTGCCCTCATGACTTCGGTGAGCCGCGTCCACGCCAGGCTTCCGCCCGCTTCCGACACAACTTCTCATATTTGTCATCTCCCTTTTCCCTCCGTCCTCCAGTCATTACTGGTAAGGTCACGGCTCTACTTCCTGGTCCGAGTTCGGCCAAAGTGGAGGTGTCGTTAATCAAGGCTTATAAAGAAGGACGCCTGAACGTCACCAGGTCAGGACCGGCCGCGTCCATCACCCTGACCTCCACCTGTAAGAGATGTCCTGGCCTCACCAAAGGTACAGAACCACCCTCGCTCCTCGTACGCAGACGATGTGATGTTATATTTCACTGTCCCGACGCTTCCTGTTTGTCTCCAGGCCTGAACTACGTGTTGATGGGAAACGTGGACGCCCGGGGCAACGGTGTCCTCAGCCCGTCCAGCTTCACACTCCTCTATAAACCCATCCACGCCAAAGCGCTAGCTCTCCTCTCCCGCAAAGCTTGCTGACACCACCCGGATCGGTCGGCACGTCTCCGACTCTCCCACTTGTAATTTACATCAAGTGCAAAACACAGCTAAGTGTTAGCATTTGACACAAGTATTATATTTTGTATGTAAATTATATTTCTATTATCAAAAAAAATGTCAGGTCTTGTTTTATCATTTTATCCATATAGAACATAGCATTAGCATCCTTAGCTGAGCTGAAGAACATTTGTCAAGACAATAAAATTAAAGGTCAGGGCACGTTAAAATTATCTGCCTTAGATTACTAAAAACTATCACATTTTACCAATCCTATCAAATGGCTACTTACTAGCAGTAGTTAAATATATTTTTGAATTGACACCTAATCAAATTATTTAGAAGTCATATTGGTCACACAATATTTGTTACGTATTATTTGCTTTAACATTAGCCACCATTAGCATGAGTGTCTTATTTTACTTTCACAGTCAAAAGAACAACACTGCCCTGCTAAACAAGCCAGTTTAATTTTTATTTTTCTCTCCAAACCTGATTAATTACAAACACTTGGATATATTACATATTTGGCTTTAAACATTCTAAAGTAAATTAATGAGCATGTTTATATATTTCATTGATATTAATAGCGTATAACAAAAATTACAACGTCAAATGATGTTAAACGGCAGAATTCCTGATAAATGCAGAGATTTATTGTCTGGTAAAGTGCGTCATGGTTAGCATGTGAAGGATGATTAGCTCAGTAGATCAGTGTCTGTTTATCCTGAAATCGACTCTACACGTCGTCGGGATCGGCTCGACCCAGCAGGCAGCAACAGACCAGGACACAGCAGCCACCAACAAAGAAGAAACCCAGCAGGATGTAGACCAAGGTGGTGGTCCAGAACGCAAACAGGTACAGCGTCCTGTCGCAGTACGGATCCGCGGCGGTCTTGTCGTAGTTGGGCTGGTAAATGGAGTAGATCCACACGTTCCCTGGAGAAACCCAGTTTCACTCACTCATCTGTTTTGTTTCGGAGCGGCAGGAACTCTGAGAAACCCGCAACCCTCAGTCTTGCGTTATTTGACTTAATTTAATGGACTTCCTGCTGCCTCTCACGGATGATTTTTAAATTTAAGAGCGCAATCTTGGGGCCTTTGTCGCCATCTAGTGGCGTTCCTGTGGTACTGCAGCGCGCCACAGTTGACCCCGGGTTCCGACAGCAGAGGAACTCACCTGCTACGAACCAGCAGAACAGGAACAAGGTGGTCAGAGAGTTCCAGGCGGTGCAGACCCGACTGAGGGGGTTGGTGGGCTCGTCGTTGACCTGACGGGAGCACGGCAGGCAGGACAGCAGCGCCAGGGCCAGGGTGAAGACCCCCAACACGATCAGATAGATGGGGATGTGGGGTTCCCGGGGACAGTTGTTCAGGTAGACCGCACCTTTAAGAGACAGTGTTATAAAAAAGGAACAAGTAAAGACTTCTTTACACTCATTTACTCACCAATGGCGATTTGAGCGACCGGCATGATGCAGAGGGCGACCTTGGAACACACTGAGGGGAAATAAGAGCAGAGGTTAATGTCTGGCAGCACAGACGCTCCAGAGACAGATCCAGTGACCCGATCTGACCTAGGATCGGGGTCGGGGGTTGAGGCGGGTCCCTGATGCGTTGAAGCAGAGCAGTATTGGACATGATGAAGGCGGAGGAGGCGCAGGAGGAGGAGGAGGAGGACCGAACTGGAGCGAAAACAAGAGCAAACAGGTTCAAATACACGTTTGTCTTTGCAGGAGCCAAATGTGTCAATAACACAGGTGAAAACTTGTTTTGGCTGCACAGGATGCAACTGGAAACGCCTCAAAGGTCAGATATGATGGGGGGGGCAAAACATCGGACCCCTACGATACCAAGATGGCCGCCTATTCACGTCGAGGAAGCCGAATAACGTTTTTCTTCCCTTTGACGTTTAGACACAACGAAAGACGCACGTTCACGAGGGAACGATCGATCAGAAACGTCCGTGGACAAAACCCGTGTTATTAGCGTCACGGGAATCAATTAGTCACATGCTAACAGCAACCAGTGATGCATTTGGGTGCGATTCCGAGGAGTCAGATGGTGCGAGCCCTCAAAATCGTTTATATTTACAGGATATTGAGACGTTGAAGGAAAAAGACAGCTGATTTCCTCACTTTTTGTGAATCACCACAATCACACATGACTTCCTGTGTTATAACACGATGCTTCACTATCTGCAGCTAAATGTCCCGTGACGAGCAACACTGAAGTGGCAACATCGCATTTATAGGCAAAATATCACCTGATTTTCTTTTCATTGCTATTTTTCACATCTTTTGCTGCTCTCAGTTTTAATTTGCCCTCACCCATTTTTCCCCTTTTACAGTCACTATTAAATTGCAAGTTGTGTTTTATATTGTGACAATAAAACTGAATTTTAATCTGAATCAAGGCGAACAGCTGGAAGTTGAAACAAATGCAACGTAAATGACTTCCAAAAGGTCAGAAATCCTGTTGAATGTTTTAATGTTCGTTTCAGTTTAGATGTGAATCACCGTTTGCCTTTCTGGGCTGAAAAGTGCGAAACAAATACACTTTATTCCTCTTTTTACCATCATCAATAACAGAACTAGCTCTGAGAAGCTCTTTGCTGGGGAGGGAGGGGGGTGTTAGTCATGGAAGTGTAATAACACGACGTCAGTTCAACCACTCCATGGCTAATACACTGCAACACTGACGTCACGTGGAATTAAAAGCATCTTCTGAGGCTTGGAAAAGAACACGGGGTGGTTTGTAGAACAGGTTTGGAGACAGAAGCCTGCAGGTCTTTGATCACGCATTCACCTTTCACCCCCTCAGACTTCAGCCTTTAGGGCTTCTGTCGGTCTCTTTCTACCTTTGGGGAAAAATACTTGTGTAGAATGTGATGTGTCTGCACTACCGCGAGTGGCCACTGGGAGCGCCGGGGGCGCTGTTTTCCGCCACTGCTTCGAATTCTGCGTTTAAACCAAAACGACAGAAAATTGTGGTAAATTTGGACGCGGCTGCTTATTAACGTGATTTAAAACGCGCCGTTCCGTGTAAATCTCACACTGGTTGAGTTTTCACGTTGACTCCTCGATGCAGATGAAGTTTGTTTTTTGTTTTTTAAAAAGCGACAGGGAAAGAAGTTTGACAGCATTCCCAGTAAGTCCAGTCGGACCAACACTACAGGTACGGCGATTGGAAACAACTCTCCCAACTGCTCAAAACCATCCGAAACGCGGATATTGTGAGTTAGAAGTTTCAGTCTGACTTCAGTCACATGTTAACCGAATGCGGTCAGATAGCAGATTAAACTCCCGCTGCTATTTTTATTTCGCTTTCCCTCCCTCAGGCGACATCAAAAGAACCTGTTTTTATTAACTCTGGCCGACAGATTCGCACATAAAATCACAGTTGGGTGATTCCGTTAGTGAAAAGTCGTGTGTTTACCTGAGAGCTGCTTCGCCTGCTGGTACCGTGGAGCTGCTGACAGCCGCACCTTGACCCCCTTCAGCGGCGCGCATGCGCACAAGCCATTCTCAGACACGTTCCGGCTGCGGATTCAGACAAGAATCCACAAATACCAGAGTTCTGTTCTAAATAAAATACAACAAACACCGAATTTGATAGTTGATCTATGAAGGAAAAGGTCTCGTCTTAAAGAAACAAGCTGAAAAAAGAGGAAAAGATGGTCAAGGAAAACAAATGTAAACTTAAAGCGAAAGTAACGATGGAACAAAGATAAACGGAGCTCACCGAACATTTCTAAAACTCTCGGAATGTTGCCTCTCATCTCCTAAATCTTTGTTAATCTTAATCTAACCAGGTTTCGGTGCATCAAACCGGATTTTCAAAGGGATTCATTCCAAAAGGCGAACTCCTGAATCACCTGCGCAGGTTTGGAGGAACAGATAAGGATCAGGTGTGCCTCTGGAGGTGGCCCCGCCCACTTCTGGGAGACAAGGCGGGAAAAGGCTTCTGGTTTCCATGGATACGTGCGATAATCCTGCATCTGGAATTATTATTGTTGCGTTAACGCAGGTTGCTAATGCGGGCTGACATTAGCCACCATTAGCATTTGTGTGATATTTTTATTTCCCATTTAAAGGAATAATGCTAACAGGCTAACAATCCATTAAGGATCCCCCATATGTAATTAATTTAACACCTGAATATATTAAATTTTTAGTTTTAAACATGCTGAAGTAACTTAATGAGCATGTTTATATATTCAGGTGTTTGTAATTAATCAGTTATGTGCTATTAACACAAAAATTATAGTGGTCAAAGGAGGTTGAACAGCAGAATTCCTGATAAATGCAGAGATTTATTGTCTGGTGAAGTGCATCAAGCTTAGCATGTAAAGGAATAATTAGCTCAACACTTAATGTGTAGAACTCTGTTTGTTTGTCCTGAGATGGGTGAAATCGCCTCTTTACATCGTCGCGATCGGCTCAAACCAGCAGCCACAAACAGACCAGGACACAGCAGCCAACAACACAGACGAGACCCAGCAGGATGAAGACCAGGGCCGTGGTCCCGAGGGCAAACAGGTACAGCGTCCTGTCACAGTACGGATCCACGGCGGTCGCGGTCTTGTTGTAGTTGGGCTCGTAAATGGAGTAGATCCACACGTACCCTGGAGAAACCCAGTTTCACTCACTCTAATGGATTTTCGGTTTAAAGAGTTCTGTTTCGGGTACGTTGTAGTTCCTGTGGTACTGCGGCGCGCCACAGTTGACCCCGGGTTCCGACAGTAGAGGAACTCACCTACTACGAACCAGCAGAACAGGAAGAAGGTGGTCAGAGAGTTCCAGGCGGTGCAGACCCGACTGAGGGGGTTGGTGGGCTCGTCGTTGGCCTGACGGGAGCACGGCAGGCAGGACAGCAGCGCCAGGGCCAGGCTGAAGACCCCCGACACGATCAGATAGATGGGGATGTAGGGTTCCCGGGGACAGTCGTCCAGGTGGACCGCACCTTTAAGAGACAGTGTTATAAAAAAGTAAAGACTTCTTTACACTCATTTACTCACCAATGGCGATTTGAGTGACGGGCATGATGCAGAGGGCGACCTTGGAACACACTGAGGGGAAATAAGAGCAGAGGTTAATGTCTGGCAGCACAGACGCTCCGGGGACAGATCCGGTGACCCGATCTGACCTAGGATCCGGGTAGGGGGTTGAAGCGGGTTCCTGACGCGTTGAAGCAGCCGAATATTCAACATGATGGAGGAAGAGGACCTGGAGTGTACACAAGAGCAAATACACGTTTGTTTGTTCACTGGAGCCAAATGTGTCAAAAACAGGTGAAACACAACTTAAAAAAAGGTGGCAACATTTTTGCCAGCGTTGCATTGTGGGAAACACAAAGTGATTTAAACACGATATTCCGTAAAAAATTGAAATCATAATATTTGTGCGCTTTCTGTAGATGATACAAAAACGACAAGGAATAATTCGCGCAGCCAACACCTGTGGCATGCTAACAGAAGTTAAAAATCCTGCACCAAACGCTGACAGTCAGTCGTGAATTCTAAGTTTCAGTTTCACCGTTAATCGGAAGCGATCCGACACATCAAATAAACCTCTTCAAAATTCGCTTTTCCAGTCAGGCGACGTTAAAAGTTGTTTTTTGTTCCCCTAATAAACAATGAAATGACTTCAACAGAATAAAATCACACCCTGGTGATGTTCGGTCAGTGAAAAGTCGTGTTTTGACTACCTGAGTGCGGTTCGGCGGGAGGGGACCGTGGAGGGCTGCCAGGCGTCGCCCCGGCTGCAGGAGCCAGTTTGGGGCTCACGGTGAGCCCCGCCCGCCCTGACTTACTCAACAATATGGGCAATAACCGCCTTTATTAGGGCCAATTCAGTATCAGTCCATGCAGATTTTAAAAACTTTTTAATCAGTTTTCACAATAGGGTGTCACAATCTAAGGTGGCCAACTCTGAAAGACTTTGTGGTTCCGAGTCCAACTGTTCAGAGCAGGAAGAGCAAATGAGACCGGGCGCGTGTCTGGAAGGTGGCCCCACCCACTTTTTGGAGGCGGGAAACGACCTTTGGTTTCCATGGATACCTTTCATCGCCCCACTCCTGGGATAGTTCAGTTGTGTGGGTCTGTACAGCTTTTTGACTACTTTATCTACACTAATGTTAACAAAACTGACAACAGACATTTGTTTTAATCATTTCTTACAGAAATACAGTAAAAAAAAAACAACAGAAACAGTCCCACAAGTATTGAGATACATTAAAGAAAACAGTTCTGCTGTAATATTAAACACGATGTCACTCCAAACGTTTTGGCAGTTCGGCTTTGATCAGGACGGAAGATCTGACCAGCAGATCGGCGTTAGCTGCGCGGCTTCAGCGCCTTTTCTCAGTTCCTTGGTCGTATCACAGGTCCGTGAGGCAGATGCTGGACGATGTCTCCACGTAAACAATCCCCCGGTGACCCGTCCGGGTGCGCCCACCTCTGAGGTCGATCGCGCGGCCGCGGCCC
The DNA here is from genome assembly GCF_003711565.1 of Takifugu flavidus. Lineage (NCBI taxonomy): Eukaryota > Metazoa > Chordata > Actinopteri > Tetraodontiformes > Tetraodontidae > Takifugu > Takifugu flavidus. The sequence continues at coordinate 1,084,299 of NC_079522.1, forward strand.
GTCTCCGGCTCCGCGGTATGGAGCTGAGCCCTGCCGAGGAGCGAGTCCCGGAACAGGCCTCTGCCCCACACCTGGAGAGGAGAGGGGGTTACACAAGAAGCCACTAGAACCTTTAGGGTAAGAAGGCAGGATACCTGGATGGTGATGTGGGTGTCCGGGTATCTCCGGTAAAAAATGGCTCTGAGGTTGAATTCGGGGTTTCCCTGAGCTCTGAGGACCTGTGATCGGACAGCTTGGTTCTCGCAGCGCACCACAGCATAAACATCTGGAGCTGGGGAACAAAAATACGGAAAATATTACAGTTTTGCAGACTTTTAGCTCTTAAATTGCACGTCCGAAATAAGATACTTCGCAGGAAACTGAGTTTCTGAAACAGTGAGATAAGATTGGGGCGAGTATATGCAAACAAGGCTCAGAATTTGACTAGCAGCCATGTCGTCTGTCTATGCTATGCTACCCTCTACCTGGTTCTGCTTGGCTCACCTGTTTGTTTAGGAGTGTTGAGCCCCGACGCCCGGCGCAGGTGGACCGTGGTCACCACAGTGGGTTGAGATAGAAGGCACTGAAACAATGGCGGCTGAGGCAGCTCCTCTCTCAGTTCCCTGAACAGATAAGAGATTAGCATGAAAGTTCCACAGAACTTCCACAGATTCCTGCAGCCCTAACGGCCTTCACCTTAGCCGGACGTGGGCGTGGCAGAAGACGCGCAAGAGAAAGCGTCCAGCGACCCCTGGCAGAAAGGTGGTGGGCAGGATCACGTAGCGTCCGGGAGCCAGAGTGGCCCTCACAGTCACGGTACGGGAGTCCATGTAGACTGAGCTGGCCGCCTTTTCCTCTACACGCTGCACCCGGCTGGACCGGTTCACCTCCACCTGAGCAGGAGGTCAGGTTCACCGGAATGCTGTCAGTTATGTGTTACCGCAGCAACAGTCTCACCTTGAGCACCTCGAAGCCGATGGGGAGGTTCTCTCCTCCTCCGTGTTTCCTGCGTATCCTCCTGTCCTCCTGCTGCAGGCAGATCAGCACCTCCTCCTCTCTGCCTCCCACCTCAAACGTGAACTGGAGCAGACAAACACGGAGGGAGTCAAAGATGAAGCTTTCAACGTCGCACAGGAGGTTTCTGTAGCTTCACCTGTGGATTGTGCAGAAACGTGTCCCTGTGGTTGATGCATCCTCCACATCTGCTCCTCTTGTCCACCTCTGCTTCACATCCTCCCGCCTGCTTGGTCGTCCTATCCTGACTTCCTCCTTGGAATGATGGAGCTGAGGCCCACTCCCCATAGAGGTGCTCCTCCCGCCAATGAGAGCTGGGCCACAGGAGGAACCTCTCCACGAGGCGACACACCACCACGTCCGTGAAATAGTGACAGAAATCCTGGAAGTCCATCCTGAGGGAAAGGAACAGCCATTAAAACGGCAACCAGACAGACCCTGTACAGCAGGAAAAGTCGTACCAGAACTCCCCGACATCGCGGACAACGAGGCCCACCTTCTCTCTGTCTGCACGGCTCATCTGCTGCCACTCCTGTGACCTGCGGGGGGCAGTGAAGCAAACATTTACAATCTGACACCGAGGTTTTCGCTCAAGTCCGACAAACGTGCCTAACCCCTGACTCCAGGCACCGGTCCAGTCCGCCGTCCCCCACGGGTTCCTCATGCGCAGCATAAAGAGCCGTGCCACCCCCTCCTTCTGCACCAGCCGGTCCCCCAGCCGCACCTTCTTCACCGCCGTGATCCCGTAGGCGTGTCCTCGCACAAGACCGCAGTCCAGCACCGACTCCACCGTCTCGCCCTCTGCTGGCTGAGAGGTGGGAACATATTTAAAGTTTGGCTTTCACTGCTTGGCTCGGGGAGTGAAAAGAATCGTACCCGAATGGAGCAGGTGATGAGCGCTTTGCGTTCGTGCGCTTTAGCCAACGTCTGGAAGAACGTCCGCCTCTCGTCGCTCCGCAGGCGGAGAGCCTCGCGGTCCAGACTGAGGGGCTCCGAAACCCCACCGGTGAAGTCAATCAGAGCCTCTGTGGTGTTCCCGCCCTCCAACGCCTCATAGCAACCGTTTAGCCTAGTTACGGACCACAGAATGATGACGTCAGCCGGTCGATAAGGAACAGAGCGTGTGACCTTTAGGTGATAGACTAGAGCCCTTACTTGGCGTAGGCTTTCTCTAAAAGGGCGCTCCAAAACTCCCGCGGCGTAGCGGAGCGGCAGAAGAGCAGCACCCCGTCTCCGCTTACCGGCAGACGGTCGTCCACAACCACGTCCGTCCACCGGCCGAGTCGCCAGAACCGGAAATGAAAAATACCCGCGTACAGGTCTGGATGCTTCGGATTCCATTCTTGTTCCGCGTGGTCCGGGATAACCTGGAGGAGAGGACAACGATGAAGAGGAAGGAATCAAGGAAGTAAGAGTGCAGAGGACTTAGCACCTTCTTCCAGAGCGACGGCTCCGACGCCAAGCAGGAGATGGCGGCGACCATCCAGCAGTTGCCCAGGCTGCCCTGGTGCAGGTCACGAGTGCTGATGCCGTCCACAAACAAGCGGGGGTCCTTACATATCTCCTGGAGGAGAAAGACGCCGATGTCAGCCATCGCAGCTCCGACCACATGGTGTCCTGCTCGCCCCCCCGTCGCCATGACAATTCAACCTTTGGATGGACCCTTTAAAAAGACTTTAACTGTAGATGAGCGTCAGCAGCGTTTGACCCGACCTGTTTCATCTTACTGCTGACGGCGGAGATCCGACCTGACGACCTCGGTTTATCCAGGGTCAGGTGACAGCAGGAGAGCCGCCGCTCGCGCACGAGTTCATATCAAGTTAATAACCAGCAGGAGGCTCCGAGTGTCCGAGCAGAGCGAGGCGACAGATGTCCCGCCGCCACGGTGATACGAGCACGGTGGAGCGTCAGGAACGTTCCTTTTAGTGTCCACATCCAGGGTTCTGGAGCCCAGCACGCCGTGGTCCCACAATCCAAATCTGCTAGCATCAATAGCAACGAGCTTCAAACTGACGTTTGCTATTTTATAAAGTAGGTTGTTAAAATCTGACTCTGCCTGTGAGCATTTCAGGATGCTCGTTGAACATTTGACACCGCTAGCTAACATGTGCCAGAGTTCTACCACAGCAAGCTAACGACAGCTAAAAACAGTTTAACGAAAAAAAAAAACACTTTCTCTTTTCGTTACACTGTCTCTAACAGAGAAAAACGATGCTTTACACACCTGTAACACAACGCGCCCATCAGATATTTACTGTTTTTAACCATCCTGCTCAAAGGAAATGAATATCAGATACTGTGCTACCATGGCAACAGGCCTCCACACGTGTGGTTCAGGGAGATTTGTTGTTGTTGCTGAATGTCAACCCGAGTGGCCCGATCCGTCTTTAGGCTGAGCCCGATTCGGAACACCCAGCTAAACTACATTATTAACGCTCACAGCTGCAGACTATTTAAACCCTGTTGCTGCTTTCTAAACACAAATAGAGGCGAAGCCCGAACCGTCGCCGCCCTCCGGTAATAGAAAGGCCTTTCATCACGGCCCTGAGGCCGCCCTCTGCATTTAGACGCGTTCCCTGCTTGTCTGAACACGTCCGACCCGGTTCTGCCTCACCTTCGGCCTCTTCCAGGTCAGTCCCGGCGGCGGCTGCCTTTTATAGAAGAGCGACTGGGCCGACGGGGGGAACAGGGGGTCCTTGAAGAGAACGCCTCGATGCAGGCAGGCCCGCCTCAGCTTGTGGAACTTTTGACCCTGGAAACTGTGGACGGGTTCTGGCATCCTGGCTGGAGAGGACAGAGACACAAAGAGAATGTTCGATGGGACAAATGAAGAACATTTGACTTAATTACAGCGTGGAAATGACTATAAAGTCCTCACAAAGATAGACGTTCTCTTACCTTTTGGTCCACGGTCTAATCCTTGAGTTCAGGCCACAGATCGAGGACTGTGTCCATATCACCTGAGACTGGTTTGACTGGGGTCCGCCTGCACGCAGGTGTGAAACGACGTGTAACTTTATCTCCCTCCACACAGACGGCAGACGGTTCACCTGGCAGGTGGCAGAACAGGCGAGGGAGACTCAGGTCCATCAGACACGGGACCCAGACCTGCCCTGGACCACTCCGATGGGGGTTGTCCTCCGGTGTGAGACTGTCCGCTGCTCTGTCCCCGTCCCCCCTGGCGTCCCGTCTCCTCCTCCTGGTCTCCTCTGCAGACTCCTGCAGGATCCGCTGACACCTGAGAACACAAAGTAGCGGGCGGGTTCTATTTTAACCACCTCGCTGCCAAAATATCTCGTTAATTATCGCCTCGTTCCGACAGAGTTCGTGTCTGCTGTCGTCTTTCAGCCCAATTAAATCCGTCATTTTGGTTTTATTTGACTTGGATCTTCTCCAACCAGGCTAAATTTACCCTCAAGGGGTTGATTAATGGAGGGGGGGTATTTAGGATTTCTATTTTTAAAATAAACATCCCAGAATACTCAAACGGACCTTTTATCTGTTGACACATGAAAACACGAGTTTTTACCTCAAAGTCATTTCTGCTTGCTGGAAATCCTTAAAATGTTTGTCGCACGTCCTCATAAGCTGATTTTAACTCAATATATCAACATAGTATTGTAAATTTATGTGGTGTGAATTTATTTCTTGTTTATTTTACTACGATTATGTGTAACATATTTATCATGCACGCTATTAGGACCATAAATGCAAGATTATATTCCAATAACCTGATATAAATAAATGTTTAAACAGGCATAAACAGCATATTTAGAACAATTATTAATAGACATGAACTGGAATCATTTAGGAATTTCCAGTTTTTATAGGACAACATCGGAATCGCTCACTTTTCCTGAAGAGTTCGGTTTTTCTGGCATCGACTCGCCGGACTCCTCCATCGGTCATCGGCTGCTCTGGTCTGGGAGGTGCCGATGTGGCCGGTGAGCTGAGTCCAACTGTTCGGAACTTCGCGACAAATGGACCTCACGCAACTGTCGATGGCGGTTTTATTTTGGGTCTTTGCTGGTGCCGCAGCGAAAGACGACGAACGGCTGCCGAACCGATGCGAAGGTGGGACGAAGCGAGCCGAGCCGAGCCGTGAACAGAACCGGGGAGTTCTAAAGTGGGCTCATTGTTGTCGTGTCTCCCTGTGTCAGTCTGTAAGTTTCTGACGGTCGAGCTGCAGGACGCCCTGGAAAAAACGGGTCGGTCCAAAGAGGTTCTGGAGGTGGGAGAAGTTCTGGATACAGGCAAGAGAAGAAGGAAAATCAAATACAACACGTCGTAAGTGGGCCCAAAGAAGCGCAGAACTTTATAACCCATAAAAGAGAATGTAAAGACAGTTTATTGCGGTATAATAACAATACATGCGCTAACATTAGCCTTCCGAACAGACAGAAGCTAATTCAATCAGCTAAGTTTTAGCTTGCATCAGTCACGTCCGGTAAGAGCTGTTTAATCCGCAGTTATTAGCAGCCGAACTCGTTTAAACGTGCTTTTACAGTGCATCATCTCACTCAGATGTGGTTTTGCTCACTTCCAAGTCAGAAATGTGTGTAAATATTGACGGGTCCCCCTCCATGGCTGCCAGCGCTGCCCTGTTTCTACAGAAGCCCTGAAAGGACAAACTTGAATTCAGACCTCTGCCTCCATCAGCGTGGCCTCTTGATTCGCATTCCTGCCGTTAATGTCGTGTAAAACTGCAGGGAAACCCGACTGACCGAAGCCGTGGACGACATCTGCCAGCGCGTCCTGCAGTACAACGTCCACGCCGAGCGGCCGGGCAGCCTCCGCTACGCCAAGGTGAAGCGCGCGTTCCGTCGGCCCGGAGACGGCGAGAGCGGAGTTAACGTTTGCTCCTCACGCAGGGGGCCAGTCAGACCATGACCACCCTGAGGAACCTGGTGCACAAAGGCGTGAAGGTGGAGCTGGGTCTGCCCTACGAGCTGTGGGACGAGCCGTCCCTGGAGGTGACGCACATGAAGAAGCAGGTGCGGTCCGAATAGACGGGTCGGGCGGGGATTCGGAACTTCTTCGGCTTCAAGGCGTGCGTGTGTTGGCAGTGCGAGACGATGCTGGAGCAGTTCGAGGAGGTTGTGGAGGACTGGTACTTCCACCATCAGGACCAGCGGTTGGAGAACTTCCTGTGCCAGAATCACGTCCTGGAGACTTCGGAACAAGGTAGAGGACAGGCGGCGGCACGAGTTACACAAACAGCAGAAACTACCGACGCGTTTGTCTGTTGTTCCCCTCTCAGAGTGTCTGAAGGAGGTGTGGAAGGGAGACGTGGGGAGCGACGGAGGGGCTGAGAGTGGCGCCCCCGAGGGAGAGACGGCGAAGGCTCATGATGGCGGGGAGCTGTGAGGGGCCGGGAGCAAAGGATGCAATAAAATGACCTCAGTTTATACGAAGGCTTTCAAGTCGTCGTTTAAAATGTCGGATTTAAGAGCTTTACAGGTATTTTTCCTCGAAATTTGCTGTTCTGTTGTTTGGACAGTGATTTTTATGTAGTTGCTGTTACACCTGTCTTTATGTTGATATTTTTTATGAATAAATACTATTCTTCAACATTTTCCTCTATTCTCATGTCTAATAATCAAAAGAGATCTATTTGAACGTGGCTATCTGGCGCCCCCTGCCGGTGCTTAGCGGTATTACACCAATTTGCTGATAGACAGAGGTGTAGTTCGCATGCGTCGCCACCAGGCGTCGCTACTTCCCCAAAGGTAACATCCTGATATATCAACATTAAACACTTCAGAATATTTACAAGAATTTGGATGCGAGGCTGCTTTAGCCTCAGATACCCCAGCGTGGGCCACCTAATGTCCTTTACTTGAGCCTGCTAATACGACTTGCTTTGGCCATTTACTGTCGCTATAAAATAAAGATTAGGTCTAGATATGTCTAATTTTGTTCTTGCGGTCCTATTTCTTGTCTTTTATTGTTTTTGTTGCACAAACATTCAGCCACAGGAGGGCAGTAAAGAGAAGCTCAGCGGACAGACAGGAGGGGAAAAAAGTTTAACTGGGTAATTTACCAATTTTCCCTGCAGATCTTTTGCAACACGCCCAGCATTGTTCCTTCTGTATCTGTGTTGAATAAAAATTGGATTTAACCGAAAAATTCACTTGATTTATAAGCAGATTACCCTTTTATTGAGAACGGTTTTAAAAGAACAACAGACGGCTCGAAGTGAAAAACTAAAGTTGGAACCAGGCTATCGCGTCTTGATTTATAAAGTTGCATCATACGCGGCGGATTTCGGTTGTTGCCGAGCGCCTGTCGAGATGTCAGCGTTTCTCCGGTGCAGCTAGCTTTTTTTTAAAATCGTCCCTCTGGGACGCTGTTACACCATCAGAAGCAGAAGGTACAGCAGCCATGGTTACGCTGAGCGTTGCTGGTTTAAATGCTTCTCCTCCACGGTTCCTCTCTCCATCCAGTACCTGTCAGCACTCTCAGATAAGACGATTAAATTGTGATAAAGACGTCCGTGGCAGCTTGGAGCTGCCAGGGGAGTTTCGGCGCCAAAACTCATCAGTCGTCACCTTGATTGACTGTATTAAAACAAATAAATGACATTTTTTTAATCACATTTTGCGATCAAAGCCGATAAGAAAAACCTGTTACAACAACGTCTGTCGTCTCCTTCCTTTCTGACTGTAGAAGGATGGTGTGTGTGTGTGTGTGCGTGCGTGTGTGTGTGTGTTTGTGCATGTGTGTGTGTGTGTGGTTGGGGGGGCACCATCTGCTTGAGGCTGAGGTCCCTAAAATTTGCGTAACATGTGAAATATCTTGACTTTAAACCAAGAATCCACCTGAAACCTCTGGATCGGCTCGTATGCTCAACCTCAAAAGGTCAAGGGTTAAGTCCCCCCCCCCCCCCGATGGTGGGCTGCGGTATCACTGGCTCCCTGGTCAAACTGCAGCGGGCCTCACCCTGAACCCTGAGGAACACCCGTCCTCTCTGGATTTTAGCTCAGCTTTATAAACATTTCCTGCAGATGTGAACTGCACCACAGCCCCCCCAGGTTCCAGGTAGCTGCGGAGATAATCGTCATGCGCGGATGCTAACGCTATCGTAGCCTCTCAAAATGCTAGCGGGGCTGATCCATCCAGCAGACAGGGACGCCGGTGTTGTTTTTTCAAACACAGTCAGCCTTATTTTGACATGAGTCTCAGCGCTTTCGTCGCTTCAGGGTGCAAACTTTGGCAGGAAAAGACACCTGAGCTGTTCCGCTAATCAGTTAAACATTTTCTCCCATCATCACGAAAAAGCCTTTCTGTTATCGCTTAGATTCTGTTTTGTTTGGGGTTTTTTCCCCCCCTTCCTTATTGACATCATTCAATAAATGGGACCAAATTAGTTCCGCCTCCATCGCGGCTCCCTCAATCCTCTGGTGTCTCCCAGTGGAAGCTGCCAAAACGCGATATCGACACGTAAACGTGCTTTTCGGGCCCTCAATTTTTCCTTATTGTGCTTGTCCCGCGTCCAAGGATAGCATTTCTTGTGCGCACACACGTTCGCACAGCGCACACCTGGGGAAACATTCCTCCAGGGAAGTCATCAATCAGTTTTATGGCTTTCTCTGGGAAAGTTTCCTCCTCTCCAATCAGCCGCCCCCCACCACCACCACCACTTCCACCATATTTCCATCTGTATCAGTTTTTGGTTCACATCTGAGAACGATCCACTCCAGCCAATTAACTGCGTCCATTCCCCCCCAATTGCATCCCACCGAGGGATAATTGGAGCAAACTGGGGAGCGGGATCTCTGCCCCGACGATACCAGATAAGACTTCTGCAACTGGACTTCCGACGTGTCCTCAATTTGTCCGTCAGTTACAATAAACCTGGACGCGCGGACAGAAAATGTCCCCGCGAAATTGAGCCGGAAAAAACCAACGTGAGGGGAGAAAAATGAAAAATTGGACAAGCCTGTGAAGCAGATCCGCAGCTTTCCACTTTTTTCCCCCATAATTCCGCAGCTACACGCGCAATAAATTGTGTCATTGGTAAATAACGCGACGATGATGCGTTCACGTGCTCTGGCCTAAATACAAAAAGAAACCATTTATTTGCAGCTCATAAACATTTGCGTGGTCGTTGTTCCTGTGTAGCATCACGCGAGGCTACATTTGCCCAATTACACTAATTTAGGCTAATTGTAAAATAGAAATGCGCGAAATGTTCAGAAAGTTTAATTTATTCCTACAGTTTTCGTGCAAAATCACGCAGCTAATTAATACGTTAAATACGACCCATTTATTAGGGAAAGCCGCCTCCTGTTTACGTCATTTAGCATCGATTAGATAAAAGTTTAGCGTTTCAGAATAACATGTTTCCGGTAACAAACGTCTTTCTAAAACCCGAAACTGTGGGAGTTTATCCTGCGCAGCGTTGATTGATGATTCCGTGTCTGATATCGATATAGTATCGATCCATCAGGCGCGTCTTTAATCCAGTTTCCTGACTCGGTGCCTGAAGCTCCGACCCTCCTGCGAGCTGATCCCGTTAATTTACCCCCTCCCTCCCCTCCGGCTCCCGACGGCTCTGCCCCCCCCCCCCCCCCCCTCACGCCCTCCTCCCGTCAGCCCCGTCCGCGGCGCGCTTTTCTCCCCCGCAGACGCGCTGCGGTTCTGGATGTGCGGACACTTTCCTGGCTGATCGGGAGGCAGCGCGGGAGCCGAGGAGTCACCGAGACGCACATGGTGAGAGAACCGGACTCATCCCATCATCCCGTCGGGATGTTCCGGTGATTCCTGCAGCTTTCCCCCGTTTTAGAGTCGCGCGTAAAGGAGAGAGCAAACAAAGTGCGGATGGATCATTTTCTGTTCGGATGGTTTTACTGTCCTGCTGCTCATCTTTAAATATACACTTTATTCACTGCGGTTCCGACGGTATTAACAGCTTATATTTACAAAATAAACGACTGCGCGTAAAGGTTGATCGTTTCATTGTGTAAAAAGAAATAAAACAAATCTGACCTTGTAACGTTAAATAAATTGGACTGAAACTCATTATTACCCAGATTTTAAAAATATTTCTTCCTTCTTCTTGAGGCCAGTTCCGCTTTATTTGTCATTATTAAGTTATATCAGGCGTGTGTTTTCTCATTGAAACTGCAGGACTTTAAAACAAGTTTTTCTTTGATCTAAATCAAGTTTGATCAAAGCCTGATAACCCAACAGAATAAATATTATTGTTCCTCTCCTGGAGATTAAAGCAGCTTGACTGCGGTTCGTGCAAGTGTAATTTAATGTGGGTGTAATTAGGCTCCGCTGTTCTCTTCAGACAGAATAATCAGACTAAATATGACAAATATTTGTGTTTAATGAACCCAGAGGTTTGGGTCACTGTTCTCAGGGCCCATTCTGTCACAACACGGTTGATTGCGGGTTATTGCGCCGTTTAATTTTGGCCTGTTGTTGTTAATTAGGTCCTTGAAAATCCCTCCGCGTCGTGAGAAAACCATGCGCATTTTTCTTTTAAAAATTAGCCATTTTCTTGCGCGTGACTCGCGGAGCCATGGCCTGATTAAAGCAAGATGTTAATTAAGTTTTATTATCAGATATTTTTAAAGGGGTGACCACAGTTCTTGGGCTTTTTCCCTGTTTTTGTACTTTTGTTTGAGCACCTGCTGCTCTTGATTAACCTCCGGGTGACATTTTTTGTGGATATAACTGACGCGCGGCTACAAGCGGAGGGGTTATTCTTAATTTCATCAAGACCTCGGTTGTCTTTGGCGTGGCCGCAACATGAAATCACCGTGATTTCATTTCCATCTGCTTTATTTTATTATTATTTTATTTAAAACGGTGAAGCTGCTCGCCAGCTTGTGTGGGGCTGTAAAAGGGGGTCGAAGAAAAAAGTGGCTAACATGTGTTTTTTTAATTCCAACAATGAAGTCAGCGCAGAGGCGAGGAAGACCTCGGCGCGGAGGCGCAGGTGGCCCCCGGGGGCCGCCAACAGTCCCCGTTGTTTGTCGTAGGTGTAAACCTGAAGGACAAGGGCCTGAATCCGGACACAGGAGGCGATAATCCGTTTGTCGGTACCGCCTCCACTAAAATTAGACTATTATGCCTAAAACAGAACCCTTGGAATCTGCTCTGGGAGGAATAACGCACACGCACGGGCAGGAATGTGGGTTAAGAATACAGGGCCACAAGTGGAGCCCCTCAGAAGCCCGGCGGAGTATTTCTGACCGTCCGTGGACAATCGCAAATCGACAAAGGTGTCAGTCAGGGAATGTTTGCCAACAGGTGCTGCTGGTTCCAGGAGTTGATCGTATCATTGATCACAATAATCCGAAGACTCGCCGACCCCCTAAACCTTCCCGCAGGTTAGCGTTCTGTAGCATTCTGAGAGGTCGGCGAGGAGCCGAGCCCGCGTCTGCGATGGCCGGCGCCGCGGCCCATGACGAGGAATGTTAAAACGTGTCAGACGGGGGCCGAAGCCAGCTCATCTGCTCACCAGAACTGGTCCCAGACCGCGACTGCGACCGGCTCTTAAGTGCGAACAGGCCAGGGAACGCTAACAGGTAGCGAGAGATTCGAAAGGCTCGGCCAAGGAGTCGCTTTTTTTTTTTCAGGACCGAAAAGTCACGACAAATGAGGTCACGGAACAAAAGTTCCCCCGTTCTACCCTGTCAGGCAACAAGAAAACTCGCAACGGAGGACAAAATCGAACCCAAAAAGGAACAAAAACTAGCGGCCGACAGCAAATCTAAAGTCCGAAAACTTGAAAACACTTGACAACAGAAGCGTCGGATATTTACAACCGCTGCGCCGCCGCACTCATGACTGAGGTGCAACGTGATTGTTTGATTGATTTTAGCCCCTTCCAAAAGATAAACAGTATTTCTTCCTCTTCCCGACTGTAAAAATGTCAGATTTCAACACAGCGAAGGTGAAACACATCAGGAAAATAAATCGGGACGGCCGAGCGCGAAGGCGGCCGTCGCTTCCCGGCGCTCTGCTGGGCCTCGGCTATGCTGTAAACATGCCCCCAGGTTGTCAGCAAGTATTTTTCCAGCCCCCTGCCAGCCAAGCATAGCTGTTTCTAAAGATCACCCGCCAGAGATGTTGATCTCATCTTACCACTATTTGGCTGTATAAGCTCTTTTTTTTCTTTCTTTTTTTTTGGAAGTCGGAGGCCGCTGCCAAGATATTTCAAAACATTTTCTCTTAAAGCGACTCCGAATTTACGGCGCGTTTGATTTTCGGAGGGGTTTTTTTTTTTTCTTTGTTTCTTGTCAGAGGTGTTATTTAGATTTAAGGTTGCTGGAGGGTTTGTTTTTTTTCAGCTAAAGTTAGCGTAGGTTTTTGAAATTAGGCCACGGCTGATGGTTCTGGTTTGGTGGTGTGACGGCGTTGCCGTCTGCTGTTGCCGCGGCGTCATTTTCTCAACACATGGTTGATCTATTTGTACGTTTACGGCTCCCGATGAGCCTGACGGTCATTGCCGACTCCAGTCCAGGTTTTTAAATTGAATCTGTAGCTACAAACATACTTTAAATACACACTATAAATATGACTCATATATCAGATACCAACAGGAATTAAATGGACCTGACTGTTAAAAGTACATCTGAATGTATTAAATATTCTGTAGATTTTACATTTATTATCTTGGCTAAGTCAGTTCGAGATTTTTTCCCCTTAAATTCTGAGGGAGAGAATATATAATGTAAAATTTAAACATAAAAGAAAAAAATAATATAATTAAATGCAGTTAAACGGTAAAAATCACATAAAATGCACTTTAATGTGATAGATTTAAATGTTTTTTTGTTTGCTGTTAGCGTCTCTGCAAAATAAAGGTTAAAAAAAAAAAGAAAAATCATTGAAAATTGTACTATAAAATTTTTCCCAAGTACTTTTGCGTTATATTCCAGCTCTGCGTTTTGGAAACATAGAATCTGGATTTGGCCTCCGGGGAAACATTAGGCCTCTCAGATGAGCCCCCATTTATCAAAGCGGTCGCAAGGAGCCGATGTTCAATTAGTCGTACTAATGCGACAAAGACAAGAACCAGCGCGAAACGCCGCCTGCCCGTGTCTGCGCTCCATTACTCATCCGGAGCGAATTCCTCCACCACTTCCCTGAATCCTCCAGTGACCTTTAACCTAATCCCTCCAGCGCCGTCCCTCCGTCTCATCCTGGCGCGATACCGACACCGCGTGAAACGAGAGATCTAATTAACCGCCCGATCAACTCTAACTCTGATTTTTTATCGGCGTGATTACGTTCCCGGGGGGCATGTCTCAACGCGCCAGGAATGCCCGACCGCGGCCGCGTGGACCCCAGGAATGTGGCTCGGTAGCACGGGGGTCACCCTGGAAACACCTCGTAGCATTTCTTGTAGCAACGCCGCAAAACGGGGCCAGCGGACCCGCCCACGCCAAAATTAATTTTGTCCCCCTTCCTGGCACGCTTCTGAGGTTGGAACAGTTTGTCCGAGGTGGTCAAGGCCTCCTCAGAGCTGTGTGGTCCCGGAGGGAAGCCTCATATTTCCGTCGCTGGCTAACTGAGCAGGATGACGACTCTGCTGAGGCGCTCGGGCCCGACTCTTCCTACGGCTTCGGTTTATGCAGCCCTGCTGACTTTGCTGTCAGTGTCGGGGCATCATCAATCTCCCAGCAGTTAAGAATATTCCCGGAACAGAACAAACGGGGCAGGTGAGCTGTGGATATTGAAGTCAGGAGTTTTGGAGGGGGGGGGGGGGCTGAAAATGTGGAAAGCATTTTAAAGTTGACAAGTGACATTTTTCATGAGAGGATGGAAAAGGAGGAGCGAAAAGTTTGAGACGGCGCCGCTGGGAGGGGACTCGGCGTCCGATCGGTCGGACAAATCTGTTCCTTGCAAAGGTGCGAGATCATAAAAATGTACCTTCTCATGGCTTTGATGCTTTGAACTGTGAGGAGCGGCGCTCCGTCTGATCTGGTGGGAGAACCTGCGAGGAGAAAATTAGGAATGAGAAACACGGGGATCTTCCAGCATCAACAAAACGCGGCCCTCAAAAAGACCGAAAATCAACCGCAGACCTCACACATTCCGAGACAGCGGGACGGTCGATGCGCCCCAAAAGCACTGGACATCAAAAGAACAGGCAACCGTTGATTTCCCAAAAAAAGAAAGTCATAATATGGAATAAAAATGCAAAATAAAACCGAATCACCTTCAGCCTCGGCTTTGATCTGAGTTTCAGACAAAAAGAAGGTAGCTGAAATCTTCAAAGACGTAAAAACCAAGACCCAGTTGGAGAAAAGGCCTCCAGCAGAGGGTCTTTTTGTCCATTCGCCAAAATTAACGCAGGTCTTGTCAGACGCTCGTCCCGGTTTAATATATGGGGAGGATTTGTCCGCACAGGAGTGGGTTTGTCTCTAAATAGGAAGTATGCGTACGATGGTTAAGCCACGCATTTCCACCCATAAATCAGCCCCCATCTGCAACTCTAATCTCCGCTTCTCTTATTAAGTTCTTCTTTCCTCCTCCCCTCTTTCCCGCTCAGTAATGTTTCACACCGCTCACCCTCAGGCACGTCGGGCGGCAGAAAAGTGATTTGAAAGCGAGAGCCATAAACGTGATGGATGCGGTCCAGCCCGGGGTTTAGCCCCAGCTGTCGGGCATGTTTTCTGTCATAGACCCACCGGGCGCGCGCCCTTCCTCACCCCCACGACCATCCGCTCCTCTCCGGGTCGACGGGAGCTCGGAGACAAATGATCCGGAGGACCGTGGAGGGGTCAAAGCGGTGGCCCGAGGCCGCTGTGAAGATGGGAGAAGGCATTTTTACGGGATGAGATCTTCGCTGGCGGCGTTTGAGAACCAACAGGAGAGGTTTCAGCGATGTGGCGATCTGGCGTTGTGTGTTTCCAATAAAGGCACAGGTGGTCTATCTTAGATTTCTGACGTTGCCTTAAAACGCAGGTCTTATAAATCAATCAGCTGGTTGTGTTTTTTTGTTTTATGGTCCGGCTCCAAGGTTTTCTTTTAAACCTCATCTTTTCCTTCCACAGGCTGGATGACATGATGTTCCTGCCCTTCTCCCCTCCCCCCTCCATCTCTCTCTTCCCCATTTTCCTTCTACTCCTCATTTTCCTTCCTCCCTCCCCCGTCTCCTCCTCTCTTTCCCACACCCCGCTGAGCTGGACTTCACCTCATGACCCCTGCTACCACCTCGATGGCCGCCCGCGTCACTGCCTGTCAGAGTTCATCAATGCCGCCTACGGGGTGCCCGTCAATATCAGCCACTCCCTCCACGGGTCTGATTATGATGCCAATGTCACCACCTTGACGGACCAGCACAACCCCCATAACCTCACTTGTTGGATGGCTCGGAAAGGTTCGGACACGGGAGAATGGACGCTGACGATACCTCTGGGCCGACGCTTTGAGATCACTTATATAAGCATGCAGTTCTGCCAGCACCGAGAACCCTCGGACCCCATCTCCATCTCCATCCTCAAGTCGATGGACTATGGGCGCAGCTGGAGACCAATGCAACACTACTCGAGCGATTGCCTCAGGAACTTTGGGCTGCCCTCTCAGACGGTGGCCAAGTCGAGGCACCAGGAGACGGAGCCGCTGTGCTCGGACCCTCGACCCTTGCAAAAGCAGAGGGGTGGCATGGTCTTGGCCTTCTCCACCCTGGATGGAAGGCCGTCATCCCCTGATTTTGACAATAGTCACACCCTTCAGGACTGGGTCACAGCCACAGATATTCGTGTGGTTTTTCACCGGTTATCTAAAGACACCAAAGCGGTGACTTTCAGGAACCAGGACCAAGAAGCACAATGGCAGGACGGCACGGAAGCTGACAAAGGAACTGAGCTTCTTCAGCGGAGGCTGGGTGACAAGGGGCGCGTGAGGGATCAGGCCACCAAGTCAAACACGGATAACACATTAGCCTATTTTGAAAGGGACACAAAAAACTCAGAGAAGCATGGAAAAAAGGGACATTACAAAGGTTCAGGTCAAGATGATGGACACAATGTGACCAGCAAAGAAGGGGGAGATGGCTTCAACACAGACGTACATGCCCACTCAAAGAAAGGTGGGAAAGGTAGAGGACGCAACCGGAAAAAGGAAAGTAATCAGCGGCTGTCTTGTCCCAGTGGTGGCTGTAACTGGACGGTCGAGGGGAGGAGGAGGAACAACGGGGGCCGAGAACTTAGGAAACGGAGGAACAACCTCATCGCCAAGCAAAGCTCCAGGACTCTGCAGATGACAGCCCCTGCACCCTTTACCCCCACTCTCCAGGCTCCCCTGGCCCTCTCCGACCTGCAGGTCGGAGGCAGGTGTAAATGTAACGGACACGCCTCCAAGTGTCGGCGCGACGACAACGGCCGGGCAGTGTGCGTGTGTGAGCATCACACGGCCGGCTCCGACTGCGACGTGTGCGAGGATTTTTACTTTGACAGGCCGTGGCACCGAGCCACACCCACGCAGCCGAACCCCTGCGTCGGTGAGTCTCCCCGTTTCACGAATGAGCTCTTTTAAAACTCGCGGTGAGATCTTTTAGTCCTCGTGTTACTTTAGTCCTCGCACAAACATTCCTTTTTTTTTTTGTCTCTACGCTCAGCTTGCGAGTGCAACGGCCACTCAAACAAGTGCCGATTCAGCATGGAGGTGTTTCAGCAGTCGGGCCGCCACAGCGGGGGCGTTTGTCTGAAGTGCCGCCACAACACGGCCGGACGTCACTGCCAGTACTGCCAGAACGGATACACCCGCGACCACAGCAAGCCGCTCGAGCACCGCAAAGCCTGCCAACGTCAGTCACTGACCGTCTGTGTGTCTTACCGAGTGGTGCAGAGTTTACGGTGTGGTTAGAACCACAAACCCCACCCGCGTCCCCGTCGTTACCACTGACTGGCATCTGCCCGGAACCCTGACCTTTGACCGGTCACGTTAGTCACTCGGGAATGCGGACCACCTGCCTGACAGATTCAAAGCTAGCGGTCTGTCCTCAAGCGCAACTAGGGGATGAAAAATATGACAGAATACCCCCCAGATCAATTTATTCGAGCAGTTTTTCACCAAGCTACCCTTCGGGGGGCAATCCCTCACTCTCTGCTGTCAGGATGTTTGGACTCTTTGTAAGGATTAGTCTAAACTACGAGAGCATGGACTGAGCCGCTGATGTGTGACTTCCTCTCTCTAATGTAAATCGTGGCGAATGAAGGGAATAATTGTCGCAATGATTCACAACCAAAATGATTAACAACAGAAAGTCTTTGGGTTTCGCTATATTTATTCCAGACTAAGCTCTACTTTTTAAATAAAGTGACTCAAGTCAGCTCCATCGCTCTGTCTGTTGGATCGTTGCTAGCATAACAAATTTACATTTGGGACACCGATAAGGGAAAGAGGGACTCCTGGGGACAGTTTGATGTCAGAGACAACAGGTACGCTCAGAGCAATATCTACACAGCTTTTCCAACTCTTTAGGGTCACAACTCTGCCCCCGCAGCACTTTTATATTCATGATGTGGTTAGCAAACCCGACCGTCCCTGACTCACACGGTAGTTTTCTGGATGAATTTGTCTTCTTTTAACTAACAAGACAGATAGAAAATAGCTTTTCTTTACGGTGGCAGTCATGTGTCTTTGCTCAAGGACACTCTCAGAATGGATGCCGTCATGCCGGATTACTCCAGGGTCCCATTACTGATGGATGGTCTTTTTTTAAAAACTTTTTCTCCCATCTGTCCTTTCGCTAGCACGCTCTCCTGATACGTCCTTAACTTTGACGAATCTTCCTTACAAACGCAGGGAACTCGAACAATTCTTCTGCTTTCCCTTCTTTTATATTCTCGCAGCTGGAAAAAATGAAATCGCCCTCCAATCCGTCTTTTAATAGCTGTTGAAATACCACTTATGTCAGAATCACCCGAGTCTGTCGCTCCACGCACCTCTATGGAGCGTTTCAGCATTTTCAGCTCATTATTTGGGTTTTTCAGGCTCTACCTTGACTGTTTTCCTTCATACCCGCCGTTCTCGTCGCAGCTGTTTTCGCTATTTAGCAACTGATGAAACGCTCCACGCTACCTGCCCAGCACCAAACCGCAGACAGGCAGATGGAGAGGTTAGCTATTAAACACATGGAAGTACTTAGCGGCTAAAGATCCAGATATTTCCCTTAAGAGTTGGAGGAAACCAAAACAGGGTGCCTATTACATACGTGCGCCATATACAGGCATGTGTCAGATGAAGAGAGATTTTCGTGTGCTTGCTAACACGCTCGGTCTTGCTCCGTCTGACTCTGTACTTGTCCTTTCCAGCGTGCCAGTGTCATCCTTTGGGAGCGGTGGGTCGCTGGTGCAACCAAACCTCGGGTCAGTGTCTGTGTCGAGAAGGTGTGACGGGCCTCAGGTGCAACCGCTGCGCCCCAGGATACAAGCAGGGAAAGTCGCCCCTCCGTCCCTGCATACGTGAGTCAGCCAGTGTCTCAGCTGTTGGAGGGGGGGGATCCAAATGGTTTGCCATTCAAAGTCACCTCTTACATTTCTCCTTCTATTTTATTTGCTTAAATTGATTAAACCCCCCCTCTTAAATGCTCTACGCCTTTTATCAAGTCATATTTCAATATCAAAGGTGCCGCGGCTGTTCAGATTAAGATTAGAATGTCCCGTTTAATCATCCCTAGAGACGGTGTCCATGGCAGCACTAACATTAGCTGACCGCTGCAGGGAAACCTCAGCTACCCCCTCCTGTTTGATCAGATGAAATGATGCACGCGGCCCACGCCGAACCCCAGCCGTGAGTGCTAATCCACGTGTGCTGCCCGAGCTAATCACACAAGTGCCGACAACTGCCCAGGCACCCAAGTTTAAGTCCCAATCAGGTGACATCGGGAGCCTGCAGCGGAGAGCCTCACACCTGTTGTGCAGCCCAAAATGCCCACCCCCCACAGGGCCCAGACTCATAACTCTCACAGTGAAAGGAGTGAGTGAAAGAAAACCTTGTTTGTTTTTACTGCCAGACCATCTCGGGCTATGTTTAGCATAGCATCCACCAGCCCCAACACCTCCTCTTATTAGATAGACCCGCAGCAGTGAGGCTAAATTTAGAACTAGCTTCCAATTACCTTTTTTTATTCACACCTCAAGTGTTCAGTTTACCAACGGTGGCTTCAGCGTGTCGCTACAAAATAAATGTAGCAACCAGACAGCCAGCATGCATTTGATTGGCAGCACACGGTAGCCTAAAGCAACGGTTCTTGAGGGAAGTTAACAGGAAATGTAGCCTTAGCCAGCTAAGTAAAAGGAAAAAGCAATTTATAGCCCATTTATCAACATATCAGCATGTTACCCTTTGCCAAATCCTCCGATGATATCTAATTTTCCGGTAAGTTAATGTAATGTCAGCTAAAGCTAGATTTAGAGAGGTAAAAGAAGGGAAGGCTAGCTGAGGCTTTAGCTTTGAAAGGATAAAAACAGTACTCTGGGGCAGTGTTTAAAAGGTGTCAGGATTATAATAATACAACCTGAGTTTTAAGAGTGGGGTCGCCCAGCTGGGTGGAGGTGTAGGGTGTCACTGCCCCAGTTGTGTCAGGAAGGATTGGACATAGAAGGGAGGACGGGAGCGTTGAACTTGGAAATATATGGTAACGCTGTCACACATGCACGCTTTTACAAGAAGCCTGACTAATGTACGCGCAGGTCAACTGCGAAGACTCAAAGTTTGAGACAAAACTATACAAACCATGATGGTTTGACCTTATTAAATTACCAAACGTAAAGCTCGTGTCCAAGCAGCCGTGTTCCCCACCCGTAAAACCGGGACCACACACACATTTTTGACACTTGCTTATCTTCCGTGCAGACATGCCCCACGCACCAGGAGGCCTTCAGGCATAGCAAACATAACACACACACACTGTGAAACAAGCTAGCAGCTCATGTAGGTACAAGCTGGGGTGCATCTGTTGCCGTCACCTGTCTGACGGTCTGTTTGTGTTCGCAGGAATTCAAGAGGTGGCGCCGACCCCCATCTTCCAACCTCAGTACAGCATCGGTCAGTGGATTTAAAAGTGTTTGCATTTGAGTCGCACTTCACCTCCGACCTGCTCACCTGTGATACTACTGAAATGTTACGCTATGCTAAAATGACCCCAGAATATCACCAGCGACTGCGAATTTAAAGATAAATCTGAAGCAGGAAAACAAAATTGTCCCGAGCCAAAAAAAAAAAGCGTTCCGCTCGGGGAAAAGCTGAACACCCCCACCTAGTGGTGGCGGGAGGAACATCCCAGCTGCTGCAGCAGAGCTCATCTGTTAGTTACAGGATACTGTGATGACAAATATAAGCAGCCATATTGTAATTAGGGGAAAAGACATGTGCTGATATGCCTGCTGTGAAGTGATACCCTGTTTGATGCCCCCCCCCCCCGTTTCTGCTTCAGCGGAGGAGTGTGTGTCGTACTGTCAGCCCTCACAGCTTAAAGTCAGGATGAACCTGGAGACGTACTGTCTCAAAGACTACGGTGGGTGTCCAGCTTGAAATGTAATCAGTTCACTTAGAAAGAGTTGCCAGTAGGAATTGAAGTGTAAACAGTGTTGTTCCGTCAGTCTTGAAGGTGCAGGTCAGAGGGATGGAGCGATCTGGACCCTGGTGGCAGTTCACCATCGCGGTCCAAACCGTCTTCCGCGCAGGGTCCACCTCCCGTGTCCGCAGGGGCTCGCACTCGCTCTGGGTGCCCGATCGCGACCTTCGCTGTGGCTGCCCTGCCCTGCACGTGGGCCGCACCTTCCTCTTGATCGGGACAGAGGAAGGGGAGCGGGACTGGGGTCCTGAGGAGAGTCGCCTGGTGGCGGACCGCTCCACTCTGGCCCTCCAGTGGCGGGAACACTGGGGCCACAAATTGAGGGGCTTCAGGGGGCAGGACAAAAGGGGTCGATGCCCACCAAAATCCCAGCATGGACTCCAGCAAACAAGGCCAGAACCTGGGTACATCCCCCCTCACTTACTGGCAAAGACAAATGCCGACGTCGGGTCTACAGAACCACCCTCGCCCACCACACCTGAAGGCATCGACTCCACTCGGGGTCCTGGATGAAAACCCACACGTGACGTTCATTCAGGACGTACAAATCTCTGTTTTACCGACGTTCCTGGAATCCTTGAGAGGACACAAATCCTAAACGCTGACGCTAGCTCCTCTCACTGCAAAACCAGCGAAAATATTCAGGATTAAGGAAGTGCGGTAGCGTCGGGTGGGCGGAGCTAACTGCTGCACGAGCACCCAATCAAAGGCAGAGCTCAGCCGTCAATCATGACGCTCACGTCCCTTTTTATTACTAGTTTAAACAAACAAAAATAAACACGATAAATCATCGTAGCAAAAATAATAATTGGGAGGCGGGGCTTGTTTTAAAACCGCAACCTATCACGAGGGGGCAGTAGAGATGCTATGACGGAGCCTCACTCCAAACGTGCTAACAAAAGATGCTACAAAAATACCGTTTGAAGTTTCTGGAAATTTGACCTAAACTCTGCCATGAAGTATTTTTATCTTAAAGACGATCCTGCGTGCACGTTTGGACGATATTTATTTTGTTGGATCCCTTCCTGGAAATATAAGCAACATAAGAAAGAGGGTAAATATTCTACCTCAAAATTTGTTAAGTCACAAAAGCCTATTTACGAATGACATTTTACCATTTGAGCCAATAAAGCTACATACCTGCAATTTTTATGCTTTTCAGGGTGATTTCTGTCATTTTCCCCTTTTGCCCCCCTCAGACTTTCCCCAATGTTTGGATTTCTTTCCATTCTGGCTGCGGAATATTTATGAAAATTGAGACGATCTATAATCTGTTCCCTCATTGGACAGCTGAGGCGGAGACCAAACTAACTTCAGCCTCATTTTCTAACCATGTAGGAATCTTACGATTGGCGGTCGGGAACCCTGATACGGATCTAAAAAGCATCGGTCCGACCTGCCGTCCCTGCTCTTGTTTCCATTTGGGAAAAAATGGCGTCATGGCCCGAGGGAGCTGAGGAGGGGGGGGGGCGCTAAGACAGATGGAAGAGCTCCTATTTGTTGAGCAGCCATGTTGTTTTGCTAGCAGCTGTGACGGCGATTGGCTGCGCCGCCGCGTCGGGGCCCCGATTGAAAATAAAAAGGAGAAAAATAGACTTGCTGAGTGATGCCGGATCAGCGGAGCGCTCCGGGGGCGAGCGTTGGCCTTTTTACACCCCAGATCCTCAACCTTATCGGGCAACCTGGCCAACGGAGCGGCTTCCAAGACACAAACGTTAAAATGTCTGTCAGATCGTGGCTGTAAAAAAAGGGATTTGACTGTTTACACTGATCAGCCATCAGCAAAAGAAAGGCACAATGATTATGTCACTACACCACTAGAGGGCAGACTTTTGAGGCTTTCGTGGACTAAAAATCTTCGTAACCACCCGAAATTCGTCCCTTTAGATAGTTGTGTGTTATGTCAGCTCGCTGCTTCGCTGCATTCTGAGCGTAAAGCTAACGAGTCGGATGTTCTTCTCACGGCTCGGCGCAGGCGAAAACATTCGACTCCTAATTTCATCAGCTGTCCGGAGATTTCAAACGGACGCCGCGTTAATAGAACCGATAACGCCGATCGTATGTCGGCGTTTACAGCCAATCAGGAATCAGAACAAGTGATGATTCATTTCATACTAATTCACAACATGTGAAGCTTTATTGTACAAGGGCTGAAACATGTTCAGCAAAGTGTGTGTGTGTGTGTGTGTGTGTGTGTGTGTGTGTGTGTGTGTGTGTGAGGATCAAAACGCCATGTTGACAGAAGCAACACTGAGGAGACGACTGCTGACAGGTGCTTCCTGCAGCAGGTGTTTCTCTGTCTCACACACACACACACACACACACACACTCTCTCATACACACACACACACACACACAGTGGGGTGGAGGGGGGTTGATCTGCGGTTTTGTTCACTTTAAACCGACAACATGCACTTTTGGTGCCATGGATGTTGTGGTAGCAGATGAAAAATGGGGTCAGCTTCTCTGGCAGCGGCTGTGTGTGTGTGTGCGTGTTAGTGTGTGTGTATGTGTGTGTGTGTGTGTGTGTGTGTATGCTTTATGCATTGGTGTGTGTGCGTGTGTATGTGTTTGTGGAATTATGTTTACAACCTGTTGAGCGTCCACTTTATGAGAGGTGAGTCCTCTGCTCTGTAGCCACAGCCAAAGTTCAACAAGACACTTGCGCGCGTACACACACACACACACACACATTTGTATTTCTGTCCTTGTGGGGACACAATGCGTTCCCAAACTCTTCCTTCATAAGATTAACTCTAACCATGATCTCAAGCCGATTCTAACCTTAAAACCAGACTTGACCCTAAACCAGTCCTGTTGTTGGACAAACCAGCCAAAATGTCCTCACTATGTAGCATGTACCACACACACAAACACACACACACACACACCACACACACACACACTTCCTTTCTTATACATAAGAAATAATATATTTCACTGTTGTTCATATTACCTCCACACACATCCTCAAAAACACAAGTCCAAGTTCACACACACACACACACACACACACACACACACACACACACACGGCTTCTGTTAACCTGAGAGGGGGGGGGTCAATCCCTGTGATCTGCAGCCTGCATGCCTTCCACACAGACATGCCGTCGACACGGCAACCTGACTCCCAGATAGATTAGGACTAATCAAGCATAGCACAGCTCTGGACACACACACACACGTACGCACACACACGCACACACACACACAGACGCACACACACACACACACACCTTCAGTGCTTACAGAGACTCTGCAGCAAACATGTGGTTGCCAGCACCAAATTTTCTTGCAATTTACTGCTGATAGTGAGTGAAAAGCTATTTTTTAGACAACCATCTGCTCTCTGGATGGTTCTCATTTGAGCTTTCCCCCTTTTTCCATATTTCATATAGCCTGCAAAGAGAATTTCACCACCCTGACAGCATAAAAATACTAAATATATCAACAAGTTTAACCGTTTAAACCCTGAAAGTGTGTTGTCATCCTGCTAAAATTCCTACATTTGGAGAATCTTTTCTTCCACGGAGTGGAGCCCATAGAAGGGAGATTAACAAACACAACAGTTAGCATGCTACATGCGAAGGTCATCAAACTGTGTAAAAAGCCCCTCTGTCTGGATTACATTTGGCTCTTTACAACAGATTTTTAAAAACCGTCCGTGCCGACCCCTCAAATGATTCCAGCCCGGGTGTGTAAAAGCGTTCCCAGCAGGTGTCGACCGCCCGTCTGGACCCGCCCGTCTCACAAATGTCTCCGAACTTCCTCAGCTTTGTAGTCTGAACTCTACTTTTGTCTTTGTAGTCGTCAGGTGGAACTTTATTTTGGCAGCCACCACCTCGGTGGGGACAGCTGATTTACGAGTGCGGGGGCAGCGGGTCGGTCCCGCGGCTTCATTATTTTACAGTTTGGGTTCCGGTGGTTGTTATGGCGTCCGTACAGACACACACAGTCTATTAGTAGCAGAGAGCCACAGTCGAGGTCCCGGGATTAGCGATCAAAAGAGCGAGGGTGGTGTTTTGGGGGAAAAGGTTGAGGGGGGGGGGGGGGGGTAACACTAGCCTTGTGTGCCCAGGTGGTGGGGCTTGAAATGAGCCCCCCCATCTGGGGTGCGGATGGGTCCGAGGCGGGTGTGGGTGAGTGCGTGTGAATGACTTTTATGGTCCGTACACTTGTGGTGAACTCCGTCTAGTTGGATTTGAACCAGAACCGATTGGATTTCAGGTTTGGGGAGGCGACCTCTGACCTTTGAACACCAAAAAAAACATCTGCGGCTCTGATTTTTTTTTCTGTGCCACCCAGTGAATCTGACAGCACCGGCGATTAACCGTCTAAAATTACAGTTTTATTAACCTTTGATTCACGTGACCCGATGAGGGAGAATTAGTCCAGACTTAATCTCAAAAGGCCCGAAAAACCAGCCGGTGACCCCCCCTCAATGAAAGAATTAAACAAAAAGAAAAAAGAAAAAGGATCAAATTTAATGAAAACGGCGCCAAAGAAGTTACAAAAGAAGCAGAATAAAAGTAAACCAAACTAGTGAGAAATCCTCTGTTTTTCTCAATAAATACCTTTATCGTCTTACAGAATTTTATCTACGGACGCGCGACGGCGGCTGAGGGGGGGGGGGGTCTCATAAGTGGGTGGACTCATCGTCTTGGTCCGAGTCGGGCTGCAGGGATGTCCGAGCTTCAGGGAGGTCGCGGCACTGCAGGAACCAGAACACCACCTGCACCTGGAACACAAACGGAGCGTTGGAAGGATCCAAACGGGTCGTGACCTTACGATAAAACAGGAGGCTGACCTGCACCACCACCTCCTGGGAGATATCTACTGGGACACTGCCAGGTCCCAGCCCGGCCACAGGGGGGCGTAAGAGGCTGGGTCCAAACACCGTTGCCAGGTTCATCAGAGACATCTTGTTGCTGTCCTGTTTCTCCGAGACTCTGAGGAGCAATTAAGGCAGATTTCAGTGAGAAGACGTCCGGGGAGACGCTGGGGGGCCGGCGCTGGTGTCGGACCGGCGTTGGTGTCGGACCTTTGCAGGTGGTGCAGGAGGTAGAGGAAGGTGTGCCGGTTGGGTTCCGGGCAGGACTGGAGGACAGACACCAGGGCCGGGAGGCGGGACTGCACCTCCTGGATGTCTGCAGGCGAGGACAAAAAACACCCGGCGCTGAGGGAACGTTTCAAGGTCGGCAGGGTCGAAGGTTTAGGGGTCGGAGCTGTAAATTCTAGAGAGAACGAGCCGGCAAATTAGCTGCTGCCCATAAACGAAAGAAGAAGTAGCTGAACACTAAAGTTTCTATGCGCTGACAGAGTGTATTTCCGGGACATAAAATTGCAGGACTCTCGGGGGAGGGGGGGGGGTTGCATTATCTTACCCAACATCTGGGCCAGGCGGTGAAAGAGCTCGGTGGGTACGAGGGGCTCCGGCAGCTCTCGGAAGTAGAGTTTCAGCACGCCGCAGACCACGTTCACCTCCGCGCTCCTCAGCCTGGTTACGGCTTCACGTAGATCTGAGCGCAGGGAAACGTGCGGCAGGCTTGAGCCGGACGGACGCAGAAGTGGCTCGGGAGCTTAGCTAGCATGCTAGCAGTGTAGCTGAGTTTATGCTAGCTGCGGTATGCGCCTGTGGCGAGGACGGATGAGCGACAGAAACGTTTGTGTCCTTACTGCTGTCGAACGCAGCCTTGAGCGTGCTGATGTCTAGGGCGCCCCCCGACACCCTGTAGATGCCCACCTCGTCCATGCCCCTCCGCTCCACCTCCTCCACGCAGCAGCGCACCACGTGGGGGACCAGCCCGCCCTCCTGTCTGACAGAGAAACGAATGTATTCAGGACAAAAAGCAGCTAACGTCTCTTCAGGCTGAGTTAGCTTACCGAGCTACAGCCGCGATAGGGACGCCGAAGACGGGCTGCTGTTGAGAGGTCAGCGTGGGCGGGCCGACCTGGTGGGGGCGGTACTTTAGGGAAATGGCGAGCTTCACCTGGCCGAGGCTGAGAGTCTGCCTCCTCCATTGCTCCGTCAAGGTTTTAGGGTCCAACTGAAGGACACAATCTCTGAGGCAACATGGTCGTCCAACAGGAAGTTAGAGGTGAAACCCGTCTACAAACCTGGACGGAGGTTTTAGCCACGACGGCGTCATCGCCCTGGACACACGGTTGGCTGACGCAGATCACCTTCAGCTGCTGCGCACCGTCCACCTGGAAATACAGCTCCTGTTGGACAGGAAGTGGGCGGAGTTAACGGCGGCGACCACGCTCCGACGGGAGCGTTTAAGCCCTCTGATCTCAGCTACAGGAGGGATCAGTTGGCCGTTTCACTGCCGCCGATCGTGTTTAAAGCAGAGGTTTAAATCATCAAACGACGTCAGATCGGATTCCGTCTAGACGCGAAGAGTTAGCGCAAGTTCCCCGGTTTCAGTTTTAAAAGCCACAAAACCTCGAAAACTGTAAAATTAGGACAAAACAACAGTTCAGGATTGACATTTAGAGAATTGCAGCATTTTCACGTTCAACACCGACGGCTTCAACAGAATTCCGAGGATGGACGGATTAAAACCCCTCTGAACCCGACGGAAATGTGCTGGTGCTGGTCCGTGAACCGACCTGATCCCAGTGAGGGTTCAGGCTGCGCACGGAAGAGTGCGTCTGGGCCTGTCGGTCGTGGAACTCGTAACCGTCCACCTCCAAACACACGTAGGCGCCTGGAAAAGAAAGAAGCCGTCATCAGGCTCCACCTGCTGGGCTTTTGGGTCGGAGTGGTCATGTGACCTACAGGCCGGCTGCTCCAGGCCGCGGGCCGAGTGGACGGCGACACCCAGAGTCCCGCACAGAGACTCCTCGTCTTTCACTGGAGACAAAAAAAAGGGTCGTTAGATCCCAGATCATGACAGGAGATCAAAGAGATCAAAGCGCCTCGGCTTGCGTTTCAAATCCAGGAAGCGATCGTGTGGTGAGGACAGAAGAGACGGCGGCTGTACCGGCGCTGGAGCTCTGCAGCGGCGGCTGCTGGGTCATTCTCAGTTTCACACAGGAGCCGGTGAGAGTGAGCAAGTCCGGAGGGACGGTTTCAACATCTGAGAGAGGCGGAGGCGTCAGAGAACAGCAAAGATCTCACACAGGAAGCTTTGCACAATCAAAGGGTCCAAATATGAACAGATCAAAGGGAAAAAATGACACATCAAAGCAAGTTCGTGGGGGGAAAAGGGAAAATTAACAACAAAATAGGAAGATTTGATCTCATCCCCACACCAAAGATATTTTTAAGCTGTTTTCATTCAAATCTACGCTTTTTTTTTTACCTCCTAAAAACACACACACACACACCCATGTACCTCCTAAAAAGTGCTAGCTTGCTAATTGCGATCGTATCACCTGTGGCGGCCTGCTGACCTACCGTCGGTGGTGAGCTTGTGAATGGCTTCCCTCCACTCTTCCAGCTCATACAGAGAGGAGAAGAGGAGCGAGTGAGTCTGTGGAGAACCAGACGTCAGACGTGTGTGTGTGTGTTCGCATTGATTACATATCGAGCACCAGAACCCTAATGCTTCTGGAAAATTGGGGCCGTGTTTACAAAGTGAAATCATTCAGCCTGGCCCTGTTAAAAGGATCATTTGAGGGTCAGGATGTGGTCTAAAAGAGCTTAGTTGGAATGGTTCTGGTCAGCGAAACCATTTACGTCAAAGGGGGGGTCCTCGCAAAGCCAGAATTGTGAGAATGTGTGTGTGTGTGTGTGTGTGTGTGTGTACCCCGGTGCTGGCGCTGTGCAGCTCCAGTCTGTACTGGGGCGAGTGTGTGAGCAGCATCAGCTCCATCTGCTCCACCTTCTTCCTGCTGCGAGCCGCCAGGATCCTGGACGCCTTCTTCAGACGGAACGTTTTCAGGTTTCAGGAAAAGACGTTTGCGTTCGCGTCTCTTGTGCACAAACGTACCGTTTTGTGTTGCCTCAGCTGCTGCTGGAAGACGAACATCTTGGACCTTATGGCGTGTAAGCGGAGGTCCGGGGAACGCTGCTCCGCCACCCAGCGAAGCTTGAGCCGGGCCAGCGGCAGGTACCAGCAGAACCGGTAGTGGTCCTGCTTCCTGGAGGGGAACAAACGTTCAGATCTCTCTCCCCTCCGGGCGACGGCCGGTCCCGCGGGCGTGCTCACCCTCTGCCCGCCTGTTTCACCCTGGTGCACAGCAGGAGGTCGGTGTAAAGGAAGAGGTGGCGCAGGTAGCGTTCGCCCTCGCTCGCGTCCACCACGAAGCCGTCGCGCATCAGCCGGTGGTTCTGCAGCGACACAGGCAGAATTTACGCCTCTCCGGCACCACGAAGTCGGGTTCCGCGCGCGTCCCGGGCGACCCGGCTCACCATGCGGCGGCTGAGCGTGACCTCCCGTTTGCTTTGCGAGCTCTCGTTCACGCCGGCCAGGAAGCTGCGAGACAGCCTCAGGGCTTCCTGCAGGGAGGCGTGGTCAACGTGCGCGGCCGGCGTCGTCTTCAGGACGTCCTGAAACCACCACACAGGGGTCGGGTTGGTCAGAAACCTGCGGGATGGGGCGGCGTCCGTTCGGGGAAAGAAAAGAGCTCACGCGCAGCACGAGGGTCGTCTTGGTCACTCTGTCCAGGGGCCGGTACAAAAGAGCTGCACAAAGAGATCAAAGAGAGCTGATCTTCAAAGAGAGCTGATCTTCAAAGAGAGCTGATCAGTCCTCATCTGTGCTCCACCTGAGTTCGTCTTTACCTTCAAAGGTGTATTTCCCTTCCGAGCCGGTGTTAGACATCATGCTCTGGACAAAGCAGAGACCGTTTAGCTGCGTTTGTTAGCGTTAGCGTGTAGCGTGAAGCACCGCAGCAGGACGGGGGGGCGGGGGTTCGGGTACCTCTGCCAGGGTTCTGAAGCGAGCGTCAGTGTGAGCGCAGCGGCGCACCACCTCCACGGCCTCCTCGTAGTTGCCGATGAAGCCGCCGTACAGGCTGAACTGGTTCACCTGCGGAGGTGGAACGGGACAAACCGGTTCCCTTCTGTCGTTAAAGAGTTTCGGATCCCTTGAAACCGTTAAAAACCGTTAGAAACTCAGAGAACAGCTTAGCTAGCGTGCTAGTGCTAAAGTAAGCTAGGCTAAAGGACGGCAGAACCTAAGAATCTCCTCGGAAGAACTCACCATTTTCAGGAAGAGGTCCCCCACCATCAGGTCAAGGCCAGGGCGGTCACCCGATCCAGACCCGTTGTGGTCGCACCCGTTCAGCCGGGCCTTCAGCCCAGAACAGAAGCTCTGGTGCATGTCTCTGATCTCAGGCACCTGGTAAAAAACTGTCTGGACCTCTTGGGTGGACAGAACCGGCTGGGAGGTCCCGGCTGAGGCCCACAGAGCCTTCATGGGCTGGAAGAGACACGGAGAAGAACGTAGCTAGCAGCTAACGCGCTGGGTTTTTTTGTTTTGTTTTTTTTCTTCAAACCCTGCTGGATGATAGCGACACGAGAATAATGAGAGCCGAAGAGGAACCATTTTTGTAGAGACCGACCCGTATTTGGTTGAAATGAGGAAGTGAGGGTGCAAAATCCTTGACCGCAGCCTCGCTTGTGGACATAAAAAAACCTCTTATTTTTACACTCCTTTGTGTAAGCTAGCTGTGCTCATGTTTGGGAGGCGTACCATCAGCAGGGCGTCCAGCTCTCTCAGATAAACCTCCTCGCTCTTCAGGATGCCCCTCAGGACCACCAGCCTCCTCTCCAGCATCTCCTCCGGGCGCCATGGCGTCTGATTGGGCAGCAGCACGTCATTAAAACCTTGAACAACTTTTTTCTGCAGCTTTCCGCAGGTGCGGTCTCAGTTTCTCATGCCGAGGGTCAGAATAGAAAAAGGAAGTGAAGTAGACCTCAGCAACACACTTTGTATCTGTATTTTTCTCGAGTGTGACGAAGGCTGTGCCTACTTAACCGCTGAAATAACGCAAGGATTTAGTAAAAGAGCCCCAGCTGGCCGACTCACGGGGGTGTCCGGGAGGTCCAGGCTCTCCGTGTGGAGAGGAGACAGCAGACAGGAGACCTCCTCCTCCTCCTCCTCCGTCTTTGCTTCACATTCAACTGAAAACACGTGTTGGAATAATAGCAAACATCTCAATAGTTATCTCAATAGTTTCCTCACAGGATAGCAGCGGCATCAGTCGCAACTCTGAAGGTACCTGGGACCTGCTGGGAGTCCAGGTAGTCCACAGCCTCCTGGTAGACGTCCATCGTCCTCCTCCGCGCGGGCCGAGCTGACACTGAGCTTCCTCTTTTGTTTTTTTTCTTTTGTTTTTTTCTTTTTGTAACCATGATGAGCAAAACTCTCGACGAGAAGTGACACCTGGGCCTTTAAAAACGCATTTGCTTTAATTGCACTTCACTTCCCGAATCAGAAACACATCGACACGTTAATTCGTTAATTGCATCTAGGGTTAGCTTAACGTTCGTGAATGCCAATGTCAAGGAAGAGGCGATTATTTACCGAAATAAGGAAGAAATAAGGAAACTACTGAAAGCGGCCGCCGACACAGGTCGATTTGTTGCGCAACGCTGCCATCTTTAGGCCACAGGTGGCAACTGCACTCTATATATTTCTATTTATTTTTATTATTATTATATTTCCTCCACATCGACAAATCTCTCAAATAAAATTCTGCAGCCACTCAGGGTGATTTCTAGTTCCGTCGTCAATCAATAACTCAAAAGGAAAGTGGCGTCTGAGAGGAACTCATAGAGTTGATCTTGATCGCTCTTTTGTCCTTTAAAACTCGTTATTGCGAAATACGGAAATACAATTCTCGGACAGCAGGGGGCGCCACGCCCGCGGCTTGGACCGCTTCATTTTTCAAGGGTTGCACTTTTCTCTTTGTTCTCCACTTTCACAGCACACATGTCCTTGTAGTTCCATCCTTGTGAGGACTTTCACGGGCGTCCCCCACTAACCTCCTGACCTCACATAAACCTGGTTCCAAACTGTCCTCACTTCCTGCCCTGACTGCTCCAGGAATGAGGTTTTTGGTCCTCAGTATGTAGCAAGTACAAGAACACACACACACACACACATGTACCACTTCCTCGTGAGACAAATGTGAAAGTAAACCCGCTGAGGATCAGCTCAAAACCCCGAGAAAGTTATCTTGGTTCCACACGAGGTGTTTTTAACAAGTCAACCCCACCATGCTCACACGGGCAGACGCCCTCGTTTCTACACCAGCTGCCAAATGTCCACTTCCTGCGTCCCGGTGGAGGAAAATCAACAAAGTCTGGTCTGATAAGAACCTCGGGACAGTTGTGGTGATTCAGAGGTGAACATGGGAAAAAGGCCTCATGTGGGACCCTGAGGTGTCCCCTGCTCTGTGTCCAGACCTGTTGTTGTGCAGCTTTATGTCCAGGAAGTCCCCCCCCCCCCCCCCAAGTCTATATTTAGTTTGTTTACATTCTTTAAATTCATCTCAGATAAACCTGAGGGCGATCTCGAAGAACCCAGGTTGTATAAAGACTCCGAGGGTCCACCAACGGGAAATAGTTTCACGGAGAATTATTATTTTTTATTTCAGGAAATTTGGGTTGAAGCTCAGCCAAAACCTCAACTCTGCGTCTCTGCAGCAGTGTCCGGATCCGCCTTTCCTGTCAACACTTCAAGTTTTGTTGTAGAGTATTAGAATGTTCAACAGCTTGGATATTTAAATGGTTTTTAGCCACTTGGGACTGAGATCTTAAATAAGTATTGCTGCAGGTGCCCCTCCGTGGGCGCTAAAGGCCATTCTGTTCCTACAGTAGCCTGTAGGGTATTAAGATGAACACTATCTAAATATATCTGTCTTTATTCTGTAGTTGAAGGTCAGTGATATTAGCATTTAGCTACTTCAGTCCATATTTACACTATAAATTGCTGCTACGAGTGACACAATCTTGTGTTGATGCTAATTTTGTCTTGAATTCTGAGCT
This sequence comes from Takifugu flavidus, assembly GCF_003711565.1. Classification (NCBI taxonomy): domain Eukaryota; kingdom Metazoa; phylum Chordata; class Actinopteri; order Tetraodontiformes; family Tetraodontidae; genus Takifugu; species Takifugu flavidus. The sequence continues at coordinate 1,116,785 of NC_079522.1, forward strand.
TTTTTAGACCTGTTTTTATATTATGTAGTGCTGATTATTATCATCCTCGTGTGTTTACTTCCTGTGATGAGCGAGCACCAAGCGGATTGTTGAAATTACAGAGAGTCGATTTTAGGAACAAAGGGTAAAACTTCTGTTTACCGACCCCAACGTCCTTGTTTGACTGTTCAAACTTCCGTTATTGGGGTGTTATTATTGCATGAGCAGTTTGCATGTTTAGCATTAGCTTCCACCCCGCAGCCAGCGGGGAAGCTAATGCAGTAGTTTTTGGTCCCACTGGTTTTAGCATGTGTAGCCTAGCATTAGCAGCCTTGTGACTGTTCCAAATTTCCAGTTAATCTCAGATTCTGAACTTCCCTCATACGGCTATGAAAGATGGAAGTGAAAGCGTTTGCAACAGAAAATCTTGCCGAAATCTGGGAAAAAAACAGCCTCGAAATATTCAGACGCTGGCACTTATGACTGGAAATGAGCAAAAATGTGCTTTTTATTGGCTGAAAACTCAGAGCAAAGAAACAGGCCTAAAGTTGTTCAAATCAGTGAAGATACGAACGAAGCTTAAGAGTAAATCTAGTTTGGTTATCTTTAAGCTAACACTGTAATCAAAACAACCCCCCCCATCCTCAGAAATGTGTGAAGGCTTGCAGATGGGGTCTGATCTGCCATAACGTGCTCCGGCGCCTCAGGCGCTGATCATCTGCGTGGTGACCACCGAGTGGCTGGTGGGGTTGTTCTTCCTGATCTTCAGCTCGCGGCTCATCTGGCACCAGACGCACGGGTAGCACCAGTAAATCTTGCAGCAGTCGTCGCAGCAGGAGCCCTGAGGGAGGAAGAGGAGGAAGAGGAGGGAGGTCAGCGGACGAGCCTTCTGCCCCGGGGGGGGGGGTACTGAGGGGGGGACTCACGGGGATGTTGTGACGCTCTCGGATGTTGGAGCGCAGGATGCAGGAGACCACGCAGCAGACGTCCAGCAGGGGCATGCAGCAGCACCAGCCGTAGTCCGAGGCCGTCTGGCACTGCAGGCAGGGGAAGCAGAACAGCCCGCAGCAACCTGGGGGGGGGGGGCAGAAACTCAACTTCCTGCCCCAAACAGAAGGAGCTCGGCCCATCGGCCGACACTGGGACTTATTGTTGTAAAATGACTACGTGGCTGATTTAGCAGATTAAAATACAATAAAGATACAGCTGATGTCAACGAAAGGTCAAGGCGGGGGGGGGGGGCCGCTGCCACGGCAACAAGGCTTCCACCGTGAGTTTCGGGTAAAACGATACCCACCTGCTCGGGCGTGAACTCAAAACAACCCGATCATGGGATTAAAATAAGTCACCTGTGGACTTTGATTCGCTAGTTTTTACAGCTCAGGTTTATTGCGCGGACACACAGACAGATGCTAATTAACTCCCGGATTTATGACCTTCGCCTGCTTTGGTGGCGCGACTGTATCTGAGGAACAAGCGATAGGCCGCTTTTGCATGGTATCCCGGCAACGCGCCGGTGATGAGGGAGTGTCAGCGGGCGATGCTTAGCGCTCTAATCGAAACCTCCATCAGCAGGGCGGCGCCGTGACGGCCCCGAACCTGCTCGGCAGCATCATTTGCATGCTCAGACTCACAAGTGCCCATGTCGGTGCAGCAGTCGCACAGGTCCGTGCTCCACTTCCCGGGTCCCTGGGAGGACGTCACCGTCACCACCTGCGTCGGCTGGTGCTGGACGGGCATCCCGGGGGCGTACGATGGCTGGCCGTGCATCCCGGGGGCGTACGGAGGCTGGGCCTGCATGGCGGGAGGGTACTGCTGCTGATACGCCATGCCTGGGTGGGTCGGAACCTGGGAAAGAACCCAAACACGCCCTCATCAGTGTGCTGCTAACGAGGGCCTCCTGGCGTCCCACAGGGCCACGTCTGAGTGTCTGTGTGGTTTGCAGCAATCGCTCATCCGAGGAGCATCTTTACTGTAACACCTGCTGCTCAAAACCCAGTGGAGCGGCTCCATTTTGTGACTGGTGACGCGAAAACATGGTTTTCAATTTTAAAAAAAAACCCTCAACGATCTGCGGTTAGTCCCGTTGTATGACGTCACCTCGAACGTATTTGAATTGCCTTGATTTTTTTTTCTTTTTTTTAACATAAACATCTTGAAACGTTTAGACTGTGTTTCGCAACACGGTGTCGAGTTTCCTCATCTTTTAGTTCATCAAATTGAAAGAAAAGCAGCATCCTGCCCACGGGATAATGCTAACGTGCTAGCTAATGCTTGACAGAGATGCACCCGGCCATGAAGACCAATTTTAATAAACATACGTCGCTTCATTTGTGAAGGAAAAATGCACTTTTTTGATATATATGCACACAATTCGAACAATTGCTTCTCGGTTTTAATGTCATGAGTCTAAATAAATCGGTGAAAATGTTGTTTTTTCTCTCTCTCCGGGACAGGAAATATTTACTTGAGATAAAAAATCTTTAAGAGTTGCGGTTACCGCTCAAAGAACCCAAGACAAGTTGAAATAATTGGGGGGGGGGGGGGGGGGGGTTTGGAAGAAATTACCTGAATTAACCTGAAACCTCGCTAAGCACCAATGTGTCCGTTGAGTCCAGTGAACCAGCTTTAAATAAGATAAACGACTAAGATAATAAAAATAAGATTTACGCGAGTTGCTCAAACTCTTCTTGTGAATTGAAATAGAAATCGTTTAAAGATGCGATACTAGAAATATAAAAAATAGTATTTTTTACTTTACCTTTTTTGGTGCGCTCGCGTGCAGGAAAACCGAGAAAATGAGGCTGCAACGAACTCCTCGGATTCTTCTTCAGACGCACGAAGTTCAGTTTCTGTTTTGTCAAAATCCAGCCCCCATTCTCCCACGCATACACAAGCACGCACGCACGCACGCAAAACCTGCAGCTCAGCTCTCTGTGAATCAGTAACACGTTAATAAATAGTTAATGTACAGTAAATAAGTTATTTACAACACTCTGGAGCGACGAGCCCTTCAACTCGTTGATGTTTCATCACAACCACCAACACGTAGATAAAAATTGTTAATATTTGTATCAAACGGCGTATTTTTTTCGTGTTTTGTCGACGCTGTGCAGTGATTATGTTGCAAATAGCTCAATTTAAGTTTTGAGTCAGGCGAAGGAAGAGTGTTGTAGTACCAGAAGGAGACGCGAGATGGAGCCATTGCGGATTTACACCCAAATACTTCTGACCTAAACCTAACTGGCGCGTGTTCTACTACTTCCGGTCTATACGTAACTTGATGGTTTATTTTATAACTGTAAAACACGCCACTATAACGACACATTTTAAGCATGAATTTTGTCACTTTCGCTCTGCAGTTTTCCTTTTATCATTTTACGTTACCTGTACGTCCTGCTACTTAAACATACCATACAAAAATATATATTTTTGGGACATTTTTACCACACGGTTTTGTATTTTAACTGTGACTTTTGCTATTTTAACTACACTTTTTGCCATTTAACTGTACATTTCTATATTTAGTCCAGAAAATATAGTTAAAATGCCATTTTAAGTGCATTTTGCCTTTTCAACTGCACCTTTTGCTACTTTAACAATCAATGGATTTATTCTCTCAAGTCAGGTGCTAAACAGGTGACTCCAAATCTGAGCAGAAGGTGGCAGCAAGGGTTAAGTTAAAGAAGAGTAGTTCACATCCAAATGTGTGTGTGTGTGTGTGAGGGAGGGAGAGAGAGAGACACACACAGACAGAAAGAGCGAGAGAGAATTGAGCGGTTTGGTCACATTGAGTCACTCCTCAGTGAGACAGCAGTGGAGAGGATCATGCGGCGGACAGACCTTCCCTCCCACCATCATCTTCTTCATCTTCATCATGTCAGCCAACAACACCACGGTGGTGTCAGACGTGAGCTACACCTGCGTCCGTTTCTACGTCTCCACCGCATCCTTCACGCTGCTGCTCCTCTTCAACTTTGTCATCAACTCCACCATCGTGCGCGTGGAGCACCTCCGCAGCCACGCGCGCTTCGTGCTGGTCTTCCACCTGTTGCTGTCGGCCCTGGTCTACCTCGGAATGAGCAGCATATTCCATTACCAGGTCTATCTGCGCGCCCAGCCCGGCCGCCCTGCCTGCCAGGCCATGGTCGCCGTCCTCATCACCAGCGGATCTAACATCCTCCTGACGCTAACGGTCATGGCTCTGGACCGCTGCTGCGCCGTGTGCTACCCCATGCGCTACACGTCGTACTCGACGACGTGGTGGTGGTGGCCCTGGCTGCTCGGTGGGCTCACCTGGATCATGGCTTTGGCCATCGCCCTCAGTCTGTTCCTCCAGCCGGATTCGGGGAGCTCTTGGGTGGGCTACCATGGAGAGTGCGGTCGGGAGCAGCTGCGTAAGGGCGAGCTGCAGAAGGTGCTGTTCATCGGCGTGTGCACGCTGCTCATCCTCTACAGCTACGTGAGGATTTTGATGGAGGGGAGGAGGCTGGGGGTCATCAATCGGCGCAACCTGGCCGGGTTCAAGACCATCACCCTGCACGGCACCCAGCTGGGGGTCTTCATCCTCCCGAACTTTGTGAATTTCGTCCTGACGATGCTGTTCAAGCGGGGGCTGATTCTGCAGGATACCAAGGAGCTCTCGGCTGTCATCATCTTTGCCTTCTTCAGCCTGGCGCAATGCATCGCGCCGGTTGTTTACGGCTTGCGCAAAGAGGAACTTCAGGTGGAGCTTAGTCACAGCTTCCCCTGCTGTTCCCGCCACTTGAAGGTCGTCCTCGGCTGGACGCTGCTCGCCAACCGCACGAGCTCACAGCATCAGACACGGTAGGAACCTCAAGACGTTCCCCCTCGGTAACAAACAACCTTCATACGCTGAAACTGAGTGATAACCTGACACCATTGACTCACGGGGGGGGGAAAGAATTTTCCCAGATGTTGAGGTTTTACCATAATGAATCACAACAGATGAGTTTTCACGAGAACTAAAATGTCGTTAAAAGCAAGAGAATATATGCTAAAGTAGGCAGAAAGTTGGGTTTTTTTTTTTAAAAAAAAGAAGAAGAAATCATTCCTGTTTTATACTGTCATGTCCCCAGTCCATTTAGCCTCTGTCCCAGTATAACCAGTATAACCAGTCCATTAGGTACTATTTAATAAGTGTTCTTACTCAGAAATGTAGCAAACATAGACATAACACTTAGTTTAGCTGTCACTAGCTAGCTGTTAGGATAGCCGATGTTAGGTTTGGTTTGACGTTCCAGCCAACGTTTTCCAACGTTTTCCATTTTTCCAGCTCCGCCTTCAGCTCGTTGCTCCGGCAACAGAGCGGAGGATTTCTCCGAATGTCGTTCTGACTCGACTTTGTCTTCCCAGAGAGCGAACGCTGACGGCCCAGACGATCATCTCCTTCGAGGTCCCATCGGCACTGGGGGAGGAAGAGCCCAACCACTTGTGACTTCCTCGAGCGATTTAGACGGTTGTCGTGACAACAAAGGAAGAACCCGATGGTGTCAGATGCAGGTGTGCTTCAGGAACCTGGCAGCTGCTCGAGTGTGTGGTTTGGAGGCACCTAACTCGACGGTTGTTCGGCGGTTGTTCTTCACAAAGACCTGGATGTTCTGCTGTCGGTGGAGACCTCCGGAGCTTCTTCGTGTTCCTCGCAGGTGGGCGGAGCCGAGGAAATGTTTTCCGTTTTCCTGGCTGATCCAGATATTTCGTCCATCACGGACTCACAGACCTGTAGACTTCAGGGTGAGCTGGAAGAGTTTTGGATTACAAAGACCAGGGTAAAGGATGGAACGAATCACCTGATTTGTCTTAATTCCAGGTGGACAACGGGACGTCCAGTGTCCACATTAATGAGCTTGTGAAACAAATGCAACACCAGTAAAACTGTTTTTTACTGGAAGAAAATGTTTGTTGTTGTTCTTCAAAATACAACTAGAAAAGAGCAAGAATATTTAAATCTGTTATCCTATGGTCCATATATCCTCTATGCCCCACTCTAACCAGTCCGTATATCCTCTATGCCCCACTCTAACCAGTCCGTATATCTTCTATACCCCACTCTAACCAGTCCGTATATCCTCTATACCCCACTCTGACCAGTCCGTATATCCTCTATGCCCCACTCTAACAGTCCGTATATCCTCTATGCCCCACTCTAACCAGTCCGTATATCCTCTATGCCCCACTATAACCAGTCCGTATATCCTCTATACCCCACTCTGACCAGTCCGTATATCCTCTATGCCCCACTCTAACAGTCCGTATATCCTCTATAACCCCACTCTAACCAGTCCATATATCCTCTATACCCCACTCTAACCAGTCCATATATCCTCTATGCCCCACTCTGACCAGTCCGTATATCCTCTATACCCCACTCTAACCAGTCCGTATATCCTCTATGCCCCACTCTAACCAGTCCGTATATCCTCTATACCCCACTCTAACCAGTCCGTATATCCTCTATACCCCACTCTGACCAGTCCGTATATCCTCTATACCCCACTCTAACCAGTCCATATATCTTCTATACCCCACTCTAACCAGTCCGTATATCCTCTATGCCCCACTCTAACCAGTCCGTATATCCTCTATACCCCACTCTAACCAGTCCGTATATCCTCTATACCCCACTCTAACCAGTCCGTATATCCTTTATACCCCACTCTAACCAGTCCATATATCCTTTATACCCCACTCTAACCAGTCCATATATCCTTTATACCCCACTCTAACCAGTCCATATATCCTCTATGCCCCACTCTAACCAGTCGCTAAAAATATTTATCATATAAACAAACCACTTTAATTTCTAAACGATTTAAACTCACACTATTTGTATTGTCACCTGTCACCCCTGCTGTCTCTTTTGACTCACCTGTTCCCTGTCTCACCTGTCCCCGGTGGCGTCTTTCATCTCCGCACGCGCCCATAATCATGAGCTGCCCGCTATATTAGCAGAACTGCACGAGTTGCGTTCCTTGAAATTCCTTCAAAATAGTGCATGTTTGCAGCAAGCTAATGAAGATTAATGGGGGAAGGGGCGGGGCTAATAATCATTATATTTTATTATTTTAAAAACAAACCAACATTTAAAAGACTGCGTTCGACACCACAAAGACGAAAGTGACAATTGGCGACATCGCTCGGTTAAGCTAACTGGGCGAGGTCGTCCGACAGCGGTGCATGCTGGGGGATTTTCTGCAACCACAACAACAACAGCCTGCCACCTCTACGCCTTCAAAAGCGCTCGAGTCAGCACGACTCCGAAACCAGGAAGAGGTTCCTGTTTCTTATCGGCCCGATGTTGCGATAAGTCTGATTTTAAAAGAAATATGCGAACGAATTTAACTTTCTGACATGGATGGACTCAAACACAAATGTACATGTTTTATTGAACGGCAGAACACATGCGGTTACAACATATTCCAGGCGTTGCTGGCTACATTTGTAGCCGGAAGCTGCTGTGTTGGCAAAGTTGATGTGTTCATTCAAGATTTGTTGCACCAACAGGATATTTTTCTAAGGCTCTTTGTTCCTGACTGTAATCTCTCCTTTGAAGAACAAAGCGGGCTCACAAAGCCTGCAGATAGGCGTTAAAGAACATAATTACCCTCTTATATACAGTACACTTGAACGCGACACAGATGCCACAAAGTGCCGTGTGTAAACATCTTTCATGGTTTACAGATTAGTTCAAGACTGCCTTTTACTCAGTCTCCTGCATATTGTGTTGCCCCCCCCCCCCCCCCCAAAAAAAACCAAACAAACCAAAACATAACTTAAAAATCAGAAAAATCTACAGTTACATCATTCGATGGGCTACAGTCGTAAAGGCTGTGAAGGCAAAGGTGGTCAGTTTCCACTGTAGCAGGGCTGAACAGTTCATGGAGCGCTATATTTTACTATCTTGAGGTATTTCAGCGAGTTTAAAGGAGGAAATTTAATCAAAAATTAACGCTGGATGTTTTTGATCAGAGGCCAGAAAATAACCTTTATAAAACATTTCTTCTGGGGGGAAGGTTGCGTATACCTGGAGTCCTCCGACTGGTCAGCAGTTCTGTTTTTACAAACAATATCGATTCTTTAGCTATTCCGTCGCTACCCGGTCCAGGTCAGGGCGGGACATTCTGTTCTGAACCGAACCGCGAGGTGGGAACGTGGCTCGAGTTGCGAATGAAAAGTGGGATTAGAGTTTTTAGAGTACCAAAAAAAGAAACGTATCAAAACATACTTGGAGAGCAGTTAGCCTGGGAGATTAATGAAGGCTTTCTCACAGAAATGGTTCAGCTAAATTAAAAAAAAAGGCTAATTCTCAGTTAACTCAAACTTAACCAACTTGATCATTTAGCTTAAATGGAACCAGGCCTAATAATTAACTAAAACTAGTTCAACCAAAGGAGTTAAATCAACATCAGCCCCGTGGCTTTTGAACGGCCACAGGAAGTGCTGCATCTCTGGGACTTCTGTCAGAAAGCCTTTGAAGCTAACGCCCCCGCTCCCACAGCTGGGGGCGTTTAGAACCCGAGCGGGTGGGTCGACACCACTCCTCCGTTCTCCACCACGGCTGCCGAGATGGCCCGCAGGTTCTTGAAGTACTGCCTGGTCCCGCTGGAGCGCAGCTCCTGGACGTCTCGCGTGATCCTCCCGTAAGCCTGAAGACGGACGGCGGCGTTAACTCGGGTTGTGGTGCGCTGACAATCGTCTGACCGCTAGCACGCTAGCATCTTACCTCCTTACACCAGGTGTCGCACAGGATCTTCTCGTGCTGGGCCGAGGCGGCGCCGTCGCTCAGGGAGCGCGAGGCTCTGCACAGAGGACACAGGTTAGCTTCAGGTGTAAAGCAGTGAGTGGTGCAGGTGATGCTGGGGTACCTGGAGAGGACGGCCACCATGGCGTAAAGGTCGATGGCGCAGTCGGCGACTCTCTTCAGCACAAACTGCTCATCTGCAACGGGAGAAAAACGTGTTTGACAACAGTCCCCCGAAACGCCCCGACGCCTCCCGTCCCCGCGCGCTCACCGATGATCTTCTTGCCGTGTTTGATCAGCATTTCCTCCACCACGGCGCCGAACTGCTCGATGGCTTTGACGGTCTGCAAGACAAAAAAAAAGGGAACGGGCCGTTGTCAGGCGGGCGGTTCTGAAGGGGGCGGAGGATCGCGCGGACGCCCGGGGGACGCACCAGATCGCCGCTCGGCGCCAACTCTGGATGGACGCTCCCCTGCAGCGTCAGACCTGTGCTCAAACCCGCCTTCCTGTGGAGCAGAAGAAGAAGAGTGTCGTCATAGTAACCCCAGAGAGAGAGTCGATGTGTGTGTGTGTGTGAGACGCAACCTTTTGGCTCTCTTGGAGAGTTCTCCTGCAAGCATCCCAGCGTTGCCGAGGGGGTTTTTCAGGGCTTTCTGCAAACCCTTTAGCTGGTTCCCAGCGTTCTGCAGGAAACGAGAAATGATTTATTTACTCCCACGGCCCCCGAGAAGGCGTTCGCAGCCAGCAGGAGAAACATCCCATGACCGGTTCCTCTCATTTATCTCCAGCTGCGCGAAAAACGGCACAAATCAAAATCCAACACTTTAATCGCAACCAAGCGGTGAGAGGTCAGCGAAGATCCCGGCAACTGTCGGAGGCTTATCGGAGGTGACGACACAGCAGGATTTCATAAAAACACACAAAAGCCGACATCCTTGCTCACTTCTTCTGTGCAGCATTTCACGCACATCTGACAAAATCTGTTTCGGCAGAACCTTTAAGAGGAAGCAGACGCTTAAAATAAATCTGAGGAAGTTGCTTCTTTACTACTTTAGCATCAGATACACTCAGACGAACGTCACCTGGAAGCCATTCAGGGCCACGAACAGCCTCAGGATGTCGTTGGTGCCCTCGAAGATCCGGAAGATTCTCAGATCCCTCATCACTCTCTCCACTCCGGAATCCTGCAAACACATTTTGACCTCACCGACCTTTCTCAGGAGCGAAACCAAACAAAAACGAAGACCCTTTTATCCACGCCGCTGTGAGTCTGGCTAAATTCTGCGCGGCTCGAAGGGAAACGGCACATTTCGCCGATCATGGCGGCTTTTCTTAAGTGTCCTTTTCAGTTGCCCAGATGTGGAATTTTGCAATGCTGTTGTGACTCAGGCCTCCGACTGACCTACATACGAGGCCACTGCTGCTTCTGTCAAGGTGCTGTTCAGAAACCGCACACAGACACGAGTACGTGGCTGGACCGTGCAGCCAACAGGTTTATCTTGCTTTGTGCAGCGGACGTGAAGACGTTCCCTCATGCATGCGGTGAAAGGAAAGTGTAATTTTATTCTGGTTTCCTGTTCCTAGCTTTCAGACGCTGGCCAGTGAGCGTGCACAGCAGACACGTACCTTCATGAAGCCCATACCGCCCATGATCTGGATGCACTCGTCAGTCACTGTCCACGCTGCCTCCTGAACACACACACACACACACACACACACACAATGAGGATTCACCTTTGTCCTCTTTTAGAGAAAACAGGATGTAAACATGTGGTTGATTTCAAGTCTTACGGAGGCAAAGATCTTGCTGATGGCGGCTTCGATCTGGAATTCCGTGGCCCCGGAGTCCATGTTTCCACTCACCATGTACGCCATTGACTGGAAAAGCCAGAAAAATCAGTGGACGTCAACGGGGCGCCGCTTAGAGTTTGAGCGTGATGAAATGTCTGTCTGACCTCGGTGGCGTACTGCAGCATGGCCATGTGGGCCACCTTCTCCTGAATGGCTCCGTAATTGTGGATCTTGTTCCCAAACTGAGTTCTGTTGGCTGCGTGATCCACCTGTAAATGACCACAGTCAGGTGATCGGTTCTTGGGGGGGGTAGGAAATACCAGAAATGTTGAGACTGATTTAACCAGGTCAGCCAGCGGAGAACTTGCGTGAAATATCTCGGGATATTTCTCCAACCTAAATCCTCTTTGGCCGGTGAGTCAAGCTAAACCTGCACGTGTGTCATCAGAATTCCTTGTTCCTTGTTTATAGAGTTAAACTTATTTTTGAATCATTGAAACCGGTTGCACAACTGAGGTTTCCATATAAACATGGACTTAATCGACCAAATGTGTGTTTTTGGTAGCCTTCAGTCCTCACCTACACTCATGCAGGGGAAAATATCTAATTTGGTGCTGCTGGTTGCTAATGCTAATCTGCTCTAATCTTAACCTCTTTTTGAGGTTAAGATTAGAGCAGGTTCAGAGACAAAGCTGCGGCGTTTGGTTGCATTTCGCAACGTAGGCGAGCGGTTCAGATTCTGCTTCTGAAAGTTTCAAACGCGCTGTTACGGGAGCAGCTGAGCAGGAAGTTGCACGGCGGATACGAGCCAAAGTGAAGAGCGTCGGAATTTCCCACAAGCCCACAGTGAAGACAGAACTTGCCGAGCAGAGCAGCAGATAGGAAATGCGATGAACTGAAAAAAAACAGGGAAACATGCAGGTTCTGCCAATACATGCGCACCACTTCCTGTCTGTTAGGCGCTAGCCTTACCGCCTTGCTGATGACACCTTTCATGGTGCCAGAGAGGGCAGCCGCCATGCCAAAGCGGCCATTATTCAGGATGTTCATGGCGACCTTGAAGCCCCCGCCCACTTCTCCCAGCACGCACTCGGCTGGCACGCGGACGTTATCGAAGTACACCTCTGCTGTGTTGGACGCCTTGATTCCCATCTTCTTCTCGGGGGGGCCGCTAAAAAAGGCGGAGGAGATGTCCGGTGACGTGAAGGGCGAATACACAGATTTAATAAAGTGGCGGCGCATTAGCGATAACTCACTGTGTCACGCCGCCAAAACTCCTCTCCACGACGAAGGCCGTGATCTTGTCCTTCATCTCCCCCGTCTTGGGGTCCTTCATGGGCGTCTTGGCGAACACTGTAAAGATCTCAGCCAGCCCGCCATTGCTGCGCGAGAGGAGACAAATCAAACGATGCAACGATGCCCCCTTGTGGCGACACCGAACATTCTGACACTCGCCACTACCTGATCCAGATTTTGCTTCCGTTCATGGTGTAGTATTTTCCGCAGGGTGACAGGACGGCGGTGGTCTTGATGGAGGCGGCGTCAGAGCCGCTGGCCGGTTCCGTGAGGCAGAAGGCTGCGATGTGCTCGCCTGAAAGGTCACACAAACACACAGGTTACATTAAGCATCACAAGTTCCAAATGCTGATAAATCAGCACCACGGAAGCTGGTGTGAGTACCTGAGGCCAGCTTGGGCAGATACTTCTCCTTCTGGGCCGGATTCCCGAAGAGCAGGATGCCCTTAAAGCCGATGGACTGGTGGGCGCCCAGAGTAATGCCAACACCCAGGTCGTGAACGCCGACGATCTCAACCAAACGAGCGTACTGAAAGAGCGAGACGCTATTTAGGACGGGTCAGCTGACACCGCTGATGCGATCCTTCAAAAAGGTGGAACGCCGATCTCATCAACCTGTGTGTTGGAGAGTCCGAGGCCGCCAAGGTCGGCCGGCACCTGCAGGCCAAAGGCGCCCATCTCCTTCAGACCCTCCATGGTGTGGTCCTCAACCTTCTCTAAGCTGTCGTTCTTGGCGGGATCGTTCACCTCCTAATCAGAGCAAACAGAGAGTAACCACGTGGAGAGGTCCCGAGCTTCGGGTCGAACACAGCAGAACTGGCGTTACCTCGAAGAATTTCCCCACAGGCCCCACGAGCTCTCGAAGGAACTGCTCCTGCTCCTGGTTCAGGGCTACGACACACACGCGCGATTAGGCCGCATCACCTTTCATCAACCAAAAAGGTGCTAGCGTGACTCGGCGGGTTACCTGAGGGGTACGGGAAAACCTGGGCAGTCTCAATCTGTCCCTTGAACATGTTGACAGCGAATGATTTGGAATCCTGAAGTCACACAGAGGGAGAAATGAGCACAAACAGGCTCGCTGACGCTCCAACCATCACCACCACATGATGTTTGTTTAAATAAAGAACTTCAGAGTACTCAAAATGATGCTGAAAAACAGAATATACCGTGGCGACGGTCTTCTGTTCCACCTTAGTGGCGGCATCGCTCCCGACTGCCGCTGGCTTATCCAGAACCGCCTAAAGAAAAAGACCAAGAATGCTCTCAGACAAGCTGAATGAAACCAGACATTTGCCCCAGTAGAACATCAGAGAACCTCCTAATACCTGTCAGAGAAAAATTAAAGGACGTGTCCAGGACGTGCTGGGGTGGGCTAAAAAGGTGCGCAGATATAACTTAGCTGTAAACCGCTAACTAGAATTAGCTGTTGCCTTCGGGCGAGGAATGTGGTAGGACAGGGTGGGAGACATCCATGTGGATGTGTTTCTGATCCCGAGGGCGACTGAGGACAGGAACAACTGCTACCTCGCCCTGAGGACATCAGCTGACTGCTGGACATGCGAAGGCTGTTGACACCTTTCCTTATTTGTTTACAGTTAACAATCTGCACCTTAGAGTGTTTGTCTATTTACAGATGGGTTTACACATTCACAGATTTGTCAGTGTGCTGACAAACCTCAGTCGGTGTGCAGACAAACCTCAAACCTATTTGTGGGTTTCAGTACCAAAAGTATCAGAACTATGCCTTATACTATGCCACCAGTCAAACTCTCAGTTATTACGCATTAACGTGCTGAAGAGTAGCGATATGGAAGGTAATTTCAGTACGAGTCCGCCTTCACCTGCGTGTCCTGAACCCTCAGGTGTCACCCACATTTACGCTGTGACCTTATGGGCGAATCATGTGACCGGTGAACCTTCCCCTAGTTTCGGCAGAAGCGGAGGGGGCGGGGTGTCAACGTTATGTCATTCAGCCAACAAGGACAATGTAAATACTCTAAAATATCCTTTAACTACAGAAAGTGACTAAAGAATGATTGCTGATAACAGGTCGGAATGACTGTAGGTGTCAATATTAGCTAATAGTTTGGTACCTCTGCAGCCTGGCTGGCGTATAGACGAGCATTCGGCACCACAACTCCGGCAGAACGCGGACCTCTGGAGCCAAAAAAGTAAAAAATAATACCATTAAGAGTCCACCAATGAACAGTTATATCGCAATAATGTTCGGAAAAGTGTACCTACCCTGATAGCACGGGAGCCACCCGCAGGATTGTACCGCACAATGCGGATGTCTGGCTTATTTTGCGAAGCATCATTATGTCTCTTTAAATCTATAACACCAAATATATATAAAAATAAATATGGACTTTTCAGTTAAAAAAAACAGATATAATTAAAGCAAGCGCATAAATAAATGTTTAGTTACCGCGTACGACTAGTTACTAGCGATCGTAGCTAGCGGCTAGGTAATGACGTTTACCTAACTCGACCGATTGTACACAACCGAAAAGCCAAAAACGAAATCAAATATTTGTATTCCAGTTGACAATCCACGAGGTAATGATGTATAGTAAACATGTACCTGGATTGTTATTTTGTCACGTCTTGAATGCCCGGCTGGCTGCTGAACGACACTCAAATGACCCACTGGTCCAGTCTTTGCGAAGCCCCGTCGGCAGTGACGTCACCAGGCCGCAGCATTGTGGGAAATGTAGTCATAAACTTAAAATAATACATCTGACGTAGAAGACAAACAATTTTATGGCTAAAAATGCTATGCTATGTCTAAACATATATAGTGATAGATATATCTGTTAAATGTAAACATTGAGAAGACGGGCTATGAATTTATAGACAAAAGGTACTTTCATGACTGCTTCCACTTGCAAACAATTAATTTTATTTAAGTGTGTTTATTGATGATATCCTATGTAAACTGTAGGTTAATGTATTTGAACTTCATGATATCATGCAACATCTTCAAAATCTTCTCGATTTTGGCATTAAAAAAAACCTTAATACTTTAGGTCAAACAATAAGTATCAAATTTATTCTCAAATACACAAAGGTGGTGATATGACATCAAACATTGAGACCGAAGTCATTGTCAGTTCTTTTTGACTCTTCATTTAGCACCTTTACAATTTGGTTACACATGATCGATATAGTCACTCATACAACAATGAAAGGTCTGGATAATGTGAGTCAGTAACATAAAAATAAAAAAAAAAAGCACAGGGAGCTGGAGTGTTTGGATCACAGTTACTTAAAGATATACACAATATATAATGCAAAAGTACCACTTTCAGCGCATTGTTTCCATCTATTAGTACCTTTAAACCTCTACAGCCCCACTCAAGAACTCATAATAGAAGTTATTTGACAACTAGGCCACTAGACAGTGATTACTAAACACATTTCTGACATTTTTGGACCATTTTTAGTTTCACATTATTTATAGTTCTGTAGTGTGGATCATTACTGTCAAACAATGTGTTGTACCTGTAGTGTGAAAATATCTTTTTAAAAATGCTAATAAGGCACTCGTTATACTGAATATGGTATTGCCATACCAACAGGGTCTAGGATTGTACCCACATCACGTACACAGCGTTTATGGCACCCTCTAGCGTTAAACTGGAGTCAGTGCACATCACGGATGGACAGCACAAAGTCCATTTGGAGAAGGTTCTCCCCCTCCTAACAAGAACCTGCCTCTAAGGAAAAAACACTATCGCAACATCCAGCTGTTTTTCTCTGGGTGTGTAACCGGAATAAAACAGCACTTAGTGGATTTGAAGGAGGAACCAAGCAGTCGGTTCTCCTTGTTTTTACTTTGTCTTTTTCTACTTAATTTTAAACCCTGTTCTCACCAAATTTGCAGCAAGTGCCCTTCATCCAAAAGGCCCGTGAGAGCTGAAAAGGCCACCATCAGATCCTCAGAACCGTACACTAACTTCACATAAAGGCCACCTCCAAATCTACATGACATCCACAAAGAACTCGCTGGGGTTGCCCATGGCCAGGTGGAACGACTGGCGCGAAGCAGTCAGCTCGGGGGGCACGGAGCCCAGGTCGCGGGTGGGCGGGGCTCCGGGAGGCCCGCCTGGAGTGGAGGAGGGTGGCGGCGGTAGAGCCGGATGCATGGCTGTGGGCATCTGCTGCGGGTGAGGGAGAGTGTGAGCGGCCGCCATGGCCGGATGTGGGTGCTGGGGTACCATCATCACCATCATGGGGTTGTACGGCAAGATACCGGGCGGGTACGGGGACAAGTGGGGCGGCGGCGCCATGCGGTGGTGATGCGATCGCTGTGAGGAGGCATGGCTGTGCTCGCTGGGAGCAGCGGAACCATGGCCACGCCTCAGGCTGCTGCGGGTGGAGTACTCCGATTCACTGCCGCTGCCAGAGCGCGAGTCTGCTCCTCCTCCTTCTCCCCCTGCCGAGGGGGATTTGTCACCTCCGCCCACGGTGCTGCCGGGACCTTTAGCCGTGCGGCGCCGGTCTCCCTCGCTCCTTGTGGACCCGCTGCTCCGGCTGCCTGTGGACAGGAAGAAGTTTTCAATCAAATCGTGAGCGGGTTTAAAATTCCAACTTCGGCCGGTCCCGGCGCTCACCTTCGCTGTGCTGACTGCCGGTGCTGCCGGGGGCGTAGCTGTAGCTGGACAGCTCGTGATACGGTGGGGGCTGGCTGGAGAAGGCGTGCGTCGGGTAGGGCTGATAGGGGAACGTGTGCATCATGGGCCACGGGGAGGCCCCAGGGAGAGGCAGGGGGGCCAAAGTGTCCTGGTCCGAGGCCCCGCTGGAGCCATCGTTGTCATTCAGGGTCAGGTTGGCCATGTCTGGGCGGGAGGCAAGAGCGGAGGGAGTGAAGACGGAACGCGCGCGATTCGGCACCGTAAGCGTTCTTCGCCGTCTACTCACAGTTTTCACAGTCGCTTAAGTCTCCAAAGACGTAGTAACACTGCTCCGAGAAGGTGATCTTGTTGACCGTGTGCCTGATGAAGCCGGCTTTCAGCAGGTTACTGGCGTACTTCCTGGCTTCGCGGCGGTCCTGGAATCCTTCGATATGGTGGAAGAGCCACTCCACCACGTCTGAACCTGTTCCAGCGTGGACAGCATGAGGGCTTTAGGGTTTTAAACGGTTACCGCTATGATCAAAAGGGATTTAAAACGACGGCTCATTCAGGCCAAGAATATTCTATCAGCTGCCAGAAATGACACTTAAAATTAGATCCATTATATTTTCACTCCAAAGACCACAAACGTGGAGTTTTTCAGCTTGTGATTCACCTGCAGGTGATTCCAATTTAGATGTTCTGAGGCAAAACAGACATTCACAGTTGCACTTTGGCTCCGCCCCCAAGTCAGGCGGGTTTAACACAGACAGCTCAACAGCGCTGCAGCGCTCCCTCCTCGTTTCTGCTGCAGTCTTACCGAGAAAAGCATTCGGGATGGTGATTTTAAGCCACATGCGGTCCCTGACCTCCAGACCCGACTCTGGTGAGGCCATAGCCTTGGCAACGGAAGCCATGTCGGAGTGCAGGGATAGGTTGAAGTCGTCGAATCCTGGGAGAAGACGGGAGGGAATGAATGGCGGGAGCCTAACATCGGACTGATTCGGAAAGCGAAAGGGGAGGCTCTCACGTTCGGTCTCGGTCACAGAGGAGGAGGAGGTGATGGTGCTGAGGGAGGAGCTGCCGGGGAACGGCGGGTAGGCCCCGGTCATCGCCACGGAGTGACTCACCCACGCCGCAGGGTCGATGGGTCGGACCGGTTCATCTGCAGGGGCGGAGAAGACAGTTAAAGACCCACCTTCAGCCACGGAGGGGAGGCAGAAGCTGTGCACTCACTGCGGGGCAGCGTGAAGTAGCCCTGAGGAGAAGGGTCCCAGCACTTGGCCACAGTGAGGATGATGGGCCTGGAAAGGACGATCATGATTACGCCTGGTTTTAGAAGTACCCACGCCATCCGATCAGGATTCGGCGACTCACCCCGGCTTGTGTACAATCTCTCGGAGCACTCGCACCGCGTCGTCGTTACTCATATTCTCAAAGTTGATGTCATTCACCTTCCAGGATTTCAAAACGACAAACGATTAGAATGAGGAACATCGAGGGAAGCCGCCCGACAGCGTTTTCCTCACCTGCAGCAGCATGTCGCCGGGTTCGATGCGTCCGTCGGCAGCCACGGCCCCTCCCTTCATGATAGAGCCGATGTAAATGCCCCCGTCGCCCCTTTCGTTGCTCTGGCCCACGATGCTGATGCCCAAGAAGTTGTACTTCTCTGTCAAGGTTGAGAAAAGCAGAAGGGCGTCAAGCAAATGAGGGATTTCCGGGAAGTCACGGAGGTTCAAAGAGGAAACGCCAGGAAATTACAGACCCATGTTGAGAGTGACGGTGATGATGTTCAGCGACATCGTGGAGTCTGTCATGCTGCTGAAGGAGGAGGTCTGCAATCACACACCGTACATTTAACTCACGCGCCGCCACATCAAAGCATCCCCGAGCCCCTCTGCTGAGCGAGCATTACCCTCTCCAAACGTGGGGGGCGCTGTTTCCTGCGGCGTCTGTGGCGTTTGAGGAGCCTGGAGGCTGTGCTCTGCTCCGTGGCGCTGCTGAACCTGCAACATCAAGCGTCGGGTGGAAGCGACGGTGAAGCTGAAATGCTCTTTTATCCAGATGCACCGAACACCCCCCCTCCCTTCCAAAACTCTTCCTCACCTGCTCATGGTGTCATCGTCCTCCGAGTCACAGAAGCTGGTGGTTTCCAGCTCGCTGCTCATCATCGTGCTGGAGCTCTCATAGCCCGCCAGGTGGCGCTCAAGTCGACTCTGTCCGTTCATGCGGGGACCTGTGACACCAGACGAGGGACACGTGTTGGTTCAGGCCCAGGTTTGCTTCCCCACCCCCCCTTTGGTTTAAACACCTTGACTCCAACGTTCGTTAATTGTATGGGCATCTTTCCATTGTTTGGTGGGTGGAAGCGTTTTCTCACCGTGCGGCTCCATGCTCTCTCTGTGCCGAGGCCTCTCCCTCCTGAAGGACACCACAGACTCCGTTTCGGTCTGGTCGTCCAGGGTCTCCACGCTGCCCGTCGCATTTGGACTGTAAACAGACAAAAAGAAACCCAGAACGACAACATTATCAGTCACGACGCGTCCCTGTAAAATCAAGTTTGGGTTTCTAGGAGCGGGAATGGTGCTGGTCCAGCTCCAAATACAGCAGGGGAAGAAACGGCCTGTGCGGCGGAGCCTTCAAACCGCACATTTGCTCCAGTTAGAGAGACTGTTTCATCTGGAATCGGATTAAAGGGAGACACGAGAGAGGGAGGGGAGGAGGTCCAAACACTCGCCTGCACCGACGGGTTTGACTAGTCTGCAGAGTTCACGTTATAAAAGATTCACAAATGAGAAAATAAGCACGAACCCTTAACGAAGGGCGGTTCCAGGAAAGATCAGATTCAGATGATCTACAGCCTCCTCGCTGTTGTAAGTGGATACTGGGGGGGGTTAAAGATACTGTATCCTCGTTACTGCCGTGGGAGAAGGGATCGGTGCTGCAGGTAATTACAGAGAAGAGCGCTTTGCTTACTGGAAAGAGGGTGGCCTGGAGTCTCCGATGCCCCCGGTTCTCTCGGCAGGCGGGGGTGGGAGGGGCGGGGGAGGCGGCGAAGGCTGGGCTGTCGTTTCCACGGGAGGGACGACCGCCACCGGAGGGTCTGCTGCCGGGGCGTCCGAAGACACCAACTGGAAGAAGGAGGGGGGAAATAAAGGACAGGTTTGGGTGCAAAAAAATGGAAAAGAAAGCAGCATTTGAGGGGAGAAAGGATGTGAAGTACGGAGGGAGAAAAGGAGGAGTGAAAGGACGTGTGGGGAGAGGGAAGCAGGCAAGATGTCAATTACTTTGACACCCAAACAGAGCAGCCTTTTCAGTCGGATGTCTCGGGGGCGGAAACACGACCCCACATTCAAGCCATCTCTATCCATTATGCAGCAAGAGTTGCGACACACACAATCTCTCACACACACACACACACACACACTCTCACAGCGCTCAACTTTTCTAAACGTTTTCATCCAACACAAAACACCACCTCTTCAAATATAAGAGTCCCCCTCTCCACCCTAGCTATTCCTTCCCCGGTGATCATTTCATCATCACACAAACACTCCTCTTCTGGGATCCCCTCCATCCGCCTTGGCCAGATCATCACATATCAGTACCTCTGCTGTCTGAGTCCCACCCCCCCAAATGTCTCTCCCTCTTTCTTATGCACTTAACAGATGCCTTGGCCTCAAACCGGCTGATCTGGGCCAGCATCGGTGTTTTATCTCGATTTAAATGTAAGCTGCAGAGCCGGGAGGCGACAACAAAGCCATCTGGCGGAGAACTGGGAGACGCGAGGAAAAGACGTACCTGGCAAACGTTCTATTCTACAAAGGGGTAGCGAGCTGTAGCTCACATGCTTGATGAGAAACATTTGCCTTCCTCAAACACAAACCACATTTAGCATTGTAATGTGTTGAGGCGTCGGCGCGCTCTGGGGATTTTTTTTTGGGAGCTCCGCTGGACTTTCAGGCCCAGCCAAACAGAAATCCTTACACGAACGCAGAGGAAACGGGACACGTCTCACCGTTAGCACGGTCGCTTGGAGGCTAATTATGCACATCTCGATCGCGTCTTACCCATGAAACCACTCTGCCGTTGAAACACGGCAGCTTGGCGCCGTCGTCGGAAATTTCCTCCTTCACCACCCTGAGAAACGGAGAAAAAGAAGAGAAAGGATTGAAGTGCATTAACGTCTCAATTATTCTTCACGCGGGGACAGATGACACGGACGTTTATGACCGAACACGTGCCTGCCTTTCATCCCTCCTCGGGACTCTTCCTCAGCGTTTGTCACAAAGACAGACAGCCACATTCAACTGTGTAATTTGCCCCCATTAAACACCCACTCCCGGGTCATTACGCTAGTTACCGGGGGCAGGGTCTGGACACCAGCGCCACACAGGAGATATTTGACTCCTCTACCTCCGGAGAACGACTGCTCTGCCAGCTTGGTCTCCAGACTTGGTGGAGGTCCACCGGGCCGTCGTAAGCAGCTCCTAAGAGCTGGTTCTGTGGCCTGAGCGTTAGCACAAGGCCAGATTGTTGCGGCGACGCAGGGAATTTGTTGCAGGCAGACGTGCGAGGCTCACGTGGCTTCCCCAAACCCCCAAAATTACGTTAAAATCCAAGCTCGGCTTCCACAACTGCCAGATATTGACTAAACTTTTCATTCATGGGACTCCAGTAGCACCTCTGACACACGTAGAGCCAAAACTCTGCGTCTAGACACGCATGAACAGATGCAACATTCATCCCGGGAACGCAATTGTCTTCATTCCTCGGGCCTCCACACAAACAAGTGACCACACACACATGCTAAATTACTTGCAGTGCTGCATTAACATCCCAAAAACTCCTCCTCAAAATGTCCCACTGATATAAACAGTGAATCTTTTACGTTTACATATGAGATTCATTCTAAAAATGGCCCGATGGCTTCTAGAGGCTCGTTTAGTGCCTGTCTAGGTGTCCGGCCATTATCAGGCCTGGCGTTAAAATGCAGCCTGCGTGTTACCATGACAACCCGATTGAGAAACATAAGGAACTCTTAAAGAGGACATTTCCCAAGGTATCGCGACAAAGGAGGTCCTGTAACGTGTCGACGCTCCTTCTGGATTTATTACAAGATACATTTCACAGTCCCCCGCTGGCTTTAAATTCCTAAAAGCCAACACAGCATCTCCTTCCTCACCATTAATCTTACTTATGGTTCCCAGATCCCACTAAGTGGCAGATGTACGCAGAAGAATATCTAATAACTCGGGGCCAACACAGCCCTTCCTTGTCGATGTGGACACCGAGCAAATGGCCCCCGTCCAGCCACAAGTTTCCAGCCCCAGTGCCGCTCTGCAAATCCCCCCCCTGCCACACACAGCTCTCACCGACAGCTGGCCTCCTACCAGGGAAAATGAAAACACACTGTTGCGCTCTCAACCCCTGGGTCTTGGAGGGGGGGGGGCAGCTGCTTTGATTGGACAGCTGACGCCGAGAGTGTTTGAAAATTCTCGTCTGAACTTGGACAGATATATTTCAGATTAACTGGGCCTTTGAAAGACCCCCCCCCCCCCCAACAACATGTCGCCACCAGGAAACACACTCTTCGCTCGCTCGTTACAGGCGCGAGAGGTCAAAAGGTAATCACTTCTTCTCTGGTTGCACAGAGCTCTTAATTTGACAGTGGACTTGTAAATTCCGGCGCGGGCTGCGATAAGGCTAGTCATGTTCAAATAATTACCTGGGGGGGGATTAAAACTAGCACACTCTGGGTCTAAAAGCAGACGGCAGATTTCCTCAGTTAATTAGCTGCACCGTTCTCGACATAAGTGCACTCAGCCGGCGACAGGCTGTTGAGCTAATTGCTAACGCGAAGCAGCAAAGGAACCTCTTGTGTTTATCACCGAGGGTTGGGATGATGGCGCCGATCATCGGGGCTGCCCGGCCCCCCAACACCAGTTCCACCGGACTGACAAACCTAACGTTGGGCTCGGATCCAGATCGCAAACTAGTTAAAGACGTCATTTATTGGGATTTTTGGACTTCATGCAAAACGCCTGGCGGGGCGTCGAACTGTAATTGGGGTAAACAATGAGAAAAGGGGGGGGGTAAGCCCTGAAAAACGATGCCATCTTGATCCTTTGGTTCCACGGGGACCAACAGGGACTAGTTTTGCTCCAGTTCCTAACTTAGGTCCATTAATTCTGCAGAAAAAAGCAGAAATTTAGGTGAAAACACTAAAAAGCCAGCAGCCCAGGTAGCAAACCGCTTTATTTTGACATTTCCACATGGCAGAGCCCCCGATGGTGCCATCCCAAGAAATAAAGGGGCTTTAATATTCATCCAAGAACACAATGGAGCCAACAGAGGCCCTGGGGGTCTCACTGGGTGAGCAAACCACAAACGTGCATTCCTCCACAGGAAAATACACAGCAGGCACTCCGGGGTGGGGGGAGAAAGATTAATTGATAGGGACGATCAGACAGCCTTTTTCTGGGGGGGGGGAAGGGTTGCAAGGAAGGGAGGGAACCGAGGGGACTGAAAGGAAGTCTGGTGGGCCGGAGTGTTAAAGAGGGGAGACAAAACGTTGGCCTGGGTCCCGAGGGGAAGAAAAGGAGAGGGTTTCACAAGACGACGGGCCGGAGGAGGGCGGGAGAGACGGGGATTAGTGGAGAAAGGCAGCGGGGACAGGGGACGTCTCCCATTGTGATGATGGTGCTTTTAAGAAATGCCCCGGCCTGCGTGCCTGGGGTATTTATAGAACCACTTGTAGCTTCATCATCTGCGCCACCTCAGATTCCACACGGATGGAAAACACCAGCAAATGCTGCAGTTTAGGCGAACGGACCGGTCCCACTGGACCCGGTGACCTTATTGTTCTCACTGGGCTCAGAACTGGGAGGTGATGTTAGTTCCCATAAAGTCCTTGTGCTAAACATCTGCAGGGGGAAGAAGAGGGTGAAAAAGATGATGGGACAGAAGGCAAAGCAGCTTTTGCTGGGAGATGCTAATCGGACCGGTTCGAATGGGAGATTACACAAACACACCCCAAAACTAATTCCATGACGAATGCAGCGACTTTGGAGAAAAGTAAATGTTATCGTCCAGGTTTTTTCCCCCCCTCACAAAATGGCAGTTTTGCGTCTAATTCTGAGAAACCCGCAGTCATTTATCGCGTTTTCAGCAAAGTCCACGACACAGAACCGAGAGCTTCTTGCTTGGCAGTCTTGTGATCTCGGTTATTCGCGGCACGTTTTGGTTCGTTCTCCACGCAAAAGCCAAAAGAAAGTCGAAGGGAAAAGAGGTCGCAGCGGCTCACCCGAAATCCTGATCCATGGACTTGAAGAAGAATTTGTAGTTCGGCTTGTTCAGGACCTGCTTAAAATCCAACAAAGTTATATTCTCGGCAGCGATGGGGATCTTCACCAAATACGGCGTCTCCTCTTCGTCGATGTGATAAATAATTTTGGTTTCCGCCATGGCTGTTCTTTTTTTTTTCTGTCCAAGCTGGAACCGAACCACCAGAGAGCCACTAATCAAGGCGAGGTAGCGTTACCGTTGTCGGGCTGCTAGCTGGCTAGCGGCGGGGCTAGCTCGCTGGCTAGCGAGGCGGCAGAGGTGAAACGGTGACGGCCGCTGAGATTTTCGGGGCCGAGCCAGAGGACGCGCGGCGCTGGGACCCACACTCGGAAGCTCGCTCTCCGGCTACACGGCGGCCAAAAACTCGCATTCCCTCCGCTTAACGAGCGCCGAAGAGGCGACGGACGCGCTACATCCACACGACCGAACTGCAGGCAACTTTTTCCCCCAACAAAAACACACGGGGAGGTGGGGGTGGAGGGCGGGGGGGGGGGTCTGAAAACTTTTCGCCACTTTTTTTTTTGGGTGAGCCAACGCGGCGTGTGACGTCATCACGCACGCCGCCCCCGCTGTGGACGCACGTGATCCCGCTCCCATCATTAACTCACTCCCATCATTAATTCACTCCCATCATTAATTCACTCCCATCATTAACTCACTCCCATCATTAATTCACTCCCGTCATTAACCCACTCCCGTCCTGGCGTTAAATTAGGAACGGAAAACTTTTAACTTTCACTTTCCGCCCGATATTTATCAAAACACAATTATTAAAGTGCTTCCGGGTTTAAATTACATGCCAATTAGCATTATGCTAAACGCGTCACCTGCTTTGACCTCAGCTCTGGAATTTGTCAGACGCTGTTGTAAAAGTGAATTTCTACGTCTGGACAAGCAAACGAGACGTGACATTAAATTCAGTAATGTTATAGAACAATAACGGTTGATCATTTAAGAAAAACGTTGGAGCAAAATAACTTTGTAAAAGTCCATTTTTTTCCAACCTTCCTCGCATAGTAACCACAAATTATAAGAATTGGTGATTGCAAAAATGATGGTCTTTCTTCAAATGTTAAAATGAAGAATTAATCCAATGAGTCCACATTTATCTATTTACTTTATTTAAAGGTTTGAAACAGGCTACAATTTTAAAACCCTTAACACATTCATGACTCCTTGAGTTAAAGTAACTGATGTAGCTGCAGGCCAAAATGTTTTTCCATTTATTTTTTATTGAAAATTAAGACTTCCTAGCAACCAGGAAAGCTAAATAAAACTAGAAATTAATCATGTATGAAAAAAAACATTATTTACCTAAAATTCTCTAGCTAGAAGGAAAAAAACATTTTTTAGTTATAAAATAGATTAAAACGCCCAATAGGGGGAGCATTTCTTCTCTCACTTCGTCCTCTTTAAAACTTCTTTCTGAAGAAATGTGGACCGAACACCACTCCAACCACGCAGGTGATCACAAACAGAACCCAGAAGGTGACCGCCAGCAGCTGCACATAAAACAGCTTCCTCGTGCTCTGCTGGATGGCCTCGTCCTCGCTTACCAGGCCCGACACCCTGCTCGGGTACATCTGCTGCACCCTCAGGCTCACGGTGGGCAGGATGATAAAGTGGGCATCCCTGTTGTCAGCCTCCAGGGACAGCACCACTCTCTGGGTGAACGTCGCCACGGTCCCGGGCAGGCAGAAGGCTACGTGGGGCAGCCTGGCCAGGATGCGGGAGTTGCAGGGTAAAGACAGGGCATCGTCACCAGCCTCCAGGGGGGTGAGGCAGCGGCAGAGGGGGCAGGGGATAGCTGGTGGGCTGTGGAGGTGTGTGGGGTCAAAGGGTAAGAGCTGGATTCTCTGGAGGCATTCGGTGCAAAAAACATGGTGGCACCTGAGCATACGGGGACACTTATTGTAATGGTTGTACTCTTGGTAGCAGACGGGACATTCGACATCCACAGGCTCCTCAGGGGAGGTGCCGGAGCCCGGGACCCCAGCGTCGGGACCCTCCTGCTGACAGACTTGGACGACGTCCCCGGTCATGATGGGGCCGTGCTTGGAGGCCAGCGATGCCAAACAATTCAGTGCAGACCTGGCAAGATAAAACAAGTTCAGCAGTCCTAAAGTCTAAAGTCCGACCCCTCTACCCCCACACAGCTTTGTTTTAAGAGGGGATTCCATCGAGCATGAGTCACAGCGTTTATCCATTTAACCGCACATCTTGCATGCAAATGACGGCCCCACTGAGGGGTTAGCTGGCACATCCAGGAGTTTAGGAAAACAAACATGCTGGGAAAGGAACAAGGAAGTCTCAAAGTGTGTGTGTTCTTGTATTTGCTACAGAATGAGGACCAAAATCCTTCTTCTGCCAGCAAAGTGAGGACATTTTTGGAAAGCAGGGACGTTTTGGTTTGGGTTAGACAGCTGGGTAATGTAGTATGTGTGAGTGGGATGGCGATGCCATTCGATGTCATAAATGCTACCAGCTATCTAAAGCTTGCCTCTAAAGTGAAGTTAAACTAGATGTTGGCCTGTTTGTTTGTATTCTCAGAAGACATCATTAATTTCAATGAGTTTTTGTTGCTAAAATCAGAATTCTGCACGAAAACAGGTGGCGTCCCACAGGGATCATTGCTAAGCATTGACCCTCTGCTGACTTGGTGCACGGCAACGCATCGCCTGAAGCCAAACACACATTGACAGGACTGAATTCCTACGACAACGATAAAGATTCGAATTCCATCTAAAACCTCCGTATCGATAAACCGATCAATCGGATGGGCTGCTATGTCGGCCGTCTTGTTCTCATGTCGGCCCCAGAGCAAAAACTGGCACCGATCCATCGTTTCATGCAAGGAAGCAGATAAAAGAGCCACCTACCGCCGCTGCAGATGCCACCTTTGATCTGGACTCTTTGATGGCCACCTCTACTGACCTCGCTTCCTTCATCAGAGAGCGCGCTCCGGTTCTGCTGCTACGTGTCTGAGCTTGGCCTGCCGCTCACCTCCCCGCGTCCAACCTCCATCTCACCTGATTCGACCGGTTCTGCTGTGTTGCCGCTGCCGCCGCCGTCTCCCGCGGGGCATCACGCTCAGCTGTAATTAAACCCCCGGTGATGCGAAGGCAACCAGGACACACAAGGCACAAAATGACAGATTAGCCTCCCGAGGGCGTCGAATGGTGTTATTATCTCACCACACCGACTGATTGTTTGGGCGAATGTGAAGAAGAGGCGAACATTAAGATCCCTTCTGTTTCAGGTGCACAGCACCAACTCCTCGCTGTTGACGATATGACGTTAATTATCATCTTACCAGGAAGATAATCTGCGCTTTCCCAAGTTTCAGAGGTGAAACCAGCACAACGGGGTCAGTGAACATCTCTGACCTCACCTCAGCTCACCTGTGTGTTGGCGCCATCGTGCTTGGTCGTTTTTCCCTTTTTTCCCCAATACTTTTGGGGGCTGGGGGCCCACAGAAGGCTGAAGCTGGAGATGAACGGGCCACATCTGCTTTACTGGAAATCATCACTGGGCGCTGGTGTCATACTGGTCAGTGAGAAGATCACCCAATCTAGCACTGAAAAATGTGAAAACTGCTTTTTTTCTGATGATGTTTCAGAAGTAATAGATGGTTTTGTCTCGTCTTACAAGACAAACAGCTCCAGAAATTAGTTATTTTCACGTGGGATGTAAATAATTGCTAATTCACCCCAGGTTTGACAACAGAGCGTAACTTACTGTAAGACCAACACACCCATAGCAGGAAGGTCCTTCTTAACAAAGGGGTTTTACTGTCTGCACCAGCACAAATAGCACACGCCTGTGAATCTTGGCCCACATCTGAGTGGGAATGACCATAAAAGGGAAAAGTGGGCGGTTGTTTAGAGTAAAAACTCTGCAAGGGGGCTGTGACGCCACACACACACACACACCACACACACACACACAACACACACACACACACACACACACACACACACACACAGATACACACACATGAATTTAAGTTAGATTATAATCAATGGCGGGGCCAAATACCCACAGAACTCAACACGCTAATATCGTCTAATCTGTGAGTTAATCTGTTTATGAGTTTTTATTGAGATGTTGTTTTTGAACGAGCCGGCTCTTTGAACCGATCCAAGACAGGAACTGTGAATGATTTTCAAACAATCTTATTCATGACTTAAATTTTGGCAAACAAAACAAAACAAAAAAAATAGTGAATTTTTATTCTGAGGTCAAAGGTCAAGGTCTGGGCAACTTCAGAGGGGACAGTAGATCTGAACAGAACATCTAAAAATACATTTTAGGGATCTTTTCCTCATTTCTTTACACTAAAGTCAACAAATACCCGCACACCGGTGACACATTGTGTTGACATTTGTTCTCTAATATCCAGCACGAGCGATCTTAGACTTATTTCCCTGATTATCCCTTTGGAAAAGTGACGATTCCCACTTTGTTGAAGAGCAAATTGTGACGTCAGACCGCATTCTGTCCTTTGAGCCAAAGGATCGGCTCAGGAAAAGGATCGGGATTCCCAGGCGGTGTTGAGTTTCGTTACATCATTGTTATTTTAAACTTCGATGAGTCAGATTCTCATTGTTGGTTTTGATGTATTTTCCCGATCTGAGTCACGATGCAGTCTGTCCTCCACCCACACACGTCCTCCCTGCTCAGCTATAAGTCCAGACAGCTCAGCCGGGACTCTCCATTCGACCCAGACCCAAATCCACTGACATGTGTTCCGATCTTGAGTGCGGAGTTTGTTACCGGACCTTTAACGCGGGTCGGCGGTGTCCCCGGGAGCTCCGCTGCCACCACAGCTTCTGCGAGAGCTGCCTGCTGCTCCTGTCACGGACGCAGGGGTCCGAGGAGGGGCCCCGGTCCATCACCTGCCCGCTGTGCCGAAACACCACCTCCATATCCGCGGAGGCTCGGGTGAGAGCCGAGCTGCGGGTCGACGAGGCCGTCCTGGAGCGGCTGGTGGCAGCGGGAGTCCTCGACCGGGAGGAGGAGGAGGCGGAAGAGGAGGAAATGAAGGCGGCGGAGGAGGAGCGGGCGCGTCCAGATACTCCAGCCGAGGAGAGCGCGCCGTTCCCGGACAGCAGAGGAGCGCGGCTCCGCCGGTCCTGGAAAAAAGTCTGGCGGAAGATAAACGGGGACCAGGAAGGTACGTGTGAGAGTTTAAACGGAGGTCACTCATATATTTCAGCCGTTTATCTTTCAGTCAAGTTGGATATATTTACAAATTAGTTCATTATCCTGATGAATGAACTTCTAATTGTGATTATGTGTTAAAAGTTAAGCAAAACTTTATTTAACTTTTTAGACCTTTTTAGACCTGAACTTCTTGGTTCATTTATGTTGTGTGCCCTCCCGAAATAGTAGAGAAATCCAGTTTGGGCTGAAACTAAAATTTACGGCATCGCTATAGCAACAGTGGAAAAACAAAACACCAACTCTTTCCTGTCAGGACGTGCTAGATTGCGGCTCCTCCCTGGGGTTTATCCCAGAATATTTGTTAAGTGTACCACATTTCTTTCAAATAGGTTAGTTGAGTGGAGTCTTTTTGTTCTTTTTGCAGACCCTCTCACCAGCACGGACCTCAGCACCCTCACCATGATGTCCTGCCTCATGTTCTGAGGGTTCTGGAGCTTCCCTACCCTGGATAATGTGATTCTATTTATATCATTGTTTCTGACGAGCACACAAAACACTGATGATGTAATGATGTAAAGCACACAATATTTATTCTTTTATATTTATGTATTTTGAAAAAAATCAAAGAAAAAATAAATGCTTTGAAGTACTTACTTCTATGGCTGAATTTATTCAATGAGTCACTAAAAATGCTGAAAACTACAAGGTTCAAACGTGGTTCCGCCAGATTGTGAAGGCTGTTTTTAAAAGGTTAGAAAGCTGCCTTTCACACACACGCCCAGGAAGTGCCTCACCTGGGCTCAGGTGAAGAGCGTTGACTCCAATCAGCCTCCCAACCTGCAGCAGCAGCAGCAGCTCCAGCAAAATGTTGGACTACTCTCCCTTTTCAAGGTAAATCTCACCCTCTCGTACAAATTCAAACTGTTCCCCGTAGCTCCCTTCCAGCAGTGTCCTTGTGCTTCCCCGCAGGCCCTCGGCTGCGCTCGTCTGCGCAGCTGTGCTGTCGTTCACCTCGTGTTTGACTGCAAGAGGTGAGAACAAAGAGGCCGCGGCTTCACAGAGCTCATCTGACAGGAGGTTGAGGGCCAAAGTGCCGCTGAACGTCCATCACAAACCTAATGGACAAGCAGCTGCCTTTAGGGTCCTGGGCACGTCAGATCAAAGCAAAAACGCAGAGAAACGCATCAAAGAACATCCATCCAGTGAATGATGTCCTCCCTATCTCCCTCTTTCTTTCCACTCTGTCCCAGTGACTCATGATGTGTCCAATACGCCTCTGCACAGCCATCAACGTTCTCGTTTTACTGGTCACCAACGTTCATCAAGTCAAACTGGGACCTTTGGAGGAGCTCCAAGTCAGGAAATGTCAGCAACTGCCAACAATCCACCGGGCTTGAGTTACAATCGCAACTTTGCTGACGACAGAAAGTCTCGTGCTGGAGTGGCGGGAATGCGAGCGAGGCCAGCGGGCAGCATTCCCACGAGCCACTTCCAACAGAAAGGACGAGGCCACGACGGTCGTCACAGTGGAGGAAACTCTGGCGTAAAGGCAAGAGAAATCACGAGAAAGTCATCTTTCCAGGAGTCCTCCAGGCTCTGGCAACCTTCTCAAGGCCCGGATGGCACCAGGAAACCCTATGGCAGCCGAGTTCAGAGCTATGCTAGCTATTTGGGGACTTTGCAGCAAATACCAGAACGCGATTATGGTGGTTATAAAGAGAAAAACAAGATGGCCACGATGAGACCGTACGAAGGACTAAAAATAAGCCAGTTGTTGGTCTCTGGACGTCAGCCCGCACCACAAGTACCACCAATGGAAATCAATCAGATCTACTCAAGGAACAAGAAGATCCCGTGGGGACAGTCATATCTGTTCAACCAGCCTCAGAATTCCACTAAAACAGTTAAACCGGCCTCTTTTGCCATCATTTTCAGCAGAGACCAGCGGAGGGGCTCAGCAAAAACCCAAACGCCTGCGCATCCTGCCAAAGGTGCAGAGGCTGGATATGCTGCTAGCAGCCAGGAAGCTGCAGTAAACAGCCACGTTAGCGGGGGGGCGACACATGTTTCCAAACCCACACAAACCTCAAAAAGACTCTTTGGCTACAGAGGATTTGAGCATCTTACGCGTGGAGCCAACAAGGAGCCGTCTAAAGAGGACCCGGGACAGCGGGGTTTCGATAAAGGAAGGTTCACAATGTCAAACTTGTACCCAGCCTTGTTAGCAAAGTACAGGTTTAGCCAAAGAGAAAAACAGGAAGGTGCACAGAGGGATCCTTCCTTGACTGCTCAAAAACCATTCACTCCAGGATCAAAGGAGAGCCACCTACGGGTTCCTGGAAGTGTAAACGAAAGCAATCCGCACCAAAGACATTTCAACACCTACAGAATTTCCAGGCTCCAAGGATTTGACTCTTCAACACATGAGGGAGCCAAACCTTTGATTCACAAGTCAGATAAGCCAGTCAAAGTCCAGAGGGGTTTGGAGGGATTTTTCCAGACAAACTCGCACATCTGGGGACCGGAAAAGGGCCAGATTCACAGGTGGTACAAAGGAACAGGGGCAGGTGCCGGTGACGTCTCTGCGACAGGTGAGATTAGAAGAGAAGACCCAAAGGTGCCCTCAAAGACCAACGGAAGCACCGAGGCGGGGGAGGAATTTACCCTCGACAGATACAGGAAGAACCGCAAGATCTTCACCTTTTTGACACTTCACCTCAACCAAACCCACCAGGAGTTCAAAGAACAAAACCATCCCAGAATCTCCCCGTGTAATTTCGGAACAGCGGGAAACCAAACAGAGGTAGCAGCCAAGCCAGAACCACCCAGCAAATCCCATCAATCCACACGGACAGATGCCACAAACGCGGCCATTTCAAGGGCGCCTGCTCGGCCCGCCGGGCTGTGGTCCTTCAACTACACCGATGTTCTGGGAAAGGCTTCCTTTAGCGGCGTTGGAGTCACCGTTAAGATGCTAGCTGCTGAGGATGCTCCAGCTATGACCCTGCTGACAGAAACATGAGGCCACTGGACCGAAAACGGAGGCCTTCTGATCTCCTGGAGGTCAACGAACCACCAGGCAATAAAAACTATGAATTATGCAGAAGTTGTGTGATTTTTGGCTGTTTTCAGAAGAGACTGGCAAACTTATCCTGTTTTTATAAACCAAACAGCAATGCAAATGGACTAAATTTCCCTTAAAAGATTCTCACTTTGTTTATTCACTTTTTCGGGAAAGATCAGTATATTAGAGACAGATGTGCGTTAATGTTAAATCATAAGCTTAGCGCTCTAAATGCCGCAGCTGCTTTCTTTATCTGAAATGAGAGTAAACCAAAATGGATTCTGGGAAACGACGACAGATCTTTCCTTTCTGAGTATTTTCTTTTCAAATTAAATGAAGTCGATTTCCTGCGACTGCTTCGGTATAATTTCAAAATCGCGTCTGGCATTGGGAAGCAGATGAGGAGGGAACGCAGGGAATGGTTTAAATCTGGACTGTGGATTATGTAATTACCACTGGCAACACGGCATTTTTATTAAATTACATCCTTTAAGTAGCTCTCGTTGCCTTCTCTTTAACCTTAAGATGTGGAAAAAGCATTTCGAACATTTAGCTCAAAACAGGACATTTAAGCTCACATGAGCCTTTTTTCTTAGCTAAATTTAGCTAAATTGTATTCCCATTCCCTGTGTCCTCATTTTTCAGGCAAGCAGCAGCTTTTCCAGCCTGCTGACACGAATTTTCTGTCTCCTCTTTTAAAGAGGATTCCTGCATGTTGGGATTACAAAGAGTGGAAAAACCTCCCCCCCACATGGAAAAACCATTAATGACAGCGTAAAGGAGGAAATGAAGAAAACAGGTCATTATGCTGTTTTCACCCTATTCATTTAAACCAACTTCAAAACATTTTCTACTGGAATCCCTTCAAATTATGCTAATCCGTCCTGTCAATCAAATCGGGAGTTATTTATACGGCGACCCAAAAACAGTAGTTGCCAGGGAACCAGTAGATGGCGCTCGCGTGCTTTGTGTCCTTTCATCTGTTGTCCTCGCGTGGCGTCCTGGATAATGATGACTACGTATAAAGATGATTGATTTAAGGAATGGTCGCGACTTTAAAATCGAATAAATTAGCTTCGCTCTCACTAACCAAGTTTCTAAGAAGGTTTATGGATTATTTATGAGTTCAAATCAAAGTTTCTGTGTTGGATGCAAGTAAAAAGCATCCTCTAGCTTATAAAATGATTTTATACGCTACCCATTTTATAAATTAGCTTCAATATGAAACACACTGCTGTGCTAAAATGCTAACGACATCTTAGATGATCTGCCTTTAGAGAAGCATCAAAAGAATTAAGTTGCCCTATTTCACGTGAAATAACGAGCTTTTAGTCACATTCATCCTCGTTTTCCACCCAAACACCAGTTCAGAGCCGAAAGGGGCCCCGCGAAGGAGAAAAAGGGCGGGAAAGTTCCAGGGACCTGCCAGTCAACTTCCATCAAATTGCAGGTTGTGCTAATCGGGGCCGCCACCTCCGTCTCTCCGCTGTCACCACCAATCCCCGTGGAAAGTGAGGCCGGCGGCGTTCCCATAGAGCTCAGAGGTATTTAGGTGATGTTTGGAAGCTTCCGCGTGCCGACATGTCGAGGCGCTGGCCTGCCGGCTCCTTCAAAGTTCCCCTCTTTTTGTGCTGCCTTTTGTGTGGCTGAGTGTTCAGTTTCCTGTGTGTGTGTGTGTGTGTTGTTCACTGGCAAAGCGATGCCCCCCCTTCCTGCACTCTGAGGGGAATTCTGTACCATGTGTCTGTGGTTTTCAGGGAGCTTTCAAGGAAAAATAAAGCAGAGGCCTCACGGTCCCCCCCCTCTCCCCCGTCACACCCCCCCTCACTCACCCACACCATTTTTTTTTCGTCCTCTCCGGCTCATCTCATATGCAGCCTTGGAGTAAAGGAAAATCTACAACTGTAGCAAACGTTCACTTAGAAGTGGAGAGAAAGGGTGAGACGGTGCTGATGAGGAGGAGGAGGAGGAGGAGGAGGAGGAGGAGGAGGAAGAAGGGGACGCGTTGGAGAAAGGCTTTTTGTTTGGCTTGAGTACACTGTGAAAAAGAGTGGGTGGTGAGGAAGAGGAAAGCTGGAAATGAATTCATCGGCTGTCGCGTTCGCAGGTCGGGTTACGCCAACTGTCTGATGCACAATTGTTTCATTTCCTCCGCTTTCATGCGGCTAAAATGCAAGATAACGTTCGAGCGTTCGATGCAAAAGTAAACCGGCGCGTACGCACGGAGCCAATACGGGAGGTTGCACGCTAACGTGCCACTTGCCTGAAAGAATGGTGGACCGCACCTTTAAAGCGCCATGAAATTTAAATCTGGAAAGTAACAATATGTCAGAGCTGTTGCTGACATCCCATGGATACGTGTGAGGGAAAGGAAGCACTTTGGCGCTACGGAATTCCGCCTACATCAACATTCCCACATCGGCTGTGGGAGCGAAGGCCATTTTCCGCATCGAGTAGCCAGGGAACTTCCTGTCCTGAGCACTAAAGAGGAAGTTATACAGCACCAAAGACTTCCTGTACAGCTAACATCATGTAGCTACACAGATTGTGCACAGTAGAAGCGTTGATTTGTGACAAATACACCCAAATAAAACTGCTGCTAATGGCTGCTGCTGTTTAGCTAAGCTCGTGTGTACCGAACAGGGAGCCCTAGCCTGTCTCGGATGGTTTTACTGCCTCCTGGTGGCTGTTGTAACCCGCTGGGTTCGTTTAAACTCAGGTTAGCTAGTTGGTAGTTACTATTTGAGGCGACTGTAGAGACGTGGTGCAGCGGAGGGGGACCCGTGTCAGTATTTGTATAAATTTGTCAATGCTAAGCGAGTCAAAACACACTGATTAGCATGCTAATGCTACGAAGCGTGTCCTTCCACGTTGGTAAAAGAGGAGCTTTCTCGGGTGGGCCGGGGTGAGCTGGTTCTCTCGAGCAGTTTATGTTGCTACAGCATCTGTTTTGGTTCTAATCTTCTTTTATGAATTATCAATGGGTTGTCCTTTGGGGAGGGGGGGGGTGAACTGGACCTTTTCAGGTGAGGCTCTGCATATTCCAACAGGTTACCGAGTTAGCTTGCGTTAATAATGCAACGGCAGCCACATGATGATCAGATTGACCCGCGCGCCCGCTCGGCAGGGTGCGTCAGCGAGAGGGCGGTCTCGAACGCCACTTTGTTCACGTCGCCAGCAAGATGTGCGATTAAACCCGGTGGCCGCCCGCCAGCTCTGAGCAGCACTGATCTCATCATCGGGAGTGGCGGCGGGCGCCCAGCTGAAGAGCTTTTGCGGGTGACGCGAGGACGCGCCCGTGCAGATGTTCCGTGAAGACGTTCCGCTGGTTTATGCAGAAACGGGGGAAAAAAAAACGAGGGACAGCGGCAGCACTTTCATGCACCTTTTATGAACATCTCCAAATGAGCTCACAATGAAAGAAGCCATCGGTGTCACGATAACAGAAGCCTTTCGTAAACTAAAAGTACCTTCAAAGCGTGTTGAAAACATCATGAGAACGTCTCTAGGAGACATCACAATCCGCACTTTCTGGGCTGAATCTGGGGCCGGGTCCAGCTCCTCCAGACCAATGCTGCCCGAGCCCGTCTGACAGTCATGTGACCAGGAGCAGACTTCTACGAACACGCGGGGGAACCAGGAGTGGATGGATGCACGTGTCCTTTTTCCTTTGATAATCCTCTGGTCAATGTCATCGGCAAACCCGAAGGTTAAAGCGTACGGCCTTTGCTCCGCCCACATGAGCAGACCGCGGGCGGAGAAATGTCGCAGTCCTCTCTCCGTCCCACGTCTAAGAGATCCTCAAAAGACAAACAAAAGACTTGAGGCCCAGAGGTTGTTTCTCGAGGTGCTGACGGAGGATTTGGCACAAATCGTCCGAGCCGCCCGGTGGCTCCTCCGTAATACAGATAAACGATTTCATTCACAAGTTCTGTACAGTCAAGACAAAAAAAAATATACACAAAAATAGACTTGAGTTTGTTTGTTTTTTTAGATCTTTTAGAGGAGCCCTGTTAGTGCTAGCTGCTGAATCGGGGTGAAGACGGAAACACTGAAAAGGACAGACAGGCACTTGTGTGCTGATGCATAGGAGAGCCAAGCATTTAGCGTACTGTAATTTTATGTTACCCTGATGGGGGGAAAAAAGGCTTAAAATTCTATTTCAGCACACTGAAGGGACCTGGAATCCAATTTTGGTGGCCCTTAACGGCAGCAGAGTCGCCAAGCACCACAAATCTTCTTCTCATTAGCAATGGCGGTTGTTTGCTCGGATCTGGGACTTAGGGATTCCTCCTGCTAGATGCTAACCAACAGAATGAAAATGAGGCAAGACAACATTACGTAAAAACACAAGAGATCCCCTTTAATGCGTACAAAAGGTTATTGTTGCAAAGACAGTAAGCTGACTGCTGCAAAGCTAGCATTAGCAAGGCTATTGATAGGGTCTCTATCCTCTACTGTATGTACCGTAAGATATTTAGCATCCTGAGATGAAGGGGATCAAGTGGGACGTAAATGTCTGCCACTAATAGCACTAATGGGATTGCTTGGCTCCATGTCAGGGGTCCTGTCCTTAGCTGCAGTCAGCAGGAAGCTGAATTTATGCACCAGGCTAATATTTTAATCTGGCCTAGCTAGCTATTAAACTAGCAGCTACAAGTGCCCTTTTTTTGTTTCAACTGTGTGTTTAATACTTTATGGCTCTCTTAAAATGAAGAAAAACAATTTCCACGGTAAAACCAGCACGAGTTATGACGAGAAGAGTGCTAACAGTAGCCGCGCTAACATTTCTCACAGTAGACAAGAAGGCCGGCTAGTTTCTAGCATCACCGCCGTCAATCAGCGGTTGCGAAAATGCTGCATTTGTGTCGCATTGATCGAACATCTGGATCCGAATTTTGAATATTCAAATATTCAACGGTTCCAAAATTTATGGCCAAAGAGCCGCCGACAATAAATATGACGTATTCGGGCAACACGACGAGAACGCAGCAAAAGCAAACGCCTGATTTACGTCTTCTGCTGCTTTATTTCCTTAAAAAGCACAAAAAAAACCCTAAAGTCTCAAAGCTCTTTGTAAAATAGCTACAATCTGAAAGTGAGGCACTTTTTCAACTGATATATAATTATATTCATTTTATAATACACCAAATATCCACTTTTGTATCTGTAATCATCAGACATTTAAAAAAAAACAAAAAACTTTTTGTACCTTTGAATTCGATTGGCTCCCACGCGAGTCAGGAGAGCAGCTCGTTTTTGTTTTAACGACATTATTTGGCACACGTCCCCACAAGATGAAAGCAAAGAACAAAGAAAAATGTACATTATACATCAAAGTGCTTCACGGGGGCGTGTCCAATCCCAGCTCTCCGCCGGATTGGCTGCCGCGCGGTCGCGCCCGATGGTTTCCCGGCGACGCCGCGCTGACATCAGCACTCTGCAAGACAGAAAGCAAGAGGAAACGGTTTGGTTACACACAGGATAAACAACCCGGCAGATAGAGGGCGAAGAAATAAATATTATGACACGTCTACGCGCCGACTCGCTCTTATCGCGTTAATTACGACGCGTGATGTCACCGTTTATCAGCCTGCGCGCATGGCGACCCCAAATCGCGCAAAGCTAAACAATAACAAAGCAAAAAAGAAGGGAAAAAAAAGGGCCGAGGGAAGGAGAACCGCTCGCACAATTGACGGGATTAGCAGGAATGCAGACACGGTAGTGATTCCGGGGCCGGGTCACATGACGCCGGGGCCGCTGGTCGCAGGAACCTGCTGACGTCGGGGGGGGGGCGAGCATAAAGGCCACGATTGTAAAGGGGAAAAATCTTTAGGGCCACGAATCGATCGTTCCAGTTAGCAGAGACAATGGTGCATTTCTCAACGTGACCTTTGACCCTTGACCCCGGCTGGAAACGTGGAGCCGAAACCTGCCGAGTCCTGAATTAGAGACACTTAATGACGACTTTTCCCCGGCGCAAACACAGGAAATGACACCCTGATGGGAGACGATCCCACTTTTATAAGACCCCCCCCCCCCCCACACACACACACACACACACACACACACACACCGGCGGTTTGTCTATTGATCCTTCATTTCCTCACATCTTCCCTCCATCTGCGAGCGAGTCCACGTCAGCGAGGATGACCGCGGCCACGAGAGTGACCCCCCCCCCGACTGTTTGAATTGAGAGGGTCGTCGAGGCTGTCGCCCCCCCCCAGACGGTGTCTGGCCAGTAGCAGCTGGTAATTAGAGGAGTCTGGGTCTTCGGGACGTCTCAGCGGAGAGACGGTGGAAATTGAAAGCTTCCCCGACCGTTTGATCGCCGCCTCTGTTATTTTCCCGCCTCCCCGGAAAAGCACGGAAAAGTGGGCGGAGCCTCGACCTGGTTCGTTTGGCTGCGCCTTCATTTAAGATTACAGTGTGTGAGATTCTGGACCCGTCCCAAACACAATAGCATTAAAGCGGCGCCCTGGGGGGGGGGGGCATAAAAACATGATTCAGGAAGGACTGAAACAATCGTACAAACATGAATTAGAAGTTCAATAAATTATCCTAGTGAAGGAAATCCAGGTGCACGTTTCTTATGAGGGGCACGTTTGGGGGGGGGGGGGGGGGGCATAAATGTGCTGCCGACATAAAGAGCGTTAAAACGTCCCGACGGGTCTGAAGGTGTCGCACTGATCTCGTCTCCTCAAGATCGAGTCGCAAATGTGCGTCTTCCTCTTCCAACTACGGGTTCAGGTGGGACGCTGACTTCCTCCCGACCTTTGACCTGAAGAGCGGAGCGACGTTAAAGCGCCATCGTTGCGTCTGATTCCACCCAGATTCAGGGATCCGACGCTGGCGGCCGCAGCGCCGCGGCTCCCGGGTCGGCTCAACTTCGCCGGGATGCTCAGACGCCGGCGCCTCTGTGAACGCTCGCACCCGACGACCTGCTCGGCCCGCGGAGCCCCACCCAGCGGGTGTCACGCCGGCTTCGAACGGCGGTTCACTCAGTTCGATGATTGCTTATTCATGGCAGCTGCAGTCGGCCGGGTTCACGGCGGGTTGCCGCGACCCAGTTCCACAGCAAACCGGAAGGATCGAAAAAAACATCTGCGAAAGGAGCCGCGAGTCCTCGGCGGAAGCTGGAGAACGATTCGTGAACGGGACTTCGATAAAACGGATCGTGCGGCCCAACGTAAAGAACCAACCACGTCGAACCTGCTCACATTCCGTTGAGATTCATCTTAAATGAGAGGGGACCACATCTGGAGGAGGGGCTTTGTGCACCGTCCGAGCTTTGATCTGCAAATCAAAGGTGCAGCTGCACTTCCTGCTGCGTCAGCTCACCTTTCGCCGCCTGGCACCCGCCCACTCGGTCAATAGCTAACTCATTTATCAAGCGTGATGTAATCGGCGAACTGGAAAAGGTCCATTAAAGCAGCTGGAATCGGACCTTGCTCGATAATTTGAGTTTTTCCTGATAAAAACGGCTAAAATCAAGACGAGCGTTTGGCGCCAAATCCCCTCAAATTAAGCGTCTTGCAACACTCGACTGGGCGGGATTGCGTAACGTCCCGGAAAGCGCCGCATTCCCCGAGACGAAACGTTTTTGCTTCTGTTGCGGCTCTGAACGCAGCACAGTCCGCCTTTATGTCGCGCTGTACATTTCCACGTGCTACAGCGGCGCAACCTGCTCCGCGGGCTGCCGACAGATAAGCGGCGTGTACTCGCACCTCTGCTGCTGTCAATCAGACGACAAGCAAACACAACCAGAAATGTGTGTGTGTGTGTGTGTGTGTGGGGGGGGGGGGTATAGGCGTTGACTGGAAGGCCTTGTTTTGGCCGAGCGGGTGCGTTTCGGCAGGAATGTTCGGGGACAGAAGGAGACTGACGAGAGTCGACCACGTTGGCTGTTCCAGGCAATAATGCTAATCTACCCCTAAAAATCCCCCGTTTCTTAACGTTTTCAGGAATAACTCAGCCAAGGTCCGCGACAGGCTCACTTCCTTCAGTCCCAGGAACAAAACTGAGAACAAACAGGAAGTTGAAGCATGCGTCACCTTCCAAAAGCTCCCGTGGCTAAATTAGCCAGCTAATGAGGCCACCATGTCGTCTAGTAGCTTTCAGGCAGACGCAATCCTGTATCACCCTTTTTTTTTTGGTTGTTTTAATATTTTATGACAGTCTACAGGGTGCAGGTGACCTGTAGTTGAATCTTGATCTACTTCTGAACGGCTGCAGATAAGTTACCGATTAGTTTTATAGTGGCCGTAAACCCATAAAGCATCTCCGAAGGTTCTGCCAGGCCTCATCGCGCAGAAATTAGAGCCAAATTAGGTCGATTCAGGGTCCGACAGCCGCGGATTTACGCCGCAGGAGCAGATATCTCAAACCTTTAGTGGGTTTAAATATACCGATGGTGGCGCGGCGGCGCCTGTGTAACAGAAGCCGGGCCGGCGTCCTGAAACACGGCGTTGGGACGCTGTGTCCCCGGACGGGAGGCCCAGGAGTGACGCCAGCAGAAATGAAATGTTCAGAGTGTTATCTCATTCACTCTCTGTCACAACACACACACACACACACACACACACACACACACACACACACACACACCACACACACACACACACACTCCGGCTGCTGACTCAGTCCACCAGTTTATCTCCATCAGTGTGTTGTTGGTGTTGTTCCACCAGTTCAGCAGCTTTTTGACAGTGTGAATCGCCAGCACACACACACACACACACACAACACACACACACACACACACACTTGACACACTTGTCAGTGGGGGTTTCTGCTTTTCCCAGAATGCCGGTGGCTCTGGCCAGCTCGTGGATGCGCATTGATGAAATGAAACACGAGAATTTGTTGCGCCCTCTTAAAGAGGCATTCAGGTGCCGTTCCAACGGTTGGGTTACAACCATCCCGGGGATGTGATACGGTGAGTTTAATCAGCGTGTCGCTCTAAATCAAACCCTTAAATACCATGTTGCCAATGCTAATGCTAATACTACAACGACGAGGCAATAAGGGCTTGATTTTTGGGAGCAAAAATGGCAACAAGGAAGGCCGGATCATGGAACAACGAGCCATCTCACTGCTTTCGGGGGTAAATATCGAGTCTAATATCAACGCTACAGTTAGCATCATAGCAGTAAGACGCGACTTGATGCTGCTGCCAACAGAAATTCAAACAGCTCGTTGTAAATGCAAATTGTGATGTGATGAAAGTTTAAAAGAAGCTGCACAACAAAGGGATGTTTGTTGAGGACTCGAAAAACTTAAATATAGCGTAAATATACTGTAGCTCGAGCGCACAAACTAAAATACCCGCGACAGAAATGTTCCGGGGCTGCTTGGCGGTGGGTTTGCTGCGCTGGCCCGCGGTGACCCCGGCTGTAACCCCGGTGTCGGGTCTCTAATTCTGTCACCCGCATCCACCTCGCCCACGTCCAGACGTGTTTAAAGCACACAGCGTTTCCTCCCAGCGTTTCCAGGCGGTGTTATTGTTGGCGCCGCTCGCTATCACGGAAAAAAAGAAAAGCGGGTGGCCTGCCAATTTCCTCATCTCCCGGCAACCGCTGACAACAAGAGAGACCGCATTAGCGTCCAAATCTCGGTGGAAAACGCGTCAACAGTAGAGGGATCAAACGCGCAGGAGGGCTAACGCGCGTCTTACGCTCGAACCATGTTAGCGCAACACAACACGGGCTAATTACGCTTAATGTTTTGCATAATTAGCCCGAAGATCAACCAGAATCCGATTTTCTGGCACCTTCTGTTGACAAAAAGAAAGAAATCCTTTAAAACGCGTGTTGGGGGAACGTCTGGGCCGCGCCTCCCGTCTGCCATGTTTCATAACACTAAGCAGAGTCGCAGAGATAAAGTGCGTAATTATTAATAGCCCCTTCATACCACAGCAGCGCTAACGCCCCCAGAAGCTGCGTCTCAGGTTACTCTATTCACTTCAGCGACGCTATGTTTAGGTCCAACATGTGCGGTTTTATATAAGCATGTTTGATGCGTGCGTAGGTGCGTACTGTCGCCGGCAGACGGCCAGACGCTTCTGGGTCGCACCAACTCCTGCGAGACGGTTTCTCAGTCGGAGCGAATGTTTTTTTTGAGTACAGCAGCGCAATGACAGGGCTGCGTGGCCACATGTGCCAGTAAACCCATGTGGATGTAAACACGCTAAAATTAAACCTGAAAGTGCCCACATCAACCTCCCGAGTCTTTACATTACAGAGCAAAACAGAAATAAAGCTAACTGCACGTTAGGGGCGCTTGGCCGACCGTTATTTAAACAGGGGCTGCAGTCTTTGTGCGATTCCCGCCGGTTTTGGCGCACACGGGTCAGCCCGAGTTTGTTCTGCCGAGTAAATGAAAGCCCGTCGGAGTTTGTAAAAAGAGGCCTGGAGCACGAAGACAGGTCGACTGCTGCGTAATTTGTTCTTTTAGCTCAACTTTAGCTTGGCTCGGTTCCGCTTAGCGCCGCGCGGTGCCCAAAAGCTCGCCACCGTCTACTGAAATACCCCGTTTAACGAGCAAAATATCCTGGCTAACACCGATATTAGCCCGCAAAAATAGCAAAAACAGCCAAACCGACCGCGCGGCTGCTAAAGTGACGTCCATCCTACTGGTTTGCGGGTGCCAGGCATGACTCAGCACACCACAAACCATTAAGAACCGAGCATTTATTTAAGTGGAGCAGCCAGACGGTGAGGAGACGGCGGAAGCCGGACAAGCCCATGATGTCATCTTACAGACGGAGGTCTGTAACCGTTCACGTTTCCTCGCACGCCGACGCGTGTGCTGTTTTGGAAAAAGCGGCGCTCCATATTCACACCTCCGACGCCGTCACGGGACGTGCGCTTAACGAAACCGGCGGCATGAATACAAACAGTTTCCTTAATGGTCATTGAAACGGGCGACACGCAATCCCCGTTTGTTCGCCGTCTGTCCTCCTCTCTTTGAGGCTGGGAAAGGGGTGGTTGCTAACGGTTTTTAAAAAAAACAGAAGAAGAAGAGCAGATTGATGCTAATCTGCGAATCAATCTTGGATGGCTCACAGGGTAGAACACCCGCGGCCATCAGAAAACCACTTAAGGACCAGAGCGCGTGTACTTTAGCGTTAGACCCTGGATGGAGCCAGAAGCTGTTAGCTCCCCCCTGGCTGGTTGTGGCGCTGACGCGAAGGTGAGACGGCGCTCTAAAGGTTAACGACCGTTCTGGGGCCAATAATGGCAGCGGTGAGCAAACACGCTCCTTCATTCGATCTGCTCTGATGGGTTACATAAGGTGCGCCGGGGATGGGGGGGCTGTTTGTTCTTACCCTCATTTAGGCGGAA
This sequence comes from Takifugu flavidus, assembly GCF_003711565.1. Taxonomy (NCBI): domain Eukaryota; kingdom Metazoa; phylum Chordata; class Actinopteri; order Tetraodontiformes; family Tetraodontidae; genus Takifugu; species Takifugu flavidus. Next base: position 1,160,153 of record NC_079522.1, read on the forward strand.
GGAGAATCTATGTTTTTGTTGTCCGGCCGGCGCGGCGGGACTGGAAAATGTTCTTTTGCTCGTCTGAAATCAAATTCTTGACTCCTGGACAATTTGGCTTCCTGATCACATCGAGCAGAGCTGCAGAGAGCGTGGTCCCCGGTCGATACGCCAGGATTAGGTAACTGCAGTGTGTGTGTGTGTGTGTGTGTGTGTGTTGCCTATAGTTCCCCTCCAGGCAGCTGGAGTTGAGCAATCCATATGAAGTCAAAGACGGCCCCACCGCTCCTCAGATCTGCTCTCCAACGTGAAACGGCTCTTCATTCCTTACAGATGTCAAATGCTACAGAAAGAGCTAAAACTACAAATAAAAACATTCAGGTTTCCGCTTATTTCTTCAACGTTTTCAAAAGAAAATTAAAAAAAAAACAAACCCAGTAAGTTATGACGGTTGTAAACTCAAAACCTTTGACCTTCGACCTTCATTTCAGGCAATTGTGAACATCTGCAACAAACTTTCCTGGTTTTACTTCCAGCCGTAAAAGCTACTTCCACTTGCAGCTAAATGAATAAACCTTTAGCGTTGTTAGCGACGAAGCTCTGTTCTAATTGTTTAAGCGGAGCAATAAAGTTGTTGACTTTAGCATTAGCGAGAAAGGTGTTGACAGTAAACAGTCAAAGCAAAAACTTACTGGGACTGGGGGTTATTAGCATGTATGATTGCTTTTGTAGCAAAGATGCTAATGCTGATCCTGAGCACGACTAAATGAGAGCTACTTCGTTCCAGATTATTTTTCATTTATTTAAATCATTTCCGCATTTCTACTGTTTGGATATTAGCATTTCCAGATTTTAGCTTCCTACTCTTTTGCTCTGTTTAGCCCACTACCGTGCTACTAACTTCCAGTCCAAGTCGTAACGTGATCAATTCTCAAAATCACGGTAAAATGAGCTAAAATAAATCTCTAAACCGACCCAACCAATGCTATTTAGCCTCTCGTTCACCACCAGCTGTCCGGCCTAAAAGAGCTTAAATCAAACTGTCTGGTCAGAGCAGGTCTTGCTGGGAAAACGAGGATTAGACGGCAGCTCCTCTGAGAATAACTTGACCTCCTCAGCAGGAGCCTTAAACTGGGTTCTCAACTTGCTGTCACCTTCAGCACTTTTGACTGACCCCGGGATCAACTCTGACCCTTCCACCTGATCCACCTGATCCAACCGGCACACACGTGTGTGTGTGTACACACCCGCAAACGCGCCATTCAAACAAACATGGCAGAAGTGCTCGCCTCCCGCTCTGCGAGAAGTGGCTCGTTAGCAGACAGTAATCAGCTTAATGCTCCCCTACGCCCATGGGCGCTAAGCTCTTTACAGACAGACCCGGTTAGACAAGCGGCAGCCGGGTGACGCCGAGGCCCCGGAGGGAGAGAGAGAGAGAGAAAAAAAAACACCCTGTGGAACCCAGTCAACTGGGGCAGGATTTATATAGGAGGACAAGAGCCAGGGATAGTGAGAAAGAAAAAAAGAAAAGCTCAAAACTTTTCCTCGAAGAGCGAGGAAGGAGGGAGGGGGCGAAGTGGACAAATAAGGAGGAGAGTGTGTGAAAAGAGGGAAACACTCCCTCCTCCTGCTGTGGCCTCGGTAACCCTGGAGAGCTGGTGGGAGGCTCCTCCGCTCTTTCACACAGCGCTCAAAGCTGTCCGGGCCCGGGATACATCCCATACCGCAGCAGACAATCGGCACTGTGTGTCCAGGATGGGGCTCGTACGGGAGGCGGGCCCGCGGCCAAGCTAGTACACCCAGGGGTTACCCAAGCCGTGGCGCTAACAGCCGATACAAACACTCAACATGCCATACAGGCGATTTACGAGGCACCTAAAGGGAAAATAAATAAATCTGCCGGCGTTTCCTATCTTCAGACTGAAGGAATCGCTTTGTTCCGTCAGGTTAAAAGAAAGAAAGTGTTGATCGTTGCGAGCACCAAACGTAGCTTCATTCTATTGAGCAACAATGAGGCCGCGTATGACGGACAAAACAAATCGTTTGTAAATACGAGCGACAAAGATCTCTCTCTCACGAAGAAAAGAGGCCTTTCCGTCCGCACGCTAACCTCCGGAGGGTCACGCACGCCTGCATTGCAAATAAAATTCCCATTGAAACCTGCCGCTAGCATACAACAGCCACCCGGCACTGTTTACACACTCAATTATAACATTTTTCTTTAACGTGCGCAAAAAAAAAAACACATTTACGAAGTCTTCGCTTCTTTGAGGGACGAACAAAAGCGTCAATCTTCTTTGCTAAGCGCATGTGACAAAAGGAGTCAATAAGAGCCACAATCAACGCGGAAAAAAGAAATAAATCATTCATTCCAGCCAAGCCGGGGCCGAGAAAACCTGTCGGCTTGGACCCCCCCCCACAAACCCGCCCCCTTTCCTCGCCGGCACACCTGTGGCGTGACGCACTTGTCGTCCACCAAAACCCACTCTACTTTCATTCATTCCTTCATTCAAAGCAGCTGGGGGGGGGATAAAAGAGAAAAGAGAGGAAGAGGAGGGGAAAGTGCTTTGTTTAATGCCGCATTAGCGACTGAGCTTGGACAAACGAGGCGGGCGGCGTGCGCGTCTCTGCGTCTGTGGTGGCGCCGGCGAAGGTCACCGGCGCCGTGAGTTGAGGAGCTTTTGGCTGATCCCGTCTTTCTTGGAGGTGATCATCTCGGCTGAGCCGCCTCAGGTTTTTCTATTTCGGAGCAAAGCTGCCGCGACACTCGGGATTCTAACCCGCGTAAGCGGGCGTTTATCCGAAAACATGCCCAGGTGGGCTTCCTTCGACAGGTCCAATGGCTCAGCTCCACGACACACACATATTTCGTCTGCCCGGCGGCGCCTCTTTGACCGGCCGAGCTGCCAGGACAATTCATTCCGCCGCCACCGGACTCTTGGATGTGAGCGCCTCATGCATGGGAATGAGGCACCGCCGAGTCAAAACATGACTGAGCCATTAGCCGAGGTTTTACTACCTAATTACCGTTGGCTGGGTCGGGCAACGCACCAGCAACACACACCAGCTGAAGAGCGCTTGGACGCAAAGCCCTCGAGCAAGGCGCTTAGACAGACGCGGGGCAGCAGAGGGGATTTGTGGGGCGAAAAAATAAACCTCGTACGACAGCTTCTGACACGTCTCGTTAGTGATTCCCGGCGTGCAATCGTGACGTCACCAGCTCGCCGTCTAAAAACGCCCCCCTAAGCTCTGAAAGTAACGTGGGCTTCTTTGCTAACCCCCCCGGGGGCTTGAGTATCAAACCAGCAAATAAATGCATTTCTACGAAGAAAACGCCGTTAGCACGTTATCTTTAGCCACGCGCTACCTTGTCACCAAACACGTCCACTGTGGACGATGCCAGGACTGAAAGCACCCGTGACGCGTTTCTCCCGCCTTGACCTCGCCGTCAAACGTCACAACCACGCAGTTTCCCGACAATATCAAACCCAGGCGAGCGCCTCGGGAGGGGGGGACGCGACGGCGTGGTCCGGTCAAGGTCGTGGGAAGACGGTGCGACTGAAAACAGAGACAGGTGGGCGAAGGCGGCGCGTCAAAAAGGAGACACAAGGCAGATAAGACGTCAGAGTTTAATTCAACGGCCATCGCCAGGGAAACGGGCACGTGACGTGCGCTTTTCATTTACTCTGTTATCTCCTCAAAATAACAGCCCATAATCGCGCCGCTTCCTGGACACATTCAGCTATTTTGGTCCGAACCAAAACCGAGGTGGCGGGGGGGGGGGGGGGCGGGAGCTGGATCAAATAGAACCGGTTTATTAGTGGTGTAGTGATCCTGGAACAGTCCAACCGAGTCCCCATGGGGGAGGGGTTGGGGGGGGGTTGAGGAGGGGTCAGTAAACTGAAGCATTTCAAGACGCCCTTTATCGAGGTCGAGTGGGCCGCTCCGAGGAGCTGAAAGGTGCGTTTTTTATAGTCTCCCTGTGCGTCCGGACCCGATTGTCCTTCGAGCTCCACTGTTTGAGTCCTTATGAAAAAGCCTTTTGATATCAGCTGAAACGAGGCAAACAGCACCGAAGGCAAACACGCCGGGTCAACAATCTGCCCCAGCGTCTGAAAATTTCCCCGTTGTAAAACCACGCAGTGCGATCAAGGCCGGGCGAGTCCTGACGTTGGTCCGCTCTGGAAGTCCTGAAGTCCCAGGACCGGAGCGCTCTGATTGACGTGGGTCGGGTTTTAAATTCACAAACAGGGGGGAGAGAAAAGAACTGAAGTGAATGGTTTTACATTCCACACAGATGAATTCACCTGTTGACTTCTGCAACGGAGCGTAAATCCGCCGCACTAGACTTCGTCCTCTGATAACATCAACGGGCCGCCGGTGTTTTCACATCCGACAAGCTGTGAAACGCTCAAACCGGGCTCGCTTCCTTCACCTGACCGAACACGCCCGCGGAGGCGCAGCCGCTCACCGGCTCCTATCAAAGGCAAACGATTAAGCGCCTTTCTGCTTATCCAAACAGCCATTTAGAGATGAACTGAAGGCTTGAGCCAAAAACCAGTAGCGGGGGAAACCTTGAAAAAAGGCTAGCGGCTAGCATCTGTTTTCCAGGTCCTGTTAGCCCGTTTCTCAATGTAGCCCTTGATGTGTCCACAAAGAGGTCCGTGGTGCCGCTGCCAGGCCTGCACAGACAGTCCTCTATTTTTAAAGCCCACATGAAACAGACGGCAGGGTTCCATTTGCTCCCACGTATTTATGAATTTCCTGGGACGCGGCGGGCTGAAAAAAGACACGGCGGTTTGCGTAGCTAGCATCTGTCATGTAGCGTTTTTCCTTTTTTTTTTGTCTGGACATACAATACACCCACAGAGTTTAAAGAATGTGCTAGCGTCGCGTTTCGCGTGTGTCGGTGAGAGCTGCAGCGCTGTGGGCGCAGGGAGATGACCTCATCGCCAGGGTCGGCGAGGTCAACGGCGAAAACCCGTCAGCCCTTAAGCGTCCACGAACGGAATCCGGAGAGAAAAGCCACACCGAGGTCCCGAAGAAATCACCTGAGGTGGCCGAGCACGTTTGAGGAGGGACGGCGCCAGGCCACTCGCTGCGCTAGCGTAGCCGCGGATTGGCGTGCGTCTCCCGCTGGCGGCGAATCAGCTGCTGCGAACCGGCTATTGGAGGACTTTGTTATGCACATAAACGCAAGGCTGCGACCGCGTTAGGGATTATGTAACCATAAAATGCCTCCGGATGCACGGCCCAGCTGGCTGCTCTACATTTGAAATTTTAACCCCTCGAAAGGGGGGAACAAAAAAAAAAAAAGGAACTGAAATTACTGAGACACGCGGTTGCGTTTCCCTCGTCCACGTTGTGCCACCGCGCCGAGGCGAAGCGTAGCGGCGAGGACAACGGATAAACCTGGGAGTGCAGGCACATGCGCGGGCCTGGAGCCTCACCCCCACGGGGGGGGTCGAGTCCCCGCCACGTGTTGGCGCTTTACATAACACTACTACTGCCCCGGATTACACAGCGAGAGGAGCGACGTGCACGGAGGGCTGGTGCAGAAATGCCACTTATTCCAGCTCCAAATCTCAAACGCTCTTTGTTGACAGGAACAGAATGTGAATTTTGCTCCGGCGTTATCATTTATTGCATTTATTAGCCAATAATACGGGCACGATTGCCGTCATCGCCGGGGCGAGAACATCTGTGCGCCTTGATAAGACCTGCATCACAAACCGGCTGCATGTGATTCCAGAACGTTCCGCTGTTAATCCGTGTTTACCTCCTCCTGGCCCGCAGGAGGCTCAGGACGAGGCGCGAATGTGCCGCCTGAGCGCCAACTGGGCCGAGGCGCTACGGCGAAGCGCCTTGTGTCATTTTTATTGACGCCGTTTTTTAAATTCCAACACAGACGATTTGCAGAAATTTCTGAAAAATTAAATGAAAGTGCGCACTTTTTCCTGGCCCAAAACTTTCCAAAACTTCCAAAAATCCACCTGGAAAACAGCAGCTTCAGACACAGGACATGACATCAGTAAAGGCTGAGCCAATTGATCAGCTACGCATGCCCCCCCCCAATTAGACGGCAGTAAACAAATGTAACCCCCCCCCCCGCGCTGTAAACAACAACAATGTTCGTGTGATTAGGAAATTAACGGAAGCAAAACAGAAACTAAGGACTTGAACGCACCTCCAGATTGAATCCAAATTTCCGCCGGTCAAACGGAGGAATTTTAACAGGCTGCAGGTTATTTTGGGCCCGACACGCTGGTTGGACTCCAGATGTTAAAGGAAGAAAGTTTGGGGACAGCTGGAAGCCCGGATAATAAAAGTTTCTCACGTGGTTTTCCTGGAGGAGACACAGGAAGCTGCCGCGGATCTAATATTAATTAAGGATTTATCCTGAAAAAACCCCCGGACGCTTCGTAAAAGGAACATTTCGCCCGATCCCGAAGGCCGCACTTGCTCCACACACACACTCACAATTACTGGCGCTCACACTTTGGCTGAACCTGAGCGCTCGTTAAACACCAACGCAGACGCGTTTTCTGCGTCAAGACACTTAAAATATTCACCGCGAGCCGAGAAACCGCGGCTTCAGATATTAAAAAAAGATGTTATTCTGAGGGAAACTGCTCGCCCCGCTATTATCTAATTCATGAAGATATTTTTAAATATTACATAAGCAGTCTCGGGTCGGACGGTTGCTGGCACACGACCCGATACGGCTGTTCGGTTTCAGCCCTCCGGCCCCAAGACGCTCTCTTCCTACACAAACCGTGGGGGGGGGGGGAATCCCTGTAATTACAGATCGGATCAGAACTCTCAAAAAAGCAGCAGCAGCCACAAAGACAAGATAATGAATCGCTTCTGAACGGTTCCGTTTACGCCTGACTGGCTGTCGGGGACTCTGCACTTTCTCCTTTCGGGCGCCGCCCGCCGGCACAAATGGCGTTCTTCGTGTTGCCGTACAGGCATCTATTTTGGGCGCCTCTGTAAAAACGGCGAGATGTGTAATCAGCAAAGAGGAAGAGGTTGGCTGAGAAATGTTGCGCGTGGTGGACAAAAGAGGGAGGGAGGGAATTTGAAAAATCTATCGGACGTTAAAGACGGCGAAAAAGACAATTAGTCGAGTTCAAAACGGAGGAAACTCGGCGAGAAGGCGAGAAACGAAGGGGGGGGAATGGTGGGCAGAAAGCCCCCAAATTACCAACTGCAAGAGAAAAGAGTTTGGGGAGAGTCGGCCGGTCTTGGGGGTTTGGCGCTGCTGAGGTCCGCGGGCCCACCGCGGCGAAAACACTCAAACAAAAGGATCATTTATTGGAGGAGGAAAGGAGGGGAGGCGGGATGGAGGGATGAAAGGAGGGGGAACACTGTACAGAGGCATTTGAGAGCTGTGTGAGCGAAACACTGGCCCCCATCTCAACATTCACAGCCAATGTGTAACATTCCCCCCCACGCCGCCCCGCTGACATACTCAGGAGCCGCGGCCCATGTGCTCCCGCTGCGGCGGCCTGCGCGCGCCCGACAACCCGGCCTCTGTTTTCTCGTAAAACCAACACGGCGACGTATGTATTCAGGCTTCGTGTCCACGTGTGGAATGTATGAAAGCCGACCGCTGAGCCTGGCGGCGCTCGCCCGGAGCCCGGCGCCGCGGCTACGACATGTTCGGTCCAGGTCCGAAACAATGAGCTATACACGTCCTGTGGAGGTCGCAGACAGGGATCGGCATGAGAAGCGACAGGGTGTTTTACTGATGTATAACCCCCCCCCCCCTTCTAAGCCCGACAGGCTGCTCTCGTCCAAACGGTGGCTCACAGAGTCCCTCTGTGATGAAATGTCTCATAGTGACCTAATTGAGGCATTGTTTGGAAGCGGCGTTCCACCGCGGACACAAAATTGGCCCACACAGCCGGGGAAGAAATGTAAATACAATCTGAATCCAGCGCACGCCCCCGTTGACCCCCGAGCCTCCCGAATAGACGCTGCAGCTCCGGCAAACCTGCGGATGGCCACGTGTGAAAAGGGTATTTAACCCCGTTAAAGGGAAAAGAATTCAATTCATAACCATTTTACAGGCAGAACTACAAACCTGGCAACCGCTGTCCAGCGCTTGTAAACTCCCCTTTATAAAGTGGAATGTCTCCGGAAACATGAATAAAAAGCTTAAAATCTGGAAGTAATGGAGGGATCAACCTCCGGGGCTTTCGTCTACAAACACCAGTTTTACAGTGGAACAAGTTGTTGGAGGGGTTTTTTTAAACGTGAGGCTTCAACGGCGAGTCTGAATGGTTTCCTTTGCTAAAAGTAGCACCGCTGTGAGATGTTTGTGACCGCGGGAAAAAAAAGGACTGGTTTTTTTCTTTTTGGCAACACACTTGCCTTTAGGGTTCCACTCCAGATGTGGAAATCTGTTTATGATTTATCATAACTGTGAATGGGAGATTATATAGTTGGATATATAAGAGGAGGAAGGTTGTAGCCTCTAATCTGAGGTCAGGAGAGGGTCCATCTGAGCACCGATGCAGAGGAACAGCAACCGCCGCTCTTACCTTTTCCCTCCTTGTTGCCGTTCTGATGCGTCCGCAGCTCCTCCGATTTGTAGAAGTCGATGCTGGCGTAAGTGTTGAGGCTGGAGCTGCTGCTGCTGCTGCTGCTCCCTACGGCCCCGCTCAGCCCTCCGACCACAGGGCCTCCGCCCAGCACGGAGAACAGGCGTGAGGCGGCCTGCAAACCCGCGGATCCATCCAGGTCCAAGTGGGGGCATTCCTTGCTGGCCAAATCCAAGTCTATGTAGTTGAGGCCCTGCTCAGTAGAAGGTGTCTGGGTGTTGGCAGGCGAGGGCTGCTGCCCGGGGAGGGTGAACTGGGGGGGGTTATCAGTCACAGCACCATTCCCCCACAGCATGCTTTCAAAGCCCAGTCGGCGGGACACGGGTTGGGTGTGTTCTGGAAAGAGGGACACGGTGGACGAGGACGTAGTGCTGGAGGCGGAGCTCGAAGGTGCGGCGAGAAAGGTTTCCGAACAGTGTCTTCTTCTCCCTTGGGGATCGGCTCGAATGACTTTTGCTCCGTGGTCCGGATTAGGACCGGATTTGGGTAGGGGGAAGTCCAGACCCCGAGACAGTGTTGGAGCAGAAGGATCAGTCCTGGTGGGAGAAGGGGCCTTGGGGGACACGCTTGAGGACGACCTCGGGACGGGGTCCGTGTTCATGCTGAAGGCCATCTCGGTGTAGTCTCCAGAAGATGGCGGGGATTCAGACTCGGTCACCGAAGGGACATTTTCTTTGATTTTCCTAAGTGGGGGCTCGGCCATTGGGGCCCCTTCCTCGCCAAGGCCGGAAGTTGCCTCTTCATGGGCTTTGGGGGCATGAGCAAGAGTTGGGGGCGTGGGAGGGGTATGGAAAGCGGGGAAAACTAGTGGATTGTGAGAAACAGGTGAAGGGGAAGGAGAAGGACCCAAGTCCATGTTGACATACTCAGAGACAGCTGGGGGGGTGATGGGGGCAGAAGGGCTACGGGAAAGAGGCATAAGATTTCCCAAGCAAGAAGTTGGCCTGTGTTGGGAATGTTTGCTGCCTGAGCTATGAGGAAATGATAGCCCGTGCCTAAGACCCCTGCTGCACCCTCCGCCTACACCCGCCTGACTCCACTTCTCCCCCTTAAACTCAATGCTTACATATTCCCCAGGGCTCTTGGGCTCGGGGGGTAGGGGATTCTCACGAACCCTCGGCAGGGTGTTAGCCTTAGATACATCAACAAACAGACTCACTGGTCTTGTTTTACTGTGGTTACTTTGCTTTGACAATCCTCCGGATCCCCGCCTTTGCTGGGGCTTACTAGCATCTTTGGACGGAGTTCCCCCAGGTACGGTACCTCCCCCTGCCTCGTTTTCTCCCAGGCTCTCGCTGCTGGCCGAGCTGGACGAATAAGACGAGGAGGAGAATGAGAGGTGTCGCCCAACCATTGAAGTAACCGTAACTTGTTGCTCCTGATGCACGCTCATAGAGCGACCGCCCCCCATCCCCCTGCTAAAACTCCCGTTGTGCCTTCTGCCTCGACCGGGACCGTCGTCAAAATGTCCGGTCGTGGGGTTGTGCTTGTAAGACCGAGGAAGAGAATAATAAGAATAAACCATCTTGGGGGCTTGTTGCTGAGAATTGGTCTCTGAATGACTAGTGTGCTCGGGGGGCGGGGGGCTGCCATTAACGGAACGGGCGCTGATTGGAGACATATTCATATAGTCGCTCCCCGCTCGGCTATCGGCACTGCCGCTGCCCACCCAGGCCCCTCCAGAGAGGCTCGCCCGCTGGTCTGGGGAGCAGCTGCTGTTGGGGGACATTATCATGTAGCCATCGGAGGTTAGTGGGGGTCGGATCTGCTGCGGAGGGGACACGCTGTTGTTCGGGGTCATGGCCATGTAATCGTCAGCAGGTTTGGAATCAGAGTCTGGAACAGAGACGGCCAATGACTGGGCCAAGGACACCGGACTCTGAGTAACTCCGGGCAGCATTGACATGTAGCCATTGTCCACGCCTAAATCTCCACCGCCGCCTGGAACTCCAGTGGCGTCGGCTTTCAATTCACCCGCCACATCGAAGTACCCCCCTCCCGCGCCCCCTGAGCCGGTGCTCAGGGGGCATTCCCTCTGTGAGGAGGAGGCGGCGGACGTAAAAGACTCATGGCTGGTGTTCCTGGACATGATGGCATAATCAGCCGAATCTTCGTCAGCGGGCTCCTCGGCTCTACGCTGACGCGGGGCCAACCTCTCGAGTGCCATCGGAGGTAACGAGGCCCGTTTGCTCAGCAACCTACGCTCAGCTTCAGATTCGCGGCTGGAGGAGCGGCGTACCATTCTCCTGCTCTGGGGGTGGGAGCCGTACGTCGGCGTAGCCGGTGCTGGCGATGCCCCGTGATTGCTGACACCCCCTTCGATGCTATTCCTACGCTGTCCCATCAGGATATAGTTGGCTCCCTCTTCACCAAGGGACTGGCTGCTCATGCTACCAACAGAGCTTCCAGGAAGGCTTGGGGAGGGGAGGAGCGTGTGGTCCCCAGGACTCGAGCCGTATTCATCAGAGGAACCATAGTCACTGGGTGAGCCTGAAATTGATGTATGATGGGATGGAATGCGGCTGTAGGCTCCAGAGGGACCACTTGTAGCAGAGGATGTTATGCCACCGAACTCTGAGCCGTGGCCAGAGCTGGAAGACAGGCTCGGGGCCGGTGAGGGTGCCGGGGTGGAAATAGACCGCATCAGACCAAGAGGCGTTTTCGTAGTCGTCGTAGGCGCCGAACGAGCCGACTTTGACCTGAGAATTGGGGTCGTGGAACAGGCCCCGTTGGACGATGGGCTGGAGCACGGTCCTTGTAGCGGTGTGGTCCCGATCATGCCTTCTTCAACTTTTGCCCCATCGCTGGCGGTGCGGGATCTCGGGAAGCTATGTCGCGGCGTTGGGGAGGCACTGGCACTGCTGACCCCCACGCTGCCGTTCGCTCCTCCGGGAGGCTCGGTCCGAGGTCGACGCGTGAATCCCACCTGGCTGGGAGGAGGGTTTGGGTGATGGCGGCGCGAGGGGACGCTGATGGGGTTAGAAGCTGTGGCCCCTCCCCCGGGGCCTGAATTCGACTGAGACTTGCTGCGTTGGCGGAACTCCTCACTCAGGGCCTTCATAGCTTCTAGCAACGTTTCGTGCATGTTCTGGGCCACCACTGAATCATCCACCTAAAACAGAGCATCAAAACTAAACACGGCAACTCTTGGCGTCTTATATTGCGAGTTGCGTCGATCCGTGTGATATATGTTTGACAGATTTAACAAAAAGATTTTAAGAAACACGCCGGTGTCTCCGCTAACCTTTAATTTCACTCCTACTTTTCATCGGTAGGCATTTTGATGATTACAGGCCACTTAATGTATATTTGAGACAGGCGGGTGCGACTCCCCCCCCATAAAGGGGAATGTAGATTATAGGCTCACCTGCATCCAGAACTCGCCCGGGCCTGTCACAGCAGAGCGCCCGACCTCCACAAAGAAGAAGTTTTCTGAATGCCCACAGCGGCGGACGTTCATTAGCTGGAGCACCACGGCTGCGGCATCGGAGTTGAGTTTCACAAAGTTGACGGTCTTCTCGGTCAGGCAGAGGCGGTAGACCCCCACCAAATTCTTGGCTTGACCCAGACCTTTGGGCCAAACCTTCACCTGCCAGACCTCTTTAAACGCGGGTCCGGGGTTTGGCACTCCATAGTCTCCCAAAGCTCCGCCCTCGGTGGGGTTCTTACCTGCAGAGAGACAGAAATCAAAGGTAATTCAGGTATATTACGTAGGAGTGTTTATGGAGAGGCACTGACACAGCAAAGTACCGATACGACCTTGAAACATCAGCAAACGTCAGGTGGGGCAACCACTATTTACAAGTGAGCGGGTGGTAAACATCTTTACAGCGCGAGTTCTGCTGATATCGAGCATTTTGCAGATTCTTGAGAGAGATCTGCATGCATCGTTAGCTTGAGAGCGGCTCTCGGTACCTGCAGGCTCCGTGACCTCATACCTGGGAGCCCATTCATCACCGACGCCAGGACACCTCTGACGCACACCAGCGAATCCACCACTGCGGAAAAGTGAGGCTGTTGACAACTAAAGCAGCGCTCCAAATCGATGACAATGACAAAAAAAATGCAACTGTTGCGGAAAGCGTTCCCATTTCCCTCAGAAGGGAATGTTCTTCATACGTGAAAGCCTCCGAAACTCTCCTGGAAAGCTGCTCTATTGACAATTGAGTGGTTCTTGAAACTAATAAAACCCCAGTGTCTGTTAGTGGGAGGACAGGGACTTCATTCATCCTTTGTGTTAGGTGTTCTGCATTGAGGGGGGGGGGGGGAATTAGGGAGGTGAGGAAAAGCAGAAGAGAAAGCTCTGTGTGAGCTGGCAGAGACAACACAAAAGGCAAAGGACTCACTTAACCGCAGCATCTGACCCCTTGTTTAGTGTTTTAAGCCACTGAATTGTTCACAGGTCTGGAGCAGGAAATGTGCTCATCAGCCCAAAGAACGACCTGGGGTTTATACGAACCCGCCGCGGCCGTTATCCACACGGCCTCCGTAGCACAGACTTACCTCTGAACTCCTTCACTTCCAGCCGCAAGGGACCACACATCTGCACGGTTTTAGGAGCACAATGGCGTGACTCATCATTTCAGGGTGGATTCAATTATTGGTTAAATAGAACCACCCTGAAATCCTTAAACAAAACTGTTTTCCACTCAAGTACCACTTTTCCAAAGCCTCTTTTACACAAATATTTGAAGATGAGCCTGTTCCTCTGTTGCGACTTGCATGTCCGGAGGTCACAAGCCGAGGCACCACCGGCGAGATGGTGGCACCCGACCAACAGTCTGTTTAAAGGGGTGAGCTACGGGGCGGAAGGGGACGCGAGTGAGAGCTGTTGTTATCCGGCTCTTAGCAGCTAGCAACAACATTTAGGGCCCTTGGTGTGTTTTTCCATCCAGTGCGACTTGAAAAAAACTGATAAAAATCTCAGCGCAGCGTGTGGCAGCATCATGGCGCTGTGTTATTTAGCCCGACTAAAAAAAACAACATAAAAACACGCCGCTAACTGCGGTATTACGAAGCCATCGCCGCCTGGAGAGGCTTTAGAGCCCGCCTCAAATTGCCAGGTTACGTGTGTCCGAGCATGAAAACGTGCAATCTGCAACACGTAATTAATCAGCGTCACGTCTGCAGAACCCCCCCCCCCCACACACCCCCCCACGGATGAGGTTCACCTGTTCCTCTCAGAGCAACAGGAAGCTCTTTGTGCACTCGTGGAGGATCTTGTGCACCTGCTTTATTAAAACACTCGCATCTGGTGTATTTGAGGATTGACACGACATCTGGACGGGCGAATTCAATGGTTTCCCGCTTAAAGCGACGACTGGAGCCCAGCCAGACAACAGCGCACGTGATCGTGCGTCCTCAGTGGGGGACGCCACAGCTGATGTCCAGTAATGACAAACGCTTTCCCAGATCTGGGAAGGCCGAAGGTTTTGTCTTGTGACTGCGGGGGAAAAAAAAGAGAAAAACGTCTGACGCGCCTCCTTCCAGACCCAGAAGAGATGTTTTGTCGAACGCCACGGAGGCTGCGGCGCGGCGGCCGCGTGCACGCGGAGGCTCCCGCCCCTCCTGGCTTGATGACTCACTCAAGGCCACACATGGCCGCGGCGTGCGCCGCGCTGGAGAAGCGCTGTGCGACAGCGCGAAAGAGTTTGCATCATTTGTTTGGATCCACAACGGGACAGCACCATTCTGGGAGTTTTCAAATGCTAAAGTAGCCCTTATTGACAAAACATGACCTCATCAAAAGCTAATCACTTCCTGTCGCGTTGACCCCAGCACCAGTTGGCTGGACGATGGGAAGTTGCCAAAAAAATTAGGCTAACTAAAATTTGGCACACTGTAAAAAGAAGAAGTTTACGTCAACGGAGAACTATAAAATCGTGTAGTGATATTTCAGCTCGAACTGCTGCGGCGCCGTGAGGGCGGAGCCAAGACAAGCGCCTACTTTTCTTTAAGATCCAGCGTTTAACTCCGTCCTTACTGTCCCTCTTTCACGAGCTTTAACATCACAAGACTGGGAGTTATTAGCGCAGTAAAGCCTCGCTTGTGCCCTCTAAATATCACACAAACACCCCCTTTTACTCCCAAGCTTCGCTCCAACATCATAGAACGTCCATTCATGGCTACATAAAGCTACAGCATGTGAACATCTGCATGCAGCCGCCCTTTCCCCACTCATTTGTTGCAATATTCCAGTGAATAAAGTCCTCTTTTTTTTATGTTGACAGGGTTATCGGTCGGTCATGATGAAGAATCAGAAGAACGTCGAGAACGTCCTTCAGCAGTGTGTGTGTGTGTGTGTGTGTGGGGGGGGGGGGTGCAAAACAGACCCGGAGACAAAAACATTCGCGTCCCGCTTCCTCCGTGAATAAGGGCGATGCGTGCAGAGAAAAAACATCAAGCTAACCTTGACCCAACCTTGTTTACGCAGGGGTTCTGACGAGGCGACTGCTTTCAAGTTTCCGCATATTTTTGCCACCTGAAAATAACCCGCGCCGGCCTACTGACGCACCGGCTTCGATCCTCACATGAAACTTTAATTCTTGCGTGCGCGTCCGGGGAACTGCGACCCAACGTGACCAACACTGCCGTCTATTCATGCAGATTTATTTGCCGTGCTCAGCTGCCTCCCTCGAGAATGCGGACTGTACATAAAGAGGCCATAATCTAACCCCATTTTCACAAACTGGGTCCTTAAATATGATTTACATGCATGCAGGCGACGCCGTGTCTCCCTGGCCTGGCCGACGCCTTTGAGGGGTGGGCGCCTGAAATGTGGCCTCCTGCCGGGACCGCGTCCGTGAGTGGCGGTCCCAAGTTCTGGCAGGGCCCGTGGACAACATCAGCTCAGCCGCAGCCAGGGCGGGAATGCGGGATTTCTAGAAATCCGCCCCACTGCAGTGAATGGATAGATTATATAAGAGAACATTTGGAATTCTCAGGGTATAATCCCGCATCTTTCTTTGCTAATGTGGCCCGTAAATCAGGAAAAGCCTGTCTGGCGCTGGACGGCCGCCTCTCGCTAGTTTCTGCTTCAACTTAGTGACCTCGCTGCACCGGCATGTTGCGCCAACACCACAAACTGTTGCGCAGGATCCTCCGAGGGTGAAAAAACAAGCCCGTTTTCTTCCCCATCTCGGCTCCCGTGCCCTCCGCACCACCCACATCCTCAGCTGCCATGCGGAGCCACCACGGCGGAGAGATGGGAGGCAGCTGTGCGCCGCTTTGTCCTGGTATTTAAGGAGAAAAAACAACAAACAGCTGCCGTGCCCGCCCGTTTTCCTCTTCCTCTTAGTATCTCTTCATCCATCTCTACCTCCTACAATCCCTATCTGGGCCCACACTGAGGAACACAATGCTCTCCTCAAAACATGTGGTTCCTGTTAGCCAGCGGAGCGCATGCTCGCGCACACAAACGCACGAAATTATCAGTGACGCATCCGAAGCCTGGCGTCCTTCGCCACGCGCACACTCAGCCACTTGGTAAAGGGAGCAGGTCAGAGGAGCCCCCCCCCCCCGTGGAGCAACAGGAAACGTCAGCGACATGGTTAAAAATGCCAATCGGCAGTCGGTATTCCCGATTTTTCAGTTTTCAATGTGCAAATGAGAGCTGAGATTGTTTTTATGTATTTTTTGGCATTTTTGTTTAAGGACGCGCGTCTGGGTGTAATCGGAAGCTCGTTACGTTCCTTTCACGTCGTTTTTGTACTTTATTTCCCCCACTTTTCACGTTTGTAGATACGTCGAGGCTACGATTAATAAATAAAATGTCTCGAACACTCGGTGGGTGCAAGGTCATGTGACCGCCAGGGCGCCAACGGGCTGGAATCACCAGCAACCGTGCAATCGAAGCCTCTCCCTCGACCTGCGCTGGACCTCGGCGCCCCCGGGGCCACGCTTTGCCGTCACTCAAACCCGAGGCCGGCCCACGCCGCCGTGTGGCGTTAAGTGAAATTATAGAGTGTTATCGTGCGCAAGCTGGTTACGCAAAGGAAAGAGGTCGTGACAGCTGCCTGCTCAGAGCCTAAACTGCTCTGGGATCAGTCAACGGTGCTGCTCGGTCCAGTCTGAGCTGGATAATTGCCACACGTTCAAAACCCGTGCGTGAACAGCATGAGGACTTAATGGCTTTCGCCTCCCCGGCTTGGTTAAACACACAGACGCTGCCGTGCCACCAGCGTCCGCGTCTCCCTCGAGACTGTAATTACTGCCTAATTAGCCAGATGAGGGGTGCTTAAGTGCAGCTCAGCGCTCGGTAGCTCCACCAGAACAAGCAGAGGGAAACGGCATCATGTCATCGCATCGCCGACTCCGGCCCCGATCTGCGGGGACTCGGGGCTCAAGCTGACCCGGAATTGTTTGTTCTCGGAGCGCTTGTGGTGGTCAGAAGTGACACAATGCACAGATCAAACCCGGGGAGAGAACGCGCTGAGCGAGACACATGAATAATAAGTTTCATTCTATTGAGAAACAGATGTTGTTTCTCTGTGTTTCCCACGTTCCCATGGAGATTTACTGTAGCGCAGAGACGTCAGCCATCCTCCCAAGATCACAACAGACCCGATGGGGATGAACGCCGTACTTACAGTTTCGCTGCCTCGCCAAGATGACAGTTTCCAAAAACACAACATATCGACTTGAGTGATTGTAAATGACGGTTAAAAAAAAGCACTAAAAACCCCCAAGACGTGGAAACTGGAACCGCCGTTGACATTTGTGCTTAAACGGCTCGTAAATCAAAACAGTTTCCAAGTTTGTCTCTTTATGTTTTCATTAATCAATGTTTCCGGTGGGCTAGCGCAGCCTAAGCTTTAGCAGCGGCTAGCAGGAAGATGCAGGGAAGAATTGAGATGAGCTGTTGTGCATCAAGGACTATTCAAGAGAGATGGATCAGCTAATTAAACAAATATGTGTAATAGATGCTAACACGAGCAAACGTTCTAAACCGCAGTTATTGTTATTGATCGCAGCAGCGCCGCGGTTGCTTTATGAAGCATTTAGATTAACACCCTCAATTTGGATTTGTCCCCCCACACCGTAGGCTAACGCCTAGCGTGGCGAGTCTGCGCCGCTCCCGATGAAAAAAAATGATGCTTGTGGAAATTCCTTTCCAGTATTTGGAGCTAACTGGTGCAATTAGCTGGCGCACAAGTAGGCGACAATCTAAAAAAACCAAAGCGGTAGATTGTTTCCCTTCTTCCAGGAAGGGATTGACAAGAACGAACAACAAATTCGAGGTAAATGCTGCGTTGCCTCCTAAGCAAGAAACCCAAATTTAACAAATTTCCTCCGACCGTCAAAATAAAACCATCCCACTTTCAGTTTATTCTTGGTTTCAGTGCTTTTTCCAGAGCTTATTTTGCATCTTCTGCTCGGTAACCCTTCAGTTCACCGAGGGCGGCTACATTGCAACAACTTTCGCCGATGACGGGCAGCACCTCGGCCTCGTCTCCGTCGAGGTTAAGCCTTTACACGCTCCGCCGACTCCTAATACTTTAGCAAATAGCTGCCCCTGGGTCTGATACTGTACTCGCGGTCAAGAAGGGTCTTACTGGACTCAGCTGAATAAATAACCAGGATCTTAATATCGCAGCGCAGCAGCCGGCTTCTGTTTGTGGGATTACCGCCAGCTCGAGGGGTGGCGGCGGTGGCAGGGGGCCTGTGTTATTCCACTTCCCGGGCCGGCGTGGGGAGTTTCCCAGACCCAGGGTGGAGGAGGCGAAGCCGCGCGAGTCTTGATCTGCAGCCTCCAGTTGGTCCGAATGGCCATTTTGTTTCTAGCCGGCGTGAGAAAACTCCCCGTGTGTTCCAGAACGTTGTTGGGAAACTTATACTGACTCACAAGGAAGTGCATTTTCTTTAATTAAATGAATCACATTTGGATGAGGAATCACTTTAATTACGCAAAAAGTTCCCAAATAATCCTCAATATTTGGAATCTCAGTGATTTAGGTGAAACACTCCTGGAATTTTGACAGATAAACGCCGATTCGCGCGCCGTCTTCTTGACAAGCGGCTTATTTCGCTGCTTTTCTTTCATGGCAGCAGCAGAAGACGCCGCAGCTCCTCCGGCGCTGTGATCATCAGCTTCACGCTGTTCTCTGTCTGCAGGCTGTCTCGCCACGAGGACGAGTGTGTGTGTGTGTGTGTGTGTGTGTGTGTGTTCTGGCTGTGGTGCCTCATCATGGTCTATCTGTGCGTAGCAGCGGAGGATTATGCCTGGCAGGAATCTTCACGGTGAGACATGCGCGGGCATCTTTGGCTATTTTTGCACGTGCAAGTTCAAACAGCGATCGGCGGCGTCCCTGAACCCCTCACCCCCCCCCCCCAGTACAAAAGCTTCCCTCCCTCCCTCCCATTATCATGTGCGCGGCTGCTCCTTTGAAGTTTAAGTGCAGCACATACCGCAGGAGGAAGCTCGCGAGTGTTGGCGTTTGCACAGCAGGCGGCCCTTCGCCGCTACCGCGTTGGCAGAACGCAGGAAGTGACACGTTTCTGAGCGTTTGGGACGCACGGGTCAGCCAGTTCTGCGGCTTCTGGGCTGGTTTCCCAGGACGACCGGAGGTTCTCACCTCCCGAGCTGCTCCGGCCCATAAAATCAAGATGTCAGAGCGAGCGACCTTTGCTGCTGACTCAATCATTCCGAAGCCCGAATTGTCCCAAAACACCTCCCGGCGTCCAAAACCCGTCCTCCGTCCTCTAACGGCAGCAACCACACCTGGCTTGACCCCAGCGCCCCGAACCCCTGCGTCAGAGTTAGCGTCACGTGTTCCCGGCGGGACGAACAGGTGATTTAAAGTGTCCCGACCCGACAGCTGTGTTTACACACGCCCACCTGATGACAAATATCTGCGTTTCACTTTAGCAGGAGGACGTTTGGGGGGGGACGTAAAATGGCGATGACACCACTCGCCGCCACTCTCGGGACAGTTGTCGCTCCTCCGGCGGATCGATGCGATGTTGCAGCGTCAGCAGAAAAAAAAAAACCAACAACAACAAAAAACAAAACAGCAGAGCAGGCAAAGTAAACAAGAGAACAGGGTGTGTTTGAACAGTTGAGCGGTACAGGAGGGCCCACAGCTGGGGGGGGGGCCCTGCAGGGAGTCTGAGGGGGCACCTGGGAGCAAATATCTTGACCTGACACCAGTCTGATAAGGACTGGTGGTTACTGGGAGGACGTGCTCGTGCTTACGCAGAGGCCGCCGGGAAACAAAGTGAGAGGGAGCAAAAACACGATCCAAACTGACAAACAACGCAAAAACAATAAAAACAACAGTTAAACACCAGCGTTCGGCAGAAGCTCAACTGCGGAGTGGCAGTTCTGCACGCGCTGCCACGTTTCTCCTCTCACGCATGAGCCTCGTGCAGGGTGTGCAGACTCCGGCGTGCATGCATGTGAGCGTGCACGTGCACTTACTTTTGCACTGCAGGTCCACCATGGCCTGGTACCACTCGTCCTGGTCCGCCTCGTTCTCGGCGGCGAGGGCCAAGCTCTCGGCGCGGGTGTACAGCACGATCATGTGCTTGTTCTTCGAGTCGGCCCGCTTGTTGATGTTGAAGCAGGTCTCCAGAGCCACGGCTTTCTTCGGGACGGGGGCCTTGCCGCGGAATTTCTTCTCGCTCTCGTAATACTCCAGACGGGCCGGGCCGCGTTCCGAGGCGGCGCGGAGGACGAAGTACCGACGATGCATGGACTTCTGCTTGCGGAGGTAGCCGCTCCGCCGCACGTCCTCGCAGCTGTCGCCCGCTTGGTTCTCCATGACGCGCCGCGCAAATCCCCCCACGAGATACCGGTTCGAGTGCTTTTTGGGGGAATTTCTGCAAGTTTTGTTCACAGAAGTGATTCCCACATCGCCGGACTGCGCTCCCCTTCCTCGCTCCCACACCGACGTGAGAGGGGAGGCAAAGGTCGGTCCGGGGTGCCGCGGCTCAAGGACTCGGGTGAAGGCGGACGAGGAGCTCTTTGCGTCTGCTTGCGCGTCTTCTGGGTCGGGTTCTCCCTCCGCTTCGGACAGACCAGAGCAAGTTTTCCCAGGAACACAGGGGTGAGCACATGCGGCGCAGCTCGACGCGGAGCTCCGCCCACTACCCCACTACTACTACTGCTGCCGCTGCTCGCGCTTCCCAGCGCTGCAGGAGCGCTACAATCCCATTACACCATATTGCAGAGAGGAGAACCCGTCCCGTTACTCGCACTCCCAGTTTCTCCGGAGTTAAGAGCCACCCAAGCCCAGCCCGGTTCGGCTCCGGTCGTGTCGCTGCGACGCGGCGCGCAGCGGAGCGGCAAGCGTGAAGCGGGATTGACGCTCGCCGCCTCGTACTCTGAAGCGCCTGCTGCGTTCACGACCCAGACCGAGCTCGGAATAAACAGTTATGTCATTAAAAATTACACTTGAAACTTTTTCTTTAGATTATTTTTTGTCATATAATCAAGTTATCATCAGTACTTAGCCAAGAGTAAACCTATACAAAAAATATAGGCTACTCGGTTCAGTTATAGCATTTAAAATCCACCAATGTTCTGTTCCGTTGAAATAAATGGATCGTTCATATGTGTTTCCTATTTCCCACAGCTCTTGAATGCCACTGTCTGTGGATGAAGTAATATCTGTTGGCTGCTGTTTACTGCAAAAATCCCCGTCTGCTCCATGTTGATGCCAGTATATTAACTTTAAATCTGAACGTTTTACTCGTCCAGTACCCAAAATATCCAAAATCCAGACCAGCAGACCGCTAAATCTTAATGGGATCTCGTTGTTGCTGCTGGATAACCGGTGTAAAAAGCCGCTTCATGGAACAAACGTGGCATTTTTAGTCTCTGTAGCACAGAATCCAATTGAATTAGATAAAAATAGGCCTTATAAATATTTATGGGTTCATCCCGACACTAAAATGACGGTGAATAATTTAAAACGGCTTCATGTCAGACGCTGAAAGCCGTAAAAGGTGTTCTATCTTTGCTCTATGCAGTATCCATGTTATGTCATATACATCCATCAGCGACCTTGCTGCACGAGGCCTGAAGGTAAATGGGTGTGACGCGCCCCCTGCTGTTAAAGACGGGAAGTGGGGCATTAAAAAGAAACCCAGAGGTCTTAGAAAGCTTCAGATTGGTTTTATGAACATGAATGTTTGTCGTTACAAAGAACATGAGTCACTTTTTTTTTTGGCATATTAATCAACTTCATGTCAACCAAAAAACAAACAAACAGAAACATTTTGGTCCTGTACATGAAGCATTTTCTTTACATAACATATTTGATTTTAAAATCTCTTACATTCAGTGGCATCTCCGTTTAACCCTCGAAGCGCATGCAGCCGAGGGATGGGGGGTCTTTGGAAGGACAAAAACAAACAATGGTGAATGCAAAAGGAATACTCATTTCACGCTACGTGTAAAAGCCTGGATCTTAGCCAACCTGCTGTCAGGAGGCTGTTAAGGCTGTTGGAACCGTCTGTAGAGCATCCGAGAGGCTTTTAGAGACCTCACGGTGGGCTGATTTTTATATTTATAGTTGCAATTTAAAGCAGGAGATGAAATCAAAGTAGCAGCAGTAGCATCAGCAGCAACACGTGTGTGTATATGAGTGTGTGTGTGTGTTTTCTCGTGACTCTTACGGAGCCCTGAGGTGACGCAAACGCCTTCTGACACGTTGACAGAGGGGAACGCACATCCTTCACACACGCGTCTCATTGTTACATTCACACACTTTCCACAAACACGTAAACATGAGACAGAGAGGTGGCGCAGGGTCGGAAAAACACTCCAAAGGCATCAAAATGGCCGCAGCTCCTCGAGTTCACGTCCGCTTTTGCTTCCGAGAGACGGACGAGCACAGGTGGGAGGTGTGGGAGGAGTCAGATGAAAGGATTCTTGGACGCCCCTCGGCTGGGGTAGACGTTCCCCTGAAAGACAATGTCTTCCTTACACTTCCTGTTGTGGCGAAAGAACCCAATAGTCCGCCACATGTTGAGGTCCGTGCTTACCGTGAACGGGTTCACCGACATGGGCCGAGGGACGGCGGGCTGAGGGTCGGGTCCCGGGAAGGAGGCAAAACCTGCAACACACACGAAAGATCATCTCCTGACACATCACAGAGGACCGAGGCTAGCATGTTAGCATGCTAACTTCAGTAAAGCTTCCCTGGAACACAAGAAATTAATAATCAAAGCCTTTTTTTTAACGAGTTCAATCAAACTTTAAAAGATGATTTTGTCTGTAAAAAGACAAAGTTGTCAAATTTGGATTAAATAAGGAAGGTAAATAGCTTTACCATTGGCTTCCTCGTTGGCGGTGGACTCGGGGTGAAACGCCTTCTGGGTAGAGGGTGCTGGGAAGGTGGCTGGAGGAAATATGGATGTAGGCGAGGTGACAAAAGGCCCGGACTCACCTGCAGAAACAACCCGCGCGTGACATCACACAGAAACAAACGAGCTCGCCGGTCACGTGACGCGAGAACCCGGGTCTCACCTCCTGACGAGTTGCTGAAAGGGTTACTGGGGGAGAGGGCAACAGGCTGCTGGGAGCTGGAGCTGAAAGGGTTGGGGAAATCTGAGACACACATGGGGGGGGGGGGATCATTCAGTGTTAATAGCACGTTCCTGTCCACAAACATGTCCAACAAACAGGACAATACTGGACTAAAGGACTAACTTTTATATGAAATAAATGCTTCATAAATCGATGCTTACTCGCAAAGTTTTGGGAGGTAGAGACTGTATCCACACCGGGAGAGCTGCATAAAATAGAGGGATGCAATAATAAGTTCACAAAGACATTTCAAGGGGAACCGTGTTGGAACAAACCCTGTTTTTTATGTCACCTCGCAGGAGTCGAGCTGGAGGAGAGCCTGCTGCCGAAGATGGTGCTGTACTGCGGCGGGCCACCAGGGGGAGCTGCAAACACACATTTCAGTCAGACTTACTGTACAAACGAGCAGACTGGTGAACTCTGG
Source organism: Takifugu flavidus (assembly GCF_003711565.1). Taxonomy (NCBI): domain Eukaryota; kingdom Metazoa; phylum Chordata; class Actinopteri; order Tetraodontiformes; family Tetraodontidae; genus Takifugu; species Takifugu flavidus. Next base: position 1,183,698 of record NC_079522.1, read on the forward strand.
AGAACTAAAGTATCGAGCTAAGTAAATAAAACATCATCTGTGCCTTCTGCTCCATATGAATCAAACCGATCCTGAGGCGGAAAATCAATAAGCTCATTACTTGAGCAGGCGGCGGAGAACAACCGGGCTTCTCTGGGAAAGCTTCAGGGCTTCTCACATGACCGCCCCGCATTAAAAACTGCGGCCTGGGTCGCTGGAGACGATTTTAAAAAGTGCATCGACAATTTCCTTCCTGTCAGCCCCGGGAACGCCTGATCGGAAGCAGAGCACGAGGGCTAAAAGCCTTGGAATTCAGAGGCAGGACGTTCCACAACGTGGCTGAGTCGGCAAGAATCTGTCGCTCTTTGTTACCTTGTAAAAACGGGCAGAAAAACGTAACAAATACCGACTTTTCCGTCAACTACTGGGGGTGTTGGTCAACAGGGGCCCTCACAGAAACTTGTGCTTTCTTCTCCCCACCTGTGTCGGAGAAGACGCTATCCAGCTGTGACAGCGCGGCGTATCTGTCCTGAGCGTTGGAGCCGCCCCCCGACGGCTGACTGCCCCCCCCGGGCTGCTGCTGGGACACAGACTGAGGCAGAGACGGCCCCTGGGGGTGGTTCAGGCCTCCGAAGTCCACGCTGAGAGACTTGGGGAAGGCCCTGAAGGGGCCCGTGACGCCAGAGGTCGAAATGGAGCGACCTAGAGGCGAGAAGACCCGACTCAGCTTTGGTGCCAAAATTACGGTTTGAAAATAAAGAATTAAACGTTAACATAACAGATTTGCAATCGAAAGCATCGGGCTTTTATCCTCGTGTAAACGGGCTAAGCTCCTTCGTTTCACGGGATTCTTTTTTCCAACGAAAAACCAAGCGGACCTTGAAATTAGATTGTTTTGGCGAGACTCTAAAACAAATATTTCAGAGTCAGAGAGCGTCGTTGTGCTAGAGCCAGGTTCAGTCGTGGCCGCGGGCGCAGATAACCAAGAGTTGCACAATGCTCGGCAACCGTCTCGTTTGCATGCCGAGGTCAAATTCACATGAGCGACGTGTTCTTTTCATTAGGCGGTCAGCGAAATGAAAAAAAGCACCGTCGAAGCAGAAAAGCAGCCACGACAAAGGCGGGAAGCAGCTAAACCGTTAGCATTTCTGCGGGTAGCGAGCTAGCATCGGCCGAACCTGACAGCTGAGGGGTCCGGGCACGGGGGCCATCGTCTCAAAAAAACAAAGCTGTGTGTTTTTAGGCTGCGTTCGGACCGACTGAGGTTAGCCGCCGTCCTAGCAACCATGTGCTAACGACCCTCGGTCCCGGTCGGGGCGTTCGAGCGGCACCCGACGCAGTTGCCAAATATAGACGTCTGGAATCTCGGACCTATTTATGGCCGCCGTGTGTCTTCTCGAGTCACTCAGCTGTCAGGTTCTGAGGGGGGGGGCACCCGACGGGTGGCAGGAAATGTGGCCACCTAACGAGGCCGAGCTGATCGGCTCGCTGGCCTCAGCCCTTCAGCACACATCGCATCGGCGGGTGGCGGGTTCTTACCCAAAGTTAAGTGGTTTTTGAAAGAGCTACTGGCTACGAGGAGATAAGAGGAGAAGAAACAGGTGTCACTGCTGGCCGGATGAGACTGGAGATCAAAGGGAGGGCGGCGGCGTACCTGAGGGCCGGGGGAGGGCGGGGAAGGCGTGGCTCTGACCCCCCAGCGCCGACGACAGGGATCCGGGACGCTGCCGTTCTATCCCGCACAGGCTGGGGTCTACAGCGGAGGAGGGAGAGAGAGCACAACCCGGTCACGTGATCGCTCGGCGGCGTCCGGTCCCGAAGTACCAACTGGCCCCACCTTTCAGGGGAGGGTCCCGGAAGCTTTGGGAGCGCAGCGGCCTGGCGGTGAACGCGTCCGTCCGCATGTCGGCGGGTGAGACCACCGGGCCGCGGTCCCAAGAGGGCAGCTGGGATTGAGACTGAGGAGAGACGGTTCTCAGTAATTCAGACGCAGCCGCTTTAATAAGAACGCTACCTGGGACAGTCTGAACCATCTGTTTCTACCCTGCGGTTTTGGGAGGGGGGGGCAGATATCTGTTCCTGCTCGACTCTCTCGACTCTGCACTCACTTCCTCTTTTTATTCGATCAACTTCTTACTTTCGTTTTGAACTCATCTTTAATGTTCAATGAACCCTCAGAGGTTTCATCCTGGACCTCCAACGCCTCCGCCCTGCCCTTCGTCTGCATCGGGAGCGTTGCCTCCCTCACGCTAGTCTAGCCCCAGCTAGCTAAACTAGCCAAACTTTGCACAGAATTAGCCAAACGCCTCCCTCACCAGTGGTCTGGAGGGCCTGTTGTTGGGGGGCAGGTTATTGGAGAGGCCCTGGCTCACCATCGGACCATGTGAGGGAGGCACGGCCTGCACCCCGGGGCTCCACGGGCCCTCCGCATCCCTCCGGTTCTTGCTTTTGGAAAAATGCCTGAAACAAGCAACAAAACAGCAGCTTCAGGAAGCACCTAAACAACAGGTGACCGTCGCACCGCCCTGTTCTCACCACTTCTTCTTCTCATATTTGTCCTGCAGGAACTCTTTGAACTTCTGAGAGTCCTTCATGTCGGGACAGCCGTCTGTCTTGGGGTCGAACGCGCACAGCCACGTCCTCCTGCCCACCTGAAGGCACGCACAAAAACGTGGAAACAGGAAGTCGGATTCCAAACAATCGAGGTCCGGTCTTTCCACGACGCAGACGCGGCGGGGAGAACACAAACAGGTGATTCACACCCAGAGATTACTGCCTCTGAATCACGGCTGGAGCAATTTTAAAAACCACCTCTGCCTGCCCTCCTGCTAAAAACAGTCCACTTTGGGACCCTCCCGCCGGTGTTTGTGTGATTTTAGCTCAGGAGTGGGCGGCGAGTCCCAAACAAAAGGTGTTGCAGATGCGCGCGAACGGATTTTTTAATATAAGCTCCTCCGTGAACTGTCATCTTATTAATGGCGTCTGTCAGAGGCCCGTCATCACGGGCGCACGCCACCCGTGGGAGGAGTCTGGTGATCAGGATTAGGGATTACTGGCCGCCAGATCAGCAAAACTACCCAACAATTTGTTGATTCCGGCATCTTAAATACTTTTACATAAGAGCAAAATGGATAATCTGAGGTTTAATCCTGCCGGGGGGAAAAAATGTTTACAGGGAATTTCCAGGATCCAGGAGCGATTTTAAGGGCGTTTCAAGGACCTCAAATGTCTGCAGGATAACCTGCAGGTTCAAAAACACAAACAGTCTGACGCCAAGGCGGAGGAAGCGGAGGGCGGTTTGGGCGGACCGCACGCTGGCCGTCCTGTTGTTCCTCGGACCGCCGGCAAGCAGCACTTATCCCAATCGCCGACAAAAATAAGGTCTGACTGGCTCGACCGGTGCCCGCGAGGGACATTCAGACAACTGTAGCCGTAACCCATCCAAACAGGGAGAGCTCACCCACCTCGTTGCCATGGTTTTGGAGAAATTCCACTTCCTGTTGGGAGAAGGTTGTCATTGAGATGGACTTGACTCTGTGGGGAGGGTTGAGGCCTCTCCTGGGACACACCGGAGAGATGGAGAGATTTTCAGAGGCGAGGGAGTCAACACAAGAGGGCAGACACCCCCCCCCCCCCCACCCCCCCACCCCCCTGCTGCGGCTGAACATGGAGTACATGTGAGACTGTGGCTCTAAAGACTGGATCGGCGTGAAATCGGTGACACATCCACACACACACCCTCCTTGTGACACTTCTTTCTGTAACCGGAACCTCTTAATTTCTCCATGCTAGGGAGGAAGGAATAAAAAGGGGGAGCCAAGTGGGGCAGGATTGCGCAATTCAATGCCGAACCCGTCTTCTCGGGGAGTGTTGGGACTGGGCTGAGCATGCAGACTTAAACGTGACACACAGATCGTGGAAGGAGCCTGGATAGTGTCAAACCTGCACCGCGATGCGAATGAACTCAGAGCGGGTAAAAGACTCTGTCGGAGAGGGAGAGAAGAGAGGCGGACACTGCGTAAATTAACGCGCGCACGCACGATGTGGCTGTGTACAACCAACAACCCCCCCCCCCCAACACACACACACACCCCAAAGAAGGAAAAAAAAAAAACCACAGAGAGAAAGCACAGTGGGTCTGGGTGCCGCCTGGTGCAAGCAGGCCTGCCACTTTGTCAATTCCTCCAGCGATGCTGAATTTTACTCACAGCATTCCAGAACATGACGTGCACACGAAGCTGCCCACGGTGACGTCGGTGTAAGTAACCCCGGGCTGGCCGCACTCGAAGCAGTGTTTGTTTACTCCGGATTGGGCCAGCTCTCGGACCTTGCGGGCGCAGATCTCCTGGTTGTCCCGGTGCTTTCGGTTCGACATTTTTATTTGTTTGTTTTTTTAAAAATTCGACCCGGTTGCCGGTAGACAGCCCTCCTTGGATCACACCCCCCCGCTCCGCGTCCACCACAGGGAGCACTTCACGCCCGCATTATGCAGAAAAAACGCGTTCATGCGGCTCCAGCCTCAGCGGCAGACTGCGCGGAGGAGAGGCGCGTCAAGCTGAGGAGATGAGAGCGGCGGAGTGCCGGAAGTGCACAGGAGGACCTTCAAAGTAAAAGCGGACGACGGGCGGCGCTTTGGAGAAACTGTGTCGCATCAAGGCTGTCTGTTTCTTTAAAGATTTGCCCTAATAGAACCTCTGGTGAGATCACCAAACTGTTAATAGGTCAAAGTATTTTCCAGTCGATTCTGTGATCCGGCTCACTCAAACAAGCAAAAAACAACTCACCATTAGCTTTCATTTGAGCAATGCTACAGTCGTTGCACACTTATCAAATGTCAGCTGCTGCGTAATTAAAGATTGATTTATTTTCCAAAGTCACATTTGAACATAAACAAGGTGCTAAATTGCAACCTGAAGCATTTTCCATGGAAGAAATCAACAATTTTTAAAAAACAAAAAACTCTTGCATTAGTTGAGAAACTCAAACAGAAAACAAACAGAAAACAAGCAAAACACTACACTGGATTTGTAATATTAATACTATTACTGCTGCTACTACTACTAATAATAATCTTAGTAATAATAAGAACAAGACTATTTTGTGTAGTCAAAATACTTCATTTTCAATCAAACCGTTTGGAAAAGATTATTTCAGCAGCAACATGAGATGAATGTTTCCTCAATCAAAGCTCGCTGACTTGAGCTTTTATTTCGAAATTCTCCGTTAACCGGAAATGTGTCTGTTTTGACTCTTGGAACGACGTGAAGGGAATCTCCTGTCAAATCAGAACCTGACGACCAGCCAAGTTTAACATGCAAAAACAAACGTTGCGAGGAACTAATGTCTGCCCGCACCCGATCTGTGCGTCGTTTGCGCACATGCACAGGTTGTTTAGCGCACAAATAAGTTGCTTTCCCCTAATCAGAGGTGGATTTTTCCATTTATCTCAGAGGTGATACGTTGCATCAACTGGGACACGCATTCGTTTTAAACCCATCTTTAAAACGTCCCCCGGACAGCAGGGGCAACTCAGCAACGCAGCAGAAGCAACCACGCCCTTTCCCCGATCTCCACTTTGCTGGTCAGTGAAGGCATCACGGTGCCGAGACACTGACGGATGGAGCCACGGAGGGGAAGAAAAAAAACGAGCAGAAAAACAACAGATAACCTGATTTCAGAGGAGTTCTGGAGTCCTGCAAACCTGCAGTGCCTGTTTCCGGACGGCAGGGGGCGCCCAGAGAACTAGATAGATAGATAGATAGATAGATAGATAGATAGATAGATATAGATAGATAGATAGATAGATAGATAGATAGATAGATAGATAGATAGATAGTGTTGTCATTACACCGACCACAGGCTTAAAGGCGTCTGTGGCAACAGTCTGTGGTCAACATAACAACGCGCACATCACTTATTTCCACTTGCACAACACTGAAGACTGAAGGCGTTTATTGGTTGTTGTTGTTTTTGTCCCTCTCTCTGCTTAAGTGTCCTTCTGTCAATAGTCCAAGTCTTTCGTTGTCGTGAAGAGAAACCCCGATCAGGCAGAAAGGGTCCGAGTCCAAGCGTGTCCCCGGACCCGAGACAGTTGGACAGTTAGAAACAGCCGTTCACACCTACGTAGGAGCACAACGGTGGAGCTGGTCCGACCAGATTACACACCCAGTCTCTCTGCAACTTCAGCTTTTTTAGGAAGGGGGGGGGGGGGGGGGGGGGGGGGTCTTGTTGGAGTGAGACGGGTAAAAAAAGGTTCTTTTCTGTCTTTTTTCCATCTTTGCGCTCTTTTCATCACGGAACTAACTTGGCGGAGGCGGGTTAAATTGCCCACAGGGGCAGTTTGCTGTCTTTTTACGCCGTTAGGAACCCGGAAATGGATGAGGGGCGGTGGGTTGGCTCTCGAGGGTGAGGGAGACAGACGCAGACTCGGCACCTCCTGGGGAGGAAACATCAACCGACCGGCTTTTATCAGACTCGATCGCGTCCTTTCGGGAACATCAGGAACATCCATTTACTGTAAAGGAAACAGAACGGGACTATTTCTCTCTATTTCTTTATATTTTAGGCTGAGTCGAAGGTAATTACGCACCAATAACGCTCCGCTGCGCCTTTTTACGCGGTGACAAGTCGCTCCCTGGTGCGGGAGGAAGTTGCGTTTAGATTCGACTTGTGAAGCGTCGGTGGAGGATAATGAGTCTGTGCTGAAGGCTCGTCTTCAGTCGAGGCTGCTGCGTCCGCGGAATCCCGCGTCCGTGCGTTAAACGGAGACATGACCGTAAAACTGGACTTTGAGGAGTGCTTGAAAGACTCCCCGCGCTTCAGGTAAGCGATTCACCTGTTTTACTGTCCCCGGGAGGGAGGGATGAAGCCAAAGACATGTAGATATACGGATAGAATGTGGATATACTGGTGACATTTTACTGGAACAGCAGCCAAAGTGGGTCTGGGGTCCAGCCCTGGGACTGCAGGTCTGGGGTCAGGGACTGGGAGGAGACGCGCAGGCCTGCAGGGAACAGCCAGCAGATATTCCTGACACAGGTTACTCTGTATCAGGAGGCTAAAAGTAGCATAATGTTGCTTTGTAGCATCAACATCCAGCAGTGGTAACATTCTGTTTCAGATCTACGCGGTTAAATAACTGTTGATGTCAAATTTGACGTGTTTGAACAAGGACGCTGGACAAGGACGCTGGGCAGGACTCGGGTGTGTCTGACTTGTGTTTGACCTTCTGGTGTGGACGGAGGCGTAACACAACCAGAATGTTGTAGCCAAAGTGTTCAAATGCCAGTGAAAGTTCCTCAAACTGCACTGCTGATCGTACATCAGGGTGAACATCCCAGTATAACCAGTCCATTTACTCTCTGTCCCACTATAACTAGTCTATTTACTCCCTGTCCCACTATAACCAGTCCATTTATTCCCTGTCCCACTATAACCAGTCTATTTACTCCCTGTCCCACTATAACCAGTCTATTTCCTCTCTGTCCCACTAGAACCAGTCCATTTACTCTCTGTCCCACTGTAACCAGTCCATTTACTCTCTGTCCCACTGTAACCAGTCTATTTACACTCTGTCCCACTATAACTAGTCTATTTACTCCCTGTCCCACTATAACTAGTCTATTTACTCCCTGTCCCACTGTAACCAGTCCATTTACTCCCTGTCCCACTATAACTAGTCTATTTACTCCCTGTCCCACTATAACCAGTCCATTTACTCTCTGTCCCACTATAACCAGTCCATTTACTCCCTGTCCCACTATAACTAGTCCATTTACTCCCTGTCCCACTATAACCAGTCTATTTACTCCCTGTCCCACTGTAACCAGTCCATTTACTCTCTGTCCCACTATAACCAGTCCATTTACTCCCTGTCCCACTATAACCAGTCCATTTACTCTCTGTCCCACTATAACCAGTCTATTTACTCTCTGTCCCACTATAACTAGTCCATTTATCCTCTCTGTCCCACTATAACCAGTTCATTTATCCACTCTGTCCCACTATAACCAGCTCATTTACTCTCTGTCCCACTATAACCAGTCCATTTACTCTCTGTCCCACTATAACCAGTCTATTTACTCCCTGTCCCACTATAACCAGTCCATTTACTCTCTGTCCCACTATAACCAGTCTATTTACTCCCTGTCCCACTATAACCAGTCCATTTACTCCCTGTCCCACTATAACCAGTCCATTTATCCTCTCTGTCCCACTATAACCAGTTCATTTATCCTCTCTGTCCCATTCTAACCAGTTCAATAACTCTTTGTCCCACTATAACCCTCAAAACAAATGAACTACTTAATTGACTTTAAAGTTATCCAACAATTTTGTCTCCGTCTTAATCCAACAACAGACTTTTACTTGAGTCTGAGTCCAAAGGCAGGTCGTCCCCGTCTGTGCTGTAGTGAAGTCACAGGCGTCATCACCTTCTCTTCCTCTCGGCCCTCTGTACTGGGGGGTGGGTGGTGGGTGTTGGTGGTGTTGGGGGGGGGGGGGGCTGGTGGGGGTGTGGGGGGTACCAGAAGCAGTCTATCACACATAAGCCCAGAAAGTGAAGCAGTGATGTCTCCAGACCCACACCGCTTCCTGTTGCTATGCGACTGCGGTGCAGGAGGGTGACAGGAAGTGAGGCGAGATGTGCCGTGGTGATCAACAGGAGAGACAGGAAGCTGCGAGCAGAGCTGCAGCGGAAACTTTAAACTTTTAGCTCTGGCCTCGATTGCATGGTGCACGGTGCCCTAATAAACAACAAAACACACAAACGACTCGGTACAAATCCACAAAATGGGGACGTGACCGAGGGTCGCAGCAGCAGGAAGTAGGATATTCGGCCGCGGCCCTGGAACAAAACCTGTCCCCAGGCCACCCTCTTATCTCTTCTCTTCCTCCATCTTGCAACCTTCATGTTCTCTGCTGGAGGCAGCGGAACCACACGCTAGAGCTGTTTTGTTGCACAACAAAGCAACACACTGGCCTCACGCGGGACCTCCGTGGTGCTTTTTGTGCGCCCCTGAGGCCCGTTCAAGACAACCGGAGTGGTGATGTTCTCGAATGTTGGGTTTAAACCCGCAAACGCTGTGGTATTAAGATCGAGCTAGCGAAGAGTCCTGCGGCCTTCCGTGGGAGCCTGGAGGCTGCAGAGGAGAAAGAGCTTGTTGTGTCCGAGCGGTACCGCGCGGTAGCCGTCGTCAGGCCGCCACTGTGGCATCATGGGTAGCCGGCAGACTGGAAACGGAGTCTGGATCTAAGATCAGACATTAAATTTCATTACTTTGCAGACTTCTTCACCCCAAACCCGATAAAGAGCTTAAATCGGCCTTTTTCTGCTTTGTCTTTCAGAGCCGAGATCGAAGAGGTCCAGAACCATGTGAGCGAACTCGAAACCCGACTAGAGAAGGTGAGAGGTTGGCACCCACACCTGTGGGACAGGAAGTACCCGCAGGTGCACTTCCTCTTTATGTCTTAAAACAAAGAGAGCTCCTGTGCGCCGTGGTTCCACGTGGCGCCGTCAGGCGACAATTTCAGGGTGGAATATTCCATTTGGGTTTGACCGGGTTTCTGTTCCCTCACGACTTTCTTCAGAACCTCAAAGATCTCAATAAGCGTCTTTAATAATCTGGTAAAATCGTTGTCGTCCAGCTAGTGAAACAATGCCAGGCCATGGTGGAGGCGGGCCGCGTCTACTGTCAGACCAGCAAGAGCTTCGCCACCGGGCTGCAGGAGCTGGGACACCACTGCTCCGGGGACGCCGTGATGGAGGTGGGTGGTCCACGCGCTCCTTCTGGTGTCACATTAGTCAATGAAGCTGTTGTAAGAAGCTCCTCTGTCCTGCAGGGGTGTTTGGAGAAGTTCTCCACAAAGCTCTCCGTCATCCTAAAGGGGCAGGGGGTGAGTGGGCCTGACCTCTTGACCTTTATCTTCATCTCCTCACCTCATTCTGATCGATTCGTCTGCCGCCCTTTCTTTTTTGTGTGCGTTTCCCTCAAAGGAGCTGATGGAGACCACGCAGTCGGTGAAGACGAAGCTGCAGAGCTTCGTGAAAGAGTGAGTCTAGCGCCTGCGGGTCGCTCCGCTGCTCACTCGCGCAGCAGGAAAAGGAAACATTAGAAGCCGGTAATCCTCCCCTCCCCCTCTCGCCCCATCTTCAGAGACGTGCGCCGGTTCAAGGAGGTGCGCAAGGAGTTTGAGCGCAGGAGCGAGTGCCTGGAGGGCGCCCAGGCCAGGAACGCCCAGGCCCCCCGGGGGAAGCAGCACGAGGTGGAGGAGGCCAGCAACGCTCTGCTCAACGCTCGCAGGGCGTTTCGCTCCGAGGCCCTGGACTACGTCCTGCAGGTGAGGGGGCGGCCGCCGGACCTCCAGGCTCCGGGAGGGGTCGCCGCTGTTCCGAAAGCATAACGTGTCTCCAACCGCTCTTCCTGTGGCGTTGCAGATCAACGTCATCGAAGCCAAGAAGAGGACGGACATCCTGATGGCAGTGAGTTCATTGGGACCCATGTTTATATGTTGGCGGCGCCGGGACACTCACGGGTCCTCTTCGCGCCCTGTGCCGATAACAGATGCTGTCGCTGATGGAGGCCCAGGCCCAGTTCTTCCAGCACGGCCACCAGTCGCTGTCAGAGCTGGACCTGTATCGACAGACGCTGAGCGAAGAGGTTAGATGAAGAACAGGAGGTTATTTCTGCCATCTTTCTTTGTGTGGGGGGCGGGGCTTAAACAGTCACAAGATGGCACGGCGCCTGGGTGGCGACAGGAAGTCGAAGCAACAACAGGAAATGTTTGACGTGGACACGTGGCTGAGTGTGTGTCATTTCTTTCACTTCCCAAACAGGAAAATATTCCCGACCCGCCGGCCCTCGACGGTTTTACCCCCGAGTGTTAAATTGTCAACAAATTTGAAGCAGGAAATGAATTTGTCGGCGCTCGTTTCTCAATTCCAAAAAGCCAAACCACAACAAAGCACTTCCCCTCGGCGAGGGAAGTTTAGACAGCGAGAGGCCGAAGACTATGAGTCCGCGAGTCCTGTTTGGCACAGGAAGCGCGTGGAGCTTCAGGTTTCCCTCATTCCTGTTCCTGATAACGAGCCCTGAACTCCAACGAGTTGGGAAAGACAAATAAAGGACAAACCGGATCAACTGTGATTAAAGGGTTTAATGGATATACTGACTCTATATAATCGTGTTTTAACAGCACACTCAGTTGGTGCTCAACTCTGCCCGGGAGAAGAGGGACATGGAGCAAAGACATGCCGCCATCAAGAAAAAGGTGACAACTTTACGAGCCCCCCCTGGGTTCAGCGCCGCCATCTGCCCCGTTTCTGTGAAGTCATTGGCTTGTTGGCATTTCCAGGACATCTCCTACGACGACACCATCATGGACTTCAACGCGGATGCAGCCAACGGCATCGCCATGGAGGGCTACCTGTATAAAAGAGCCAGCAACGCCTTTAAGACCTGGAACAGGTGCGCTGGGTCTGTGGCGCCCGGTCTCTCAGCGGGTTTCCAAACGCTCTCTCATCCACGTGTTTTACTTTTCCAGGCGCTGGTTTTCCATTCAGAAAAACCAGCTGGTGTATCAGAAGAAGTTCAAGGTATGTTTTAAACGTCACGAACAAACAGGTCGAACAAGAAAGATGTGATCTATTTTTTTTTTTACGTGTCTTTCAGGACCAGCTCACCGTCGTGGTGGAGGACCTGCGGCTTTGCACGGTCAAGAACAGCACTGAAAATGAGCGGCGCTTCTGTTTTGAGGTGGTCTCCCCGTCAAAGTGAGTGTGCATACGTGCATTCAAGCATCCTGTTCACGAGGAAGTGGGTCACACTGTGTGTGTGTGTGTGTGTGTGTGTGTGTGTGTAGGTGTTGTTTGTTGCAGGCAGATTCCGAAAGACAGCAGCAAGCGTGGATCACCGCCGTCCAAAGCAGCATTGCATCAGCCTTTCAGGAGCACAGAGAGGACTCGCACAGCCCAGTGAGTGCACGTGCGCGTGCACACACACACACCTACAGCAGAGGAAGCTCACGTTGTTTGTGTCATCGTTAGCGTCAGCGCTGCAGCTCGGTGTCGGCCAGCTCTTTGGGGGGAGCAGCGGGTGCAGGAGGGGGGGCGGATCAGGAGAGCGAAGGCCGCAAAGCCCTGGAGGAGGTCCAGGCCATCCCGGGGAACAAGCAGTGCTGCGACTGTGGGGAGCCCGGCCCCGACTGGGCCTCCATCAACCTGGGCATCACGCTTTGTATCGTGTGCTCGGGAATACACAGGTACACACACACACACACACACACACACACACACACACTGGAGTAACTGCTTCAAAGGTTTCTTTCTCCAACAGGAGCCTGGGAGTCCATTTCTCCAAGGTACGCTCCCTCACGCTGGACTCCTGGGAGCCGGAGCTCGTCAAGGTACCGTTTAACTGTGGCGCCTCCGTTGTTTCCTTCCTTTAATGGCAGCGATTAAATAAATGACGTAAGAGATTCAATTAAAAAACAAACCGCCGCTTCTGTTCTTCCTGCAGCTGATGTGCGAGCTGGGCAACGCCGTCATCAACAGGATCTACGAGGCAAGAATCGAGGAGATGACCATTAAGAAGCCCCACCCCTCCAGCCCCAGGTAACGATCGGGACGTGTAGCCACGCTAGGCTAACACGTTCAACCGCGTGCGTTTATGCTAAATCGGGCTGCGGTTGGTCCTCTTTGCCCCCCACACGATGACCTTCTTCCAAGACGTTTTGCTGTTGACTCATGTGGTCGGAAAAGATCAGAAAAGCACGCGTAACTTCCTCCTGCTGCTGCTCCGGAAGCCTCACAAGATCAGAGATGAAGAATAAAAAACAGTGAAAGATTCTTGCGCTTTTGTCGGTCAAACCGTCTTTTTTCAGTGGCTTCCTCTTTTTCTCGCTGTTGCGCAACAGTCGGCAGGAAGTGCCACAGGTACGGAAACAGCGTTTCAACCGTGTAAGAAAAGAGGCCGTTTTGTGTCCCGTTAGCATCTTTCTGCGCCGTGAACGCCGCGCTGTCCATCTTCTGCCCCCCTCAGGGGAGAAAAGGAGTCGTGGATCCGCTCAAAGTACGTCGAGAAGAAGTTCATCCAGAAACTGCCCGAGACCGGCAGGAACGTCCTGCTGCTGAGGCGATCCAGCGCCAGGAGGAAGCGGAACACGTCGCCAGAACGGACGGTTCAGAAGCCGCCGCTGAAGCCCAAACCGACCCGGGCCACGCTGCCTCGAGTGACAGGTGGGGCACCGGTGGTGGCGGGAAGGGGGGGGCGGTGTCACGTAGTAGCCGATACACTAACGTCTCCACTTTTCAGGGTTGAGCCTCAGTGACCTGGTCCAGAAGAACCACGCGGGCGCTCACAAAGGTGAAGACAAGCGATAAAGCGAGCCCGGTCTTAGAACGTCTCTAACGTCTCCAACCTGCTCCTCTCAGAGGCGGAAGAGCCAGACGAGGACCTGAGCGGCCTTCATCCCGGGGCTCTGCTCTACCGCTCGGCGGCGCTGCAGAACTTCCCCGTCATGGCCGACGCTCTGGCCCACGGAGCCGACGTCAACTGGGTCAACGCGTCCGAGGAGTCCAGCACGCCGCTGATACAGGCGGTGTCGGTGGTGAGGCCGCTTACATAGAGACTCGCAGGAGTTGAGGAAAACACACACACACACGCACACGCGAGCGTTCACGTGCGCACGCTTTGTTCACCAGAACGCCCTGGCGGCCTGCGAATTCCTCCTCCAGAACGGCGCGCATGTCAACCAGGCGGACAGCAACGGGCGAGGGCCTCTTCACCACGCCACCATCCTGGGACACACTGGGTAACACACACACACACACACACACACACACACACACACACTGCAGCAGTAAATCTGACGGTTTCCCAGAGCACAAACGCCAGGATGTAGGAATTTATTCCAACGGTCCCGAAGGCTCCAGCCAGAGTCCGAGCCCCGTTACTTTACTGGGCCCGGCACAACCGAGGCGTCCAGGCTGCTAATCTCAGCTAGCCAGATTAGCCCCAGGTTACTTTCTACACAGATTAGGAAAAATCAATTCTCTTCTGAGTTTTGGTCCTTTTTAGAGTGTCGCATAGTTTAAAGAACGGCAAAAACCGCAGAACCAGGAAGTCAGAGTTCCGCCTGGGCAGCAGGTGAAACCAGCCCGGCGCCGTGGGGCTGTCCAATCATCAGGTTTCTGCCTGTCCCCCCTTATTTGCAGGCTGGTTTGCCTCTTCCTGAAGCGCGGAGCCGACTACAACGCCAAAGACAAGAACCAGAAAGACCCCATCACCATCGCCGTGGACAACGCCAACGCCGACATCGTGACACTGTGAGTTCCGAGGTCGCGACACATAAATAAAGAACCTCTCTAAGACAAGCGTCTCCGTTTCAGGCTGCGGATCGCCAAGATGAACAAAGAGATGCGGGAGATGGACGGAGCCTTCGGCCAATCAGGTCACTCAGCTGAGCAGGGATCAGGGGGGGCGTTCGGGGGCGGGCTGGCCCACACCAGAAAGAGCCTCCAATCCATAAAGAACCATATAAGTGGATGGGCTCTGGGGGGGCAGTGAGGCCGGGGGGGTGTAGCCTCGGTTCTGGTTCTCCAGGACGTTCTTCCAAATCTATTCCGGGAATAGCGGCGTGGTTGTGCCACTAGCTCTGAGAGCTCTTAAAGCCAACAGCAGGTTCTGTTGGGTGGGTCCGTCCGGGTCGCCGAGGTTCTCCTCGAACCCGCCTTCAGGCTTCCGTCTGTATCTGATGTGCTCTGCTTTTTCGTTGTCTGTTGCCGTGCGCCCGCCGAGACGTCCGCCTGGTTTCGACAGCTTGTGCAGTGCGCCACCTGCTGCAAACCGAGAGGTAACGCGCGCGCCGCCGCCACGCGCTACGGCTCCAGGAACTTGTTTTGCTTTGTCGTCGCCGCTTTGATGTGGAGGGTTCTGATGTTTACGGTCCTCATTTCCTCCCGTTTCTGTTTGCAGGCGATGAAACCTACCAGGACATCTTCAGAGACTTTTCACACATGGCCTCAAACAACCCCGAGAAGCTCAAACGCCGCAGCGCCGACATCAGGTTCTAACCTGCCGCCGCCACCGCCGCCTGCATGTGTCCAGCAGATGCCTGCGCACGTGCAGGGGGCGTCTACGTGCACATTTTTTGTCCTGGCCAGCTGCCACATGTTGGGTCATCGCTCAGCTGGTGTCGACTCCAGATGGTTGAAGAGCTCTAAACAGCGAATTCTTTGTGCGCCAGATCAGAACGACGGCGCCGAAGCGCGAGCGGCTTTACGAGAGCAGCGTGAGGCGTCTTTTATGTGTAGCTGAGGGAAACACATCCGCTCTGCCAAACGTTTTAAACCGAAAAAGGTTGTTTTTTTTAATGTTCATCCGTTTTTTTAAACTATTCTGACAAAAAATAGTGAAGTAATCACTGCGATGCAGGGTTTTATTTTACATTTTGGACACAGTTGAGGGCTTTTTTTGTCCAAGCGTGTAAGGTACTAAAGATGTTTTAAAAAAATAAACTAAAACGTAGCGCGTTTATTCCGTTTAGAGTTGTCGACAGGGTGTCCAGCAGGGGGCGCCATCAGATTACGATTGAAATTGAAAACGAGACCAGTTAAAGTTTGAGCAAACTTTAATCACGACATAGTGCAATAATTTAACATTCTATCTTCAATCATTGCCCAGGTTAAGACATATATTTAAATAATTTGTTCGACTGAATAATTCAAGTATCGCAGCTGAGGTCAAAGAAACGCCGTCGCCGACTGTGCATTATCAGGTTGAACAAAAGATTTAAAAGCTATTTCTCAAGGTTAATGCAAATCTGTGTTATCGAATTTAGGGGTGCGTCGTGCCTTTATGTGCACCATTTGAATGTTAGCAATCAGAAGGCATCATGTTCATCATGGGGTTGTAATTACTATAACATTAGTGATGATGCAGTTTAAAATCATTCAAAAATAAAGATGTTTCAGCAAGTGCTTGTGTACAACTGATCTTTTCTACAATTTCAAGCACCCACTGTGGGCTTTTTTGTTAATTAATGGAAGTCAGGCCGTTTTCTTTACAGCGTACCCAACGTGAGGTACTAATCAGTGTTTTTCTTTATGCACAATCTGTAGTTGTGCATTTTCTTTCCTGAAACCCACAGGACCTTGTTGTTGGAGCCGACCTGTTC
The DNA here is from genome assembly GCF_003711565.1 of Takifugu flavidus. Taxonomy (NCBI): domain Eukaryota; kingdom Metazoa; phylum Chordata; class Actinopteri; order Tetraodontiformes; family Tetraodontidae; genus Takifugu; species Takifugu flavidus. The sequence continues at coordinate 1,199,850 of NC_079522.1, forward strand.
ACCTCCCCTGTCGGTCACCCAGCACGCTTAGTTTATGGTTCACATCGGCGTCTCCACGCCCAATGATTGACAGGTGAAAATGTGAGCTTGGATTCCTGCCCGGCAACGCTGCTGTCAGCGAGTCTAAAACTCATTAACGAAATTACACCGCGCGCTAAATACTCTAAATAACTTTCTCATTTGCTGTGTGTGAAAAAACTGCCCCGCCGCCATTATTAAAGGTCCTGCGTAGATCAGTACGCGTGGTTCCGAGTGAGGACGTTGAAGTTTACAGCCGTCACCACCTCGGACGCAAAAACCAATCCCTGAGTGTTGCTACGGCACTGAAGAGTTGCACCGTTTGGAGTGCTCACTAAAACTAAAATCATTTTCTCGTCCCTTCCTGCCACCTGAGCAGGTGCAGCAGCTACGCCGCCGACTCACAGCGCCGGGCGTCACGTCGGCGCGTGCGGCGTTAGACTGCCTTCGTGCTCGTCCGGCTGTTCATCTGTTCCATCTCCGAACGGACGCCCTCGCCGGCGTCTTTTACGGGACGTCCTTGGGGGGGCGGCGGGTCCTGACAGGAGAAATAGTGGGGCAGGGTGGTAATGATGGCGATGCCGAGGATGGGGAACGTCCCGGCCACGATGAAGGAAGCCACGTAGTTGCCCGTGACGTCTTTGAGGTACCCTGAAGAGGAGAAAGGGGAGCGTCAGTGTTCTCCCACGCTGGGTTTGGAGAGGGGCAATAAAATAAGACGACAAATTTATCTTCACGGTGTGGAGAAAGGCCGGCGTGTTGCGCAACGTCTTGAGTGGAGACACTGTGTACTGAAGGGTAATAAGTTTTAACTGGCTGAGCGTTTTCTCATTAATGTGTGACTGTTTTTGGCTGTATTTCAACTTTACGTCATCGAAAGTGACCTCCAGTCACGGACATGTCGGAAAATATGGGCCAGCTTTTTGGTCGCCGTGGAAACCAGGCTCTCGAACGGCGAACCTTTTCCGCAATGCGGTTTAACGGCTTCACGGAGAAGTTCCGATGTCCTACCTGACAGAGGTGTCCCCAGCAGCCCTGCGACACTCTCGATGAGCATCAGCAAGCCGAGCGCCCCCATCGTGCGCTCTGCCCCCACGATGTTGGGCACCACGGCGAAGACCACAGAGGTCAACGCCCCGGAGCAGAAGCCGTACAGGAGGCTGGTGACCATCAGCGCCGGGTAGGAGCCATTCAGGGAGCTGACGGGCAGCAGGATGATGAAGATCCCTGCCAGCATCACCCACAGGCTCAGCACGTGGATGAGCCGCAAAAGACGCAGGTCCGAGAACCAGCCCGAGACCACGCGTCCAAGGATGTCTGACATGCCGGCGGCCGACATGACAAAAGCGGCCTGGTACTGCGAGAACCCAGCCTGGCGTCCGTGGGCCACCAGGTGGAAGTACGGCACAAAGTAGCCGACGTTGATGAAAGTGATGCCCATCACGTAGGTGACGTACGGCCTCTCCAAGAGCAGCGGCAGCTCCAGGTGGGACGAGACTCTCTGGAACCAGGAGGGACACCTCTGGCTGCTGGTCGGGTTCTGCTGCAGAGAGGGAACAGGAAATGTTCAACGCTCCAAACGCTGCCAAAGCCCCCGACAACGAGGGCGTCTCTCACCTCTACGGGCGCTTCAGAGCGACGCCTGGGGCGGATCAGCGCGCCGCAGGGCACCAAGTTCAGGCTGAGACCCCCCAGGATGAGGATGGCCCCCCGCCAGGTGTACTTCTCCACCAGCAGCTGGAAGAGAGGGTTAAAAGCGAAGGAGGAGAGTCCGACACTGGACAGAGAGATACCCAGCGCCAGGGTCCGCCGGCGGGTGAAGTGGGCCATGACAGTTGCCAGCATGGGGGTGAACACCAGCCCCCAGCCCAGACCTGGAGTAACAGTAAAAGCAAAGGGGGGGGTCACTACCTTCTTTAGAGCTGGCTAATAATAAACTCGGTAACCAAACGCGACCTTTCACCTGAAATGACTCCCATAGTGAGGTAGAGGTGAACGAGCGAGGTAGCCTGAGAGGCGCATATGAGTCCGAGCCCGGCGAGACAGCCTCCGGTCATCACCACCACCCGGGTTTCATACGCGTTGGAGAGCGCCGAGCCCAAAGGGCCTGCAAAGCACACGCAGAGGCAGAGCTCCAGGACGGGGGTTCACAGACGGACGCGTCCATCCAGCCGACCCGAGCCCACAGGAGCCGCAACTTACTGATGAACTGCTGCGTCGCCAGACCGATGGAGGAGATCCAGGAGATGGACTGGGCGCTCTCGTCGAAGTACTGCACAAACTCCACGAAGAAGATCCCCGAGCTGCGCATCAGGCCGAACACGAGGCTGTTGCACACGAACAGGGCGCCGACCAGCACCCAGCCCAGCCCCCGTCCGGGCCCTCGGGCGCGGGGACCTTTTTGGCCTCCATGACTGCGGCGGGGTCGGACACAGAAACACGAGCGTGACGTTGGGCTGCAGGGCTTCATCCAAACTTGAGACTTGTCAAACAAGTCAGACCTGAAACTACAGAAAAGGTCACCATGTCGGTGTAAACACGAAAGGCTCGCGTCGCCCCCGCGGTCGAGTTTAAAACAACAAAGTTAATTTGGTCTCTGCAGGTCAGCGCGGCCTCAGGGCGCCTTATCACATCTGGGCAGCAGATGTGGGCGAGAGACGACAGATGAATCATTAAACCGTCTCCGATTAAACTGCACGGAGGGAAAACGGCCGCTTGTTTGTGTTTACGCATCAGCGTTGGCCCGTTTCTGCAGCACCTGCGTCACCTTTGACCCCGTCTCCGCCGCAGGAAGTTCTCTCTCTGGAACTCAAAACAAAACTGCACATGGGCACTCTTAAGGGAAACCTGCCTAAAGGCTGTTAAATACTACCTATCTGGTACACGCAGATGGTTCTAATGACCTAAATAACGTGGGGCGTGTTATTTAGGGGAAGGAGATAAAAACACAAGTCTTACGCAATTCTGGCTGAACAACATGACCTGACCTACAATGTAACCGCCAACAGTGACGCCATAAGTGTCGGGGTCAATCATACAGGTGTAACCCAAGTCAGCTCTTCTGGGTCAATAATAAAATGTCCATATTTGTGTTTTTCTCAAAATGATCAAGCCTGGGTGGATTAATCTAGGGCTCCTAGCCAGAGAAGCAGGCGGACCTCCTCCGAGCAGCTCACATATTGACTTCCATTCAAAAGGAATATTCAAATCAAATGAATTGGAATACCTTCAATGACTTTGGCATTGTTCTTGTCTTGTCTTTGAGGTTGAGCCTGAGCAAAAGTGTAGCTGATGTAGATGGCAGATTATAGCCCCTTGGCTTTGATCTTTTTGAAAATTAAAGATCAAAGTCTTCACTTATTTTTAATCAGATCACCTTTGATCTCCTGGAATTCTTAAATTAATCTAATAGTCAATAACTTATTTTACTAACAGACCCCCTTTGCGGGGGTATAAACCAAGTTCTTGAATCATTCAGATGCTGTATATGGACCAGACCCAGGTCTGCATGACCCGATTCAGTGACGTAATTACTACTCGACGATTAAAAGTCGCGTTTTTGTTTTGGCGTTTTATTAAGCTAACCGTGACATTACATCGCCCAAAAGCACTTTACGTTGTATTTACTGTCTGTAGCGCAGCGCGAACGGAGCCAGAGACGGAAAGTTCGTCGATGGGTCCAAAAGAGTGTTAAAAGCGACCGAAACTTCAGTGCATCCGTCCAGCACTTACCCGCTGCCCTCCGTCAGCTTCTGCTGCAGTGCTGCATGGTCCAAAGTCTGCAGGTTTATTTATGACAATGGCAGAAGAAAGGGTTTTTTTTTAAAAAAAATCTTCCTTCAGGCAGCAGCACCCCGGTCGGCATCACGCATGCGCAGTCGGTGTCACGATTAGCTTAACTTTGCTAATGGTTAACGACAAAACCTTCCTTTAAAATTCAATTTGAGTCATTTCCGAAACATTTGGCGTGAAATGGCAATGTGATGTTGTTAAAGTGAAGTTGTTAGCGATAATGATTGACTCAGAACTTTTACGGTGAGAGAGAGAGTTGATCTATTGTTACCATGAAGCTACAGGTTCCAAAGTTGACTTGCGCTTGTTCCTCTTTCTTGTCAATAAAGTTATCACGGGTTGTGCCCTTAAATGATTATTGGTCAATCTATGACCTCATTCAAGTTTAATAACATTTATTCATGTATGTGCTCATTAATCGATGCAATATGTGTTTAAAAATCACGAAGCAAAAATAAAATATAACATTTGGTAGAGACAAAACCTCAAAGTTACTCGATTTGGAATAGAGATATTTTTTTGTTACTTTTATCTTTTTCTTGGTTTAAGTTCAGATCATCATGTTTATTTATCCCACAACATGATCTCATTTTAGCGTTTAAACGTGTGATTGTTGGAGTTTGTGATTGCATTTATATTCAGATGTGTGTCATAGGTCAGTATAAAATAATATATTGTGAATCAATAATAAAAACTGGCATTTTTTAAATTTATTTTAATAATTCCATATAATGTGTAAATACAGCTCATTTTAAAGGAAAAGTACTTGATTTAATTGGATTTCAACAGGGTGAATGATAAAGAATATAAGCAAATTTGAAAATAAACCTTGATTTCCTCACATCCTGAAAATAGGCTTCCATTTTCTGTCATAAATGCTAGTTTTAGTACCAGATATTTGACACGTTTTGTAATAGTTTAATTCGAGGAGGGACTAGATGTTGGAAAGTCCCATTAAACGTCCCATTAAACAGAGACACAGACAGTGTTGTCCTGTTGTGACCACAACTCACCAGGCAGCAGGAAATGAGGGATGACAGAGGGTGGGAGTTCAGAATTCTCTGGCCCCCATCCACGGGGAAGCAGTGTGAGCTCATGGCGGCACCCGGAGGAAACAGGTGCCCCTGGCTTCATTGTTTCCACAAATGTGCCAAAGAAATGTGGAAAAAGGTGGAGGAGAGTTGATTCAGGGCTAGAAATTCGGAGGAAGGAAGTGTGCAGAGGAGAAAAGCAGAAGAAGGGAAAGCAAAGCTGTGCACTGCTGTAAACGCAAATTTCTTTATTCCACAAAGGAGATTTAATGAAACACTGAACACCAGATCTCCAATCGCTATAAAAATGATTTAATTTAAATTGTATAAAACCATCTTTGTCCAGCAAATTAACTCACATACAAATATTATCAACTCTCCAATTACCAATTTAAACTCATGTTTTAAACTCCTTAAGCCTCACGAGTCCTTTGCCTGCTCGGACTGTAAAAAGCAGATATCACACAGGCTCCAGGCCTTCACATTAAAATAATTTCGAGTTAAATACACACAAAAGATCATGAAATATCCAGTTAGGTTCTTCTTAACAACTTCAAATTTAAAAGAAAACAAACGTCCCATTTCCTTCATACTTGCTTTTCTCTCATTTCACTATTGCAAACATCCTCTTTTCTTCCTAACCTTCACAAACCTTCAGATTCACTTTAACTTCATATCCGTCTCACTGACACTAAGAACCCTCCAGAGTCGCGTCAGTAGTTCATCTTAGCTCCAAGCTCGCATCCGGCAGTACATTTATCAAAAGCTTCTCCAAATTCAACCTCAAATGTTAGAAAGCAGTTATTACTAATGCTAAAATGCTGTAGTTCATTGATCACTTGCCTATCCTTCACATTTTCTTACTGATTCAGCCAGTAACCTTCTGCTCTCCGTGACGGAGGCTCAGCTTCCCTCAGTAGGCCTGCAGGACAGGCTGGAACGGCTCAGCCAGGACCTTGTAGCGGATCTTGGTGTTGGTGACGGCCCCGTGCTTCTGGCGCAGGTGAAGGCGCAGCTGGCTCTTGTGGCGGAAGTGAAGGTCACACTTTTCGCACTGGTCAAACACGAGGGTCAAAAGGTCAAACTGACGATGTCACAGGGGCCGAATGAACACGACAGCGGTCCGGAAAGGCTCGTAACTCACGTTGTAAGGTTTCTCTCCGGTGTGAATGCGCAGGTGGCTCTTCAGGGTTTGCAGATGGCGGAAGCGAGTGCCGCAGGTGTGGCAGGGGTAGGGCTTCTCGCCCGTGTGGATCAGGATGTGGGCTCTGAGGTGAGCAACCTGCAACCAGGACAAACCCAGCTGATGACACGTTCAGTCTAATATCAATGTGAGTGAGCAAGTATTGTCCTCCACATCTCGCTGGTGTCTGCCACGCTAACCTTCTCACCTGAACAAATCGCGCGCCGCAGGTGTCACAGCGGTAAGGTTTCTCCCCTGAGTGAATGCGGGAGTGAGTCTTCAGATTAGCCGGACGGTTAAACTGGGCGCCGCACACATTGCAGCGGTATGGTTTGTCACCTCCTGGAAGAGAACATAAGCGTCGTGGTTGAAATGGGAACTCAATGCAAATAAAGCGGCAGGTTACCGGTACTCCTCAACTCACCTGTGCAGGCAGGTTTGGTTCCTTGAGGACTTCCAGAGTAGCAGTAGGGAACATAGTAACTCTCATGCTTGATCGCAGGTTGATGTTTGGTCTCTGAGGGGGAGACGTGAGACTAATGAAGAAAACTGCCACTGAAAATCAATGCGTGCCACTTGAAGGAGGGTTTGTTTTTACCTCTTTCAACCTGGGAAGGGGGAGGAACTGTTGCGTGATCCACAGAGGGGGGTGGCCCCAGGGGAGGGGCTCGGCCAGAACCCTCATAGCAGGAGGCCTGCCCCTGTCTGAGGTGAGAGCAGAGTTTAAAATTTGCTAAAATTTCTTTTTTCTTGATATTATCTTTGAGTTGTCAACGTCTTACCTAATAATCTGACCAGGCACTTCTCCAGACCACTCCTCTGTTGGTGGGTTGGGGGTCGGACCCTTCCCATTTGCAGTGGGGGATGAGCGACTTGCTGGTTCCTCGGTATCCTCTTCTTTGACTGAGGTGGCTGCACAGAGGGGGTTGAGGACAATGTACTTGTATTTTTTCCAGTTGCAAGCCTTTGGGTCCGGCGAAGCTTTGACGTCAGCCTGGAGAAACAGAATTCAGTCAACCTGCTTGAAGCTCTAAGAAAAGCGGTGATTTCCAACTTCCACACCCACCACAAGGTTCTTGTTGCATGTGTTTGACTCTGACGGGGAGTTGGGATGGCAGTTGGAGCGGGCGGGGCTTTCTGGAGACGGACTGCACATCTGTGGTGACTCCGGCCCCTCCTTCAGCCTCGTTGACCCTGGCTGGCAGGTCGGGAAAGCCCCTGGCTTGAGAGAGCCCCCAACATCCTCTGGGAGCCTGCGGTAGAAACAAAGGAAGTGCTGTAATGAGCTAGAAACTCGGACAAACAACAGACAAAAGTAAACAGGCAGTGGTGCTGGTGTCGACACATGAACAAACCAAACGGACAAGCAAGCGGGAAACTTTTGTCAGTTTTGACTAATATTCCAAGCACAAGCCTGACCTTGTAGCAATCGCTCCTGTGAGGAATTTCTGGGAGTCTGGGTATGGTGGGTCCACTCTTTTGGGATCAACAGGGGATAGAGACACCGCAGAGTCCAGCTCCAGTGGGGGACGCCTTACGCTCGTCTTCTCCCTGCTGAAAAACAACCACATGCCTCATCAATTGCTGCCAAGGTGAGAACCAAGAGTGTTTCCCCCGGTGAAACCAGGAGATGTTGCCTCACCAGTGCAGCTGCATGAACTCTCGGCAGGCATCGGCCACGTGGTCCATCTGCAAGTACGTGGCAGCACCGAGCACCCCGGAGACAACGCTCGGAGTCAGAGGGAGCCGGGAGGTGTACATGAAGTCCAGCAGCAGCGAGATGCTGGACGGGTCCAAGGTGTCAGGGAGGGACACGGTGCTGAGATGCTCTTCGCTGCCGCGCCCACGCCCCTGAAGCAACGTGCGGTGGGAGTAGAGCGAGTAGAAGAACCCGCTGAATTTGGAGTGAGAGAGAGAGAGAATTTAGATGTGGATGGGGAACAGTATGAAGCTGTATGGCTTGGACTTTTGCACCGACCTGCAGGCCACGAGCACGGCGCAGTGCGCGCGCAACTGCACGCTGCCCACGACCAGGGTGGTGTCGGTCAGGATGCCGCGACGTCGGAGTTCGTTCAAGTTCAGCAGCACGTCGCCGGAGTGGCGTGTGAACTCCTTCACGTATCCCACAACCGAGGCCTCTGGCACTCTGTCCATCCTGTAAGCTCCCAATTTATCCATCACTCGAATCTGGGCAGAGTAAACGGATGAGGTAGAATTATGGCGTTTGTGTGCGTGGGTGCATTTATTTTGAAATAACTCTAATGACTTACCTTTGTACAACTGAGAGAATAAATTTTCCCGAGTGTCCCAGACACATTTATTAGGTGAGACCAGCTCCCTACTCGTACCTGCGTGGGGTGAAAGGACCCGTGCTCCATTCATTTGTCAATCTAAATTCAGTTCATCGAGAACGCTGATGTCTAAATATGTTATGAGATAGTCCAAGAAAAGGGTTTGACAACTCACCCCGACCAGCAGGGACGAGAGCCTTTGTGCACCGCGACGACGGCCTTCAGTCCACAGCAGATGTGGCCCAGGTCCTCAACGGGTCTCTACTTGCTCGCAGCAGCACTGTGGTGGGAGCCCGACAGGAGGGAGCTCTTTATAATGTCGCGCAGGAAGCCGCCCTACAACCTGGGCTGCTTGTTTCCTCTTTCCTCAATGGCCCACGCGCACTGGAAGCAGAACAGGAAAGACCCTGGCCCAGGTCCCAACATCCAAGTATTTATAGGGGCCTATTAGTTTTTGTAAACCCCTGCAGGTCCGAGCGGAGTAATGGCAGGAAAGAATAGTGTGTTTTTCAATCGCGTTGAACAAATACATTTGGAGATCCTCAGGGAGAGGCGGTACGTGCCTGACTATCCAGGGGTAATCAAGAGAGCACCAGTATTCCCCCACCAACGCCTTCCTACCGTCCACCCTCCTCCAGGATAGAGGAAACTGTCAGAGGAAACTGGAAGACCAGCCTATTGTTGAATAAACATGCTCTGCCGTTGTTATTGGCATTAATCAATAAGAGGTTTGGTGATTTAAGCTTTGGTATAACTTTGTTGCATGATGATTTCATATTGAGGTAGTTATAAAGGCATTATTGGGGCCATTTCTAAACTTCTACATTCTAAACAAGGTTGAATTTAATAAAAAATAGTCTGCTTTGAACGTGTTTCTTGTCTTGTTTTTATGTGATCAAATGAGCTGTGCGGCTGATATGTTCTCATCACACCTCTCAGGACAAAGTGTGTTCTTGTTGGATGCTATTATCTTAGAATGCTAAAAGTAATTCTAATAATTTATGGATTATGTACTAGTAGTACATAATATAATAATAGTAAACAGTGATGGCTGGAAGAGAATTAAAAAATCACGAGTATTTCAAAAGCGTCATTATTTAGTCATGGTTTAATTGAGTTCGGAAAGGAAAACAGTGTCACTCCGGAGCTGCCGGATTGAAGAAAACAAGCATTACTCATCAGGCCACAACTGTGTCCGGAAGCTTCTGACTCGCTCCCTGAGAGCAGGGGCATCGTGCTAGGAGGCCTCTGAAGGAAGGAAGTCCAAACAGATCATTTTAGATGGGAGACACCTTCTCCTGTTGGTGAAAAACAACCGTGCCTCCCGCCCTGACAAAGCTGACAGATGTACAGGAACTATCCTTGTACGCGCGCACATGCACGGGCTTCACGCCGCATCCTGCAAAGCTGCTTCAGAGACGTGGATGAAAAACGCCCGCTCAGGACATCCGCCAATAATATTCATAATGAAGGAAAGCCATAGACAAGAGAGGAGGGATGAAGATGGAGGCGGGGGTGAGAATAAAAGACTGAAAAACAAGCGGAAACTCACCTCATGTTCAGGACGGGGGCGACCTCGGGGTCACGGAGAGCCAGGACCAGGACATTTAATTGAGGTGCTGCGGGCGTGAACTCCGAACCTTTCTTTCCGTCGCATTAGTTTTATCGGAAACATCAAAGAAAGAGGAGAGAAAAGTTGACCCCCTCCATAAGTTCCTCTTGTGTGATTGATAATGTTTTTGCTTTTTTTAAACCAGGTTACCGGGTCCATTTCAGAACTTATTTTAATCGAAAAGAATGTAGATAATGCAGAATTTGAAGCCTGCTTGTTTTAGCTTCACAGAAATGTGCTTATTTACTGGACATCCCATCATTATGTTTTTTAATCCTGAAAGAAACAAATTGGAAGCAGTTTTTTTTGCACGCCGTGGTTAAGGCGTGCGTGCCCTTATTTGTTTGGATGGAGGTCGGATCAATTGTACATAATAAAAAAACACGTAGGAAAACAAGGATTAACAAAACAGAGAGGGAGATGTAGGTCTCGGCTACTTCCAGGCATTGTGAGAAGAACGGATGAGGGGGGGCGGTTGAGGAAAAGTGAGAACATTACAAAACAGGTTCACCAATGGGAGGAAGCCATTGAGTCCATCCCGTTGGCAAAGCCTGGCGACGATTCGAGTGACTTCCTGTTCCCTTGGCTGCCCATCAGCGAGCATCAGCGACACCTTTGTTGTCTTATTTGGAGTTTTGAACTTCTGCAGCTGCAGAAAAAAACCACTTGTGCAGTGTCCATGAGCAAATTACCCTTTTTTTAAACCCTGTTAAACGTGTGTAAACAGGGATTCCCCATGTTGTGGTTTCCTGGTCGCCTGTCCGATATGGACTGAAGCCATGCTTTGAGTTTGGCTCCCGGCACTGGTGCCACGGTGTTGATGGCTCGTGCAACAATAAGCCGCCTCTCCCTGCGATCGTAGAGCTCTCTGGACATATAAGGGCAGACGGCTCACGGAAGCAGGAGCCGGAGGAGGGAGAGGGGGCGGGAGAGGGGCTATCCCAGGGCCCAACCCAGCTTAAGGCACTGGCGGAGGTAGCTGATCCATTTAAAACAAATGACAGTGGTGAAAAGCTGTCTTCAAAGAAATGCTTTGGGATATGTGGTGGGCCTCCAAATTAAATGGTGAGTGGGGTAGAGAAAGGGGGAGATGGGGTAACTGGGACAGAGATTCAGAGCCTGTCCAGCACAACAAGACATATGGGGGAAAATACAGAAATACAGGCCTTGTAATTCAATTCATGTTTATTTATATAGCATCTGTCATTATAAAAATTGTCCCTCGGCACTCAACGGAAAACAAGGGCCAGGCCGCCAACATATTGGCTTCAGATGTTATAACAAAATATGGAGAGTGTTGATCACTCACATACATTGGTTTGGACTGTTTGGAGATTTTTGAAGCTGAGAGAAGGTTTTAAAGGCCTAGACCTAGAAGATGACTTTGAGCTCTTTGTCACCAGTTTCCACTTCCAGAATAAACAAACACTCTTCTCTTCCTTTTCCTGCTTCTGTTTGATCTTCTTCCGTCCCGCCATCTTCAGGAGCGTCTCCTTCGGCTCCTCTCGTTCTCTTCGTTCTCTTCCCTTCCTTGAGCTCCGGCCTCAGATTTTACTCAGCGTCTTCTGGAAGATTTCATTTTTTTAGAGAGCTTCTTCTGGAAGTCTTCCTCTGTCTGAGAGCTCCTTCTCCAGCCCCTCTTCTTTCTCTTCCAGCTGGTTCTTGTGGACCTCCTCTTTTTTTAACAGCAGCTTCTGGAGGTTTTTCTCCAGAGCCTCATATTTTGCAGCACTCTCCTCCAGAGCTGCCTGCATCATCAACTCATTCACACTTAAGATCTACCCCAGGGTCCCCATTCAGCGATAAAAACTTGTTATGATGGCTGACATGATCCTAGCAACTCTTCAACGAGCCCTGTAGGTCGTTTATCCTCTGATGCAACCATTTTTGCTTTGTTTGGAAGCTCAAGATGGTTTTTGAACCTTCTTGAATTTCTGGAAAAGAAATAGTTTTTTTTAATTATTTGAACTTTTCTCAATAAAAATAAATCAACCTTTTTTTTTTCCCCCCAAAACCAAATCCAGAATCTCTTATTGTTCCTTGTGTGCGTGTATTCCTTCAAAAACCATTTTGAGCAATGAGGAAATCGTGGCCTTAATTATGTCTAAAATTATTAGAATTAGAAGTCAGAAAATCGCGTTGCACATCCAGTTTTGGAATAAACGTAATTATTCAAATCAAAATTTCTAATTAATTATCTGGGAATAATCATCTGGGATCTTATTTGGAGACTGCAGCAATGCACGCTGGGTAAAGGTAAAACAGCAAAACTTTCCTCATCCGGTCGCAACCACCCCCCGCGCGCACACGCAGCTACGTCACATGTCCGGAATGCAGCAGGGATCTGCTGCTAAAGGCCTCGCGATCCATCATAAAGTAGGTTAATGGCGCTGAAGCCGAAAGAAAGTTATTTCGGGATCACTTTCACTCGCCTTCCATCACCTCAGCGGAGGCGAGCGCCGCGTTTGCGGGGCTGACTTCGTCGGGTAGGCGGCGGTTGCTTCATTGTTGCCTCGCTGGTGCGTTTTGGTTAGCCTGGGGGCGACGCACGAGCTCTGCTCGAGTTCAAAACAAGCTAACAAACAAGTGAACGGCCCTGTCATTGCAGTTAAAGATGCACAATTGTCGCTGAAAGGGGGTTCCTCTTTTAGTCTGGAGGTTTGTTTTCCTCAAAGGCGACGCGCCGAGAGCAGATTTGGACGAGCAACGAGACAGATTGTGTCCGTGGTTACAACTTTGTTGTTGCTTTTTAGTTTAAATCTGTACTGTGTCGCGACTGTGGACAAAAGACGAGTTTCTTTTATTTGATAATGCAGCGCTGGTTTGTAGATTAAACTGGAAGCAGGAGAATTGCGGAAGGTACTCAAAAAAGGTATGAAACGCTGATGTCGATTGAACGTACTTTGCGGACGCGCAATAGATTTTATATTCGTTTTTTAATCGCTGTCGATTTCAGCTAAATTGTCTCGCGTTATTGTTTAGTTTAGTTTTAATGGTTCGTGTTAAGCTAAATGATGGCAAAGACGTTCCGACTAACAGGAGCCAGCTGTCTTCAGAATTAAAGCAAAGTTGCTACAACGGCCCAAGAAAATCATGTTAACTTGAGATAAAACGAATGCCATCAATTATGTTTCGTTAACCAACACATGTCAGCCACGACAGTCTTACATTTCATCCTTTTTTGCGAAGTCGAACCGTGTTTCCTAATTCTTTTCCAGGAAGAGGTTTTATTTTGATATCGCGCGTACCGGATGTTGTGTGTTTAGTTCAAGCGCGTTTCCGGCTGTCATTTCTTGAGTAGTTTATTTTGCGTTCAGATAAGCTTTCTTAATAATTACAATAAAAACAGTTTGTGTTTTACAATAAAATTAAACGTTTGTCTTTGAAACAGCGTAGTTATCACATGGTCGGATTAAGCGTGATTAAGCCTCCTCTGATCATCCGTAGTGGGATGGAGGCATAATCTGGTGAAAGGTTGGGAGTCATGGCCACTCTTCCCCATATGGTCCCCGTGAAACGTCAGTCCACGTACACATTGTGGATGTTGGGGGGGAAAAAGGAGACAAAACATTAACTATGATTACAAAGGAACACAACTGCAAGACTTTTATTATTTGCCTTTTATCCAGTATTCTAATCCTTTTACAACCTGCATGCAATCAACCTGAGTGGGGAATTATGTTCTCTGCCCTGACAATGCCGTTTGCTGCAGCTAATCCATGTTGCTATTGTTACTCGGCAGCAGAACAGACTGCATTTCAGAGCATTTCCTACATGTAAATTGATGGATTGTTTGTCCAAAAGTGCCAATTTTTGTGTAATTTATGAAAGTGTGGAAATGCTTTCACACTGTGCATCTGTGTTTGTCAGGTGCAAGTCACCACTTTGCAGGCTCATGTATTCCACAGAGGAAACGCGCCATATTGTTATAAGCCAGGTGTTCACATTTGCAGCGACACGTGTCGGTACACAATATTTCCTGCCTTGTTTTTGTCTGTGCCTCACTTGAAAATCAGTGATTCCAGGCGTGTAAACATCCAAGGACAATAACCATTGTGGCAGGCGAGGGGCAGCCTCAAATCTGCACCTGTTTGTCTCCAAAACTGCTGTTGCACGAATGTGTGTGGAAGCACACAAATACACGTTTCAGCTCAACGTGCACTGCTGCTGGAAACCCCCCAAGTGGCTTCCTCTAAATCTAGAAGCCTATTGTCCACTCTGTGTTTCTGTTGCCATAGGAGACAAAAAATAAAGTATCTCTCTGTTTCCATTGGTTACACGTGTGAAAAATGAGCAGCAGCTGGGATCATGGGACTCTTGTCTGACCACGGGCACTGGCTCTTATATTGTTTGCATTTAGAATACAGAAAATATACGTTTCGCTGTCGTGAAACATGACAGAAACTCTCCTTTCCTAGAAGCCTCTGCCATGTCGGGCCCCACCTGGCTTCCACCGAGAACTCTGGATAGCCCAGAGAGAGCCGGACCGCAGATGTCCCAACCTGCCGGGTCAGCGGTCTACAGAGCCCCCAACAAGATGATGGGAGGCATGTCGGACTTCCGCCCAAAATATGGCCCCTATGACCCGAACGGCGGCGGGGGAGGAGGGGGGAGGTATATGGCTTCTGCACCCACAGGTGAGAAATAACTCATCACCTTTTTTTTAATGTGAAGAAGATAAACGGAAATATGTGATTTGACTTCAAAGGTGGGCCAGTTCATCATTTGAGCGATCACTATTACTCCCCTACATGCGGCCCCAAAGAAGATCGCAACTGGAGCCCCCACGTGGATGGTTACGAGTTCATGGTGGGTCTATTTTCAGTAGCTTCGACTCTGCAAAAAATCAACAGCTTTGAACGCGACGTTCTCACGTGTTTGTAGCACCGCGGTCCGGAAAAACCAGCCAGCTATCACTCCAAAATTGATGCCGACATCGACTCTCTCACCAGTATGCTCGCTGATCTGGATAGCCACACGCAGGACTCCAGCGCCCAAGTGGGGCTTCTCTGTTTTTCCACCAAATTTCATGCGATCGCACGGTATTGCTCGTTCCTTAGTAACTTTCTGTGTCTCCTCAGCTGTACGACAACGTGCCTTACAACAAATACCTCTCAGGGGATCATACAAGTCTGCACACCAGAACGCGGGGTCTCCTCAGAGTCGGCCAGCGATGGGCTACCCTCCTCACCCCCAAAGCCAGTACCACCCAGGGTCGCCCTACTCCAGTGAATCACCTCAGTACTCCTCTTCCCACCAGCAGGACTACTACACGTCCTCTTCCTCGGCCCCTAAGCCCTACCCTCAGCCCGTCCCAGCCTCCTACACCACCGCCTCCACTCCCACCGGGCCCAGGTTCAGCGTCCAGGTCAAAACTGCGCAGCCAGTCACATATTCTCAGACCGGGAGACAGGCTGAGCAGGCCTACACCCCACCGCCTCCCCGCCAGCACGCGCCGCGCCCTCCTCCCCAATCTCAGGCAAATCTGCAGGGTTGGTACCCTCCGCATCAAGCTCAGGAGATGCACGCCGAGGCGGGTTACAAGGGGGCGTCGGGATCTGTGGGAAGGGTTAATCAGGTTCCGCTGTCAAAGAGAGGGACAGAAAACAACCAAACTGGGTCAGGAGACTTACAGACTCTCTCTTATCAGTCTAACAAGGTAGGAGTTGTTTTCAAAACCATATTTAGTAGCTTTTTTGTCTCAAAATATCCTTAAAATGCTTTATTGATACGTTCTATCTTTTTACCGTGCGATTCCACTTATTTTCCACTAGGGGGCAGTAAACACCAGGCCTGAGGAAGAGTTGGATCGACTCACCAAGAAGTTGGTTTACGATATGAACCACCCTCCTTCAGAGGACTATTTTGGTGCAGTCCATGCTACATTACTGTCATATTTTATTTTTTTTACTATTAAAAGTATTTTAACCTCCTGTCCCCCCCCTCCCCCTCAGGACGCTGCGCCCGCTGCGGAGAAAATGTGGTCGGCGACGGCAGTGGCTGTATCGCCATGGAGCAGGTGTTCCACGTGGAGTGTTTCACATGCATCACCTGCCATGCCCGTCTCCGCGGGCAACCTTTCTACGCCCTGGATAAGAAGAGTTACTGCGAAAGCTGTTACATTGTGAGTCAACAGAAAAGGCGAACGCCATCTTCTCTGCAGCCGTGGTTCCAATGCCTCGTTTTGTTTCAGAGTACGTTGGAGCGCTGTTCCAAGTGCTCCAAACCCATCCTGGACCGCATCCTGCGGGCCATGGGGAAGGCCTACCACCCGCGCTGCTTCACGTGTGTGGTCTGTAACTGCTGTTTGGACGGGGTCCCCTTCACCGTAGACGCCACCTCACAGATCCACTGCATAGAAGACTTCCACCGGTACGACCACATTTCCACACCTTTATATAAAAAAACTCTGTCATCTTCTGCAAGGTCCTGGCAAAAATATTTTGTCTCCTTTGCAGGAAGTACGCACCACGGTGTTCGGTGTGCGGCGAGCCCATCATGCCGGAGCAGGGTCAGGAGGAGACGGTCAGGATAGTCGCTCTGGATCGCAGCTTCCACGTTAATTGTTACGTCTGTGAGGTGAGACTGAAGCCAGGACCGGTTTTATACCGCGAACCGAGTGGCGTTGTTGCCTTGAACTGACCGGAGCGTGTGTCCACCAGGAATGTGGCCTCCTGCTGTCCTCTGAGGGGGAGGGCCGAGGCTGTTACCCACTGGACGGCCACATCCTGTGCAAGAGCTGCAGCGCCCAGCGCATCCAGGACCTGTCGGCCAAAATCTCCACTGACTGCTGATTTAAAAACACCTTTTGTTACTACGCTTTGTTACTCTGCCAGTTCCAGCTGACTCGCTGATCTTGGCAAGGGAGCGAAGTCTGTTACAGATCAGGTCCTGGTTAACCAGCAACCACGTTTCATTTCATTCAGCATCAGAAACTTTTCCTTTTTGTTGCTTCTTCTCCACCCTCGCCTCTGCGTTTTCCCACCTGACCTGCAGGCAGCTTGGGCTCCGCCCCCCCCCAGTTAGCCAAGAGGTGGGAAGGTTTTAGGATAACCGTGGAGAACTGTGAGAACTGCCTCAAACAATTAAAAAGCACACCAAGCAAAAACTGTGACTTTACACAACGGGCTGGTTTTAGGCGACTCGCAGCCTTTAGAGGGAATCTTTATGGAGACGTAGCCTAGGGAGAGAAATGTAGACAAAAGGAACGGGTAGTTCTGCGAGCCGTCTTGTTTAGCTTAGCTCTGTTCATCACGGAAGGTCACGCCGTTAAACGCAGCAGAAACGAATGTCTACCTGATACTTGACTGTTTATTAGAAGACGGTGCAATGAAGTCAGATTCGCTGTGATGAGGAGCAACAGGGTCTCGAGGGCTGCGGAACCTCCTGTTGTGTGTAACTTGATCCCTACGTGAAGACATTTTATAACATGCGAGCTAAATTTAGCATACAGTTAAGTTAATTTACTTGAAATGCTTTTTTTCGGCAATACAACCTTGTTTTGCTTGTTTTCCGTCCATGTTTGACTGTTACAGTGAGCAATGTGAACGTCTTACCTCGTGGATTTTGATTTAATTAAATCTGCTGGATTATTTTCCCCCCTCTTGCTAATTTATCTAGCTGATATTTCACATTAGCACTTATCTCATTTATGCTCTGGTGTCATTTGCAGCCCACGAGTACGGTAATGGCTCTGGCTGTTTATCCCCATATATAATTTATTCTATCCGTATTTGAAATGCTGTGAATTAGAGGTAAACCATTCTGGTGGTACTGAAGCAGATCTGAGGATATTTTGTTGTGAATGAACCAGTTTATTTTCTAAAAAAAAAGAGAGCATGAGAGTGGATTTATCTCCCAATACCGGATGTAGGTACTGGTCATTAAAATGTTTTTCATTACCAAAATAATATTTAAAGATTTTTACAGATGCAGCTTGAATTGAGTTGGAGTGTTGCATTGTGGGAAATGTAGGATGTAGCGTATCATGTGGCTTTACAACATAATCTGCTGCATCGCTACAATAAACCTTTGCTCTTCTCATGTTGTCACGGTTTATTTTTGCTTTCATTTTAATGAATTTGCTAAAAATGTAGACGTAAATGATCCCAAAAAGTCAGAAATCCATCAAGGCATGTTGGGCTGTGTTTTACAAGTATATTTATTGCATTTTTGACATCGGAAACATTCTTGGAAGTGAAAAATAAAACACTGTACACATTTGTCAAAATACTGAAAACACTGAAAACGAAACGTGCGTTAGCACGAGGTGAAGGTCTTCCAGAAGAAGTTGCGGCAGCCTGCCTTGCGGTCTCTCTGGGAGAAGGGAACCTGGCGCCGCATCATCACCTCCCCCTCCCTGACTCCAGCTTCCTCCTCATCCTCCTGAGGCAGGAGCAGCATCTCCCGCTCCGCAGCCATCACCTCAGAAATGATCCTCAGCAAGATCAGGATGGCCAGATCCTAAAATAGGCAAACCACGGTAAAGCGCTGGCTCCCGTAAGAGTAAACCTTTAAGTTGAAGCACTCACCTTGTCCTTTAAGGGGTCTGCTGGCAGAAGTTCTGATGGCATGTGTTTCCGTGGAGCACTGCTGACCTCCATCAGCAGCATGGAGGAAAACGAAGCCACGAGAAGTAGCTGGACCTGAGAAAGCATCGTCTCCACCTCAGGCGTCTCACTTTTAATGTCCAAAATGTGCCTTTTGAATGCCAGTGATGTGGCCACTGTTTGCATAAGAGTTCTGAGCTCATAAATAGGCTTCTTCATCTTCAAATCCTCCTCATCCTCAGGACAACAGGAGGATGCCATTGGTGGATGCGAATGGGAAGAGGTGATGGGGGGGGGGGGGGGGGTGTGCTGGATACGGTTGGTTCGTGGGGTCAAGAACATGGAAAATATATTAACATATTCTAAAATCGATTTTTCCTGCTGATGGAAACAAATCTGCCATTTACTTGAGAACTAATGAAGTTAATCAATAATGAAAGCTGTTATTTTTCGTGTTCTGCCAGTTTCCATTAACGGCAGACAACACGATGCCCACCCGCTGCGCAGCTTCCCGAACTGACGCAAATGTTGACGAGGCCGCGCAGACAACCGCAGCGTGAGTCAGCGGAAGTTAGCAGCAGAGATTTAAATGTCAACCCGCTGAATGTTTCATTAAAAATACCCCATTTCACCATCATTTGCTTCTAAAAATAACTGTATTGAGGAAAAAAGCTGTAAAACCGACATCTGAAATGTATTTTCATCGGCCTTTGCTACCCGAGCTATTGTGACCCTGCTAACCTAAGCTAAAAACGATGGAATAAGCACGAATTTTACAGATTTCTGAAATCCCAGTAACGATTGTTTTAACTCGTTTAACTTCGTTCTTGAAACATACTGTTGGGTTTATAAACGAGCGCCACAACACAAGTCTTTTTTAAAAACTTTTTTTTTACGACGGTTTAATTATTATTGTATTGGTCGATTAAATTTAGATTCTAGGACAACGAAAATTCGATTTTATTATTATTATTTTTTAAACTTTTGTTGTTGTTGACATCCATTGAAGCTTGAATTCAGAGAGCAACATTGCTTTCAGGAAAGAGATAGAACACACCTCACCCCCCATTTCTCCTCCATTTACACTCCCCTGTTTTGAGAGCCAGTGACCTTTTTAAAATTTAAGCCACTAATCAAGACAAGAAGCGACATGAAATAACATTTTCCAAGAGAGAATGTCGTGCACATTAAAAACAGTGAAGTCCGACAGCGTGATGCCCTCAAAGATCTCGCCTCTTTGGCAAACACTTTCAACCGTGTTAGCAGTTTGTCAGGGTTGCTTTAACATCAGGTTGCACACAATTGTGCATATGTAGCCCTTTTCTTCTCCACATGTCTAATTTTATACAACATTTAGGTATTATCATTTAAGATAAGCACTACAAAATGAATGAAATGATATGAAAGATGTCAACCTAACAAAACAAATGCACAAGTCCATATCCTGTTCACTGGGTGTGATCTTAGTTCTGAGGTCCAAACACACCTGTAAGCAATGATTGTAACACCTGTGGCTGTGAGGCAGGAGGATCGTTGGTTGATGATAATGATAAAAGCTGACCTGAAAGGCACCTCGACAGGGAGTCTGTGTTCAAGAAGGGAGTGAAGAGCGGTTGGCTTCTAATGGTGTTGTGTAATTGTGTAGTTTGCTAGCAGTGAAGCTAGTTTTAGACACCACCAAAACACCATGGCTGTTCGGTTTTCTTTTAGGTATGATGTTTTGTGGAATATTTCACTGAGATCCCCAGCAATGATAACTTTCTTTGTTTTAGTCTTGCACTGCTGTCGTGTCTGTGGACAAGCGCAGCATCTCATCAAATTCCTGAAGGTATGAGGTTGCAGGAATTTTGTGGATCCCAATCATCAGTAGTGCTCATGGCTGTCTCTTGATGCAGGAGTTTTTAGAATGGAATGTCGTGACCGTTACTTCATGATAGCCATCAATCTGTCCTTTACTGGAGATGATCCTCAGTTTGAGGCTACTGGTAAGACTTTAGTCTAACCCCCCTGCAACCACTAAGAAAACCCCTGGTTCTAAATACAAGGATGCATCTATTTTAACTTGCCCCAGATGAGATGGGTGTTTATCCTATCACAAAGACCTACGGAGCCCAGCATGGCTATTCTGTCAACATCTTCCCTGCTCGGGGCATCTTTGAGCTTCGAGCCTCCTACTTCAGCTCCCACACATACAATAAGGTATCAACATGAGATTGTCTGTTGGTATAACTGTATGACAGATTTGTTGCGTCATGTTTTTATTTCAGAAAGATGAAGTCTTTGGCTTCAACTTCAATCTGATTGTATCACATGGAGGACAGTGGAAGGCTCATCCCTTGAACAAGACCTGTACTCCTGCCCTATCCTGGGCCCCAAAAGAGATTACCTGTGAAGTCAACTACATGGAGGTAACAATGGGTCTACCTGTAATTAGCAGCATGTATTTCGGTTTAGGCTCGACGCTGTTTTCTCTGTAGGTGTCGCTAAAACGTGAGGTCACCTGTCCATCTGAGATGCAACAAGCAGACAGGAATGGCTTCAGACTGGTATATTTCCCACTGTCTGCACCGCTGATGTAACAATGCTTTGAATAATCCTGATGCCACACTTCCAGAACTATCCACTGACTACTGAAGATTTGCACATGGTTCTCCACACATATGGTGCCAAGCTGAAGCCCATGAGCCTCTCTGATGCTTTTAGGCAGGGTTACGTCTTCCACGTGACTTATGAACGTCTTGTTCTTCGGACTGCGTATGGACAGGTGGACTCGGTTGCCACTGAGGTAAATGTACTTTTAAAAACACGTGTAAAACATGATGCATATGTGGAAAAATGGCTTTTCCAACAGATAAATGGCGTTCCAGTGGAAGTATTCAGAAGCACTGTGTATGCCAGAAAAGGCTTGGTCATGTTTATGGTTGATCTGGTGGCCACCTGTTCCATGCGTTGGTATTGAAATTCTAATTGTAAAATCATTCTTGTATATTCTGCATAATCAAAGACTTTCACATCCCCAGATGAGGGAACATATGAGAGTGGCTACTTAAAATGGGAGACTCCTGAGGCTGTGGACCCAATAATTCTACTTGATGATGCATGGTTTGCTTTTGGGATCGATGGTGAACTTCTGGAGAACTCTTTGGTGGAGCAGAGGGGTTACATAGTGAAGATGAGCAATTCCATATTGCAAATCAGAATTCCATATAATGCTGAGGGAGGATGGAGGAAGGTCAGAATTTATTTAAGCTTGGCATATGAAAATGTGTGTACGGGAGAGTCTTCCATAAGTGTCCAAATCTTCACAGAGCTTGGTGTCAGACGGCCTCAAAGAATTCTACATCTTCAATCTCTATGTGGAGCAAATCTTGCTGGATGAGGATCAGATTGATGCCAGGCTGGGGCTCTTTAGGACACTGGTCACTCCTCTGCTGCCACGGCCATTGCTCTGTGTAAACGGTGAGTCCACTGGTGACGTGCTTGGAGGATCGTGCAGCATTGGGCTAAAGCTGGTTGGTTTTTCAGAGACCTTGTTTGAGGAGCGCACGTTCTTGGTCTACCTCGGAGATATCCCCGAGGACGTTGCTTTGGTGGCCGTTTCTCTAAATGGACGAGAATTCTCACTTCAAGAAATTATGATCGACTTCACCGTCACAGCAGTTGCGCACACCAACAACACTCACGGTTACACTCTGAAGGTGCCTTTTGATCATCCGGTGGTCATACAACAGGTAAAATATTAAAGAATCCGTGTTCCACGTGGAAGCTTCAGAGAGCTCGCTTCTGATAACCGTGTTGTAGTTCTCCAAGCATGACAACGCCATGAAGTACACGGTGACGATCCAGTTTACGCTGCACGTTCTCCCCGAAAAGGAGCCGATTTACCACCAGACTGCAATCGTGGCATTAATGGATGCCTGTAAGTCTCCAGCCTTTGTAGGCTTGAGTCCCTCTTCTGGGTGAAGCAAATCTTCTGGTCTGTTTCAGCTCCTCCAGAAGTCGACGCTTTCTGTTCCGATTCTGGGATCCGCTTCACGCTGGAGCACCGGCCCTTCGACCACCTTTGGCAGATCACCATCGGCTCTGACCTGCTGTCGTCAGAACTGGCCACCCGGCACGGCTACATCGTGACCAACGACAGCCAGAGGCTGCAGCTAGACGTGCCGCTCTTCACTACCGGCTACAAGTACAATGTGAGAAAGGGAGACCCTGCAAACATAATTCGGTTGAACAAGGATCACCGACGGAGAGTTGTTTTACAGAACGTCACTCTGAAGGGATTCTCTGGCACATTTGAGGTCCTTCTCCGAGATCCTGAAGCCTCAGAGGTCCACAGATCCATTACCAAGACGTGTCCCTTCAGTCTTTCTCAATATATCTGTAAGAACATGTCCGCTACAGGAGGGTTGGGCTGTTGTGACAGTGATTGAAATGACTTTATTTTTTATTTTTTTTGGCAGCCTGCTCCACTAACGGAACCATGACTGTAATGGTTGACTTGTCTCCGAATATCCAGAATGGAGTCATTCCCGCAAGAACCCATCTGTTGGACAGAAACTGCCGACCAAAAGACTCTGACCGAACCACAGTTCTGTTTTCATTTCCCCTCAACAGCTGTGGAACAACCGTCAAGGTGGCCATGTCAACTGGTGGCAAATGACTTCAAGTTCTGCACCTTGATCTCCACGTGTTCTGTCTCCTGCAGGTCGGCAAAGAAGCCGTGACCTATCAAAATGAGATTTTCCTCCCGTCAGAATCCCACAAAGGGGGAAATTCACTGGAGGGGAGTCATGATTTGCAAAGGTATCTTCCTGTCCGAGTTGTCCTGCCGACTGCCTCTCACTGAAGGAGTCTTGATGAACCCCTCTCCTATTGCAGTGTGACGATACAGTGCACTTATCCTCTGGATGGTCTACATCGCTTCTTCTGGACCTACATGTTTGACTCCGACACAACCGGTGTCGGTCGCATCGTGTATGCAAAGCAGCCCAGTCATGGTATGCAGTCTCCCAACGTCAGGCTGAGGTTAAAGGTTGTGTGACAAACTTTCTGTCTCCGACCGATTCCAGAATTGCAGACTTCAACCACGCAGCCCACAACTGCCAAGAGAAAATGGTCCGTCTTTCTTCAACCCAGTTACCGGTTTCCCAGTGGTTACGTTAAAATGCCAAACTTCCCAACTGTTTCTCAAAGGAGAGGTCAGTACTCGTTTAAGTGATCAAAAAATGTGAGTCCTGGTTACTAAACTTGTCTCTTTGCAGGTTTGTAAGGAGCTTCCAAAGGGCAGCCTCGGGGTGGTGCCCGTTATTGAAATGTACTGACTTAACTCATGTGTGTAACCTGTTCATGTCTGAAGTAAATTGGTTTGTATTCCAATAAAATGTTGTACACAGCTTATGGGTAGTGTTGAACAAAATTCCTGGCCCTATTACTTTGTGCAACTAGCTTTAGTTCTTGCAATCTGGAAATATGGTTGTCATGACATTTGTCAACACAAGGACCCCATTTCCCCAAATAGATTTGGGGAAAGGACAGGGGACCTTAAATGGTGCAGTGGGCTTCACTTTAGTTCCCATAAAACTCTAGACCATTGATGTCTGAAGCATGGTGACTTGATGTTGGCAGCAGTAAAATACTTTGATTCCATTTAAACTTGGGATGGGAGTCCACCTCAATGAAGAGATGGGTTTAGGTGAGTCTCCAGACTGTACAACCAGGTACTGGTACATATTTAAAAATGCATTTATCACAGCACACATGACCCTGCTAAACTAGTCATTTCCCAGAAGGAAAACTAACCCACCATCTTATCACAACTTGGGTTGTTTAGAAAAGAGTGGGTCAGCTTTGTCACCAACTTCCAAACTTCACTGCTTCAGCCAACTGAGTTTGATCTGAAAGGAAAATTAGCCCAGGACTTCATTTCAGGGAGTGAAAGTTTCAGATCTTGAGCCACATGCTGCTTTACTGACAGCTGAGGAAGCATTCCCAGGTGGGGACATGGTGATGATGCAACTGTAAGAATTAAAATTCACTGTTTTATATCTAAAGGCATATTCCATTGAGCCCATTTGGCCATACAAACAGTGCCAGTTGAAGCCACTCAAGAATGCTAAATGAAGCTTCAAGTAATGAGTCAATTTTTATGTTTACTGTTTAGCCATCACTAGATGACTGCCATTTCTAAAATGCATCTTATAACATGTCCAGATTCTCAAGCCAACTCAGTTATGGATTTTTATTCATTACATAAACACCAATATTTCAATAACAGGCACCACCCCGAGGCTGCCCTTTGGAAGCTCCTTACAAACCTGCAAAGAGACAAGTTTAGTAACCAGGACTCACATTTTTTGATCACTTAAACGAGTACTGACCTCTCCTTTGAGAAACAGTTGGGAAGTTTGGCATTTTAACGTAACCACTGGGAAACCGGTAACTGGGTTGAAGAAAGATGGACCATTTTCTCTTGGCAGTTGTGGGCTGCGTGGTTGAAGTCTGCAATTCTGGAATCGGTCGGAGACAGAAAGTTTGTCACACAACCTTTAACCTCAGCCTGACGTTGGGAGACTGCATACCATGACTGGGCTGCTTTGCATACACGATGCGACCGACACCGGTTGTGTCGGAGTCAAACATGTAGGTCCAGAAGAAGCGATGTAGACCATCCAGAGGATAAGTGCACTGTATCGTCACACTGCAATAGGAGAGGGGTTCATCAAGACTCCTTCAGTGAGAGGCAGTCGGCAGGACAACTCGGACAGGAAGATACCTTTGCAAATCATGACTCCCCTCCAGTGAATTTCCCCCTTTGTGGGATTCTGACGGGAGGAAAATCTCATTTTGATAGGTCACGGCTTCTTTGCCGACCTGCAGGAGACAGAACACGTGGAGATCAAGGTGCAGAACTTGAAGTCATTTGCCACCAGTTGACATGGCCACCTTGACGGTTGTTCCACAGCTGTTGAGGGGAAATGAAAACAGAACTGTGGTTCGGTCAGAGTCTTTTGGTCGGCAGTTTCTGTCCAACAGATGGGTTCTTGCGGGAATGACTCCATTCTGGATATTCGGAGACAAGTCAACCATTACAGTCATGGTTCCGTTAGTGGAGCAGGCTGCCAAAAAAAATAAAAAATAAAAGTCATTTCAATCACTGTCACAACAGCCCAACCCTCCTGTAGCGGACATGTTCTTACAGATATATTGAGAAAGACTGAAGGGACACGTCTTGGTAATGGATCTGTGGACCTCTGAGGCTTCAGGATCTCGGAGAAGGACCTCAAATGTGCCAGAGAATCCCTTCAGAGTGACGTTCTGTAAAACAACTCTCCGTCGGTGATCCTTGTTCAACCGAATTATGTTTGCAGGGTCTCCCTTTCTCACATTGTACTTGTAGCCGGTAGTGAAGAGCGGCACGTCTAGCTGCAGCCTCTGGCTGTCGTTGGTCACGATGTAGCCGTGCCGGGTGGCCAGTTCTGACGACAGCAGGTCAGAGCCGATGGTGATCTGCCAAAGGTGGTCGAAGGGCCGGTGCTCCAGCGTGAAGCGGATCCCAGAATCGGAACAGAAAGCGTCGACTTCTGGAGGAGCTGAAACAGACCAGAAGATTTGCTTCACCCAGAAGAGGGACTCAAGCCTACAAAGGCTGGAGACTTACAGGCATCCATTAATGCCACGATTGCAGTCTGGTGGTAAATCGGCTCCTTTTCGGGGAGAACGTGCAGCGTAAACTGGATCGTCACCGTGTACTTCATGGCGTTGTCATGCTTGGAGAACTACAACACGGTTATCAGAAGCGAGCTCTCTGAAGCTTCCACGTGGAACACGGATTCTTTAATATTTTACCTGTTGTATGACCACCGGATGATCAAAAGGCACCTTCAGAGTGTAACCGTGAGTGTTGTTGGTGTGCGCAACTGCTGTGACGGTGAAGTCGATCATAATTTCTTGAAGTGAGAATTCTCGTCCATTGAGAGAAACGGCCACCAAAGCAACGTCCTCGGGGATATCTCCGAGGTAGACCAAGAACGTGCGCTCCTCAAACAAGGTCTCTGAAAAACCAACCAGTTTTAGCTCAATGCTGCACGATCCTCCAAGCACGTCACCAGTGGACTCACCGTTTACACAGAGCAACGGCCGTGGCAGCAGAGGAGTGACCAGTGTCCTAAAGATGCGCACTCTGACACTGACCTGATCCTCATCGAGCAAGATTTGCTCCAAATAGAGATTGAAGATGTAGAATTCTTTGAGGCCGTCTGACACCAAGCTCTGTGAAGATATGGACACTTTTGGACGACTCCAATACACAATTTTCATATGCCAAGCTTAAATAAATTTCAACCTTCCTCTGTCTTCCCTCAGCATTATATGGAATTCTGATTTGGAATATGGAGTTTTGCAGCTGCACCACATAACCGCTCTGCTCTGTAGAAGAGTTAGATGTGTCGCCCAAACCACTGAAATGAGTCTGCTGCAGTTTTCCATTGATGCCAACAGCAACTTGTGTTTTATCAACTTTATTTGTTGAGTCCAGGAACTCGGGCATCTTCCACTGCAAGTAACCATTTTCATGTGATCCTTCATCTGTTGGCATTAAGGGATTCAATTACTGAAATAACTGCCCATTAAATCTGCCATTTTGATACTTGCGCATGGAGCAGGCTGCCAACAGGTCCACTTTGATAATGATCCAGCCTTGTCTGGAGAACAATATTGCATGGACCACCTCTACTGGAACACCATTCACCTGTTGGCATTTGAAATCAGCAAGCAACTTTGTTCAAAGTAGACGTATCGATTTACCCGAGTGTTTACCGGAGCAACAAAGGAATCAGGTTGTCCATACGGTGTACGAAATGCAAGTCTTCCTTCAGTCAAGTGGAACTCGTAACCACGCCTTGAAGCCTCTGAGATGTTTATGGGTATCATCAGCTGGCCAGGCCTCTTCAGCGCCACCTGCCATTCTGAGGTTGCATATGTATAAACCTATGAAAGAAAAAAAGTCGGTTAAAAAGCAGAGACATTCTCCCAAACAGTAACATGTCACCATTTGAGTCGAAGCATTCCAGTCATCTTCTTTAGTCTTAGTTGGACAGGCCTCGTCGCTCTTCACAGACACCTTTAAAAGAAACTGGTATTATCTCTTCAACAAATGACAAATCTAACTACTGCTCTGATCCATGATGCAACTCTCTTACCTCCATGTAGTTTGCTTCACATGTGACCTCTCGAGGAGCCCAAGTAAGAGTCGGAGAACAGGTCTTATATAATGGAAATTTTACATTTTCTCCATCACGCGACACAATCAGATTAAAGCTGAATGTGAAAAGCAGGTCGTCCTGAAATAATTGTATACCAGAAGTATCAGAATGATAGGAATTTGGGCATCTGCCATCATAAACAACGGCATACTTGGCTGGAGGTGTGGTGGCTAAAGAAGGAGGCTCGAAGCTCCACCAGGCCCTGCGATAGGAGGATGCGGACAGTGTAGCCATGCTGGGCCCCATAAGATTCAGTGATGGGATATGCTCCCATCTCATCTGAAGTAAAATTCAGCTTACAGTTCTACACTCATTAAAATCTTTTTTTTATTTTGTTTTTTTTTTTTGGTGGTGCAGGAAGTCACTTACCGACAACCTCAAACTGAGGATCTTCTCCAGTAAAGGACAAATTAACAGCTATCATGAAGTAACGATCACGACATTCCATTTGAAGAACTCCTGTATGAACAGAGCCATTGTAGTACTGATAACTGGAAGCCACAAATGTCTAGTGAACTCATACCTTCAGGAATCTGATGAGATGTTGTGCTTGTCCATAGAGACAGCAGCAATGTTAGACTGAAACAACAATACAGTTAGAATGCCTTCAGATTTCAACAAATAAATGTGAATTCACTAATCATACCCAATAGAAAACACAACAACCATAGTGTGCTGGTAGTGTCTAAAGCTAGCTTAACTGCTAGCAAACTACACCTGCTACAACACAATCTGAGGACAAACACTGTTCTTGTGGTTCCTGAGCACTGGCTTCCCTGAGGTGCAGCTGAAGCCAGGTCTTATAAACTTGCTCTTCGTCCCCGGACACGTTCACATGTGCCGCTCATTGGCCAATCAGAGTCATCATGGACTCATTTGCAACTGGTGAGCTCAGAGTGATGCTTTTTGGCCTAAAACAGCCTTATAAAAGCTTCAGCTGCAGAACACACCACATCTCACTTGATTAAGGTGGAGTTTAATCAGAAATTTGGTTACGTTGTTGATTAGCAGTTGTAGTTTGCTGGCATCTGTACTAGCTAAAGACACTGCTATAGCATCATGTCGAATTTTTGTCTTTGGTGAGTGAATGCGTCTGCTTCTTTTGGGTTGTTCTATCATCTCTGTGGAGCTTGACTCAATTACAGGTGTTGCTTTACTTTACAGTGTGACTATATTGGTGTCTGCATGCTCGGTGGTACAAAGTGCAGTTATTCCTGATGGTGAGTTAAAGGTTTGATTCCCAAAAATAATGCTTTATCTGTATTTATTTTAAAATCTAATCCAACAGGTGTCCTTCATATGGAATGTCGTGAACGTTATTTCATGGTAACTGTTGATCTGTCTTTTACTGGTGAAGAACTTCGCTTTGAAGCTGTCGGTGAGTGAAAATAATGGACAAACAAGTGTTTCCTGCCAGACAGGGTGGCTTTTTTTCATGCATCAATATAATTTTAAAGCACAGATGAACTTTACAGGACAAAATGTCTTGCTTTTAACTTCCTTCCAGGTGAGAATAATGTGTATCCTATCACTGAGCAATATGGTGCCCAGCATGGCTACACAGTCCAAGTCCTCCCCCTCAAAGGCCTGGTGGAGCTTCGGGCATCTTACGTCAGCCTTCACACTGAAAACAAAGTGTGTATAAAACTTGATTTCAGTGATGGATGCACTGAATCCATCCCTTGTAAATTTATGCTGACGTTTAAATGGGTTTTATCAGGATGACAAGATGTTCATGTTCAGATTCAACCTGTTTGTGGTGCGAGACGATGAGGCCGTGACTTACGCCATGAATGAGACCTGCTTTCCCTCTCTCCCCTGGTCCCCCAGAGAGGTGACTTGTGAGGCCAACTACATGGAGGTAAGGGTACCTGACCGCCCCAGTCACTTGTTTGTTTTTAAGCACTGGTTGGTGTGTTTTGTTCCCAGGTGAATATCAGGAGTGACGCAACCTGTTCATCTGGAACAAGTAAAGATGACTGGAATGCCCTCAAAACGGTACTTTGTGCTAAGACTGCACCTTGGCCATCTGTGCAATACCTGTTCTGCTAAAACCTGTTCTTAAGGCACACAGCTCCACCACCTCAGACTGGCAGGTGATGTTCCAGCAGGGTGAGACAAAACACTTGCCTATGACCCTTTCTGAGGCTTCGATGCAGGGTTACACCTTCTACTTGACGGACGGGCGGCTGGTGTTCCGTACCCCGTATGGTCAACCTCACTCGCTTTACAGTGAGGTAAATGTGGCAACTTAAAATGACTCGGCGACATGGTGCGTTCAAATGAATTTCTCCACAGGTGAATGGCGTTCCAGTGGAAGTGGTCCAAGTCACCATATATTCCAGGCAAAGCTGGGTCGTCCTTATGGTTGACTTGGTGGCAGCATGCTCCATGGGTCGGTATTGTAATCAAGTAAAGGTCCAAAAATCAGTCAAACTTCCAATCCCGGCATCTCTTGAAAGATGTAGGGCTGTCTGATGGCATCCACATGGTGTGGGAGACTCCAGATATGCTGTACCCAACCTTCAGTATTGTCAAAGTGGCCGTTGGACTCGATGGTGATCTTCTGGACCAGCTAACTGCGGAAGAGCACGGCTACATGGTGCTGAAACGCGACTCTGTATTTCAAATCGGCGTTCCGTTTGACGCTGATGGGAGACACAGGAAGGTCAGGTCATGTTACCTTAAGTTTGTCGGCCTAGATGCACTCCAGACAAGCGACAAACGATAAGCTCCATCTGTTTCAGAGCTTTGTGAATGACTCCCTCTTCGAATTTTACATTTTCCACCTCTACTTCGAACAAATCCTCCTCGACGAGGACCAAGTGGAAACCCGGTTCAGACTTCACAGAACGATGGCCACTGTGGTTCAGTGTCCCATCTTTACGGAAAACCGTAAGTCCGACATTGTCCGGTTTTTGCAAGCAGAGTTTAAACGTTGTCGTGGTTTCAGGCACCGTTCTGGCAGAGATGGCATTCACGATCTACCTCGGCGAGGTCCCAGAAGACGTTGTCTTGGTCGCTGTTCATTTGAATGGAGAAAGCTATGGGCTCCCGTTTGCAACTCAAAGCAGCCACTCCATCACAAAAGTCACCTATGCCAACAACACTCAAGGCTACACTCTAAAAGTGCCTTTTGCTCACCCAATGGTTGAGGAGAAGGTAAAGCACCATCTTGCTCCTCTAGAGCCCATCAGTGTCTCATCTGCCTCTTCTACTTTATAGATGATTAAAGAGGAAGCGGTTCTCCAGCTGCTTCTGCACATCAAATTCACCCTGATCATATTACCAGAAAACACGACTTATTTCCACCAAGCAGCCTTTACAGCACTTGCCCCACACCTCTGTAAGGGCTTTGTGTTTTCCTTTACTCAAGCAACAGTGAGCAGGTCTTATGGTCTGTCTCTCAGCTTCTCTAGACATTGATGCTTCCTGTTTGGACTCTGGGATCAGCTTCACGTTGGCGCTCCATCCTTCCAATCATCCGTGGCAGCTTGCTGTTTGCTCTACCGTCCTGACAACGGAACTGGCAGCCCAGCACGGTTACATCATGAGCAACAACGGCCAGCGGCTGCAGCTGGATGTGCCGCTCTTCACGACCGGCTACACGTACAATGTGAGAAGGTGATCGCTGAAATGTTCAGCCAGACCTCGAAGGTCACTGACGAGGAGTCGTGTGTTCCAGAACGCCACGCTGAAGGGATTCTCTGGAACGTTTGCGATTTCTGTGCAGCATCCTGAATCCTCGGAGGTCCACAGCTGCTTTACCAAGACGTGTCAATTCAGCCGTTCTGAATACATCCGTAAGAACGTCTCCGCAGAAGCAGGGCAGGTGTTCAGTGACGTGTGACTGATATGGCTTCTATTTTTGTAGTTTGCTCAACTAACAGTTGGGTGACCGTGACAATCGACCTGTTGACAGTCATCAATACTGGAGTCGATCCTGCCGGAACCCATCTGTTGGACAAAAATTGCAGACCCAAAGAGACGGAGGGAACCAGAGTTCAATTCTCATTTTCCCTCAACAGATGTGGAACCACAGTCAAGGTTGGTCCTTGATGCCCTTGACTGGTTCCACTTGTTGACTTAACCAGGTGGTTTTCAGGTGGACGGTGACACCATGACCTACGAAAACGAGATTTTCTTCACCGAGCTTGTCAGTACAAGCGTCAGCAAGAGGTACGTGAAACTACCCGTCTGTGGCTTTAACTACCCCACAGCAGCATCTCAGCGAGTTGCTTTTTCTTTCAGGTTGATGGTGCGGTGCAGCTATCCAGTGGAGCGTCATCCGGACCCCTCCTCTTCCATGACATTTCAGGCTGACACCACTGGCATCGGCACCATCGTGCGCAAAGACCGAGAAGGTAACAACTGCAGTTCAAAGTTAACTTCATCCCCCTTCCCCCTCACCACATTCTTGTGTATTAGATCACCCGACGGGTCCTTCAGCTGCACATGAGGGTCAGAGACCTCTTCATATCAACCTTAATCCTATCCAACAGTTCCTGAACCACATTAGAGGTCAGTATTTACAGGGTTCCAGTTGCGTGTGACGTCTTCTCCCTAAATGTTTCTTCTCTTCACAGGAGAATTTGATGCACTTTATTCCAAGATTGGAACCTGGATATCTGAGAACTGTTTAAATTCACCATAATCTGCATAAAGTAAAAGGTTTTTGACTTATGTTCTGGTGGCATCTTCACTACTTGTCTGTCTCAAAATGTAAAATCCAAGCTGAATGGCTTGATTAAGCTGTCACTGGATAAAAGAGCCTCCACATGTATAAAGATTTTTATTAAAAGCACAATAGTTGAGGGTCTGTTTACATTATGTACATTTGTCTACAAGCTGTACTTGTGTGTGAGAAACTGTAGGGGGCGCTGCACAACAACCCTGAGCAGATGCCACAATGAGGGTTCAGCTTCAGTCCATAAATGTACTCCAAACGCTCTGGCGCTGATGAATGTCCTGCGTTCAAAGGCACTTGTCTTGATGGGCTTTTTGCTGAGGATAAATGGCCATGCACAAGCTCACTGGAACCTTGGACTCTGTCCTCTTCAGTCAGTGTGATGGCCATTTCCTCCTGCCTGGCACCAAAGTTATGACCTGTTTTAAAACCTGTAATCATGGAATGGATTACAAGTGTCTGAAGGCGCCCTCCTAATTAATGGTGTTCGTCTTGGTGACCCTGCTCGCAGCCTGCAGCACCCTGTAGCGCTCCCGGAGGTTCCGCCGCCTCACGTGCTCATTGGTGATCTCGATGACGTTTCCCACGGGGAACCAGCCCTTCTGTCCATCCGACAGGCGGATGCCTTGGTACATACCTTGGGGAGGGGGTGGGGGGGGGACAAAGGGAAGATCTGAGGTCTTATCGGTCATGCAAGATTTGTGGTAATGTCAAAATGGGAGGCTGCAGGGTTTGGGGTCAAGGCAGTTTTGAGGGTCAGGGACAAGTCAAAGGAGGAAGGGTGTGAATGAGTCCTGTTTATTCCATTACCAAGATGGATAATATGCAAAATCCCAAATTTAAACGCGTCTCTTCTCCTACATTCTTACCCTCATTGGTCTTACGAATCACGTTGACGATCTCAGTGGGCTCCAGGGTGAGCTCGTCAGTCTGCTGGGCCACGTACTGTTCCACACACTGGACTTGAGGACAGTCTGAAGCAAAAAAAAAAAAGCATTAGAATCTATGAGAAGGATGCAGTGTTGTAGCATCTCTTCAGTTCTCACCCCAGTCCTCATAAATTACTTCATTATCCTCCCCGTCTGGGTGTGTGGGGTTTGGAAAAGCCGCCACCCACCTGTGCATGTCCGACCTGAGGGGTGAGAAGGCTTGAAAAGGGGAAGTCTAGTCTGAGAGCAAGCTGCAAGTCAAAGCATGCTACTCACTGCGATGGCGATTTGAGCAGCTTCTCCACCGTGCGTCCCTGGTGGTTTTCCAGCAGCGTGAGGTTGAAGCAGTGCTCATAAGGTCCGCTACTGCCTGCGCCCTCATCCAAGGGCTGGACCTGCACCAGAGAGCGGTGGGCGTGGTCGAGGACCACAAAGCGATCGGCGCTGGTGGTGAGACGGGTAAGCACAGGTAATATACAGCTCTCAATTGCTACCAAAGCGGCACATCGAAAGACATTTTCAATTCCTTTTTATCAAAACTTCCTGCTAGATTTGAGGAAGTGTGACATTTAAGAGTAACAAGCTTCTGCTCACTTTTAAAGTACAGTTGTGTACAGTGGGACCGTCTCTACATGCGAAATTTTCAGGTTACGAAACGTCTCAACGGGAAAATATTTCCTCGTTACAAAAGAAATGTCAGGATAGGAAAGACAAAAATACGCTACCGCTGCTACTCACAGCTTGCGGAATTTAGCGAACGCAAACTTGCTTGTAGCTGCTCTGCCATTGGCTATCCTAAGCATCCTAGCATCTTCCTGTAATCCCATTGGCTAGGAGGGACGTCAATATGTACAAGTTTGTGTGTATCCCAGCGTCTTCTTCGTCGTCTTCGGGATTTATTGTGGGTGTTCGTATGTTTGTCCATTAGATGGCGGTGTTAACGTTCGTTGTTAATGAGGGCTAATGTAAGATTAGCCTGTAATAAAGTTCATTTTGTTCCTGGAGAAGCCTTGCACTGAATTCCTACATTTATTGTGCGTTATGTAATTGTAACATGTATTTGTTACATGTTGTGATGCATTTTTATGATATATAAAAAAATTGTCTGAATTTTTGGGGGCTTGGAATGGATTAGGGCATTTACATGGAAAACAGGTCTCTACTTGCGTCATTTTCAGGTTACGAAACAACTTCCGGAACCAATTAATTTTATAAGTAGAGGTCCCACTGTATATAACCAATAAGATATTCAGTTTCAGATAATTTCTTTAGAGATATGCCATTTTATTACACAGATTTAAACACTAGCTGTGCAAATGCTAACTCACAGCTATGTCTGAGCAACAAAATGCTTATTTGCACTCCCCATGTTGCAGATGTCAGCCTGCGGGTGTCACTAAGAGGAAGAAACTAAGGCAGCGGGCCATCTGATCGCTGAAGCTGCTGACTAACAGACATTCCTTTGTCATGACGATGACTCATGACGTGTCAACAACTCACCCTTTCTTAGCAGTGATGATGAGCAGATCGTTGAAGAGGAAGAGGTAGACCGGGTTGAACTTCATCCTCATGTTGAAAATCGTTGCCCCTTTGGCCATTTCCTGCAGCTCCCCCTTCTTCTCCAAATATCGGGTCTGGGAGATGATGGGGATGGCCTGGAGAAAACCGACAGTCGATTAAATGCTCCCAAAAAAACATTTTGGCACATCCAGGTTATACCCTGAGTTTATCAAATTCCAGTGATTGATGGATGTAGATCAACTCCTCCATCTGTCTCATCTTTCCCACTTGCGTGTTGCACTCGTCAATGATCTGGGGAAAAACAAAAGATTGTTAAAACGGAGGAAAAACTGCCCTGTTTCAGTTTGTCAGGCACTCAGTCGGTAGGAAAATCCATCAGACAAGACAAGGGAGGGTGAAGAGTGAGCGGCCTTTACCTTTGACACCGAAGCCAAAGCCTTGGAGGCCGTCTGCTCCTCTTTTGTCCCCTCTTTTGTTCTCTTCAGGATGTTCTGAGAAGGCAAACAACAACGTTCATCAGCAGGATAAGTATTTTCCAGGTGCGTGCAAATAGAGCCGTGAGCGCGGGGCGGGCGTCCCAGCGTGGTGACTGTTGTGAGTGACGGGCTGTAACGATGGCTTGGGGGACATTCATCAAGGCAACGCACCGTGGCAACCTCGAGACTGCCGACTTTCAATTCTTGGAAAAGTGTCAGTCTGCGAGAATGCCTGAAGATCCGACCGCCATGGCGGTCACGCCCAGGTAACACGCCAATGACACCAATCCCTGAGATACTTTCCCTCAATGGAATAAGCCAACATGCACATTTACACTAATCCATTCACTAAAGAGATTTATTTATAGTCAGAATCATATATTGATAAGTGGATAATTAGAAGATGTAGTACACATGCCAAGCCAATAGGTGGCAGTGTAGGCAGATCTCAAAGATGTGTAAAGCTACTATTTCCTGCTGTTTCTGGGGTCCTTGCTAAGAGCAGGAGCCTCTCCACTGCTCACCTCCACCAGCATTTTTATGCGCGTTATCCGCTGGAAGGGCAGCAGCAAGAAGGACATGAAGGGCAGCCGATGGCACTGCGGCGACTCCTGGAGACGGGCGATGACAGCGGCGAACTGGGCGTTGTTCTTCCTGTGGATTTCAGTGATGTAAACTGAGAACAGACATCATCCATATGTAAAAAAAACCCAATCAAACTGTCCTTACATCAGCGTGGTGTAGGTCTTTTCCTGGTAGATCTGGTTTCGGACGTAGTCGATGTACGCGGGGAAGTTGTGCTGGGCGTGGTAGTGGATGATGTCACAGATATCAGGGAAGGCCACATCCTCAAATATGCGATCTTCCAGGTCTTTTAAGAACCTGTGGTGTCAGAAAGGTCCTGCTAAAGACTTGCATGCTTTGACCCTCGTCTGAGCTCGGCTCAGGAAATAACACATTACATTTCCCGCTTCCTTCCTATTTCTGACTTCTCAGTGCTTCAGCTCATAACTCAAGTTCCCCCTTTTCCTTTATCCGTCTGCATCCTTCCGTCCTGTGAGCCCCCGCTCACCTCTCGCTGACCTCCCGGACCCGCAGGATGCTGGAGAACAGAGTTTTCTTGTCTCTGATGATCATAGTCTCCTCCAGATCGCGACTGTCCTGGAAGTGTTCGGTCAGGACTCGGAGGGAACGAAGGTACGACGTCTCTGAAGTCAAAACCTCAAACATACTCTGTAAAGCCAGAAGGCGAACGAAGAAATCGGAATTAAAAACAATGTAAATTAAACAAGTTCAAGAAAATGAGAGGGAAACAAACCATCCCTGGATACTGAATAAAAGGATCTGGAGCATGCCACGCTAATGTTGTGAGGATACTATGTTTTAACTGGTTCTGGAAAATCCGAAAGTGTAACTGGAACAGCTTTCATCAATCAATAATATGAGCTTCGCCAAAGTAAAGTGGACTTTAATTCAGGTATAAATGTCAGTCGATCACTTTAAAATGCGATTACACTCTCCCACCAACCCCCCTCACTCTCACCTCCTGGTACTTGCACTCCTCGGGGGTGAGCCGCTCCAGGACGCCGCTCTCCCGGACGCTGGGGAGCTCTTGCCACAGGGTGCTCTGGCAGGGCGTGGGCACGGGGCTGCCCCTGGGTGCCCCAATTCCAGCCTGACGGGCCTCCCAGTCCATAGAGAAGTCCAAGCTTGTCTTACTGATGTTGCGACAGACCGTCTGGCGTCGGATCTCCTTGGTGATGACGGTGGCGCGGTACGTCTGGTACAGCGGCTCTGAGGAGCAAAGGTCGTATCGTTTTGAATATTAACCATGAAACCTTCCTCCTATTCCTTAGATACAGATTTGCGGCTTGTGGATTTTACCATCCTGCAGCCGGGACTCCCATGTGAAGGACAGCTGCCTCTGGAGGGACCCTCGTCTGTCCAACCTGAAGCAAAAGGTACGTAGAGAGGAGCAAAAATGGAAGGTGGGCTGATGTAAGAGAGAGTTTGATATCAACGGGCTGAAATGAATGCTCAAACTTTTCCAACTCACAGTTCTTCCTCTTTCTTGCCTTCAACCTCCCCGTTTTCCTCTGCGGGGGACAAAAAACGTGTCACTTTAACTTATTGGTGGCTCACGTCAAACACGCGGTCGCGTTTCTCCCAGACTGACCTTTTTTCTCCGTGAGCGACTGCAGCGAGGCGCAGCTGAGCCTCCTGGGATTCGGCGGTGGAGGCGGCGGCGGCCTGTGAGGGCTGTTCAGAGGTGGCGTGATGGCCCTCTGGGGGCTGAGCCCGCCGGGGGACGAGGGTCTTAAAGTTCGCCATTCCTCCAGTGTGGGCTGAGGGAGCGGAATGCCGGCCCTGTGAACCGGAGTCAGAGGGATCCTCGGAGGGACGGCTGGCGGCGTGTCGTTCACAGTGGCGCTGGAACTCGGGGGGGTCTGAAACTCCGATGTGGGGTCTGAAGTACTGGTGGACAGTTTAGATCGCCGGGCTGGTTTGCGGACTTTGATTAGAGGGATATCGAGTTCTTTACAGAGGTCGGGTTCTTCCTGGGCAGGGACTCCACCACAGGAAGTGTGGCCTCGTAGATGTTTTCTTCTTCGATCATGGCGGGATGGATTTGGCTCTGCACCGACTGGGACTGTTTGGGGGGGATTGGAGGAGACTCTGACCGGGTGACGGCGAGCGCGAGAGCGGATTGGGGGCCCGGATCTGAACGTCTCCTCTGACCTTCAGCCATCAGAATGTTCAAAGACTGCTGGAACTTTTCCTTGCTCTGCTTTAGCATTCCTCCGTCATCGGCCCCCGCCGTCTGTCCGGCCACCGGCGTCTGTCCGTCCACCGCCTCGCACCCGCCGACCTCCACCTCCTCGTAGTCCTCCCACTCCTCGCCATCCTCCCCGCTGAGCTGCTCCTCAGCCTCATCCGCCTCTCCCTTCTCCTCGTCCTCCTCGTCCTCCTCGTGGCCGTCTGCATCCACGGGCACCCAGATCAGTTTCATGCCGGGCCACTGGAGGTGGCACAAGCAGCTGCAGTTCAGCTCACAAGAGGAAGGTAGAGGCGTGTCAGGATTGTGCTCCGCCTCTGCCCCGCCTCCTCCCCCCACCTCCACTTCCACCTCCACCTCCTTTCCATCAGGCTCTGCAAAAGGAAACAGTGTCGATGACCTCGAACTTTGACTTAAGAATTTCTTAATTGGACACTAAAAGAAATGGAAATTAAACTCGGGTTTAGACATGAAAGGTCACTCTCAGTGAGGCTAAATGAGGAAGCTACCGTGCGATGACCTTGCACATGCACGCCATCCGATTCCTGAGTTTGTCATTTTCTTTTGCCCGCTTCACTTCGACTCGTCGACTCAGCAGTCGATCGCTGCGAGGACGGGCGGCACGGACATCAGAACAAAGGTTAAATAGGTCAATATAAAATGTACATTCCTGCATTTTCCATCGTGGAATGGTGACAAAAGAATCCAAATACATGTTGGAATTTCCCAGTGGACAGGAAAGGAACTACAAGCTCTCGAAATTCCAACCTCTCTTTTTGAATAACTCCTCATCAATGACAAACCAGGGAATCCACAAGTGCAGTTGCATTCAGGGAAAACGGCCATTGCACAGCAAGGGAACCAAAACAAGGAAGTTATTGTGCAACTAGAAGCAGCGCACGTACTGACACATCAGGATGGAGCTGCACGTGTTGACAAAGCAAAACTAAAACGGAACATTTGGATTGTGAGCTGGCAGCCTGGTGGCGCAGTGCCAGTCGGGCGTTCCCCAAACTATTTTGCATGCGTTTACGTGCAAATTTTGCATCAACGGGTCAAATGTCACATTAGGCCCCGCCCCCCCCGTGGAACCCCTTTGAGCTGCAGCCGCTCCACAGGTTTGAAAAGGAGGCCACGGAGGAATTCACACCACAATCACATCTTTGTGCTGCTGGGTATCACCAGCTCCGAACAGCAGAGGTAAAAGTTCAAAGGTCACGCGACCCGGCTGCCTCGCGCTAACAAAGCCAGCAGACAAGTTTATCACAGGTACAATCAGGGAATAAACCATGAAAAGACTCTGAGGGTGCAGCATTACGAACGCTGACTGATCTAGTCACCTGGTATTGTACTGATGCTTCTGCATGTCAATATTTGGCAAATGGGTGTGTAGCTAGTAGCTAGCAACAGCTCAGGGTCACTCAATAATCACTCTACCTGATCGGCTTCCCTCCACATCGGCGTCGTTGCCCCCGCCCGCTGGCACAACCACCTTTGGCTTTTGGCTCCTCTTCATCGGCAGGGGAGGGGCATGTTCTCCCCCCGTCCGCATCGGCAGGCTGGCCCGGCCCGATTTCGGTTTGGGTTTTATCGTCGGCGGCCTCCTGAGCCGTTTAATTTTGGCGGCTTCCGGGGAACCGTTGACGGCTCCATCCTCCGACTCGTTGGACACGCTGTCCTGTCTGCTGAACTTGCTCACGATGCTCTTGACCTTTCCTCCGGAGACGCTTTGAGCGGTGACCGCGTCGCCCGTGGAGGAGACGGGCCGGGCTGCGGGGACGGTTTTGGAGGAATCTCCGGCCTGGGTTTGGCCTGAGGCTTCAGAGGCTCTTCCTGGGCCGACATGGTTGACGGAGTCCCGCTGCGTTCCACTCCCAGCTCTGACCAGCCAGGGGTCAGGCTACGGAGAGCAAAGGTCAAAGTGGGCAAGAGGTCATCGCCTGACGGGCAAACGGAAAGTAAAAGTTACACTGATGCCTTTCGGCGCACGCTGTCAGAAAACATCAATTAGCAACAGATAAATCAGATTTGTGGCAACGATGACATCATTCTAGAGGCGTGCGCGCCACCGACCCGTGAAGAACCTCGGATCACCCACAATCCCACAACAAGCCAGCACTACTTTATTTTCAGCCCTAACGTATGATTAGAAGTAATTACAGGCACGTTGCACAGCTGAAATGAACCGCCATGGCACGCCTCCAACACAGGGCTACCAAACCTCCAGACTTTGAGCTCTGCGCTCCCGAAGCGGCGGCCCGGTCTCCGGGGAGAGAGTCTGAACTTTGCCCCGCATGCATGAGGTTGGTGAAAGTGAGACTGGCTGCACCCACAGCTGACTCAGCCAAGGAATCCAGCTTCAGACGCAGAGCTGTACTGCACCGCGGCTAAATGCTCGGCAATCTCGCAGCAATAACTGGCTGGTGCAGGAAATATTCATCCTCCCGTTTGCTGCCGTTTAATAGTTATATGTTCGCCACACGCCTCGCGGTGGGATGAATAATTAACCGACGTTAAAACATAAACCAATTGTCTCTCCCTGATCGAGACGGTTGAGGCCTGTGCTGTAAAAATATGCTGAAAGCTGATGGTTAGTTTGCTTCCTGGGCGGCCAAATGGCAGCGCTGCGCATTCTCGGGCGGAATCTGCAGCAGCTGAGGCGACCCAGGACGAGGGCTGGCGTTTTCTGACTCACGCTGGGAATGCAGCCGCTCCGGGAGAAGGCGTGACAGCGGAGCGTTATTATATTCTTCCTGATAGATTGGGGCGACAATAATGAACACTTGCATGCTCGGGAAATTAGCTGCAGCCTTTAAAGTAGCTTTAAGCTTATTATTAGTTAAAAAAAACAACAAAACCAAACAGGAATTCTGGGGGAGGAATAGTAAGAATTCAGAGATTAAAATGGGGCTGTTCTGGGGCGAAAGCCATAATCTCTGAAATTCAATAATATCCATGCAAATGTCAAACTGAGAGAAAATTTCCTGAAGGTCACTTTAATTTTATATAGGATAAAGAGGAAAATTAAGAGGAAAAATGTTACGACGCGGAGGTAAAAACTTAAGAGAGCAAAAGCTGAGGAATAAACTGCTTTTTGGTTTCGGAATGCCGATCCTGACCTTCTTTCCTCGCCACTTGTCGACGTAAACGGAGGAAGACCAGGAGCCACACGTCACTGACAAAGTGCACCAGCGGGTAAAACCAGTTTGTTGCGTGGGGCGAGTGTTTCATAAAGAGTCACTCTGGGTTTCAAATTCAGCAACTTGTTTTTCCCCTCTCGCCTTTGTTTGGGGAGCCCACATGGGAGCCGGACTGTTCTGTGGTTCCAGGTTTCATCGTTGGCCCTCGAGGTGAAAGTCACTCTTGATGGGGGTGAAGCCTTCCACCCCAGGAGGGGGTCCCATTGTGCCGAAACACGCTAACAGTACCGGCGGACTCCAGTCGTCTTTGTCTCACTGTAATCTGTTGACCTGGTTACTTCAATAGGTAGACCCCATACATGCACACACACGCACGCACACGCACACACACGCACGCACACACACACACACTCTGGGTCGGGTCAGTGGGCCACTCGTTCGCTCCAGTGAGCCTATTCTGCCCCCCTAAATCGATCCCAGATGTGGTGGGATCTTGTCAATTAGATCATGGTCGGGACAATACTTGAGTGCCTGAAGAAGCTGTCCATTAACACGATTTGGTGTGTGTGTGTGTGTGTGTGTTTGTGTGTGTACAGTGTGCCATCTGCTATGGAGGCTAATGGGTCAATGCGGAGCTATTGAGGGTGGGAGGCTTTATGAGGTGTGTGTCAACTCCACGGTGGACAGGAAGATGGAACGGAAGTGGTGTGTCGGAGGACAACACACACAGACACACAGACACACACAGACACAGACACACACACACACAGACACACACACGATGGGAATGCAGGAAAGAGGAATAAACAGCTTTGATTTGCTGGAAAATGTGAGGCTACCCTCGCAAAATTGCTGTCTGGGGTTGCGAGGTCGGGTGTTAAAATCAAAATCAACGCGCTTTTAAAGGCTATTTCTGTTCCTCCACGAGTTACTAAAACAAGACTACGCCTTTTAAACCCCAACTTTATCCCAGTTCTATGAAGTGGTTAAACACCACTATGACACCGTCATTATCTAACTCACTGTCAAGGGAACAGGTGCCTCCGCCGGCCAAACCTCACTGGCCAAACAGCCAGAAGTGCATAAACACCGCTTAAAAACGCACAAAAACAAGAATATAACTTGCCTTTTCAGTCGGATGCGTGTTTTTTCCTCCTCTCCGGCTATTCGGCTCTAATATCGGGGGACCAACGTGAAGAGGGCAGCAAAAACAACCGCTTCTCCTCGGCGCAGCCACGACCCAGAAAATGTGGAGTTACTTTCCAGACAAAACGGGGAAAACGGCGGTTAAAGTGCGTCTTTGCGGGGCGAATGAAGCCGAGTCGGTTCACTTTCTCATTGTTTCTGACAGGACTGCTGTCTGCAGGGACATCATCCTCCTGTTGTTGCCTCCTTTGTTACCCGCAGATCGTTTGAGACAAGACGGGAGGCAGAAGCGCAAACACCCCCCTCCCTCAGCATGACCACAGCCAGGACCGACTTCCGGTAAGGAGCTTCAAAATAAAAGTAAGATTTTAAATAAAGTTGTGCCTTATTCCTCGTTTCTAATCATACTTTCACATAAAGGCGCAGTTTAGAATGGCCTGCAAACGCTTGTAAACTATTCCAGGTTCATGAAAGCGTTAGATCATTCCTAAGCATAATAACAATGTAATAAGATTTGTATCAAATGTGCATGTTTATTCTTTCAAATCAATGTTAAGTTGTTCAGCACTCTAAAATATGATTTTTTGTAATATGAAAGGTGTATTTTTTGCACATTTTATTGATTTTCTATAAAACTCAGTTTTGCTGGGGTACTGTGATATGTTTAGGTTTGTTTAGGTATTTACCTGGAAAAGTGCTATATCTATTTAATATATTCACAAACGGAATTTACAAAAATTTAATCATTTTTTCTACCTTGTCTTGGACACATTAGTATAATAACAAAATTTTAAAAGCATTCTGGTCCAGGTATTGTGTATAGTATTAAAGGGGACTGTTTACTCTGACAAATGAGTGATTTAAATATTCTTGTATTTTTTAAATAATGTGTAGATTGCTTCAAAGTGTGAGAATACACAAATTCAAACCAATACCTAATACCTTCAACTATAACACAAAGTAAACAGTTGATTGTTCACATTGCAGCTGTTACATTAGATAGAACTGATCAAACAAACTGCGTTATACAGCAGAACGACTCTTATTTTGAATTTCAGACCATTTTATTTTCGATATATTCACCTTCTGATATTTTAAACTTAACATCTTTGCTATTTCACGGCTGCCAAAATCCCAGATACTCTAACAAAAAATCTATAATTATTAATATAAGCATTTCAGGTTAATCACGCGTTGTTTTATTTGTTAAGAATTACTTACATTTAAATCAATCAATATGTTACCAGTCGCCTAAATCTCAAACTTTCTCTTTCTTTTTAAGAATAATAAAGTAAAATCATTTCAATTAAACAAGGGGATGTTAACATACGATCTAATAACTAAGTTGTTTTAGCTGTTGTGTTTTTTTTACTCAAAATAACAAGCCTGCACAAAGTAAATGAAACTATTTTGTTTCAAAGTCATGTGGATGCAAAATATGGTTGGCTCCTCTTTTACAAAATCAGACATTTATTTT
This sequence comes from Takifugu flavidus, assembly GCF_003711565.1. Classification (NCBI taxonomy): domain Eukaryota; kingdom Metazoa; phylum Chordata; class Actinopteri; order Tetraodontiformes; family Tetraodontidae; genus Takifugu; species Takifugu flavidus. Next base: position 1,243,738 of record NC_079522.1, read on the forward strand.
TAAATTCTGTGTAATTATACCTCCGCATCGGGTCTTTTGAGCTTCTTTTTTTACTTCAACAGTACCTATGTTGTTTTTATTTTTAATAATTTATCAGAAGATGCCGAGTCAGCACAAGTGTGACTTGGGGGGGTGGGTGGGGGAATATGATTAATTATGCATCGAAAGCATCTCGGTTTCGAAGTTTAGGTGAATAATTAAACCGCTCTGATTCAAAAGAACTTTAATTCTGGGTTTCTCCGGTTTGTGCGCGAATCTGCCACGAACGTCCGAAAAATTATGGCGTTATGAATGAGAAGTAGACCCGGCCGCTCCAGTGGACGTCAGACAATTCACCCATCCCGAGCCATCACCGTCATCTGCCTTTTAATCCTTCGTATCTCTCCGTTAACCTTCACATTTTACAGCAGTGTAAAAAAAAAAAAAAGCGAGAGTACATATGCGATTTAAATCCCACGGGTCTATTTGTTGTAGATGCTTCTGTTGGCGCAATGATACTGCGGCATTTGCTTTATACTCGACGCTTCAGTGTATCGCTCCGCGGGCAGAGGAAATGCTCGTAGACCAATCACATCTGTGTTTACACCATCACCTGTCAAACATACGCCTTCTGTTACAATTTCTCTCTGAAAGGTGAGGCTTTTGGATGCATTTTCACCGTTTGTATTCAACTCGGAACACGGCCATGAAAACGACAGCCCGGCTTTAGTTTGCGGGGAGCTTATTTAACCCCAGCAGCGTAAGGCGGACGGGGTTAGCGAGGTTAGCATCCCCGGAGCTAGCGGAGCTCCTGCTGGTTATCCGTCCGTCTGTGTGTTTTTTAGCCGATTATCAGAAAGTCCTTGCGCGTAATCGTCCCCGGCTGAGGTCGGAGCACAGCGGCGTGTTAGCCTAGCAGGGCAGTCTGGGCCATTGTCGGATACTCTGCATGTGTCGGCTTGCAGAGACGTCCCTGGAAGCTAACGCTCAGCCACGCACGCCGAAGCTAGCCGCCGATGAGCGATGGGCTCCGGTCAGATGCGGCGGGGTTGATCACGCCAGTCACGCTGCCATTAAACCGCTTCTGGATTTCTTTCTCTCGATAAAAGCCCCTCGTTTAGATTTGGTTCGAGTGCAAACACGTTAAACGGTCTCTCTCTTCAGATTCGGTCGCCTCTGTGGTGATGCTGTCCAGCATTAACCGCGTGTCGCCTGATTAATTTATGGTAATTAAGGTGTCGGTGCTTTAAATTACCGCTGGATTTAAACAAATATTGGCAATATAACCACTCATTCACCCCGTTTAACTGATGGGATGTATGAAATGTAGGCATCATTTTATTTTTTACAGTGATATATGGGTGGGTTCACAAATGTAGTTGAATATTAATTAATCTAGATATACTTATTGCAGTGAAATAATACAATATATGTATTTCAAACAGACAGTACAGCTTTAGAATAAAACTTATGTTGGGCTGTGCAGTAAATCATAATTTGATATCAGTTTTCATCTGGCTGAGGTTTAGATTTTAAATGGTAATTCAGAAAGTTCAACTGTAATATTAAGGGGAAGTTAACTCTCTATTTATTTCCTCGTTATCTTCTTATTTTGAACACAGGTTGCCAATGGTGAAATTGCTTTAGCTGCTGTTGCCATTGCTGCGCAGACTTGCGACTGTTTGGCGTTTGCCAGAGTTCTAAACGATCTGGCGACTCCAGTTTGTCACGACTGAGCACAATCTGGCGGACAGTTGGTTTGCTGTGACCATTTTATCAGCAACAGCGCAGGACTCCCATTTAAATTTCCCCTTAAAATGGTTTTTAAATGCTTCGACCTTAAGAGGAGCGCTGATGGGCTGTGGAAGCAGGAGGAGGGGGCAGTGAAGGAGGGCAGGATGGGTATGAGGTGCAGTGTGGGTGTTTGCAGCCTTTGTGCTGTTGAAGTCCTTCATTTTTCACCTTCTGCCCGTGTGTGTGTTCTTGCAGGAGTTGAAACACACAGTCACGCTGACGCGCTTTCGGTAGCTGCTAACTGGACGGACTCTCGGCAATTGACCCTTTGCAGGTGAGTCTGCACATTTGGACGAGGTCCTTCGCCGCATCGCCGTTTGTAGTTCGGCTGTGCTGAACCACGAGCAAGACGGGGCGAGGAAAAATGGTTTGTTGTGCAGGAAATAGCATCAAGCTCGCATCAAAGCGTCGCCTCGCTGTATTTTTATCTTAATGCTGCACAAGCGGTAAACAACCGTATAACCACCGTGAATGCACCACTCTGTCCCCAGACCATGCAGACTCTGAGGAGTATTTTAAGGCCTTTTGAGTTTAAAAAAAACAATCTCAAGGAGGAGTAACTGTCGGCAAGATCCTGTGATTCTGTATCAGAAGACGGGTCAGCAGCAGTTGTTATTTTAGTCTTTTCTTGACTTCTAATAACCCCCGTCCCAGAGGACTCGGGGCACCTTGTGTTTTTCTGAAAGTGTTAATTGGGACGTCGGTGCAGTTCAGCAATGCCACAGAGACGGCGTCTATTTTCTGGGAACCAAGAGAATGTCTGAGGAGCCATAGCGGTCATTTGCAAAGGTATCTTCTCGTTGTTTTTTTTAAAGTTTGTTTTCTGGATTGCATTTTAGCGGAATAGCGGAATAAGACTTGAACCATGAGCTCAGTGGCAGTGTTGACTCCTGAGAGCTTTGCAGAGCATCGCAGTGGCCTCAAAGATCAGGAGATCCCAGGTAAGACCCACCTTTCACCCGTTACCCCTCCTCTCCTGTGTTTTTGTTTTCTTGTTCCCTGGTTATTTATGTTTGCCTCTGTGGTGCTAGGCTGTGTCCCGGAGGATGAAGCCTACATCCCCACCTACCTGGAGGCCTTCCCTCCCCTGCCAGAGAAGGGAGCGCCGGGGGAGAAAGCCGGGGAACCGGCTCCAGCGTGGGGGAGCAAGATCAGACCCATCAAAGCGTCTGTTATCACCCAGGTCAGGAGCTAACAAGTAGTCCCCATTATGCACAGCAGCATCGATGTAGGGAGAACATCAAAGTTGAACTGTGGTGCAGGTGTTCCACGTGCCCCTGGAGGAGCGGCGCTACAAGGACAACAGCCAGTTCGGGGAGGGCGAGGAGGCCAAAGTGTGCTTGGACATCATGCAGCGCACGGGCGCTCACATCGAGCTGTCCCTGGCTAAAGACCAGGGTCTGTCCATCATGGTGACCGGCAAACTGGACAATGTCATGAAGGCTCGCAAGGAAATTGTAGCTCGCCTGCAGACACAGGTAAGTTGATAGGTTGGTGTGTGTGTGTGTGTGTGTGTGTGTGTGTGTGTGTGCGTGCACATGTCACAAAGATTGGAGTACAACAGAAACTAGCAATAGCTGCAGGAAACGATGTGTAAATATGTTGATAAAATCCCTCCCCGGCTGTTTGTGTGTCCTGCTTCACTGACTGTGCTGCCATTTTCCCCCTCTGCGTTTCCATGGCGATCGATTTCAAACACTCCCTTCTCCCTCCAGGCTTCAGCCACGGTGGCCATCCCGAAAGAGCACCACCGTTTTGTTATCGGTAAAAACGGCGAGAAGCTGCAAGAGCTGGAGCTGAAGACGGCCACCAAAATCGCCATTCCGCGGCCCGACGACCCCAGCGCCAACATCCGCATCACCGGCACAAAGGAGGGCATCGAGAAGGCTCGCCACGAAATCCTTCTGATCTCCGCTGAACAGGTCCGCCTCGGCCGACGGGAACGGGTTCATTTCAGCCCGTCAGCGAGTGCATATGTGCTGTTGTGTGCTGTCAGGACAAGCGTGCGGTGGAGCGGCTCTCCCTGGAGAAGGTCTTCCATCCCTTCATCGCCGGCGCCCACAACCGGCTGGTGCAGGAGCTCGGCCAGGAGACGGGCGCCCGCATCAGCGTCCCGCCGCCCAGCCTGCCCAAGGACGAGATCGTCATCACGGGGGAGAAGGAGGCCGTGGCCCTGGCCCTGAACCGCATCAGAGCCATCTACGAAGACAAGGTGTGGTCACGGCGACGCTTTGATGTCGCATAGCAACAAAAGATGGCTTGTTATTATCGGTTTCCGCCGCGGCGCGAACCGCAGAACAATCGCAACGCCGAAGATGTCGGGCAGACCGCGGAGTCAAACCCACGAGGCGAGTCTCGCCTGCTCGGCTGCATTCTGACCTTGTTTGTTCCGCCTCCTTCCAGATGTAGGCAGGAAGCCGCAGAGGCGTTACGTAAAGTCCACAAACCTGCCGCCGTGAACTCTGCTGATCTCCACAAAGCCTTTGTGGTTATTTTCTTTTTTTCTCCCCTTCCCACGCACGGCGGCAGAAGTGCGCAGGGCAGAGTGAGAGATGAAGGGGTCTGATGGAGAGGGAGCGTGATGGGCGAGCTGGAGACGCTGCAGAGAGGGAATTGGATTTTACTGGAGGACAGGATGAGAATGTCAATGTAATTTGGCGCATTGTATGAAAATCAGAACAAATATTGTTTGTAGTATTTTGTTTTGGCAGCCAGAGCTCACTTCCTGTTCCGGTCCGCTCGCCGTTTTGCCGCCGCCTTTCGTCCCTTGTTTAACATCCCCCGTCCTTCCTCGCAGAAGCGGAAGACCACCACCATCTCCGTGGAGGTGAAGAAGTCCCAGCACAAGTACATCATCGGTCCAAAGGGCAACACCCTGCAGGAGATCCTGGAGGCCACGGGCGTCTCCGTGGAGATGCCCCCGCTGGACTCCAGCTCGGAGACCATCATCCTCAGGGGGGAGCCCGACAAATTGGGGCCGGCGCTCACTCAGGTGTACGCCAAGGTGAGGCGGAGGAACCTTGACCGAGCCGTTTGTGGCTTTATTGTGAAGCTGTGTCCCCTCGGTGCAGGCGAAGAGCGTGATGGTGGTGGAGGTGACCGCCCCCGCCTGGCTGCACCGCTTCATCATCGGCAAGAAGGGGCAGAACATCGGGCGGATCACGCAGCAGCTGCCGCGGGTGAGAACGGGCCAGAGAAGAACGCGACCTGAGGGGGAGGCGGTGGTAACCTGGAGTCGTGTGTGTTTGCGTAGGTTCACATAGAATTTACGGACGGAGAGGAGCGGATCTGTCTGGAGGGGCCGACGGAGGAGGTGGAGCAGGCTCAGGCCCAGATTCAAGAGATCATCAAAGACCTGGTGAGAACTGGAACCACGATGAGGGAAAGAATTCCCAATCATAAATGGTGACTTTGTGTGTGCAGCTGGTGAGGATGGACTACACTGAGGTCATCATAGACCAGCGGTTCCACAGACACCTCATTGGCAAAAACGGCACCAACAGTGAGTCCTCCAGAACTTCCTGTCTTATCATAGGAAGCGCCGACTCGTGCTTTTCTTTCCTCTCGCTTCAGTCAATCGCATCAAGGAGCAGTACAAAGTGTCAGTGCGGATCCCCCAGGACTCGGAGCGCAGCAACCTGGTCCGGATCGAAGGGGACCCCAAGGGAGTCCAGCTGGCTCGCCGAGAACTCATCGAGATGGTCCAGAGAATGGTGAGAGTGCGTTGGGGCGTGTCGTTGTTTATCTCGAAGGTCGACGTCTCAAAGCTCTGCGCCCCCATCGACAGGAAAACGAACGCACCAAAGATCTGATCGTGGATCAGAAGTTCCATCGGACAATCATCGGCCAGAAGGGCGAAAAGATCAAAGAAGTCCGAGACAAGTTCCCCGAGGTGCTCCTTTTCTCCGTAGACTCGCCCGTCACGGCGTTCCGAACATTGATGGCGTGCTATCCGCTTCCAGGTCATCATTAATTTTCCCGACCCGGCTCAGAAGAGCGACATCGTTCAGCTGCGAGGGCCCAAGAACGAGGTGGAGAAATGTGCAAAGTTCCTCCAGAAAATCATCGCAGACCTGGTTCGTTGCTTTTCCCCGCACTTCCCTGCCTTTCCTCCTCCGCCAGGCTGATTCTTCTTCTTTTTTCCCTCCTTTTGGCAGATCGAGAACAGCTTCTCTCTGTCCGTTCCCATCTTCAAGCAGTTTCACAAAAACATCATCGGGAAAGGAGGCGCCAACATCAAAAAGGTCCGCTTTCGCGTCATTCTGCTCTTGTTTGTTTACAATCGCCGCGCTTAAAGGCCGCTGATTCCGACAGATCCGGGAGGAGACCAACACCAAGATCGACCTGCCAACAGAGAACAGCAACTCGGAGATGATCGTCATCACGGGCAAGAAGGGCAACTGTGAGGCAGCCAGAGAGCGAATCCTCGGCATCCAGAGGGAGCTGGTGAGAGAACATTCCCAACCATTGGATGGGAACGCTTGTCACCTGCCGTGTTGACGTTCCCGATCAACCCCCCCCCCTCTCCCCTCAGGCCAACATTAAGGAGGCGGAGGTCGTCATTCCAGCCAGGCTGCACAACTCTTTGATCGGCTCCAAGGGCTGCCTGGTGCGCTCCATCATGGACGACTGCGGCGGCGTCCACATTCACTTCCCCTCCGAGGGCTCCGGCTCCGACAGGGTCACCATCCGAGGGCCCCTCGGCGAGGTGGAGAAGGCAAAGAAACAGCTGCTGCAGCTGGCTGAAGAGAAGGTCGGAAAATGGGAGGGGGGGGGGAACCTGCCGAGGCAGAAACGGAATATCTTCTCCTTTCATCCCTTTTCAGCAAGTCAACAACTTCACCGCTGAGCTTCAGGCCAAACCGGAGTATCATAAATTCCTGATCGGTCGCGGCGGGGCCAACATTCGCCGCGTGCGGGACAGGACGGGCGCCCGCATCATTTTCCCGTCGCCAGACGACACCGAGCAGGAGCTGATCACCATAGTTGGGAAGGAGGAAGCGGTGCGTCAGGCCCAGAAGGAGCTGGAAAACCTGGTCAAAAACCTGGTAATTCCGAAGTCGGCGCTTTGTCTCGTGTTCTTATCGTAACCTGTTTGAGAACGAGAAACCTGTCGCTCCAGGACGATGTGGTGGAGGACGGCATGGAGGTCGACGTCCGCCACCACCGGCACTTTGTGTGCCGGAGGGGTCAGGTGCTGCGGGAGCTGGCGGAGGAGTACGGCGGCGTCGCCGTCAGCTTCCCTCGTACAGGCGTTAACAGTCAGAGGGTCACTCTGAAGGGAGCGAAGGAATGCGTGGAGGCCGCCAAGAAACGCATCCAGGAGATTATTGAGGACCTGGTGAGGGGGGCTAAACGCTCCGCCAGCCTGTTAAGTTAGCCGTCGGCTAACTGTTTTATCCTTGCGCAGGAATCCCAGGTGACGGTGGAGGTGGCCATCGCCCAGCGCTACCACCGCGCCATCATGGGGCCCAAAGGCTGCCGCATTCAGCACATCACCAGGGAGCACGAAGTCCAAATTAAGTTCCCCGAGAGAGACGACAGCGCCGCAGGTGAGAGTCTCAACGAAGCTCTCCTGGAACAAGCCGCCCAATGTTGATTATTCGTGCTGGAACAACAGGTCAGGACGCCTTCCTGCATGAGAACGGCGAGGTCGGTCCAGAGGAGTTCATCCCCCGCAAGTGTGACATCATCACGATCTCTGGGCGTGCAGAGAAGTGTGAACTGGCCAAAGCTGCCCTGCTGGTAGGTGCTGTTTTCCCTCAGGCGATGAACCTGGCATTTTCTTTAGTTTTATTTTTTTATCATGTTGCCACTCTCCTCTAGGCATTGGTTCCAATAACGGAGGACGTGGAAGTCTCGTACGAGCTCCATCGCTTCATCATTGGCCAGAAGGGCAGCGGGATCAGGAAGATGATGGAAGAGTATGAGGTGAGCTTGTCTACGCTGCTGCCCCCTGCTGGATCCTGTTGGGCAGTGCGGAGAAAATCCAAGTTATTGGAGCCAATATTGCGTTTAAAGTCCCAAAATGCTGTTATTGAATCAATTGTAAATGGTAGAAATATGTTCATACGATGTGTTTGGGGCTTTCTTTTGTAGGTGAACATCTGGGTGCCACAGCCGGAGAAGCAGCTGGATGTGATCAAGGTGACGGGGTTGGCCGCCAACGTGGAGCGAGCCAAGCAGGGTCTGCTGGAGAGGGTGAAAGAGCTGCAGGCTGAGCAGGAAGACAGGGTACCAGCACACACACACACACACACACACACACACACACACACACACCCCCAAAACGAGAAAACCTGTTTTCAGACTGAATTCCCTCATGCTGGTTTCATTTTCAGGCTCTGCGCAGCTTTAAGGTGACCATGACGGTGGATCCAAAGTTCCACCCCAAAATCATCGGACGCAAAGGAGCCGTCATCTCTCAGATCAGGAGAGATCACGACGTGAACATCCAGTTCCCCGACAAAGGGGACGAGGATCAGGTGGGTGGGTTTTTATCGACGTCTTTACGGAGAACCGCCTCGGAACGCACCGCTGAAGCTCTTGGCTCCACCGGCAGGACCTGATCGTGATCTCCGGGTACGAGCGGAACGTGGAGGAGGCTCGTCGGACCGTCCAGCAGCTGGTGGCCGAGCTGCAGGAGATGGTGAGCCAGGACGTCCACCTGGACCCGAGGACCCACGCCCGCATCATCGGAGCCCGCGGCAAAGCGATCCGCAAGCTGATGGAGGAGTTCAAGGTTCGGCCTCGGCTCGGAGACGAACTTCTGCTTTTTGACGGGAGGTTTTCAGTTTCGCGTGTCGCTTTCAGGTGGATATTCGCTTCCCTCCGCCGGGCTCAGACGAACCCGATAAAGTGACGGTGATGGGCCTCCCCGACACCGTCGACAACGCCATCGACCACCTGCTCAACCTGGAGGAAGAATATGTAAGAGCCCCCGTGGAGGCGAGAGCAGCTTGGATTTTTGCTGTTTGTTTTCAGCGTTTCCTCTTCGGCCCTCAGATGCTCAATTTGACGGAGACGGAGACCCTGGCGGCGTACATGAAGCCTCCCTCTCGTTATGGGGGGGCCGGCGGGGCAGGAGGCATGGACGACAGCGGCGGCGGGCCTGCCAAGGGCTTTGTTGTGCGGGATGCGCCCTGGAACACGTCGGGGAACAAGGTGTCGTGCAACGTTTGAATCAACATGTTTGATTATGTTTGATTGACGTTTTAAGTGCGTCGTTTCTGCCGCGCAGCTACTGCCCCCCTGTGGTCACAGACAGAAATGCACCCTAACGTGTTTGTTTTTAATACGGTAGTTTTAGACTTCCAGTTCTTCACAACATGATTTTTTTGGGTGGCTTAGCAATAAAAATGTTGATTTTTGTGCATTTCAGGCTCCCGACATGAGCAGCCCTGAAGATTTCCCCACATTTGGGACGGGCGTGACCCTGAAGCAAGCCTCCGCCTGGGGTCCCAAGAAGTTCTGAAGCTGCTAAACCGAAGGGGGGACAAAAGAAGACCAACCTGTAAAGTAAACCAGGAGAGACGGAAACTGGTCTCGATTCAAATTGCTGCTCGCCTTCCTCCATCTTACTCTTCTCCTCGGTGACCTCTCTGTGAACCCGTCGTCGCGTCCTCCCACAACCAGCCACAGTGAATTCTGGGAGATCTCGTCCCTCCTGTTTGTCTTCACCTGTCCCTCCTCTCTGCTGTCTTTTCCCACCTCTGGGTTGCACCATCCTTCACCTCACTTTTATACGTCGTAGTAGCTAAATCTTTGCTAACGCCTGTGTAAATATCGATTCTGGTTTTTACATGGAGATTTTATTTTTGCTCCCATGATTCTCCGCTGTGGTGCAGCCGGCTCGCCGTAGTTTGTAAACCCTGTTTGAGGTTTCAGGTTTTTCGGAGCAGGAAAAAAAAAAAAAAAAGGCGGCTTCCTGGTTCGTTTTTAAATCGCGCCTGGGATGTGGAAGCGCTGCATCATTCCAGTGAAGTTCTTTTATGTCACTGTTTTATTTATTTTAGAGAAGCAAAAGGAGCCATTTTGTTTGAACTACTGTGACCATGTGTTTTTATAAAAGCACCCACTGTAGCTTTGACGCTTAAATCCCGAGTGAATGCTGCTGGTCGGGGTCTGCGCGCACGTCGGCAGATGCGAACGTGTACAAAGAACCTTTTGGCTATTTTTTTAAACCTGTGGGATTTTCTGTTGTTGGTGGTTTCTGATGTTTGAGTGCGTTTGTGACCGCGTGTAAGTTGGGATGTGCCTCTGAATGAAGCCGAAACCATCTTTCACACGTCTCTTGTCCGTCTCTTTTGTCGAGAGGCGAAAACCCTCGCTGCTTCTCCTTTTAAGCAGGTGATCAGACACAGCCGGAGACTTTCCCGCTGCCCTCCGGAGGCACTCGGACGGTCCAAGAATAAGACGAGGTCAGCGGTTTTAGGACAAACGAAAGGTGCCAACCATCCTGTGCAGACAGTTTATTATTATTTTATAAACTCGGAAATTATGATTTGTTATGTAACAGCCTATACAACACGACATACGGAAACCAAAAAAAAAACAAATTAAATTGTACAAAGCAGCATCGGGCCATAAATAAGCCACTTTAAATATTTTCACATTTTCCGTTTGAAGTCCGTCCTTCGTGCGGCTCCGTCCCTTCGCAGCTGCTCGGAGGAGACGGAGCTTGTAAAATGGTTGAACTGGAGCGCGACCTGAGGGCAGAGTCTGGGCCAAATTGGCGACGGGGAGTTGAAGGTCAAGATCGATTCTGGGATGAACAGTTAGCGTACAATCGATCGATCGCGGAGCCCTAACGAGAAACATTCACGTGGAAATGATGGCGACGACGGGGGACGCGTCCTCCCGCCGTGGTCTCCGGAGACGGACGTGATGGGAGGGCGACCATTCGGCTGTCATGAGGTCAGCTAGTCTGGAGTTGTTCTTGGGCCTCTGTCGTACCGCTGCCCCGTTAGCGTGCACATCAGCTCGGATTCAAACCTTTAGTCACTTTTTTTTTTTTAGTTTTCACAGTCTGGCCGAGTCGTCGGCTCCTCTAGAAAATAAACCACGGATGACGGTGCCAGAGGGGAAGAACTGCTTGCGTGGGTGGGTGGGGGGGAGTCAAACGTGGCGTATGAACACTAAAAAAGAAAGAACAAAAACGCCTGTGAGTGTCCGTAACGTAAAGTGCAGGCAGTGACTGTCCTCCTTTAAATCCGCCGTCGCTTCTGGCCTTTCCGAGTCCAACAAAAAGAGCCAACCAACGGTAGAATCGGATCTCAGGAGTCTCTCCCACAAGGCAGGGTTTGGGTTTCAGTTTATTCGATGCGTGAGGAGCTCCGCCCCGCCGCCTCCCGCCGCTCCGTTCACTCGATCCGGACGAGCAGGCCGTAGAGGAGCGTGCCGCCCTGCTCCTTGGTGATCCACTCGATCTCCGCGTTGCTGAAGCGAGGGTCCAGGGGCTCGCTGTGGCCCGCGGTCTGAGGGCCGACCTTGTAGGAGCCGGGGCGAACGCACACCTGGAAGCCCACCTGAGCGTGGTGGCAGCGGTGAGAGCGGGGATCCTGGAATCTGCGGGAGGAGCGGGAGAACCGGTGAGAGGGTCGTGATGGACTTCAAGACTGTTAAATACTGACTTACTGCACTTTGGGGGCAAAGAGCTCCATTCCGGAGTAACGCATCGTGGGAGAGAGTCGCACTCTAGGAACCTCCCTGCCGGGGGCGCTGTTCTCTTCTGGCTCGCTGTAGTCGTTGGGCCCCTCAGTCTTCACCGCAGACACGGAGAAGACGGACGACATCCCTGCAAGAAGGAAGCCATAGCAACGTCCCTCATCAGGAGAAGGTACGACTGTCAGAACTGTAGGAATGGTTCGAGTAACGCTAATTAGCTTAGCTCAGCCGAAGCTAACAGAAACTATAAATCCCAAGAGTCAGATCTGAATGGGAGGATTATGGGTAAATGTGATGAATATATGCGGTTTCCATACCGGGCAGCAGCTGGTTGTGGTCCAGCGTCCGCCGCAGGGTTCCGACGCTGGTGCCGTGATACGCGATGTGCCATTTCTTTAGCGCGTTAGAGACCTCGCAGTGGGGCTTAAGTCTGCAGATAAGACCAATGCTCTTTAGCACGTTAGCGCTGTTCATCGCTCAGCGTGAGGGGTCTTACCTGAGAGCGAAGCGGCACCAGCCGAAGGGCAGGGCGTAGTCGCGCGGCGGCTCCCCCCTCTTGTAATAAGCCTCGTCGCCGCGCAGCTTGTAACAGGACTCGCAGTAACACAGGTTGTACTTGGCGTCTTCGTTGAAGTAGCCGTCTTGCAAATTGTGGCAGAAAAGGAAAATCTGAGATGCTTTTTACGGCGCTGAGGGAACTTTGGCGGTGGTGGAGGCGCACCTGGTAACGTGAGCAGGTCCTTGAAGCGCGAGCACAGCGCCTGGTACTCGCAGGTCTTGTTGGGGTTGACCTCGGGGGGAGGAGTCCAGCAGACGCTCTCTTTGATCCCTGTCAAGACGTTAAAGGAACCGTCAACCCCCAAAAACCTGGGAAATACTGGACCCAGTCACTGGCCTCTCACCATCAACCATGTCAGCCTTCTCCATGTCGCCCTGGCAACGGGCCTCGCCCCTGTCCCCTCCCACAGCAGGTAGGTTGTTTGTTGCTATAGTAACCTGCCATTCAGCACAATTTTGGTTTATTTTAATATTCAGTTCAGGGCGTTAGGACGATCGTTGCTGTTCTTATTCTAAAGGTTTTAAGGACGTACTTGCTCGCACTGGCCGTAGAGATCAATGAACGGGTAGCACGGCGAGGGGATGTCCTGCGCCGCCACGCCCTGGTCCATGCCGTTCACATAGAGGTGCAGGCAACTGTTGGCGTCCACCAGCAGACCCAACACCGTCCCCTCCGGACACGTGTCCAGGTTGGGACCGTAATTCTCGCATATCTGAGCAGGAAGGAAGTGATTGGTGATCAATGAGTGGCTGAGCGACCCGCTCGTGTCCGTTCGCGTTTACCTTCAGGGAGTTGTGGAAGACGGAGTCGCGCTGCAGCAGCCAGGCGGAGCGCTTCAGACCGCACGCCGTGGACGGGAAATTGAGCCGGTCGGGTGAGTGGCCGATCACCCCTAAGGACAACGACGACGTCCATGATGGATTCAGGCGGTCTATCTGAAACTGGTGACCAGAGGGAGCCATCAGAAACACTAATGTAAAGCATGTAGGACACCGTTCTGTCCACTAGGGGGCAGGAGAACACCCACTAACCATCGGCTGATTTCTACAGGAAATGCAACGGAAAGTTACCTGGAACAGCTGCTGGCGTGCGAGCGGCTGGGCGGTGACCAGCAGGCCCTGGTTGTAGCTCGACACTCTGGCCGCTGTCAGGTTCTGGTTGGACAGCTGTATATTCTTGCCGTGATTCTCCAGAAACATCATGACGGTCGGCACCAGCGCGCAGGACTCGGGCTCCGCCTGGACGCCACAGAGACGCTCGGGTTTACCGTGACTCGCGGCGCCGATTTGAACCTTCTGCTCGTCGGGCACCCACCTCTCTGACGGGCGTGCCGTCCTCCTCGCCTTCGCTGCAGCTCTCTGAAGACAGCGACGGCGCCTTCAGGCTCTCCACGTCCTCCATCAAGGACGAGCTCACGATGGACACGGCCGTAATCCTCCCGTACAGGTCGAAGACGGCGTAAACGTTCTGGGGGGGAAGCCGAGGAGAGACGCTTGAACGCGGGGGAGGAGACTCCAGATGGGAGATGTGCCACAGCTCACCTTGGCGACGGCCGTGGCGGCGGATCCCATGTCTTCGCCGTCGATGAAAACGTGCATGGTGTCGTCGCCGCACCTCTTCACGCCCACACGGTTCCCCACCTGAGCACCGAGCATTTGTGTTTTTTAGCTAATGTGCTAGCGCGTGTTTGCATCACCATTAAAGTACACGTCCGCACTGAATGTGTCGCCTCTTTAACCACGAAAAAAAGGTAAATTGAAGGAAGGCAGAGCGTCGCAGAGGGGGGGGGACTTACCGTGAGCCGGTCCAGCGAGCAGCAGTAATTCTGCCTCTGCAGCGCGCCGTTCCGCTGCACCTCAGAGCCGCAGAGCAGCCAGGTGACCTTGGAGCGGAGCTGCGGGAGGGAGGGCGTGAGGCCCGACAGGGGGCAGGACGGCAGCTCCGGGGGCGCCAGCGTGGTCAGGCCGACGTGCAGCGAGCCGCACCACTGCTCGTCCACCTCGTCGATCCTGACCTGTGGAGGGACGGGGGCGGAGCATGAGGGAGGAGCAGAAATAAGCACAGCCGCACCGTTTTCCCCCGTTTTCTCACCTCAAACAGCTCGTCCGTTTTCAGCTCCTTGGCGCTGAAGACGATGCCGTGGGAGTAGCCCCCCACCCTGGCGGCCTGGCAGCCATCGCCCAGCAGCACCACGTTTTTGCCGTGTTTGCTGTGGAGCCGATGGGCGACGCCCGCAACTACAAACAAACAAAAAAGAGTTTAACAACTATGAAAAGCGGAGCCTCGAAGGCGGCGCTACGGAAGACGGCCCACCTGGCGACTGGATTGGAAAACTCTTCTCGGTGACGTTGCTGGTGCACAGGCTGTTGTCCAGGGGGCCTGAGGTGCTGGTGATGGACACCTGAACACACTGACCGTACAGGTCGACCACAGCGTACACCTCTGAGAGACACAAGGGTGAGTCAAGGTGTAACTCTCAAGCCCCTCCCCCCAACACGTCCTCTACCTGGTGGCAGACCGGAGCAGGCCATGCCCTGGTCCGCGCCGTTGATGTAATAGTGGAGGTTCCCGCTGGCCGAGCGCATCATGCCGATCCGCGAGCCCGTGGTCAGGGAGTCCAGGTCGCAGCCGTAGTTGTTGCGCATCGTGTTGCCGTCCTGCATGATGGCCGTCCCACTGGTCCCGCGAAAAGACGTCAATTTAAGCTTCCGACATTAAAAACGAGTTTCCCGAACCTCCGGAACGTTCTGGTACCTGAGCATCCAGGTGTCGTAGTCGATGTCCGTCATGGTGTTGGGAAACTCCAGCTCGTCCGGCCTGATCGCCGTCACACCTGCGGGCGGGAAACATTTCAATAGGACGCCGTGCGGGCGTTGTCATGGCGACGGCCACTGGCTGAGCTCCTCACCTGCTTCTATCGAACCCGACCAGCGGTCCACCATCTTCTGGATGACGATTTCAAAAAGCTCCCCGTCTCGAAGGCACCTAGGAGCAGACGATGAGTTGAATCGTGGCCGAGCGGCGTTCGCCGGCGGCGCCGACCGCCACGGCCCCGTCACCTGTTGGATATGACGATGGCGTCGTTGAACTCGCTGCGGCAGTTCTGGCGCAGGGCGGTGCGCCCTCCGTTGGTGATGACGGCGTTGGTGCCGTGGAGCTGGTGGAAGCGCAGGTCGTTGGTGCTGGCCCCGCCTACGGAGCAGGGGCTCCCCGGGGACATGGCGGCGGCGCCGTCTGAGCTGTCCTCAGGTAGAGGGGGCAGGTCCACTGAGGAAGAACAACCGTTAGCAGACCAGGAAGTAGACCCGGGTGGCGGCAGGACGCCGTCCTCTCACCCATGTCGTCCATGATGGTGGCCTGCGCGGCCTGGCCGTACAGGTCCACCACTGCGTACACGCTGGGAGGGACGTTCCACGCCGCCGGGCCCTGAGCGACGCCGTTGACGAAGAAGTGAAGGCTGCCGTCTTCTTTCCGCACCACGCCCACCGTGTCGCCGGCCTGCGGGAACAAAGAGCTGAGCGCGCCGTACTGGAGGCCTGGAGGCGGCGGAAGGGAACGTCTGTCACCTTAAGGCGGTCCAGGTTGTGTCCATACTCGTCCAGGATGGTCGTCCCGTTGTGCATCACGCCGTTCCCGGTCATCATCCACGTGCCTGCGGAGAAAAGAACAGCACCCGTTCACGCCAGTTCGGCCTCACGCGGTTCCGACGGGGGCGTTCGCAGCGTCACCTGAGCGCAGGTTGGTCATCGTCGAGGGCAACTGGAGGTAGGCGGGGTTGTGCGTGGTGACGCCGATCTCGATGGAGCCCGCCCACTTGTCCACCATCTTGTCGATGCGGACCTGGAACACCTCGTTGGAGCGCAGCGGCCGGTTGCTCAGGACCACGCCGTGGTTGAAGTCGTCCGTCGCGCTGCGGACGCAATTCGCGTTGGATGTCGAGCGTGACATAATAAACGGAGCGGCGGCGGAGGAGGGGACTCACTGCGGCCGCAGCGCCGTTCTCCCGTCGCTGATGATGGCGGCTTTCTGACCGCAGTTGGCGTGGAAGAGCAGCCTGTCGGGCCCGTCCGCGTCCGGGGTGAGGGACAGAGAGGGCCTGGGCCGGCCCACGTCCGGCGACAGCGCCCTCATGATGGCGTTGTTGCGTCTGAGGCGGTCGCTGTGGTTGTGGTTGTGGACTATCGTGACCTTGACGGCCATGCCGTAGAGGTCCACCACGCCGTAGACGACGCCGGGCGTCTGGGCGGCCGCAACGCCTACGGCAGGAAAATGCCACGTTGTTGCGAGACAGAACCAGCAAACCGCAGACAGACGGCGTCTTTAACTCCACCGTAAAACTGTAAAGAATTTAACCAAACCCCCCAAGGTCGTTTTAACCTTCGTCACCTCCCCGAACTTCCTCTTCCTCACCTTGGTCGATGCCATTGATGTAGAAATGGAGCGCGCCGCTGGCCTTACGCATCAACCCTATGTGATCCCCCTCCTGAGCAGGGACAGTCGACGTGAGTGGACAGAACACACAGTTGGCGTGCAGTGTGTGTGTGTGTGTGTGTGTGTGTGTGTGTGTGTGTGTGTGTGTGTGTGTGGGGACAAACCTGAAGCTCATCAAGGCTAAATTCACAGTATTCCCTGCGGGTTCCTTTGCCATTGGTGAGTATCCCACAGCCACTCATCATGATTGTACCTGATATTAATGATCCACATCAGGTTTGGGTTACAGTGTAAATCCTGTGTGTGTGTGTGTGTGTGTGTGTGTGTCTCACCTGAGCGCAGATTGGTCATTGTCGCAGGGTAGTCCAGGTTGTTTGGATTGTGTGTGGTCACTCCGATCTCGATGGATCCGGACCACTTATCCACTAGCTTATCTATGCGAATCTGGGAAAAAAAAGGGCATTAATTCAGCACTTTCCAAAGCTTGACTGCAGTGGAAACATGATCCGTGACCACGGGATCCGTGACCACGGGATCCGTGAGCGGGTACCTCAAACATCTCGTTGTGTCGGAGCGGCCGGTTGGTCATCACCACGCCGTTGTTGAACTCGTCCAGCGGTCTCCTCCGCTCCGCCGTCTTGTTGTTGTTGCTCAGTTTGATCAGGGTGCCGCATTTTTCGTGAAAGAGCAGCGCGTCGTTGGTGGTCACCCCGCCGGGCGCCGCCCCGGAGCCGACCCCGCCGTTCCCAGCGGGACCCGTGTTGGTATTCCCGCAGTCCCCGGCGCCTCCGGCGTCGCTGTTGGCCGCACCTCCCCCGCTGCTGCTGCTGCTGCCGCCCCTCTCGTTCCGGGACGAGCCATCGCTTCCTGCACTTCCTCCTCCTCCTCCTCCTCCGCCCTCGTCCCCTCCGCCCTCGTCCTCGGAGCGGTAAAAAGATACTATTGCGTTGTTGAAGACGTCGAAGAGCTGGTGTTCCGTTAAAACTGCAGGCGACAGGAGAAGACTTGTTCACGCCGCGTCGACGCTCCGACGCTCCGACGCCGCGTCCGTGGCCTCTTACCTGTGTCCGGCTCCAGGTGGTTGCGATACTTGTCTGGTCTGCTGTGAGCGCGGTTCAGCTCAGGCACTGCGAGGAAGAGGAGGGGGGACGTTACGGCGGATGAGCTTTAAAGACGGAAAACAGAATTCTCACCTTCTTCTCTGCTCATCCTCCCATTCACGGCTGCCACATTCATCAGTGCCGTGATCCCCGAATCCTCCTGCACCCCGCACACCACCATCTCTTCCTCCTCCTCCTCCTCCTCTCGGCCTCCTCCTCTTCCTCCTCCTCCGGCTTCGCCGCCTCTTTTCCGCCGAGGGCGGCGGCGGTTCGCAGCTCACCACTGTCACTTGCGTGCACTTGCCGTAAAGGTCCACCACCGCCCACAGTCTGGGCGGCAGGCCGCTCGCGGCGGCGCCGCAGTCCTGCCCGTTCACCCACAGGTGGAGCTCTCCCCGGGAGCTGCGCTGGATGCCCACCTGGTCGCCCTCGGCCAGCTGGTCCAGGTCTCGGCCGTACTCCTCGAGGACGGAGCGGCCATCGCACAGCACCGAGCAGCCCGACACGATCCAGGAGCCGCCCTTGAGGCCCGTGGCGCTGCTGGGGAAGTCCAGCGCAGCAGGATCGAGCGCCGTCAGGCCGATCTCAATGGAACCGCTCCAGGAATTCACCTGAGGGAAAACGGCCACAGCGGCCACGAGTTATTCCAGTTTTCACATTCACCGTAGATCAAATGTTGCTTTTATGCAACTAAAACTGGAAAACAGCACGATAAGTTAAGTTTGTCCATTCCAGGACGGAATTTTACTCCTGAGTGTACGAAACACACAGCGATTAGCATGTTAAGGTGAAGCTAAATGAAAAAACAGGAATACTGGAATATCAGCTTGTGATTTATTTCCTGTAAAAACATTTCTCCAATAAATGTATCTAAAATCATATAACAGGTGACCCTCGAGGCAGAAATCTGCAGACACTGATATCTACAGCAAACAAAGTGCGCTTTTTTGCGAGTGCGCTCGCTATTTTTAGTCGCCGAGCAAAAAGAACGAGCTCAAAGCCACAAGGGAGAACATTGGGAAAAGCTTTGTAGATGTGGAGCAACAGTGAATTCACGTCTGGTGATGGTCTGAAGAATGTGGGACGACGGGGTGAAATGAATCCCCCCCCCCGTTGTCGGCGAACGAGCTTGTGTCATCGTAGGTTTGCTGCTGGAGCATCCAACTTCAGAGATTAAAAATCAGAAGACGAGGGGGAGCGGAGCGCACATCCTGTGCTATATTTAGACAAACACACCACATCTCGCTGACATCACAGCCAACTAAACCCAAAAACAAGCAAACACCAGGAGCGATGTTTAATCAGAAAGCTGATGGGGCCGAACGTTCGAGGCAAATCCCACGATTAAAGGTCGGATCTTTCGCGCGTCCGCTGCAGCACGTGGCCGAAGCTAATACCTCCTTTATGGTATAGTGACAGAAACCGCACAAAAGAGCCCCCATGGAGACGCAGGCGTCAGGCGAGCTTCCCCTCCACGTCCTCCTTCATCCAGATTCCTGAGAAAAGCGCAAAAAAAACCCAAGTTTCCTGGTTGTTTTCCTTTGTCATTGCATGACATTGGAGTCATATCGCACGGCCGGCAGCCATCGGCCCGGACTAATGCAATACTTCATTGATCTCTGGGGCGAGTTCTGGTTTCCTGGCGGCTGCTCGGAGGAGCGGGGCGCCGCGGGAAGACTGAGGAGGACGCGAGAGCATGGATCCTCTTCATCCCACCGGAGGGATGGCCTGGCGCCTCACCCCGATTTTCCGCTCTGGCTCTCTCTCTCAACTTAGGGATCCACCCCGGCGGTCGACCTTGGGGCCGGCCCGAACGTCCAGGCAGCTCTGGAGATCTTTCCCCGTAAACTCCACTTTTAAATATTATCCGAGATCAATGGCATCGCACGGAAAAACGATCCCTTCTGCTCTTTCCTCCACGCCGTCCTCGCGTGAGGAGCAGCTGCGATGTGAGGCGGCGTGCTACCACAGCCCCAGAATGTGGGTTAACAGATTTAGAAGTAACCCAGCCTGACCGGGTCTCTGCTCGGAGGAGACACACACCCACTTTGCTCCTTCCTTTCACTCACGTAACAGTCTGTGGGTGCCTGCCTTCCAGACCCCCCCCCCCCCTCCCTCTTTTATGCCTACAAACAGCCAATAACTACGGGATCCCAGCGCGCATGTCGAGCAGCAGCAGCAGCATTTTAAAGTCAATGAAATTTTAATTGCATCAAAAGCAGAGGCGGAGAAGCCGATCAAGCGCGCTCCATTACACGAAGGACTGGGGGTAATGGCGGCGGAGGTGACGTCCAAACAAAAGTGCAACATCAAGATACTGTCTGTCTATGGGATTTATATTACAGCCTTAGAAAATATCGCGGAAAAGCACTCGGCGGGCGCACAAACTAGGATTCCGATCAGAGGACGCGAAGAGATCCGAGTCGTCTTCGGTTAACGCAGGTTGTTCAACTTGAAAGTAACTGAACGAGTTAACCGGTCGTGGAAGAACACTATATATGGGCTATAGTTATACTAGGTTACATAACATAGTAGGCTGCTTTATGATCAAAGGTCAGGTCAAAGGTCAAAGTCCCTGCGGAAACCCGACTCCGCCAAAATCCCACGATCAACATTTTCCGTAAATTTCATATGTTTTTGAGTTCTGCAAACAGCTCTAGCGTAACCTCAGTAGAGGTAATAATTCATTTTAATGAGGAAAAAGCTGGATGTGTCCCTCTCACACATGCAAAGAGTTTATTTCTACGGTAAACATTCATTTAGTGGCTCTTACGTGCCCATTTTTTAACATCCGCCGGAGTTACAGGGAGGCTCATGCCAATCGGAGCGCTGCGGGATGGAGAGGTATTGATTTTAGGGCAGCGATGGAGGCTGTTTATGGCAGCTCCCATTGTGCTTCACAGCACCGGCGCAGATGGACGCTCCTTTCCGGGTTCTTCCTGGTGGAGGAGAGATGCTCCGAATCTCGTTCAAACGAGTCGCTGCCACCAATCGAACCCGTCTGGTCTATTTGGCGCCGCTACACAGAACAAGCGCTGCCATGCTGTTTGGCAGCAGACACATGAGGGAACGGCCTTTCCAGCAGACAAGTAGCAATGCACTGATAACAGCTCGAAAGTAAACAGTCACTGGACACACACACACACACACACACACACACACACACACACACACACACACACACAGAGATATGAGCCAGTAGAGCACAAGTTCCTCTGATAAAGTGATATGAAATCTGCACATTCAAGGAAATTGGAGAACTCTGCAGCACTTAATTTGTATCTTCTTCCTTCAAATATAAACCAAGCAAGTCAAACCTTGTTTTTGTAATAGAAAAACGGGTTAGAATTCCAAGCAGGGGTCTAGAAGGCTTCAGAAACGAGGTATAAGAGAGTAAAAGAGAATAATATCTGGAGGCCAACGTCAAAATGTACAGCAAACCCTCTACCCGAGTGTTCATACTGGATCAGGTGTGTTTGCAGATGGCTCTCAATGGCTAAATCCCGAAGTCTGTGAAATGTTCCAGTCCAATTCTGCCCCATTCACCTGTGTGCAGCGAGGGTTCTATAGATTCAGCACAGCCGCTGCACCAACACTGCAGCATCTGAACACACCGAGCCAAAAAAAACCCGCTAAACAAACGACCCCACAAACAACTGCCGGTTATTGCCAATACGTGACATTTGACCAAGCAACACTCTGCATTAAAGCTAGTTGTGACTGGCTAAATTAGCACAGCTAGCTGACTACCAGGGACAACCAGGAGCAGGTTATCGCTAGCTTAGTGATGAGTTCACCGTATCTCAGTGTTTGATAAGTCGCTTAGTCCCCACAATTATCTGTCAGGTTGTGAAAATCTTATCAGGGTGCCTGCAAGACCCACAGCTGCTGTCACCAGGCCCGTACGAGTGTGGCTATGACAGGCTTCTCACTGCGGAGACAGACCACCGGTGCGTCCCATCAGCGCTGCTCCCCATTCTCGCCGCTCATACCCCCGCTAAGGGGAAGCAGCGGCGGCCGGGGAGGCGGTTGTTTACCTTCTTGTCAATGCGTACGGTGAAGACATCCCGGTCCCTCAGCGGCTCTTTACTTAGCACCAGTCCATGGTTGAACTCTTGGACAGGCTGGTTTCGCCGGGCAGTACGGTTCGAATTGGAGAGGCCGATCAGCTTTCCGCTCCGCGGATGCAGCTCCGCCGCCATCTTCAGTGGGCGGCCAGTGTTTACGACACCCAGACTTTGCGACAGTAACGTCACAAAAGACGGCAAATAGCTTGGTACCGCACCCTTTTCAGCAGCACATAGACGCAGATAAAAGTTGACTTAAAGCTGTTTTATTTATTTTTGTTATTAAATTTTTATAAATTGTTACATTATTTGATCTATCGGGGTTTATTTAAAAGCAACGTTATGTGGAAGGTTACAATACAATGGCATAAAAGTAGTGCATTTTTCTGCAGTTTTATTTTTTAAATTAAGATACTATATTCCATTAAAATCACGACATCTATTTGTGACAGCCGGTGTTTATCTGTCTGTCAGTCAGTCTGGCTTCATAAAGCAACCCACACTATTACACACCATGTATTACTTCTGCCTCCATACAATAAACATACAAGTTACATATGTGGGGAAACTGCTTCCTTGGTGGAAGTCTTGAGCTCTCCAAGTGCTTTTTTCTACGTGCTGTCGGTGACTATTTGGCATATTTGATTCACATTTTTCAGCGTGTCTTTAATCTGCGCTTCCTTCTTTGAAGAAAAGCAACGTTTTTGATGTTTTGATGTGTAGAATTCATTCTGCTGCATCTCCCCATGAATCCACTAGGAGGCGCCAAAATGCGCTTTAAAGCTCACTCATCTGTTCTATTATTAGCGCTCAAATGCACCAAAGCAGCACTGACCTTCAATTTCCTTAAAAGCAGCAAGACAATTTTCATCCGTGTGAGGAAGAATCACGTTTATTTAGAAACACGTTTTGCCCATACTGGTCCAACAATCAACACATCTCTTCATGACATTTTTTTTATTTTTTATCTCATTTAAAATCACATTTGGCTGAAGGTGAAAAAAAATCACTTTAATTAAGGCACGACTGCTCTCTTGTGTTGACACTTTACATTTGTGGAATATTAATGTCTGCTAAACAAGTCCTCTGCAGTCTTCTAGTTCATATATTTGCTGTGCTACGCAGGGCAGCTGTGAGAGGTGATTGACTTGTGTTTGACAGCTAAATCCAGGTCCAAATCCTTCCCTTGGACCTGGATTTTCTCTAGACAGCCTGCCAAGAAGTGTGAACCCACTTCATCCTCACTCTCACCTGAAATTTAAAAAAAGATTCATCTGTTAATCATACAGACTTCTCTTTGATATCTACATTGAATCAGACCTTTTAATTTATGATATAAAACCCGCACAGGCAATTTTAATCTCACCTAGGAGGCCTCCGAGACCCAGTCGTCCGTTTCTCCATTTTTCCAAATAACCTGAGTGCCCGACTTGAATCGGAGACAAGTCTGTTATATTTGATTTATCTGTACGCAGTTGGATCAAATCCGACTGAAAGATAATCTCCAGTTTCCTGAGTGGGGCTTTCATGCTGTATTCCTTTTCCCCAAATGTGAACGTGACTTCCTGCCAGGTCGAAACGGTCGGTAAAGTTAGCTCTTCAAAGCAACGATGCTTGTCCAGACTAGAGCCAGTGATTTCTCTGCACATACCTCTGTGTTATTATTGGACGTCAAGGTGAATGTCGGCTCCTGCCCAGCAGCCTTGATGCTTAAAATGGTTCCGTCCATCTTGCTGAAATCACCCAGCAATTCAACCTTAATCCCAGCGTGTGTGTCGATGTCAAACCCTGCAGCCACAGATGAAAACTGTTAAACGCCTGCGAAAAAACACCCATATATTTCCTACTTAGGAGGGATTCATTAGCCAGGCCTTAAGGACACCTGGGTTTCGTACCAGCGTCGGCACGCTCGCTCTTATCTATATCAAGCACATTGTTCCCACCTGAGGTGTTGAAAATGGCAAATCCGGCGCCAGAAAAGTAGCTGCCAGGTCGCAGGTGTTGATAGCAGGACCAGAGCTCCTCCGCGTCCGTCTCCCAGGGGGTGCTGAGGTTTAACCAGCTGCCTTGCCTCACGCAGGCATCGAACCTCGGCTCCACCTGTCACAGAGGAATCAACAGGTCCTTCATGGAGGGAGCAGCGCATAATATTCACAAGCACACCATGAACTGTGGGACGCAGCCATCAAAGCAAACCAACCGGAACGATCATGTGGTCTGTGCTGATGAGGACGCCGCCGACCGCCAGTCGCAGCTCGCCCGATAGGGCCTCCTCCGGCTCCGCGGGATGCATCCCCACCACCAGTTTGTTGCCGCCGTCCATCTCTAGGATCACAAAATCCCCATGGTTGCTCACCTCCAGCTTGGTGGCACCGGGGGCACAAGAACGCCATCAGCCTATCGGTTGCCGTGCTGCAGCGCGCCGTCGCCGCAACCTGCTAATGAGGTCTCACCGTGTGCCACTCTCCATCGCTGAGCTTGGCGCCGCCCGCCACGCTGACGTACATGCCCGATCTGTAGATCTGCATGAGGGGGATGCCGTCCTTCAGGGACAGAACGAACCAGTCCCGTCCTCCTTTTGTGTCCCCGTAGAAAATCACGCCTTCGGGGTCAAAGGTGCGCAGCTGAAAGGACGACTTGATGCTGCGGGAAACCAGGGAACGACGGTGAAGGCAGGCGGGCAATAGCGCGGCGTATAAAAGGTCTCAGTTTGAATCCACACCTGCTGATGTCAGTCAGGTTGACGGTCGTGTGGATCAGCGGCCTCCACTTTTCCCTCTCCTGGCCCAGGAACATGGTCGCATCGCCCGATACCTGTTTCTGCGAGACCAAATGCTGGATGCAGGACTTGAATCACTTGAAATGTTCTTTTTAACTGTGAAGCCATTAACCCACATTGGAGTAATCGAGTCAGTATCGCGAATCTAATGTGGAAATCTGGGGTGGAGAAAAGAGGGGGGGGGGTCTGGTGGCTTGTTTGTCCTCCCCCATCCTGAGCAAAGTTCTAAGTCTGATCAGAGAGTTTTTGGCGTAAAGGAAACTTTTCAGCACATTTATTTAAAGCCTGCATCATTAATTAGGATTTCCACAGAATGGTGGTGGCTGATGAACCAGCGTTACCACGGTGACCCTCTGTGTTAACAAATGCACAAAAATTAAGGATTTTTAAAATGTGTCTACGAGGAACGCAGCGCGTATCCCCGTGCATGAACCGAGCAGCATTTGAACGCACCTTGTCCCGTCCGTTTCCCTGCGCCTCGGCCCCCCGGCCCTGCAGTGCGGGGCCGAGCGCAACCAGCAGCCCGAGAGCCACAGCTTTCCAAAACATCGCCATCCTTCAGCACCGTCGCTCCCGCAGATCCCGAGTATTCGGCGTCCCGCGACCTTCTGCGGACCCCAGGCGCCCTCTGGGCGGGCCAGCCAGGGGCCAGAGCCTGCGGGGGTGTGGTGGGATGAACTGGCGCGCTTCCGCGGGGTCCAGAGGGCAGAGGAGGTTATTGATCCTCCAACAGGACGTTTGGGAAACTAATGTCGGCGGGAGAAAATATGAAGCCAACTGATGGGAAAACAGGCGCTTTCGTGAGGATCTGAGCACGTATCTGCACTAACATGGATTTCTGCCCCTGGTTCTGGGGTGGCTGCGGAGCCCAGGCTGGGTGAGTGACCTCAGACGGCCCGTCGATGTGTGTTTAGCCATTACGCAGGAACGTTGATTCACCGCTGGCAGCAAATCAGGCTGACTTGAGCGATAAAACTCGGGTTTTTTCCCCCTGTTGGCTGCATTCCTCTCATGGTCTCCTTCCAGGAACCCTGTGATAACTGGGGGGAGGGGGGATCCACGAAACGTCCCATGGCGCATCTTTGGAAATGACTTTTTTTATTTATTCCCCCCCCCCCCCGGATACGTGACCACTGATACCATCTATTGATTAGTGTCCAGCAGAAATTCCCGGTTTTTAATTTTCTCAGAATTCTGACGTTCAGTCTCGGGATCATGACTAAAATCAAACTAACACTGCGTGTCCAGTTATCTAAAGTTATTTTCATATCATAATGGATTTTCTTCAGGTATTAAGTTCATATTTTAAGGTTATGAGTCTTATTTTTTTTTCTGACCGCATTTCTGCAGAAAAGGCCCTAAATTCCGCGTCAACATCTCAGGGACGTTGAGATTAAACTCCCCAGCTCACCACTGAGTGTCACTATTTGGAAAAGTGGGGAGAAATTAGCTCTTGACGCCACCAAGAGGAGACAAACAGCGTCTGGTTGAAGGAACTTTCAGGGCATTTTGCAGAGACCCATCGCCCCAGTGGGTGATATCACATAAAGAAGCCTTCACGCATTCCCCGAGGAAAAGATAAAACGTTACCAGCAACCACAGAACAGCACAGGTTCAGAAGAAAGGATCAAGCCGAGCTTTAATGTGTCGGAAAACCAGCGAGAAAACAAACCATGAGAACACGCGACAGCCGATTTCGTCGAGTCGTCAGGTTAATACTTTATTTTGTTTGATTGCAGCAAAGAAAGGGAGACGGAAACGAGGGGAGAGAGAGAAAGAGAGAGAGGAAGAGAGCAGAAGAATGTGGGGAAAGGAAACTACTGACTTTGGGAGAGCTGTGGCTACAAGCCTTTGTATCAAATCTAAAGACAAAGTCATCAGGCAACATTAAAACATCTTTTAAAAATAACATTAACATATTTTTTGTGGGCTCTATATGGCACAGTATTACCCTAAACATGTACACGATACCAAAAACAGTTTAGCCACACCCCTACATCTATCAACCGCTTCGTAGCAAACAAAACCAAGAAGTCTATCTCCAAATTATCTCAAGAAAAAGAAAAAAAAAAAGTTCTTTTTGCTAGTCAAATTTCTTATGCCATAACAAGGCACCTTAACATTTGAAATCTGGCAGATCCACATTTTACTAGAATTATTTAAATATCAAAGCAGAGGCACATTCATTTAAACTAAAACATACAGTAAATAGCTATTTATTACCACCAGATTCCAGTCCAGTCACTACAATAAGTCATTTTGCATGCTTTTGGTCTTTATGATAACCAGGATGGTAGACTATGGCATAAGAAATGGTCCAAAATTAATTAAAAAAACCCAAAACAACAATGTCCATCTACAGGAATGGCTTGAGATAGTGTATTGAAGACAGCAAGGTTTTATTTTTTACACCGAACCTTCCCCACAGGAAAGGCTCACACGACAGAAAAATAAGCGTATATTGCTGTGGGTGGGGGGGGTACGCCGCTCAGGTGGGTTGACAGTATTTTGGTTTTTTCATATTCGCACAGTCGCTCGTTTTTGTTTTTTGTTTTTTTTTTCGTACACAAATACGTGCGCCTACCGAGAAAAAAGGAGAAAAAAAAAGGCTTGTAACCACACCCAAGGGGGATGCTTGTGCACCCTTGCAGTTGGTCACATTTTATTTCGACGCTCCTGTTTGAGCCAAAAGGTGCCTTGGTACCATCACACACACATGCACACGCATACACACACACACACGCGTATACACACACACGCGTACTTCATTCAAAGGAGCTGCTGCATTGCATGAGCATATTCTTGAGGGAAAAGGGAGAATTTACCAGCTCTTAAATCGTGACAGCCGTGGCAGCTAGTTTAGCGAATTATCCCCAAACTTCAGCCTATGACGAATTGATTAAGGATAATAATAATAACAAAAACAAACAACAAATCTAACGGAGACGCGGAAGATGAAGAGTCCAGAAAACATCCGAAGGAAACGGAGAGGAAAGCTGCACACGTGATGCCGGATCTGCTGAGGATATAAACGGTTAGGAAGCGAGTGTTGCTCATGCTTTGTGGATAAAGAACCCAAGTTTACAGACATGTTCTAGGACTACTGTATATATGTATGATGTTATACAGATCTTTTACAGGTTATTTGAGTCAAAACAGAAATAATAATAATAAAAAAGGAACTGAAACCAACTCTACCATTAATGAATCTGTACTTCATAAACTTCATGACTAAATTTACATTCATATTTTTAAGCTTACCCCCCCCTCACACACACCTTTTCACTGAAGTCATTTCCATCTGGTGAAGAGGGTGAAACAACATAGTTTAACAGAAAAAGAATAAAATGTTACACGCAACACAATGGCCCCCCCCCAGGCGGACGCCCGGTGGTGGGGGGGTTTCGGCCACCACTTTGGCTGCTAAGCTCAGCCTTTTCCTACCTATAAAACACAGGACAGGAGACGGATTCTCCCGTCTCCCCTCAGGTGGGATGCGGGACAAAGTGTTTCTGCCCCCAAAGTCTTTCTTTAAACTCAAGAGTCCAACAGCTTTTGTGCCCATTTATACTTCTTTTCCTTACCAGAAATAAACTCAATACCCTGAATCCATTATTCTTTTTTAAATTTTTTCTTTTTCAAAGTTCCTCGCTGTCATCTGGCTGGCTAAGGAAACTCCGCCTCTTCCGACCGACCAGCAAAAAGCTAAACAAGATGAAGACCGACGATTTAATTTTTGGGGATTTTTTTTTTTTAATTCTTTCCTCTTTTTTTTTTTTTTAAATGTCAAGGAAATGAGATGAAAAACGACAAGTGCAATGGTCCACCAGCCTGAAACTCACACCCAGTGGCCAGCTACATATCCAAAGCAGCTACAAGTGTCCCTTTAAGTGACCACTAATTTTTTTTTTCTACGCTGTGCACATAAGGTATATACTATAGTGAATGCTGTACAGATCCTACAGTGTCATCTGGCCACGGAGTCGCCAGGTTAGCTCGGACGTGAGAAGCTCAGATGATCTGTCGTTGTCGTAGACGTGCGTCCAGCCGTCACTTCATTATGATTTGGATACGAGGAATCGCTTCTTAATGCACTTTCTACGCGTTGACCTACAGTAGCTATTCCGACAAAAGAAGGAACGCCGTGTGCGTCTCACAAAGAATGATCTGACCATCCGCGCACGCACGCACACACACACTCTGCTCGCACGCGCACGTTTTCACACTGACACAGTATTGCGTGCTTAAGCCCACCTCTGCATGCACAAAGACCTACAAAGGATGCAGGTACATGCTCATATATGACTCTCATGGACAGTTTAACAGCGGAGTGCAACGACAGTCAGTCACCGACGCACGTGCAGGGTTTGCGTTATTAGATGCGCCACCCCCTACCGTGCCGGGCCAACGCTCTTCTGCCCTGTCCCCCCCTACACTCGGATCCACAAGCCTTCCCTGAAGAGCATTTACCCTCAATTATGCAGTGACTATAAAGGGAAGCAGACTGAATTGATTTTTTTTTTTCTCCACGCAACAAACACCCTGTTAGCAGTTCTTATTCTTATATATAATATCATGAATCAGAGAGGGGGATTAATGGAGCTCTAGAACTACAACATTACAGCAAGACAGGTAAGCGGGAGTAAAGACGGGGGAGTAACGACACGTCGCTGTAACGTCTGCTTTGCTCCCCCCTTCTTTGCTCCTTCCCCCTACTCCCGAATTAATGCTCATCTCTGAGTGTGTAAAAGAGAGGAAGGGGTACAGTGCGATTGCAATCGACGGCCCAGTGAGTACGCGCCCCCTCCCACTCCCGTCCTACACGGAGCAGGTTCTCTCCATCCTATATACTCGGCATCCCGCGTCCGCGTCCTACGGTTTGCCGCCGCTGCTGTCCCGTTGCTTCTTGCTGCCACCGCCGTTGCTGTTGTAGAGGCCGGGGTTGGCGACGAGGGGGTGCGGGGCCGACCCCATGTACGGTCCGGCGGTGGCGGCGTAGTTGAAGATGGTGGGGAGGAAGGGCAGGGGTTCCACCTTGTCCCCTCCGGGCGCCATCATGTTCAGAGCCACAGGAAGAGCTGCCAAATTATAAGGGTAAGCAAGCAGCTGGGGCCCGTAAAGCAGCTGGTAGGGGTCTGGATAGAACGGCAGCTTGGCCAAGTCGCCGCCATTGGGGACCATGATTTTTCCAAGGGTCCCAAAGGAAAGCGCTCCGGGATAGGAGGACATGAGCAGGCTCTCCTCTTGCTTTTTACCGGAGTGGTAGCTGTCTGGAACAATAAGGGGTACGGGGTAATTTTGGGCTGAGTAGCTCACTGGGGTGTTGCTTCCCTGCTGGGAATCTCTGGAGGAGACGTCCTGCTGCTCCGTTTCCGGCGGCTGGGGGGCCCGGGGGAGAAGCAGGGCGTGGGCCGAGGGGCGGTCGCCGACACCAGCTGCTCCTGTGGGCAGCGCGAGTCTGTCGAGTCCCTGTGAACTTGAGTGAACCTGGCTGCTGGTTTGAGCTAACAGTCCGATGTTCGAGGGGGGCCGGCAGGGGGACTTGGGAGTGTGCCTGTGGGAGGAGGGCCCATTCATAGTGGTTTGAGTGGGGATATGCTGGGGGGACGGCATAGGGCTCAAGGGCTCCTCTTTAGGCACCAACAGGGCGTTCTGGGCTTCAGGAGTGTGCGCGACCCTGCTCATTTGCTGGTGCCTCTCGTTCTCTTTTTCTCTCTCTTTCACCACGTCTTTGTCCCTTTCTTTCTGTCTCTTGAGCTCTCGCTCTCTCTCTCTCTGCCTCTCTGTCTCACGCTCTCTGGCTAGAATGGTGTACATGGTCAGGTCTTGTGCTTCGTTGGGAGAGGGACTCCTGGACAGGCACGAAACTCTGAGATCTTGGACCTGAGGTGGTTCCTTGTAACCCGCGCCTGCAAACAAGCCACTCCCCCCGTGCCGCTCTCTGTCCACAATGACCCCGTCCCGTTTGGTGAATCCGCCCTCGGAGACGTGAGCCGTTGTCCTGGAAACAGGCGCAGCGGCAGTGGTTATTCTGGTCTGCGACGTCATGGGCGCGTTCGGAGAGGTGTTGGTGGATGACGCGGCGTGCGCGGGGCTGTGCAGTCTGTGCATTTGGTCCTCCAGGTTCTTTTTGCTGGGTATGCGGCAGTCCAGGCACTCCGACCCGTTCATGACCAGCACGCTCTGGAGAGTTGAGAGCGCCGCTGACGAGTGATCCTGTTTAGGTGGCGTGACTTTAACCGGGCTTTCTACTAAAGGGTCTGCAACTGGCGGGCTGGGCTTCTTCTCTGGTGATGAACTCACGAGCCCCGGCGCTTCCGGCTTGTTGTCGCTGGTTTCTGCCACCTGATGTCGTTGGTCTGGGTGCTGCTGCGGCGACAAACAGACAGCTTGGTTGGGCGGGTCCGACGGCGAGTAGCTGATGACTGAAACCGAGAGAGCGGCGGGAACCTCTTCTTTCTCGGCCTCCCTGTCTGCGCCAGCAGCGTTAACGGCAGTTTCCGTTGTTTTGGGCTCCGAGTCGTTGTCCTCCTTCTCTCTCTCCGGGGAACTGCTCAGATCATGGCGGCGGATGTGGCGATTCAGCGCCGAGGAGGTCTTGCACACCTTGTGACACTGCGGACACGTGTGCCGCGACAATGCTCTTCTGCTCAGACGACTCGGGCTCGAATTGCTCCCCAACAGGTTGACCCGCCCCGCCTTTTCGTCGTCATTTCTCGCCATCTCCGAGGCAGATTTATCCCCGATTCGTTCAACTTGCTCTCCGAGCGCCACTTTAGGGGGTACGGAGGGGGCCTCGGTCGGCTTGGGGTGCTGGGCTCTCTGGTGGTCTTCCAACTTGTCCCTGGAGGGGAAAGTGGCTCTGCAGAAAAGGCAAACGAACTCCAGCAGATGGCTCAGCTCATGCTTGTCTCGCTTCCTGGGGCTGGAGAACCAGCGGCCACATGTACCACACTCTGCCGCATTCCCGTTGGTCCAAGGTCGTCTCTTTATTCTTGCTGGAACTACTGAGGTAGACAGAGGGAGCTTTGGAGAATGCAGAGGAGGACCGGAAACTTTGTGACAGGGCTCCTTAACCGTATCGTCTGCGTCTTTATTTTTGTCCCTTAAAGGGACAGAGACGCGGGCCTTCTTGTCTTTCACTTCTCTCTTGTCGTGCTTGGCTGCCGACAGTTTTTCAAGTGCTTCGCTCTTTCCGTCCTCTTCCTCATCTAGCGATTTATCCGTCTCTTTGTCCGCATGGTTCTTGAGCCTCTCTCCCCTCCTCTTCAGCTGGATAGAGCGCTTGAACTTCAGTTTTCTCTGCCAGCTCTTCACCCTCTGTAGGTGCGCCTGGGCTTTTCTCTTAGGCTTGTAGGAATAGTAAGGCCGCCACAAGTTGTCCTGGGTGTCGTGGTCACTCTCCTGCTCTCGTACCTCCTGGCGGAAGTAGTACCCTTTGACTTCATGCTGGGATTTCTTTTTCTTGACTTCCATCTCCTCCTCCTCCTCCTCCTCCTCCTCCTTATCACTCTGGGTTTCCCGGCTGGCTGCGTGTTGGAGTCTATGTTTGTGGTGATGGTGGGAGTGGGAATGCCGCGACTCTTTGGCTTCCCGGGCGGATGACGCTTCGCTCCGTTTGGCTTTTGGAGGCGTGTGGCCCTTGTCTCTCCTGAGGTCCGTTTCGGAAATGCTACGTTTTACTATTGCTTCCTCTCCAATACGCACAGTAATCTGACACAAGGGCCCCGCCTCTTTCACCTGGGACCCCGCCGATGCCGACGACAACTTGGAGTTGGAGATCTCGTTTCTACCGTGAGACTTGCGCGACTTGTGAAACAACCTCCCGGCATCCCCGTCGTGCCTGTCTGCCGAGTGCTCGTCTGCTGGATCTGAACTGTCTCTTGTTCTCTTTCTGTGGCTCTCTGCGCTGTCCCTTTGTACTTTCAGTGACCTGGGGCTGCTCTTGTGCGACGTCTGGCTGCTGTTACTCCTGCTAACTTCAGACGGTGGACTGTTCATTAGGCTGCTGTCACCTGCTGGGCTGATCTGGTTACTATGGACGATAACAGACGATGACATAGCTGTTCCATGAACTATGACAGAGGGTTTGGCGTGGCCATATGTTATTACCGAGGGCATGCCTGCGTCTGTGCCTCTGCCGCTCTTAGAAGTTTTGGTTTTGCTACTGCTAGACATTTTAAAGCTGCCACCGCCTCTCGCTTGGTCGGACTCTTGAGCCTCGTTGTCGTGTTTCCGAATTTGGGACATGTCTGTCTGGGCGAGGGGAGCTAACGCGGAGAGGCCCCTGTGCTCGACATCCAAAGAAACAGGGAAACCGTCAGGGAAAGCATCCGGGTCGGGCTTTACAGGGTGCGGCCCTCTGATGAAGCTTTGCAGGTCTCCGGGACTCAAAGAGCAGCCCAGGCCTGGCAGTGCGAGTGAAGGTGCGTCCGTCGGTGGGAGTAACAGGCCGTTGTGCAAACTGTCACTGTAGGTTTTGTAGGGTCTCTTCCTGGAGCGCATGGGGAGGAGGCGGTAGAGCTTGAGGGCATTCGTTTTCTGCTTATAGCCACCGTTGGCTGTCTTTTCGCTGGAGATGAGATTGGGATTAATCCCATGGATGGCCTTCTGATGTGTTTTTAAATTGTAGTAAGTGGCAAAGGCATCCCAGCAGAAGATGCACTGGTAGCGGCGCTCTCCCGTGTGCCACACCTCGTGCTTCGTGCGATACTCCGCCAGGGCGAAGACCTTGTCGCAGTAATGACACGGATATCGGCGCCGCCACGAGTGCACGTTAGAGTGGCGTTTCAGGCTGGATAACGTCATGTAGGAGCGCTCGCACACGGAGCAGAAGTAAATGACATTGCCATCTACCACCTTCACAAAATGGTTCTCGTCACCTTCTAGTATCTCCGCGGCTGCTGCATCATCACCCTGGATGCGTGCCAGGAGGCTCCGTGCTTTCTTTCCCGGCCGCGCCTTGCTGAGGTCTGTTCCTCCCACGAACACTCCCCCCTCCACTCTCACCTCTCCCTCCTCCAGTGGCTCCTCCTTTGGCTGCACAGTGAGAGGAGGGGGGCCCAGGCTGTTGTTGGAGGGAAGGCTTGGCACCCCGCAGGAGCCCTCGTGGGATTGCAGTCTCTTGCTGTGAATGAAGACTTTACCACAGTAACGGCAGCTGAGTGCGCGGCTGCCGCGATGCAGCCGCATGTGGACCGTCAGCGAGGATGCCGAACTGAAAAGCCGATGGCACACCCCGCAAATCAGCTCAGGCTTCAGGTTGTTGGGAGGGGGGAAAGAGGATGAGTGCGCGGGTGCTGTAAGCCCCTCGGATGGGGGTGGAGGTGGAGGCGGGATCGGGGAAGGAAGGTGGAGAGTGGGTGGGTGAAGACTTAAATGAGGGCTTCCAACTTTCCCAGCTGGTCTTCCTGTTATTTTCTCTCTCCGCTCCACATCTCCTGCTCTCTGATAGGCTGAAGTGCCCAGACTGAAGAGGATCTGGGCGGAGGGCGATGCAGTTCCGTTGGCCAAGCGATGCCTCTCGTCCCATCCATCAACGCCATAACTGACCCCCAAAGGGCCGTTGGAGGATCTCGGGGGTGACCTGGGCAAAAGAGTCTCTGGATTGAGTTTGGAGCACTTGAGGGGAGGTGGGGATTTTATGTCCTTCCTCATAAATCCGTGAACAGTCATCGGAGACGAGGAGGAGGACGGTGAAGAGGACGGAGAGCTGTCGTGCCTCGGGGGCTTAAATTGTCTGTGCTTTATGTCCATGGTAGCATCCAGTTTCCACAATGATCCCTCATCTGAGCTCTTGGATGATGGACGCCGCCTGTGAGGGGAGGGGGAGGAAGAGGAGGAGCTTCGACAACGGGTTGGAGACGTGAGAGTTGTGGGAAGTGGGGCAGCGCTGAGTGGGAAGCTTAAGGTGATTTTTGCATTCTTAGGTCCATCAGCCACGTCCTCCAGCCTGTCCTCCATCGCTGTCTCTGCCCGGCCTACATGTCTTTTACCCTTCATCTCCAAATGCTCGGCCTTCTTCTTCTCCTCCTTCTCCTCTTCTTCAGGTTGAGAGGCCACTCGAAGACACTGGACTGGTTTGTGGAGCCCTTCAATCTTGTTTGAGTCACAGTAACGCACGGGCGGATGTAACTGGGACAAAGCCTGAAATGAATGAGGGGTGTCTCCGTGCACGACAGATGTTTGTGGGGAAGACAAAGGCGACAGCTTCTGACGGCGGCGGCACGTGGCGTCCTTTGCTGCGCTGTGTTTGATGTTGACAATGGGAGGTAACCCAGCAGTCAGGCGTTGCTCACTCAGATATGACTGAAAAAGGCCCGCATGGAGGGGGTCCCACGCCTTCTCACTGGACACCATGACCAGCCGCCGAAATCTGAAAGCAGAAAAGAATGCGTAACATGAGTATTGACATAAAAACATCACACTGGCACAAAATAAGAACGTTACACGCATATAACATTTTGCAGAATTTTGCTGTTGTGACGCCTCAAAGAGTGGAAAGGACAACAAACCCAGAGAAATGCTAACCCCTGAAAGCACCGTCAGGGATGGCGAGTCGAGGGAAGGAATGAATCTATGGCAGCGCGGGTTTAGGTTTCAGCATGCGATAACCGAGCCTTCAAAATAGATTTTCAAGGTTCAACCTCGCTCATCTGTGACACGACATTCTGTCTGGCTGATTGAAAGCCACCGATTCCGTCGCGATCGAGAGCAGCGCCGGCCCCAAACTGTGTAAAAATGGGCCTATCGCTGGTGTTATTTCAGCAAAAGCCTTGTTCGCCATTCCTGGCAGGGGTCGGTGTTTGCCGGGCACGATTCTACTCATTTATATGTGAAGGCAAACGCGTCAGGAGAGGCAAGAAGGGAGGAAGAGAAGGGAGGGAGATCACATGTGCGCAGAGAAGGGGCGTTTTTCCACCCTGTGCATCCGGTACAATCTCAGCTAAGCTGTCGGAGATGAGCGACGGGCTATTTTCATGTCCATTCTAATTCGCCCGCCATGGTGGTGAACACGGACCTGCCAGTCCTCCCTACAGATTCAGGCGGCTCTGCCTAGGCCTAGGTCAATGTATATATTCGTTTTGGACTGAAGAAATCGATACGTTTGTGAAAACACCACCGTTTTGAGGGAGTCTAGGGCCCTAAATGATGCGATGAGAACAAAAACCCTCAGTCATGCTTTTCTGCTTGCGTTTTCAAGCAGCAAAGCAGCCAGGAAGGCAGGCCGCTGTAAAATTCCACAGGCAGCACTGAACAGGCAGAAAACTAGGTCAGCACTGTTATTGCAGAGGGAAGAGGAGGGAGAGAGAGAATGAAAGAGAGAGAGAGAATGAGAGAGAGAGAACGAGAGAGAGAGGGTGAGGATGAGGGAGAGTTAAGGGGTGATACAAAAACAGAAAAAGAGTGAGGGCGAGCGACAGACCGAGAGACGGGGGGGAAAGGAGCGCCGCCGCCGACCCTCAGACGGGCGGGAGCCCGAGCAAACACGCAAAACAACAACCTGCACGTAGACAAACAAATAATCACGCGCTCAGACTCCCGCACACAAACACGCGTGTCTCCACGGAGGTGAACGTGCACTCGTACGCAGCCACGGACGAGACCGATACGGGTAAACAAAGTCTTTCGGCGAGGAATGGCCGGCTTGTAAATGACATTCAAAACCAAAAGGGTGAAGCCATGCGAGCGCCGTCACAGGTGGACTGACGCCCGTGCACGTCGGCAGCCTCCGCCAAAGGTGCGTGTGGCACAATCAGAACAAGAGGTAAACAAAAGCAGTTTGGGGTTTTTTTTTTGACACAGCGATGTGAAAAAAACAAAACAAGGAAGCGCCGCCGCCGCCGCCGCCACTGCCTCGCCAAGAGGGCCCGTTCAAACGGGCCGTCGCTGTCGCTCGCATTTGTTGAGCGACAGATGCAGGAAATCCCTTATGGCAAGCGTCAGCCCGCTACAAGTGGGTGGACGCGCCGAGAGACGTGCAAAGGCTAAAAATTTCACCGTCTCATCTAATGCTTGCAGAGCGGACAGGAAAGTGCGTACGACGCCCCCTCGTTCCTTTTCTTTATCTCCCTGTGACGCACACAGCTGCTGCACAAGCGGAGCCGGCACGACACCCCGTCTGACGGGAGCCTGCGATGAACTTTAAATGTGGAGGGGTGGGGGGTTTATTCCAAAGCTGTTAAACGTGAGCAAAAGCTAAACCTCATCCGTGGCACATTGGAAGCGAACATTACCGTTAGCGTAGAATGGACCTAAAAGCAAAGTCAAAATAAACAGCAACTCTATTCCCACACCTCGATGCAACAGGATGTTCTGAGCAAAACAAACATGTTGGTCAGCCTGTGAAGTGCTCATCTGTTTACGCTTGTGGCACCACGGAAAGCCGCAGGACGCGAACGCGTCTGCAGATCGAGCTGGCGCAAACAACCAAGGGTTCGATGTCAAGCACGCCGGGCCTCCGTGCAACGGCGCAGGCGTTTGGCGCACGCCGATTCAGTCGGATTCAGTCAGACGCGGGTCTGCGCCGTTGCCTCTCCGTCCTGGGGATTTTCTCTTTAGTAGGTCATTACGAGAGGCACAAACTTTAATCTCCATCTCGCCCTGCAGTTTCATGTGCGAGAAAATAGACATAATACTAATTCGCGGCTAAACAGCGGGCTTATGGGCCAGCTCCGTGCCCGGAGTGCGCTGTCAATTCCAAAACTGTGTTGGCAGTTTTCATTTTGCGTCCTAAAACAATATGACATTCCAACAAACATGTTTGATTTTACTGCTCTCTATATGTTAATGTAATTTAATTGTTATTCTAGCTTTGTATATCAATGCAAACAGCTAACAATTTAGCTGCGCTCCACTAAACGATGCCTAAATGTACAGTAAATCATCTGGATCATCAACGACTTCAAAATCTGACAATAATGGTTTAAGGTCATTTGAAGGTCACAGTCCTAAAGTACATAAATTGAGAATAATAACATATTTACCCACAATTACGGCACGTGTGTAATAGCCCTGTAGCACGCGGGTAGCCATAATGTTTATAAATGTATTAACGTTTCATCGTTAT
Organism: Takifugu flavidus; assembly: GCF_003711565.1. Classification (NCBI taxonomy): domain Eukaryota; kingdom Metazoa; phylum Chordata; class Actinopteri; order Tetraodontiformes; family Tetraodontidae; genus Takifugu; species Takifugu flavidus. The sequence continues at coordinate 1,281,182 of NC_079522.1, forward strand.
GAAATCCTAACTTATTCCGCGCCGTAACACAGCTTCCTTACAGGACGTTTCACGGTGCTATTTTTATTCCTTTAGTTAGAACCACACGCTCGACAGGGAATCCTCCTCTGCTCTAACAGATAACTTTGTTCATCCGTGCTACTGCTAGCGGAGCGTCTTGTGCACGTTGCCCACAAACGCAGGTCAGAATGCTTCAGAAATCACTCAGCTTGAAATTACCCTGACGGAGAGTTTGCGAACAGGCAACAGCATCACACGTGGAGGACGTCAGATCTGCACCCGGGACCTCACGGTTCCGGAAACACCAGCGAGAATCAGCGAGCTGAAGTTTTAGAGCCACGATCTTCTCGGCAAATGCCGTGAAACGGCGTTCCGTGACGAAAGAGGAGAGGATTTTCACATCTGTGTCTTTAAAAATCAATTAAAAGAGTGAGAGAGGAGTCAACTGATGCCCGACCTCAGGCTCAGCCCACTGGCAACACCATGATGACATAACACGGCCTTTGATTATGAAATAATAGTCCATGTTTTACTATTTACTCAAACACAAGTTTTGTCACGGTTTCAAGTCATCTAACGGCTGTCGGCTGTGGACTTTTCTTCTAGCTTTGAAAGAGAACTGAGATTAAGACGCATCAACAGAACCATAAAAGTCAGGAGTATTTTTGCTTTTGTTTTGCTGCATTCACTCATCTGCAATTAAAGGTGGAGGGTGAAAGACACGGTGCTATCTGGGACCGCAGGCCTCTAAGTTCTGTGTGGAGGGGGAGTGCCTGCAAGGCAGAACGCGCGGGGGCCTCGCTGTTCCAACTGGCGGGGCAGCCACGACGGGAATGTGGAAAAAGGAAGGTGTCGGTTGGGCTTTCTCCCCAGTGAGGGGTAGCCAGAGGGGCCCAAGTAGCGGAGCAGCAGTTGGTTTGTGAAGGGTGGGTGGGTGAGTGGGCGTGTTTGGGCGTTGGAAGTGGGGGGAGAATCGTCAACTTAAGCAGCTACTGAACTCTGGACAACCCCCGACCAAGAGAGCGTTGGGGACCGGAGGTGGGAGGAGGTAGGGGTGGCTGGTATGGTTCAGGGAGCGGTGGCAGCGTGAGGAGGGGAAGTGGGAGCGACTTTAAATCTGCCTCTCCGGCCCTCATATCGTCCTGTCCTGCTCAGTATGACTGACTGCACGCCTGGCCCTCCACCCCACCCCCCACCCCCACATCTAAACTGGCGTAATTTGGCGTTTTTGCATGCCACTCCACGCACCGACGGACCCGCCTGAGACGCCGTACTCTGCGCTCTCCGTTAGCTCTCGGCCCAGCACGTCATTCCCAGAATTCTTCCCGCTGCAACAGAATCCTGGAAGGCATTAGGAAAGAGCGAGGGGAAAGAGGTACCCTCGGAGAGCAGCAACACTAAACCGGTGAACTTTGCGAGAATATTTCCCCGAATCATTTTCAATTTGACACAGTCAGACCGACGCGTAAACCCCACCTGAGTTCCTCGTCTCAATCAGGCGTGAGACATTTGCGTAATAGCGGAGTCACGCATTACACGCGCCATAAACTGCCGCTACGGATCAGGTTAGTCCAGATCGAAAGTCGCTTTCCCGAACCGGCCCACTTTGTTTGCGTTTTGGGCGTAAACAACATCGCCGGACTCAGCGTTACTTTCCACCCCGGGGGGTCGTAAAAGACACAAACAGCATCGTTCACGTCGTAAACAGGAATGTGCAAAACAACAAGGGGGCAATCCTAGCGACGAACACACCTGTACGACAACACCCAGCGGAAAGAAACTCCACTTCCCAATCCCTGACCTATGACCTCTACCCTAGCACAGGTCACGTATTCCATACATTAAACATGGGGGGCTTGGCTACCAGGAATGCGGAGTGCTTGGCAAGCAGATGCTCCGTTGTTTTGGAAAAAAAAAAAAGTGCAGCTTTGGGCAACCACAACAGGGCTGCTGAGATCAAATATGCCCTCTGCTGCTCTCAGGGAGACGAGCTCCAGCACAACAGGCTGGTTAAAATGGAGGACAAGCTGGGCGGCCCGGAATAGAAATAAGCTACAGTCCCCAGAACTGCTAGCGTTTAGCATCGCCTGCGAGCTGGGTTTTTTTCTGGAAAAACACTCCCTGAATTTAGTTAAATTTAGATGAGCCGGGGGGGTGGGGGTGGGGGGGGGGGGTAGGGGGTGGGGGTGGGGGGCGGCGGCGGCTTTGCCCACCATGTTGAGACCCCAACAACAATGCTCACATCTGCTGTGACGTAGGCTGGATGCCCCTCCGTCTGCCGCGACCCACCGAGACGCGAGAGGCTCCGATAAATTAAAAGTTTCATCAGAATCTCAGAACCAGTCACCTCTCTGGAAAAAAGAACTGCGTGGTGCGCCAGCGACCGAGGACAGGATGAGGGAGACGAGGCCTGTTACTGGCACACACATAAACAGACCCAGCACGGACTAACACACGTCCGCGCGCGCGCGCGCGCACACACACACACACACACACACACACACTGCACAAAACGCGCACACCCACCAGCGCTCGCGCCACGACACAGCAAAATAATAAAGCTTTTCCTCCTCGTCGCACGCCGCGCTAAAACCGTCGCCACGGCAGCGGAGCGGAGAAGAAAAACAAGCGGGCGGACGACAGAATTTCAGCCTCTCTTCCTCTTATTCTCTCTGGCTGTCTCTCAGGAAGGCAAGCATACAAGAGAACGTACCTCGGAAAACCTCTTGCTGCATCTCTGCTGCGATGTGTTCTCTCCCCTCACACACTCCCTCTCTCCCTCTCTCTCCCCCTCGGTCTGTGTATGCGCACGTCTGAGTGTGCGAGGGAGAGAGAGAGGGAGGGAGGGAGAGAAAGAGAAAGAGAGAGAGCGCAGGGAGAGGCGGTGCACACATACAGGGAGCAATGTGTGAAGACAGAGGGCAGGAGCGATTCTCACACTCAAACTTGCTCGCTCTCCCTGTCCAGTTTTCTGACACACCATCCTGAGTGTTTTTGCTCTTTTTAAACCGGCAAGTGAATCCCCCCCCCTCTCTGCATACACTCCCCCCAACCACAAACGCACCCCTTCCGCTGAATCCAATCTTCCTTTTTTATTTGGAAGTGTTGTTCCCTCTCTCCATACGCACACACACGCACAGAAACACAACTTTATATACACAAAGCCCGGCGATAGGGAGCGGGAGGGAGAGGCTGAGGGAGACAGCGAGAGAGCAAGCAGGCAAGAGGACGCCATTTAAGCAGTTTGTTACACACACTGCGAGTCCCCAAAATGGCTGAAAACAAACAGGAACCACACCAACTCCCAAAAAAAAAAAAAAAACCTGGGCACGAGGAGCGCTGGACCGATGAGGAGTGAGGCCAGAGCGGGCCAAAACAGTGAGACAGAATGAGGACAGACCAGCAGCGGTTAAATGGCGGAAAGGAGCCGTCCTCGGGACCTCAAGGGAGGCGTTAAAGGGGTACTCTGCCAATTTACTGAGGACTACGCTAAAGTTTCGAGCCTTGTGACTGACAGTAACTTTGATAAAAAAAAGAATAGGCGGAAGACGGATTACGACGCTGGAGCGACCCAGATTTGATTAAAAAAACAAGCTCTAACGCTCCTTTTTCCAGCAAGCGTTGGTGGAACGGCCGACCCGAACCCTAACCGATAAGCCACGGTTCCTTTACAGCGTTGACGACAAATATTTACGACCTCGCTTTCAACACGGAGACGCCTGAAGCGATAGGAACCATATCATATTCCGCACAAATAAAATAAGAATGAGCGTCTCTGCGGCGGCCCGCTGCATGAGCCAACGTAGACGCCGCGCGGCCGGATAGACTGAACTATGAACCGGTTCTTTCCGGGTGTCAACGAGCACAACAGTGGAAGTGGCATCACCTTGCAAGAAAGTCACACAGCGCTTTTGCATTATGCATGGGCCTCGCGTACCACGTTAGAAATGAGTCATGGGCGGAAATTACATTTTGCTGACACCGTGGCCCTAAAATGGCAGTCAGGATGTGATTTAATTCCGTCAGACCCCCAGACATTGTGAAACGGGTTTTCAAAGGATGAACAAATAAAATGGCGGTGAAGTGCCTCTTTAAAGCACAAAGGTTGGGGTAAAGCCGAACAGACGGGAGGAGAAACAGGGTCAGCGATGCTCCTCTGTGGTCCGCGCGCTCAACTAAAAGGGTTCAAGTGCTACTGGCAGCAATTAATTGCTTTTAAGTCAGTTATCTGTGGGTGGGAGGAAAGGTTTGAATAAATCCACCACGTTTTTCCCCCCCAAAACAAAAGATGGAGAGGCGTTAAAACCAGGACCAGGTGGGAGAACCTCGCTGCCATCGTACTTCCCACTGTACTATTGGGCACTACCCCCCCCAATTCTCCAACCAAACCCACTAACTGAACCTTGACGCCAACACCCCCCCTTGCTCTTCCCCTGCCCTTTCCCTCTCTCCCTCTCTTTCATAACTCTCTCACCCTCATTGTACACGGCCACACTTGTCTCCATGGGAACCACTCTGGGATCGTTGTTGTTCCTGTGACCTCTCTGGCTCTTTGAGTTTGACGAACTTTTCTTTTTACCCCCCTCTCCCTCCTTTCCTGTGTCCCCTCGCTGTGTGTGCGAGTGTGTGTGTGTGTGTGTGTGTGTATGGATGGGACACATGTTTAAGTTGCCTGAGGGCAAAATTAAAACCATGCAAAGTCTGCATGAAAAGACGAGGTCGCTGCGTGTGCACTCTGGCGGCGTGGCTGCTCTGTCCAAACATGTGTGGCGGCACCGGCCCATGACGCCCCCCCACCCCCCCCAATCGCCCCGACCTTCCATTCAGTGAATGTTTGGTCAGACGTGATCAAAGCCTTTCGTCCTGCCAAACATGGCTGCATGCAGGAAGCCGTGTCTGTGGAGTAAAACATTAACTCGCAGCGGTTCTTTAGTGGGAAGCAGCCTTCCTTGATAGGATTTTAGGTTTTCACATGATTGATTTTGATAGCAGCTATGCGATGAGTCGATTTGCCTACATGTTTGCAGATTTCCGCAAGCGAACAGCGGTTTGGTTTCCCAAGAGTCTGCCTTTTCATAGACGGCCATGTTTCACCAGGCTCGTAGATTCAAATTTCAGCGGGCCCGCAGTGACCTACAGTACTGGATGTCCCCTGTTCCTGTTTTAAAAAAAAACGAGTGAGTCAGTCATCTTTTATCTGATAATGCAGAGAAAGGTCACTGACAGTTCCGAAAACACTGTCCTGTCTGCAGCTTGTTTTTCGTGCAACTGAGGCCGGTGCGTGTTAAAGCTCAACGCCACCCTTCCCAGGGTCAATATTCTAACGTTTCTTGCAGAAAACCCCATGAAGGCGACAGGTTTACGTCTTTTTGTTTTTGGTTTGTCCTGATACCGTTTTAAATCCAGACACGATCGCGGCCGACGCGTAACGTGCGAAGGTGCCGTCAGACGCGTTCAAGGGTAAGCAAACATCCCTCGTTGATATGAAAGAAGAGATGACTAACCTGTTCTCCGGCTGACTTGGGCCGAGATCAAAGCAGGAAGTCGAACGGCACTGAAGGACTTCAAATGCTGGTGGTTTCTTAAAGAGGAAGCGGCGGCTTTGCAAGCGCGAGGAAGCTACTCCCGGTTCTGCGTCCTGTGCACAGAGAACAGAAGGGCAGCGTGAAACCCAGGCGCATAGATCGCCCGCGAGCACATGTGCAGATAAGCGCGGCGGCTGTTTACATTTGCGGCCGCACAGATGGGGGAGCGTGCTCGAGCTCTCGGTGCCGTCTTACAGACAGGGCAGTTCAGCAGGTAACCCGACGACACCTCCTTTTAGACGAGGGAAGGGAGCGTGTCGGAACACGTCGCGAACTCACACTTCTCTGCTGTTTACAAAACCAATTCTCACACCACAGAGACCTACTGCAGCGCCAAGTCTCCGCAGAACCCTTAAAACTATATTTACTGGCTACTGAGGCGCGGCTGAATTTGCTGTTGTTTATATTTAAGCACCGTTGAAGAGTTAAAAGTGTCAAATACGCCAGCTAGGGCACATCTACGGACAGGCGACAGGCCTGCTGGGCTCTATTCTTAGACACCTCGGTTCGGAATACATGTCGACGCCAGTTAGCTCGACTAAAACTGCAGTAAAAACCTGTGAACTGATGCTCTGTAACATTCGTAACATTAGTGCAAAGGAATAACTCCATGCAGCATCAGCCCACAACGAAACAGACGAGCTGAGGAGGGGCAGCGGGGGGAAACAGCGCCGGTCGTGAGATGAAAAGTGCAAGTTTTGGGGAAAACTGTCATCAGCCGAGAGATGCAGCAGACAAATTGTTAAGTTGCAGTAGAGGGAAACTTTTTTTTTTTTTTTGCATACGGGGGTGAGTGAGTTCGACGCTGCGCCACCCCTCGCTTGCGAGACACCGAAAAGCTAAAGTGTGCGCGCGTCGCATACCGCACAGACCGGGCCCAGCAGACGTCCCCGACCTGCCTGCTGCCGTCTGTAAGGACAGGCGGCAAGTTCTAGACTTCTGCCGAGGGCCGTAGAATAATGCTGGACGGGTCTAATACCCTTCAAGGGGAGGATTCGTCCCTGGGTCGGATGACAGATCTGGGGTTTCATCACGGGCCTGCGTCAGATCCAGAAAACAGATGCGTTGAGCTATAACAGGCATGTGTGAAGAAGAACGGCCGCTGAGTCACACGGAACATCCCTTCGCGCACGCAGGAGATGAAATGCTATAAATAAATTCTTAGCTAAGTAATTAGATGGGTTTGGTTCGCACACGAGAGTTCCGGATGTCGAGAGTAAGTTTGATGTTCGACAATCGGCTGGCAAAATGTGGTTGTGTAACAGGAAAGAGGAGGGAGAAAAAGCAGCGGAGCAGAGGAGGAGATGGTTCCGCGTGTGGTTGTTGCCAAAGGAGACTGGAAAGGATAGGAAAATCATCGGGGAGGGGTGCCTGATATGGCGTGCTATGGGGGGAGGGGGGGAACGGACGGCTGGTTTTTCCACTGCCAGAGTGAGAGGACTGTTAAATCAAATTAATTAGCTCCTTCATCTCCAGGCAGCTACTCAGGCATGCTGTACTGGCAAGGGGAAGCAGGCGGCGGGACGGGGGTGGTGGTGGGGGCATTGTGGACACAAGAGAATGGGAGAGAAAGGGAGAAGGGAGTACGTGGTGGAGGGGTGAAAAGCCTGCTGTGTATGTGCGCCATTCAGCAGGACGGGCACTGGAGGGGAGGGGTGCATAATTCTCTGATAAGCGTGAGGGTGTTTTCGCTGGAGCCTCTGTTCTGCCATGAAGAGGAGGAGGAGGAAGTCGCTGCGTGCTGGCTGACGCCGTGTGCTGCTGCGCTCTGGGCGACGGTACTTCCTGTTTCTAGACGGCCTGCATTTGGAGGGGCAGTAAACGGTCCTCTTTTCGCTGCGCACCTCTGGAGACGGCTCGCACACAGTGAGCTGTAAAAGAATGATAAAGGAAGGTCACAACAATCTTAACGCCCAGAGTAAATTGGTAATAGACTCAGAGACATTGGAGACATTAATGGATTTATTAGTCCAACAGGCGGTGAGATACACAGTTATAACATTGGAGGCAGACATAACGCACCTTTGATCTTTATGTTGCTTTTTGGCTCGTTTCTTAACGCCTCATTGAAGTGAGCAGAAGTAAAAGATAAAAGAGTTAAAGCATAATATAACAGCTGTAAGGTAAATAACTTGAGAACAAAGTGACACAAGGGGGAATTGAAGCAGATGGTCAACGACATCACAAAGGAAGAGAGACACAAAACACTGGGCAAGAAGTCAAAGTGCATGAGACGGGGAGAAGGAAATGAAACAAGGGAAGGAGAAGATGTACAGAAACTGTGGCCACTTCAGTAGATGTCCCATATGGCTGGAACGGTGGACTGAACTGAGCTACACCACGTTGAATAAAGACTTCTCAAACGTCACGACAACTGAAAGGACAAAAAAGTGGTGTGTGACAATGGGGAGCTGGGGAGTGTGTGGCAAAGGTCAAAACCTTGAGAGGAGCAGACGGCTTGGTGTAGCCGCTGCCTGGGCGAGACTTGGCTGCAGCGCCACAACCCCAGATTAGCACTAAGCCGATTGCGATGCGAGGTGGGATCAAGAGCAATTAATTTAGCACCCAGATAGTTCCCGGAAACGACTGAAAGAACCTTAACACAAGATCCCCCCTCAGAAAAATCTCCCAGAGTGAAGCAGACTTAAACATTCCCAATCCGGACAATGAGATGCTGACCAAAAAAAACTGATTAAAAGAATAGCAGCCAAGAATTTGCGAGGTTTGAGAGGGTGTGTGGACGATAAAAGGAGGGATGAAAGGGAAAATGAAGACGCTCTGCGTAGACACGAGCCAAAGCAAACACTACAGGGAACAGTACATTCTCTGGTGGACAGAAATGGGACAAACTGCTCAAATGGATTTGAAGAGAGGGAGGACACCTCTGACCCTGCGCCACCCATTTTTATTACAAAACATCGGGGCAAACGCAGTTGAGAACATTCTCAGCAGATTAACTCAGAAACTACAAGCAAACTCGACACACTGTCATCTATTAGTTGGCGCTGAATAAACGATTTAAGCAATTAGGTTTTAAAATAAATTTGTATTGGCAGGCTGTGTAAATTCGAACTTGTCTCCTAACATCCGCCGCAGCCTGCAGCGGTATACTGGACCCCCACCACTTCATACCTCACCGTCTCCAGACAACATCAACTCCGGACAAGAGCTCCCCCTAGATGCACGGGTCATCACCTCTTCTGGGATTTGATGCCTCTGGAAGGAATCCTGCTTGTCACGTTTGACCTGCTGACATGAGAGTCACAGGTTCTCGTGACACTGGAAAGAATTCAGAAACGACAATCACGGTTTGCGTCCCATAACCAGGCCTCCGCGGGAATTAAATAGCAAAGTCCTACACTGAATTTGTGTATATTTGTTTTGTAGTATCACAAATACTCCAATATAATTGGTAATTCCACTTGCCATTAAATTTCTTGTCAAAATATAAAACTGTGGTGGTTACAGTTTTAATGAGCAATTTCTGCACTTGTATGCTTTTAAATGCAAGCTATAAAATATTCATTACCGTTGAAAATAGGTAGGTTTGAAATATGCATTAAGAATACAATAATCTACTTTTATCTTCATTGGTTAAGGGGATGTTTTTCATTTTATATTCAGCCTTTCATTCAGACTATTATGTCAGAATATTACAGATCAATCGTAAGCTTCACTGCAACACTTTACAAAGAACATCAATAACAAAAGTTACATTAAAAACACAAAACTGAGACCATCGGGTTTCTGCACTGACCTCTTTTGACCAGTAGGGGGACTAAATAGCGAATCACTTCCGCATTGAAATTGCTGTTGCGCAACGTCCGAACGGTTACAAGATTGTCCAGAAGAGGGCGCCCGCTGGTCCATAATGGAGCCTTTGTATCTAGCTGGCTGTGCATGGCACATGGTCATCAGTGATTTACTGTCATTCTTCTGTGCATTTCAGTCATATTTTCAGTTTAATAATGACAACGTGGAATAACTCAATGAGGACACTGTACATGTGGTTTATCCTCGGATTTTAGCCACGGAACCCTACTGTGTCTGTAAAAAAAATAAATGACAGGACATACCAGTATTTCATGCTGTCAGGAGGACGAACACGGTTTCACTTTGTACATGCACTGGCCTAACTGTGACTTTAATGGCGTGAAAATGGGTTACTTACAAAAGAAACCAGAGTCCATCATGTTGGTTCATTCTTTATTTACACAACCCAGTGAACAACTGCAACACAGCGTTATTTATCTTGCTTTTACAACCATTACATTGATGATGACTACATTAACTAATGATTAGGCTCTCATGTGTCCCACAACAATACAGCCTTTATTTTAGAGTCGTCTAAAAGACCACGGTTTACTTTTCTGCCTTAAAATCGACAACAGGTAGGTATCCACTCATTATTTGGTATGAATAATAATACAGCAAATACATAAAGTCCAGATGAGATCTTTTCATCACTGTTTGACACAATGACTTAAGAATAAGGCTGCAAGTCTTACATAGACGTTTTCTAGGGGGTAAACGAATCTGACTTGCCTATAAACAAATAAATAAGCAGAACAAAATGGCTTCAACTTCGGCACCGCCATAGACCAAACAGTACCTCCTGAAATATTGACTAGCAAACTTCCCTGTAATTTCGTCAGTTGCTCTGCCACAAATGGACATTAGACACACTCGACTTTAGTGTACAAGTCATTTGGTTTCTAGAACCTTAATTTTGGGGCAAAACGGAGACTAATGGAACCGAGTGCGATGTACCAAAGAGATTTCCGCGGCTCACATTACTGCAGTAATATTCCAGGACTCCATCTTTCTCAACAAGCGGCGTCGCGGCAAATGCCGCCATGTTGAAGCTAATCAGCTCCTTACAGTAGCTACAATAGCACACAATTCCACCGTAGCAGCGCCGCTTTACACTACACGACGATATCAATAAGCAATAAACGCTTCGTTTTATTCACGATATCCAGGTTTTGAAAGCCGAAGAGCTAATTTGGGCATCTAATCCCCGTTAACCGGTGGAATCAAGTCCAAAAATGCTTTAACTCAACTGCTAAGTTGCTTTACCGTATGAAATCACAATTTATCGGTGGAGCACCAGCGCAAAACGTTTGTGTAAAGCGAACAGAAACTACAGTTGTAAAGGAGAAATAATGCTGGAAATCGGGCAGTTAAATACTAGAAGGAAACATGTCAAACAGCCCTGAGTTAAGCTAACATGATAGCCAGCTGTGACGCCAAGAAAGAGAAATAAATGTCCTCTGTTGTAAGTCTCCTATCTGTTGAATGGATTCACTAAAAACGCCGTTTGAATTGTCATCCGGGCAAGGATATAAATCCATATTAACTCAATATAACTAAACGACACCGTCGCGACCCGCTTTTCGTAACGTGGCCTTGAAAAATGTTTAACAATTTAAACAAAGGCATCCGCGATTAACGATGAGTAATAACGGCAAATATGTCGAAAACAACTCATCCAACACGCATTTGTACAAAATGCCGAAACCAGTTCAAACACCGAGCATGCGGCGACAGTTTAGGCTTCCCCGAGACTTTCCTATCGGGTCGACGGAAAATCCAGTCCACTGGCCGGGCATCGGTTGCAGGCGAGTCCGAGGTTCCCAACAAAGTCCCAGAAATCCGAAAAAATATCAGGCGAAAAGTCGAAGAGTCAAAGTATTTCTTAAAGTGCTCGAAAAATTACCAATTATCATTCGTTTCGGTGACAAAATATTATGTATTTTGACAATTTTCCCTGCTTTTATCACGGGTCTGAACAGGCCTCAGCCACTGAGCCACTTTTCTTAGAGCCCGGGATGTTCTACACCGAGACGAACGGGGGAACAGAGAATTTTTTTTATTTTGCTCTGAGGGAAGAAATCAACATCGGCAATTTTCGGAAAATATCGGAAGTGGGTGGGGTTGTTTAAATTATTCAAGAATATATTCAGTTCTTCGCAGCCATTGGAGTTTTCTTTTGTCTAATTCAATAGTAACAAGATAAAGGACCAATCGAGAAGTTCGTCATTGCATATTCACCACAGACATGCAAAACAAGCGTAGCTCCGCCCATGTCCTTTTAATACAGCCAATCACATTGATTTAGGATTATCTCAATCCCCACCCCACGTTTCTATTTGTTAAAAAACACAAAGGCATCCCCTAATTGGCTGTATGTGTGGTAGCGTTGATAAGTCATGTGACTGCCTTAACTGTCCAATAGACATTTTACTACGGCAATCCGTGACCCACCCTCCAACGAGAGAGTCCCTGTTTTTGTGCGTGTGTAACCCCGTAGCCAGTCTTCAGTCTATAAAATAAGCCGTCGAGCGCCTATTCTCTCAGAAGCGCTTAGAGCGCTCCACAGGGTAGACCAGGAAAAGGGAAGGGAGCGGTCGGTAGCCGTTTAATTAAAGATAATCCGGCAGTAACGGTAACCGACATCAAAGGTCCCTGGGATATCGCCTCCGGAGACTTTCCGGTTACCGTTGGCGGCCTGACCAGAGTCTTGGTGACTACTTAACGGCTGTTCCTGTTCACAAAGCGGCGTGCCGAGGAAGGACGCGTCTCTTTGAATAGACAGGATGCACGGACCGCCCTCCGGCGACAGCGCATGCCCATTGCGCACGATCAAGAGAGTTCAGTTCGGCATCATCAGCCCAGATGAACTTGTAGGTGTTCTTTTGGGGAAATTGGGTATTTTGTTGATTGTCGAACAGGTCACACATCACTCTGCCGATTTGCTTAATCGATATTTTATAGTTTCGAATGTGATAAAGACGTTTGCCTTTGTGTCAGAAGCGATTGCTGTTAGCCTAGCCTAGCAAGCTATACAACGCCGGTAGAGCTTGTGCTAGCTAGCATGTAGCTGGAAGTTTGCAAACTTTAAGCACAACATTCTCAGAAAAACATGATGCCACATTAAATAAACCTCCTTGATATTTGTGTCTTACTTATTTAAGGCCCACAAGTGAGTAGATTTTGATTTCTTGCTATTCTTTAAATGTGGACAGATATTTTGATTTTACTTGGCTCTCATTCATTCAGTACCTTAGTTGTGTTTTTCTTCAATAAATTAAAAGGGGATTTAAAATATGTCGTACATGTTTTATTAACCTTAAACACTGCAGACGACGGAAATAATACGTGTTTATGTAAATTAATTGTTTAATTTTTATCAAATGTATACATTAATTCTTAATATGGGCAAGACATTTTTTATGAAGTTTTATTTTATTTTATTTTTTTTTACAAGTTGCTAATGCTATTTTTGGACATGTAAAATTAAGTGTGTGCACTAGTAAAAGTATTTAAATCTTGGCGCGTAATGGTCAAATTGTCTTTTCAGAAACGGATGTCCGTCACAGAAGGGGGAATCAGATACCCCGAAACAACAGAAGGAGGACGTCCGAAGCTCGGTGGCCTCATGGACCCAAGGCAAGGGGTCATAGAAAGAACTGGAAGATGCCAGACATGTGCAGGTACTGGTTCTTGTTGGCATTTCAAGATGAATTGCTGCAGGCATACTTGTGTATCTGCATTCACCTGATGTTATGTCCTAAATTCTGTGTTCTTAGGCAACATGACAGAGTGTCCTGGCCACTTTGGGCACATAGAATTGGCAAAGCCAGTTTTCCATGTTGGCTTTGTGACAAAGATAATGAAGGTCCTCCGCTGTGTCTGTTTCTTTTGCTCTAAACTATTGGTTGATGCGGTACGTCAACAAAGCTCAATGCTAAATATTCAGATATTTGATCAAATATACTTTGTGTTCTCCCTAACTTGCTCTTTTTAAACCACGGGCAACAGAACAATCCAAAAATCAAAGACATCCTGGTAAAATCTAAAGGGCAGCCCAGGAAACGTCTGACGCACGTTTACGAGCTGTGCAAAGGGAAAAATATTTGTGAAGGAGGTGAGGAGATGGACAACAAATTTGGAATGGAGCAGCAAGAGACTGAGGAAGACATCACAAAGGAGAAGGTATTGTTGGGCTGTGTTTTCATATTCCCTGCTATCCATTATGGTACCGCTGAAGCTAGTTTCTAACAAACACAAATTATGTGCCGTAGGGTCACGGTGGTTGCGGGCGCTATCAGCCACGTATCAGACGCTCTGGCTTGGAACTATACGCCGAGTGGAAGCACGTCAACGAGGACTCGCAGGAGAAGAAAATTCTTCTGAGCCCAGAGCGAGTGCACGAGATCTTCAAGCGCATTTCTGATGAAGAGGACATCATTCTAGGCATGGACTCAAAGTTTGCCCGACCAGAATGGATGATTGTAACCGTGCTGCCCGTGCCTCCTCTGGCGGTCAGGCCAGCCGTGGTCATGCAGGGCTCTGCTCGTAACCAGGTAAAGTAACGCAACCTCTAAATCTAACGTTTATTTTGGTGGTACAGCCGATGTTTACGCCTACATTTGCCCTCTGTTTCATAGGATGACTTGACTCACAAGCTTGCCGACATTGTCAAAATCAACAACCAGCTGAGGAGAAATGAGCAGAGTGGAGCCGCAGCTCATGTCATCGCCGAGGATGTCAAACTGCTTCAGTTTCACGTGGCCACCATGGTGGACAATGAACTGCCAGGCCTGCCCAGGGTATTGCGAAACTTTGAGATCATGTTGAAATACAATAGAGAATTAAGTCTTATGTGCTTAAAGACACGTTTTTCTTTTCACAGGCAATGCAAAAGTCTGGACGCCCTTTAAAATCCATAAAACAGCGTCTTAAAGGGAAAGAAGGCAGAGTTCGAGGCAACCTCATGGGTAAGCGTGTGGACTTCTCTGCCCGAACTGTCATCACCCCAGACCCCAACCTGCAAATCGACCAAGTGGGCGTACCGCGATCCATCGCAGCCAACATGACATTTCCAGAAATTGTCACGCCTTTTAATATTGACAGGTACCAAAAACAGACTTACAAAACCAAGCAGACTTGGAACGACATGTCGCCTAAATCTGGTCGTACTTCTAGGCTACAAGAGCTGGTGAGAAGAGGAAACAGCCAGTATCCAGGAGCCAAATACATCATTCGCGACAACGGAGACAGAATCGACCTGCGATTTCACCCTAAACCAAGTGACCTCCACCTGCAGATTGGTTACAAGGCATGTAAACATCTTGGAAGCCTTGTTGACCGCCAAGTTCAGCTTTTGCGTTCAGACTACAACGGATTGTGTTTTTCTCTGTAGGTGGAAAGACACATGTGCGACGGCGACATCGTCATCTTCAACCGACAACCCACGCTACATAAAATGTCCATGATGGGGCACAGGGTCAGAATTCTCCCATGGTCAACATTTCGGCTCAATCTCAGGTACTGACTGAAAGAGGGACACTCTCATACTAAAACGCGCAGCAACTTTTTGTAGAAATGTGCTGTAAATACATTTTCTCTGCCTTTTCCTCCGCTCCAGCGTGACGACCCCGTACAACGCCGACTTTGACGGAGATGAGATGAACCTCCACTTGCCCCAGTCTCTGGAAACGAGGGCAGAGATCCAGGAGCTGGCGATGGTGCCGCGTATGATCGTCACGCCGCAGTCCAACAGGCCCGTCATGGGTATCGTGCAGGACACTCTCACAGCTGTCCGCAAATTCACCAAGAGAGACGTGTTTTTAGACCGAGTAAGAAGTCCGACTGGAGCCCCGAGGAGCTGTTATTTCCCCTCTGAAAGAACCCTAACGTGCTGTTCCTCCAATACAGGGGGAAGTGATGAATCTCCTGATGTTTCTGTCTACGTGGGACGGGAAAATGCCCCAGCCAGCCATCCTCAAGCCGCGCGCACTTTGGACCGGCAAGCAGATCTTCAGCCTTATCATTCCCGGACACATTAACGTGATCCGCACGCACAGCACACACCCCGATGATGAAGACAGCGGTCCCTACAAACACATCTCACCCGGTGACACGAAGGTACAGCATTGTCCCCTTTCTCCTTTTTTCTTCTTAATTTAAAAGGAGTGGCAAACAGTTGCAAATGAAGCAAATTTACCTCTTCATTCAGGTCATTGTGGAGAATGGGGAGTTGATTATGGGCATCTTATGCAAGAAGTCATTGGGGACCTCTGCTGGCTCCCTTGTCCACATCTCCTACCTGGAGATGGGCCATGACATCACCCGACTCTTCTATTCAAACATTCAGACGGTGGTCAACAACTGGTTGCTCATTGAGGGTACGACAAACACACTTTACTGGCGCGCTGCTTAAAAACCTGAGGAAATAATTGAGTTTAGTGTCATGTCAATTTGTGCTACAATTATTTGTTTCCTGCCAGGTCATTCCATTGGTATCGGTGATTCCATCGCTGATGCCAAGACCTACCTCGACATCCAGAATACCATCAAGAAAGCCAAACAGGATGTGATAGAAGTAAGCGGAATGACGGCTCGCCTGTCTTGACTCCAGTCTGAGCTGGTTAACTGCAGTCACGGTGCAGAAGTTACATCGTTGTGGTTGATTTTGCGCACAGGTCATTGAGAAGGCCCACAACAACGAGTTGGAGCCCACTCCTGGTAATACGCTGAGGCAGACCTTTGAGAACCAGGTGAATCGCATCCTCAACGACGCTCGAGACAAAACGGGATCTTCGGCTCAGAAGTCCCTCTCTGAATACAACAACTTCAAGTCCATGGTGGTGGCCGGGTCCAAAGGATCCAAGATCAACATCTCCCAGGTGAGAAAATACAAACTTTTACACTGCAACAGCATATGGAACCCGGATTTGATATTAACCCATTTTCCTTTCACAAACCATTTCTCCAGGTCATTGCTGTGGTGGGACAGCAGAACGTGGAGGGTAAACGAATCCCCTTCGGCTTCAAACACCGCACGCTGCCACATTTCATCAAAGATGACTACGGTCCCGAGAGCAGAGGCTTTGTGGAGAACTCGTATCTGGCCGGCCTGACACCTACAGAGTTCTTCTTCCACGCTATGGGAGGAAGAGAGGGTCTGATCGATACAGCCGTAAAGACAGCTGAGACTGGTACGATTATCTGTAGAGGCGAGAGAAATTTGACCTTGTTTACCACCATAAATGGCTTTTTTTGTCTTTAACTGCGGCGCCCTCTTTCACAAGGTTACATCCAACGTCGTCTGATCAAATCTATGGAGTCGGTAATGGTGAAGTACGATGGCACAGTGCGTAACTCCATCAACCAGGTTGTGCAGCTGCGTTATGGTGAAGATGGCCTGGCTGGAGAAAATGTGGAATTCCAAAATGTGGCAACGCTCAAACCTTCACACAGGGCATTTGAGAAGAAGTAAGTCACTCTTACGTCCACTCAGATTATTTTAAACCTACTGTCAGACGCTTGTTGTCTCAAGTGCTGGTTTTGTCCCCTCTGAACAGGTTTAAGTTTGACTGCACTAACGAGCGAGCACTGAGGCGAACGCTGCAGGAAGACGTCGTAAAGGACGTGATGACAAACGCCCACGTCCAGAGCTCCCTGGAGAGGGAGTTTGAGAAAATGAAGGAGGACAGGGAAATTCTGCGAGCGATTTTCCCCACTGGGGACAGTAAGGTGGGCCTTTACGTTTGTGGATAAACCTCCAGCAAGTTTCCCCCTCCTGCAAATGCAACAGGGGCTTATATATTGCAAACATTGTATTGTCCTGTAGGTGGTGCTGCCGTGTAATTTGGCCAGAATGATCTGGAACGCTCAGAAGATCTTCCGCATCAACACTAGAACCCCTACAGACCTCAGCCCTCTCAGAGTGGTTGAAGGTATCTTCAAAAATGTCTCATTAAATGAAACTTGTAGTTCCTCACCCTTCAAATTGGAAAATCCCATTCGAGTATTTCAACCGTAACCATTAAATTTGAGTGTGCATTTGGTCCTCCAGGTACTCATGAGCTCAGTAAGAAGCTGGTCATCGTGAATGGGGACGACCCGCTGAGCAAACAGGCTCAGCAGAACGCCACTCTGCTCTTCAACATCCACCTGCGCTCCACCCTCTGCTCCAAGCGAATGACAGAAGAGTTCCGCCTGTCCACCGAGGCCTTTGACTGGCTGCTGGGAGAGATCGAGACCAAGTTCAATCAGTCCATTGTGAGTTTAGCATTTGACATTTAGAGCTGTCGGATCTCCCATCGACCCTTTCAACACCGTGTTCCTGTTTTTCCCAGGCTCATCCAGGTGAAATGGTCGGTGCTCTGGCTGCTCAGTCCCTGGGGGAGCCGGCCACCCAGATGACACTGAACACTTTCCACTATGCTGGCGTGTCGGCCAAGAACGTAACGCTGGGCGTGCCTCGTCTGAAGGAGCTGATCAACATCTCCAAGAGGCCCAAAACCCCCTCACTCACTGTTTTCCTGCTGGGTCAGGCCGCGCGTGACGCAGAGAGAGCCAAGGACATCCTCTGTCGACTAGAACACACAACTTTACGAAAGGTAACACGAAAGCTCTGTTTTTTTAAAGCCAAGAAATAATTCTTTTACACGACACTGATGGGGGGGAATCCCCTTTTGTAAACAGGTGACGGCCAACACTGCCATCTACTACGACCCGAACCCCCAGAACACTGTGGTGGAGGAGGATCAGGAGTGGGTCAACGTCTACTATGAGATGCCCGATTTTGACGTCACCCGCATTTCACCGTGGCTTCTGCGCATCGAGCTCGACCGCAAGCACATGACGGATCGCAAACTGACTATGGAGCAGATCGCAGAGAAGATCAATGCAGGTGAGCCACAAGCACGGGGACCCGGCCCCTTTCGGTTTGGTTAAAACCAAAATAACTTTTTTTCCCTACTTCACAAGGTTTCGGAGACGATCTCAACTGCATCTTCAACGATGACAACGCTGAGAAGCTCGTTTTGCGTATCAGAATCATGAACAGTGATGAGAACAAGTTTCAAGAGGTGAGCATTCACTTTAAAAAGCATAACCAAGAGTCGGGTATTGTTTCAATAATAAATCCACTTTTGAATTCCAGGATGAGGAAGTGGTAGACAAAATGGACGACGATGTCTTCTTGAGGTGCATCGAGTCGAACATGCTGACAGACATGACTCTTCAAGGAATTGAGCAGATCAGCAAGGTAACGGAGTGAACACTCCCACACAGGCCTTCATAATGTAAAAGGAGAAGCAACAAGTCAACGGTCACCTTCTTCTCCAGGTGTACATGCACTTGCCCCAAACCGACAACAAGAAAAAAATCATCATCACGGAGGACGGCGAGTTCAAGGCTCTGCAGGAGTGGATCCTTGAGACGGACGGTGTGAGCCTGATGAGGGTTCTCAGTGAGAAGGACGTCGATCCTGTCAGGACCACCTCCAATGATATCGTGGAGATCTTCACGGTAATGGTTAAAAAAAAGAGCTCAAAAGCAGTTCACTTTGATGGGACGACGGGAGATGTTGAGGTGTTGATCGTGTACCATCAGGTGCTGGGAATTGAGGCGGTGCGAAAGGCCCTGGAGAGGGAGTTGTACCACGTCATCTCCTTTGACGGCTCCTACGTCAACTACCGCCACTTGGCGCTGCTTTGCGACACCATGACGTGCCGCGGCCACTTGATGGCCATCACGCGACACGGCATCAATCGTCAGGACACGGGACCGCTCATGAAGTGCTCCTTTGAGGAGACGGTGAGACGGGAGAGACACCGGGAATACTTCCCAAATTGTCCAGAATGGTTTTTCACGTTGATCTTTGCAATTCGTTCTCCAGGTGGATGTGCTGATGGAGGCGTCGTCCCACGGCGAGTGCGACCCCATGAAAGGCGTGTCGGAGAACATTATGCTCGGCCAGCTTGCCCCAGCCGGTACAGGGTGCTTCGATCTGCTGTTGGATGCGGAGAAGTGTAAATACGGCATGGAGATCCCTACAAACATCCCTGGCATCAGCGTGGCCGGATGTAAGCTGGGTCATTTTAGCTTCTTTAACTGTGCAGTGCAACATCGTTGAAGAACTTTGACACGGATGTGTCCTTTTTGCAGCCACTGGCATGTTCTTCGGTTCGGCGCCGAGCCCCATGAGCGGAATGTCACCCGCCATGACACCCTGGAACACGGGAGCTACACCAGCCTACGGTGCCTGGTCCCCCAGTGTTGGTGAGCGCACCCTCAGGTCTTTTGTTCGTTTGCTTTATATTAAAGTTTCAGTTGCTGAGCAGTACCTTTCCCACCCCCCCACCCCCAGGAAGTGGAATGACACCGGGAGCGGCAGGGTTCTCTCCCAGCGCGGCGTCTGATGCAAGCGGCTTCTCTCCGGGTTACTCACCAGCCTGGTCTCCCACGCCTGGCTCTCCTGGGTCTCCAGGCCCGGCCAGCCCCTACATCCCATCTCCAGGTCAGATCATGCAGACGTCTCTCTCATCTGAAAAGCATCACAAACTGATATTAAACAGCGACAGTAACGGTTCGATAAGTTGTGTGTTAAAAGGGTTTTTCTTCCGTGTAGGCGGAGCTATGTCACCCAACTACTCGCCCACCTCACCTGCCTACGAGCCTCGTTCTCCTGGAGGCTACACCCCTCAGAGCCCTGGCTACTCCCCAACATCCCCCTCTTACTCTCCCACTTCTCCCTCCTACTCCCCCACCAGCCCCAACTACAGCCCAACATCTCCTTCCTACTCGCCAACCTCGCCCAGCTATTCTCCCACCTCCCCCTCCTACTCGCCCACGTCTCCGTCTTACTCCCCGACGTCTCCCTCCTACTCCCCCACCTCCCCTTCCTACTCCCCCACCTCCCCCTCTTATTCTCCCACCTCGCCAAGCTACAGCCCCACCTCACCCAGTTACAGCCCAACATCACCCAGCTACTCACCCACCTCACCTTCCTATTCACCCACATCTCCATCTTACTCCCCTACGTCTCCATCTTACTCCCCCACCTCCCCCTCCTACTCTCCAACCTCCCCCTCCTACTCTCCAACCAGTCCAAGCTACAGCCCCACGTCTCCAAACTACACTCCCACCTCACCCAGTTACTCCCCCACTTCCCCCTCGTATTCCCCCACATCTCCCTCTTATTCTCCCACCTCCCCCAACTATACCCCAACCAGCCCCAACTATTCCCCCACCTCTCCTTCATATTCCCCAACCTCTCCCTCCTACTCTCCCTCCAGCCCTCGCTACACCCCGCAGTCGCCCACCTACACACCCAGCTCCCCCTCATACAGCCCCAGTTCTCCTTCTTACTCCCCCACTTCCCCAAAATACACCCCTACTTCACCCTCATACAGTCCAAGCTCCCCGGAGTACACCCCCACCTCTCCAAAGTACTCCCCCACCTCACCGAAGTACTCCCCTACTTCTCCAAAGTACTCGCCAACATCCCCCACCTACTCCCCAACGACTCCAAAGTACAGCCCCACCTCTCCTACCTACTCCCCCACCTCTCCGACCTACACCCCCACCAGCCCCAAGTACTCCCCCACCTCTCCGACTTACTCCCCAACTTCCCCCAAGTATTCGCCCACGTCTCCTACGTACTCGCCGACCAGCCCTAAAGGTTCCACATACAGCCCGACATCACCGGGCTACAGCCCCACCTCCCCGGCCTACAGCCCAGCCATCAGCCCCGACGACAGCGACGAAGAGAACTGACGTGCGTCGGGTGCGAGGGAGCTGACGGGGCCCCCGGAACTGCATATTGAACCACCGGAGGGACAAACCAGTGGGGAGCGGCGGCAGAGGTTTCTGTGACTGTTCTTGAGGGAACCTTTGGTCTTGTGACCACCGGAGCTTCTCCTTCACTACACGAAGTCAAACCTAAAGTGATTTCTTTTTGTCTAGAGGAAACAAAGGCTGCCTTTTGAAACACTTTGCCCCCCCCCCCCTTTTCTTTAAACACACACACAATGTTGGAGGACAACTACAAAACCCAGGACAGGAAGATGTCAGCATACAAAAGGAAATGTTCCTTTTAAAACTCTATAGCGCATCCAGTCCTCAAAATGTTCTATGTATAGTCTTTGAAAGAGAATATTGCCAAAAGCCTTTTTTTTTTTTTTTTTTTCTCGGAGTGGGTTGTATTAATCAAAGTTATAAGCTGGAAGATTTAGACGGCAACAAATTAGGGTAAAGGAAGCTAAGTTGATATGTTTGATAAGAGCTACAGTTATCGTTCCATCACCATGCGCTTTTTCATCCTTTTTGCCCCAAAGACCTGAACAATGTCGGGAAAACACCCACCAGCATCACCTTGTTGTCTTTTGAAAATTTTCTGCATCAAAAGGCAAAAAATCTAGACGATGTTCCTGTGAAAAACCCGAAGATTTATATGAAGAAAAAGCCTGAACTTCAGCCTTTAATTTAGCAGACTGGTATGACGCGGCTGCCGTCATCACTGTTTCTACAGGCAGCACTTCTTCGATACGTTGTAATCGATCATTAGGTCTCATTTTAATTTCCAAAATGATTTCCGGTGTGTTTTGCAAATCTTGCTCTATTTCTGACGGCTGAGTTATCTTGTACGCGGGATTTGGACCGTACCATTTATTTAAGTCAATTACAAAGACGTGTGAATATGAATAGATGAAAATTTTATTTTTCAGCTTTTCTCTCGTATGCTTTTGGTAACTTTGTAAACCTGTTTGCAGGGGGGGGGGTTATATAATGTAGATGAAGGGGGCGGGGGCACGTGAGGTCAGCAGGTCACGGTGTCGCTGTAGTTAATGGTAGATGAGCAAACGCTTTGGCCCCCAGTTCAGTTTTTTTTTCTCCTCCAAGCAGAAATTGCTGGCCCTGGGCGTCTTTATTTAAAGGAAACATTTTACCCACTACATTAGTGTGATCTTTTTGCATCTGGCTGCTTTCTTACACGACTACATTAGGCTGTAAAACAGGAATTAAAGAAAATGCCGAGTTTTCTGTCCCTCTCCCGTTCCACTTCGATGTGGTTTCCAGGTTTATGGAATGAGATGGCTGTTCTCACTCCTCCCTCTTCATCCACAAGTGATTTCTGAAATCAGTGTTTATTCCCCCCCCCCCCCCCCCCCGCCAGTGTATTTACCTGTGACAAATGGAATTGTATTGGTTTGACTGGGAGTCCTGATTGGAAACTGTATCCAGTAAACTGGATTATTCTGGATTAATCTTAAATCTTGGGTTCCTGCACTCAGATCCCCGCATGGACCCAGACGCTGGTTTCTGTCCACAATGTTTGAATCTAACCCTGAGGGAACATCGGGACTCCTCGCTCGGTCGTATGAATGTGCGTATGCGTGAGCACATCATGTGCCTCCGAGGGTGAGACAGGGTTACACGCTGAGGAGGCGCAACATGTTCGGGCATGTTCACTTGAATTTGCCACTGTATATATTAAAAAAAATTGTTTTTCTTGTTCTGTAACTTTGTTCTGTTTTTTGACTTTGAAAAAGCTAATAAAAAGTTTTATTACATGTCACTCTCATTCTTTGAAGAGCATTTAAACTAATCCAGGGTTAAATGAGAAGCATTGGTGCATTAATGTTAGGCTAAAACAATGTAAATTCGCAGGTATTACTAATTTCACAACGTTTACGTTTAGATTTAAAGCAGCTTTTTTCTCTCTGGCCACCAGATGGCGACAAAGTTCTAGCAAAAATATGACTCTTTTTTAAATCCCCAGATTGTAATTAAATAAGCATTAAATACAAATCTTTTAATAACTCAGATGATATACACAGAGAACAGTGATTATTTACCACACTGAGTGACAATTATTGATTTAAATGTAAATCATGTGAACCCAACATACTATAGGTTTATGCTTCAGCATGTCAGGATGTTGAAATCCACATTTTCCGTCACGAGCTGAAACTGTATCCATTGTAAAAAGAGTGCATTTGACGCGGAGACACCTGATATGACTAATTACAATATTTGGGTCGGTTGCTCTGGTGATACTTACCACATCCTGACAGACTGACAGAGTCATTGGGTGCAAATGTGCTGTCAGAGGGTCCAAACCTTGGGTTTAGCATTTGAAACAGCAAACAACTTATATTGTTTTAGCTGATAAAGGAAGAACAACTGACCTGTTGCATCAGACATCAGAATTAAGTGGTCATTTTTGTGGCTGCGGGGGCGGGGGGCTGGGCTTCTACATTCAGGAAGTGTCTGCTGAGAGAGAAAGATTTTTTTGAGACACAAGTTTCTCTGACTCGTTCTCACTCTGCCTCTGCTCAGACTCGTTGTGTCCCACCACCAGCTCCCTCTACAAGGTAAGATTTACACTCAGACTAAATAAAGAGAGACACCAGATGAAAACTGTGCTGAAAAAGTTTCTTCTCAGCGTCTCACACACACACACACACACAACACACACACACACACACACACACACACACACACACAAACGCAACCCTATTGTGTTTTCTTGTAACATTCCATGCCCTGAGGAATCTCACATTGCGAGGGGACATCGGTCGTCTCTTTTCATTCAAACTGGTTGCTAGAATGATAAATAACCACACTGATAGTTTTCCTGAGTCTGCGTCTCTCCCCACAGACATTAATATCTCATTTGCAGCTGTTGCGCAACTTTCCGTAACATCAGGCTGCAGGTTGAGAGCACTTTGATGCTAATTATCGTAACTCTCATCGGCCTCCGTATTGATTTCAGTTTATCTTGCAAACATAACGCACACTGATGCACTCTCAGGTCTCTCCCAGTCAGCTGCTCCGCTATCATATTTCCATCTGCTTATCAATCCCTGAATGGAGGATGGAGCCGCTGACCCCTCTTGGCTAATGGTGACCTTGGTCGCCTCCGTCTGAACCCCCCTGTCCTTACAATAGTGCTGCTTTTCTTGCCACAGAAGTGCTAACCCCTGAGGGCAAACAAGCAAGTTTGGCCGCGTTTATGTGTGTTCATGCTAAGCAAAACATCCAAATCTTTGAGTAAATATTTATGGCCTTCTCTTGGTCAAATGAGGGCGAGGCTGCAGGCGTGAGATTTAACTAGGGCGAACGATTTACCTGTAAATCCATGAGAAGTGTCAATACTTGATGAGACTACCGTATTTTCACGACCGTAAGGCGCACTGTATTAAAAGGCGCAGTCTCAGTTATGGGTGCTATTTCTGTATTTAAAACATACATAAGACGCACCGTATTATTAGGCGCATGCTGAAACATACAGTAAAAAATGACAACGGAAGTAAAACAGCGAGTTTTGACACATTTATTGAACAAAATATTCATTCTTCTGCCACAAAACCATCAAAGTTTTTATCTTCTGTATCTGAATTAAACAGCTGCACTATTTCAATGTCCAACATCCCGAATTCCTCTTCTTCATCATCTGAATCGGACTCACCGACCGGTTCCGCTTCAGCGTTGATGCGTTACAATAGCGTTACAATACATGAAGACGGTATCATAGCCCATGCGTCTACAATCCACCCGCATATGGTGGCATAACCTGCCCGCCGCTGCCTCATAGTCTTTGTGAAGGAGTGTTCGCCTTCCGTCACCCAGCGCTCTGTCCGTTTACGTGGCAGCCGAGAACCACGGTGAATGACGACTTCTCGTGCCCCGTTGTGCGTATCGCCACCGTGCCGGTCCCTTTTTCTCCACTTTGTGGGTCAAAGGGATGTTAAAAGTCAGAGGGATCTCATCCATGTTGGTGATGTGGCTGGGCGTGGTCATCTTGTCGCGGCAGTAGGTGCGGAAGATGGCCGCCCTCTCCTGGTTAGGGTTAGGGTTAGGGAAGATGGCCGCCCTCTCCTGGTAATAGGGTCAGGGTTAGGGAAGATGGCCACCCTCTCCTGGTAATAGGGTTAGGGTTAGGGAAGATGGCCACCCTCTCTGGTTAGGGTTAGGGTTAGGGTTAGGGAAGATGGCCACCCTCTCCTGGTAATAGGGTCAGGGTTAGGGAAGATGGCCACCCTCTCCTGGTAATAGGGTTAGGGTTAGGGAAGATGGCCGCCCTCTCCTGGTTAGGGTTAGGGTTAGGGAAGATGGCCGCCCTCTCGTGGTTAGGGTTAGGGAAGATGGCCACCCTCTCGTGGTTAGGGTTAGGGAAGATGGCCACCCTCTCGTGGTTAGGGTTAGGGAAGATGGCCACCCTCTCCTGGTTAGGGTTAGGGAAGATGGCCACCCTCTCGTGGTTAGGGTTAGGGAAGATGGCCACCCTCTCGTGGTTAGGGTTAGGGAAGATGGCCACCCTCTCCTGGTTAGGGTTAGGGAAGATGGCCACCCTCTCCTGGTAATAGGGTTAGGGTTAGGGAAGATGGCCGCCCTCTCCTGGTTAGGGTTAGGGTTAGGGAAGATGGCCACCCTCTCCTGGTAATAGGGTTAGGGTTAGGGAAGATGGCCGCCCTCTCCTGGTTAGGGTTAGGGTTAGGGAAGATGGCCGCCCTCTCCTGGTTAGGGTTAGGGTTAGGGAAGATGGCCGCCCTCTCCTGGTAATCCGCGGGCAGCCGCTGCACAACAGTTGTCCTCGCGCATATGGAGAGATGCCGCCTCCTCATAAAGCGAAAACACTGATTGTTCGATCGCCATTTTCAGCCACATATTCGCTGTCCTGCAGTTTAAAGTAAGCCTCATTCATACGCATCTCGCTTGACCGCCGCCATTTTAGGGGATCCTTACGCGTAGGTGTGCCACTAATCGATTGGCGGTGCGTTTACCGTAGTTCACCCACCAAAGGCGCACAGCAGATTTTGGAACTCAGTCCACACACAAGGCGCTCCATATTATAAGGCGCACCGTCGATTTTTGAGAAAATCTCAGCGTTTTAGGTGTGCCTTGTAGTCGTGAAAATACGGTATTTGGTTTAAGAATAACAATTGTACCACCATTATTGGTTTATCCAAAATATGACAGAAAACTAGAGCAGCCAGCACAGAGGGAGCGGCAGAGGCAGGGGGATGTGACAACACTCCCAAGAACTTTGTCCACCTCAGTGGGCTGATTGCAAAAACCAAAAGAGAACCATCAACAATCAATGAAGCCCCACAAGCTCATTTCAACGCTAATCACGTGCTAATCAGGGGTTCTGATTCTGCCTGGCTCGGTATTGATTCGCAGCTACAGTTTACCATCAGATTAGGGATCAATTTAGCTTCTTTAGCTTTAGCCTGAACCCGACTCTACTCCCCCCGCCCGCCAACATGGCGCCCTGTCCGCAGGCCACAGGTAGGCTTTCATCGGGCCAGCTCCAGTTACCCGCCACATATAAGCCAGGTGATCCCAAACACTCCCCCTCCTCGTCAGATCTCTCCGACCCTTCCGAGCTCTCACACACTCACACTCCGGTGGACACGCAGAATGGAGCTGGGCACGGACAGCATGCCGGGGGTCCCAGAGGAGATCATGCAGTTAAGTGGATCAGAATTATTTCTCTTAGACTCTTCATTGGAGGCGTCGGAGCGCCGTAACTTTAACCCCTGCATCAGCAGCTTTGGGAGGCCTGCCTGTCTCCTTATTTCCCCCATCACTCCTTCACCTTCTGCACATGAATTAGCACCAGTTGTTGTTTAAAGGGCTGAATTTCAGGAGGGGGGAGTTAGACAGCAGAGCTGCAGACATCCTGTTTGCTTGGTCGTGTTGATGTCAGATTTCCTGATAAACAATCCTTTTAGGGGTGTTTTTGAGATATAATGAAGCTGTAATCGCAGCCGTACAGCCGCACAGCTTCGATAAGCTGCCAAAAGTTGGTGTGTTGTCACCCCGGAAATGACTTCTGAGGTTTAAGAAACCTGATGATGCTGCATATTTTCAGTCCTTTTCATCTCTTTTATTTAGCATCAAGAAAGTAACATAATTAGCTTTCATGTAATGATACTGTTAATTCCAAACGGAATTAATTACTTTCCTTCTCTGCATCTTTCTAATTTACAGACCATTAAAGTCAGAAATGTGAATGACGGCGGCTCATTTTAACCTCTTCCGCATCTCTAAACTACACTCATGAGGCGTTAGCCGGGTGTTACGTTGCGTAACAATGCCCCCGGTCATTAGGCAGCAACATTATACTTCATCTTGTGTCAAGACTAAGTGTAAGTGCTCCCTTGACATCCACGACATCCTCCGGCGTTTGTGGTTTGGCCACTTCTTGACATTTCCCTCAGCGCTGCTGCACCCAGCCTTCCCGCCCACTTATGTCTCCATTAATAAGACCATCAAGAAGACTGGAAGTGTCCCAACAGCACCTGGTGGGGGCTTGACTGAGCCCCAACCTGAAGGCCCACGAGCACCAGAAGCCTGCTTACGCACACATTTACATGAGTAAACAACATCAAGACTTGCAAATGCGATGCAATGATTTGACATGGAAATGGGACTTAGGAGGGATGCTTATATTTGCCCAACATATAAATAGGCCCAGTGTGCTGATGAAGATAGTGGTTTATGAGTCAAGAGTCACACCAGCTTCACATCCTCTCTTACATGGTGTCACCGAATCCTGCACGGAACCTGACATATTCATACTTCCTGTTTCAACCTGCGTGTTCCCCTTATCTGTTTTTTTACATTTTTTTAAAGCCCTTCCCTTTCTCTTTGTCCGACAGCATGCTCCCCTTAAAGGCAGCGCCGGGCCAGTTCGGACCCATGGTCCGCTCCCTGGGTCTCCAAGTGTGGAGGGTGGAGAAGATGAAGGCGGTGCCGCTGGATCAGACCGAGGTGGGCTCCTTTTATAACGGGGACTCGTACCTGGTGCTGGACAACCGTGGAGAGATGGGAGCTGACATCCACATGTGGATAGGTGAGAGTCGGGAAAATGTTTTTACGACTTCCGGTGGAAAATCAAAGGTTCGGATAAAGTCGAAGTGGCGGCCCCGATCCTGCACGAGTGGGATCGCAGCACATCGCTCAGATACGCATCAGAAGTTTCTGTTTGACTCCTGCCAGAGTGCTAACAGTTGTCCGCCGCTCACGCTGCTACACGCCCACCGCTGGCCCCGCGCCGCAAGCGAGAGGCTAATAATCGACCCATCACCGATGACACACGAGACACGGCGCTGACCTGCAGCGCCATTGTGCGGAGAGAGAGGTTAGACGGAGGGATGATGGAGGGGACGGACGGTTTTAGAACCAAGGCTGTTAAAAATTCAGGAGGGCCGTTACGGCCGTCAAGCGCGGCCGTTGTTTTCCAGCGTGTATCCAGTGCTTAGGTAACACTAAGCTGGTTGTCACAGTTCGGAGCTGCCTCTCAGTGTGTCTTTACCTCCCTCCACCTCCCCTTGTTTACTCATTACTCTTCTGCTCCTTATATTGACACAGTAACCTTTTCTAGCCTCATCTATTATTTGTCTCCCTCTTTTGAGCGACCGGCTCCTTTTTAATGTTTTGACCTCGCCGCCGCTGCAGAGTGTCCCAACAGAAGCCTTTTTAATGACACGCGAGGCCGAGCAAGTCCCAGCAGGTATTTAAAACCTTGCAAAAAGGCTGTTTGCATTTGGAGTGAAGAATGAAGACACCTGAGATGCACACTCACGCGTATGAGGATTGTTGAAGGAATGCATGGCATCCCTTCAGTGCTGCAATTATTACAAAAGTGTTACTCACCGAATGTCCGCACGTCCATCCAGCAGGATCCTACCCACAATCCTCTGCACAACGCAGGTGTGAACGTGAAAAAGACAATGGTGAAAATGTATTAGTTCCCAACAAGGAAAGCACAGAGAGGAAAAGAGAACAGTCAGCCACTGAACAAGTTGTTGCGTCCAACGTTCGCATAAACACTCCACGGCTTTTGCTTTGTCGCAGGAGAGAAGTCAACCGGGGACGAGCAGATGGCCTGTGCCATGCTGGCCATCCAACTGGACAACTTCCTGGGCGGTGAACCCATCCAGCACAGGCACGTTCAGGGCTACGAAACCCCAGAGTTCATGACACTCTTCCCCAGAGGGGTTAGCTACAAGGTGAGGGGCTAGAATTTCATCGCTTGCTTTTACTTGTTCTGAAAAGAAGACAACATTTTTTTAAAGCCTGGAAGAGTTTTTTGATGCAGTTCCTGATTGTCCCACAGGAGGGCGGTGTTGAGTCGGCATTCAGGAGGTCTCAGACCTCCGGCACGGTGCACAGGTTGTATCAGATCAAAGGGAAGCGCAACATCCGTGCCAAGGAGGTGGCGTTGACCTGGAGCAGCTTCAACAAGGGCGACTGCTTCATCCTCGACCTCGGGGAGGTGAGGTCTCACACCGGAAACACCCAAATTGGAAGGTGCACAGTTTGACCCCCCCACCCCCCTTTGTCCCACAGACCATTGTGTCCTGGAGCGGGTCAAAGGCCAACATCTTTGAGAAGCAGAAAGTGCGCGAGATCGCCTCGCTGATTCGCGACACGGAAAGACACGGCAAGGCCCGCATCATTGACATCAGCGAGGGGGAGGAGCCAGAGGAAATGCTCAAGGTAGAGACAAACAATGCTGAACACGGCCTGGAGTCAAATTCTGTCACGTCTGGTTCAAGATTGAGGTGCTAGCAACAGATGGAAATGCACGCGACATCTTTTCATTTGTAGTTTTTCCATCCACCATGTTGTTTTTTCTGACGGTAGGTCCTGGGACAGATGCCAGAGCTTCCAGAGAGCATGCCGGAGGATGACAGCATAGCTGACGTCTCCAACTCAGCTTCCCTATATAAGGTATATCCTTCATATGTTCTACAGGCTTACATTTTCCACATTAATCACTCAATAACATACCTGTAATCCTGGACCGTGCAGGTGTCTGATGCCACTGGTTCCATGACAATAACCAAGATCTCAGACAAGAGCCCATTTGGGAAGGACCTGCTGGTCCGCGACGACTGCTTCATCCTGGACAACGGCGCCAATGGAAAGATCTTTGTCTGGAAAGGTGGATCCTGTTTTAAAATGCATAATCAATTACAAGAGAACTAGCACCACGCTAAGCCCCGATGTCGTCCGCTATCCAGGAAAGGGCGCTAATGCGGAGGAGAAGCAGGAGTCTCTACAGATGGCCGATAACTTCATCGACCAAATGAAGTACCCCAGGATGAAAACTCAGGCGAGTAGATGGATCTCAGGCCTGGGTTCTTGCAGCATCACCAGACGGTCATGGTTTTATAAGGCCGTTTATAGGTGGCGCATGGATTATAGCCCAATTCCTACAGCGAGCAGTAAAAGTTGATGTGCTTCGGTGTTGCAGGTGGAGATTCTGCCCCAAGGGAAAGAAACCATCATCTTCAAGCAGTTCTTCAAGAACTGGAACTAAACATTGTTGTCATTTGTGATTTCCAGCACCATCACTAGACACACTAGACATTGTATATTTGGATAGTAGTTCTGTGCTTGGGGGGCTCATTTTAGATGGAAAAATACGTGATGCCACTTTTTTTTAACAGGTTTCTTCTGCTGAGATTAAATATTAAAGCAAATTCTTTTTTTAGACCGAAAATAAACCTGAACATGCAGCTTCTGTAAGAAATAGAGTTTTTTTTAAGCTTTGCAATGGATCCAAAAATGACAGCAAACTGAGACACGTGTCTAATTAACAGTGGAATAATAAAACAGAAATGTTCTAAAAGCTTAAATTGACCATATTTAACGTCATACCTGATGAACTTTACAGTAGATTTCCAATTAACGCCAGGATGTTTGGGTGAAGTTATCTTCGATACGAGTGTTTACATCTCCAGGAAGGGAGCGAAGAGCTTTGTCACCGAACCGTAAATAGTGGTTTTTGAATTATATTTTCACACATTCGACATTGAAATGAGTTGCTCTGCTTACAGTAACGCTGTACTCCTAATTCTGGTCGTTAAAAGCCCAATTATAGGTGTTTAAAGGCCATTTTGAAATGTCCGCGGAGTAACACAGAAAGCTTGAAGTGAAACTTCGGCCACAACGCGTAGTAATTAGCCGTGGCTGGCTAATAGCTGTTTAGCTAGCCTACGTAGCAAAATTATGATTATTTTGTAAATACAACAAACACTTAACTTGCGGATTTCTTTGAAAATATATCATTTTTGTTGCCTTTAAAATGTTTTGTTTTGTAAGGTGATATTTGGAAGGCTGTTTATTTCCACACCATGACGTCAGTCCCACTAAGGTCGCGAGACGGCAAACTTCCTGACTATTAGAAAACCACAATAATAGAATTTATCATTTTTCAAATTGAATCAGTCCAATCAGACTAAATTTCTACGATTGAACTTTACACAAGCGCTTTTGCACAACTGCTGGTTTCCTTTCTATGATATATGTGAAACCCAGACAAACCAAATATATAAATTTCTGTCAGAAATAACAAAAACATTTTTAAAATCATAATCTGCAAACCAGGAAGGTTGAAAAATCTCCAGCATAGCATTTAAAATATTCCAAAAGAGAAGAAATATTAGCATCTGTACAGTTTTCTCCACCAGCAGAGCTGCACCATCACTCAGACTATGTCAGTATATGTTTATTTTATGTAAAACAACGCCTGTTCCATGTGATCTAAAATCATTGATTCTTTTATAAGTCATTATTTTTGTAATGATTATTGTAATTATTAGGAGCATCTGCAGAGCATAAATCACTGGAAAGAACAGGTGGGTTGCATCTGCAAGGTAGAAAGGCAAAATAACCAGGTGAGGTGTATTTACTGGTTCCTGATCTTTTGACTCTCAAAAGTGGAAAACTTACCCACAGGAGATCTATTTACCTCTAATAGGACTTGTAAATAAGCTGAGATGAGAGTATGTAAACAAGGCATGTCTTGCTGGCCTAGACACCAGAATGCCTGACACGGGCACCATTTTTGCTCGACGTACAGAAACGTCTCCAAAACAACTGCCAAGGTGTGCAGTGTTCAGACGATGCCACAATCACCAAAGTTCTCCCACCACACAATGTGAATCCAGAGCGCTGAAGAATTTAATGGCCCAAAAAGGTCTCGGATTAAAGCTTTAAGCTAAAACTGTAGCATCACTTCTGCATGGATTTTGGCAATGCCACACAAATATAAAGAATAATGTAAGTAATTATAGATTGAAAATCCCTGAATCCGTTTGTTTACACTCGTCAATACTACTGCGCAGTATTGTGACATTAGATTTAGTAGATTAATCTTTTTGACCTTGGTGGCCTCCGTCATATGAGTCTATTTTGGCGCTGTTTATTTATAGCTGACCACTAGGTGGCACTGATGTAATAAAATTAATTTTTATTGTCAAGCTATCCGAAATGAGCGCAGATGTATTTGATATTGACACACTTTAATTAGTTAAAAAACAGCTTTCAAAATTATATATGTCCTCTCGAACACTTGTGCATGCTGTTTCAGTACATGCTTCACATGTGTCTGTTCCTTAAATAAAAGCATGAAAAAGCACTTTTTCATCAATGCCACTGTGACCTAAAGCAGCATAAGTGTTATAACTTTTTCTTGCAAACCCACGGCCCGTACGAGTCACAGCTGACGGCGAACAGACTTTTCTCCCCCCTCAGGTCAGCACAGTCCGCGTCGTTGGAGTCCCATTCGACCATCAGCCTTTACAACACACACGGGAGCAGAACCGTAAGTTCCAAAGTCGGGATAGATCATGATTTTGACTGGCATTTGGACATTCCTGTGGGATTTGGTGACACCTAGCTGTGAGAATAAAGCTGGGAAGAACTTATCAGTGCTTACGGCATATTGCGCTGGAGGTCAGACCCATCCATCCACACCCAGTGCCCCTCCTGCTGGGTGTCTGTCAACCCCACCCATGGGAAGGTGAAATTGGGGTACTTCTTCATCACACATTGGAGAAAATCCTGAAAAGGAATCAGTGTTTTGAGTATCATGCTGTTGCATTCTCCTGTAGACCTCCTGACACGAGTTACCATCTCTGCTGGGTCTTCCAACACCACCAGGCTGCTGTTGTGGCGCCAGCAGAACTCTGCGCTCTCATTCCAATTGAGATTCTCCCAAAGCCTCACTGAGGAGAAGAAGTAGCAGCGCTCCTTCCTCCAGAGCCAACCAGCTGGGCACCGACTGCATCTGGGGTCTGGAGCACAGGGGTGAACGTCTAAACGTGCACGAGCAAAGCTGTAAGACATCACACCGGGTGTGAAACGACCTTGACTGGTCATCGGGAGCATCGGGTCCAGCTCGCAGAGCAGCTTCTCGCACCGCTGCCACCGCGGTGGCTCTGGGGTCGGATCTACTGATGGCATCGCTGAGAGATGACATAAAGAAAGTGGTGTTTACATCGACACCCGCATGGGTCCCCTTCCAATTCACGTTCATTCATTCTATAATCTGACCACTAGATGTCACCAAATGTTACTCACTGGATCTATTGGATGGATGAATAAGCCACGTGATTGTGGCACTAAATTGGGCATTATTTGATATTAAATGCTGCAACTTTGCACCCACCAAACAGGAACACGCACACCCCCACAGCCAGGATTACTGTTGCTGCGACAACAGCGACGCTCGCGATCAGCCGACACGCTTGAAAGCGTCCTGCTGTGGGCAAAAACAGGGAAAAATCACAGGCAAATCCATCGTTCTGATACCGATCTCATGTCTGACCTCTGAACCTCGGTGAGATAAAGCTACCGTTACACTTTTAACTGTCAGAGAATTATGATTTAATAAAGAGGATGCAAATCTGCATTTAAAGGCAGATCCACTTTTCTGAACATGTTTTTTATTAATGGTGAATCAAACGTTACCAGGTTTTCTGTCCGCTCTTATGGGCTCCATCCGCCTCTCTGGTCCTCTTTGGCTCTTTCACTTATATTATTTGTCACATGCTGCTTGCTGAAACATGCCCCTTCCTTCTTTTCATGTGAGAGAAATATAAGGGCATAGCGCATAAAGAACATGTTAACAGCCCCGCCTGGAAATATAAAGGCGTGAAAAGCAAAGACCTCATTTCTCTCCTGGTTGTGATCTGAGGGTTCATTGGTTTTGTTGATCACTGTGGTGTTCTGTTGCAAATCTGAGTGACCTCCACCAAGGGATGAATTTGGGGGATGTTGCTGATTCTGGAGGATCTTTGATCTTCCGATTATCAAAGCCAAGTCACTTTGATCATTAAGCAACCAAACATATTAGTTACATGGTTTAAGCATCAATAAGTGGAAATTTGCTGTTGGTACCTGAGTTTACAAATAATCTTAAAGGGCTAAAAATGGTGTATTTAAGCCACAAAATTATAAAATTGTTAAGTTGCTCAGCATAAGTGAAAGTCACAGTTTCATCCTGTGACTTTCAACAAGGAAGTGATGTTTTGAGCTGTTTTATAAGTTGATAATGACACTATGATGAGCTTTAGTCATATCAGGTCACGCTGTCGCGCAACAACCATGCTAACATGTCAATTAGCACATTTAATGCTTATTCCCTCATTTGGCCAAGAAAAAAAACAAACAAACGCCATTAATGTTTAGCAATTTTATTTTAGTGTGGAAAAAAAACAGATGAACAGAAAAATAGAGTTATTATACAAAACAAACATCCCTAAAATAAAGAAAAAAGGAGACAAAGAAAGCTTATTGGATACATTTGTGATTGTGTTAAAGAAAAAAGACACTGATGCATTAACTGGAAGTCTGTCCTAGAAACGCTGATTGGTTCATAAAAATAACAGCATCTGTGTTTTGGGTGATCCAGCCAGCCCACACCGTATACAACTAACCTTAAAAAAAATTTTTTTTTTTCTTCTTTAAATCATTATGAAACCACAATTAGCCAGAATGTTTCTTATTGTTTGTAATTATGCTTAACGGAGGAAAAAAATAAAAAACGGTACAAAAAATGCATCATATGGTATTTTTATCCTTATAAAAAGATAAAACTACTCCCCCTCTGGAAACAACACTGATTAAATGGACTATTGTATTTTTGGGCAGGATGTTAAAAATAGGACAGTACGTAGAAGGACGATTAAAACCCGACAGGGAAAAGCTTCGGCGCCTTAGTCGCTGTCGCTCTTCTCTCCCCGGTGCAGCAGCCTCTTGCCTCTCGGAGGGACGGGACACTCCGGTTTGGCAGCGGCCTTGCACTTGGGTTTACTGGGAAGATGAAGCCAGAGACATTTGTCAGTCCATCATAAACTGGGAGTCATACGGGACAAGACAGCGACATCTAGTGGCGACTTACTTTTCAAGCAATTCCAGACCGTCGTTGATCTTCTTCAGCATTTCGTAGCGTTTGCGACCGCGGATCTGCAGCAAAAGTTCGGCAGAATTAATTACAAACAAGTTGCGAAGAGCTCTGCGGTGCTGGCAACCTGTACTTGCCTGCAGAGTGAAAAGCTCCTTGTCGTCCTCCTCGGCACTGGAGGCCGTCTTGGACTTCTTGGCGGAGGCGGCGGCGGCAGGAGGTGGGACGCTCTCTGTTGAGCAGAATGGGGGTCAGAACAAGCAGAGGGGGGGAGCCAAAACCCGACTGCTAGGCAACAAATGTAAACCTACTTCGCTTCTTAGTTTCTTTGGTTCCGTTCTGCATATTGGTGCTGTTGGCCTCCTCCGTTTTGCGGTCCCTGCCGGGACATGCGCAGACACGGACCTCAAAGCACCTGCGGCCCAAGACCACGCCCCTGCGGACACGGAGCGAAGGTCAAAGGTGGCCCAATGGCTGCAAATGAATGACGGTCATGGTGACGGCAGTACTCACTCCTGAGTCTCCAGGGTCAGGATGGTGAGGATGGGCCGGCGGTTCATGCCCCCCATGCAGGAACTATTGCACATAAAACTGAGGAGGATGGTGGTGAATTCAGAGCCGAGCTAAAATGAGGGAGAGAGGAATTCAGCTTTGAGGTAAAATGAGTTAAAAAACAAACAAACAGACCAGCGCGATAGCGGTTCTACCTGGGGGGGCTCGTACGGCACCGTCACGCTCTGTCTTTTTGTGTGCGGATCCTCAAAGTACTGAGCCCGCTGGCTGCCCTCCATTCTGATGAGATGGCTCCGGTGTGCCGCGGCTACAGGGACAACACATGTAAGATTCCTCCAGCCAGGACAAACATTCCCAAAGTGCTGCCGTTTCTCTTACAGTCCTCGTTTTGGTGGTGGGGGCACCGGCGGACCACATCTGCCACGTGTTCGATCTTCTTGTAAATGGCTGTAGCCCTCAGGACGGCGCCCGCAGGAGGCTTCTTGATGAGAAGCACCTCAACCAGGCTGGTCTTGGCAAGCTGGCAGTACAACTTATTGAGGATCTCGGAGTACTGAGGGAGCGCAGAGAGAGAAGAGACGTGCATGTTGTGATCAGCAGACCGGCCCGAGTCTGGAGCAGATGTGGAAAACTTCAGCTTCTCTCTACAAAAACAACCCAAAACTCCAACTAAAGCTCTCCAAAGGAACACAGACTGAATCGTCCAACTCAGAGACAGATTACCTTGCCCAGGTCCTCTTTTTAACCCTTTCTGTGCTGGAGGAGGAGCGCGCAGGAACATGTCCCGTCATGTCAAAGCCTTACAAGCAGACTGCAGCTCTCCCACAGACCGGTGCAGGGGCTGGAGGGGGCGGGCGTTCTGGGGAGGAGCAGCCTAACTTCAACTAAACTGACCAACCGCAGGGGGCTGCTGGACGAGTCACCGTGGAAACATTACTTCCATTGGCTCTCCAGAAACACTGGCCCAGTCTAGACCTTAAAATTTAGTAAATTGTCACAATGAATGAGTTTCCACACCAATGCCAAGCTCAGGAACGGAACAAAGGACTTTAGTTAAGGTAAGACTGTATTTACTGTTGTTTTACAGAAAAGGTTCAATATTAACGGAAGAGAAAAAAGTAAAACCTTTCAATAATCATGTATTTCTCGCAGTGTCTCGCAGAATTTAACCAGATGAAGCAGCTGTGGAAATTCCATTTTATATCTGACTAAGAAACCTCATCGGTCACTCAATTATTAAGACCCGCTGTGAATATTAGTTTAATTTAAACCCATCTAAAAGAGGCCTGTTAAATCTGGGTGTGGGTTTACTCACGGTGGAGGTGACGGACTTTGCAGTGCCGGACTTTTGGAAGCGCAGCTCAAAGCCATATTCTCCTGGGTAATCGGTGGTAACCGGGACGGTTGGGGTGGAAAGGTTCGCGCCGTCTTTGCTCGCCATCTCCGAGGGCAGATTGAAGAGTTCTTCATTGAAAGGCAACTCTCGGTAGGTCATGAGCTGAGACACAGGAGAGTCAGGATGCATACAGACGTCACCGAATTATTAAAATGAGTTAGCATTCTTACAAGTTCTTGGTGCCATTGCTCATTTTCCAAGCTCGTTGTTGGGATCGTAACTATGGAGGGTGCCGCCCTGCAACAGCAAACGGAAAAGAAGAGATTATCAGACGGCTCCTTTTGGAGATTTTCTTGACTAAAGCGCCACTTACACATTCTCCCACAGATCCTGAAAGGTGTCCTGGCTCAGAGGCAAACTGAAGCCTTCATCTTCCATCCTTCCTCTATGATGAGCCAGCAGATCAGAGGAAGATCTGCAAAGGAACATCGACGATGACGTCATCTCATTAAGGGTCATTCAAGAAAATCTTAAAAGTTGCTTTTATGACCCCCCCCCAAAAAAATCTTTAAGTAATCATTACTTTTTAACCAGATTTGGTTTGCCAGATTTTCGAAGAGGTTGGACATTTTAACTCCCTAATTGGCTACTTTGATTCATTGCACTGATTTTGTCAACCCCGCCAAAAATAATAAAAAACCCAGGCATCGTTTTCTTGCTAATTACAACAAAAACTGTTCAAAATATAAATTAAAACGAAGCAAAAACCGTGTCAAGTATTCCGAGCGCTCCTACCACAGCCTGTTAGCGTTAGCCAGCCTCCATTTTCTTTCAGCACCTACAAAATCTTGATTTCGGATTTCGTTGCACCTCCACAATAATAATTAAAAAAACACATCACAATACTCATAAATTGGTCCACAAGCTTCACCACCACTGAAAGCGTCTAACGCGTTCGCTTTGAAACCGATCTGTGCGTCGACTTTTGTGCGTTTGCATTAGCACCGCTAGCCGATTCGCGTTATGGCTACATTTCGACAAAACTAGCTAAACTACTCCAAAACTTGATTTATCGACCGAATGCGAAAAGTACGTGCTCTTTGTTTGATAAGCTTTGTGTGGCCATGGCGATACCTTGCCAGTCCCGTCGCCGATTATTAGGGAGTCACCAGCGAGAACAGCCGAAAGGGGGTTTTGCCGAAAAACCAAAATATTTGGTTCGAAAAGTGGAGCACGTTGTCCGAGGGGGGATTTCCGCAGAGGAAAAAGGGGAGGGGCGCGTGTTAAGTGTGGACAGCTGTCCAATCACAGGCGTCCAGCCGCTCTCACGCGCCTAAATACGTCATTGGTGGGATGCTGCGTTCCCGTCCAATCAGAAATGTAGGAATTCAAGAGAACAAGTAAATAGGACACGCAGGAATATTGTGTAAACTATCGTTCTTGGAGTGTTAGTTATTGTGAACTTGTTCTGTATTTTTCCCCCGTGCAACCGCTGTAGAATCACTTTACAGCAGTGTATGAAAATATCATTTTTTGAATGACTGACTCCAATACGTGCACTTTGAGCACACGTTCCTGAGCTCCTGAAGTTTACACGTTGACGTCACAAGGAAGTGAAACTCGCGCTTCTGTGTTATTTAAATTGAAAATGTAATTTCTTTCTCATTTGCAGGAGGATCCTGATGATCTGATTCGTGGCCAGAATGATAAGCTCTTTTCTACTGGCACATACAATAAAACTTATATGCACATACTGTATCACAAATATGTTTTAATAATACTTTTAGGTAACAGGGGAGACATCCTACTGATGTATAACTGTACAAGTGGTCAGGGCTTAGTTGTTAGAAAGGTCTGTTCCTGTTTAACTTGTGTTTCCACACTTAGTTTTTTCCACTTCTCGTGCAGAATGTTAATAACATTCAGGGACTGAAAGAGATGTATTTGTGTTGTTTTAATCCATCTATTCCACATGTTGTCATGCATTGAAAACACCACAATCTGCTCTAACGGCTGAATGAAGTCACGTCTAAAAATGATCACACAACTATCACATCTGGGAACCAGAGAAACTGGACCCTGATCTGGTGTGCACAGAACAGAAGCCATCAAGCAAGGTCAACACTCAGAATGATACGCACTTAATCTTGGTTCTTGTCTTGCTGTGGTCTTGGTAAAATTATTGATCACTGCATCTTAAAACCAGAAACATTTGTGTGGCTCCTCTGTTCTGTAACTCTACACTCCAAATCTAGAATCCCCCTTGTTTTTAACTCAAGATTACCTAATTCTAACCAATTTGTAAAGAAATTGTCCACAAATCCCATTTCAATATGCACAATTGATACAATAAACCCCATTTTGAGTGACTGGACCATAATCTATTGAACATATTTCATAATTTGTCTCATTTAACCTGGGTCAGATGTTTGGTTCACACCTGCTATCCATCGTATGACTGAGGTTACTGCTGTCTGATTTTGAACCAGATGACCCACACACACACACCCAACCACACACACACACACACACACACACACAGGTCATAAACAAGGAGGAACCCACATCAGCTGTTGCATCTCTGTCACGTGTGTGTATTGACATTTTGACTGGGGCAAAATCTCCAGTTTGAACACATTTGACATTTTGTGCCGTGAGAGCGTCAATGTGGTGAGAAATATTGACTGTTTAATCCAGGTTGTGTTTTATTACCATTTGTTTATTTTCAAATTGGCCCAACTTTCTTAGCGGCCTCTGTATGAAGTCATGTGACACACATAAGAATATCACCTCTGTCAGTTTGCACTCATGAAGCCGTAAAGTGGTCAGGATGGTGCCACCGTCCTGATGGTGTAAGGTTTCTCTACATTTAGTCACATGCTGTAGAGAGAGGAGAGTGTGTGTGTGTGTGTGGAGGGGGGGGGGGTGAGTCTTGGATCAGACGGTGTCAAGTTCCTCCGTTCTTCCTCAGAGTGTGCATGAGGATAGGGAAAGGAAAAGGCAGCGGTCCAAAAAGGAGGTGGCGTGATGTGGGGGTGTGATCTGAAAACACTCAGAGATGTGGTGTAACTTTTTTCCACTGCAGCCTGTAATTCCCAGCACCCCCCACCCCCCACAACAACCCACCCAACCACCCCAACTCAGGTGGTGCAGACCAAATTTAGTGCCCACCTGTTGCCTGGTTGAAATGGATTAAGCTTTGTTATGTGTGTGTGTGTGTTTGGGTGGCGTGATGTGACCCCTTTGGCATGTGATTTTAAATAGAAGATTTGCCCCTGATGAAAAGACTGACAATGGGCGTCAGAGACGAGCCCCTCGCTGAGAAATGTTAAGTCATTGCCAGGTTTGACTGAGGTCTGACAGCTTCAGAGACCAAGTAACTGAGGCAGGTCAGTAAAGTGCACTTACAGATCCACGTGTGAACGTATAGCTCATGAAAAACTTGAAAAACTTTGGTCTCCACATTGGATTTGTTGAGCATATTTTGATGCACATGTCAATAATGATATAAGACCAGTCACTCGGAGTGATTTTGCGCGTCACACCTGGGGCCCCCGGTTTCCTGACACCCCGTCACGCCTTCAGCCAATAGGAGTTAAGGTCATGATGTCGTTTCCTGCGTACGGCTCGACCTCTGCTGCGTGATCTCAAGAACAGAGGCGCAGTGGGCCGATCTCGGGACACGCTGGAGCTCTGCCCTTTAACGCATCAGCCAACCCGCCGCCCCGAAAAGGGCGTGCACGTGGGTGGCACCCAAGCCAGCCGGAGCGACACAACGAGACACCCCGCAAACACAAGGCGTCAGGTTGCTCGGTTTTGGTGCGGGCTTTTGGATCTTACGTTTTGGTGCGATTATCGTTGCTTGAGTGCTGCAGCTTGAGGTCGGGACTTGTCCCCGTCGCGACGCTTCGTGTCACCATTTGGCACCAGACGCATCTGTCATCTGCAGCTGCCTGCCAGAGTCATGCCAACTGGATTTCAGCAACTCGGAGGGGAGGTATTAATTTTTCCTTGAAAACTTTTGGAAATGGGAATCGGCTTCTTTTCAGCGTCTTAAAGTGTTGATGGTTCTGTACAATGTTTTTTTTTTGTCTTGACTTGTGCGTATTTGGCTCAGCTGCGCGTAATTATTTTATTTGGAGAGCTATTACGCACGACTCCTTCTCCTCCGCACGTCAGTGCTTTTCTTTCTTGAGTTGCAAATTGGTTGTGCAATCAAACGAATCAACTTACAAATACTTGAAATTGGCAAAATCTTAAATGTCTTTCAGAATGATGCCAAAATATTCTTCCGAAATGAATGTGTTTGAGCCAAAGAGGAAATTCTGACGCCAATTTAGTTTTAGCAATGACCTTGAGCAACTAAATAGCAGGAAATTACAGGTAATAAATTTGATGAATCTCTCAATAATAATTCAACCACTGAGCATAAACTGATATGCTAAATTGCCACCAGCAAAACAGATACCTCAAAACCAGCTACCAAATAATTTCTCTGGAGGTGTGACCACAACAAAGAAAACACTGAACTCATTAACATTGAGGCCCCTGAGGTCATTTAAAAAAATGAATACATAAATTAAATAGAGCATAACACAACCTTCCTCTGCTGCATAATTACAAAAAGGCATTAAATATTATTACTCTGATAAAAACCGTGAGAAAACCACATGATTTGTTTAAAAAGCTTCAGTTTCTTGTCACGTGTTTAATGTTTTCACGCCCTCATCTTTAAAATGTCAACAGACCAGCGGTCATGGCGGGTTTGTTTTGGTCAGCAGGTTGAAAGACACAAGTCATCAAAAATCCCCCTCTGATGCTAACTTAGCTGTCAGCTACAGATAAAATACCTCCCAGGGATGTAAACACTTGGCCGGGCCTGTTGTCCCGATAGACGTCTCTCATTGTGGAGACAGGTGTCGGGCCCAGACGGGAAAGTTTAAATTAACGCCACAATGTGGTTGGTGATGTCATCAGGGATCAAAGGATCATAGTTCCATAATATCAGCCGGCCTTGGTGTTGAGTTGTGTTCTCAACACCCTCCTGAACGTACCATTGCTCTGTTTTCAGACAGTGACGGGAACCTTTGTTCTCTCGGTCTTCACCGCCGTCCTGGGATCTCTGCAGTTCGGGTACAACATTGGCGTGATCAACGCACCTCAGAAGGTAGAGAGATCATTGAAAACGCACGCTGGAGCGCTGTGACGTTTCCCGGACATCGTCACATAGCTTTGTGTTCATGCTCACGTTAAGGTCACGGCGCCTCCTCATGTCGTGCAGACGGTGTTTAAAACTCAAACTTGACAGAGGGGAAAAAAATCCCAGGCATGAGACACTGTGATGCTAACCAGGATATTTCTGTCCTCTTTACGAGTGTTGTTTTAATGGGGGGGTTTGACTCAGGTTTGGAAAGCTGCTGACAAGCCTCAGCTAAAGTATTTATAGATGGAGGTGGTGATTTTTTTGTCCCAAAAATCTGGGTAAACAAATGCATCTACTCCAAAAAACACATGGACATGCGTGTTGACTGAAGCTAACTGCTACATTTTTAATTAGCAGGAAGGTATTTATATGAATATGGAAGTGGGTCCCCCTCCGTGGGCGCTAGCATGTTGTGTTGATATCTTTCGACAGTAGCCTGACAGGATAAACAAACTTACTAAGTGATGTTTCCTTTATTTTTTCTCTAATCAATCACTTTTCCAGCTTGGCCAACAAATTTAGCCCATCATTAATGTTTTAACCAAACCCATGAGTGGGAAACAATTGTAGATGTGAGGAAAAATCAGTTTTTCCCCAGCAGCTACTGTAGTTAGTTGGAGGACAGCTGATAGATTCCTGTAATCTTCATTTACACTCTGCCACGGGTGCAGTTATCGCACATTTAAGCTTTGCTTTCGCCTTATTGCAAACGTGTTTTCGTCTGATCGTCGCGTCTCTTCCGACCCTTCTGCAGAGGATCGAGGGGGAATATAACGCCACATGGATTCATCGGTACGGCGCGCCCATCCCTGCAGGAACTCTCACCTC
Organism: Takifugu flavidus; assembly: GCF_003711565.1. Classification (NCBI taxonomy): domain Eukaryota; kingdom Metazoa; phylum Chordata; class Actinopteri; order Tetraodontiformes; family Tetraodontidae; genus Takifugu; species Takifugu flavidus. The sequence continues at coordinate 1,324,660 of NC_079522.1, forward strand.
CCTCTGGTCGCTGTCAGTGGCCATCTTCTCCATCGGTGGCATGTTGTCCTCCTTCTGCGTGGGCTTTGTCTCAGAGTGGCTGGGCAGGTAGTGGACCTACATGTAGCAGAATTACGCAATCCTTAATTTTGCCTCACAATGAGTGTGATCCAGTCTGCTTCTTGATTAAGACAAACTTTAGGATCTAAAGATCGACCTAAACAGAATTTTAAATCTGGCTCTAAAGGCAGTGTGGATCTAAAATGGATGGATCCCACGATGGGGCAACTTGGCCCTGTCCCCACGCCCCACAGTAACCTGAGCTGGACTGGATTTCTGATCCATGTTAGCATTACTGGGTCAGTGAGTGTGTGCTGGGGACCACTCAGGACAAGGTCTTCCAAAAAAAGGCCAATTGTTCCCTGATTGGACTTGACAATGACAATGGACAATATCACAGAAGTGACAATGAATAACAAATGTCTGTTATTTTAGTTTCTTTAGTGTGTTTTCCGTGACACTGCCCTCTATAGGCCACCAGGTGCAGAGCAGCATATATTTTCTAATATTTCAGTTAAAAAAAGTGCTTTTATTGATTAAGATTGCAAATATCTGACGTTTCTGGATATTTTTGAACATTTCCAGGAGAAAAGCCATGCTCATCAACAACATGTTTGCCTTCATCGGCGGGAGTCTGATGGCGTTTTCCAAGCTGTGCCGCTCCTTCGAGATGTTGATCCTTGGGCGCTTCGTCATTGGCGTCTACTGTGGCGAGTGCCTTTCTATTAAAATCAAAGGAATGTGACACTGGAGAGTTTTTAACGAGACGTCTCGTCTGCGCAGGACTTGCGTCGGGGTTAACACCGATGTATGTGGGGGAAATCGCTCCCACGAGCCTGCGGGGGGCGCTGGGAACCCTGCACCAGCTGGCGATAGTCACTGGTATTCTCATAGCACAGGTACCACAGCAAAGATGTTCGCATCAGAGGTTTGAAATGTTTCAAACCTCTGATTCCTGGTTTGATCCCTGTTAAGATCCTGGGCCTGGATCAGTTGCTGGGCAGCGAGGACCTGTGGCCTCTCCTGCTGGGTGTAACAGTCGTGCCGACTGTTCTTCAGATGTCATTTCTGCCCTTCTGCCCCGAGAGCCCCCGGTTCCTCTACATAGTCCGCTGCCAGGAGCACCAGGCCAAGAGAGGTGAGGGTCGTGGAGTTCCCTTACTTCCTCCTTTAATGAGAATTCATGGCGGCATGTACACGTGCAAATTTGCGCAGGTCTTAAGAGGCTGACAGGGAGGCTGGATGTGGGCGACATGCTGGCGGAGATGAAGGAGGAGAAGAGGAAGATGGAGATGGAGAGAAAGGTCTCCATCCTGGAGCTCTTTCGCTCTCCGGTCTACCGCCAGCCGATTATCATTTCCATCCTTTTGCAGCTCTCGCAGCAGCTCTCCGGGATCAACGCAGTGAGTCCCAGTCGCTACCGCTTCCGTATGTAGCAGATGGATCCAGCAAGTATTGATCCTCTTAATCCCTCTGGGCAGATTTTCTACTACTCCACCAGTATCTTCATGAAGGCGGGAGTCCAGAGTCCAGTTTACGCCACCATAGGTGCAGGCGTGGTAAACTGCGCCTTCACCGTTGTCTCGGTAACCAAATTCATTCGCCCCTGGTTAAAATGCTAAAGTGTTTATCACAGTTTCATCAAAGAGCAAATATAGATAGCAGTTTTAGCTTTCACCCATATGTCGAACCGTCACGTTTCACTTGGCGAGGGTCGAAATGTTCAACTGACCTCAACAAAAGGTCGAAGCAGCAGCTTCGCTTGCTTGGTTTCATGTTTTCACTACTCCTGGAGTGTTTCTTGCAAACTAACACATTCAAATAAGACGCTTCCGTTTGTGGTTTTCATATAAATGTCCTCAGAAGTAACGTTAGCTGTCTCTTCTGAGACGATGGCACTAAAATTCGGCCCGTTTTCTTCCCAACAGCTCTTCCTGATAGAGCGGATGGGTCGGCGGACGCTCCACATGATCGGACTGGGTGGCATGTGCGCGTGCGCCGTCATCATGACGGCGGCTCTGGCGTTGCTGGTCAGTCTCGCAAGGATGCCGGCATTGTGTGTTGGCGCTGTCGGTGAACCTTTACGTTCTCTTGAACACTAGGACAGTATTCCCTGGATGAGCTACATTAGCATGCTGGCTATCTACAGCTTCGTGGCCTTCTTCGAGGTCGGTCCCGGACCCATCCCCTGGTTCTTCGTGGCCGAGCTCTTCTCCCAGGGTCCCAGGCCGGCAGCCATGGCCGTGGCCGGCTTCTGCAACTGGACCGCCAACTTCATCGTTGGCATGTGCTTCCAATATGTCGCGGTAAGGATTTATACGAACATCAAAGACCACTGAATTGTTTCCCTCTGACCCGATTGGTTCCGTCCTCAGAACCTCTGCGGGCCGTACGTGTTCCTGATCTTCGCAGCGCTGCTTCTGTTCTTCCTCATCTTCACATTCTTCCGGGTTCCAGAGACCCGGGGCAAGACTTTTGACCAGATTGCTGCGGATTTCCACCAGCATGGGGAAGGAGGGATGATTGATATGGACCTGAACAAGCTCAGCACGGAGCTGGAACCCTTCGGTGGTGACCGCGACCTCAACTGAAGAGAAAAAAAAAAAAAACCCAGTCTTTGATTGAACTGCGGATGTGGGCGGGGCTTAAATTTGACGGATAAATTAAGGTTGATTGTGGTTAAAAGTGCGTTTTGCTGGTGTCGCTGTGAATTAACAGTTGGCGTGTAAGATGAAGCAAAAGATGCACAAACGAAGCTCAGGGGTGGACGATTGAGGCGCCACACGTTTCCACAGCGACACCGGACTGAAGCAAGAGACTGTGGGATACCTGCACTTTATCTACTTCCCAAAATTTAAACAAAAAAAAAAAAAAAGCCAACGTTGAGCTAAGGCTAAGATGCTACCGAGACTTATCAACCTGATGAGAATCTTGCACAAACTCATTTATAAAAGTAGTTGAGAACTTTGTGTACATATAGTGCGTTTGCTAAAAGGTACAGGGGTCTAACAAGTCTTTATGCACTCCAGTTTGTATATTAACTATTCTAAGGTTTGTGTTTTCCAGGGAAACCTATCATTTAATGAAAGTATTGTAAATATTTGAAGGGTTGATTCATTTTCTGCTCTTGTGGAGATCCCACTCCATTTGGTACGATTCCAGGATTTTTGATTTTCCTGAATTGTTGAGCCTTGGAGCAGGATCGAGTACGTCAAGTTGAACAGAAATGAACAAGTTGGACGAGCACCAAAACACCAGCGGAACGCTGAACTCTGAGATTTGCAAACATGATTTATTTGTAAGCATGTTTAAGTACCGACATTGCACAAAGTCCCCTCCAAAGTAAAGCAAAGAAAAACCTTTTCTGACCAAATAGCCCCTCAAATGAAGAAAGGGTGGGAGCAGACATATTTCAAGGGTTTATTTTGGTGGCAATGAACTAAACAGACTCCCAGTACGCACTTCCAATTTCACATAGGCTTGGTCCCCCCCCCCACTTCAACCCAAATCAAAGAATAAGCAAAAGGTTAAATAAAATTCAAGGTCGGTCCCTCTATTAACAACTTGTGTCCCACTTGGGCAATTAAAGAAAATTTGTTTATAAATGGATGGGTTGGAATAACTGGGCTATCCAAGCAAACGTCCATCATTTCTCATTTTTCTTTTTAAAGTTATGTCTAAATAGTTTCCCACCACCCACTCAAGGTCCCTCCTCTCCGGCTGCATCCCTTTCTGGACGGACAACGCAAAGGGGACAGGATGCGCGGGGGTGATGACAAAAACTGGGTGGGGGAGTCAAAGAGAATGGGGGAGTGCAGGAGAGAACAGTGCATGTGTTCCAAAATGGGTCCAGTCCTCTGACCCAAGAACCTACATAGGATAAAAATTAAAAATGGAGTTTACAGGAAGACAAAAGCACCTAAAATGACATCTTGCACCCCATCGTATCAGAGCCAGGCGTGACTACATCCGAGTGTGTGTGTGTCTGTGGGGGGGTCCCACCTCTTGCCAGGGTCATGTGACTGTCCTCTCTGAGTCACTCTGCTGCTGCTGGGACTGTTTTATCAGCTGCCGTCTCCTACAAGACAGACGATCAGCCTACGTGGACAATGGTGGACAGACGAAGCTCAGCCTGGCGGCGTTACCTGAGGTGCCTTTGACTCCTGAGGAGGCGTCGAGGTCGTTTTTGGCGATTTCAGTGTGGAGTTAAGATCCCCTGGTTTGGACGTCTGAGGCGGGGTGCCGGGATCTGACGCCGACTTCTCTGTATCGTTCTGAAACGCAAAAAACAGACGTGAGGTTTGTGCGACGGCGGCGATTTTAAGCGACGCTTCGGACAAGCTGCCACCAACTTTTGAGGTAGAAGATTCAGAGTTCCTTTGCCTGCGACGTCTGGGCTGGCGGCGCTGCTGTTTCTGTCCTTCTGTGATGTCGCCGTTAGTTTGGGGGGGCTGGGCGATCACTGCCGGTTTCTCCTCCCCCTGCTCCGAGTTCTCCCCTGAAGCGGGCTTCTGATCACTCGCCGCCTGATCGGCCGGCGGCTCCGGACGCAACGGTCTGGGGTAAAAACCCGGGACAGGACGAGCATGAACACGAGCAAGGCTGGCGCGTTTAGGATAAGTCGCCATAGTCGTTCATTCACCTGCGGTACGTACGCCAGAATCTGCGCCGCGGAGGCCGCTGCGTTTGACTGCTGCCTTCCGCTCCGTCCTGAGCCGTGTCACCCTTAAAACATCAGAAACACCCGTGAGGACAAAGAACACTCCCGAGGAGGGATCGGGTCAGATATTTAAAAGAGAAAGAGAAAAGAGTGCAACACAGGCTCCAAAATAAGGACCGTATGAATGCAGGTGCACTTGATCACATTTACAGGGTTCAGCTTACATCCTGTGCATCTGGCCGGGGTCTCCGGGGCCTGCGGCGGCGCTGCTGGGGTTGGCCGTCGTTGTCGCCCGATCCCTCAGCCTCCCCAGGTGGCGCTTGGCCATCGGCTTGTTGAATTTGGTCACTGGGCCGGGGACTGCGGGGAAAGAACCGCCGGCGAATGCGCCGTCTGTTGGGCGCGTATCGACTGCCTTTGACTGGAACGCCGCCCGGGCCAGTTACATTGGCTGCTTCCGAGCCCTGAAAGACGAAATCTCAGCTCCGTCGCGTCAGCGGCGGGAGAAAAACTGCCCACTCTCACCTTTGTGGCTTCAATCACATCAAACTCCACAACCTCTCCGTCACCGACGCTGCGGAGGAATTTCCTAGGATTGTTTCTCTTGATGGCAGTCTATGGAAAAGCAATGAAAAAAATAATGGAATTACTGTTACGCCACATCATCAAATGACGAAAATACCATCTGCCTTACCTGATGAACAAACACGTCTTCTTTGGTATCATTCCTGTCAAAAGCAATTTGAAAATTACTAAAGGAAATCTGGGGCTTCAAGAGAGCCTAAAATGAAAATGGACATACCTGTTTATGAATCCATATCCGTTCCGCACATTGAACCATTTCACTGTACCTTGAACTAAAGTGGCTACAACCACAGGCAGCACATTATTAAAAGTGTGTATGAATCTCAGACTGCTCACAGAAAATAGGACTGTTATCTTGGTTGTAGCAGGGACACAAGAAATGCTTACAAGAAATGGAAGCTCTGTGCATCAATCATTAACATTCAGACTTTGAAACCAGGTCACGGGGCAGGCCTGCTGCTGAATAACCGAGATTGCACTTCATGATCTGCGAAAAGGCCTAAAATATTGATTAAAACTCCCTCTTCTGCCTCCTGAAAATTACCCCAAATGCATTTTAATTAACACGTTCGCTTCCCATAATAATCAGCCACACCTGTGCAGGCGCGTGCACCAGTGGGCTCCCGGAAAACAGGGAATTTCGGTCATGTGATCCTGTTAAAACAATCATGCGGCTCCATTTAATTTAAATAACGCACGCAACTCCTAGTGCCAAATTATAGATGCCTGGAGGCTGATGGACTTTTACATAAACTTCCCACGATAAATCTCAGTTTGCCTTTGATTTGATTTAATTAGAGATAAATAAAATAAAAAAGTTCCGTCACTTATCAAACGCGTGAAGATACCAAAGGGGAGAATTCAGATTTTTTTATTTGTGCCCTGAAGCCAACAAGATTTTAAACTAATCAGTCGAGGCGCGCGAGCTACAAAGGCTTCCATTAAAATAGCAGAAACATACAATTGTGTTCTTTTGAAATCACTTTCGATGACCCACCTATGACTTTCCTCTCAACCTGAGGTTTGTCTTCCACAGGTGCCGATGGTGGAGCGCTCTGCGCCTCAGCGTCGGTCATGCTCGCTGCCGGAATACTACACTCGCACTCGGTCGCCCCCTCCCTCCTGCTCTTCCCATAACTTTTCTCTTCTTCTTCTTCTTCTCGTGTCGAGGCTGCCAGCTTCCGTCGCGGAGCTACCGCCCCCTGGCGGAACACTGTGGGATGTGCTCCCATCGTGGAATCGGCGTTACGAACCTATTTTCTTATTCAAAATCACGAAACAAATTAAAAACTTATGATACAAAAAAAGGCCCAAGAATGAAATCTGTTTTATTAGATTATTAGACGGATCTCCAGTGATTCGACAGCGTGGGGATTGCTTTTGGTTCTCCGTTAGCCCCAAAAGTTTAGTTTTACAATTTGCGATAAGAAAACAGTTAGCTTCTGGAGAAAACACTTTAATGATAGCCATGATATTAATTGATATTAGGTCAGAAGTCATATGAAAATATTTCCTGTAAACCGCTAAGAATAATTTATGAACTATGTTGAAATTAATCATATATTTTAGCTACAGTAGCTAGTGTGTTCAGAGGAAAAGCGAAGCGTCTATTCCATATATTTAACTGTATTTTTAACTACTGTCCTGGAGACATGAGGTCATCGGACTCCAGTTGCAGGAATAAATTTAGCACGTCTCAGTGCCAACTTCAACCGAACCTGATCAGATCTCCAAACTTTAACTGATCAGCAGGCAGAAGGCAGAAGCTTGATAATGGAAGAAAAGGAAGCTGATAATGGAACAAGTGTGCAAAATTTCTTTGTCCGGGTTCCATGTGAATTCATCCCTTACGGTTGCTATGGAAGCCTGTCAACATGTGTCAACTGTGGGCAGGACGAGGCGTGGTGCACGGCTCAAAATAAGAGCTGCGTGGAGCGGAGGAGCAGAGAAGTGCCGTCCCCGCTGTGGGAGAATGAAAAGCCGCGCATGCGCACGACGGACCCGTCTGTCAGGGTTCGCTTCATGGGCATTCATAAAAAAATCACAGCGCGTGAAGCTGGGCGCGAGCAGAAGGGAAATGATATAAAACATTCCTTTCAAAATAAAAGTATGGCGGCGTGATTATGATGGGTTTTTGATTTATGCAAAAGTTATCAGAATTCATTTTAAATTCATATCATGCAAATAATATGGCTCAAGTCAAAATTTCTTAACCTTAAACACATTTTTGTTAACCTACTGAATACAGAAATCGCAAACTGTAACATTTCAACATTAGAGTGCAAAGAAAATACTGAAAATACTGAAAATTGTGTGTTTCCACTAAACATGAACTGGCTGGGAGGTTAATGTGAACAGCACATCCGACAAAGGTGCGGATCGTTAAGGTGAGTTGAAACAAGGATGATTCCAGGAGGTTCTGAAATATCAAGAGATTAAAAGTTGACTTTAATAGTCGCTGGTTTCAAAAATGATTTTATTGTGACAGCTCCAAAGGAAAACGACAAAGATAATCAATCATGTCGTGGAGCTTGAATGGGGGGGGGAAGGCGGAGAATCCCATCACACAGACGTAGCTCGGCCTGTGGTTCTGCTCGGCCCGGTGGTTCCCGTCAGCAGTCGTGGATCTCTGCAGGAGCTCAACCGCGACCTGGCTCTCAGATTAGAAGCAGGCGAGAGGCGAGCGGTCGGAAATGAGAGCGGAATAGAGCCCTCAGCCGACCCATCAGTTCAAGGGGGGAGAGAATAAAAGGGACGACATCAGCAACAAGGAGGCATAACGGTAACAGACGAACCGTTAGCGCGGAATCGGGGAGCCAAGAAGGGGGAGGAAACCACCGGCGAGAGGCTGCTGCATTTCTACCCAGAGGAGAGACGCCACCGGGAGGGTAGGTTTCTTTTCCGGGCTTCCAGCAGGTGTGTTTGTCCGAGCGGTCAACGTGTCTCCATGTCCGATTGAAGCCTTTTTTTTACGGTAAAATTCGCCCCCCCACAGCGGATCCACAACTACCGCAAACTCTCGGCAGCATCCTCCATCCTCCCCAAATCTGCTCCGAGTCAGTCGGGTACCGCTTCTGTCATCGTCCCCTCCCCTCACCACCACCACCGTCAGCCCGCAGACAGCTGCCGGAGCCGCCGCCGCCATCAGCTTAGTCATTACCGGGAGCGAGCGGGCCGGACCCGCTTCACAGACACACGGGTGCCCCCCCGGGGCCAAAGTCTGAAGGGTCCGCAACGGGCCTGAGGGTGACACCTGCCGACCTTGTGGTGGTGGTGGTGGGGGGGGTTGTTTTTGTTGTTCATGACGGATTTAAAGCCCCGTCACTCGGGCCTCAGCATCCTCAGCGGGCCGCGGTCCTAGGCCGCAACTAGCTTAGCCCAGAAACGGCACAAATACGCCGTTTTATCGCTCCGGAGGCTGGTTTCTACCACCTGCCGGGCACGTTGACGCTCCGCGGTGGGCGCCCCTGTCCGGCGTTTGATTAGCGGGACGTGAGTGCGGATTAGCGGCCCGGATTTGATTCTGTTGACCGACCTAATCGGACGACAACACGCACCTTTATCACGAATAAGTCGTGTTTAAAACGTTGGCCGTTGGCCGTTAGACTCTACTCGGGGCATGCTGAAGATCAGAAACCCCCCTGCTGAATAAAAGTTCTTCTGGACGATGGGGGCCCGTTTTAAATCGGCAACTTGAGCTGCAGGTTAGCGCGGAATTCCCGATTTAACCTACAATTCGAAACCCCCCTCGCAGTTCTGGGTGCAGGGGCAGGTCCGGGTTTGGTTCTGCCAACAGGTGCCATGTTTCTGTTGCTTAATTTAGCACCGCCGTGGTGCGTTCACGGCCTTGAGTCGTCGAGTGCAACTTCCTGCCGATATTTACATCCAGGCTATTGGGAGGTTCTGGGCTTCACAAGGTAGTTTCTGTGGTCCAGAATGGGAGGACATCTCTGTAGATGCCAGCAGTGGTTAAATGTTGTAACAATACAGAGTTGTTCAGCAGTATTATAGCTGGTAAATAAATAAATCCTTGGTGAGAGGTGCGATTGAGCTGGGATAATGTCACTGTCCCTCAGTTAGTCAGTGTTGCTGAAGCACAATCGTGCACGTTTTTGTTTTGTTGGCGTCTTCCCAGCAAACATGGCAGATACAGACCTGGACTTCCAGACAGGCGATGCCGGGGCATCCTCCACCTACCCCATGCAGTGCTCTGCCCTGCGTAAGAACGGCTTCGTGCTGCTGAAAGGGCGACCCTGCAAGATCGTCGAGATGTCCACCTCCAAGACGGGCAAGCACGGCCACGCCAAGGTGGGTAAAGCAGACGGTTCGGTTCCGGGTGCTGTTTGGAGGCTGGTTCGCAGTTCCTCAGTGTCTAAAATCAAAGAGCTTTGTCAGCTATGTAATTATTTTTTACAGATGCAATCAGGTTATTAATTTGTCGATAGAAGCGGTTTGAACAGCACTTTTCTAGATGTCTCTGACTTTTCCCATCGTCCCTCCCTGAATGACTGACTAGTCAAGATCGTCCCTCTTTGATTTGATTTGATTTGATTTGGATCTGAGTAGATAAACTTGAAACCAGCGACTGTTGTGTGGTTCCGTGTGGCTCCTCTTGCTGTTACAATCAACAAAAACGTCTTAAACGTTTGTAAATCATCCCTTTTTTCTGCGTAGGTGCACTTGGTTGGCATCGACATCTTCTCCGGGAAGAAGTATGAAGATATCTGCCCTTCAACCCACAACATGGATGTCCCCAACATCAAGAGGATGGACTACCAGGTGAGACCGCGCTCCTGGCTCCCACTTGTTCCTCTTTAAATGTGGCAGAAAAACCCGGCCTTTGTATTGCAAATGTTGGAAGTATGAAGTTTGGTTTGTTATCGAGACCCGAGGGGATCAGAGGTCACAGCTATGGGGGTCAGTGATAGAGATCTCATGCTAATGATGATCGTTAGCTAAATCGTGAACTCCTGACAGCTCATTTCTGAAGGCGCAATGTGACCATCTCACCTCCTCTTGTAGCTGATCGGAATCCAAGATGGCTACCTGTCCCTCCTCGATGACAACGGCGAGGTGAGGGAGGATCTGAAGATCCCTGACGGAGACCTGGGCAAAGAGATAGAGAACAAAAACGAAGCCGGGGAGGAGATTCTGGTCAGTGCCCGCTCAGATAAACCGAACCGCGTCGGAACACAGCAGATCTCGAACTAACCCAAACCCGCCTGGCGCTCTTTCAGATCACCGTTCTAAACGCAATGAACGAGGAAGCTGCGATCAGTGTCAAAACTTTGGGTAAATGAGCCACTGCAGGTAAATACAGCGCCGCGGCTGTGCCGACACCCCCGCAGCATGTGTCCCGTCACTGAGCGCCCCCCCAGCGATGCCATGCACACCACACGCACACTTTATTAATCAGCATCGGGCCCCCCGGGGTGGGACGGCATCGCCACCCCACAGGATCCATGGATTTTAGATTTTTACCTTCGGTATCGGAAAACAAAGGAAACAGAGTTGCCATTTTCTGTAGCGCTATTGTCAGCACGTATTGCAGCACTATAACATAAATGGAGGCTTGTTGTATTTTTGAGCACTGTTTACTTTTGATCTGCCTGTAGTTGTTGTTGTTGTTGTGTGTGAGACCGTTTCTGTCCTTCTTTCATTTTCGCACTGGAGAGCTTTAAGGGGAGTTTGACGCCGGCTGGACAAGAAAACGGAACCGCAAATGTAAAGGGCCAAATTTAACATGACTGCCCCACGCTGTGTAATAACTTTATGTGATTTTTGATTAAATAAATACTTGAATGGGATTATTGTCACACGAAGACAAGCGACCGGACATCGAGAGATTACTGTAATACAAAGTGTTTTATATTGTTGGCCTGGTTTTGCTTGATCAGCAATGGCTCTGATGGGTCCCGACAGTAGCCTGAACATGTAACAGCCCTCTTTAGAGTTTTATTCTTGGTAAAACTGGACATTACTGAAAGTTAGCCTAGCAAGCTCGTTAGCGCAGTTTGCGTTGCACATTTATGGGCTGCACGGGTCAGAACGGTGGGTCGTTGAATGCTGTCCACTCCTGATGCGTCTCGTTTTTATTCTTCCCCTCTTGAGCACCGGCCTCCTTCTGACTTTTCTTTCCTTTCTTTCTCTTCGTACTTTTGAAATTGTGTTTCAGGGTCAAACGGGATGCACTGGACCTGGGGACGAGGAGGGGATATTGCCTGGTCAATGCTTTTCTCCCTCTTTTCTTCATTTTTCTCATCTTGGGTTTTCATACTCGCTCCCCAACTCCATTTATTGGTCCTCCTTTGGGTTCTATTAGGAAAAGCACTAAAACAATTGAAAGTATCAAATGCTAAATAAATGTGTATGTGGACACCTGGTGGACACGCAGGTGTGAAAGTCTGAGTAGGCCTACAAATATTCTGCAGCTTCCTACTGTTATGGGAAAGAACGGTCATCGAACCACAACTGTTTTGTTCTTTTATATGTTCCCGTATTATGAAGGGCTTCAACTCGAGATCTGCATTTTTCTGTTGACATTAAAATTGCCTAAATCCTGTCCATTAAACAAAGGTTACCAACACGACGCTCCGCTCGGTCTGTTTGTCTTCAAAGAACATCCTGAGTTGTTAAAGTCCTTCCTCCATCCCATTCCTTTCGAAAGTTCTTTGCGAGGCCCCTCGGAGGGTCTCCAGGCAGGCTCTCTGGCAGTCCGCTTCAGGAGGCACGTTGTTCCGGTTTGGTACCTCTACTTCTCACATCGAGTCCAAACTGTGCAGAATGTCTCCAAAATAAAGACGACACAAAACTGTTGGATGTAGCGTTTGTGGTTTTATTCGAGGAACAAAGCTCGGACAGTGGCGGCGATGCTGCAGATTTAAAAACACCGAAGTCTCGTGAATGATTTAGGATTTTGTCAGGGTTTGACTGAGCGGAAACTTATGGCGTCTTTGTACAAGTTATTTACACAGTAGCGGAGCTAAAATAACGTGACAAACTGTCTGTTTAGGCAAATGAACGTGGAACTGCAGCCTTCCGTAATACAGTAAAACCTTTACAGGAAATAAAATCCAGACGGTCACCCAGAAGGTTTCCTCAGAACCGAGTGAAGCTGAAAAATCCCATGGGCAGTGAAGGCGACTGCGAGTTACTTGCTGTGGGGATAGAACCTCTGACTGGTCTGGCTGTGGGCGAGGAAGCCGTGACGTGGAGCGCCCTGGGGAGAGCTCTGGAACGGGGACTGGGAGAGGGAAAACACCACCGTTAAGCTCGAGGTTTCAACGCTTCTCCTGAAGACGAAAAACTCTGAGCTGTGTTTCGGCGAGTCACCTTTGCAGTCGGTATCTGGACCGCCATGGAAGGGGTGGGCAGCAGGCCAGAAGCAGAGGGATGGATAGCAGGAGGGGGCATCGGCCTTAAAGCACCCTGTCGAACAATAACAACCAATCTGACGTCCTGAAACGTGAACGTTAAGATCGTATAGTTGTCCTAAAGTCTGTCTTACTGCGTCAGTAAAGCCTGACTGCTGGTTGGCATGTTCCAGCTGCTTCTGGAGGGGAATCCCTGCTCCAGGAATGAATCCTTCGTGCAAAATAGGGAAGAACACGATCGTGTGACACGGAGCGGCCATGAGGATGATAAAAATGAGGTTAACTTACCCGGCTGGGATGTGAAGTGACCGTGCACGGGGTAGCCTGGCTGCTGATGGGGGAGGTACTGCATGGCCTGAAATGCAGATGCACCTGGTGGACAATAAAATCCAATTAGCTTCCCGAGCGGTTCAGCCTGGGGCAGCATTTCTGTCTAAAGCACACAAACGTCATTGTGAGAGGCCATCAAAATATACACGCACAAATGACTCTTACCTCTGATCTGAGAGCTGCTTGCAAAGCTAACAGGCACAGAGGGTCCAGGAGCATAGGTGGAGGGGTGCTGAGCCTGAGCTACACCATAGGACTCATGGACCGCCTGGCCTCCGCTGAACTGTCCGTGATCTGCTGACGCTGAACTGAACCCAGGCGTCTGGTAGTGACGCGCCTGAATGACAATTTTGATACCTTCAATCAACCGTGTCTGATCCTACACGCCACTTTTCGAATGCATTTAATCACAATTCACACTCCTCACGTTACTCACGGGAATTACTGCAGCTGGGAACAGCTGTTTGCTACGTTCTCCGAGCAGAGCACCGGGGCGGCTGTGGCTCACTGGGCTGCCTGAGAGAGCGAATGACATGGCTCACGTTCGCAGCGGTCGAAAACGGCGAGCGGAAGATTGGTGAGAAAAGTACCTTGAATGCTGAGCAGGTGCTGGCCAGCATGCATGGGCAGGCTGGAAGCGTAACTCGCCGACGTCAGCGTCGTAATATCGCTGGAAAAGACAAAAGAAATTGAAGCTGGTGCCACAGCGGTGGAGCCGAGTGATCTCCGGAGTACCTCTGCTCCTTTCTGCGCCGCTTCTCTTCTTCGTGAAGCACTTTCTTAAGCTGTAAAAACAGCTGATGCTTCTCCTCCTGCAGCCCCTGGAGTTTTTCACCCATTTTCATCACCTGGACATTAACAGTCAGCGATCCAATTGCAGCACACATGCCGACGGCTTTAGATTCAACATTGGCACCTGTTCTTTGGTTTCCTCTAAAGACATTCTCTCCTCGATTTCTTTTGTCCTCTTTCTTTCTTCCTCCTCTTTCATCTTCTGCTCCATCATTTTGTCCACTTCTTCCTCTTCTAAAAATGGAATCACATCGCGGTTCTTCAGCACAGGGACACAATAATCCATAAAGCATTTCTATGCATTCTACTCAGCACCTTGTCTCTTGCGCTCCCGCTCCCTCATGATGTGCTTGTGAAGGGCTCTGGCCATCGCGTTGGACAGCTTAGGTCTCTCCAACAGGGCGGGCATGGTGACAGGCAGCGGAGGGGCCAGCTGGCGAGGTTTCATAGATCAAAACAGCTATTAGAAGGTGATTCGAAGTAGCTACAATATCGTAAATAGCTTCATTACACATGAGTATCACATGGGGGTAATAAATGGGTGTAAAGGCCTTGTTGCTATTTGGCTAGTAGCTAACCTAGCTCTATTTGGTTACTCTTAAGGACTGCTCTATTTGTAAATCCAGGCGTCGCTGATGCAATATGTTCCGTTTATACCACTGCGTGTAAATATTCAAACCTCTGGTGGCCGTTATAGCTCTAAACCTACGGGAAGGCAAAAGTTTAATCGAGTTAGCTAGCCGCTTAGCGCTTGCTGGAGCATTTTGAATCTTTTTAATGATGAAAGTGCAGGAAATCTTACTTTTGATGCTGTATGGGTCGTAAAAAGAGAACTTAAATGCCTTTCGAGTTAACAACGTTGTAGAAGGCTCGATATATAATCAAAGGCTAGCCGACCAAATCCCAAAACTTGGGTGGAAAAGTATAAACAGACCCGAGACGTCTTTTTGGTCTGGACTAGAACAGTGAGCTTCCGGTGCTGACATCCGCCCTGTCCTGCGTTAACACTGCATTGTGGGAAATGGAGTTGTTTTTTTCTGCTGGTGGGGCCCTGAAACGTAAACTCGTTATCCTATTTGCTCAAGCAGCGTATTTATACTTTGAGGGTTTCTTATCGGACGCAACACAACAGTCAACAGAAAACGCCATCTTGCGTCAAAGAGATTTTACTGTCGTTTTTCCTACATTAAAACAACATAAAATTAAATGTTTCTTGGCTACATAACACTGGCCTGAAGTATTTGTTGAGAGATATGAGGGTAATTTGTATGTTGAACAGATGGCAAATATTTAATGCAGGTTGCTATAAATCTATATTGCCATTTGACTACATCCAAATAAAACAGTTTTAATACTAACAGCAGTTTCATATATCCCGGGGCAAACATGACTGTATGAATTCAATAAAGACAACAAAAACGTGTTTTCTTCACATTTTTATCATGTACGGTCATGAGCAGAGAGAAAGAGTAATGCAGCTGTATAGAGTTCAAATCTTTTTTTTTAAAAAAGAAAAAACTTAAAAAAGGAGAAAATTGCACTCAGCTTTACAATACCTTTAGAAATCAAGCCATCTAGAATCAACAATAACAATAATCATAGTAGCAATTAACATATCTTTACCACTGAAAGCAGACGATGGTTTAGTCTGAATTCTATTACACTCCTTCGTTAGGTCAGAGGTGTGGCAGCTGACGGGAGGATGGGATCGATTTACTTAACTTTGCTTCGGGAAAATTAAGCAGTTCCCCAGAATTCCAATGGAAAACATCTTTAAATGATTTCTTTTCTGCTTTGACCGCAACACACTTTTGTTCTCCTGCAGGCCAAGAAGACAAATATGGACGCTTCAGTGTTAAGAAGCATCAGAAATTGATGTATTTGGAAGGCTCTTCCCAAAGGTCTGGCCATAACTATACCCTCCTGTCAAAGAGGAAGTTATTTTTAGTATTTTCCTTAAATTATGATTATATATTACGCTAGTCCAATAACTGGCCGCAACTCAAGCTGCTAGTGAAAGATAGAGGGGAGAAAAATACAATTCAGACTGCAGATTCTTTTTGAAAAAATGGATATGAGAGGGAAGTGAAAGTGCATTTGACATATTTACTCTGGGAACTAAGCTGCTGAGCTTGATTTAATATTTAAATGAATGAACTTTAGAGGTCTCCAAAAAGATGGGATCAGATTTCCCTTTGGCTGCTCCCGTAAACGCTCTCATCACTGTAGGCGATGTAGAGGAAAAAGTCCTCTTCGTGGTGCTCCTGAGAAAGACAGAAATGCATTAGTGTGATTTCTAACAGCGAGCAGGGTGTCTGGGGAAAACCGACAGCGCGGGTACCTGGTACAACAGTCCCATGGTGGCTGAGGTGGGTGGAATGACGTTGTTTACAAAGAAGAAGAGAGCATCCTCAGCCCGTAAGTGGATTCTTTTTCGGATGAGGAAGTAAAACTGGCCCACTGATGATCAGATATTACAGTTATTTCTGTCGCATCGCAAATAAAACGCGTCCTTTTTTAATGGAATAGAACCGAGCTTTTAAAACTGCGCTTACCTGTCAGATCAGAGGGGACAAGGTATTTCTTCTTGTCAAGATCTCCTATTCTGGCTTTGGGAGCTTTTTCCACAATTACCTGAAAACACAGAGAAAAAGAGAAGTGAGCAAAATACAAAGAAGTTGAATTCAAAAGGGGGATTTTAGATGGCACTGAAATGAGAAATATTCTAAATCTACCATCACCTGTGCTTTTCATCAGAAATGTAAAATCCGAAGGTTGCATTCTTGAGAAATAACTGTCTGATATCAGTAGATTAAGATATGAGAGGCCTTGTGCAAAATAAAATGCGGCTCAAATTCAGGAGATTCATGTCAAGAAAGCTCTCCTCGATGGAGCTCGTTTCGGCCTTTTAGGACCAAAATTTAGTGGAAATAATCTGAGAGCCACTTTGGCGTAAACAAGTGTCCTGTTCTGTTTGCACAACTATTCCAGGCTGCGCTGCTACCAACATCCACGTTCCTAATATAAGCCCCTTTTATCCACTCCTACTTCTTTCGCTGATATTTCTGATTGATTAGTGTAGTACAGGATAAAACACTCGATATGTATTAGCTTAGCATAAATTAATACCCGGAAGGATTAGAAGAAGCTAGCGCTAGCTGGCCTGTTCTCTGCGCCCGACAGCATTTTTGTTAACCTCTAATGTTAGCCTTCTCAGCCGACTAGACCACCATGTAAGATTTGAGGGAAATAACTGATGACTGATATCGCACGATTACAACTCTTCACGACCTCTTAAACGTCGTTTCTGTTCGCCAGTTAAATGCCACCCATATACCGAGTCACCATGCTAATGTTGGCTACTTACTGGGACCCTGTCCGGATACTTCTTTCTTATTTTCTCTCCCTCTGATCGCCTTTTCTCGAAGGGGTGCTCTTCTTTGTACTGGAATTTCATCGTTAGAGAGAGATGACGGACACCAAGTCGGTCACTCCGGGTAGCTGTGCGATGATGGACTTTGCTCAAGAAAGGGCTCAAGTCGCTGACACACACGACACAAACAAACGATGCTAACTAGCCGCTAGCGCTCTACAGCTGTTTTCCTAGTGCGAATGCAGCGGAGTGATACAATAACATTGTGACGTAGTGTCGAGGCAAAATCGCACGGCAGGTTTTGTTCTGTTAATTTCAGCCTTTCACTAAAACTGGCACCTTTCTTTATAAACCGGTGGCTCTCGGCTAGGACGTATCTGCGCGGTTCCAATTCTTTCTGGTATTTTTCTTAGGGGGACTATTTTATTTTGATCAACCAACGCGCGCTGAGACGTAGAGCAGTGAGACGGCAGCTGTCCTTGTCATATGACCGGGGCCCATCAGCAGAAAGCGGCTGCAGAGGGCAAAACGCCTCAAAAACACAAATTATGAATTCTATTGCCTTCATTTAGCCCGTGTGGGGCGGCTGCATATGTAGGGAGAAGAAAGGCTGTCCGTAAACCATGGATATGTGTTTTCACAGGTAAAATAAGTCAGGAATAACAATTAAACCTACTCGCAATTCCGCTCAAATGTCGAGGGACAAATGGCATACCTGCAAATAAAAGAGCAATGTAATAGCTGTCTCATGCTCGTCCATCACCGAATTGTTCATTTCCAGCCTGGAGATCGCCTTTTACTTGTGTTTACTTTCAGTAAATCCACTGTTGAGTGGATTATTTAGTCATGACAGATATCGTCTCTCTTCCATGTCTCCGTCATATTTTTAATGTCTCACCTTGAACATTACCTGCAGACCTTTGCAGATGCGCCTCTTCACCAAAAGTTTTCCATTATCACTGTCTTTTGCTGATCCGGTTTTTTTGCCATTTGTAAATTCCCGCAGTTTCATAACGTTCTCGTCAAACAAAAAAAAATTCCAGACTCTTTATCCGCTTTAGACCACATCGGACATTGCGTCTTTTTACCCTCATATATACAGTAACAGTATTTAATATAAATTTTCTTTGCTCAACCGTCTGAACCGCGTCATGGTGCAGTTCCGCATCGCACCGCAGGGCGGCAGCAGTGTCGCCTCAGTGAAAACTGCAGAACGTATTCAATCGAGTGAAAAAAGGTGGCCAAGTGTCTGGTTGATACTGACACGTGTTTTATTAATAACACAGACCTGGACAGAGCCAATAAGAAGCTGCTGTGAGCCTTGACGAGACCGACATTGTTCAGAAGGCATTTAAAGATGGAGGGCCGAGCAGTCGGATCCGTACAGAAAGAGGGGAAAGACTGCAAACTTTAATCAAATAGAAAACCAACTGCAAAAAAACAAAACAAAAACAGAAGGTAGAAAAAATTGCAATAAAGTGCAACTCCCATCAGATGAAATCAGGATGGCATCACATGGCGAATGCGGGGTCTGCAGTCTGTCATAATAGAGGAAGAATCGGTCGGGAAAAGGAGGCGTGACGCTCCAAATATCTTAACAAGTCGTCCTTTTTCTTCTATTCAGTCATCTCTCTGTTAGTCTTGAGGGGAACTTTGAGGAAATAATGATGGATAAACAAATACGGGCTTTTTGACCATGCCCATGGGTGGGATGATGTCAGCAAAGTTACGCAATTTCCAAAGATCCATTCTTATTCAGGTGGAAAAAGACATACCTTGGGAAATAACTGAATCAGTTTGGGTAGGCTCATTTTTCTTTTTTAAAAAAAGATCTATTTTCTCCTCAGCTGCTCTGACCTTAAAATGATTCTACTTAAGCACGATGTATTTTGCCTTGATGAAGACAAAATAAAAATGTAAAATTGTCTCTTGCTTCTCTGCTGATCCTCCTCCAATTGTCAAAAAAAAGAGAAAAGTTTAAAAAGGGACCTTAAGATACTCGCGTACACATACGCACACAGTCAGTATCAGGAGCGATAAGGCAGAGAGGCTCCATTTTGTTTTTCTGGGGGGGGGGGAAAAGAGAAAGAATCAAGAAAAAAAAAAAAAACAGCGGCCCCCCTCCCTCCTCATGAGCTTCTGGGTTTCCGTGATCCCAAAATTGTTCATCCCGTGTGAGGGGGTCACCCCAACCCTCAATCCTTCTCGGGAAGGCTCCCAGGAGGGCTGGTGGGTCGTCTGCGCGGGAACGGAGGGGCGGGATGGAAGCCGGGGGCGGCGAGGAAGAGGCTGAAGAACAAGCCACGCCCCTCTCGCGGATCAGCTGATCACCAGAGCCGGTGCTGGTGGAGGTTTCGACTAAGGACGGAGCGCACGTCGGCAGTAAACCTGGGACGACAAAAGACGTTGAGCTGAACAACGTAGCCACGTTGACCACCTGCAGGCGGCAGCGGAACAGGAAGTGGTTCAGGGGGTTTGGGTTCCTACCTCAGTGCATCCAGCATAGGCAGCAAGTTAAGAAGTGCTGTGTCACTGGGGTCGCTGAACCAGGACTTGATGGGTATTGCATTGTCTGGAGGGGAGGGCACAAACACACACATGAGAAAGTTTTTTAATTACAGTCTTTAGAAGAAGCCATGGATGGTTAACGTTGTGTAGCTGCGTTACAATAGAAGCTTTGTAGCAAAAATAAGTCATTTGTCCTCTCTTGACCTCGTCTCTGCCACGTGTGTGACTTATTTGTCCGACAAGGGCGTCAAAATGCCAGTAAAATGTGTAAAAACAAAGCCCATAATTGACACCTTTAGTGGTTTTCCATCAGGATCCTCAGCAACGTGGGCAGAACTGACAACCTGAGCTAATCTCTGCTCTAAATGACGTCGTCACGATCTTAAAACACAAGAACCGACCCAGAAACGGGCGAACGCCCTGGATCCAGTCGGTGATGCTTTCAAACGTACCTGGATGGCTGCGATAAGCTCCAGGCGAGTTGTCCAGAATGACGATGCTGGACATGTCGTTGTGTACTACAGACAGGTCTTTTATATAACTACCTAGATCCAACGTACAGTGCTGCGAAGAGACACCGAACAGAAAGTGAGGAGGGTGTGAGCGGACCTTTGGACCCGTTTAAATCCACCCGAGGGCGTTACCTGTCTGTAGTATCTACGTTTTAGGATGTTCCTGTTGTTGTCCAGCTTGTCCGCCACCGCCGAGCCGTAGATCTCCATACTGGCTGTGAAAACCACCAGCTCGTACCACTGGCTCACCTGCAGCGACACACACACACACACACACGAGGCGTGGAGCGGGTAAACGGCGCCGCCGGGCTCAAACACATCGGTGTGAGCACAGATTCACACTCACCACTTCTAGAAAGAAGTCCACGTGCGGCCTTTTATGGACAAAGAATCTTACTGGATGCTTGTCGATGACGACCTGCACGAAGAAGACGACGTCACAACAGACGTAGAGACCTTTAGCTCAAATGTGTGTGTGACCAGCGGGGGGGAAGGGGGGGGGGGGGGGGGGTCATACTTTGAGGATGAAGTCTGGCGGCGTGCCCGGTCTCACTGTGGGTCTTAAGACCCCGTCGTGGTGAGAGTGGATCAACGTCTCGTCCAGGTCTAAAACCAGAATCTTCCTCTTTACTCCATCTAAAGTTTGGGTCACATTCAAACACGAGAGACCCGGGTGAGACGCGTTAATGCGGACAAAAGGGCGCCAGAACCGGGCCGGGCAGAAACAGGAAGTTCAAATGTGAAGATTTTGTGTTTTCAGGTCGCGCACGGACGCATTCCGGCCGACAGCTCGGTGATCTAACAGCAAACAGAGCAGGCCGCCGATCAACGACGCGGCAGATCATCAAAACCGCCGATGATGGCGCCCCAGGAGGCGGGGCCAGCGGCCCAGGCTCAGCTGCGAGTCAACTGGAACTGAAAAAGGAATCTTTTTCAAGTCAAGAGTGTCACCCACACATGGAGCGGAACACACAACGGGGCACGCGCCGCTGTTCAAGCATTAACCCATAAACACCCCGTGGAGGAGCGAGGACCGGTCAAAATGTCCTCACAGCGCAGGTAAAAATCAAGCGTTACCTCATCGGCTCCGCGGTCACACTCTAAACGCGTCCACGTGCACATTTATTGTGGACTGCCGGAATGACTCGTGACAAATGCCTTAATGCCAAGTCATCACACGGCCGTTATTACCGACCGGTGCTGCACAACTGTTTCCCATCAAAAAAGGCGGAAGAAAAGGCAACGTTCATCACATCTGTTTATCTGATGCGAGCTGGTCCGCAGCGCGTTCGTGCCCAAGGGATTTTCTTCATCGCTGTGCAGAGGCTGGCTTTGCTCACGTTCTAAATCACTCCTGACGGCTCCACAATTGTCTCACAAGAGCAGAAACCAGATAATATCATGAAGGATTCACAACCCTCAGCTTCCACGCGCCTCCTGGAGACGATGTTTAGGCTTTAAACCCATCAGACCGGTTCAGGTTAATTTACACACTACAAATATAGAGCTATTAAGGCGTCACAAGGCAAAAAACAAACAAAAGAAAGCAAACGGCAGCGAGGTGGAAGAGCGGAATCTGCTCCTGGAACCGTTGGGTTTCATCTACTTACTCAGTCTGTTTCTGGAGATGGAGGACAGGGGCAGCGTGTCGTAGCGCACCGTCTGATACTGGATTATCTGCAAATAAAGACGGCAAAAGAAAGAAATGAAACCATTTTCCCGGAGGATCCGTGTGCTCCTCACGTATCAATCACTTCAAGTGTGTGCGCACGTGGAGTCAATCAGAGTGGGTTTTATCATCTGACCCCCTGCTGAGCTCATGGCAGCTTTAAGGTACAGGTGTCCTTTTTTATTTATTAAGGTTTCACGACTCAGCAGGAGGCCAGTGAAGTGACGCCTCATGACGCTCACTCTTCTGCTTCCTCAGACTGCTCTTCAGTCCCGCTCTGGCCCGGGGGCTCTGCTCCCCCCCCCCAGGACTATTTATATTCCTTCAGCTGTCGGTGGGTGTCAGAGGAGCGCGGGCCCAGCACAGAAAAGGAGACTTGCAGGGTGACTTTCCAGAGAGCGTCCTGCCCGTTACCAAAGCTCTGGACAGGACCTCCTCCCCAGTCACCACCCACTGAGACCTGAGTGACATATGGAAGCAGGGACTGCTGGGAAGCGTCGGGGGGGGGGGGGGCTGACCCTTCCATCAGCTCTCTGGACAACAGACTTGCAAACACCAATGGAACTTTTACCAATAATTGTCTTGGGCAACACCGAAGCCTGAAGAGCAGCTCACAAAGGTTAATAGCTTTGCCTTGAACCCCCCCGCGGGACATTAGCAGAGCCGCGACGCTGCCATGTTGACAGCCAGAGTAGTAAACAAGCTGGATGCAATCCACCGACAGTGCAGGATGCTCGGGATTAAGTCCTCGTCACATAATTCATAATCCAATTCAGCAATGATGGGAAACATGGAGGCTTCCCTCATTAACGCGTTGTATATTTAACTGCCTCCTCCCAGAGCGCGCTCAAGGGTTTCCGTGGAATTAACCGGCATGCTTTACCTGGCCGGCCGGCCGTCGCCCCGCGCGCCAACCGCGACGCTGTCGCAACGCACCGGAGAAAAGTAAAACAAGTGCGAAGGAAACAAGCAGACGGACGGAGGGAGGGAGGGAGAGAACAGAGCGCTCTCTGTGCTGACATAATCCCTCTCACTTCAGTCATAATGCTGCCTGGACGGCTCGTTCCCAGAGCCTGCGAGCGTTCCCGCCGCACAGTGAACCGTAGTCGAACGGGATGATTACAACTTCCAGGGCGCTCCTCCAGGCATTGTTGGATGATAGGGTGGCACAGGCAAAGTCCACTCATATCACACTGAATACAGGCGTCTGCAAAGACCTTTGACACCTGCGTGCGCCTAAAGTGAAGGTGGGCTGCAGGTTGGCGTTGTGGGTTGTTGCGATTAAGCATTTGGATGTGGAAGGATTTTAAAACAGCAACAAGCATCTGTTTAACTTGGAAAGTTATGGTCAGATCGCGCCATTACCAAGTGTTTGGCTGGCAAAAATGTCCCCCTGCACTGATTTTGTCCAGGGGTAAAGAAAATTCCCCATTTAAACCAATTCGGGGATGCATTTTTGTTTAAAGAATGCAACCAAATACAACTCTTGTACTCCAAACTGCGCTTATGTAACGTGTGAGGATAATACTGGCGGATTTACAGCAACATTAAGAAACAAATCTGATGAAACGACACACAACAGAAAGACTTGTTAAAGGCGAAAACACTGCATGGAATTAGAGAAACGCACCACAGGTGAGGCAGACAGGTGAGCCAAAAACTAGCCAAACATCAATGAGGAGAATTAGTTTACACCCGCAATGATCGCTGATGGGTCGATTTGTCACAGAAGCACAAGGGTCGTGTTCAAAATTCAAACTCATTCTCACCGTTCGGAGGTGCTTTCTGAGGATGTACATAATGAAGCCCCATATTCTCGACGTTACGCCGAGAAACGTGCGGATCCCCAGCAAACACTGTCGGGTCTTCAGCATGTCGACGAGCACGCAAAGACCCCTCACAACGGAGCCCACTTCACCTCCCGACCGGTAGCACGATGTTGCCCGGAGTCTTCGTCGCGATTCCTGGGGGAAACTTGCTCAGACGTCGGCCGGCAAAATCCGCCTGTAGCCGCAGCAGCCAAACTAGCGATTCAAATTAACTGGAGGCCAAGCAAACGTGTGAGTACCTCGCTCTGCACACTTGTGGCACAGCTAATCTTAAACAACGTGCAGTTTCATTTTAACAATGTCAGGCGAACGCAGACGTGGCCCAAAGACAGCTGCTACACGCCGACTGCCGCTCCGTGGACCTTAGCACGCAGCTCGTTGACAAGCTAGCACGGGAGCTAGCCGACTACCGCTAGCTCGTAGCCGACAAGCTATGTTAGCTCGAAAGGGTGACCACCTTGACCGTAGGACGAAAAAAATACCCCAAAACGGCCGCGGGAAGGCCGATAGACGAGCGGCACTTCAACGCGACTCCACGCCACAGCGTCCGACGAGCGGCAGCTCTGGAAAAGTCCCTCAAAGTTTCGCCGGCCCACTTCCAATCAGTTTGTAGTCCAGTTGAAATCCGGAATGAAGCTGCGAGCCGCCATCGCCGCGCTGCCGTCACTTCCGCGAGGGATTCTGCGGTTGCGCGCAGCACGTCCACGTGGAAGAAAATAAACAGACGGGGACGAGCAAAATTT
Organism: Takifugu flavidus; assembly: GCF_003711565.1. Taxonomy (NCBI): domain Eukaryota; kingdom Metazoa; phylum Chordata; class Actinopteri; order Tetraodontiformes; family Tetraodontidae; genus Takifugu; species Takifugu flavidus. The sequence goes on from NC_079522.1 coordinate 1,349,073, forward strand.
GGAAAGAAAATCTGCGAATTGAGAGGATTTGCGAGTCTGCGCCTCTGTCTGGTTGAGGTTACACATAGAAAACGTCTTTCTGATGGTGCTGCTTCAAAATGGCGCGATAGGTGCCATAAAATAAGCTCAAACATTAACTTGTGAGTTATCTTTTATTGCTGGCGCCCATCATCTAAATCCAGAAGCAATCTGTGACCCGGCTGTTAAAAAGTAATGCAATTCACACAATGACCCTGGAAATATATGAATTAAATGGTCAGAAAATGCAGCAGAGCTCAGAAAAAGGGCCCAACCTAAACTATCGGTGTTTTTAGTAGGTTTACTTTATGTCAATGTGTGTGTGTGTGCTGGATTATTGTATTTATTTTCCCATATTTTTAAGTAAATGACTGTTCTCATCTGAATTTACCTCTCTAAATGAAGCTCAAAGAAAAAAAGCATTAAAATATAAACCTTTAATATTATTTTAACATACAGAGAACATGACCACAACAATGGATGATTCAACTGCTTCCAGGGACGATTGAAAATATCATTTGGTTCATATTGGAATTTTAGAATGTTTAATCAATACCAAATGTTTGGCCAGAAAATTGTATCATATTCAACCTCTGTAAACGTGGCAAATCTATTATTACTCAATAGAAACAAGTGATGGACATCAGGCGGTTCTAGTTGGATTTATGTCTAATTATTAGACGTCCAGGTCATCGTCGGGGTCTTCCTCGTCATAGTCGTCGTTAGCATCCGGCTCGTACACAATTTGTCCTGAACCTGGGCCTGAGCAGAGCAGGGCTGTCTTCCTGTAAAACAAAGGGGGCGGTTTTTGTAGGTCCGTTAATAAAAAACCCGTGTGAAAAGTCTGAAACATGTGGAAACGTTTGTACTTCTCTTTGCTGAACATAAAGGGAAGTGCGAGTTTCTCCTTTGCTTCCCGTTCTGAATCAGACAGTCGGAGGTTGAAGGTCAAGTTGGCCGCCGGGTCCATCTGCGGGAAAGTGAAAAGCCACAGCGGCACATTCAGCCTGGCCACATTTGGCTTCAGCGTGTTGTGGGAATATATATGATGTGTAACACGGCACCTCCTGCTCCCCAGGCTCAGCATGTTTGGGCCTGGCTTGGTTGGCTCTGCACTGTAACGCAACTGTAAAATCCTCTTGGATGCTGAAAACTTCCTCCTGGGAACAAAAACCTTTTAGCACCCTCTGCCACGACAGGGAGAGTGACCCCCCCCCTCCCCTATGGAAATACCTACATCTTGGATAACCTTCCCTGATTTTAACCGCTTTGTAATCTTGGCCACTGCTTCATCTGCCTTCGTACCTGGTGAAACGGTGATGACACAAGTGGCCAAGTGGCCTACACTTCCCACAGTGCCCCGCTGGTGCATGTCTGTGTGGAGCAGACCGACAACAGCTCTCGCAGCTCCCCCTAATGAAAACACACAAGAAGACAATGAACCAGGGAAAAGACTGCATTCCAGTTCCCCAAACTAGAAAATACAACTTATTCGCAACATAGCATCCGGCACCACCTTTCCGAAGTTGATGAAGAGTCCTGCAGACAGTTGGGCATTTGACGTGTCTCAGAACCCACGACAGAGAATCGATCACCAGCGTCGTCGGCTTGGAATGTGGCGTCCTCATCAGACGGGTAAGTTCTTCAGCACAGAACCGGTGAACCGTGAAAGGCGTGTTATCGTTCCAGCCAAGCGGGTCGGCGTACGCGTTGTGGAAGTGGAGTCTGGTCCGAAAAAAGAGAGTCACGTTAAGTGCTACTGGTTTGCACTGATTTGACTGGTCGTTCACTATCAGAATCAGATTAAACATTAATCTCAAATGGAATGTTCCAATAAAAGATACTCTGATGGTGAAAATGTGGGTCATCATGCCTGATTCTTTAATGTATAGTTAGATTTTCTTTTTTTTACAGTTACCTCTGATTATGTGTTATTTTTAACCCATCCTTCAGTTCTTCTTCGCTGACTTCAAATCCGAGGACATGGACTTCTTCTTCCCTACATTTACAATAAAAATAAAATACTGTGTAACATGTGTTTTAACTAGGGAGTCGCTGGGTTATCTTTATTAATATTTTTATTTAAATACCTGTGAAGTGCCGAGTTAATCAAACTCTTCAGGAGACGTCGACCGGAATAGCTAGCACAATCTGTCAAAGCAAGATAAGAACGATGTGACTTTTCTGTCCGCTTCAGTTTTACACGATTACAATTACGATTAATTAATCACGATTAAGACATTTTAGAAAATGTACCTTGTATTATGAGAAAACCGCCAGAATCAACGCCTTGTTGTAATAATTCAGTCAACATGGTCCCATGTAGCGTTAGCCCGTTAGCATAAATAATAAGTCGTTGAAAAGCGACTATACAGCATCAAAACCCTCAAGAAATTGCTTTTACTTTTCCATCGAAAGTATAACGGAATCTGTCAGCCTTCAGAATATTTGGAACACAGCAAGCTTCAACTCCAAAAAAGGTTTCACTGCCCAGTCGAGAGTGCTGCTTTAGATAGCATATTTGGGCTCTTTCACTTTAAACTGCATTTCCCAGAGGGCACGTCGCCTCCCTCGCAATCAGCCCTGGGAAACGTTGTGCGTTGACGTTTTCGAACGACCACTGAGCAGGGTAAACCACAGGCCCTTCGAACTACGTTACCCAGAATGCAGCGGGCGACACTTTGCGCTGCAGCCTCAAGAGGTTTCTGCCGCGCACCGAGACGACAGTGCGGAATAAAGTCAGAACTGGAGTGGTTTTGTCTGCATTCATCGAGGAAACGCAAAACTTCATCGAACTTCTCGAAGCAAACTTAATTTCACTGCTACGTGCGTCGATCGAAGGCATTGGAAGGACTTCAGCTGCATCGTCGGATCGACTGTTATATAAATGCAGTGGTGAACAAGTGGAGTTTAGTGCTGGACGTTGAGCGGTACAGGAATTTTTATTTTGTCCGGCTATGTGGCGACGGATTCGAGGATGTTCACCTTAATGGACCGGATCCTTGGCGAGTAAACTTGGGAAACTTTGATCCGAGGCGAACTGGTCCGCCAGAAGAGTCTTTTAGGTCCTTCTCGCCGTCGGCTTGAGACTGTTGAGTTACCCGGCGGTACGGTGCAGCCACGCCGGGGAAGGCACAGCGCGACGGCCGCTACTCCGGCTAGCTCGCCTGCTGCTTCTCTTACTCGCATCGAGGCCTTGTTGGTGAGGCGACAATGCTTGACATAATGTCTGAGCACCAAGGTGAGTTGAACCATCATTAGTCGTGAACTATTAAACGATCCGTGCGTGATGCTAATCGGTTCACCCTTGTAATCTGTTGGCCGTGTTGTGCGGACATTTAAGATGGCTAACAGCGCAAGTTGTGTCGAACGCAAACGTTGCGTTTGGGTGCACGTCCTGCCTTCATCCATTGTTTATCTCCGCCAGTTTCGCCGTCTAAACAAGAAATTGAGGTTAAATTGATAGAATTCCTCAGATCCGTCAACGCAATCCCGCATTTATGCAGCGAAGTCCTCTTGCTGATTAGTTAACGCGCCCATCGAACTTGCGCTTTAAAATGTAGCTAGTGGGTGGATAGCCAACATCTAAGAGGAGATATACAGCTCACTGAAAATGTTAAATCAACTCACAACAGCTGCTCGCAATATTAACCCCAAGCTAGAGTTTGGTGTCGACAAAACGATCGATTAAACATTACACCAACCGAGCTGTAGCCAAAAACCTCCCACTTCCATTTTAAGAAAGCTAGCGTGTTTTAGCTAACTGGTCGAGCGATCGATTGCTCGCACCAAGATTTGTCAATCGAATCCCAAGAAATGACCGCTTTAAACGAAATGCATTAAATGTATTTGACAATGTGCAGCTGGTTCTGATCGATTCCCGGGTATTATTGTCTCGGACGACGTGTTGCATTAGCTTCTTTTAAACGTCGGCTAGCACTAGCCGCTAGCACACCGAGAGTCGCGTTATTGACCGTTATTGTTTTAAAGTTTGGCTGGAAATGAGCAGACCTCTGCTGTCAACAGTTTATAATAAAACCAGCCGTTTTTTTTTATTTTACAGAGACTCTAAATTGAAAGTTCCCCGCGGTCTGTTTTGAAATATCCAAACTTTGGCTGCAGTCGATCACCCCAAAATGCGAAGGGGGAAAAAAAGTAGCATCATTTGCGCTTGTACGCAGTAAACTTGGGCTGGCAAAAGACGTCTGACTTGGTAATCCCCCTTTTAATTGGTTATTACTGGGTCGCTGATAAATTTAACCGCGTTGTATAAACGGTGTTTGTGCATGATCTCATCGCTAATAGCCTTAGTTAAGCTGCATTAGCAAGCTAATGCTATCGTTTGTCCACATGTGTCTCATTGCTCGGGCAATAATGTGGTTGCTATTTCTGCACAATTACGTTTAATCCAACAAAATGTCTTCCTTACAATTGTTCTTTTATCCTCCCCTAGATTCATTATTGGCGTGCAAAACGGAGCCTCTGGTGAGTACTTTTAGCTTTGTATTCCAGCTTTGAATCCTTTCAGTAATTTTCTTTGCAGAATGTTTAGATTTTACGCTGACATACATGTTGCTGCAGCCCCCAGAGAGGAAAAAGAGGACTGTGGAGGACTTCAACAAATTCTGCAGCTTTGTCCTGGCATATGCTGGTTACATCCCAAGTCCGAAAGAGGTAAACCACTGGAGGTATTGTCATTATGGTGAAGTGTTTTTTGTTTTTGTTTTACTGCAATGCTGATTCTTTGTGTTTTCCAGGAAAGTTCCTGGTCCCCGACATCGTCTAGCTCTGCGCACAGTTCAGGGTTGTCAGCTGACGTAGGTGGAGGTGGGGGCACCAGCTCTACGGGCAATGTTTGGGCAGATGGGAGCTCAGACATTCACACCATCCACACGTTTGTCCGGAAAGCCCGAGCGAACAAGGGCAAAAGCATTCGCCGCATGCACTCCGATAGCACTTTGCTGGACAAGATGCGCCTTAAAGACTCCTTGTACGAGAGCCCGGCTGGCACGAAGGCGGAGCGCAAGAAGGACAAAAAGCTGAAAAAGCTGTCGCTGGGTTCCGCCATATCGGCGGCGGACAGCGGCAGCAGCGAGAGCGAGAAAAGGGCTCGTATCAAACGCAGCAAAAACTCCAAACAGCCCAAAGCTAAGAAACTCAAAAGCTCCGCTCAGAGCGAGACGGACTCCGAGAGCCGGCACGGGGAGGTGCGACCCATCAGAGAGGAGCTGGCGATGCACAGGACCTCGGGCGGCGGCGGCCCGCCGACCCTGGGGAAGTCGCCGCAGGAGGAGTCCATCAGGGACGCGGAGATGAGCTCCAGCGAGGGGGAGACCTGGATCGCCGACGAAGACATCATGGTGGAGTCGGGTACGTCTGGCGCTGCTGCGTTTCACGCAACGGCCGATGTCATCTGCCTCATCTCACGTCGCTTCTCTTTCTTTTCGCAACGCAGGAGACGACTCGTGGGACTTGATCACCTGCTACTGCGGGAAGCCGTTCGCCGGGCGGCCGATGATCGAGTGCAACCAGTGCGGCATCTGGGTGCACCTGTCCTGCGCCAAGATCAAGAAGTCCAACGTTCCGGACGTCTTTTACTGCCACAAGTGCAGGGACATGCGGCGGTCGGGGAATAAAAAGGACCCCTAGAACTGCCCGCCCCTCCCTCCTAACACTCGTTTTCTCTGATGCCTACAGCCAAAACAGCCTGCAACAACGCCCGGACGGCAACTCTGTCGCCACTTTGTAGGATTTCTTTCCGACAATCAGAACCATTTATTTCCTTTCTCCCTCTTTTGTTTCGTCTTGTGTGGAGAACCGGAGAGGCGGCCTCGTTGACACTGGAGCGTTGACAATTAACTCGTTAATTGGCCGCCTTGTCGAACCGGTGCCGACGTGCACGCTATTTCCTCGTCTCTTGTCTGCTCATGTTGCGTTTTGTCTCATAAATTATTGACTGTATTGACAAATCGGCTCATTGTGACCGTTGAAAACCAGTTTCCGGGGGACGTTTTACAGATTTCGATGTGACGCTCGGCGAGCCCGTATCGAGCGGCAGCGTTTATTTTTATTTGTTTTGGTAACTTTTATTTCTTTGGGCGCTCCCGCTCCCCCAGACTCTTTAAATTGGTACAATCCGCCAACGTTCGGTCTCCGACGTTGCTGCAAATGAAGATTGCACAGACTTTTCTTTCAGTTGTGCACTTTTCGATCCCCTCAGAGTAAAATTTCTACCACGCGTTGGGGTATTCTGTGTCGGGCTACAACTGAATTAGACCGTACTTGGCGTGTAGCTGTGTACATTTAGCGCTTACTGTTTCTCAGTGTCTGCATCAAATTCGTTGCTTTCTTTTTAACGTTAAGTCGCGATGGGGGGGTTGCCGCTGGCTCCGAGGCTTGTTGACGAATGGTTGTAAAATATCGACTTCTGTTTTCATGTAATCGTTTATTTCTTAACTTTCTGAGAGGTGGGATAAGAAGCGCATCAGGATGGACACGAATGTCTCACAGGTGTGATGTAAAGAATATAAGCCTATGCCACATAGATTGAGACTTTTTCATTCATTTGTTCGGTTTTATTGCATTTTTTTTTTTGTATCGTTTCTTTGTTCGGAGTGCGTGGTAAGTCTCCCGTAGCGGTTGCGCTCTGTGCTTCAGTTCTGTGTACATATCCTGTTCTTTGAAAACTGTACATATTTGAAAGTGAAGAGAGAAAAATACCCAAGCGAAATCTATATTTTCTGCAGTCTGATATTGTTTAATTGTAGCTTGAAAAATAAAAGTCTTTGGGAACACGTGGGATGGTTTTATTCGTCGTATTTTAACCCAAACGCGCACTTTTACAGCATCTTAGCGCACACAGAAGTGATTGTCGTGTTTATCTTCGGCCGCCAGAGGGCGACAGTCAACAAGCGTCGCACATGTATAATGATGAATAAATAGATATTAAAATAACGTATTTAAACGAATAAAATATAAGATTTGTGTTTATTTCCTGTAGTCTTCCCAGTGGCGATCAGGTTCATCCTGAAAGGAAGAAAATAAATCATTACTTTTCGTTAAAACATCGGATTTTTTGTTAAGCATCAAATGTTTTATTTCTGGGTGTAAATAATATAAAGTCCAATGTCGTCATTTTGAATAACAATGATACAAAAAGGAATCGGAACTCTGCGCCCGGATCGTCCTAAATCGTGGATCACGACACTCACTTGGCGGCTTCGGGACCTGGACATCAGGAAACCTCCGATGGAGTCCAGAGGAGCCAGTTTCCTCCTGGAAGTACGCAGAAAATTAAGCTCGATCCCAAACTCCACATTTCTATCAGTAACCTTAGATGTAATAAGTTCCAGGAGGCGCTCGAACCTCTTTTGGTTTTTTTTCCGAGGGTTCTGGACGGACACAGGCTGAGGCGGACGCGCGTCCACCGCCAGAACCGAACCCTGGGAGAGGCCAGCCTGGACCGAGCCAGCATCCCGGCGGGGGGAGAGGTCCTGGTCCTGCCAGTCGATTTCCTGAGGAGAGATCAGGACCACGTTTAAGTTCTAAAATTCTTTCCTTAAAAAAAACCCTTAAATTATAAAGGGACATTTTTGGTATTTTCATTATATCCTAAATCCCGTTTCAAAGTTTGGATGCTGCAACATGAGTAACATCCGATTGCTTTATTTTTCCACAATTCTGGTAGTTTGGGATATTCAAGATGATCAAAAATGTTCAGAAAAATAGACTCTTAACAATAATTAGATCAGGGCAACACAACTGGCAACAATAACCTGGAAAATTTACATTCTTTGAAATGTTTTTGTGCCAAAAGTTCTAGTCGAAAACCAAAGGGGGGTCAGACGTGTCCCAAACTGACAGTTTCTCTTACCCTCTCGTTTCTGTCAGGCAACACGGCGCTGCAGGTCCGGTCCAGCAGCAGCTGGAGGAGCAGGACAGGTAGGACACAGCTGGATCGAAGCATCTGGACGGAGAGCGAGTCGGAGACAGGAAGTCAGAGCAGGAACCCTCAGATCTGCTGCTGTTCGGTCTGAGTCCCAGCTGTGGCGTGTTGGTATTTGTAGGCCTGTGGACAGGGTGGGTTTATATGGAGGGGCTGTTCGGGCTGTTTGGCCTCAGACAGGTCAATTACATCTGCCGCCTGGCGCTGCCAGCATGAGTCCCGACATCTGCAGCCACGTGGGGCAGATGTGCAGATGCGGAGGGAGATAAGGCCTCTGCCTCCGTGAGGATGATCAATAACTTTAGAACAGTTTCAGCCCAAAGCTGCCACTCAGATCTGTGCACGTAGTTGGTGTTTGATGGGCGGAATTATTGCCAAAGGTCCAAATTAGCTGCAATCAACCACGGTGTTGGTGACGTCACAGCGACTTCAGTGGAAAACGCCGGCTAATTTTGAGAAAAAGGGCAGAAATCGAAAACCAGGACTGATGAAATAACCCTAATTTCCTATTTGATTTCGCCACAGTGTCCATAACAACAGACAAAAGTGCATTTAAATGCTCCAAAATTGATGTTATTGGATGTAAAATCTCCACACAAAAAGCAAACAAGCCAACAATACTGTCTCATAGATGATAAACTCGATTATCAAAGCCAAATAATCCCAAATACACCCATAATAAATCCGTGTTTTGGCTCCGGAGGCCCAAAGAGATTAGAGATGAAATCAGCCTCCCAGTGGTGCTCTAATCTGGAAAACTTGATCACTTTGCTTCGCCCAACTTGTCCTGCAGATAGCCACCCAACGCAGACCACACACAAACACACACACACACCCACACACACACACACACACACACACAATCTCCACCCACTGGCTGCCAACACTCAGGAGACAATGTAGTAAAACTGAGTGTGTGTGTGTGTGTGTGTGTGTGTGTGTGTGTGTGTGTGTGTGTGTGTGTGTGTGTGTGTTGTTGCCGTCTATGCACATTCAGACACGTTTTCACTCTTCCCTACTCGCCGCCCTGTCCTAATTATTCCCCTTTCAGGACGCCCAGGCCGGGCCAAACATAGCCGCTGCTGATGGATCAGTGTATAAATAAAGACGAGGCTGGCAGCATGTTGGGGGGGGGCAGGAGGGGTCAGATAGGCTGCGCTGATTATCAGAGGCACGCCTCATTAGGCTCCTCGGGCTGGGTGGACAATCCTTGAACTCGAGGACAGATTGTTGGCGTTGTTTTGTGTCGGAATGAGTTTGAGGCATAAAAAGCCCTTAAACCTGGGTTAAGGTGTTTTAAAAAGCACTCAGATCTAAACCTCTGATGTTTTGCAGCAATAAAATGAACCTTTTTAACTGTAAAATCAGTATTTTTCCGTGTTCATTGGTTTATCAATAGAATTAATTTCTCCTCAGGAACATAAAACATGCTTAATGATGGCAAAAATAAAAACATATAACATTTATTCTGAATAAAGTACATCTTGAATCTTGAACTGAACTTGAGAAAAACGTATGTAAAAATTCTAATTTATATGGAAATATTTAGGGATTAAAGGCAGAGTTCATGGAAAATAAGCTGTGATATTTGCCTTCTATACACATTTCTAAATGGATATACCTTTTTTTAAAGACAGATTTGGCTGTAATGTAGCACAAAATATAAGAAGTTATGGCCAATATCTGCCTGCAAAATGTCACAAGGGTAAAAGTCTGTAGTTTCGTTCCATCATCGCAGATCTGAGGTCACGTAAATGGCAGTAATAAAACAATTATGTTCCTCTTATCAGTCAAAGCAGTTACTTGTATTTGTAGAAAGTTTTTATACCCTCTCGTGTTTGTGTGTGAGATAGAGTGTGTGTGTGTGTGTGTGTGTGCCCGCCCCCAGTTTTTCAGTCCTATAAGTACCAGAGGCTGCAGCAGGTGCCAAATATAGACCGGTTAAAACCGTTGGCCTGTGCGTCTGAGGAAGAACGTAGCAAAATAAGAACAAAATATTTGGGTTTTTTTCTGAAATAAGAGCAGCAAGAACCGAAAAAGAAACATTAATTCAAGTAGTTTTCCACAGAAACGATGGTTCTGGCAACAGCGTGTCCCCGTGTTTTTACTCAGATTTGCTGTTGTTTCTTTGGTTAAAAGCCTCCTGAGGATACTATTTCTACAGCGGGAAAACAAGCAGAAAACCCAAAGTTTTAAACCCTTTCTCCATCACATTCAAGAAACTTAATGTTGCTGACCTTTGACATGGGAAATCGAATCATCTCACCAGTCCAAAACCTAAACTTAAATCCAGAGTTTTGACCGTAGAAGGGAAATTGTGCCGACCTTTGAACCGCGACCCTCAGTTCCTTTGAACGACAGAGAATACTTTATTCAGATTAAAATTTAAAACATACGCCATTAAACATCTTCTAGATTCAAAATGTACAGTAAAAATTCTAGGACATTAAAAACATTCGCAATTATTCGTGGAAGAATCTGAACTTTGCGGAGCAACGTATTAATTGAAAAAAAAAATCCCCCCCAAATTTCTCTGGAATTCACCTGGAAAACAAACAATCAAACAAACAAACAAACAAAAATCCCCTCCCCAGTTCTGATGAACGCGCTCAGAAGCCATGACGTCACCGAGGGCGTCCGCGCAGCGTTGGCGCCACCTGGTGGCTCCTTCACACACCGCAGGAGATAAATAAAGCCGCGCCACGCCCTCCGTGTTATAAACACACAGAAACGCATGTTTGCGTTTTCATGGTGGGGAACGTCTTCGCAGAATATCAAATAGTCGCCATTTTAAGTTTAACCTGAGAAAAAGGTCGCGAGGGAGGGGAGGAGGAATTCACGATAAGGAGGAGGAGGAGCAACGGCGGCGACGTGAGGAAGGAGGGAAAGTCTTCCTCATCTCCGCGGGTCGAGTTTCCTCGCAACTGTTGCCAGTTTTGGGGGAAATCCTGAGCCCAAGACGAAACAGGTGAGATTTTAATGCTTTTGCCTTTATTCGCTGCTCAATTTGACCAAATGGCGGGTTCCTCATAAGCGCGCGCGTGTTTGCGTGTTTGAAAGTGAGGCCCCACAGGGGGATTACGTCACGGACTCTAATTAACCACAGTTGTGTTCGAAATGCTAAAACTCAGTTTTGGGCGATTCTGTGTCGGTTTTCCAAGTTTTTCCAACGACAAAGAACAAAAAAGAAACGGATGACCACCCAACCCTTCCTGGAAAACACGCACACACACACACACACCCCCCCGAGTTTCCTGACTTTTTCTGAAGGATACGACAAACAGACCAATTTGATCCAGAATTATGACTCTAATCTTCCCTTTGGAAATTCTTTCCCCCCAGAATCATGTGGAAAACGCCCTTTTCCCGCTTTGCCACATAAATCACGTCAAAGTATGGAACTACCAGCACTTTCCCCTCCGCTTCTCGGGGGCTCCTGACTTCACTTTGCCCCATTTTTGCTCAGTTTATTGGGCGCAGCTGAACTTCCAAGTGACTGAATCACACGACCTGCTCGCAATAATGCGCGTTTATTGGACGCTTTAATTGTCACTTTCATCATGTGAGTGAAGGAGGTGACAGTTTTCCATGTGATGAATTTCCTCCTCCGCCTGTCTCCCTCCTCTCCCCATTCCTCCAGTTTCCCATAGAGACCCCAGGAACGTACCGGGAAGCGAACCATCCTGGTCATGTCCGCCCCTGGTAAGTGACTCAACCGTTGCCTTTTTACCCTGTATGTCACAACAACAGTTGACTTTAACCTTCCTCATTTCTCCGTCCGAGCCACGTTTTTCTAGATCTTTCGCCCCTTCCCTCCCCCGCCTCCGCATTCCTTCTCTGTCTTTGGGTAATTTGCCCTCATTAAGCTGTAGAAATTCCGCGGGCCGCCGGTTTGGAAGGTTCAGTCTGTCCTGGCGGTTGAGGAGGTGAAAGGAGTTGTTGTGCGGGCAGGTTTCCGCTCACACTGATTTTAAGTTTGCGTTACTGGGACGCTGCAACTTGCTGACTTTCAGGTTTTCTTTAATTGTTGGAAAGGCAGAACAGGAATAAGTCACTTCCTGACAACTTTAAATGACCTTCAGCGCCACTGTTGCCCCCCCCCAAACACTATCTCAGGTGAATGAAACCGGTTTGACAGGTTATGACACCAACATTAGCTGCTACAAGCTAATTTTAGCCACTATGTATCAATATCTCAAACATAACAAAATACGGTAAAGCTAAAACTAGCTTGGCAGCTAATGGCTTAAAAATGTTACCCTACTTGCATCTACGACTATTGGTAGCTTCCGCATGTCCCCTCCTGATGTTACGTGCTAATATTTTTAAAAAAAGAAGCTTGCTGAAGTGAAGTGAGAAACGCTGCTCTGAGGTGACCACAGACCATGCTGCATGTTAGCACCACGTTCTTTTCCTGTTAAATTGTGTTTCCGCTCGGATGGGACAGTGGTGACATGTGTTTTGTGTGACACTCATTATTCCGCTTAATTCAATAAATCAGCCTTCACCCACACACACTCCCACACACACACACTTTTTGGCCGTGTGTGTTTGCTGTAAGACCTGGTTTTTCTTGTGAGACCAGATCTATACTCGAGTGACGCTAAGCTCCTGGCGGCGTGTTTCCACTGGTCAGATCATCTGCAGCCGTTACGTTTGTGGTTGGGGAAGGCGTCTGCTGTTTGTGCAGCATTTAACCACGAGAAGTGCAACGCTTGACTGCTCGGCCGCCGCTGCAGCTTGGCTAATAAGTAGCTTATTGGCTCTGTGAGATGATCTTGGGCACACACACACACACATGCACTCTCACACATTTACAAGTGTTGAGCACACGCCCTGCTCCGTGTAGACGGGGGTGAAGCGGCGTTTATTAGCGTTTTGGAAGGTGAGGGCGTTTGTTTATTTATTTATTTATTGAAGTTTTGTGTGATTTGAAGCCAAAGAAGCTCTGAATATAGAGGGGACATTAAGAAGCAGCAGGAAATGGAATAATCAGAACCTCTGAAAAGGACTTGAGCCCGATGCCTGTTTTCCAGGTTATCCAGGCCTTCCCAACCAGGCGCCGTACCCCATGGCTCACCACGGGGGCCAGATGGTGGCCCCTTACCCGTCTGGCCCAGGTGGGTACGGAGACCCTCAGGCCCCTCCTCCAGGCTTCAACATGAGCTATGACCAAGGCCAGCCGCCGGTTGTCATGTACCAGCCCGGTCCCGCTCCAGGACCGGAGTACGGCGGTCATCCTGGAGCGATCTCCCCGGCGCCGCTCAGCGGGCCTGGCAACGTTCCAGTCGGTGTCCCACCAGGGCTGGAGTACCTCACACAGGTATAGACGGAGAACCTCTAGAAAACACCACAGCTGGGCTTTGTCCTTCATACTGGTTCAGGTTCTGCTGTTTTCTGAGCGGGTCAGGTTCCCCTCATCAGAACAGGGCCCTTTAGCGGTGGTTTTATTTGGTTCCAGGAACTTTGTCAGACGCTCCTCTAGGTTTAACACATTCATGACAATCAAATGCTTTGTTTTAGGTTGACCAGATCCTGATCCACCAGAAAGTAGAACTCCTGGAAGGTAAGACGGGCTCGCCAGAGTCGCTCCCGCTCAAGAAGCAGCGGAGTCCCATCAGGTTGTTGCTTTGTCTTGATGTCCAGCGTTCATCGGCTTTGAGACCAACAACCAGTACGAGATCAAGAACAGCCTGGGCCAGAAGATCTACAAGGCCAAAGAGAAGAACGACTGCTGCACCAGGAACTGCTGCGGGTCGCTGCGCAGCTTCGACATGAAGATCAAAGACAACATGGACCGCGAAGTCATGCGGCTCATCCGACCTTTCCGCTGCGTCTCCTGCTGGTGCCCCTGCTGCCTTCAAGAGGTCCGTGAGTGCATATGTGTGTGTGTTGTGGTACCGAGTGAGGACCCGAGGACCGCAAAGTCGGGACGTTTTCACTTTAAAGGCCCATTTTCGGGTCGTGACCTGGGTTCAGGTGTAGGACAGACCATTATGTCAGAGTCCTCACAATTATAGAAATGTAAATGTGTGTGTGAATAAGTTTCAATGGTCTCATAGTTTATTGATTTTTCCACACCAAGATTACCTTTGGACCGACTGTAGTTCTTGGACAAATATAATCAGGCGTCGTGTTCAGAAAGGTCGATAGATTGGTGTCGCTCTTGGCCTTTCGAATACCCGAAAGGATAAATATTATTCACAAGTCATTTGTTGATTCGGTGCTGCTTGAAGAATGAAATGACAAAGCGATCCAGTCAACCGGGAATGGAAAGGAAAGCAAAGAAATGTGCTTTACTCTAATATTTTAGTAGCATTAACTGTTAGCACGTAAGCTAGCTAGAAAGGTCGATATCGGCGGCATCTGCTGGACTGGCCTCCGCCCCAACCGTCCCCCGACTCTGAGAGTCTTTTCTTTCACTTTCTGCTTAATCGAATCGTTGTGTGTCCACTTTGGCTAGGAGCCAGGCAGCACACACACACACACACACACAGACACACACACTGCAGTTTTGTTTGGCAGCCAGACAGGAGCCACGTGAGATGTGTTGCCTTCACTATGTGGTGGGACTCACTCAGCATTCATGGCTACATTTCCCGTCACAGCTGGTCTTCATCCGCTCGGCTCCACCAAGTATTGCAGCCACTCTGGGATAACGTGTGTGTGTGTGTGTGTGTGGGGGGGTCCCACAGATGGAGGTTCAGGCACCCCCGGGCACAACAATAGGTTACATCAAACAGGACTGGCACCCTTTCCTGCCCCGGTTTTCCATCCAGGGGGCCAATAAGGAGACGTGTCTGAAACTGGAGGGGCCCTGCCTGGCCTGCAACTGCTGCGGGGACGTCAACTTTGAGGTGAGCGCTTGGGCGTTCCTGGTCCTGTCCTGCACGCCGCCACTAGAGGGCGAACGTTTTTTGACAGTCCCTCGTTTTGTTGCTCCGCAGCTGAAGGGCAAAGACAACGACAAGCCCATCGGTCGCATCAGCAAGCAGTGGAGCGGCCTCCTGAAGGAGGTCTTCACTGACACCGACAACTTCGGCATCCAGTTCCCGCTGGACATGGACGTGAAGATGAAGGCCGTCCTGCTGGGGGCCTGCTTCCTGATCGTGAGGCTTCGCCTTCTTCCTTTTAAGGCCCGTCACTGGCGCCGGTCTCCTCTCACTCATGTCTTCTGTCTCCTCGCAGGATTTCATGTTCTTCGAGAAGGTGGGCGAGGCCAACCAGCGCAGCACCGTGTTTTCGTAAACGGGGCAACCGACGCCGTTCCGCATTTGTGCACTTTCTGATCGTCTACTTCGCTTTTTCCAGCGTGTCTTCATCGTCCTGGTGCTGTCCATTTACACAAATACTATTAAACACTGAATGATGCGTTATTTTGTAAAACTGTCCAGGCTGGTTTTGACCAGCCGCCACATTTGCCTCTAAGTCTTTGAAGTCTCAAGAGTCTTGAGCATCTGCCACCTTCTGAGCTTTAATAGCATGCTAACGGACGCCAACATCTAGTAATGTAATAGTGTTTATACACGTATGATTGTTTATTACTGTTGTTCATGATGTACAGTCAGTGTTTAGGAGTCTGTTTTTTAGCATCGTAAATGCTAATCTCCCAGACTGAATTGTTAAGCATTGTATTTTATCACCACGCTGTTTCGGGGAACGTCGTTGCAGGGAGCGAGGAGATCAGAGCCAAGTGTGCATGTCTAGACCAAACAATTTCACCTGCTAAAGGTCGGGTTGGTGGGAGATTTTAGATTAATTCGGCCAGTTCAGAACCAACCCAGGGCTTTGGATCACTTTGGAACTGTGCCTTTAAACGCAACACGTGGTGAAACGAAGGTCTCGTTAGGTGACTGTGAACTTCTGTGGTTGCCATAGATGCTGCGACCACTGCCAAAACCTCCAGACACCACTCCAGCAGCAGATGCTATGTTTACCGTAGTAACCACATATATTTAGCATTTGTATATCCAATAGGGTATCACTAGCTTCTTGAAGCTAAAGGATGCTTAGTTTTCTGCCTGTGTTTATGTTTACGTTACGTTTCAGTCAAATAATTCTCCAGCGCATTGTTTTGTAGAGGATGGTCAACATGGTTGTCCATGAATAAAAAAATGTTATGGAAAGAAAACTGGATCAATTTTCATGTTTCAGTCATTTGACATTTTTAGGTGAATCAGATTGTTTGCCTACACTACCCACAATGCAACTCACCACAGTGACTGGAGGAGAGATGAGGGACCCTGTTGATGTGTTTTAAACCCAGCCAATATGGAGCTAATCAGTTAATCCTGTTACACCACATCACCAGATGATCCATTTTATTCACTAATAGTCATTTTTATTACAATATTTACAGATTAAGATACAAAAATGTTGCAAAAAAAAGGTTTCAGAACAGGTGTACAAACAAACATTTAAGAGGTTTTTTTTCTTAAAATACAGCCCTTTTACGTGAATATTTCTTAGTTTTTCTAAACATCCGAGGTGGCGCTTTGTCACCGTGGACCGGCCTTTTCTTCACGTGACCACCGGATCAGGTAGCGGCTGGCCAGCTGCAGGTTCCACTGGTACTTGGAGAGGATCCGGAGGCAGTCGTCCCTGGAGCAGAGGCTCAGCGAGTACAGCTGCTCCAACTGAGGACGCCAAACAGGAAAAACCAGCGGTTGAATAAAATACAAAAAAAACAAAAACGCGCCAAAGTGAAAAATGGCACGTTACCAAATATCGCCTGACCTTGAGCTGTTGCTGAGCTCGTACTGGGTTCCACTCGTTGCGTTGGAGGGCCATGTCGGCCTCTTCGATGGTCACGCCGTGCACCCCCTCCATGACCTACAGACCCAGGAATATTCACCTCGGTCAGATTTAGAACATTTTTTTTAACGTGCAGAAAGCTGAAAGCTCACCTGTGAGACGAGGCTGTCCCTGGTGTTCTGCAAGCGGGGCGGCCTCTCTCGGCTGCGCTCTCGCTCCCTGCCGTCCGTGTTGTCGTCCAGCTGCGGGGTCGAGCGCGCCATCTGTGTCATTTTTGCCAGGTTAGAGGTGCTCTGCTGCGGCTGAGGCTGCGCCGCCATGACCATGTGCGGAGGCCACGGGGCGCCTGGGACGGGGAGGACTACTGGCCTCCTCGGGGACTTAATTGGGCGTTTGAGATTGGGAGGTGGCGGTCGAGGGGGCGGGATGATGCTGGCCTCGCTGAACCGCCGCGGGTCTTTTTGCATAACCGCACTGTGGGCGGCCATGACAGGAGGGAGGAGTCGGCCCTGCTGATCCACTCTGACTGTGGTTACAGTCTGAGACCGCGGTCGATGTCCACCTAAAACGGACTCCAGGCTCTGGGACATACCTGGACACAAACAATTTAGATTAAGCAGTGACATAGATATCTACCGTCACTACCTAGCTCATCCAGCAGGGGGCAGGCTTGTCCACAATAAGCCAATGGACAGCGATATTTTCTTTACATTTTACCACACATTTTCAGTTCCCACCTGCCATTTTTTGCAAATTGGTGCCTTCCTTCTCTTTGACAGGACCCGGTAGCCTCAAGTTCCCACTGCTGGACAGAAAACAGAAAACACGTGAAACCAAGAAACACACCCAGTCTATCTTTATTGTCCGCAGTAATGGTGTAGTAAAACAGTGACATGTTGTTTTGGACAGAGAGGAAGTATGACTGACTCATCCAGGCTCTCCGGCGTCCCCCAGCTGCGGTCTGGGTGGACGTCTCCGTGTCCGGTGTGATGCAGGCTGCCCTTCAGTGGAGTGGAGATGAAGGAGGCAGCGGGCACTGGAACGGGAATGGGAGCAGAAACGGGCCCGGGGCCAGGCCCAGAGTTGGTGGGTGGCAGAACGGCGGCGACGGCAGGCGGCGTTGGCACGGTGAGGCTCGCGGGAAACCAGCCCACCGCCAGGGTTTTCTGGTTCTGGCCCCTCCACTCGGACATCTCCAGGCTGCAGAGACCCGCGAAAACATAAACAACAAATAACAGGAGATGGAATTAAATACGCATCCCACCCCTCTGCCCACCTGTGCTCTACCAGGGTCACAAAGTCGTTGGCTGCGAGTGCGAGTTTTCGGGACTCAGAAAAGTCTCTCATGGCTTGTACTTCCTTTGGTTTAGCCTGTAAAGGAGGTCATGGGTCAGGCTGGCGCCGGCTCCATCGCCTGTTCACCGGGCGGTTGAACCCACCTCTGCTACCAACATGCCGAGCTGCGAGAAGTTTGGCCTGTCGTTGGGGTTGCAGGCCCAGCACTTCCGCATGACCACGTACAGCTCCTGAGGGCAATCCGGCGGCTTCTCCAGACGCTCGCCCTCTCGTTCCACGCGCCACAAGATCTGGATCGATGGGAACAAAGAGCTGAGAGCGTGCGATCAAAAGGCCTTTGGGCGGGGTCACATTCCGAACGTGACGACAAACACGCTGAGTGACGCGAGCACACACACGGGGAGCGCGGTCTCACGCGGTCACGTGTAGGCTAACGAGTGCGTACCTGTCTGCCTGTCAGGCCGAACCAGGGCTCCTCACAGTAGGTGAACATCTCCCACATGGTGACTCCAAACATCCACACATCTGAGGAGTGGGAGAAGGAGCCCACGCGGAGGCTCTCTGGAGCACACCTGGAAAACCCCAAAAATGATGTTTTGGGGTATTTTTTTTGTCTAAGAACCCCGGATGGATTAGATTCCCAACTGCCCTCACCATGCAAACGGGATCCTTCTGTGAGCCGACATCACGTAATGATCCACCTCTTGGCTCAATCCTCGCATGAGGCCAAAATCCCCGATCTTGACCATCTCCCTGGAAGCAAGAAGGATGTTTCTGGCAGCCAGATCCCTGTGGATCAACCTCCTGGTCTCCAGGTAATCCATACCCGACGCTATCTGAGTCGCGAAGAGCCAGAGGCGGACCAGAGGGTACTCGAACTGACGGGCACGCAGGGTGTCGTACAGCGATCCCAGAGAGGCCAGTTCCGTCACCTGAAAAAACATAAATATTCCCAAACATTCCGGCTCCCCAAACAAGTTGACACTCAAAACCAGGCTTTACCATCTTCAGGGGTTGCGTGAGCACCACGCCGTAAAGCCTGATGATGTTGGGGTGGTCCAGCGCCTGCATGGTGGTCACCTCCTGGAGGAAGTCCGTCAGCGTGTCCGCCTGTCTGGACACGCTGTTCCGTAACGTCTTTACCGCAACAGTCAACTAAAGGAACGGGGTAAAAAAAAAAGAGGGATAAATGATCAACCCCAGCAGAATGTGGCATCTACGGAATTCCGCCAGTCTCACCACTCTTCCGGTGGGTGTGTGCCACTCTCCCTTCCTCACCACACCGAAGGAGCCGGAGCCCAGCTTCTCGCCCAGCAGCAGCTCGCCGTCCTGTATCAGACACGGCAGAGCCCGACCCACGGGCTCCTGACCCTGGGAGGGGGCGGCGCCGCTCGGCTGGTCCACCGCGTCGCTGCTTCGACCGCTCAACACCTGCAGAGGAACGTTTGGGTTACGGTTCTGTCACGTGACACCGACTCGGGTGTTCCTCCGGGTTTCTGACCTTGGGAATCCACGAGCGTGATTTGACTTTGTGCCGTTTCAGAGCCTCCCATAATCTCCTTTGAGCTGAAAGAAAAGAAAGATGATTAATACCTTTACAAACTTCGGAACGAGTGACGCTGGCGTGGCTGAAATGACGAGTCAATCGTCGGATTCCCCGCTGATCCGGCTCACCGGGCTTGCTGATCCCGATCTGCTCCAGGTCGGACTCCTTGACGTAGGCGAAATGCTCCAAGCGGGTGATGTTGAGGCCATCTCTGACGCGGAGGTAGAACTTCTCCAACTGGACGTCGGCGAGGAGCTGGTAGAGCCACTGAGTGTCCTGGTCCATCACCATGACCCGGCCCGCCCGTCTCTGCGCTCCACAAACCACAAGAGGAGAATAAGAGAGCCGGGCTCTGTCTCAGTCTGTTTCACAAGGTCCTTAACCCACTTGGGCCTTGTGTGGTTACCACGGAGACCAGACAAAAGCCCCCGACCTATCACGCTGGGAGGGGGGTTGGATCTAAGACCTCTTTGTTCCGGCACTTTTAAAAACACAATCAATGATGATAAACATTCCTCCGGGTCTGCCTGGATCCCGCTCCACACGGCCGGAATCACTGCGATTCCTCCCACCCCCGACCTCCGGTTCCGCTCCTAATGTTGGTACCAGGGCCCCGAATCACCTGCTTATCAGCAGGGCGAGCGCAGCTATGAGTCAGGTAACATTCCGCTGTCAGTTACCTTGGAGAAGAAAAGGAAAACATCCATCCGTAATAAACAACCAGCTCGGCTACATTGCTGCATCAGCTCGCTCCCTCCTGACGACCGGCGTGGGATGGTACCGGCCCGGGCTTGCATTTATGTGTGGGCCAACTCCCAATGAACGCGGAGCCACATTGTCAAAGTGTGGGAAATGTTCAGCGCGCACGCACACATGCGCAGACCTCTTTGGTCATCTTCTCTATGTACAGAGTGATGAATCTTTAACCTGCACAGCTACTGACAAAATACTTCAGTCTGATGGCATGTGCGACCCAATTTCCCACTGCTGAGAGCGACCCGTCACTGGTTAAACTGGTCCGGACTTCCTAACATCTTTATCAGAAACTTGAGATATCACATTGTTTATCCAGTGCAGCCTCGCTTCTGTTTTACACTGTTTACACTGGGGGGAGACCGCTTCACTGAGACCGTGAACGCATCACGACATACACACGCGCACACGCACCTAAAGGCTGCTTCGGTGACTCAAGTACTGATTTGTTACCAGACAGGTACGCATTCTCGGAAGAGTTGAAAATTAAATCAAGCATAAACATTCCATTAAATGAAAAGTACCGTTTGATGCTATACTGTACATGGCTGTTATTTTTCTCCCCGTTTAAGAACTTACTTTCAAAAACTGGCGATTATTTCGTAGTGACCGTCATTTTCAGGTACTTACGACTTACGATGACAACAATCGCGGAAGAAGACGTTACTTTTTAACCGCGCACGCCCCGAGAAAGGTGATCCATGTTGTTATTGGAACCATCCGCCGGCGACGTGGAAGGAAGTTTTTCCTCCCCAAATCACAAGTTT
Organism: Takifugu flavidus; assembly: GCF_003711565.1. Lineage (NCBI taxonomy): Eukaryota > Metazoa > Chordata > Actinopteri > Tetraodontiformes > Tetraodontidae > Takifugu > Takifugu flavidus. The sequence continues at coordinate 1,370,152 of NC_079522.1, forward strand.
GTCTTCTCTCAAAACACCGATATGAAATATCCTCCACGTTTTCCCACAAAACATGTAACCCTTTGGTGTTGATAACGAGTCACGTTAGCGCCGCTGGAGATCTACCTGTGTGTGTTATCGGTTCTTCTTATTCCATTTCCGGTGTTTGAGTTGACCACACCCCTTCCTATATGATCACCTGGACTTACAGCAGCATAATGGGAATTTACCTGTACAAACACAAATGTAGCTGAATTTATCTCTAAACCTCGTTTTACTCTGCGTAATCTATATACGTAGCGCACCTACAAACTAGCTACTTCAGCGTTAATTAATGCTAGTAAGCTAAATCTAAATGCTAGACTCTATAGGATGACAGCAGTATAGATAAATGTGTTAAAGTAGATCACTGCCGTTCATAGAATGTTAACTTATAGTTGGCCTATAAAAGCTACTTTTCAAATTCTCTCAAACCCCAAATTCCATAGGACGCCCTCAGTGCAGCTAAATAGCAGTTTATTTCAAATATACTATTTTGTAGATTATACCAGAGGTGCATTAAAGATCAGGTATTTGTTTACTGGCAGCTATATCAGCAGTATACATGCCAGTTAAAATGACATGTTCTTTTACAGATTATAGCTAAAAGCTAGCTACTGATTGCTAGTTTATGGAATGCAAAGCTAATGCAGTGACACCTGTTCATTTGTTTATTATGAAGCAGTTTGAACTCATTTACGATTTATAGACCCTTCCATTTGATTTAATAAACTTAATTTAGCAGCTGTAATGTGAAAAGGTTAGCTCAGTGCTTCATAAAAGTTTGCATTCTTCAATAATTGTAAGGTTTCATGGTATAATGACCAATTTTGTAGCTAATAAGGAAATAGCCCAGTTCCAGTATGATAGTAACTTCTAGAATAATACTAATTATGTGCATTAACTCAGACGAAACTCCACGAGGCAAAAAAAATGAGTGTGAGTGTGTTACTGTCCTCTGCTACTTGTTGTCAGACAGGTCTGACAGGATATTTTTTCTTCGGCAGGCTGCACGTGTGGAAAGGCTGCACTTTGCACTTCCTGGTACAGTATCTGACTGTTTCCCCTCCCTGCCTGAGAGGGTCAACACACAAAAGAGTTCAGCGCTGCTGCCGTTCAAACGCTGTATTGCTCTTTAGTCTTGTTCTGCCTTTACTATAGAAGCATTTTTTTACTGACTCAACATGTAACTATAATCATAGTTACAGTACAGAATAAGAGCTGCCCTTTTCAACATCCTTTGCAGTAAAATACCCAATTTTTGATCTGATATGAGCAGGATCTTGATTATTTATTACTAGAAAATCATGTTTTGAACATAATTTAACCACCACCTCAACTGAACAACTGAATATTGAATATTCAATGTCACCATTAATATGTTTTACAATACTAACAACACACAGCAAGCACAACAGATGACCCATTGACCTGATGTGTCAGAGAAATTTAACCAGCCTAACAGGTTAGTAAGGTTACTAATTACAATTTCAGTATTTACGACCAGCACTAAATGAGTTTGGTTTTTTTGTGCTGTCCTAAATCTTCCAGACTCATTCCCAGATATGAAATTTGGTTTCACCTGTAAAGGATACAGCCAACAAATATAAGCTGTCCATAAAAGCAGTCAACTGTGAACTGTTGTACGACAAAAGTCAACTTTTCTGAGGCAAAGTTATTTGTTTGCATTAAGTTCAAAAGTCATTTGTCATAAAACTGAAAGTTCAGGTTGTGAAACTGCTGATGAAAGAGACAGAGGAATTGACAAAGTATACATAGGGTTACAATGTTTAAAAGTAAAATAACAACTCTGTATTGCAAAAAATGTATCTTGTTTTTTATATCACCATTTTACAACATTTTATATTGTGCATATTTTGAAATTATACAGTTCCATAATACAATTATTACTATGTAAAACATTGTAAAGGTGCCACAATATATTGTGAAACAATTATCTAAGAACCTGGAATATATGTATTTTTACTTTAGTCTTAAAGATAACTGACAAAAACTAAAAGTATATCTACTATAAGCACAACAGCGCCCTCTGCTGTGTGACTGGGCAAGCTGTCGCCTGGCTAAACGTCATCATCCCGCGACAATATCTCATCAACAACTGAGGATTACGTTTGAAAGGTTTCCGATTTTATATATTATTGATTTGATCACCATTTTAAAATACCTTTGTTTTGTGATTTAGTTACGTCGAAACCGGACATCTATGTCACCGGGTTCGTGTTTTATTTGTAAACGTGGTCCCCTGTAATACCGGGAGATGTCAAACTTGATCACGATATGCCGAAACTGTGCGATATAAAGTTTCCAAGTGGATGCAAAACTCTTCCCGAAGGGTTTTGGTCGTCCGTAGACGTCTGGATAAAGAAACCTCACGTTGTAAACAAGCGTCTTTGTGGCGCGAAGGAGACAGAGGGTGAAAATGTGGGCAGAGAGGCTCTGAAATTCCTGCTGGACGATTCGGAATCCTCCACAAAGGTGTTGTCCTTCATAACCGGCCATGTCTCCGAGACAGAGGAACACGAAGAACCCTGGTGTTTCAGTGTCAGAACAATTATCCCCAAAGTCAACCGTTATGGATCAAAGTCACATAAGGAGGTGATACTCAAAGGTAAGGAGAGATCGTGCCAGAAAGTACCCTTTAACTGTATTTGAAGCCATTATTTTTTGTCTTTTCCAGACTATAGCAAACAACAAGTGACTTTCCTTCCGTTTGAAGAGGATGCTGGAGGACAAGTGTGTCTTAAGAGTGGCAACATTTATCAGATTCTGCTCATTAACCAGGACTGTGAGGAATGGTGAGAACATTTCTGAGCATATTATGCAGCTCTAACGGTTCTTATTTGGTCATCGGTGTTGATGTTTTCCTCATCAGGGTCGTGGAGCTGCACCTGATGGCCCCGGACGCCTGGTTCTCCGACGGCGTGGCGTACCCGCACCCCGCCTGGTTCTCCACGGACCTGCTCCCGAAGCTGGCGCGCTGGGCTTCGGAGAACAAGAGCAGCGAGTTCAGCAGCACCTTGTCTCTGCTGCCGGTGGAGAAGTACAGCGCCACCTACCAGCAGCTGAAGGGGAAGTACAAAGCTTTGGTGAAGGTGAAGCGCTCGCTCGTCTTCCTCATCTGCGATGATTGTAGCGCTCCCAGTTTCAGCTATGATGGTCATTTCTGTAGGTCTGGCCGGAGGTCACGGATCCAGAGAAGTTCGTGTATGAAGACGTTGCCATAGCGACGTATCTCCTGGCAAGTCCCATCCTGCTTGTTAATCCTTCCTTCTTAGTGGATTCATCACCTCGTGCGTTGTTGAAATGCGAGCGACCTCAGTTAAGTGGGTCGCTCGATGGCGAACGCGGCTGCGATGCTCTGAATTGATTGACGCCAGGTTTATTGGCGAGATTTAAAGCCCGCTCCAACACGCACGATTCATTCCCGCAGGTGCTCTGGGCCGAGGAGCGTGCACGGAAGGGCCTCACCGCCCGGCAGACGTTCGTGGACCTGGGATGTGGAAACGGCCTCCTCGTCCACATACTGACCAACGAAGGGGTGAGTTATGTCCTGATGTCCAGACTGAAGACGCACGCGCTGAAATATGAGAATAAATCAATAAAACGCCGACTCGGCAGGATAGAAGAGGAAATATTTGGATCGATGAAATACCGACGTTCATCAATGAAAATCTGACTGATAACCATGATGCTGATCGATCAATTGAGGGTAATTCCCAGATTTCCAGCCCAAAAATAAAGAATCAGGATGTAAATTCCTTGCAAACATGACAGAATTTGAGTTTTCCCATCAATCACCTGCGCTAACACCAAGAGAAGCGCTGGCGTCTCAGAGCAGAGGTCTTTAATTAACCACATTTTCTCTGACAGCTTAATCAATGACACGGGGGCGTTCGGGCCCCCAGCTGGGGGGATTCGTGTGTCTGAATATATTAAGGCTGCGCTTGTCCGTCTCCCAGATGGCCAATCGGGAACGAGGGCAGGTGTAATTGTGATTACTCGCGGTGGTTAGCAGGAGCGATTAGCCGCTGATCGTCATGCCGTTTTGTGCCGCAGCATTCGGGAAAGGGCATCGATGTGAGGAAGAGGAAGATCTGGGACATGTACGGCCCCCAGACTGTGCTGGAGGTGAGGCACTTCTGACTGTTATCATTTTTTAAATGAATATTTGATATGTGATGATGCCGTTAAGCACATCTAAAAGTCCCATCAGCAATGATGGGCGGCACCTGTCCCCTCCTCCGGGCTCCCTGTTAGTCATTTTGACGAAGAGCTGCTTCCATTTCAGCTCATCCATTATTCACTGACTTTTTTGGGGGGGGAGCAAATGCGGCGCCCCCTCAAGGGCTGTTGCTCCTGGTCATTTGGGCCACACATCTGTCCAGTTTGAGAGATTCCTCAATTAATTCTCCTATATGTCACCTTGATATTCAGGATGTATGCACCCCCCCCAGATCAAATCACGATGGCCTGACTTGTCGCTGTTTTGAGGAGCTCTCATGGTTTTCTGTCTGCTATTTCAGGAAAAAGCAATTACTCCCAGCGAGAGCTTCTTATTCCCGGGTACAGACTGGCTGATTGGGAACCACTCAGACGAGCTCACGCCGTGGATCCCAGTTATAGCAGCCAGGCGAGTCATCAACGCATAATCTCATTCAGCACCTCAAGTGCCAGCTGATCTCTCCAAGTGGGAATAACAGCGCGTCCCGGCGAAGGCCTGCGCTGCCCCGGGCGGCCACCCGGGGGCGGTGTTGCGCCTCACTGTGCGTTATCAGGCTGTCAAAAAAAAGCTTCAACTCGGATTAAAACCAAACTTTATTATTATTGTTATTGTGTCATTTTCCCTCTGCGCAGGTCGTCCTACGCCTGCCGATACTTCGTCCTGCCCTGCTGCTTCTACGACTTCTACGGAAAATACCAGAGACGCCAGTGCAGGAAGTCCCAGTATCGGGAATATATCGACTTCATCGCCGAGGTCAGCCACATCAGTGGTTTTCAGACGGACGAGGACTGTTTGAGGATCCCGTCCACCAAGAGAGTAAGCTAACAAATCCACTGTAAACATGCGTCGCGTTTAAACGGGTCACTCCCTGCTCATTCCTGAGACTCTAAGGGGGGAAAAGCAGCTGTAAATGTCATTTGCTGTGATTGGTGGCTTGCTCGCATATTTCATGATTGGATTCTGGCTCTGGCACAGTGTCCCGGCTCGTCTTTCACCGTCTTCCTCCATCTTTCCATCTCCGCTGTCAAAAAAAGGGAGCTTTCCTAAACACGCTCGGTCCCACAACTCTATCATTAGTACATCTAAACATTTACATGTTTATTCACATTTCTGCCTGTACTCACACCCCACAATATTCCAAATACATAAATCTGAATCTGGGAGGAGGATCGGGTCTTTGGGGTGTTCCCTATCCAGCCTGTTTTCCCCAGAGGAATCAAAAAGTTGTGTTATCTTTGTCATATTGACCATTTCCTGGTAACATGCTGTTTAAAAGATGACGGCTTCAACAAACATCTGTTAATCTTCTTCTTGGGCAACACTGGATAAACATTTGAGTCTTCCTGCCTCACAAATTTTACTCTCAACTATTTTTCCCACTCAGAGCTTTGAGGGCGAGTTCAGATTTTGTTTTGTTCATGGGGATTTTGACGGGAATGAGCTGAGAATTCAGTTTTTTCTGCAAATATCTGGTTTCTGAGGGTTTTCACTTTAAATTTGAAATTCAGGCTTTTTTTTCTCTTTTTTTCTGACTTTAACCCCCATTCTGTCTTTGATTCCCTTTCCTCGGATGCTCTTTCCTGCTCATCTCCGCTCTTTTATGACACCTTTTATCTTGGCGTCTGTGGTTAAAATGAATTCAAGCGCCTCATTTCTCCTTTATTACATATAAATATCTCCTGCAACCGACTGTCTGTAGGTCTGCCTGGTCGGATTGTCGAGGAACTACCAGCTTCCTGGCGAGGCCGAGGCAGAGCGGCGGAGAACTGACTACATCCACGCGCGCAGATTGGCCCCTGGGGTCACGGGTCAAAGGTCAGCTGCGAGAAATGATGGCGAGGGTTGCTGCGGGAGTGGAGAGGCCCACGGGAGCACCTGGGGGTCGGGGTTCCAGCCCAGGGAGCGCGTCGAAACGGTTCGGAACTGCGCCGCTCTCCCGCGGGACATCGTCGACGGTGTGGTCCAGCGGGTCGCCAGCTCTCTCCTGGAAATGACCGACGATGGCGGCGAAGGTGCGACGGGCGACTGGAACAGAGGAGGTAAACCGCCGACCCCCAAACGACCGTAAAAGGTTCCTGCCGCACTCTGAACTGAAAGCCTCCTTTCTCCATACGTTCCTCTTCAGGAACTTTAAAACACGTTTAGCTTTGTCATGTTAGCATTTTTCGCCCTCCCCCTCCATCATCCCAGCCGCCGCCCCCGCCTCCTGTCAGCAAAAGCTCCGCCACACGGAGCCGAGCAACTTTGAACCCTCCGCCGCGCCCTCAGTCAGCCTTTCCCTGCACACACACACACACACACACACACACACGGACCTGGCCGTGCACCACCCACGCGCCGCCACTGCCGACATCCACGCTTGCAGTATAAATGAGATAAGGAGGCCCACGGTGATTAAAACACAACGTCGGGATGTCAGAGCTGAAATTAGGTAGAAAAAAAAAGGGAGAAAATATGACTGAGAGCAAACACAGACCCCGGCTGGATGAATTATGCATCTCCGCCTATGATTTATGCAAAAGCAGGCATTTATATGGAGGTTTTCCCGGCCGCCGTTGTGTAAGAGCAAAGGGTAGAATCAAGGTTAGCCCGATATTAAAAAATCCAGGAAGGAGATGTGGAGATTTTGTTTGCTGTTTGAGCCGACGCTGCTGGAGTCACAAAGGATGCGACTGGAGCCCAGTTTTCTGAGACCTTTGACTGGTTTCTCCCCTCAGATCTTCTGCAGTGAAAATGCTGCCTCACGGGGGCTTTTTGGGGCAGTTTAAGTGCCGAATGTGCAGCGTGTGCAGCCGTCCGCTTTAGTGAAGTCGCTAATTTATGCATGCGGCGCTGCTGCCTGAGCTCCCGCGGTTATGTAACGGTGCTGGAACGAGGAGTGAGCGTGCAGCTTCACCTGCCACGCAACACCGGCTCTGGCCGCGGAGGCAGGAGGTTAGTGACGGCACAGCGTTCCCATCACTGGAGCGGCGGAACACGCCGCCGCCACGAGCTGGCCACCCGCGGCGTGCTTCAGAAAGCGTGCTTCCAGTGGCGCGTCACGTGCTTCCAGTGGCGCGGAGTTTTGCACAGTTGATGTTTAAGATGCAGCTTTATGCCAGACGTTAATCAATGGTGGTCGCTGGTCGTCGTCCAAGTCTGCTCTGTCAATACCAGCACTCCCATTAATCCCCATTAACAGTAAAGGGCAGCTCTAAATGGTCTATTGATATTGTATGAAGGGCCGGAGCGGCGAGGCCCCTCGGGGCCGCCGCTCTGCCCGCCGTCACCACGTGGCACAACCGAGCGTGGGAGCGTCTCGCATATTTCAGGCATTAGCTCATCGGTCCGCAGAGCTAAATTTAGCACGCAGCATGCAACGGGCACCACCGCGTCCGTAATTTACCGGGAATGCAGCCTTAAATGTGACGATTTGAGACCTTCGTCGGGTTTCCCGTCCACGCGGAACGACTCTGCTTTGACGTTTCCGTCCTCACCGGAGGAAAAAGCAAAGACAAAGCGGAATTTGAAGCACGGCGTGACCCTCCGCGCTGTGAGGAGGGTTGATATTTGTATAAAACAAAGGTCGGCCGGGGCTGAATTCCCTCCCGGGGGTTAAAGGTCAAAAGTGCATCGCAAATGCAGGATCGTGTAGCTGCTCTGTGCCGCTGACGAAGCGGCCTTCGGACTCGCTCGCTGCGCGTTGGCGTTCACTTCCCGCCTTTTTCCCTCCGACTCAGGGAGCCTCTCGGTCGGCGAGGCCGCCGGGCTGCTGGAGCCTCAGACCCTGCAGCTGCTGAAGAAGGAGTGTGGCGGCCTCCAGACGCTGCTCAGGAACCACCACCAGGTCTTCAGAGGTCAGTCGCCTTCATGAGCGGGACGAGCGTCGGCGTCCAGGAGGGGTCTGATCGCTTTCTTCCCTTTACAGTCGAGGGAGGGAGGGTCTTCATACGAGACGGCCGTGACCCAAAGCCCTCCAGAGGGGACGCCAAGAGGAAGCCCGTCGCCCCCGGCGCCCTGAAAACTCGCCCTTGCTGGTTTTACGACCACCATCCCCAGCGCTGCCCCCTGCAGGCCGAAGCCTGCGCCTTCGCCCACGGACCGGACGACCTCCGACCCTCCGGCCGACCTCTGAAGAAGATAAAAAGCCACGTTTGCTGATTGATTCTTTGATTTCTGAACTTGCTGAACTTTTCTCATCCCGATGGTTCATTTCCGTTGCCTTTTTATTTATTCCTCTGCTAAAGCTGTTCTTGCGCTATATTAAAGGGCCTCTTCAAGATGCACCTTTGTTTGTTTTGCGATCATGATGGATTTGCTTTAATTGAAGCGGACTTTCGTGGCGGCTTGTCGAGCCGTTTTCCCTTCCCTCTCCCCCAGGGATGAGAATGACGCTACTAAAGAACCGTCTTTTTGCGACGTTTTGATCCCAGTCGGGCTGAAAGTGTTGGTGTTTTTCCAGTTTGGGCGCTCCTGCTGTGCCCAGCAACACGTGGGCTTTAATGACCGGTTTAAATCCCCCCCCCCCGCGCACGCCATTTAGCTGCCAGAAAGAAATTAAATCACGAAGACGGTAAAGTCGCTCGGTCCGATCCAATCGACCTCCTGGTCCCCATTTAAACTGCCTGTGACGTGGCGGCAGATCAGAGGGCGCCGTCCCGTCTGATCCCCACCCCCGCACCTGACATCCCGTCGAGACCCCGGAGCTTTTCCGGAAGCTTGTGCAGAAGCCGAGTCGTCACGGCTCAGCTTATGTCCGCCACGCCTCGCTGCCCAGGGAGGGCGAGGACACCCCCCCACCCCCCACACCGCCCCCCCACAGTTACGCCATTTCAGCAAACAGATTTTTCTCATTTGATTACTTCAGAGATTGTGTCTGTGGAAATGAGCCTCGTTGGTGACATTTGTCGTCTTTGACATTTCAGTCTCGTCCCCTCTCCCGTCGTCTCACAAACGTTTGTGGTTTCCTGCCACGCTTGCGGGATAAACGTAGCGCTAACAAGTTAATAGCAGCAGAAGAATCGGAAGCCAAATTTAGGTCAGAGAGAAGCGGCTTCATCTCGCACGGCAACGTCCCCCTCATGCTTTATTCACCGTGGCACCGCAGGGGCCCCATCTGGGATGTGCAGAAGCCTCTTTCAGCAAAAGCAAGAAATGCAGGACAGCCAAATCTCTTGTTCGACTGTCGGTGGCGTCGATGTGAGGCAAAGCTTAGTTCCTGAATTAGCCCCTGGTGTTTGGCTAACTGCCGAGTTAACTAAAATGTCCTTCACACTTTAGATGAAATAGATGAAATTTCAATTTCTCGCTCAACGATTCATCGCGCCCTCGTGTGTTTTGGATTAATAGCGCTGCATGACAGCAGCTTTTACAACTAACGACAGACGTTAGCTAGCGGTCAACGTTGGGTTGTAGCTAGACAGGGTCAATTTTACCCTGATGACTTGAGCTGCTAATTGAAGCAACTTTTCCCTAATTGAGTGCCAACGAGGCACCGCCAACCAAAGAGAAATCCATTATCGGGCGCTGGGTTAAAAAGATAAGAATATTTTAAGCTATTAGCACCACAAAGGAAGACCTTTTTTTACCAAGAGTGAGAGGGGCCGGCTCTATACCTCCACTGCTGATTTATTGCAGCGGCTGTTTGAGGACATATGTTTAAACACAATAATGGACATTATGACCACGTAGCCTTTCCGGTAAGTGAAAGACAAATATTTGCTCAGTCACATCTGACCCCCTGAGGAATCCGTAGCTCAATTTATATGTTAAAAGATATTTTCTGTATTGTTTTCATTACCATTAACTAGTTCATTTATAGGTAGCTAGAAATTTGGCGATCAACGAGCCGCAAATCTGTGGCTGTCGCACCCGACCCTCTCGCCCCTTGAGATTCCATAAAAAGGAAGTTTGTTTGGAAAAATAAATGATCACATGCTTGTTTGGGCTTCGAGGACTCGGCGTGCGAGTGGAGAGCTGCCAGGCGTGGAAGGCGCTTCTTCTCACAAACAGATCGTGCTGTGGCGCCGGACCAATTCCATTTCTCTCTTTTTTTCTCGACTTCCACACCGATGGCTGATTATTTTTGCTCGGTGGAACTGGAACACAGGAGCCAGATGTTACCCGAATACTAGCGGGAACTCAAAACGTTGCTCATTTACAGTGCAAGAACTTGGTGGACTTGGAAGCTCATTCTCTCTTCCCGATGAGCCGCATCCACGAAATGGAAAAAAACTCAGCTACCACTCGGCTCCTTTGCCTTTGACATCACACCTTCCCTTCGTAACAAGGACGCTTAAGTACCTGAATGACAGGGAAAAATGAGGCACCCGACATGCAGCTACGATCACCTGACATTAAGCGAAAATGGGGTCTACCGTGGAGGCAGGCCTGAAAAAGGTGTCGTTGCCACGGACGACGAGGCTGAGGTGCCCCGAGCGACACTAAAGCAGGCGAGGTTGAGCGGCCCAATTCTGGGGGGGAGGTCAAATCTACGCTCATTTCGGGGCAAAATTCTGCTCGCAGAAAAGCTGCATGTTTTATCTCAGACTCGGGTAATTCCTAAAGTGTGTGTGTGTGCGTGTGTGTGTGTTCTCAGCAGGCAGCCACTGAGGAAAAGTGAAACCATTCAACAGATACAGGTGGCTCGAGAGGTGTCTGTGCTGTGCACGTTCACAATAACCCGTGTTTGACGAGCGAAGCGCAGCCGATTTAACTGATTTCAGGCGCTGAAACCGACGTCGCGGGGCTAGCGTAGCGCCCACGAGCAGGGCATCGATGCGGGGGTTAAAGATCAAAGTCTGGTGCGTGAGCGCCTCCGCGTCAATCACGCATAAAAATAGCGCAAGAGTCGGAGGATTGTAGCCGTTTTGCTCTTGGCCTTTGTGGTGTTACCGTGAGACGCTCGGCCGTGTAATTTTAATTTTTTACGCACATTTTTACCGCCTGATACGCCACAACAGCAGAAAGGCCTGTCAGGTCCCGTTAAAGTGAGCAGATCCGGGTAAATGGAACCTGCCCAAGGAGCTTCCCTCAATCTGTGATACCAAGCACCCAAAACATCAAAGCATCAAAGCAGCCCGCGCAGAAGCATCCGCTCCGAAATGGCCTCCCTCAATCTAATCAGGCTTTGACAGGAATGCGCGGCTGCGCCTCTTTGACTCCCCAGAGACGGCGCGAGTGGGCGACGGGGCTGGAAATAGCACCCATCAAGAAAGGACGAATTAATGCTGCACCTTATGCTTAATTAAAGATTAACAAGTAATTGCTTGCCGGTGTGGAGGTTCCTCAAAGCCTCACTTTACGTCCATGATTGGGCCTTACGTAACACGTGTTATTACCACTTGGATGGCGCCAAAAGAGTGTTGACGTCTGCCGAGCGGCGGAATCAATCCGATGCAAACTGTGTTGACTAATTGTCGCTAAATCGCCCGAATTAATGACACGCGCTCAAAAACAAACAACCATAAATCTGTTTACGTAATATCGGCGGCGTGTTAATAACGAGCCAACAGCCTGAAAGCAAATCACAGAAAACAATCGAATCTTTTTTAAAAAGCGTTAAATCAGAGCATCAAAGGGAAACAAGCCTTGGAGGACTGTAAAAATAACAAAAGACACGCAAAAATGGTTTCCCGGCAACCGAAATCACAAGGACACAAGCAACAAAAAGAAAAAACTAGAGATCGGACCACTTCTAAGCCATTATCGCATATTTCTGCACATTTTCCCTGCGATCCTCTCCTTTCTCTTGGTTCGCTCCGTGTATGTGTGTGTGTGTGTGTATATATATATATATATATATATATGTATACTGTGTGTGTGTGTGTGTGTGTGTGTGTATTTTCACTGCAGCGACGGTTCGTCGTCTTTCCCTGCTGAGTACAACCAGGTTACGTAACGACACAAGCGGCGGGGTTCGTGCGTGGCGGCACACACGCACGGACACACGGGAGGTGCCCGGTACAAGAGCACGCTCGTACTTCTGACCGCTGAGCCGTGAAGTGTTGTTCACTCGTGGTTTGGTTCCCCCCTCTCAGCTACCGCCTTTTGTCTACAGCTAACTTCAAATCCTCATAAATATGTGACCACCGTGTCTCCGAGAGGGGATGAAGCTGTCTCGAGACACCGTGGTGCGTTCACTGACCAGCTGCTGACTCATGCAGCTTGTGTGAGTCATTACTCTGGGGGCCACACCTTTAAGGGCACCAGTCCAGGCAGATACCTGGGGGGCTCGGAGCACATGTGGGCGCTAAAGGCGAGTTGAGCGTGAGCAGGAACCAACGGGTGTCTGGATGGGTGTCTGCGATGGAACGGGAGCCGTTAAGAATCTCTCACCGCTGGAGCGTTTCTGCTCCGAAATGTTTGAAAGCCACAGAGCGCTGAAAAAGTTTCCCTGGTATTCCAGCTGGGCTTTGGAAAATATCCTCGATTTCACAGCCAGTGGAACAAAATGCTGCAGGTTCATAACTTTACTGGCCCCAAAACAGGGTCAGCTAAAACTTGCTAACCCTGCTTTGAGCATAGTATTTTGCATTAGCTGTAGTTTATTAAATTGAATTATTTCATGCTAGTACTTCACGAACAGGCCAACAAACAGCACATACAAACTATATTTATTTTAACTATATGTATGTATTGACCTACTAGCTTAATCGAATCCACATAGCTAACAATCCGCCTAAGCTTGAAAACTTGTTAAATTTGTCGATCTTGCTGTTTCCAAAGAGCCCAATGTTCGGAGCGCCAGTGTTTGGTTTCTGGCAGGTCTGCCGTGTAACGGCGTGGCTAAATTTGCAGGGGCTCGTTGACCCGGGGCTTTTGTTGCAGACGGCAGCTGTGGGGTCTTGGGGGAACAGGTTCCCAGAGCTTTCACGTTGATGAAGGAAGCAGGATGTTTGATCTGTGTGTTGTCTGCAGCCCTGTGAAGGAGGAGCGTTCTTGTCATCAGGGCTCCTGGTCGCCCTCTTTTTTTCGTGGCGGCGAGCGGCAGGAGCCGCGTCACGTGCCGGCCTGCCCTGTCGGCCCTCCGCAGCTCCAGCTGGCTTCAAAGTGCTCCTGTCTCCTAACGATAATAGATGCAGCGTGTCTGCTCGATGTGCTTAGCGGCCGGCTGTCGATCTGTTCCACTCTGACTCGGGTTACCGTGCCGCCCCCCCCCCCACACGTTTGTGGTCATGAACCCACCACAACAACAACCCTGTGACTGCAAGAACATTCACCGAAATCTGAGTCCGTCCCGCTTTTCCGAAGGAAGAAATTTATATTTTAAAGCCCCCTGAAGTCTTTTGCAAGACGGAACCAATGAGGAACATCAATAAATAGACGGGGGCATCGCACACCGGGTCATCAATAAAACACTAAAGGAGTCCTTTCAAATGCGCCTCTGTGCGCTCTGTCTTCACTGGGTCAAAGCGGTCTATTTATGCCTCGTCCATCCGCTCCTGGACCGCAGGTCTGCAGATAAAAGGGAGCTGGTTATGAACAAAGCAACGGCTCTGACAGAGCTTTGGAGACCTGCTGCAGAGCCCACTGTCCCGTCCCCTCTGGTGGAGACGAGGAGATGGAGTTTCTCACTTCCCTTGTATATCGGTTGTAGTCCTGCACCTTAAACCCCTCTGACTGGACTACAAACAACAACAAATAGAGCAACATATAATAGCAGCTTCACAATCTCCTCTGGCGCCGACAACAAGCCACCATGTAAATGATATTTACATCCACGTCGAGAGCGTGTACTTTCCAGAGATGGCGCGATAGCCTACCAGACGAGGGTTGTTGCTATGGGAACGTGACTCATCGCAGGTCTTCCTGCTCTACCTGTGGCAGCTGCACAGTAACTCATGAAAGCTATTCCAAGCTCCTTTTGTTTGCCGAGCAGCAGCTCCGAGCCTCTGTTTTCAATAACGCGTCATATCAGATGTTTGAGAAAACACAGCGAAGCATAATGGCCAAAGGAAGAAAAGCTTTCTCCTCCTCCTTCATCCAGGAGACACTCTATACTGATGTGATATACGGCAGTGATCCCCAACCCCCGGGCCGCGGCCCGGTACTGTATATTATACAGTACGCCCTCATGAAGTCAAGACGCGATGAATCGGCGAAAAATGTGTATCCAGCGGTCGTCCTTTTCAGATTTTTCTTCTTCCCCCACGTTGAATTTTGAGATCAATAAGCTACGTGTGATGCCAGCGGTAGTGAATAATCGATACAAGTGTGTGGAGGCCTGGTCGGTGTTGAGTTCACTTTTGTTTCTGGTCGGTGCTTCAGGTATGTTGTCATACGCTGAGAAGTGTGGAGGAGGCCCATCTGTCACGCCGCCGCTCGCCCTGTAAACAGAATCCTGAGCTGTCATTCACGACGGGCCCACGTCATTTTTTATTTTTATTGTCGCCACTTCCTCCTCTGCGCCGGGAAAACAAAGCAGAGGGCAGAGGTCACGGCGCGTAACCCTAGAGCCGAGGCGCATCCCTTCTGGTGCTGCGCAACCGACCTCCAGATCAAATATTGATCCCACATGATGGATCGTCGGCGCGAAACGCACTTTAAAGGTTAATGACTTCTGACCCCCCCCCCCCCCCCCCCCCCCCGCTGTCTCTCCATTACGACCATGTGTGAGCTCGACTCAACGCCAGCGAAAAATTACAACCACGAAGGAAACCCATGAAAAATGAGCAAAAGAGATACCGAGCAAGCAATATGCAGGAGCATCCGTCAAACAAATGAAGCAGGGTGATGTCAAACGAACTAAAAATGATGGAAGAGTAATAGAAATTTATCTACGGGAAAGCTAATGCTAGCAAAAAATTGCTAAATGTTACAAGTAAATGAACATGTTGCCAGTTATAAAAATTCCACACGCAAATTAATGCCTGACCCCAAGTTCCTCCCCCACCTCCTCCTTCTCCTCCTATACTATAGCCTTCTGTTGGGGAATTAAAAAAAAAAAAAGCTTCTTTGCAGGTACATGCACTGAGTGACACTCCAGGTTTCCGGAGTGCTGTCGGGGGGATTCGGTGAGATTTTGCTTCGCCCCAGACATCCAGGGCACTTTTCCCTGAGGTGATGTTTGTGTGAAGGTCAGACATAGTTATATAAGATCTCGGACTGGAATAGAAAGTGGGAAGCTTTCTTGTGAGGTTGCTCTCTTTAACGATCTGTCAAAAAAAGAAAAATCTGTTGGGTTGTGCCCTATTTTCCGCAACGTGACCTCCTGGTTCCTCAGCTTTGTACCATCTTTGGAGGTAGAAATATACCCAAGACTGTGGCCGTCAGGGAACAAAATACATTTTTATCCACTTTAAAGTGATATCCTATTGGTATTACACAGTCTAAACTACTTTTGTGTCATCATTTTTCCATGTTTTTAATTGTGTACAGAATATTTTAATTAAAAGTAGACCGCATTAGTGGCAAATATAGCGCCCCCTATAGCTCGACCTGTCTCACCTTCGTGTCTGAAGCCTGTTGGCTGCACTGACACATCTTGGACATCTCGATTAGTAATTTAATTCCCACAAATGCATTTTTGAGAGTTTAATCTCAGCCTGGAGGGAGCTCAGAGAGGCTCTTTCCTCTTTGTTTGCGGCTCCATGCTACACAGTTTCACTGAGTCATGGAGGCCTTTTTGAGGATACCTATAAGCTGATGACTTCAGCGCCCATCGGAGCATCCTCTAATGGCGAGCCCATTTGTGGCGGCGCTCCACTCCGGTGCCTCGGTTAGGTAATACTGGGAGTTATATTGAAGGCGACACCCCATCAGACCTATAAATAGCTTTGCACTTTCCCCGTAGGAGCCCAGCTGCTTTCTCTCTGGCAGTTGATCACTTGTTTGTTGGCAGCTGACATCACCCCGCCGTTGCCCCCTGTCGCTGACTCTTTGACTCCCGGAGAAGCTCTGTTTGCTGGGATGCAGCGTGCGTGGAGAGGCTTTCGAGGGCCTGATGCATGGCGGAGGGTGGTCCCGGGCCTCCCCTGATGCACATTCCATAATGACTCACGCAGGTATCGGCGTGGCCGCTCACTCAGGTTTGAATAACACCGAAAGTAAAAGATCAGTACCCTTAATCAAAGGGAATGGGGTATTAAAGTGCACGGCCCACAACAGGTGGGTGTATGAAATGAACACAGGTGGAAAAAACAAGATAGATACCGAACCCCCGCAGGCTGCGTCTGACCCCCAGTGAGTCACTGTCTACACCAGCTTCTCCATGACACATTTCTGCAGTGTAGCAGCACGCCTCAGTCGGGATTAGATTAAATTAAGTCCGTGTATGTGTCCACAACGACCTGTTTTCCTGCAGTAGGACGAGAGACGACATTTAATCTCATTTCAATCTGGCTGCGGATGACATCACCATCACGCCACTGCCACATTCAAATCATGACTAATGAGAAGAATTTTGGGAAATTTATCTTAAAACTTAATTCTGGAGAGTAATGGAAGGAGCGGTTTGATCTCTCTCTCTTTAATTAATGGATATATGAATAGATCAGGAATGTAACATTGAGGTCTTAACAGCGTTAATCCAGAAAGGATTACTAATCCGTCTCTTTCCCTATAAATAATCGAATACATTTGCTGTTGATTGATAGGCTGTTTAATTAAATGAGTAAATATGGGTGCTATGGGTTCAACAGGAAGTCTCCTAATATCAAAGAAGATACATAAGCGTCTAATGAATGAAGAACTTGTGCTTTGAATTTGAATTTAAAGCATCTATATGTGTTTATTTTGCATCAGTTATTAATCATGATCGTTCATATGGTTTGACAGCAGGTAGCTGCTGGATTATAAATAATTTAGTTACGGAAAACGATCCATTTGCCCTCTCGTGAGCACTCGTGCACACGGTGCCGTTCGGTCACACCAGGATCGTCTCCAGTTATTCCAGGAGCGAATCCTGGGAGCAGCTTTCCCTCCTTTCGTCTTCACATCCGCATCGATTTGGAACGAGGCGTGATCTCTGCGGGACGCGCGGGCAACTCGCGCCTGAATAACTTAGCGCGCGGTGATTGCGCTCGTGTCGGATCGCCCTCCGCGCCGACGGAAAGAAGGTGTGACTTTAGGGCTGTTTTGTGGTCACCGGGCAGACCTGTGCCCGCGCGCGTCTCCGGCGCGCGGTGATGGGAGCAATGGCGCACGGTCGGGCTGCTTCTCTTCAGTTCGGTGGGTGTTGACGGGGAATGATCGGCAAGTTTGGAGGAGGTGGCGAGTACGGCCGCCGCGTTCAGCACGCTGGACAGCGCTCGCGGACGAGTGGGGAGAGGGCGCGCGGACGCTCGCGGGGGGAGCTGAAGTGACATTATCGAGAGCCGCTGAGGAGCCGACGGACAGGACCATGGTCGGGTTTAGGTGTTCATCATCGACAGCGTGCGCAGGTAACCCGAGAGGGCGCTTCCCGGAGTGAGACATGGACTTTGCTGAAATCCTCTTCGCGCTTTTTATCGTCGTAGTCGGAGTCGTCTCGCTGTTGTCAAACTTGTTGGTGCTGCTATGTTTCGTCCACAGCAGCGAGATCCGCCGGCAGGTGCCGGGTGTTTTCACCATGAACTTGTCTTTCTGCAACATTCTCATCACTGTTTTGAACATGCCAGCCACTTTGGTGGGGATTATCCGCGACCAGCAGCCTTTCGGGGATTGCGTTTGCCACACGTTGAGCTTTCTGGAGACCTTTCTGACCGCCAACACCATGCTGAGCATGGCCGCGCTCAGCATAGACCGCTGGATCGCGGTGGTCTTCCCGCTCAGCTACTCGACTAAGATGCGCTACAAGGACGCGCTGATCATGGTCTGTTACTCCTGGCTCCACTCCTTCACCTTCTCCCTGACGGCGCTGCTCTTCTCCTGGCTCGACTACAACCACGTTTACGCGTCGTGCACCCTGCAGCCGAGCGAGGGAGGCAGCGATGGGATCAAGTTTACAATCTTCACAGTGGTTTTCCACGCCACCAGTTTCATGCTCTCTCTGCTCATCCTGTGTTTCACCTACTTGAAGGTGCTGAAGGTGGCCAGGTTTCACTGTAAGAGGATTGACATCATCACCATGCAGACTCTATTCCTCCTGGTCGACATTCACCCAAGGTACACTCCCCCAGCGCCTCCTGTAATGATGTTTCCCACTCAGCGCTCATTTTAATCGCTAATTCACAGCCTCTGACTTAAAAACCATGTCTTGCTCTTAGTGTGAAACAGAGATGCTTAGCGGAGCAGAAGAGGAGAAAGCAGAGAGCCACGAAAAAGATCAGCATCTTCATCGGCTCCTTCATCATCTGCTTTGCTCCTTACGTAATTACAAGGTAAATCCATCCCACGCACGGTTCACCTGCAGCACCTGCACACACTCCGATTTGCCCCCACACTCTTCATTAGTCATAACAGTGTTCCTTTTCCACCTCGTTATTATTGGGGATTTGATGTCATTTGTTAGGTTAGATGACTGTAGGAGGCAAAAACTGTTTGACAAATTAACCTTCTGACCACAAGTGGAGTGACCATCCAGACCATCATTTTAGCGTCGGTCCCTCCATTGTGGCTCGTCTTCCTGACAAAAACAAAAGATGATGCATTTAGTGTCCCTCCATGTCACTGAAATGGAATGTGGATTTTTTTCGTTTGTTTTTTTACAGTGTTTTTCTCCAATTTTTTTTACTTTTCATTATTTCGAATCAGGCATGTGTGCAGGTGTTGCAGTTCAAAGAACAGATAAAAATGCTGCCCATAAGTACAACCCCCCCCGTCTAAAAATGTTTATATAATGCCTCCTTTTCATGATAAATGTGGTTTATTTCACGGCTTTGACGGAAATAGAAATTACTCACACACCTCGCTGAAGTTCATTAGCGGCGGAGCAAATATAGAAGTCACAGCTAAGAATCCCCGGTTAACATTTTTAGCTTTGGGAGGTTTGCGCGTTGTCGCGTAATGAGGGGGTTTTGGTCCGCTGCCTCAGCTGGATAATTAGTCTGTGTTGTGCCCGTCGAGGTGCAGCAGATGCCGCCACTCCAGAATCCTCACGAACACTAACGCTAGCAGGTATCCTAGGAACCTAGCATATCATTTAAACTCTGGCGAGTAAGGAGGTCAGCTTGGAATATCGATAAGAGCTAAACTTTTCATACAAAAAGCCTCCTTAACAAAGCTTCTTTTTCCATTGCTTTTACGTTCCAAAAACATCAAAGATGTGATATTTAAGGAACGCCTAGTGACATTCAATAGATGTTTTTCTTTTTTCCTTATACTCTGGCGTGGTGGCCCAGGTGACGGGACTTGCTCGTAGCCTAAATGGGACTTAATTACAGTCATTTCAGTTCTTTTAATTGCCCTACCAACTCTGATCCCGATTGGTTTGGTATGAACTGATTAGTTGGCAGTGCTGAACATGGGCTGCCTTTGTTCACTCCTGGTTTCTCTCCTGGTCCAGGCTGGCCGAGCTTCTTCCCTTCGTGGACATCAACCGCCACTGGGGGATCATCAGTAAGTGCCTGACGTACAGCAAGGCTGCGTCCGACCCTTTCGCCTACTCCCTCCTACGTCAGCAGTACAAGAAAGTCCTGGTTACTGTTGTCAACAGGCTGCTCCGGCGTGACCTGTACCCCTCATCTGGTCATAACAGCTCCTTAGACACGGAGAACGACTACTGTCTCCAGAGGATCAGCTAATGGGAAACCCGCGGACATGTCAGATAAACACACCACAAGCCAAAAATAAGGGATGCCTCATTGGAAGAATGTGGGTGGAAGAATAGAAGTGAGACAAGGAGGGCAGGATATTGTTCGGGGAAAAGAGAGGGGACAGATTGTGGGTGGTGGTGTGGTGGTGGTGGTTGTGGGGGGGGGCACGAACAGAGCAGGCAAACGCAAGGAAGGTAGTGGGTGGAAAAGAATGAGACGACAGCAGTGAGGGGGAGGACGAACAGCAAGAGGGGAGGACAGATAGGGGAGACGTTGGCCTCAGTCGGCAAAGGAGTGGATCTGAGATGGCGAGACACACAAACCCACCTGGATCAGACCAGCCAATCAGCCAATCATTGTTGTGGCTTCAGATTAATCTCATCTCCAGGTCCACGCTGCTAGACACTCTTTCGGGGTATGAAGTGGCCTTTTGTGCCGGACCGAACACTTTCGAATCCACACGCGATGACCTTTCTGGAGATGGTCGATGGACGAGTGCCGCGGCAAAGACGTGAAAAGACAGACCGACTGTGGCTTCCTGCCACCATCTGTGAATGGATCCGCTCTTAGCTGCTGAAAAGCAAACGCCGCACGTTGTCGCCGTGTTCCGCATCGACTGTGTCAGACTTTGCAGGGTCTTTTGGGTCACTCAGTAATCAATTCGATGCACTTTCTCTACTTCTCTTGGAGGTTCTGTCGTGGCAAGAGCTAAAAACATTTTACGCTCACGCCGCGATACTAAAGGATAGAAATGGTGATACTCCGTGTTTGTGTTATTGCCAACAAGTGCCATGAAAACAAAATGTAACAATAAATCACTTCAAGAAAGTCCTGGAAATATCACATCAAACAACTGAAATTGTAGAAAAATCAGCCTTGATTAAAAAAAGCCCTTTACTCCAGGTGTTTTTGGTTGCTTAGTAATACGATTAAGGACCAATTTTTTCGTTTTGTTTTACTGCAACTCACCACTTGGGGTGTTTTGACATGACTTTTATGGCAACCTCCTGCCGTTATTCCTGCTATCCAATTGGTACTCAAGAAACATGGCTAATTCTAGCTAGCGAAAAAAATCTTTTTGTTGAAACAGATGAGCAACCAACTCAGCCCGTCGTTGTGAGTAATTTTTTTCTTGTTGCTCGTCCTTCTGAGACACCATTGATTTAAGAATCATCTGAATTTAGGCTACAAGGCTAGCATTCTATTTGCTTCAGTGTTTAAATTTAAACGTTTTTTTCCCTAAAGCGTGACTCGTTAGGCCTGACAGAAGGAACAGCGTCAGCGATAGCATCGGTATATAACTGCGTGCTAGCAAACAATGCAGAGTTCATTCCAGGCTTTTCTTTTTCATGTGACTTGTTGACAATAAGATACCTGGTGTTAAGTGAATGTGCTAGCGATAGCCAAGTTTGTACCAAATCATGTTTGTACTGGATGTGCACTTGACCGTGCTTTGTTGCTTGTTGAGAATAGTTTCTATGGATACATACATGATGTTGCTCTATATTTTGCACTGTACAGGAACAACTATTGTCTACCTAAAGAGAGGGTGATGTGATGTAGCATAGCAACGCTTTTAAAGTGCTTTTAACACACACTGTCATGTATTTTTGTGCCAGGTTTGACTTTTTACAGCTATCTGGTACTTTAGCTGCTCACAAACTGAAAACCAGTTTCTTTGTGTGCACATGTATCTTCCCTCACTCGCTGTTCCTTAGCTGACGGGCGATTAGCTGTGCAATAAAAACATCATTTGCAAAGCTATGGAAAACATCAATGCTATGGTGGCAGCGTCAATAGCATCCAGACATTGCCCTTCGATTTAATTTGTAAGTTTGCAAATCGAATCCCAGCGGCGCGGCTAAAGGTTTTGGAAGCTAAGTGGCAAATCGGAATTTAATGAAAAATGGTGGATGACAATAAAAGGGAATTTTAGGGGCTTAAATTGATGGACAAAGTTGTGCCGTGATGGGAATTAAAATCCTTTTCCCCACTCACAGCTCACCTGAGAGTCCTTGCTTCCATCCACGTGGACATAATGATATCCCCGCGTAACGAATGACTGTGGTGTCAAAGGACAAATCTCCGTCGCTGCCGTGTTATTGCTCAGCATAATTAAAGAGAGGAGTCAGAGATCACTGCTGCAGATTGGAGATCCTGATTTATGCCCGTTCCGTAATAACCCCGGCTCTTTGAAACGCACAGAATCCGACCAATTATTGATGGCACGATGTGAAGGAATCTGCTGTTGAATATTCCAGCTCAGCTTCGCTGCGCCGCTACACTCAGCACATGTCACCATTCAAACACACCAGTTTGAATCATGTCAAATGGCTCTTGGATTGATATTGTCTTTATGACTGACTCTTGTGGCACCAAACACTTAAGGACAAAATTGTAATTACATTCAAGGAGAATTCAAACATTATTTACCCGAGTGTTCAGACAATTCCTGTTAGAAGAGTCGACTCTATGTTTAAATGACAAGAATTCCAGTCTATTATAGCTGTAAACATGATGGCACAAATGAGGTTATACTAAATTTTAGGTAAGAGGGAGTCCTTGTCACCTCAGTGGTTATCGTCTGTGATTAAGTCAATTGGAACAGGTCCCAGTACCAACAGTCTAAAAGCTAGCGTAATAGACTGGGACAGATCCCAGCCCATAAATCGATTCTCCTTCTGTATTTGTGCCTTGGGAGACAACAGTGGTCCAATAAATGACCTAGCTAGGTAGAAACTGTTAATGTAAAGAGTACATTAATCTTTCCTCCTAAATTCTCAAAGTCTGACCTCCCCCAGCAATTTAGCATTTCTAAATGTCCGTTGATGGGATCCTAAATTTACATTTAAATGAAGTAACAATTTGTTACAAATAATACAAATCTGTGTGAAATATGAGGCTAATTTTCCTTTTTTGCATGCCTTGGGGAATTTTAGTCAGTAGTCTTTCGTGCTTAAACCGTCATGTGTTGCCTCGATAAGAGCCGCTTTAGCTTAGAATGCTAACGACAAAGGCTCAAGAGGACAGCCGCCATTTTGCTTTACAAGGTAGAATTAATCAAGTATGATGAACCTTTATTCAAATTAAGCTATGACGATAAATTTGATTATAATAAATGGACGCAACATACACAATAAATACATTGCGCATTTTCCTAATAAAATGGATAGTTTCCCTTTTCCTTTAACCTGCGGCTAAAGGGGACCGAAAACTACCCTTGCAAAGATTTTTACCTTAAATATCCCCAAACAAGCGCCACATCCCTCAAATCTACATGCACATTTCCCAGAGCCATCCCCTCTGTAATTCGAGATTTGACCGTAATACGTGTAATATTAAAAAAGTGGCTTTGGGGGAAGTTGGGAAAGAATCTCTGCGGGCTGAGGACACACGCACACAAACACACGCGCGCACTCTTGGCTGCGGGAAGTGCCACATCGAAGCCGAATATAAACCGCGGAAGACGAGCAACATGCTGCTGCTGCTGCTGCTGCTGCAGCTGCTGGTCATCGGTTCATGCTCTCCTCCGCGATGCGACCCCAGAGTTCGAGGTAAAGTGTTTTTCTCAGATTCCAGACACGTCAGAGAGGCATGCAAAGTTCCAGGAACTTCCATCCGCAAAACTAATATTATTATAACCCCTGACGGGCTGTGATAGGTTAGACAATTCTGTCAATAATCACGTTAAACATGCATTTTGCCACGCGCTTGGGATTTAATCTACAGAAATCTTAATGGCAATTTGTAGCAGATGCATTTTTATTTTAAAAGCAACTCCCCGTGAAGGAGGTTGAGAGCCAGTTTACAGACCAGTCTGCCATCTAGTGTCTGCATAAACGTCATAGTGACATTTATAAATGCTTCCTTCTGCAGGCTTCTGCAAGCCACGGGAGCAGCAACAGAAACGTAAGTTTTCCTCCTTTTTGTGGCTCTCTGACGCCTGCTGCTTTAGATGACCCCATCCAAACTTGAAATTAATCAGCACTAATATCGCAAAGAGATTCTGAATCAGCCTGGAGGTGGTGGATATTTTTAGATGATCAATGGAGCCATGAAATATTCATATTCTAATTTCTGGAGATAATAGAAATGTTTGGAGCTAAATGATTGAAGATAGTTACGGGAATATTAACCAAACCTCATGGGGATGCGCGCTTGCGTTACTGTCATTAGAAATGAACCCTTCGGTGGAGACTCTCTTAAGCTTGTGGCGTGTTTCTGCATTTGCCTCGGTGCTCCTAACGACCGCGTCCTCCTCAGCGAAATGCACAGATGTGATGCTGTCCTACTGCAGCGACATGTCCTACACTGAGACCGTGTTCCCCAACCTCGCCGGCCACCGGACCAGGGAGGAGACCGAGGGGGGGGCAGAGTATCTCCTCCTGAGCGTGGTCGAGGCTCTGCTCGGCGGGAAGTGCAACCCCGACATCCGCATGCTGGGCTGCTCGGTGTTGGTGCCGCGCTGTGAGAAGGACGTGGCGCTGAAACCGTGCCGCGCCACTTGCCAGGCGGTGCGAGCGCGCTGCGTCCACGCCTTCGAGGCCATCGAGATGAACTGGCCCTACTTCCTGGACTGCGACCGCTTCTTCGCCGGAGAGCAGGAGGGGTGCTATGACCCCCTGGAAGGTCTTCACGGTGAGAACTCAACTTTGAAGCCTTGGGCCCATTTATTTTTTACCTCAATGAAGCAGTAAAGTGACTGAAAAGTCAGGTAGGGGTTTGGCGTGCTACTCAGTTTCAGTTTATTATTCCACCCTGTGCTGACCCCCCTCAAGCTGACTTCTGTGGCAGTTGTCTTTATAAATGCACTGCCGAAGGGCTTCCTTTCCTCCCCAAACTGGATTCAATCAATGAAATCAGAAACAGGCCGCCAAAGGTGGTAAAAAGCACTGTGTGTGAGCAGTGGAAGAGCAGGAATGTAAGTAGGACTGAAGGAATCCACTCAAGGTTTAAGATATTTTCCCTTACATTCGCGTGCAATAAAATCCGCACGCTGCCATTAAGAGCTTAAAGTTAAACCTGAAGGAGTCTGCCGGTCCCGCTGCAGCCGCGTCTCACCGCCCACCGCGTTCGCTTCGGACAAGCAGGATGCAGCTCAGATGTCTGGCAGCAGGTCAGAGCTGTGTAACCATTCCCGTATGCATGTGACCTCCTCGTGCCCCAGTCATAATGTGTGCACATGCAGGAAAAAATGAAGCGAAAAGCTGAGTTTCAACCACATTAGCATGATTAGCATCGTTGTAGCTTGTTTATTCAAGTGTTTCAGATCATACGGGACTGTGTTTTTATTTGTTTCCTTCCAGCCAAGCAGGATGCAGATGACTATGACAGCATAGAAATGCTTCTGGCTGAGGAACCGGGAACCACCATGAAGTTTGTCTACCACTCCAACACTCAGATGAATTCCATCCTGAAGGCGACGGAGGAACGGTGCCCTGAGATCGCCAGAACCTACAGCATCGGCCGCAGCATCGAGGGCCGGGAGCTGCTGGTGATCGAGTTCTCCAACAACCCCGGCAAGCACGAGCTGCGTAAGCCGAGTTGGAAGCCACTGTCAGGAATCCTTCGGTGTCGTAGATGGCAGCTCATTTATGAAGCGTTTGACCCTCTGCAGTGGAGCCGGAGGTCAAGTACATCGCCAACATGCATGGAAACGAAGTCGTGGGCCGGCAGCTGCTCATCTACCTGGCTCAGTTCCTGTGCTCGGAGTATCTGCAGGGGGACGAGCGCATCCAGACCCTCGTCAACAACACCCGCATCCACATCCTGCCCTCCATGAACCCCGACGGGTACGAGGTGGCGGCCTCAAGAGCTCAGGGGAGCAACGACAGCGGCGACGACGACGGGCGAGAGGTCGGTCCTGCGTAGTTTAGGTGTTAAAGAAGACGATTTACAAAGTTGCCTTACTTGTCTGGCGCTCGATTCCAAAAGGGTCAAAGATACGCAGCGTCCGAGATCGGACGGAACAACGCTCAGAACCTCGACCTGAACCGAAACTTCCCCGACTTGACCTCCATCGTTTACAACCGCCGCAGGCAAAAAGGCTACCGCACCGACCACGTCCCGATCCCAGATTATTACTGGTTTGGTAAGGTACAGTACGAATCGTTATGGAGTGTCATCTGGTGTGCTATTTAAAACACAAACCCCGCTTCACTCATTAGTTATCCCCCTAATATTCCCGCCTCGCTGCAGGTCACTCCAGAGACGTACGCAGTCATGAAGTGGATCCGCTCCATCCCGTTCGTGCTCTCTGCGAGTTTCCACGGCGGCGACCTGGTGGTGTCCTATCCCTACGATCTGTCCAAACATCCCCTCAAGCGGAACCTGCTCTCGCCGTGTCCAGATGACAAGGTGGACGGGGACGCTTTAAATCTCCTTCCGACAGTCATTCACAGTTGCAGAACGTAGCTGAAGTTACTGTTACAGTTTGAAATGTCAACAGTCTCATTTTAATGGCCGCAGGTTTTCAAGTTTCTCGCGAGTGCATATGCCGACGCCCATGAAACCATGTCCTATGAGAGCGCCCGATGTGGATCCTCCCGCTCCTACAGCCAGAAAGGGACCGTTAATGGGGCGGAGTGGTTCAGCATTTCAGGCAGTGGGTCGCAGTTATTCCTTATGTCCGCCAGGGGGCGTCGTGGGACCAGAAATAGTCATTTTGTCCGTCTGGTCTTATTGACAGGCATGCAGGACTTCAACTACCTTCACACCAACTGTTTTGAGGTGACTGTGGAGCTGGGCTGTGACAAGTTCCCCCCTGAAGAAGAGCTGTTCATGGGCTGGAATGAAAACCAAGAGGCTTTGCTGGCGTTTATGGAGGCGGTGAGTCTCTCGGCACACACGCCTCCGGCTGCAGAACTTTTGCAGCAACTTCTTGCGTGCTCTTCCCCAGGCCCACCGTGGTATCAAAGGCATTGTGAAAGATGAGGCAGGGAATGGAATCAAAGGTGCCCAAATATCGGTGAGGGGGGTTCGGCACAACATCACCTCAGGTAAAACGTCTCAATCGAACAGAAGAAGAGAG
This sequence comes from Takifugu flavidus, assembly GCF_003711565.1. Lineage (NCBI taxonomy): Eukaryota > Metazoa > Chordata > Actinopteri > Tetraodontiformes > Tetraodontidae > Takifugu > Takifugu flavidus. The sequence goes on from NC_079522.1 coordinate 1,397,096, forward strand.
CAAAGACAGTCAGTACTTTGATCTTAAACCTTTCTACCTTATTCTCAGGTGAAAATGGCGAGTACTTTCGCCTCCTGACCCCAGGGATCCACGTGGTGGGTGCCTCGGCTCCGGGTTACACCAAGGCGATGAAGAAAGTGCGCCTTCCTGAGAGCATTCGCAGGGCCGGCCGGGTTGACTTCATCCTGGTCAAGATTCCTGACGCCCAAGATCAGGACAACAGGACGATGGAAGCCTACAACCGCTTCGACCCGTATAACCAGTACGAGCGCTACACCCTGATGGCTGATGTCCACAGCCGTGAGGAGAGGGTGGAGAAGCCGTGGTGGTGGAACTACTTTGTCCAGTCCGGCGGGCCTTCGCCAACCTGGCTGCTCAAACATTATTAAGAAAAAAACCCACACTTGGCCTTTGTTTTAAACACCTTTATGCTTCTAATTTGACTTCATCTTCAGATCATGATGATGGAACACACTTTTAAGACTTTTATAGCAAATTTATCAGAAATAAAGCGCTTTTATCAGTACGTGCTCACTAAACATGCCTTTCTTGACTAAAGAAACACACTATGCTCAACCACAGAGTTTTACCTATCACTGGCACTCGCTACTGTTCTAATAACTGCAACAAAACAATATATAATTTTTCACAGATAAAATAAAAAAAACCTCCCTGGACTTTGGTGGTGTAATGAAGACAAGCAGCCACTAGAGGGCAGAGCGATTTAACTTGCGGATGAGCGCTGTTTTAGATTTCAGGACTTCATGTTGTTAAAGTTAATTATTCGGAAATAATTTCAACAACTTAAGGATAGATTGTCACGACTTTAGACTTTTATAGAATTGTAGCTATTTAATATTCTAAAATAAGTAAACTTATAGTTTCTGTCAACTGTCTTCTGTCTACTCTAGATTCATGATCCCTGCAGCATTAATAATACATAAATACAGCATAGTCTTCTTTAAATAGACTTAAGAGGAGCAATTATTAGAAGAAATTCTTTAAGTTTTAAAGATGAGCCTGTGGGCATATTTGCAACTCATTTTGTGGAATTGGATTTAATTTCCATATTTAAAAGTTCTAAAGATGTTTTTCCTAGAAACAATAATACATGTAAAGAACAGTGATAATTCCTGGGTCTAAAATGTTGCAAAACCGATTTGGCTCAAACTAATGAACAAAAACCTACAAGAATTCTTAGGATGTTGAAGAAACCACATGATTTGGCAACAAACTCGGTCAGCTGGAGGAGAAAGTTTCGTCAATAGAGTTACAAAAAAAAAAAGTCCATATTGTCCATTTTGACAGAAGCTGTCAGATGGTATCAACAAAGTCTTTTGTCATGTGTGTTTCAAAGACTGGAAGTCATTACTGTGGAGTTGAGCGCAGTGACACAACACTGGCACAGTCCAGCCTCCCTGATGTTATTCAGGGAAAAGTTGAGAGGAATCAGACTTTTGATCAGATGTTGAATCAACCATTATATATATATATATATATATATATATATATATATATATATATATATATATATATATATACACACACACACACACACACACACACACACACACACACATTGTTTTTAGGTTGAATTAAGGTATAGATTTTGATTTTCACGTGTCATCAATCTTTATTTATGACCTTTCAAATATATTTTTAAATCATCTCGTAATGTTATTAAATCTGAGTAACTATAACATTAATTTAAATCAGTATTACTCAAAACAGACGTTTCTATTACTTCCTGTTTTTTTCCCCCAGATTTCTTCCGGTATCCGGTCACGTGACCTGTAATTAGTGCAAACAGGTGCTGTGAAATCAAATCAGTGCACAGAGACACAAGTTTGACTAAAGACAACACAAAGCTGGATGTTGTCAATGGTAAGGTGTTTTTAAAAAAAAATATATTATTATTGTTTATTTTCTGATGTATTAACACTGAAGTTAACAGCTAGAAAACTAACACATAGTATCCTGATATAAGAAGTAATGTTTTTATGTACACAAAAGGCCCCAGACAAACACTTGTGCTTTAAAAAGCAGCACATTTGGTCAGACTATGTTCAGATGCTGAGTTCTGACTCATTTTACCATCATTAGTTCAAAATTCATACAAAAGTCATACATGTTCACTCATGACGTTATCATTTAATGGCAAAAAGGCTCTCAAGAATACAGTTAATACCTGATGAGCTGTGAAGCGGCATCTGAGCCAACATGAACACTTCCTGCTGTCTGCATCAGTTAATGGAACCTGGGTTATATTATGTATGTAGACGCTCTCTATCAGTCTCACTTTATTTTAAAGTTTGATAGGAAACCGGATGAAGACCCTCTGAAGTGGAGAAGTTGGGCTGTGATTGGATAGGAGCCATTGCAAAAACACAAACTAACATCAGGCTTGATCCTCTTCCGGACACCTGATTTCTGCCCCAGTGAATGGAGCAAACCAAACACTGTTACGCAGACCTGTCGCCCCTTTCCTTGTCACATGCTTGTTGGCGACGGCCAGTAGAACTCCCACATATGATCCGCCCAGTTCCTGGAGCGGCCCATGTTGGGTGCAGTACTGGGTCACCGGTTTAGCTGGTGAGGCTGAGAAAGCGGCACAGAGCTGCCCCAGGCTGCCATGTTCTGTTAGCATCACGCCGCTGGCGAGTAGGTGGGCGACGTCTCGTTTCAGCTGAGTGGAGCTGCTCGCAAAGGGGCTTTAACGCACTTATGTCGCGACTCAGGACCACTTTGTAGCTACGCCTGTAAATAAACGTGCAGTATCACGATCATATATATTGATTATTGTTGATTTTGTCCACCTGGGAGGTAACTGACGTAAACGCTGTGACGGGTCCCCCTCCGTGAGTCCAGAATTGTCACTCTGCCCTTTTCTACAGTTGCCCCAAACGGACAAACACACTTCATGTGTTGTCGCCTTTTTAGTATAAAAATCAGATTATTCTGCTAATTTCCTCACATATCGTCATATATCATCAACAGGGAACCTCAGGCCAGGAAACATTTGTGGGAGAGTCCAGGTTCTCCGGCACTGCTGGAAAAGAAGAGGCACCAAACCAGGTATTCATTGTTCAAACGCTGGATTTCCAGCTCAGCCACACTGGCAATGACAGTAAAGGGAAAAAAAACTTGTGTCCATATCAGCAACCTATTGTCCACCAAGTAAGAAATTCATCCGTGAGTTTAGTTTTATTCTGTGTACGATGTAATCTGTAAATATTTTAGTTTTTCCAGTCCTTTCGGGGAGATTCACTCAGACCAGCCAAGTTCCCATAATCCCCCCTCCCCCAAAAAACAGCTTTTCATTTCCTAATAATGGCTCAATGTCAAGTTCAATTCAACCTCCCTGTAACGCGCTTGCAATTACCAAATGGTACATGTGCAGACAACTCCTCTGCTGGGTGATAATAAGCTACTTTCTTTGTTACGGAGCCTGAACAAACTCGGGGAGGGAACACGTGAAGCAGAGATAATACGCCCGGTCGAGCGTGAGTGTACACAAAACCCCCGCCAATTGTTCTTAGTAGTAAGCCCCTCAGCTGGGACAAAAGCAGGCCCGACCGGGTTAAGGTGATTCCACTTTAATAGCGCCGGGATCCTCAACCGCAACAGAAAACTACAATGGAAAATACAGCTGCCCAATTGGAAAAAGTCACTTCCTTTTCAGAGTAAGAGGCGGCCTCCGGGTCGATTGTGTGCTGCTGTTTTGGAACATGGGAGGTACATTTCTTCGTTGCGCGGCCCTGTCGGTGTCGTTGGGGGTTCCTCCTTCGGCGTGACGGTCAGAGGTCGCCGTGGAACAAGGCGGCATCGGCTTTAATTTGACCCGCGGTCTCAGATGTTTGTTGACGACTTCCTCCTGAATGTGATTTGTGTTGGTTTGTTTTGATCTTTGTCCTGGAAGCTCTGGAGCGATCACAGAGGTCCAGTTAGAGATGGAATCTGCTCGGGCACTTGTAGATGTGACATAGTTGGTCTTTAAATTGGTGGCCACAGTGCCTGACACTGCCCCCAATGGTTTGAGATGGTACTGCAACCTCTCTGTATATGAATTCTACCCTCACGTGTTCAAAAATATGCTGCAGGTCATTGGAAATAATACATTTCCTACATAAAGCTGCAATGTGCAGTGTGCTGAGCAACAGAGTCTGTGATTTATGGACCTCTTAGTGGCAAAGATTAATGGTTTTGAGATCTATTATGTTTGAAAGAAGACAGGCTTTCCTACACCTAATATCAGCAAAATGGGAGGCCAAAAATAATCAGGGAGGATAATATCCAGACCAGAGGAAAGATAAGAGTTTTGGTTTATTAAAACCAGTCTGCTAATGATTCAGCGGCTCATGCTAACGCCGACTGGATCACTTGAGGAACGCACGCGAACCCAGAAGCACGTGGGCAGCGAAATGTTGGCAAATGTAAACATGCCGATGTCTATCAGGGACTGTACAGCATGTTAACACCTGCTAATTAGCTCGCACCACAGCAATTTAGCTCAATGGAGATTTTTTTGAATGAAATGTTCTGAAGCTATATTGTGATTCGCATTCAAATTAGCCAATTAAGGACTATGACATTTTAAAAATGAACATAAGCACAAGCTGTCTCTTGGAAAACAGCAGCAGCAGCTTCCAAATCTAGCTGGTAGATCAAGTTTTTAACATCTGCAGCCAGAGGAAGAACAAATGTTCTTTGTCCACGGGTGCTGTAGCATTATTGCTAACATGCTACGATCAGCTATGGTGTTTTTGTATATATCAAGTGGATCGTTGCAGGTGTTTCCATGATCCTGCCTACTGCGCCGAGGGCTCTCACAGCACCGGCGTCACTCAGCCACTGTGGCAAACCCAAAACATCCTGTTCCACCCGACGCTGTTCTGATTTGTATCCAGACGGCTTCTGTGTCTGCAGGATCCTCGCATTCAAAGTGGACAAGATGATTTATTAGATGTTGTTAATCTGAGACCTCGCCGTGATTTATTGCCCCGGTTTGCGTTCACCATCCCGTCTTATCTAATTCTCCGGGAGGGAAGGGAATAAAAAGCCCCGCGACGGACGCGGGAACGCCGGCGCGTTCCAGACAAGATATGAATAATGTAAAATCAGCCGTGTAACTGTAGGAAAAGTTTCAATTCTGAAGGAACAACGTCTGACAGTGGCTGTCTGGAAAGGCTGCGACTGCACCCAGAATATTCAGATTTCTGTCTATATTCCGGTTCAAGCAGCATTAAAGCGTTTACGTGCACTAAAACCTGAAATATTCCCAGATTATCCTGAGCACTGAGACACGACGACGTTGTTGTGTTGAAAACGAGCCACGTGACGGCTCATTCGGGGGCACTTCCTGTTGACCTCTGAGTAGGCGTGTCTTCTAGGACCCGGTCACGGGTATGACCTCAGGTGTGCGTCCGGGGTCACGTGGCTTTGCTGACCTTCTGATCGACGCTGTTACAGTGAAGTGTCAAAAAACGCGAATGGGATTGGAACATATGGTCAGAAGGGTCTCAGACTGGGACTGATCACATCGGTGTGTGTGTGTGTGTGTGTGTGTTGCATACTGACAGTGTCTGGAGTGTTTCCAGTGTATGACTATTAACATATGGATTTTTCGACCACGCGGAGTTGGATTTAATGTGTCAGGAATATTTTGGCGTCTCTCCGGGTATTACATTACACTGTTTTCTTATTCTGGGTCTCCTCTGTGGGGGGTGGGGTGGGGGTGGGGGTGGGGGGGGGGTGGTTGTGAGCTCAGGCTTTTGAGATAGCATTTGGCTGCTGTTGTGCGTTTTGGAATTTTTATTTCCTGGCCTTTAATTAGTGCTTTTCCCCAGAGTCGGTTGTTCCTGAACTTCGGACTGAACGACGTCAAGCGTTCTTGTTACGCGCTGAATCATTAAAATTGTGATCCTCCGGAAATAAAATTCATCATTATTAAAATCCCGTTTTAAATGAGGCACAACCTTTCCTTCAGTTACCTCAACCGTCCCTCCTGAGGACGGGGGAGGGGGGCGGGTTCTCCGCTAGTGCAGTCTAGACGCCGCTAATTTAAGGCCAGAATAAAACATAGAGCACAATTGAAATAAGTGTTCCTGATCTTAATGCACATTATCGCTGTGTCCCTGGGATAAAAACACTTAAAAAATCAGTCATGGAGAAGACCCAGCCGGAGGGCTCTTTAGGCTGGGTGCATGTCTGCGATGCATCCAGCTACTTTAGCTGTCATGCAGCAACATCTCAGAGCTTTCGCTGGGTGCACTGATGCTTGGCTGGAGCCATTTAGCAGCGCCCGGCTTAACTGAAACCGACAAAACTTCTGATTCCAGACCGATCTTAGAATAACACCCCTGGCGATAGCAAAGCTGTCTTTGTGCATCTCGTCCCGCTCGGTCCCAGAACTGCACTTGTAGTCAGACGCACGGACACAGAGGATGCCGTATGATGCTACAACTGATACTGGGGAGTAAATTAAAGGGAAACATTGCATTTGAAAAAGAAAAGCGAGATCTTGATGATGTTGGAGAGCGTGCAGGGCCGAAGGGCGCCAGAGGTCAGCAACGTGGACGGACTAAGACGGCTTGAAGCCGCTCTGAAGGGCAGAAATGTTGAAGGGTTTTCATCAACTATTCGCCAGGAGTTGCTGTTAGCACTTGAGTTGGCTGGAATAATGCAGAGTGTTAGCGCCGGTTGATGAGACGCTACAGCTGAATGTTAACGCTGGGTGTTACGAAACTGCACTTAATGTCACTGCGCGTTAAAGAATTTATGCTGCACGTATGTGGACGGGTGACGGTGCCGTTAATGAGCACATAATGGAATAAAATCACCGTTAGCGCTGCTGTGGATGTGCTACGACATGGCATCAATATTAAATCTAGCGCTTGTTCTGATCATTCAACACTCCTTTAGAAGAGAAATGACCCCAAATTAGAGAAATCTGGTGTTATTTCTTCTTCATTACCCGCCTCAACCCTGAGACGGCTAATAAACACTTTTACATCCTGGTTTGACGCCTGTGGGTCAAAGGTTTGCATGTGGTCGCCTCGGTCGCCTCGCCTGCAGAAAAATATTTAAATACCCTTTTGCATTTTCTATGTGCATCGATTCCTTCAAACCTTCAAACCATCGATTCCTTCAAGTCTCCAACCTGATTTCCAAGTTGGAGAGTTGCAAGGATCAGGTTGGCCATCTTAAAAAGCTTTGAACAGAAAACGGAGAATGTGGACCCTGGTGCAGGAGAAGGAGAGTGCTGGAGAATACGAGGTTCTGGAGTTAACATCTCCAGGAGAGGGGTCTGGAGAAGGAGCTCTCAGACAGAAGAAGACTTCCAGAAGACGCTCTGTGGGAGGGAGGAGGATGAGAGGGAGCTGGAGGAGATGCTCCTGAAGATGGAGGAACAGGAGCAAAAATACTAGAAGAGGCTCAAAATCTCCCGAATATTAAGGACAAACGTCTCATCGGCTGGTGTTGAAGGTCCAAACTTACGTCACTGAGCTACAACAAATGTTCCGTCGCAGGTCTTTTCACTTTTCAGGAGAAATGTTGTCTGCGATGTTTTTTTCTGGAGTTCTCATGCTAACAAGTTAATTAAGCACAGTCGTCTGCACGTGAACTTTTAAGTTTGTATTCGCAGTCAAAAGGGATCCGCCGTTAGGTGTGCTGAGCTAATTACGTGATGATGGATCCTCCGTGGCGTGGGATAATTTCCCAGTGCTCTTTAAAGATAGTAAAGTCTGTGGCAGATAACTGCTTGAAGCCTTTGCGAGTCAGCGGCGGCAAAGCTGAATGTGGCAGCAAGTGTCAGGCCAAATCAATACACGCTTCCCAGGATTCCTTTTGTGCAGTAATCCACAGGCCGTGCTGGCCGTTGGCCCCGGGGAGGCCTGGGATCATGTTTTCTTGCTCTGCTTTTTTTGTGTGTGTGTGTTTGTGAATATGACAGCATTGAGCACAAGCTAATTACCTTTAAAAAAGGAGAATTCTGCACCGTAACCCGCTTAGCTCACATCTGAGCCACGCCGCGACCCCCGCCGCTCGCCCTCCGGAGGCGGGATGAGCCGAATTTACATGACGGTGTTGACGAAAGACAACCTCCAGCTCAAGAGCTGTGAAACGCAACCCTTAGCGCACGGCACCGAGATGATTCCCGTGTTAAACGTTCCCTTCGGATCCAGAGTTTCGGTCAAACATTTGGCCAGTTGTGGATGTTTCTTTAAGAGATCACTGCCCCATTTTCCAGCTGATTTCACACATCCTATTAAGTCATAATCTTGTATTTTCTCCCTTAAAATAACAAGAGATAATCCCGGAATCGAACCAGTCAGCTGTGAAATCAAGGAACCTCCAGGACTGAATTCCCGTGTTGCCAGTTAACAGAAGAGCATGTATCAGAAATATCACACAAATCCGTTGTCTGAACAGTAAAAATGTATTTTTTTTATGTAAAAAGAAATATTCACTTTTGCTAATCTGTTTGTTTGTTGAAGAATAAACCAATTTAAGTAAACATAGTCAAAAATTGATGTATTTTCCATGTAAATTTGGGGACAAGACCAATTTGTGCCAAGTGGTGCAGTTCCTCGCTTGACCACAAGAAAAAGGCTAAATTTCACTAATCCTCACAAATCACAAACAACTAAAGAAAGACATTTACAGCTTGGCGACAAACAGATTTGCTCTTCCCCATCAAAAAAACAACTAATTAATGAAGGCCAAGACAGCTCAATTTAGTCTGTATTTTAATATAAATCTAAGCTTTTTTGCTTTTCCCTACGTTAAAGTGTCGCGGAAGACGAGTTCCAGATCTTTCTTTCTGATCGTAAGCCATCAGCTGTCCATTAAAAATGTAAAATTAACATCTTTAAAGTGGAACACGGTCGTGTTCTGTGCTCGCGATGCAGCCAAGCGCGATGCTCTTGCATATAAAATGCATTTGGTCATCCCCCTGGCAACAGGGATGGAGAAGGTGCACTGAGTAAAATGAGAGCAGATTGCTTTTATTCTTTATTTAGAGAGTTATTCTAGACACTGACTCACAGATGCTCTATCACAAGGAAAAAACCTCCTTCCTGCACATTTGCGGCAGGACGAGGAATCTGTTCTTTGAATCCAGTTGAGGGAAGCAGGAGTGTTTTTCTTGTTGAAGAAAAAAAAAATCTATTTTCACCTGTATTTTTACCGCTAATTATCTCCTGGGACATTTTGTAACAAAGACAAAATGGCCCCTAAAGTGTGTGTATTTGAGGTTGGAGGCCCCTGTGAAACGGCTTCTTGTCCACTCTGATGTTTGGCCCCGGGCCTAAATATTCCCGTATTGATGACTATCAGATGTGGAAGCGATGTGGTGCTCCCCGCGCACGTCTGTAAAGGTGTCGATGTATTGGCGTCTCAGGAACATACTGTATCTGTATTTGCACAAAAAATATATCCAGAGAAAACCCAGGGCAGAAATTCCCCGATGGAAGAATATCTTAGCATGCTAACGTGCTAAATGAGATTATTTTGGGAACTGTGACTGACGCTGATGTCCACCTGCTTCTGAATCTCTCGCCCTTTAGATCATTTCCATTGTTTATTTAGTTTTATCCCAAATGCTGTACAGTACGACCTCTGTGTTAAACTTTACCTCTGTGGGTTTATTAGCGTTGCTGTGAGCGTCTGCGGGGCTTGAACCAGGCAGCTACGTCCCGACTGAGAAACTAAAGGCACCAATCATTTCCCCTTCTTGTCATCATCAATCATAATTACGCAACAATTTCTTCACCTTGGATCAATTTGTGCCATTGAGATCAAACGGCGCTGTTAATAGGCGCCCAGATTTCTCTGGGGGTAATCTATATCATGTGGCGCGAGCAGTAGCCTTTAAAGCCTCAACTCAGCTGTGCCGTATGTTGTTTGTCACTAAAGATGTTTTCCATCTTCAGATGAGGCAAAAATCAGCCGTATTAACTGATTTTATCGCTTATCGGCTCCTGATGATATTTACAGCTAGCTTAAATGTGCTAGTAGACACTTTAGCTGCTGTATGTGAACATTTTCACTCGTAAAAAGAGTTGTTTTTCACCAAAGAGGGGGAAATATCTGCTTTTTAAACTCCCGCCCACCTTAATCGCATCCGACGTGTGAGCAGGCTCTAATCATCATTGTTTCGGTCACAACACAAACTGGCTCTTCAAAGGTTTCGCCCAAGACACAATTACGCCAAATTACCTTTCCCATTTGGAGTCCGTCAGGGTCTGTTCCTGTAAACAGGAAGTTTGTTGTTAATGGCCGAAGGAGGAAAGTGGAGACAACACTCCGTGAACTCCACATCGAAAGGAAGAGTCTGGATTACAAACTTTCATTATTATTTCTAAAAATCTCATAATCCAAAATGGAGCCATGAAGGTGTAATATGCGTTTTACCCTTTGTATGCTAGTAATTAATGTAGCTCTGACCTGGGACGGATGTAAGTCTGGGAAACCAATTTTATGTAATTACCAAACTAATTACATCAGTTTTAAACTTCGTTCATCGCCAGAAGTTGTTGCTGGAAATTGCCTAATTGTGTTAACGCTCAGTCTTAATTGTTTTGTTTCTCATATGACTAGAAAAGTCGGACTTCCCGTAGGTCAGGGAACTTTTGGGAAGTGTCGCGTGTTTCTGATTGGCCAAGAAAGTTTTAGTCAAATCTCTAAAAATACCTGCCTGGCGACAAGGTGTTGGCTAGCTTTTAGCCGGATCACGTCTCGTATGAGAACCACCTCACAAACTCTGTCAAGCTCTGTAAGGATATTAGCATGTTGTTACCCAAGAGATGGAACACTATAGTGTTGAGAGAGGCTGTAAGAAACGGCGTGCTACAGATGAAAGGCCACGAACCCATCATTGTTCTTTCCAGAATGTGTTTGCAGTTAGCCTGCCGTTGTTTCTCACCCTTGTGTTCTGTAATTTAAACACTATGTCACTTTGAACTAACTTGATCTGAACTTTTTCTGGGTGACTGCTGACGATGCTAATGCCGTAGAGGTCATGTCCAGTGGCTCCCTGGCTCATATTAAACCCGACGACTGCTACGCTCACTGAGCAAAGATGGGTAATCCAATCCTGGAATAAATTTATGTGGGAGTTGTGGAAAATAGACCCTGATTTTATATCCTCTACTGGCCTATAGTGTGTTGTTCATGTCTGGAATTGGCTACAAGTGCTAATGATCATAGCATTTGTGTCTCAGACTCCTGGAAACTGCCCGGAAAAGACCATTTTTATCCATTTTAAAGGTAAAAGCGGCAACTGTCGCCATGACCGGTCACGTTAGCAGACGTACGATGACGTTGAAATTACGCAAACTGTGTGCGTCATTGTCTCGCGACAAATCACAAACCCCTCGCAATAATCTCTCAGCGTCACGTCACCGCAGCCCCGCCCGCCCCTGCTGCGCCGCGCAAACGCTCCCGATTGAACGCAAACGCAAACAGATTAAAGTGTAAATTTTAAATAGTTGCCTGCGTTAATTCACGTCCAAAGACGCAGCGATTCCGAACAGGATGCGCCTGAGCAGCACGTCAACGCCAAGAGCCTCGGGTTTAGTTTGTTAATGTTAGAATCCTGCATCACTGTTGGTTCCAAACGTTAGCATTGTGAGAACTGTAAACAACCTAAATAAGGCACAAAACAAACAAACAAACAAACCCCTGGCAACGCCTGAGGTAGGCTACACCTGCGCAGGTAGATCACCTCGATGATCCGACCTCATTGTTGCCAGAGGGAGGTAAAGGATCTGTTTTTATAGTCCCGTGGGCCATTTTTGAGCTTATATGTGCCTGAACTCTTTCCTTGGGAATGGGAATAGAGGAAAAATGTGGGGAGAGTTAATGCATTAATGCTACAAATTCCCCCAATTAAGGAAAACTGGTTTTCAGTTGAGCTGGAATTCCTGTAGAATCCCGCCAACAGTGTTTTCCTGGTTTTCCCAACACATGAGCCCTTTTCCTCTGTCTGGTCGTATGATCTATCCGCCCACAATGAAGGTTTTTCTTCTTTTTTTAATTAATTCATCAACTATTATTTATTCATGGACAGCCCGAACAAACCGTGGGCCTCATACTCAGGGTAGCACTTGAAAACATGAGCCGCGCTAACACGACAACGCGCTCTTTGTGGCGTGCTTCGCGTACGCGCTGAAAACCGCCACAACGGCTTGACGAATTTCACCCGCTCGCTTGTCACAGGTCGTTAGCATCACGGTCAACTGGAAAATTATGACAAGTGCAATGAATCTGGCACGGGGAGCGCGGAAGAGGACCTACAGGTTTTTTTTTTTCCCAGCCTGCACTTCTTTGCCTAATTTGCGCAATTATCACATGTTCATTACTTGTACACAACCTGCTAGCATAAAACTGCTCATTTTAACATCCTCGTTCCCTTCCCTCTTTGCGAATTACTGGTCTGTAATTCCCAAATGTGTGGGCGTTTAATGAGGCCTGAGACATGTTATTTTCCCGCAACGACGCCGTCCACAAAAATCGCGCACTGCCGAGTGCAATCATGCAACACTCTCTGGCAGCAGCGAGGCAAAACCTGCAGCCCAGAACTGCTCCACTTAAAGGGAGGCTGATGTGAGGGGAGCAGACAGGCGAGAGTGGAAGGCCCCGTGGTCATGCAAAATGCAGAGGAAATATGACTTTATTACAGCTCCCTAATGGTGACATAACAATCTGTTCAGCCACTCTCCTCTGAATCTCACAGCTTTTTCTGAGAGTGCTCCAGAAAAAAAAAGGAAAAAAAAAAAGGGGGAAATCTTTCAGTGCCAGCGAGTTTAAACGCAATTGAGTTTGACCCGATCATCTCTTATTCATCACTTCAGTTTTTCTTGTTCCTCGTGTCAGTGATAAATGTCGCAAGTCCGCCGGTAAAACCAAATACAGCAGAATGTGAGAAACTGTTTACCATCGCTCCGATGTAAACAAAGAGTCTCTGTGTCAAAGGATGGATCGTGACGGCTATTAGCTCCTCGGACGACTGATGTGAAGCTAGCCTGGACCCGCTTATGTCTCTGTTAGCTATTAAACCGCTAGCTGTCTACTTATGTGGCGGACTGTTGCGGATTAGCATTATTTCAGATGTTCTGCCACAGTTTGAGCTCATCCAAATGTGGCTCAAAATGGTTAGCCGCTATGCTCGCGTTGCGTTCCCGCATGAATCGGCTCCATGAATTTCCAAGTATTGTCTAAATAGAGCCAAAAATCATTCTCACAGTAATGTCAAGTGGATGTCCTTACAAAGTCATACAATGAATTATGATGTAAACACATGCAAAAATGGAGCAAATTAGCAATGCTGGGCAGGACTGGCTTCTGTTTCCTGCTACACAAGCTAAACAACAACGCGTCAATAGAGACGGATGGCTTTAATGTGATGATTGAACTAGTTTGTACCATTCTGAATGCTAAGCTAGGCTCATGTATGCTTAGTAAGATAGATACAGCTCACTCAACCTGTGTTAACCATTGTTATGCAGCTGTCTATTTGTGGAATTTAAGGGATAAATAAAATAAACACAAACTCTTTTGTCGTTTTTAGTGCTGCGGAATCAAAGCGTGAATAATTCACGTCTGAAAGCATCGGTCTCCCTGAAATGGCTCCTCTGGACGTCGAGGGATGTGAAGGTAAAGGAAGCACTGATATTTCTGGAGCGTTCTGGCTGCGTTTGCCATAACACTTAAGAGGTTAGCTTGAAAGTAAACTGACTGAATCATAGAAAGCAGCCCAAGTGCTCGCCACTTCCTGAAAGTCCTTTTCTAGAGAGAGATTCATGCCTGGAGTTGAAAGGTCAACAAGCGTTGAAAGTTTTTGAGTGCTTTTGACTTTTGGCTGGATGGCTGACACGGTTTGACGAGGCGGCGTGACTGTAAACTGTGACCTTTAGCTGCGCATCATCGCTCTCAGCTGATGAGTCATGTTGACGGCGCGCGGTAATAGCAGTTTGGATAGCAGATGACAGGTTGTGTCAGTCGTCAGATCACCACGTTGATGGGAGCGTAACCCCGGGCTGCTGTCATCCTCCATCCCTTCGCCCGCTGAAACGCACACTGGGGGGGCGGTTTTCAATATTTAGCGTCGCGGCGTTGGCGTGTGGCCGTTTCTTTTGGCTGCTTGACTGTTTTTATTGTGTAATTGAAAGAGCGGCTGTTTGGCGCCATCACGACGCAGCGATTTAAGGAGCCACAGGTGCGTCTGCTGTCTACCTGGCTGATGCCCTCGCCGCCACACTTCCCTGATCTCCGTTTGGGGAATGGTTGTCCCTTCCGCTGCGTCGGGCAGAGCGCGGCTTCCCCTCAGCTGCCGTTCGACGCGACGTGTCTGTTTACCGACGACAAATTCCCACAAACGGCCCCGCTGCTCCTGTCACGCCGGATGAGCGGAGGGATGCGCAGCTGCCACGTCCCCGGGGGCCCGGCGCCCGGGCTGGGAGCAGATGCTGCCAGTTCAGAAGGAAGCGGAATGGACGCGGCTCACGGTGACGATTTCATGCCAGGCGATGTGGGTCAGCTTATCGTTGTGTCACCAATTGCTCAGAAGGGGCGAGTAAATCGACAGGAAACTCACCAGCGTTAAGCTCGGCAGTTTTTAACGTGTACATGCACGCCACGGTGCACGTTCTGGAACCAGCCTTTGGGGAGCATCGATGGCGTTGGCAGCGTTCTCGTTTCCAGAATATCCCGAGGGCTCACAGACCTCAAAAACTTTGCTAACAACGCAAGAACATCGCGCCGCGTTCGTTAGCGGTCACTTTTTAAGCTAGCATTGATCGACCACACAAACCACCTTAAACTTATAGCCTGAAACTTTTTATTCTGGCTCACACAATCTCAACATTGGAAGGGAATAAAAACCTGGTGTGCCAGATAATCTGCTATTGATCAGATTAATAATCTCTGGGGGGGCTGCCAAGAATCTGATACGTCTGCATTCGCGTGTGTACAGACGCTCTTACTCCAGCGTGGACAAACGCAGACTTGGTGCCTCCGCGTTACATATTAGTGACAGCAGCTTCTTCCTAATTCAGTCGATAGGCTTCCATTAACGGGGGGTAGGCTGTCAAAGCAACCTGTGACCTCCGCGCGCCCCCCTGGAGCCCACCGGCCTGTGATGTCCGTATCAATATGAATTTCAGCCCTTTGCGCCCTCTAGCCACATTTCCCAATGTCCATTAGTCTCGAGTATCTGTTTCCTCCAACTTGTACTATTGATTTTGGTGTCGTTTGTAGCCGAGCTGCTACGCCGGTCTTCAAGGCGGCGACAGGTCGAGAGGAACCTCTCAGCCAGAGTTGCTTTATTCAGTCCAATAAATGAATTTCTGAAGTTGATGTAGCGGTTGTCTCCTGACACCTGATCTCCGGTCAGAGGTGGACGTCGGAGGTGAGCTCGGAGGTCGGAGCTTTTCATCTCGGAGACCGCAAACGAATGACCTGTTGTGACAATAACCTCGGGGAAAAGGCTCATCAAGCGTCTCTTCCCGAAAATAACCGAGATTAATTCACTCTTGTTTTAACTAAAAATGGGTAGTTTAACTCCGCCCCCTCTGTCTCCCTCACCCCCGCCTGAGCTTTACTTTTACCTGCATGTGCTCATAACGTTTTTATGTAATTATTTCTAAATTTCAGTGTCCTGTTGTCCCATCTGTGGCGAGCAGACGTTGACATGTGGCTCTCCTTCGGTGCTGTGGCATGTTTGCCACCAGGGGTTCCTTTGGGACAAACCACAGAAGAAGACGTGTGACCTTTGACTTTATTTATGGCGTCGCCACTCGCGCAGGAGCTTTTCATCAGATACGTAATCCCCTCAGCCCCCTTTCAATTTGCAGAGGCACTCTGTCGCTAAAGAGCGCTAAAGTCGACAAAACGGGCGGATCAATAAGTCCCCTCGAAGCCTGCTGGGAGTTTCGCGGCCCCCATGCTGGTGCTCAGGTTGCAGCTCATAATGAATGGGGTGTTGTTTATGTTGTCCGCGCAGCGTCGTGGAGTCCATTGAAGCGACCGCTCGTTGTCTCTCCAGCAGTTTCGAGAATTTACGTTATCAATATGAACCACGTTAACAAAACCAGTTTAATTTTAATCAGTGCAACAAGAAAGCGAAAATCTACAGATTCACTTTTCCCCATAAATTTGGATTGTTAATTCTTTAGCAGCATTTTGTTAGCATTAGCTGTTGGACCGCTTTCAAACCAGCAAAAAAAAAAAAGAATTCAATCTCACCTTTAAATCACCTTTTTCAAAACGCTAAAACAAAATATGAAGTCAGAACAGTGAAAAACTGAATTTTGTCCTAAGAAAATTCAACTTTAGTTGTTTAGTTTCACCTCTTTTATTTTGTTCCTGATATAATTTGGTGTTTGATTGGTTTTCGCTGTAGTTTGTTGTTCTTTAAAACAGCGTAATAACAAGACCTGAACATTGTCAACGCTGGTTGACGCTAAATGCCGACTCGTCAGTTTTAATGCCCCTGACACCACATTTGTCAAACCGGTTGCTGTATTATTACACAAGTTGTACCGACACGTCACATTAGCGCCACCCATCTCATCTTCACGGCTCCAAGTCTTTTTTATCCCCCGGCAGCTCCAACTGTAATTGGTGGTAATTATAAATCCCTGGGAATGCATTAAAGTGGCCGGCGGCGAAAACGGCCCCGATGCACAGCTCCGGGTGTTTGGAACGCGTACAAACGGCTCCTTAAACGCAGCTATTCGCATGTTTGGGTCCTGTTACGTGCAGGGACCGGTGGTGAGCGACTTGACATGCAAATCTCAATCAGTGTTGTCACTCGGAGATGGGCGAGGTGAAATGAGATATGGCAACATGTCACGGCGGCTGTGGGGGAGCTGAGATGATGGCGCCTTTGCTAGCAGGGCTAGCATGAAGCTAACCTCGATGTCCAAGTCTTCATGAGACGTTTGAACACAGGAGTAAAACCAAGCTGAAGCAGTAGGGGGGTCGCGTCTCGGCGTTCGCATGCTAATGCCATGAAAGAAACTCTGACCACGATCACTCAGCGGGACCACATTTCACTCGCAATCGGCGGATCAGTCAAATCAAACAATGGCGCTCGGCGTACATGTTAGCGGGAATGGAAACCATGTGCTTTCTGCACTGGTCAGGACTGGAGAAACGCGCTGACAGCTCTGGATGGCCTTGAGGTGCTCATCATCCTCAGAATAACCCTGCCAAACTCGCAGCGCCCCCCCCCCGTTGTTGGCAGGAAGTCAATCGTGTGGATTAAACTACCCATAATGCTCGTCAGTCATCGATGGCGCTAAAGAAGCGCAGATGGATTCTTGGCTCGGGCTGCCTTTTTGATCACTGAAGTATTAATGGATTTCTCTGAGGTTCGGGGTGGGCGGGGCCTGTGCTGGGGGCGGGGCTTCTGCCAGCTGGTGGGTTCAATGGAGACTTGTGGGTGCTGAAAAACCCAACGCAAAGTGTGTGAAGGCTGGAGAGTCAGGAAGTCTGGCGACTACACCCGACCCCCACCCCCACCCCCCCACCTGAAACACACTTCCAAGACAAAAACAGATCAATCTTTTTTTTTTTTGAATCGTCCAAAGGGAGGAGCAAGTCCTGCCATTACTGTCACGTTATTGCCGTCTGCTGGGCCAAATAATGACGCGTCGTAGACATCAATGGGTGGTGATTAATTTTTGATGCCCTGGCCATATGTTCTGCCCCACCATTCCCAATGATGGCAACGAGGCCCCCGTTAGGCCCCGGACCCCAACAACACAAGTCATTCAAAACATTTTAGATTTTGAGGTCTAAAATTCCAACACAAAATTTGTTGATCTGAGTTTGATTGGATAGAAACAGCTAAATAACAGTTTTATCTATACAAAGAAGGCACTTGTGAGTGATTCTATATGATTCATCTATATGATGGGAGCAGTAAAGGTCAAGAATGCTACAATAAACCTCAAGCCTCTAGAAAGTTATTTGCTAACCGTCGGTTAATTTTGTTTTTGGTAACTTAATTGTAGAATCATTTCTGCTGGTATTTAATTTCTCTGTTGGATTTTAATGTTGATTCAGGTTTTACTGAATATTTAATAGTGTAAACAGCAGCTTGTTTGGTGATTGGGAGCGATGATGGAAGAAGGCAGCAAAGGTTGACAGGAATTCTGCAGTGAAAACAGCAGATTTGCAGGCGGACTAAGTGGTTGAGTGAGCAGGTTAACGGTGACGGGGTCTCTGAATGGCTGTGACAGGGAGAAAGCAGCGAGGGGCTCCGGCACTGAAGGGGGAAGTGACCCGGAAACGGCATCTAAGTGCAGCTTTTCCAGGGAGGAAAAAAAAGCAAAAGTCTCCAAAATTACTGGCCAAGGTCACCCAAGACTCCATTGGTCCAACTGGCTTAGAGAAACACAACTGTTGTACGACAACAAGAGAGAGAACCTGTGTGTGTGTGTGTGTGTGAGAGAGAGATTTATAGAGCTCGTTTTGCACATTGTTTTAGTATCAAAAGATTATTTTTAACAGTCTGCAGTTGGTCAGATCAGCTGTTACTCTATATTTTATGTAAATTTTCTTGTAAAAGACTCACGAAATCTTGCAAATCCGAGTCGAGGAAAAGTTTGAAAGGAAACTGAAGTCTCGCCAGACACACGCAACACTTCCATGTTCTTTGAATCTAAATATGTTTTGGGAGATTTACGACGTTTTTACTTCTGGAATTACCCTGATGCAGGACAAAAACCTAGAAATAAATGAATAACACTATTTTTTTAGTCGTATTGCAATTACAGTTGAGGTCCAGAATAATTGTTCTGCGTGTTCTAGTTGTGTATAGAATTCAAAAGTTATTTAAGTTTTAAATTTATAGTTTTAGAGTTGCTGTCATCGGGTTGTAAGAAACGGCTTTGTTGTACATCTTTTATTTATTAGGCAGCACCAGGTGCGTCATCAAAAAGGCAAAATCCAGAGTAACTAAAATAAAATAAAAAAACCCTGTGAAGGTTACCAAAGTTCCTCGACCTCGGAGCACTATAAATATTAAAAGTTGTGTCGCAAAAATCGAATTAAGTCCTAATCTGACAAATGTTGCCAAATGCATAAAAACACGGTAAAAGTTACGATAAAAACCCATTTAATTAAAAAAGAAAGTATAGCGACATTAGTTTATGCTGCGTCGCTCAGACTTTAATGAAAACTACATTCGTTCATGTGACGCAAACGAAACTGTTCATAAAAAAATAATACATGCACAAGTTCGACTAATAATAATAATAATAATAATAATAATAATAATAGTTTGTAGGCGCACAAAGTGTCACATGCATGTCTTTGATTAGTTCACGTTGATATGAAACGAAGTTTTTGATGAATTTCCATTATAAAAAAGTGACGCGCCGTCACGCCGCTTGCGTCCGCGCGCTCCCACGGAAGCGTCATTCTGCGCCCAACAGGCCGAAATATTTGCCAGTGTTGGAGAAAAAGACGTAAGGCGCAGGGCTGGGGTAGACCACGGGGAACTGCATGGGTAACAAGCATCCGCCCAGCAGGCTGCTGTCTTTGTAAAAACCCGGTAATTGCACGTTTTTGCCCGCCTCGGAGAGGTGCTCGGCGGGCGCGGGCCCCTCCACGTCCGTGGTCAGCTGCCGCTTGAGCTTATTGCGGCGGTTCTGGAACCAGATCTTCACCTGCGTCTCCGTCAGCTGCAGCGAGTTGGCGAGGCACGCCCTCTCCGAGCTGCTCAGGTAGCGCTTCATGTCGAAGGTGGCCTCCAGCTGAAATATCTGTCTCTTGGAGAAGATGGTGCGCGTTTTCTTCTTCACCTGAACTTTGGGCTCGGCGTCCTTCTGCTCGGACGCGGCTGCTGCGGCCCCGGGGGACGCGCAGGCGGTCGGAGGCGGCGTGTTTTCCCCGCGGTCCTCTCGCCGGGCGGCAGTCTTGGTTTGGGCTGTGGACGAAGCGACAGGAGCTGCTGTCAACACAAACTTCAGTGCCGTAGTTTCCCCGCACGTACGCGCGTAAAAGGCGCATGAATACAAAAGTAACTATTTCTTCTCGACATCCCCCTTTAAATCCTCTTTACCTGTCTCCTCCGAGGTGCTGTCACGCCTCCTCCGGACGTCCCAAGCCTGTAAATCCTCGGTACATCCCTTGCCTCTCCGCTCCTTTGACGCGTCCAACTCTTGGCCGCCGCGCTGCTTCAGGTTCAGGATGTGGTCGATGGTGAAAGTTAAAGAAGCGCCGCGGCTGGGGGCGTCTTCTTTGCTCATGTTCCCCGGCATTTCATTTCTTTCCCCCCTCCGACAGTCCTGGAAATGCCGACGCGCCCCTCCGGACAGCTCCGCGCAGCATCGCTCCTCGGTTGCAACTAGCGCGCAGAGGAGCCGGAGCGCCGCTCTTCAACGACCCGGAAGACCGCGGTTTAGCAGCTTTTGATTGGTGAGGTTCGCCGGGGCAAATGAGGGCGGTGTGCAGATTTACGGCCGGGTGCCATCAGGGCTCCAAAGCCGCTTTTCTGTCATGGAAATTCAGCCGCGCTCCCCTGATGCGCCATTAAACCCGTGAACTTGGTTATTTTATTGTTGCAGCTCTTCTGTCCAAAGAGACGATCTGGGACGCGAGCTGATAAACGCGCCGGTGACGTCACGCGCACGTGACGTGCCCGAGGTCACGAGACTGGAAGGAAAATCACCTTTTCCCTCCGTGACGGTTAAATATTCCACAGGTTGCTCCAAAACCTCAGAACAAGCCAGACAAAGGTTTTTTTTCTTTCAAATTTTATTAACACATTTGCGTACAAAACCCTCGATTAAAAACCTGTTGAGCATGCAATATAAAGTTTACACTTAAATGAGCCGAACTCGTCCGCCGCATAAATTTGTCATGAATTAAAATAACAGCGGGTTTGGGATCAGATGGGGGTCAAACTAATTGTGAAACAATGCTTAAAGAATGTTAAAACCTTTTGTGGTTGCGAAACTCTGCATGAGTAATGTGCTGGCAGGGCCGAGGAGCCAAACATCAGAGCAGATTAACCAAGTGAAGTTTAAAAACACATAATCTGCAGAGCAAACGTCGCTCTCAGCCTCCCAGACACTTTCACAGACGTTTCTGGCTGTTTTTTTTGTACATTTAAAAATATCAAATGACCTTCAACGGTGTCACGAGTATCCAACAGAAATATGACAAATGCTTTGGGTTTTTTTCCTGTTTAAATTGGACTTTTTCTTTCATTTAAGGTGTGATATTCTCAACAATTTAGCTTTCTAGTTCCTCCTTTCATCTCTCAGTCCAAACTGAGTTATGAGAGGATTTTATAATTCCCTGAAATTAAACCATTCTGGCATCTAATCCGCCATATTTGGATAAATTGTGCATGTAAATTTACTTAATCAGTCCTTTATTCCATACCGCCGCCTCTAAATATCCCCAATATTAAAGGGTAGCAACAAAATGCACGACATATTATAGTTTACTGGGTTTAGAAGCAGAAATTAAGGCTCCTCCGACAGCTCCTACCGTTTGGGGAGGAAAAAAAACCAAAACCCTGAAGAATTTTTTGGAAAAGGAGTAAATTAACTTTATTGAGCTTCATTAAGATGTTTCTGCCGTGTGTTTATTAGTCTCTCATGTGAAGCCAGTCACCCCAGTCCCGTCATTTGTGGCGCTACGAACGACAGCGGGTGGGTGAAGTGACACGTCAGCGGGTAGTTCAGAGCGTTGGAGAAGCCCACTATCTGCGGCGCCGCCTGCCTGCTCAGCGCCACGGGCGCGGCCACGCTCTCGCTGTACAACACGGGAACCCTGATGACCCTCTGCCCGGCACAGCAGGGGGTGGCGCTGGCCTCCATGTCTGCTGTAATCTGCCTCTTCCACTTGTTCCTGCGGTTCTGGAACCAGATCTTGACCTGCGTCTCGGTGAGCTGCAGCGAGGCGGCCAGCCCGGCTCGCTCCGAGCTGCTCAGGTAGCGTTTCAGGTCGAAGGTGGACTCCAGCTGGAAGACCTGACTCCGGCTGAACACGGTGCGGGTTTTCTTCTTACGCGCCAGTTTCAGGTCACCTGAGAAGAAGGAAGATTCAAGTGAACATAGCAGGGCTGCTGACGGAGAAGATGGGGCGGCTTTAAAGGTGGCCTGGCCCCCGCTAACGGGTCTCACAGGGTGGGCCCCTCTGGAGACCCCTAATATACGAACCTGTACTGCTGTCATATCATGATTATATTATATTCTCCTGATGTGACCTCCTAGCTTCAATCTGACTGGCTCAAACACAGAGGTGGAGGGATTAGAAATCTGTCCAGTATTGTTACTGTTGGGTTCAGTGATTTAAATTTTAACCTTAATTTGGAGCAAAATAAATTCAAAAAATGGTAAACTTTGAACAAAAGGTTCTTCGGAGGCAGCTGCTTCAGGCCTTTAATGGAAAACAAATGGCAACTTTTTTAAGCATCCTCTTGACTTTTTCCCCCTTGTAAATCTGTAACAGAATCTCAAAAGATGTGGAAATCCTTCCTCTTTTTGAATTGGACGTTATTTCTTGGAGTAAGCAGACAACTGAAACGTTATACTGGTTTACACAAATGTATTGCAAAAAGATGTTAAGTAAACGCGTTTCACTCCTAACTCGGGGATAGTTTCATAGTTTAGAACGCGCCAGGGAGATTTGGTCCCTTTCCCCCAATGAAAACAACAAACTTTGTCTGCTGACTCGGTTCTTGGGCCAGAGCTCTTGTTCCTGTCCTGGATCTCCGTGCTCACCTGTATCGCAGCCTTCCTCTCGAGGAAAACAGGAAGAACTCGCCTCCTCCTCCTCTTCCTCCTCTCTGCCGTCCATCGCACCATCTTCCCTCTTCCTCCCCGCCGGCTGGTCGCTTTCCGCCGCCCGCTGGCTCGAGTGTGGGGAGTCCCAGCCGCTGACCGGCGCCGGGTCCTCGCAGCGCGGTGGACCTGCAGAGGGACGCGAACAAGAACACACCCTGCACACGTTTCAGCTGCTATCAGCAAGAACATCCTGCCTCCCGTTATTACCAAGATGATAAATAATCGCCGGAAGTGTTGTGTATTTGTGCGGAAGCAATCAAAACTGGTGCCTTTTACGCGCAGACAGGGCGTAAATAAAGCGGCGCGTCTCCACATGTGCGCGACTCTGACTCAGTGATTGACAACTGAATGACTGTTACTATTTTTTTTTCTTAAATGACCAGACGAAAGCTACAAATAATTTCTTGAAAAACATTGCTGGGGTGACTTACAGTTCCTCCCCAGTCGTCCCGCGCAGACCTCCGCGCTCCGCGTCTCCCTCCTGTACGGAGATCCCAGCAGATTCTCAATATAAAAAGAGGAGCCTTTCGATTTCGGCGCTTTGTCGCCCAGCATCTTTTCCTTTACCCTCCTTGTGGATAGAAACTCAGACAATGAAAAGGAAAAATCTCTTAGATTTGGCTACGGCGGTGTAAATTCCCGAGAGCGCGTCTCGTCTGCTGCCGGGAGTGTCGTCTTGTGCCCCGGCACAGCGCCTGAGCGCAGACATCCAGACTGCGGTGTCTCCGCTCCCGATATAAAGCCCTCGCCCCTCCAGAACTCCTCTCTCAGCGACTCTGCCTGGAGGAGCCAGAGACGCTGTATTTAGGTCAGAGACTTGTCCTCTAGGCTGCAGAGAGCTGCAGAAATGGCACAGTACCGCCTATTGGTTGCATCCGCCTGTGCACTATTTGTTTGTGCGCAAACCCAGTTTGCTTTAAACCATGTAACCCGATGGTCGCCTTTAATCTTTGAAAAGAACTTTCAATATCAAAGGAAGACGAGGCAGGAGCCGATTTATATAAATATTTGAGCTAAAACTTGGCATGGATATGGGGATATGCTACGTTCTGGGCTAATGAGAGTGATAGCTGCAGGGGCAAATATACAATTTAATTGTTATAATTCACTTTTTATTGTGGATTTTTTGTGGTATTCTTTCGTTTATATTCAAATGGTTTGCTTTTAATATGATTGTTTCGTCCTTTAACCATCAAGCTTTTATGAATTTCCAAATCGGCTGCGGGGCTGAGCGACTTTTGTGGCAAAAGTTAAAACGTTGCAGTTATTCTTTTCGAACCCAGTTGCCTCAGAAGCGGTGCACTTGTTTTTAACCTGCGGGAGCCTGTTTTTCAGGCCGTCCATCAAGCTTTCAGGACCAATCAGCGCGTCTGCTCCCACCGCAGGCCGGAGAGCGTCGTCTCACTTTCAGACTGATTAACAGGCTGAGACAAACGTTCACAAATCTCCCTAAACGCTCACATGAAGCGAAGCTTTGCGCCTCTTGGACAGATTACGCCTCAGATGTCCGTAGAAGGAGCTCGGTCCGGCTCCACAACAGGAGTTATTGAGGCTGAAGGTGGAAAAAAATGTTGAGCTGTGAACACTGGAGTAAAACACTGCTGCGTTTGGAGCATAATAGGATTTCAGAGGTTTGGAAAATCTTACTTTCATCTGTAAGTAGCCTTGAACAAAGTGCTGAGAACATTCCTGCTGCAGGGCTCCAAAATAACATTTATGTTTAAAATAATCAGTAAAGAAACTCAACGGGGTGAAAGTAAATTTCCCCCACGTGCTCGGCTACAGATGCAGAACAAAACCTGACTCTGTTTCTCACAAATTGCTCACAATTATTCTCTTTGTGCAACTAAATTGACTTTATCAAAGCCTCTTTGTCAACCTAATCCCGGATTACAGTGTAACACCTCCACATTTTTATGTAGATTTTCTACATGCAGAAACATTTCACGCATGTGATGCATTATTACCAGCACTAACGCACAAATAAAGTAAAATATGGCAGTTAGATGTGAGGTCCAAGTGAATTAAGGTGTTTATTTGGATCATCTAGTGGCTCTTAGAAGGAAATGAATAACTTGGCCCCAGATTTCATGTTCAGTACATTTCATTTTTACACACATGAACTACAAAAATGTGTTTCTGTAACTAATAATTGGAACGAGCAGAGACGTAAAGTCAAATATTAACCGTCAGCGGCTGAGCTGTTGTCCACTTCTGATTGGTGCTCGGACCCGTGTGACGTCACGGCTCCACATTAGCCCCGCCCACTGGAATGAGCCCAAACAAAAAAGATGCAACAAAAAGAACATGGAAAGTTTTCAGTCTTCCAAATTTGTGTCCCAAAAATAGTCACTTGTTTCCAATTTTCAGAAGTTTCCTGACTCGGTGATTTCAGTAATTTACTAAAACGCAGAAAAATGGAAAATGTTGTTTTCTGGGCATTTTCCACCCCCAACACTGATGAAATTCAGATGTTTCTGCTCATGCAGGAATATCCCGACACTTCCTTCCCTGTCCGGCCCGACTGACGCACTGCAGAGCTGCATCTGTTAACGCGCAGTGTCCCCGACGGCGTGAGCCACTGCGTCTCTGCAGGGCAGCACTCTGGGACTTCTGTGGAGGTTTGGATGAAAGGGGGCTCTGGGAGGGACGTTTTCCCTTTAACTCTGTTTGTGGAAGAAGCAGCAGCTCTGAAGTGTGTTTTATTCAGTGGCAATTGTGTGATGTAGATTAGAAATACTGCTTTAAAAGTTGCACTTGTTGAAGCTTCAGCGGCGTTCCGCAGGGATCGATCTTTGGACCTGTGCTTTTCACATCTGACAGGTGCTCACGGATAGTTGAACGAAGTTTTTCCAGCATTTGTAAAGGATCGACATGTCGCAGTTTATTTTGATGGCACAGTTTAACGTTGTCGACAGTCGGAGAATCTTTGTATCGTCGTTCAGATGACGACACTGTAGATGGGGAGCAACTCTGTATCAGGACCCATCAGGATGTGACGGGAGCTTCAGGCTGTGGCCCACGATGCTTCGGCGTTTACGAGGTCACTGAGGTCTAGACGTTTTAGGTCATCTCAGACAGAGTCAGTCGACCAGAAGGCCCCTTTATGCTCCGTCCAGCTCCGAGCTGTCGACCAATCACGGCTCTTCTGTTTCGTTTGTTTCCATGTACAATATGAGATCATTACACATGAGAATTGCAGCTATTTTTCTTTAATTCAAAGTCTGAATTTTGTGTGGATGGAAAAAAAATCTGCTTTTACGATGTAGACTAGAATTTGCAAAAATTTTTCAGAGGTGAAATAATGGTGATTCAAATTAAATATGAGCTGAATCCAAAAGCTCCTGGGGTTTAAAACCAAATTCTGGTGGAAAATGTTAGATTTCTGATGGTTTTAATAGAGGTAGAATTATGTTTAAAATCTAAACTTTGGTTTAAAGTAGAATACAAATTGCACTTAATGTAAAGCATTAGTTCTTCCCCCCAAACTTTGTGTCTTCATATTATCACAGCGCCAGATTATCCAAACCTAAACTGACACATATTTGTGCAGTGTAATCCCATTAGCCTCACCGTCAGCCAGGCTGACCCGAACCCAGAGCCCAGATCCTTCAGGACGAACCCAAAAGCCTCCTGGGAGATTTTTTGCAGCCCCTCAGTCAAAAAGCTTCTGCTTGTTGTAAAAGTTTATGTATTTATTTCTTTTTTAAATTTAGCTTTAAAGTCCGAATCTGTCAGATTTCAGCCAGAATAAACAGTTAATCCTCATTTGTTTAACCCTGTAATGGCAGATTAACCCCTGTTAGCGCTGCCTCGGTTCAGCACCAGGGAGGGGAAACGGCTTCAAACCCTCCTGGAAGTTTTATTTATTTAGTTTTGTGTTCTGGAAAATGGGGATGAATGAAAAGTTGGATTTAAGACCCAAATGCATGAAGTCATAGAGTAGCATTAGTTATTGATTATTCATATTAGAGTCCTGAGAAAAGTCAGACTTTTTAAGAGTTTATTTTAAGGTTTAAGATCATATAAATTTAAATTGTGATGAAAAAGGAACAAAATAAAATTTTGGAAAGTGAAAATTCCAGTTTAAATCGTAAAATCAAGAGTGAAAAGTGTAACTGTTATTTTTCAACCACCTTATTTAATTCAGAAGTCATCCTAAAAGAGTTAAAAAGTAAAAATTCAAAGAATTTTAAATTTAAATTAGTTGAACAAAAGCTAATTTATATGGAGTCACGTGAGGATTTATAAAGAAAAATCAAGGTTATGGAACGGAATCAGAAATTTTAAAAGCTTTTGAGGTGTGTGTGTATGTGTGTGTGTGTGTCTGTGTGTGTGTGTGTCTGTGTGTTTGTGTGTGTGTGTGTGTGTGTGTCTCTGTGTGTGTGTGTGTGTTTGTGTGTGTGTGTGTGTGGTGTGTGTGTGTGTGTGTGTGTGTGTGTTTACGGGACATCAGATCGATCAGAACACCAGAAATGTGTCGTCGCTGCTGGGAAGCTGCTGGAGGTCAATTGATGCTCGTTACTCTGTTTAAACTACAAATTCTGGATTATTCTCATAAATCAGCTTCACATCGGAGTTTATTGAACATTTCCTGTGTTTTACTGACAAATCCTGCAGACGTTTCAAACAAACTTCAGTTTAAAAAGCATTTGCCGCTATTTTCTTTTCTATAATTAAAGATTTCTCTGAGCTGTGAGAAGAATTTTATTCGCTTGTTTTTATCCTTTTTTTTAAAAAAAAGGATCTTAAGACGGAAATTAAAAATTACATTAATTAAAATCTAAAACGGAAAATGCTTTTTCGAGTGTCACAACAGTGAATTTAGATCAGTTTCACACAACTTTAAATCCCGTTTATTGAAGTTTTTCATCATTTTTACAGTTCAAACCAGTGATTAAACCTTTTTCCAGTGTCCCGTACTTCGGTTAAATAACATAATTACTTTTAAAAAACACAAACTTTTTTGAGGGGGAAAAAACGTTTTAACGTTTATATGGTGGTTTAGAAGCACCGCGACTCGGTTCGGTTCTAATGCGACTGAAACTCGTTAAAGAAAAATGAAAAACGTGTCAAACAGTTGCTAATGGCTACGTTCATAAATATCTTTAAAGGCGGGTTTTTATTAATCCAAAACTTTAGGAGAATCTGAATTTTGATAAAGTTTGAGTAGAACAGCGTCACTCATGCACATTAATAGAACCCCTTGTTTTAGTAAATAAAAATAAAGGTACCACGTCACCGATGTCTGCCAGCATTTTAACCGCTTCACGTTAAATTATCCGTCAGAAAATTTTGTTTTGCCTGAAATTGTGCTCGGTGTGACTCCGTTTTTAGAATTTAAAACAGTTATCAATCAATCAATCAATCAATCAATCAATCAATCAATCAATCAATCAATCAATCAATCTTTATTTATATAGCGTCTTTT
The DNA here is from genome assembly GCF_003711565.1 of Takifugu flavidus. Taxonomy (NCBI): domain Eukaryota; kingdom Metazoa; phylum Chordata; class Actinopteri; order Tetraodontiformes; family Tetraodontidae; genus Takifugu; species Takifugu flavidus. The sequence goes on from NC_079522.1 coordinate 1,425,341, forward strand.
ACAATCAGAATGGTTTCAAGGTGCTTTCCAGAATCCCAGGGCCTAACCCCAGACAAGCAACAGTGGCAGGAAAAACTCCCCTTTAACATGAAGAAACCTTGAGCAGGACCAGGCTCATGTAGAGGAGAGGAGAGGCATAGAGCATTGAAATACATACAAAAATACATTATATTGAATTAAATTGAATTGAATAAGCTGCTGGTTGAGTGGGTCAGCGGGGTCGGAGGTCAGTATACAGCTCTGAAGGCGGCGATACCTGTAAATGGATACGGGGGAGCAGGAAATAGCATTACTAGTCTATTATCCCACCGAGAAACAATTATACGCTTTAAAATAAATATAGGCATGAAAACAAGTCCTTAGCTGCATATGTAAACATTCAAAATTATTCTCCAAAACGAGTTTAACTATAAAAAGTATGATTGGTATTTCCGTCGACAGCCACCAGAGGGCACCGAAGGTCAATTTCTAAAAGTTATGGAATCTTAAAAATGACACGAAACTTAATGTTTGTTTATAAATCAGTTTTGAATCAATCCTAAAATCAGTCTCAGAAATAATGGCAGGTTTCACCTCGGCAGCAGATGTATTCATCAGTAACGAGCTAAAAACGTTCAGAAATCTGTGAAGAACCAAACTCCCGTGAAGACAGAAGTAAAATATCAGAAAATAGGGGGAAGGGATCAAAGCTGAAAGGTTATGGGATCAAATTCGGATCAACACGCGTTTGCAGTAATCCGCCACCAGGTGGCAGCAGCGGACGGCAGGAATTCTGTTTTTAATTTTAAACTCTTTTTTTCCGTATTACTCTGAAAACAGCCAATGAAGATTTAACATAGATTTCTTGCAGATTATTGAATAATTAGGGGAATGAAACAACTTTACATGCCTGAGAAATTAGTGTAACAGCAGCATTTTGGATTTCTGACACTTTTCAAATAAGTGTGATGTTATTTTGAGTTTTGAGCTTTTTAGGCAATTTTAATTCGAGTTCCAATTTGCGGCATTAAAACTGTAACCATCTCGGTTGTGAATTGAAGTTTATTTTTGTTTTATTTATCCAAAATAAATTATAATTACTATTAAATGCATGTCAGCCATATCTGTGATTATTAAATATTAAGTATCTTTTAAAAAAAATCATTTTAGAGTAAATTCGTTAAATTTCCCAGTTCCCGTGTTTATGTAGTTCCTTAAATTCACCGCTAGAGGTCAGAAAAGCTCAATGTCTGAACCAATGATGATAAAGTCCAATCAGTTTGAGATAATTGTCTAAATATAACAGATGAGTCTCATTTGTGGGCCTTTAGGCGATGGTGGGTCGCACATTTATGGGTAATTAGCTGAGGTCACGTGGTGAAAAAGCCCTGCAGAAATAAATGACATGCAACTCTAATCTCTTTTTAATTAGCTCACTAATTAAATAATACTTACCTTAAACACCCCATTAATATCTAAGTAGTATTTAAATAAATAACCTTCCATATCATTGTGGCTGACCCCCCCCCCCCCCCCCCCCCCCCCCCCCCCCCCCCCAACACCACCACCACCACACACACACACACACACACACACACACACACACACACAAACTCAAACTTACAGGACATTTAATCCACTGACCAACTCACTGTGACTCCAGCATCTGGAAGTTTGTGTATGAACGCGCTGCGGCTGACGGTGAGTCTGAGTGGATCAGACAGGTGAGCAGAGTTGTGTTTCACCTGTTGGAATGAACAGCTGTCCGGGGCTGACGGTGGAGATCAGCGCCAGTCTGGGGCAATTATTCATGGCTGGTTGGAGATGTGGCAGAGCGCATCTGAGCCCCCCCTTAATTCATCAAGGACGACTCCTCATGCAACGCTGCGCGGCCTTCCTCGCGTGAATATTCAGAATTGAGTCAGGAGTTAACAGAATGAAACTTCAAATCCCACAACTGAGCAGTTTATGCTGCATCCTGACAGGAGAGGTGAAGCTCCAGATGCTGGTGGAGGTCAGAGAGGCTATTAGCCAACGGCTGGAGAGGCGTGCTAACATGCAGTGCTGCATTTAGCAGCAGCTAGTGGTCAGGATGCAGATTGTGCTATTTTCGCTCTTGAGGTTTGCAGCGTGAGAGGAATTTAAAATTACTCCTGGAGTTTGAAGTAGTTGATCGATGATTTCCTGGATTAATTATCAGATGGAACTCTGATTGTCCTCTTTAAAGAGGAACATTGATCGATTCATCCCCGTCCGGACCTTGACTGTTCTCACCCCTGCTGAATTATTTAAAATAAGCCACTTTATACCGTGTGTGTGTGTGTGTGACAGTGTGTGTGTGTGTGTGTGTGAGAGTGTGTGTATGTGTGTGTGTGTGTGAGTGTGTGTGTGTGTGTGTGTGTGTGTGTGTGTGTGTGTGCTAGATTATGCATGAGGTGAATAAATACATGAGAAATACAGAAAAGACCTGAGTTGTCAGAATCTGTGATGAATACGTTGCTCCTCATGAGGAAGCAGCTCCTCGTGTGTCGTTCACCTCTGCACAAATCTCTCCGGGAGCAACACAACCCCCCTGATAACCAGCTTTTATGACGCCCAGCGCCACCAAGCTCTCGATGAAGGACGCTCCGCTCTCAGGTCGGTGAGCCGAAGGGATGAGTACCGAGCCGCGGTGCCCAAGTTTCCCTTTGATTGACAGGTCAACCTCTTTAATTAATCACCTGGAGAGCCAGAAACAGGCGGCCAAGCGTCTCCTGATAGGGGGCATAAATAAGCCGCAAGGTGGAGGCCTGCGTCCGTGACTCCATATGACCCGCGTCCAACACGCTGGACGTCCCAGCGTGCTGCACAACAGCTGCCGTCATTTCATCCGTCGTCGTTTCTGCTTGAGTGTTTTCTTCTGCTGCCTGATTCATGAACAATCGGATCTGATCTGAACTCCCTTTTTTTGGGACTCAAAGCTTGTGTCTCGACCACGTTAACTCACCTGCTCCAGGACCAGACCGCTAACACGCTAACAATGGAGGCAACTTTAGCTCGACCTGACTTAGTTGGTACATCAAGGATGCAAACATGTTTAAAGTCAGATGTTTATTAAAAGCCGGAGCAGATTTGGATCCTTTTGCCATCTAAAGCTCGTCCTTTCTGGTTGTGCCACAGGAACGCTGCTAAAGTCCTGGCGGCGCTTCTGTTCTTTCGGTGACGCCTCCACCGGGGTTTTCCCCATGAGGAGCGGGGCTTTGTGGACCGTGATGAAGGGCCTCCTCCTGTCTGTGAAATTCCATTCGTGCCGGTAATAAAGGAACCGCCGCGTGGCTGCGTTAGCCTCTGGGGTTTTTTCGCGCTTACTTTCATGCATCCATTAACAACGCGGCCGCAGCCTTTCACATGTGCGCTCATGCTCTGGGATTCGCTGCTGCTTCACAGGAGCCTCATAAATTGCGCTTGATGTCGTAATTATTCTTGGGGATCTGTTTGAAGGAGAGAAATTCTCTCTGATTCCGAGGCTACGGGTATCCGTGGACCTACGAGCACGGATGTGGGTGACGGAACAGACCAAGTGCTGCCTCGGATCTATTAAACAACTTATTGTGACAAGTTGCTCAGGGGTGAAACTCTTGTGCTGTTCACTGACGGAGCTAATCAGACGCATCACAACTGTTGGTTTTACAAGGCAAATTCAGTTTTGTTCGCTTCTTCCCGCAGCGGCGGTGGAGTGGAGAGGAAACGGGCCGATTCAAGCACATGGCGAGTTACGCAACCATCTCCCATACGTGCAGGATGTAATCCTCAATGAAAGAGGTGAGGTTAATTAATCCCTGCGGGAGGTATGAACACGTAAGGATATATGACGATTATCGTCGGCAACACAATGTGTGCTGTATTTGTTTGTGAGCTCTGTGGGAAAGTGGTAAATCTCCACAGTTTGGCCGATTCAAAGGCTCAAAATTCTCTTTTAGGACCACGAAGTTGCAAAGAACGCTAGGTAATTTCCAGGGGAAGGTAAACGTGAGCGCGGAGCTCAACGCCGACTCCTGTAACGAGCTTTTGTTTTGAACGATATCGGCCCGCGTCTGATTTCCCCGAAGGAGCCGGCGGCGAGCGCTTTGCCGCGCGGCCTTACGAGCGACGCTCAATTACCCGAGCTCCCATTAAGATGGAGAGTGGCGTGTGGAGGAAGATGGCGTTTCCGTGGCCGTTTCCCAGCTGGTTCAGCCTCGTCTGGCGGCTCGGCTCATTTGCAGTTTGCTTGTCGACGAAAACACGTCGGTATCATTTCTGATGGAGTCCTTTAATCCTCAGCTGGTCCTCCTCCCCAGACAGCTGATCGTTCAGAGCTAGCATGAGGCTAACTGTTTTAATAGACGCCATCTGCTTCCTCTTTTTACTCCTTTCCTGATTTACCTCTCAATACACTCTGCGCCGCGTTTGACGGCCGCCACGCCGATTCTTTTCAGGATGTTCTCTTTGGGTAATGGCTGATTTACCATTCAAATGCCCTCCGACCGTCCGTCTCCGTCTCACTTCTGCTGCTGCTGTTGCGTCCAAATGTGTCCCTGGAAGGTCAGCCTGAGAGCTGCAAGCATGTCCGTACTCTAAGGAAGTTGTTTTTCAAACGGCATGAGAGGAATCTTAAAGCTATGCTAATACAGACACAACCGAGACGAGGGTGATTTTAAAAATAAAATACCTTTTAATTGATCATCTGTGTGTAACTCAATGTTGGCAGTGAATAAATCGTCTCAAATCGCACAAAACTGATTTAAAAGTGCATCAAAACTCTGATTAACTGCCTCGGTCGTCCATTTTAAGGGTGTTCTTCACTGTGATTCAGCACATCAGACCTCTTAGCTCAGGCAATTCTTGCTGCCAACACTGAATCCATCGATGCCCCCGGTTCCGTGCACACCCCAGGGGCGTCGCATGTCGTGCCGGGCTTGAAATGCGTCGTGTTCTGTGTCTGAAGCATCGCCGCAGGTGCATCCAGCTGTGAGTCACTTAACAATGGTCACATGATCCACACGAGGCCTCGGGGCAGATGTGGGACGTTGATTCGGGGGGGAGATGGGGGTCCTTCATGTTCTCCTTCACTCTGCTCTTTTAATTACATGAAGCTATAGAAGCTTTTTCAGCCAATGACTGTTAAAAAAAGGCAGAAAACATTGATTTCTTTTAAAAAAAAAAAAAAGGTTATTTAGCCAGTTAATTAGCCAAGAACAAGCACTAGTGTAGTTTATCAGCTCCCAAAAATATTTTTTCCCCTGTTTTCTGAAATTTCAGATTGTTTTACTTGAGAAAAGCAAGCTAATGTTATCATCTTGGCCTTAGCGTCCCCTGACTAGTTGTCTCACTATCGCCTCCCCAGGCAACAGGTAGTATTACCAGAACAGAAGGATTGTGCTTATCCATGCTAAAGACCAAAGTTAGCAGAAAATATGCTTCACTGACTGTCCCCGAGGCTCAGAGCAACAGAAGATAACGATAATTAGAATTGGCAATTAGACGGTCACGGTTGGGCCTTCAGAACCGAAACAGGCAGCTGGTTTTGGACTTCGATATGATGTTAGCTGTTGCCCGCCACGAGGCCCCGTCAGCTCGCTGCAGCAAACGGGACGACAACGGCGAAGAACGCTGGTGCAAACACCTTCAGAATAAAACAGGAGGCGAAGTGTTTGAGTCGTTTAAACTCTGAAGTTCTGATGTCCTGTTAAAAATATGGCCTGTCTGATTGAGCGTGCGCTGATACGCAGAAACGATTAAAACCCAGACGAGGGTGTAGTTTCTGGCTAGCGTGACGCTTCCAGCAGAAACATTTGTGAAACATTTCGCAGCTTCGCCCCCAAAATTTCCCACCGGTCTCGGTCCGATTATGTGACAAGTGTTCGATTTAGTCCGATTCTTTACACACGCCAGCGTCCTCAGAACAGCGTTGTCTTGTGTGTCAGCCTCGTTTGCTGGGTCGCACACAATCTTTAACGCCCATCATCGCTGCGCACGGCAGAAGTTCTGTCCATTTGTCTGGGGTCGGACCGCTGTGTGAGGGCCATTGCTGTTCGGACCACTCGGGTCATTTCCTTCTGGGCATGGCGTTGCTACAACAACGTGATATTGACGCCAACAATGCAAATATTTCCTGCAGAAATGCTGTGAAAGATGCTGGAAGCCAACACGGTTCCGGACCTTGAAGTGGAGACATAGATGTGGCCACTAGGGGCAGCAGAGGACCAGACGCTAATCTGTCATTACCGTCGTTTTAAAATCCTCAATCAGAAGAGTCTGACTGTTGTTTGGCGATATCTGTGCACGTCTGAGGTGGCTACGTCGTTACGCCGTGATGTAATATTGGCTGATTTGGGCAGAGAGGCTCATTAATCAACCCGAAATGCAGATTTGAATAAGAAATGTTGAATATCGCAGTGAAGTCGCAACCCATCAGAAATGTTTATGAACCCATTTCATTTAGTGGAAGATAAATATTACTAAAGAATCAAAGCCGGAGCGGCTGCAGAAACCACAGGTGGTTCAGTTTGGACTCAGCTGCAAACATGAATCAGACATTCCTGCTTCACATCTGCCTTTTAAGGCTCATACCAAATAAATCTGTTGACGGTAATACCGTGGAGCCACATCCCCTCACTGTCGGCGTCTGATGTCTGATGCCAGTAAATTGAGGCCAGTCAGGTGTGGCGCCATCATTTCCCAAAGTCTCGCAGGCAGATGAAATGGACTTTTCAGCAAATGGGTCCAGATTTGATGTCAGAAAGTGATCCAGGCTCTGAAATCCTGAAAATAAAACCTCTCAAAACCATCAAATTAGATGAGGCAGCACATTGTCTCAACTGGTCCAATAAGGAAACGTGTGTTCTGGAGGTTTAGCTGTATGCTAGCTACCACAGTTAGCATCTCTACCCCATCTAATGGCTGTTAATGGAACAGCACCTGTACTCATCCCCCCTTGGTAGCAGCTCAGGAGTCAGCTGGTTGCTTCTTAATATCGAATTCAATTTAGCGTTTTTTCCATCCCACCAGAAAGTGTTGCCGTGGGGACGCGTTCCCTGCGATTCCCAGACATACAGGGAGTCACCAGTCTTGACCGCTCATGGTGGCGTCGCAGCAGAGGCCGTCGGACTCCTCGTCAACCCCAAATGGCCTGAAACGGCGCTGAGTCGGCCCTGCTCTCAGCAGCTTGGGGAACGTCAGGATTTTTCCCTGGTGATGGCCGATGAGTCTGGTGAAAAAGGCTAAATTTGCCTATCTCGGTGTTTCTGAACCTCATCTGTTGAGGCCACCTGATAGAAAACTCATAAATCACCCAAGCACCTTCCTTTCACCCGGCGAAATGGCAAAACAGCGACGGGGCTCCATCACAGCAGAAGACGTCATCTTTTATTTTTGCACGACAGCAGAGGGAGGCAGGAAGGATGCGAGCTGCACGCGGCAGAACAGAGAAAATCACAACATGGAGGCAGCTTTTTCAACAAAAAGGCCAGTTTCAAAGGGATCAAGACTTGTTTTTAGCTCGTTATGTCACGGTTCTGCAGTTTTTATCCAGTATTTCCGGCACATGGCAACACATCAGGGTGCTCGACAACACACAGGTGATCCGCGTCAGAGCCTGTGTAACTCCCACGCTCACACATGGATGGCAAAAGTTCACACGGCGATGACAGAATTTTTGAAGAAAAAAAAAAACCTGACAGATTTCTCCAGACCGCATGGTCCAGAAGGAACCTCAGAGGACTCGCTGATCCCAATGTGCAAAATGCAAAAAAAAATTAGTCTCCTTCTCTCAGGGAGGCTAAAAATTGCTGTCCTGAATCAAAATGACACAAATCTTCGTATTATCTTCGGTCTTTCAGGGGCTAACAGGCTGGGTCGGCTCTGCTTCAGGTCCTCGGGAAAACTGACACACATAGCGTTGATGCTAGCTTCTTTGTAACACCCTGGAATTGCTTTAAAACAAACAAATACAGGGAAAGATTTATTGTAAACTGCACAGTTTTCTTCGGGACGAATAAACATATACATTTATTAACAACCTGTGAGGGTTCCAGGTGTAAAGTTTCACATTGCTCTCTGAAGGTGGAAAACTGGAAATGGCCCCCTCAGCTAAATGGAACGCCGCCACGAGAAAGTCTGATACCAGGAATTCCGACGACAAGAGATGGTTTTTAAAGCGAGAAAAGTTTCAGGAAGGGGAACTTGTTCTTCTCAACGCAACAGAATTGCTTTAAACTGGACAACATGCTAACGCTAAAAGTTAGCACTGCGGTAAAATAAAGTATGGCGCTCGTGATGCATGTTGGGAATCCTGCGAAAAGCCGGAAATGTTGGAGCTGGCAGGACCGCCAAGATGGCGGCCGATGGCCATGGGTGACGTCAGAAGGACTTTTTCCACGACTTACAGAGGATCTTCTGGAAGGCGCGTCTGAAATCCCGGTTGAAGATGGTGTAAATGGCCGGGTTTAAGGAGCTGTTACAGTAGCCGATCCAGAAGAAGAACTTAAAGAGCGGGTCAGGGATCCGGCAGGAGTCCCTGCACAGCCCGTAGAGGCTGTAGCTGAAGAAAAATGGGAACCAGCACACGACAAACACGCCCATGACCACAGCCAGGACAAAGGTGAACCTCTTCTCCCTGGCTTGCGACACCTTTTTCCTGGCCGATGAGCTCTGCCGCCGCTTCCTCCTGGAGGCGAAGAGGTCGATGGATTTGTTGCTGACCTTGGAGACGCGCGCGGACTGTTTGGACTCTGGAGGTTGCTTCTCGCCGGTTCTCTGCCGCTCCCGCTTGTGACCTTTGCCCTCTGAGGAGGAGCTGTCGTCCAACTCGGCGTCCTCGGTCTGTGGCCCCGTGGTGACGGTGCGCTGGCTGGGCGTAGGCGGGCTCTGGCAGTGTCCGTTCTCCCTCTCGCATTGGAACGGGGAGTTGGCTTTGCTGAGCCCGTTGTCCGTCTGTACCGTGGCTCCGTCCGGCCTGGGGTCTTTCTCTGACATGTTCCTGGTTCTGGTTTTGGCCACCTGGTATATTCTGATGTAGACCAGGACCATGATCAGGCACGGGGCGAAGAAGGAGGCGATGCTGGAGGAGAGGATGTACCAGCTCTCGTCATTGATCTCGCACTGGGGCTGAGCGCTCATGTCGTTGTTGCTGTCTATGGACATGAGAGGAGGGGATGAAATGAAGGCAGATATGAGCCACACGAGCACGATGATGCCCTTGACGCGTTTAGGAGTGCGCTTCAGATTGTACTCGACAGCCTGCGTAACGGACCAGTAGCGGTCCAGGCTTATTGCGCACAGATGGACGATCGACGAGGTGCAGAACAAAACATCCAGAGCCAGATAAATCCCGCACCAGACTTTCCCGAAATACCAGTAACCCATGAGTTCGTTGGCCAGAGAAAAGGGCATCACCAGGGTGGCGACCAGGATGTCCGCGGTGGCCAGAGACACCAGGAAGAGGTTCTGCGGCGCTTTGAGCGCGCGGCTCGTCAGCACCGCGACCACCACCAGAATATTTCCAACCACCGTGAAGAGGATGAGGAAGCTGACGAGCGCGGCGATGCTGGCGGTGCCCGCAGACGAGTACCCGCCGTCCAGGCTCCAGGAGGCGTTCAGCTGGATGACGGTGAACGCTTCCATGCCGCTGCCGTTAAAAGCCTCCATGCGGGCTGCGCGTTACGGCGATCCCCGTCATAGAGAGACCGCGGGGCACACGCACACGCGCCCCCCGCGTGACCAGGTCTTTCAGGGTTTCCGATCACGTGTAACGGGTCGCGTCTGAATAACTTTGGGGGCTCATTCGGGTCGCTGTAGCCGTGCGCGCGGGGAGCGCATGTCCGGCCGCCTTCTGCGCGCTGCGCTGCGCTCCAAATGATGCCCCATGTGCTGCTCTCATCAAACTCCCCCAGAGCTGCCCCGCCCCCGCCACACAGCCTCATTTTCATGCTGTTGGGAAGAAAAAGGCTGCTCCGAAATCACTGATTTACCAGAGATCCACCAAAGTTCACGCGCGGTGATTTGTGCAAACCCTTTTTTTTCCCTGCCCGACTGCGGGCCTCTCAGCACAAGAGCGCAGCTCAAGATAAAGTGCAGGGCTGGAGTGTTTCTGAAGAGGTTTGTTTATGAGCCGCGCAGACTGAGATGAGTTCGGCTTCTCAGCCGCCACCTTCGCGCATCCTCATTTTCATTCCCTCCGATCGTGCGCGCAGCGTTTCCAGGAGCATCCATCTCCATTACCTCTGCTCTCCCGTTAACAGGTTGAATAAGATGCCCGCTGCTTTATGGGCGCCCTCGGGGCGAAGCTGATTTTATTGTCCAAGCGCAACATATTACCACTGTAGCGCCATTATTGTCCGCCAATAAATCCCCCCCAACACACACACGCATTGTTCTGCAATAAAAGTGTGATTAGTAATGGGAAAGGAGACTCGCATAGTCGTAATTCTTATGGAAAAACGACTCAGGGGGCCAAATATCTGCCTTTATTTCATTTTTTTGTGTGACAGAATCTTTATGTAAAGGTTCGGGTCAACCAGAAACTTTCCCTGTGTTTTTAATATACGATCTATTTTTTTTTCTGTCATAAAATTCTGGCAGATGATCTAATTTATTTTCAAATTACAAACGGGCCCTGAAGTGGGAGCGGGTAAACTCATTCTTAATCATGGGACACTTTATTTTGGCAGCTTGAGGATCCTGTTGACATGCAGAGCACGTTTGCTCATCAATATTTATTAACCTAAGAGTGAAGCTCAATTATCAAGTGTTTCATGGAGTCCAGTGTGTCCGAGTTTTAATCAATTCTCATTGGATTTATGACTGACTTTTGTGTCAAAAGAGCGGGAGTTGATGAAAATATCGAGGCGGGTCCCCCTCTTTTTGCAGAGACGCTGATTTCCTAACGGACCAGGAACACTTGTGGGTGTAATGTCAAATACTCCGAGAGGAAGGTTGTTGTCATCCGGGCAGTCGCCACTAGGTGGTGTCAAATCTCCCACATCCAACCTCAGATATTTTAAGAGAAATTGAATTTCTTTAGGCTGAATATTGAACAACGAGGCTGTTAAAGACAGTCAAACTGTTTGACCTTCAGCAGAAGATGCCGCTCCATCGATCCCCAACTGGAGTTCCGTCCTTGTGTCCTGAATGCTTAAAGCCTCGGCAGGATTTCTAATTTCCAGAAATTTGAGGCTTCAGGGATTTATTTTTAGTTTCAGTGGAGCAGACATGAGCCGTGACCTCATCCTGTTACCTGCTGGTCTCGTGTGAACCCACGACCTCACAGTCAGATGCCGACCTGCAGGTCCAGATCCGTCAGAAGGGCCTGAGAATTTACCCTCACTTCCAGGATTCCTTCCAAACAACTTGTTTCTCATCCAGAGATGAGAAAGGAAGAGGAGGAACTCTTCAGCTGAGCGTCGGGGGTTAGTGGGGAGGTGCCAGGACATCTTCAGAGTACTGCTGAGTCCCTTGAGCAAGGCACCGACCCCCCCAAATACTCACGTATCACCGATGAGCCGACGACTCGTCCAGATTGGGATATTCTCTAAGGCCAAAACCTCCCGTCTGTAACACCTCATACCTAAAATTCTTTGCTTAGCTAATCTCACTCTGTGTCTTCTGCTTCCATTCCTGTTGCAAATATTGTTGTACCCCTCCCATGCAGGTTGCTACGGCAACCGCTGTCGACATTGTGGCAATGCGGCACCACCAACCGTAGCGACCTGTTGCGTTTCCACCTGTTTGGCGACCCTTTTAGTTTGACCTCTCGTCTGAGCTGATGTGAGGCGAGTGAGATATGAGGTAGCAGAAAAGTGTTTGAAATCCATTAAAACAATAAAGGTATAGGTCCAGTGTTAGTGCCCCCTAGTGGTCAAACCTTGATTCAGAGGATGGACATGATCACATTCACGCCTTTTACGCTCATCACTAAATGTTGTTCCATTTTTAGAGATGTTGCTCAGCTGCTAATGTGTCGCACTATTCAGCTAGTGGCTACGACGCACCCCAGATTGTTTTACCTGCCACATCCACAACGTTGCAACTGCTTGCGAAATGCCCGACAGGGTCGTAAATCGACACATCGCCACTGTTCAGGTCTTTATTGGTATATTTTTGTATTGTTTTGGGGCAGTGTTATTGCTAGCCTGCTACATAGTTGTCACTTCGCAGATGTCTGACTGAAAGTCCAATTTATTCCTGTATTTAGTCGTTAAACTACAAATCCAGTTTCACTCAAATATGTTGAATAACAGACGGGCAGTTTGAGGGCGTCCTCAGGTCGGACACTTGTGAATCCATGTGAGCAGGACTGACTCAAATATTTTGGATGACTCCTTTTTTGTTTTGACAGACAGCTTCATTTTCTGTTTTCCTTCTGACGCCTGTGAGCCGGCGTCTCAGCATGCTAAACAAGCGACACCTGTTTAGACGCCAGTAAAAAAAACACTCAGTTGGTTTGTTTCATTACTTATAAATCCTTAATTTTTAAGTATCATGTGAAAAATCTCATTTACAAAAATATTTGGATTCAAAACATTTGAATTCAAAACAACACAATTTATTTGTCTGTTTTAAATGACCTCTCTGGACCATCTGCATTAACACAACGGCCCACCAGGAGGCCGCGACCCACGCTTTGGGAACCACTGGCTAGCACATTAGCTAAATGCAGCAGGGAAGACGCTTTTGTGCCAATCTTAATTCTTCTTTGCTTCTTTCTTTTAGAGATCTATGTGGAGTGTTTAGCACAAGCGCTCCCAGATGGTCATAAATTTACTGAACCTCCATCCAGCCGCAGGTTGGGCCGCTGGAGTGGTTTAGAAGAGAGAGATCCTCTCTTTGTTTTCTTGGTTTCAGGAACAGCTAAAAAAAAAAGAAAAGTTGAGTTTATTCATCCACTCTGTCCTTAATGGAGTGGTTTAAACGGCGGCGCGGGCTGTCAGCCACACGGCGTCTCCTCTCAGATAATCAAAGCGCTGATGGTTTCATTAGCCTGCAGCCATTAACACCCTCAATCAACAGTTACTTCGCCCCCATTCGTCAAGGCTGCAGAAACTCCACGATTGTCCACGAGTTGTGCTCGTTGCCATGGCGCCGCCGGTGTTTTCACTCGTAATATTAAAATAACGACATCAAACACTGATGTCACATGATCGGAGCGTCCGAAGCCTCGTAAAGACCGAATGATAGGAAATAAATTATCAGAAGCTCACACTCGTCTCAGGATTTATTTTTAGATCTTTACACGAATAAAGTCAGCAGATAACGTGACCGGTGCACGTATGGCGGCGCCGCAGCTGTAGTCTGGCACACGTGAGGGAACGTTACGAGCTGCAGTCTGAATAATCCTCTCATCGGAGACTTTAGTGGCAATTACATCTTTTATTGGCAACATTTGGACGAAGGCGGACCCGTCTGGCTTTAACGAGATTTACGTCAGGACGTTGGTTCGTCAGGATCTGTAGGGGGGGACGTTTAAACGACCGTGCGGGTTGACGCCTCCAGATCTTTTGACCTCGGCACGCGGATTAGCAAGCGTGAAGAGTCTGAACACGCTGTCAGTTTGAGCGGCATCATTCTTGCAGAGCATGTATGTAACGGCTGCTGACATGTTGGGGGATTCTAATGGGAATTTACCATTAATTGTGACTGTTAATCTTCTCTGAAATACTCTGGATCGCTAACGTTCATCCTGCAGATGTAGAAACTAGCGCGAGAACTGTGATGTTAGCCAGCAGCAGAAGTGTCTCCCAATGACCTCTGGCCGACCTTACGGTGTTACAGCAGGTATTTTGAAGATAATGAAGCTCCGGAAAAGAGCTAAAGTGGCTTCGGACTTTTGGACCCCTGCTAACAGATGGAGGAAACCTCCTCCCAGCCTTTTATGTGAAACGCTTCATGCAGCAGTGAAAGACAAATGTTGCTGTAGCTTATTAAAGTCATCAATAATTAAATGGGACCAAGCACCACGTTCTGCGGGCGGATTAAACAAATTTACGATCAGACCAGCGGCGTCGCTCTGAGCTTCAGTGGAGGTTTAATAAGCGCAGCGATGACCTGCGGCTCCTCTTGGACTCGGTCCGACGGGTTTGCTGGAATTGTTGAAATTGTGATGATTTTTTTAATGCGCTCTGAAGCACAATTCAACGCTTCGCTTTTGCCAACTTTTTCAGCACAATCTTCTTTGCTAACGTTACTTGCGGATTATTAGCTGATACTAACTCGTCAACAGTTAGTTTGATGAACGCTAACTCATAATTAAGTTGACATAGCATTTTCTGGTGAGCTTTTGCTGGGCAGTTAGCATAAGATTAACCCCGCAGAAGCCTTTTTGGCTACTGGTGCATTTGTATTAGCATATTATTGTAAACATGAAAGAGTTGGTGAAGACAAACAATTTCCGACCCCAGCGGCTGGTCAGAACTTTGTGACTCGGTAACAATAACTTTAGACGTGCCGGATTTGTCAAAACTATCAGAATGAATGGAGAAATGATCCCCCCTCTCCCTGTAGCTAAGTGGGAAAGCCCTGATTAGAACTGGGAATTTTTACAACTGTTGTGGGAGTTATGGGAGCTGGTAAATTACTCCCATCATTAATGCGAATTTTCACGGCAGGCGGAAGGATTTACGAACATCTCTGTCAAAGACTCGTCCTCTTTTCTCATGTGTGTAACAAGAAAAAAAGGCATGAATAGCTTCCAATTATCCATCATAGTGGATTCGCTGGTGCAGAAACAGAAAAGTGCGCTCCTTAATGGTTCTGTCCTCACCACAGAGTGCTCTCAAAATTGGTATTCGTCCACTCAGACACTGTGAAGAAGCTAACGTTCCCATGTGAGCTGCGAACGTGTTGTAGCCTTCAGATTTTCTGTTCATCCGCCCGACGTGGTATCTCATGTCAGTCTGGCAGATTTGTGAGGTCGTGTTCGGTCGTGTCCGTCATAAATATCGGCCGGCTTCAGGAAAGGGGGTCAGAGGTCGTGATCTCGGGTCTCAACCCCAATCTCTGCTGACCTCTCGTTCATCCCCGCGAGTGGCCGCGAAAACACGTCGCGCTTCGGCCACACATCGATCTAATTAATTTATCTGTTAGCAGCGGCCGCTAGGTTTTACTGTAACGAGCTTTATTAACGGAAACTGCTTCAGCCAATAACGTCGCGGGAAGTTTGTTGCTGTACTCGGCACAGATGATGTGAAAATCAGTAGTATGGATCGGATTTTAGCTGGCATTAATGATGCGGGACTGAAGGTCGATATTTCATCTTCAGCCCACCGACAGTCCTGTGACACACCTGACCCCCCCCCCAGCTGTGACATCAGCTGTGACATCAGCTGTAAAGCCATCAGGAGAAAATCTGAACAAACTCAGACGCAGGAAACGCTTGGTTTTAAGGCTTTGTATCATTTAACGTTTACATTGAAGAAACATCGTGATCGTCAAGGGCAACACGACAGAGCCAATTTGGCTTTTGACATTGAAACAGTTCACGTATGTAAGTCAATAATGAGCTGTTAGCTTAGCGGATGCATAAACAAGCAAACTGAGGCTAATGCGTGAACAAACACAGTAATGAGGCCCTGGATCGGCATATCGGCAAACACGATCTGGCCTCAGTTCTGTCTGACAAAGCTTGTTTGCTTTTGTTTGTGTGTTTCAACAACACTTGCAACAATAGCTAGCATGTAAATGATGCAACAATGGGGTGGGATGCACTTAAACCGAGAGTTTACGCTCCACATTTCCACCCTTTGTGCTTTTGTAAGGAGATTAGCATAAGCTTGTTTGGGCGTTGATAATTTCATTATTATATTTCCCCCTGGTGGTCGTAGGCCAGATTAAACCAGCTGCGATCATCTGTATTATGCGCACTGCTGCTAATTCAATCAAACGCACGCCATTTGTCCTTTTCACAGAAATGTGAGTCACCGTGCGAGGAACACAACTTCAAGGACCCCCGGGCACACACACACACACACACACACACACACGTACGTCCGTCCTCTCTTTTATGTCGCCGACTGTATCACATGCTGCTAATGAGCAATAACACCGATAAATCTGTGACCTTCACCAGATCTGACCAAACTGGAGCATCCTCGAGAGACGAGGAGAGTCAACCGTCTTCCCTTATTTCACTATCTTTGTTACCGCCTCACCGGCAGTAAAACAGTCTTTTATAGCTTTTATATCTGATGTCCTTTAATGTGTCCTGCCTGCTTTGATGTGCTGGACTTTACGCAACGACCGTTCCGACGGCGGATTATAAGCGCCACCTGTCAGGCTCCGGTTCACCTCTTGAAGGCCGCATTCACCCCAGAAACAGACGAACCGTTCTTTCCCCTCGCTCTCGTTCAGAACATCAAAGCAGAGGTGCAAGCCGACCATCTAATCTGTGCCACCTTAATTTCCGTTATTTTTTATCAACGCTTTCATTTGGAAGCCAGTTTTGGTCCCTCGTGGCCCATCCAGGGAAAAGTTCTGTGCTGTTTAGGATCCGTTTAATCTGTGGAAGGTTTCCGATCAGGCGTTGATCGGGATCACGGCCTCAGCGACGCCTTCGGGATCAAAGCAAATTCCGCTCCCTCCCGCGGGAATACCGGATGAGTTAAACACGACCAGACTAGCGTAATATTGTTCGGGGATTATCCGCGCGAGCGTGGTTCAGAGCGTGGTCAGGACGTTCGAGACACGCAGCGATTGTCACATGGTTGACTTCAAAGCTTGGTTCAGGGGGGCGTGTCCTCTTGCTGATGTCGTCACGCCAACGGCCGTGTTTCCCATCGGTCGTTCATCAGCGGCGCCTCCCAACATCTCAGTAAATAACGTCCGCCGGCGCGTAAAAGCCAGCGCATGAATCAGGCGGCTGTTGCGATGTTCCCGCCGCCGGCGCCCATCCTGTGCGTGGGGGGGCGGGGCCTTTGTGTCTGGGCTTCAACGCTCGCTGCACAAATGGAATCCTCCTCGGCTCATTGTGCTCGTAATAAAACACTCTGAAAGGTTCGTAGATCTTTGACAGGGAGGGCGGCTGGCGCCGCATTAGCAGCGCCGCATTAGCAACGCCGCGCCGTCGCACTTTAACGTGACGCTTGTTATCAGCGGATGAAGAGTTAGAAATCAAACGGAATCTTTCATGAGAACAAACGTGTGATGTCATCGGGCCATCAAAGCCTTCGTTAGACGCCAGAACCTCCAGATTTATACCTGTTTCTGGGGACACACAAGCCGCTTTGAAGCCTCAGAGCTTTTTATTTTATTCCCAGCAGCCCCTGGGGCAGAGTCGTTAATTGAAAGAGACGAGCGGGGTCAGAGGTCAGAGGTCGGTCTGTGCTTCAGCCAGTCAGCTACAGGATAAATGTCAGACCACGTACAGGACACAGACTGGAGACCAGTTCACCTGGGAAAGACTGGTTATACTGGGATAGGGACCCTAAATGGACTGGTTTTAATGGGATAGAGGCTCTAAATGGACTGGTTGTAGTGGGATGGTTTTGGTGCCGTTTCCAAGGGGAATATACTTTGACCAATGATGCTGTTGGGACACGTCAACTGTCCAGTAACACCAGTAATGTCACAGAACTGGTCCACAGACGTCCATCAGACTGTGAGACCTTCTGTTTCAGGTTTAGCTGACGTGAGTTAGCTAATTTCCTATCAAACGCTGCAGTAGAAGCCGATGAGCCGCTGCGTCACCCTCAGATCTGGACTTTTGGATGTCCTGGTTCTGGTCTGATTCCCACTTTGGTCAGCTCTCCTGGCCCAGAGTGCCCACATCGATCTGGTTCCCCGTCTTCAGTCCATTATCGGGACTCTGAGGTCGTCGCACTTCTCCTTTTAGACATTTTTCCAGTGGTCATGTCTCGGTGACGCCCCCCCGGGACTGTTTTTGCTCCATCTGAACATGCACAAACGCAGACTTCACTGGCAGCTTCTGTTGTTCTGAGTCTGTAATTGCTTTGTAAAGACTTTCTTTCATCTGGCCCTTTGTTCTTTGGAAGAGCCCTTTTCCAAAGCTCTGGGTTTTCCCTCAGATGCCGAGTAAAAACGGGCCGAAATCCCCGAAACAAAACCTGAATTAGCTGACTTGAATTAGTTGTTGCAGTTTTATTCACACAAATTATTTAAGGAGAATTTGGCTGTTGAGAAAAACAGGGTAAAATATAACATCAGACGGATGCTAACGCAGCGCAGATGCTAAACTCAGTGTTGTTGATGCAGAAACAGATTGTTATTTATTAGAATTTCCAACAATTAAATGTGACATTTTATCCAGGGAGCAAGTAGAAACACAGTTAGCTTAGCATAAAGCTTACATATTTTTTTGTATTTCCTTTCGAAATGTTTGAGGTTAAAAGCAGGAGGCTAAAACGAGGTTGGATCAATGATCGTAGCCTCCCTGTAATACCCTTAGCTTCAGTCGTTGGCTTCAGTCTGTTTACCTGTGCCGATCAATACTGATGGGCTGTAAAGAAAAGTGATGTTGCTAAGTGGATTGTTGTCCACTCGACGGTTGCAGCGACCATCATGGCAGAGGGTCAGATTACCCAGCTAAACCGCTGTTTTTAACAAAATGGAGAATTAGCTCAAACCTTTTTTTGCTCTCTTCGCCTCTCACATGTTTTACGTATCGAGTAGAGATCGATATTTAGCTCCTCTCACCTGAATATGTGTGCGAACCGTCTGAGCAACAGCCAGAGGTGTTTTCACAGCTAACGAGGCTAAAAAGTACCCGTCAAATCCTTTAAACTGCGGCGGACACAGAAGACTTAAAGAATGGCAAATATTTGTTTATGCTAACAGAAACCTGATGGAGCGTAGCGAGCTAATGTAGCGTTGCAGTTCAGTGCTTCTCTCCTGCGTCTCGTGGGTTTGCATGGAGATACTGATGTTTGTTTGTCCTTAAATCATGCAGAATACACCGAAGGCTAATTAAACCAGGCCACAATTGGCCAATAATAGTTGTTGATTGTCGGGGTGTGAGTGTGTAAACGTCGTAAACACGGAGGAAGCAGCCGCGGCTCACAGACGGTGAAGGGCTCCTCCAGGATTTAGGTGTTTCCTCCTGTAAAAAGCCCCCCGGAGTGTTAGCGCGAGGCATCATGGGCCGTAATTGAGTTGGGCTGAACGAGGCCAATGACCAGAGTCAAAAAGGTCAGCGGCCGGAGTTTATTGGGTTGGCGGTTGAAAACCCTGCAGGCTTTGTCCATTTGCAACAAATCACTTCCGACAGATAAACCCATCAGCTGCTATTTGTGGAAGCGTAACATTTACTCAAAAGCCGTCAGGTTGAAGATCCCGGCGTCGCCGTGGGCGACGGGAGGGGCGTGGGAGAATGACGGCGGTGACCCAGATCAACGTGTTGTTGCGTCCAGTCCCGCCGCCGACAGTGAGCGACAAACGTAGCATCGGGTCAGTTTGTGAGTGGTTGGTGGGCAAGTTGGGAAAGGTCAAAGGCCATCGAGGAACATTCTGCTTTGATCTTTTAACCTCATTTACGCCCCCCCTTGGGTTACGGTCTGGGAGTCTCTACAAAGAGACTCGTTAGCTGCTTTCTGAATCGGACTTTTCGATCAAAGCGGTCTAATTTTCGTTCATTTGTTTCATCTCCATCCCCCCGCCGTTGTTCTCCTGAACATAAAAGACGCCCCTGAATGGGACCGCCGTGGTTTTCCTCATTTCAAAACATTTCCTCCCGCCCCTGCTGGGGTGGAGGCAGGTGTGACGCCCCCTCTGGTCTGTGGCTGGAGCTCCCCGGCCGACCTTAAAGCGCCGGCGCCTCAAATTCCCCCTTTTCTGCTGCATAATTGATGGGTTTTAGTCTTTTTGTTAGAAGTTTTCTGAAAGGATCAAAGAGTGGTGATGAGGCGAAAATGACTCGTATGAATAATTAATCAGTGACTCGGCAGTAAAGAATAACAAAGGTTGATTAGCGATAATTACTCATTCACTTGATGTAATTTTCCACAGGTGAATGACATTTCAGACAATCGACGCAGAAGAGAAAAGCAGCTCGACTCTCCGAGCCAGAGGAGCAAATCAACTCAGATGTGTCTCATCAGAACCACGAGGAACCATGACATCGTTGACCATCGGTCAAGCTCCGCCTCCTCAGACACCAGCTGATCATGTGACCCATATGGTGAGTAAGTCTGCACTGCAAACTACCATTTCTGTAAACTACAGGAAGTTTGCTCATGACTCAGCACCTAGTGGCCGCTGCATCTCGGGTTGTTCATGAAAACAGTTGAGGCGTCGCTTCCTGTGTAATATCAATTGTTAGCATCTTGTGAGGTACAGCTAAGGGGCGGGGCTTGTAAGGATGATGCTACAGTGTGTTAAGAATTAAGAACCAAAATGTCAACATCATGTTTTATTGAATCTTGGCAGATACGTCAGCTATTGCACATGAGTATAAAGTCCCGTATTAAAGCCGGTTACAGACGACGTCAGCAATGTCGTTTTGTGACTTGTCAACATATTGTTGACGCTTATTGTCAAATCAAATTTGGGATCAACGATTCTAAACTTTTGTCTCTCGTCTGTGCTGCTCAGTTTTTCATCACACTCCGGAATACATTAATGCAAAAACCCTAAACCCACACACACACTTTAAAGCCGTAGCTAATTATGTGAATCATTTACAGGAAAAGGTAATAAAAGAAAGCAGCGCCTCTGGTTACAGGCAGCGTACTTCAACTATTTACACGCATTATGTCCGAGTACAGACGGGAAATTACAACGTAATCAGACTCAACCATTAGTAGTTTAGTCACATCTGGGCTGTCACGACTCTCGATGCTAATTTACGGTGCAGCAAAACAACATTTGTTCTGAGTAAGACTAAAGTTTCCCCAAATGTGAGTTTTGCTCATGTCCGCCCTCTCTTCCCTCTGCAGATGGCGCTGCGGAGGCTCGACGGGGGGTGACTCAGCACTGGAACATCTTCCCGCTCCGCCCGGGGGCCCTGGCACCGATGAGACGCCGCTCCTGCCAGAGCGTCTGAAGTAGCTTTAAGATTGCAGATGGAGGCTAATCTGGGAAGAACTGGCCGCTCACCAGATGACTGAATGCAGGAACTTCCAGAAGAAAGTGTTTGTGAGATGGAGGAAATCCAGAGCGGAGCCTGGAGGATCTCTGGAGAACAGTCGGAACAGCCGCCCTGCTGAGATCAACGGTCAATGCGGCGGCGCTTTTCTCCTCAGCTCCAGCGTGTGCAGGCCCTCCTGCCGACCCAGCGCGTGCTGCGTTCCCACTTTGTGCGCCGTCTCCGTGGCTGTGATGTCGATCTGGGCGTACTTGGTGGAGCTCTTTCCTGCCGAAGACACGAGACTGCAACTCTCAGCTACGTCTCCCAAAATCAAAAGGCAAAAACAGACTTATGCTAGGCTAACGTCCGGACACAGGCTGTAGTGCTTCCTGTTCTGGTGCTTTCCCAGCAGGTGTGTGTTGGGGTTACATGTCAGACACTGAGAGGTGACGCCAACACACACCTGCAGAAGAGGAAGAGGTAGAGTGTCTGTCTGAATAAAAGTCTCTTCCAGTCCTAACAAATGGTCGATATTCTTTACATCACCTTTTAGCCAACATTTCTACAGACACCGTAAATCTAAACTCTCCCCGTCGTTCTGGAGCACGTGCACAGTAACCATGACGATTCAAGAATGTTGCCAGTGTGTCACGACAGTTAGCCTAACACAGCTAGCCCTAGCATGAGCTCAGAGGGATCCTTACTTTGGGATGGGGGGTGCGAGGCTGTCACTCTGGTTCCTGCCCCCGTCTCCTGGAGCTCCAGCTCCATGTAGTTGAGCTGCCTCTTGGAGGTGGGACTGATGGGAATATTCACGTAGGTGGCGCCGCCGTCACCTTGTGGCCTTTCAGGAAGTGGCGCCTCTGGCGGAAACACAAACACCCTCCCTGGAAGAAGAGTGTCAATTAGTCAAGTTCTCACTGAAACCCCCCAAGAAACAGTAGTTAAGACAAACAGCCTCCTAATCACAGTGATCAATTTCCAGTAAACACCCCCCAGGATAAAAATATTTATTTTCATTGAAAACCCACCTGCTGCCAAAATGCTAATATTTGGAAACTAATTAGCATGTAATGGAGACGCGTGATGGCCAACGAGATGCCGTCATTAACAGGAAGTGCTGGTACAGAAGCCCTCCGAGACGCTCGGCCAGTTGAACCTCCTTTATCGCAAATTCCTGGTTTTTTATTTGCATATTTGAGCTGTGACGCGCGTGGGCCAGCGACACACTGGCAGAGCGCAGCGAGAGCCCGGCCAAGCTTCTGAGGCGGGATGAGAGCGTCTGAGAAATTTGCATAAACGCAATTGAAACTGAAAAGCGAGCGCTGGCCGTTTCCTTCGACGGCTCCCGAGTCTGAACAGAACCGTCCAGAGACGCAGGAGGAAAGGATCGTGTTCCTGACGACAGAAGGCCGGTTCCCCGCAGCTCAGAGGCATCGACCCCGGGGGGGGAACCAACCAATCACAGCCAGGCCATTAGACAGCAGCCGACTCTCAGGGGGCGCCGCCTCAGGGGGCCCACATCTAATTGATCGGACACCAGGCGGACCTGCTGCTGCCGTGACAATGGCAGCTTCTCACTCCGGAGGGGACTCTAAGGAAGGAAACGTCTGCTCCGGCCCCTCCGAGCAAACACGCCTGTGATGAGGACGCCGCCAGCGGGCCGACCCGTTCAGCCCCGGCGGCGTGCTCGCTGGGCCCTAATCACACTTTCCGCCGGTTTATTTGCCCGCCGGCGGCTGAACTCTGACTTCTGTGGAATCACCAGCAGGAGCTGCTGCCTTGAAGCATTTCGGAGCTCCTGCCAACAGGAACCGCCGTCCCTTCATCGTGCACACGAACGCAGACGCCATCAGCCGTCCCACCCCCGTCCTCGCCCTCCCACAGGGGGCTGAGGAGATCCAGGGGTTTAACATCTCCTCACGACGCCTTCCCTCTTCTCTACTGCAGTAACAGTTTCAACATGTTCACACTTGGAAAGGTCAGCGCTGCTACGCTGACTCAGCGTTTTCTCTCACTCATCACATTTGTCCGAAAAGGCAGGAAATTCCAAACAAATCACGCAGTTCCTTGAATTTGAAGGACCGACGGCCTTCCCAAGCAAAACTGTAGGTTTGGGACTTTTCCCTCCCACAGCTGGCAGCTGCCCTTGAGCAAGGTAGTGGGGAGCACCAGTGAGTGCAGGGGGCCAAATAAATGCAGTCCGTTTGCCACCTAGCATAGCCAGCAAATTAGCACTGCTAGCTAACATGGGTCGGACCACCACCACATCTTAATGTTCAGGATGTTATTTTAGTTACAAGATGTTTGTTAGAAGAGTGTTATAAATACAATTTATAGCCAACTGGCACAGCTGCCCATTCAGCACTGGCATCCGTCACAACTAACCCACATCTGGAAAACATCTGCACCCTCCAGTGAAGTGGCGCCCAAGGCTGGGGGGGAAACATCTTTGTTATCGCCAGTCATCAGCGCTTCCACCCCTTGTCTTAAGTTCCCGGTTCCTCTCATGCAGCCTTGGTTTGGCATCGTGAGCCTGGCCCAAACCCCCAGCAGGTCCACATCTGTCCAACATCTGGCAGGCCTCACTCACCTTCGCTCTCCTGGAGGAACCTCTGGCCGCAGCCGCCCATCAGCTCGTACTTTCTCTCTTCTGCCTGCCGACACAAACAGCGATGAGGACCTGGAGCTTCACCACATACAGGACTTCCTCCCCAGCGTGGGGGGGGGGGGGGGGGGGGTTGACAGAGGCTGGGGGGGAAACGGAGCCGGCGCGGCCTCATTGTTATGGAAGGCCGACGTGTTGCCTTCCAGATCGCTGCCACATAATCTGCCGTTGCAGACAGCCGCTGCCATTGTGGGGGGAAAATTGCTGATGGAGTTGAGCCACGATGCGTTCAGGGTGCACACAAAGGGCCGCTCCTGGACGGAGCGCCATCACCGTCCAATGCACAAGAGGTGATACCAGCTATCGGCCCAATTTGGTTTGAAATGCCAATTTTCCCGCTCCGTATCAGGCCACTCCAGCCGCGCCGGTTTCTCGCTGTGGTGGGAATTTTAAGAAACTGAGGTTTTATTTTTTACGTCTGGGTAAATTTCTTTGGATCACTGACTTGAGATCGACACCACTCGGGATCAATTCAGGATGCAGAAGGGGAAAAAACTTCATTTGCATTCCCGCCAACATGAAAATGCTGCTCTGGATGTCCGCCGGCATCTTTGATTATTCCTAACATTCATTATCTCCACAGGAAAGGTGCCTTTGGCAGCTCGGCGAGGCGAACTTCCCACACTCGCTCAGGCTCCTAAATGTACTAAATATGAGTAAAGGTGTGATTCGTTTGACTTGTTCTCGGGCGTTTGAGCGCAGAGCCAAACCCTCTGAATGTCAGATCATTCTGCATCCACGGAGACGTGCTGCAGGAGCGTCACAGCCAGAGCTGCATTTCGCTGATTTAAGCTCATCCCAGAGAAGGAAGAGCATTGTGTCCTGTGCTGCATCACGTAGCGCTCCAGCTGCTATTTACCCTTCAAAATCAATGAGCATCTCCAACTGTTTAGCCCAACTTTGAGTACAATTAGCTACACAGTCAAAATGTGTGAACGTGCGATAGCATAAAGCGGATTAGCGCGTCTGGGATTGGCCTACCTCGGAGTTCCTCTCTGGTGCCCGACTCTCCATGATCTCATAAGCAGGATCAGCCCGGCGTCTTTCCTCTTTGCTACCGAGCCTTTTGTCTGGTGGAAGAGATGAAAAACGCAGAAGAAATCAAAATGCTTTCCGTGTTTGTTGGGGGGAAATGATCATTTTAATTTTGCGAGCCAAGGTGGAAGGTGCAGGAGCCACATGCTGTTAAAGAGCCTCAGCCCGCAGACAGGAAGTGCCGTGCTGCTGCCTTGTTTGGTAATGGCGCTTCAGACGGTTCGATCAACACCATTAATCCCCCAGGAACTCACAACTGAACACATTTGAATCATAAGAGGTGGTTTTCCTGGCTGCGTTTCTGCCAGCACGCTTTAATTTAGCATAACGCTAACGGTAGAGCGCATGGAAGCGGAACGTCAGAGCCTCAACAGCCGTTTGTGAGCGGTGATCTTAAACTCCCGGTTTTGTTCTGCACTTACCCGAAAAGCTACTCAAACTTTAGTGATTCAAACATCTGACGATTCCTATTTTTACAACACAAAACCCATCTAAAGAAAAACGGTCGATAAACGCGATGGAAGCCAGAAGAAAAGTGTTTTTTTATTGATGAAAACGAAGAGAGGCGAGATTCAAAGCAAAGAGGGAGAGGAGAGGCACCAAAGGAGGCGCAGAAGCTTTGAAGGGCCCCTTACCTTCACCACGGGGCCCGTCCTCGCTCTGAGGTTCCTCGCCGCTAATTTGACAGCACGGCTCTTGATTGGCCGCTGCTCCGTGCTCCCGACTCTTCGGGACGCTCCCGAACACGTCGGCAGGTGCGACCCGCGGAGGGCGGCGGCAGAGCGCCGCTACACACTTGAGGCAGTTTTCATAGATCGCGGCTGAATCTCGTGAAGGCAAACGGCTTCGGTTTCCATATCGACGGCTCATCGACTCATAAAGGTTCGGCCCGTTAATCTTCGCCTCCGGCCGTCTATCGGTCGGGAAGCTGAATAGATCAGCCAAGAACCCGCCGCCTTTCTCCCTGCCGCCTTTCAGCAGCGGCGAACCCTCCCGAGGATTCCTCGCCGTCACGCCGCTTTCACTGGCGGCGCCGGGTCCGCGCGCCGATTTGTCAACACTTTGATCTGCTGGATGTTCTGGAGACACCGTCCCCCAATCTGATTAGCAAGGCGTGGCGGTGACGGCAAACCCCGGGGGGGGGCTTCAATCATGCAAATGTTCCCTTTCCACATGCAGGAAACAACACGTGCAGCGCGGCATTAATGTTTCTGCTGTACTTGCCTGGGATGGCAGGTGCCACGGAGGTACCGGCAGGCGTTTGCGGCGTCCCCTAAGAGATGAAATGATACAGATAGCTTTAGCAATGCTACATCTCTCAATGTGGATTACTTGGAAAACTTGGTGTACTCATCAATACGGGTGTAATTTGAGCAGCGCACGTGCAACCTCCATCTCCATAGCAACACACAGCAGAACAAGAGTGGGAAAATCTAGCATCAACTCTAGCATCACTTTGTTTTTAGTTGTCACTGTAGCTCAATATGGATAAAATGATCTCACACCGTGAACTCTATTTCAAAAAAGTTCTTCAAGTTTTTGTGCCCACAAACGCCTCAGGGGTGGAACGTGTCACTCACACCGAAGGCGACAAATGCCCTCCCACGCCACTCAAGTGTGAAGTCGTGTTTTATTTAGCTGGATGGAGGACGGCCTCAAGAGAAATAAAAAAAACTAGAGAACTTCCTGCCAGGTGATCAACGGTGTGGACTCTGGACTAAATGCTCCTCCGGCTCCACGACACAGCCAGAGAAAGAGCCAGATGAGTTCCCATCCCGGGACCGACTGTGACCTCTGTGTGAAGCGCTGAGGTCCTGCAGGGACGCTAAACTGCAGGACAGATGGCTCCTGGGACGGTCTGTTGCCGTGACACTGACAGTCGCTATCACTGTCCTCCTGCACAAAACCGCAAAGGTCACGTTGGCGGCGCGCTGGAGAACAGACGATAGCGTGGCGGCGAGGCCTGCTCGCACAAGCTGTGGCCCTGCGACGGCTACGCGCTACGGCACGATTAGCAGAGTAATTTAACCACAAAGAGCAACAGATGGGAATGGGAATTCATCAGAGCTCTAAACCGCCGCTGAAGTCAGCCCCCCTTCGGGATTTGAAGGACTTTTTTAAATTCATGAAGCAATAAAATGCATAAGGAAGTGATGGCGGGTGATAAAATTTGATTGGTTCTGGCGGCGGGACGCATTTGTAAGGTCACGGAGGAGTCGTGGTTAAATTTGCAACACTTCCTTATTTCAACTCACCTTAAATCCCCCACAGACGGCGCAGATGGTCACAATGGTTTTAAAGCAGCAGGAGCCTGGGTGTCCACCAGAGGGCGCCTCCGAGGACTTCTTGCTTTCCGAGGGGCTTCGGAAATGTTCGTTGGGGGAATCTCCGTCGGCTGTTGCCAAATGACCCTCCCCAGGGCTCCTTTTATCGCCCTCCGCAGGTTCTGTGGTTGGCCCTAAAGCAGCAGGAGGTTGGTTGTCTTTTGTGTCTCCACCCACTTCCTGTAGGACGCTCCTGGGAGTGTCGTAGAGATACCTGAGAGAGGTCGGTATCTGGTACTCGTGTCCGGGTACGTTCAGGCACGTACAAGGCCTCACGTCTTGACCCAAGTGAGGTGGCAGGCTGAAAACGGACCCATAATCCTCCCCGGGGTTGCTGTCCAGGCTACCCGTGTACGAGGAAAAACTTCCAGAGTAGGAGGAATGACTGCCGGTGGCGATGCCGCTGTCTGACGAGCTCTGGCGGCCGATCTCCTGGAGCTGTCTGGGGGGCTTGGTGGGAGGCTGGCTCCCGCCTCCTTGACCGGAGGGAAGAGGCTTCTCGCCACTTTGCGCCGCCGCCTTAGCGCCCGCGTTGCCGAGGTTCTCGGGCTGGATCGAGGTGGGCTCGGTCCAAATGGTGAGCCGGCTGCCGACGCTGCAGTCCGATTGGCTGGTGTCCGACGTGTCAGAGGAGCCGGATATGCTACGATCGTCTCCTCCGGCAGACGGGCAGTATGACGCTAGCGGGGGAGCGCACCAAACATCGGGATTAGCCGGAAACAAGATTCCTGGCCTGTTTTGAGTGACGGAGTCCTACCTGTGCTGCTCCTGTGGGACAGCATGCTCAGACGCTTCTCCAGCTCCAGGGTCTCATGGTTCAGCCGCTCCTCTGAACTGGTCTCGCTGGTGCTGGGGTCTGTTGAGGGGCGAACATGACGGGGTCATTTGTGCAGCCGTGGACAAACGCCCAGCAACGTCGCGCAAACAACACTTCAAACAACAATGTTGCTCTCTAGGAAAACAACGAGGCAACACGTTGGCAACAGAGCCGACTTGACTGGTCCGTGGGCTAGCAGAGGAAAAGGGTCACGCTGGGGGGCGGGGCAGTGTTGGTGCAACGCCACCAGGCCTATAAATAGCTCAGCCGCACGCCTGCCTCGTACCCTCGCTGCTGCCCAAGAAGCTTCATCTGGTCTTCGGGAATCTGAGCTTCGTTTCTCAGCAGAACTCGAAAACAACAGTTTCTCCGTGAGCTTCTGCCTCCGCTGTGACGCCAGCGGCTCCACCTTGCTAATTCCAAACTTCCAACGCACATAAAACGCTCGTGGCTCCTGCCAACAAGGAGCTCCGAACCATCGCTGCTGCCTCATAACTCCATCTGCACTCGCTTTCAGCGGGCTTGGCTGCCAGGGCCACCGAGCCAAGGCAGGAACACCAACGTAGCGCGTGGCCGCGCAGATCCACGGGCTCACAGGTGTCGCAGCCCATCACAGCTTCACAACCACATCACTGCCGTGTGGCTGCTTTGACAGCCTCAAACTACAGAAACACACACATCAAACATGTGTTTGAGGTCAAACATACTAAAAAGCCCCCCCCCCCCAACGCATCGTATGCCGGGGGGCAGCAGTGGAATCCTGTGGATGGGGTTACACACATGCCTGAAGAGATTAGGAGGCTTTGGCTGCTCTACTTGTGTGAACTGTGACTTTGAACCTTTGCCCTTCCCCTTATTTATCCCACAACAATAGGAGCATGACATCAACTGGGACATGGGGGGTAAAAGAAGGTGCAATGAGCACAACAGGAAGTGGGTGTCTACTCTCTGTTGACCAGCTGGAATCTGTCAAAACTTTTTATTAATTAGCCAAGATGTTACAGAGACTAAAGCTCTGAGCCAACAGACCTGTCACGCGTGCAGCTCTCCCACGGTTGCTATGGTTTCCAGGCCTGTCAGATGGAAATCGTGATGCGCGGCACACGGTAGCGCTAAACCCTCACTATACTTAGGCCACCGCTTAATTAGTCGACATGGTCACCGTCGGCACCCTCATTATCTTCCTGCCGATGACCTCACTTTATTTTCATCGTGGGAAGCTTAAGGGGGGGGGGTCGCAACTTCGCACGACATAAATCGCTCCCAGGGATTATTCAATTGACTAAAATTAGGCGCAGAAATTCCAAACTGGCTGCACCCGACAGCCCCGGCGGACAGGTATGCTGGACACCCACCTGGTAAAACGGGCCGCAGTCCAAACGGGCCTCTGGTGGGGGAGATGCCCCTGACGATGCAGTCGAATAAAAAGCTGATCTGCTCGCTCTCGGCGGACGCCAGCAGAAAGACTCCGGCCCCTGGCAGGAGAGAGGCAGCGTCAGCGTCACATCCAAACGCATCAGAACAGGTCACACGCTTCAGAAATACGGACGGATGCTGAAACCACAGGTCCATCACACCTGCCCCATAAAGGGCGGCTGAGCCTCAAACTCTTCGCTCCGCTAGCAGCAACAGGCAGCCGCGGTGCCCGAGAACCTCCCTCATCCAACATTTGCCGCAGATTTCCTTTGAAGAAGAGTCATTTCTATTTGTTTGCTTCCAGATTGTCTCCCACCCATTTAGGTGTGTGTGTGTGTGGTTAATGGCGGACACACAACGCAGGGTCTCTAAATCTCCGTCTGACAACCCAGAGCGGTCCATTACAAGGAATGGCAATAGAAGGTTGCGACCTGGCCTCTTCTGAGACCAATTTCCCAGCAGACATTCCATCAACACCTTCCCGCCTGGCAGCAAGCTCAACCCGACGGAGAGCTTTGTCCTCCGCGCTGCTTTGAGGCTGGAATTTAGTCAAAAAACGGATCCCCTTGACAGCAGGTGAGCAGGTGCGACGGGGCCGCAATCCAAAAAGAAACAAAAGGAGGAACAAAGAGCAGGTGGTTCCTTCAGTGTGCAACCCACTGAAGACTGGGAGCAGGAACAACTCAAGGCGACCCTGCTGCTCCCGCGCAAACACGCGCTCCTGCTTTCCAGCGCCGTCTGTGGGAAGTGTGACTTGGCTCCAAACTTCTCCGGGAGCCGAGGCGGCTCTTCAACCCTCCCAGCAGCAGTTTCAGACCAGCTAGCTTGTTTGGGCCTCCAACACGTGTGGAAATACTGAAACGTGTTTGCGTCGATCGTTTAAGGAACAGATGTTATTACACGCGGCTGCTGAAGAGGAGCGACATCGCCGATCGAGCGTGCTGAAGGAACACGCCCGTCGCTCAGATCAGATGTTCTTTAACCTACGGTAAAGAACAAATGCCGCCTGCCTGTTTGTATATTATGGGAGATCTACTGGAGATTTAACGGAGCTAAATAAAACACGGGATCGTGTTTCCAGCGCGGCCACAACCTTCTGTGTTCCCCTCCTGTCTGCCTCCGTTGGTGTTGGCGCACACGCGTCTCCTCTTTAATGGTTTCATAACTGTTCAGGGCCAAAATGACACGTGTCGAACGCAGGTTGCGAGGTGACGGCGGCAACCGAGCGAACCGTTCTGGACAGAATGTCCCCCAGCCTGGCCGCCGAGGGACAAGGAGCCGCTTACAGCGATTCATTAAGAATGACTAAGAATCGTCCAGAGTTTAATTCTGGGGAATTTTGAGGCTGTGTTGCGCTGCAGGGTGCGTATTCTACTCACGTCTGATCCTTTTATGGCTAATTTTTGCATGTTGACAAGCAACAGCTGGTTGCTGTGGCGACACAGTTGGAAACACACACTTGAATAATTACAGTTTTTTGTACACTCGTCTCCAGTCTCAAACTGGGGCTTCAGAGGAGTGTTTAACCGCGGCTACGCTAGCGCATAGACTGCGACTTAAGTGTGGCCACACGTGTTATTTTGCTTCTCCAGAGAATTGCTTGCCAACGAGCTGCCGCGGCAAGTGTGTGTGGGGGGGGGTTCAAGAGCCCGAGTGTTTTGTTCACAAGCGATGGGAGAAGAGATGGACAGGTAGACCTCACCTGTGACATCTGAGAGGCCCTCAGGGGGGAGCCAGCACTCCCTCCACTTCAGCACTTGTGCACAAACAGAACTAGCGAAAGAGCCTGGTGTTGAGGCGTGCGTGTCAGAGGTCACGCTCTGACCTCTGATGTTTTATGCTCACAGCAATATTGAATCTGACTAATATATTCAACATTCACTCCTCTCTCAGCCGTTACCACCCCTCTGATACAGTTCTGATTGTCTTACGCTGAAGGAGAAATACACTTACAGTATCCACATCTGGTTCCGCCCTCAAACACAAACCCGTTGGGTACCGGTCCATATCGACGCAGGTCAGGGAGGTTCCAGTGGCCAACAATGACAGGAGGGAGGTCGCGGGCGAGGGCCAACAGGTTGTTGCACAAATGAAGAGTGGCAGGTCCGCTCTCCAGTTTAGTCCCAGGCAACACTCCCACACTGAACCTGTGAACTAAACACAGACGCCCCATTAGGAACGGCTCATAATGGGAATTATCACTCTGCTGCGTAATCTTTCCTTCAGGGTTGATTTAGGGCTGCAGACGGAGCCAATCTTCCTTTTATTCATGAAAGCAAATCCAAATGCGGTCTAACATAACTGGAACACAAGTCTACAATAGTGACTCGGTTCACGTTTAGCCCTGAAAATGCAGTTTGAAAACAAACTACAGTTTCCTCCGCCGCCACAAGGGGGCACTGTCCCCGCTTTTCACTTTTAAAACGAATGTGTGGAATTGTGTTGACTCCATGCTCAGACACACACTCCTCAGATGATACCGTACACACCAGTCACAGTCCAGCAGGGAATCATTGGCTGCTGAGATCAGGGTAGTAGCACTCGCCACCTCAGTATGAAGGCTCCGATAGCTGGTCGGCAGCACATGGGAGCATTCGTGTCATCTATTTTTAGCCACAGGCTTCGTGCAAATATTTTCAGTCGCACCGCGGCCAGTAAGTTCACCTTTGTTGTCATCGGCCTGAACACATCATTCCAAATGTTGTCTGGAAAACAAAGTCAGGGCCCTGTGGGAACAGCTGAGCTTTATTGGTGCTTTATTAGTGCCTTTAATTGAGCGCAGGTGTGTGATAATTAGTCCCATTTGAAGGCGATGGGCTGTTTATGGTGCCGCCACGTCACATGAGTTGTTTTACATCACAGAAGCGGCGGAGAAAGAAAACATAACGGTTACTTCATTCAACAATTAAAAAACAAAGGCGAAAACAGCTGCACGCAGAATATAGAGCCGAGATCCGAGCCCGGGTTCGGAGCCGAAGCGCTCGCTCCGATCCCGTCGTAAAACATCTGTGCAACTGGGATCAGGAGCTGGCACTGGGGCAAAAACCAGTCAGCCAAACTTTGGAGCCAGTTGATGGAGGCCGTGATGAGGACATGTGGAGCAGATGCATCTCGTCACCGCGGGGTTGAACAAACACCCAGGCGGGGGCATTAGCGCGGTGGGTCGCCGCCTGCACACGGGCACAGGACACTTCTGCAGGCTGGGGGGGGGGGGGGGGGTCCATGATGCAGTGCATCTTTTTACACAAAAGTCAAACGCAGTCCTATTTATATCTTATTCACCACTTATATAAGCCAGACTCACGCCGCTTAAAGGCACAGATGCTAACCTGACCATCTTTCCTCCGGCAACAAAGTGATTAACGATCAGCTCATTAGCTCAGTGACACCCAGCAGCTGAGCGTCCGTTAGTGGTCAGATCATGAGCAGTTGGATAAATGATTTAATGGTTGCTTCATCGACTAATTGGGGAAATTAAAGAAGTAATTACAATGATCACACTGCATAGCTTGACAGCAAATTGTTCAAAATTGCTCATTTTAAAGCCAAACAATCAGTTTCCCCTTCAATAATAATCAAAATTCAGGATTATTAGCTCCACTTGTTCCTGCATAAACTGACTGGAAGAGCGAGCGCCAGGTTCACCAGGAATGACGCCATATTTCAGGTTTTATGCACGTTGCACGATCAGCTGCAACATCGTAATTCCCCAATTCCAATGACGTCATCCTCGTTCCCAAACCCTGGATTCTGGAAGGTTTGTTATTTTCTCCGCAGAAGTTTCACCGATGCGTCTGCTTCCTAGTGATGACGTGATTCTCGACTCGTGATTCTCTCAAAACATTTTATTGTCCATCACGTGACGATGAGTCAAACATAACGCCACCATGCCGTAACCCCCCCCGCCCCACATTTTAACTAATGAGATCTGTGTTGTTTTACGTCTTTGTGGCGTTCGTTTTGACCTCTAAGTGAAGGACGATAAAGAATTTCAGAATCTTAAATACGTGGGATACGAGTGAACACGCGGGCGATGTGAAATGTGCAGTATATTTGTTGCACAAAAGTATTTTAATTGTGTTAAAGTAATTTAATTACAGGAAGTTCGTTTGCGCCGATTATTTCTGTCAAGTTATTTTGGTTTGCCCTGACTGACCTTTGAACTCATATCTGAATCCCCTCGTTGGTCTTTAACCTTTTCCTCAGTTTGAGGCCAAAATTGGCGATAAAACCCGACTGTGTAAAGCCCGGTTCGTGCGATCGTAGTAACTTGCTCAAGAGTGAGGATTCGTCCCCATACTCAGCCTAAAAAGTGGTATTGAACATCCAATATCCTTGTTTTTGAAGAGAGCAAGCTGATAGAGCCCACACATGCAGGTCCACCCAGCGGCACTGATTTATGCGTGAAACCCAAATCTGACAGGAATATAAATTCCTACCATCTCAACTTTTCTTGTTTTTGAACTTTTAAATATTCCCCGTGGTGCTCTAGTCCACCAGCTTTGATTTGGAGGTCAATTATTCATGCCTTTGTTTCAACCCCGCTCGACTTGTGCACATTATTATCCCGCCTGAATAAGTGAGTGCCGGAGCCACAGCGGCAGACTTGGCTTCACTCGCTGCAGGTCTTAAATTCTTCTCATCCCGACAGGTTTTCATTAAACTACCGCGGGACGTTCAGCCGATCCCGCCTCAATCGGACCGCGCCATAATCAAAAGCGCCGAAACCGGAGAGTCGCAGGTTTTTCCCACCAGGAAGTGCTCCGGAACCTGCCAGCATGATGGATGTATTCATTTTGTAGCCAGGACTTGCTCTGACATCACAGTAAGGTCAGCTGTTGCATTATTCACAGAGGTTCAAAGCTTCAAAGCCCCAGCAGGCCGAGCTGTGCTCACCTTCGCCGAGGCTGTATCGCAGGCGGGCGTCCCACGCCAACAGGGCCTCCTTGCTGTCGAAGCCCAGCAGGGTGGTCTGGGTCAGGCAGAGGATGGCCAGAGTAAACGCCACACCTTCGTACCACGGTCCCACCTCGAGGCCGCACAGCTCCTCCAACGTGGCGCTCAGCCGCTCCTTGTTACCCTGCACTTTGTCCGACTTGTCTTTGAAAACCAGGAGGAGGAGGCAGTCTGGTGGAGCCGGCGCATAAAAGAGAAAAAAAGATTAAAGCGGAACTTAAGGCCGCATTGAGCATCAAAGATTGTTTTCCTTGTGCAAAGTCATTTAAAAGCTCAGCAGAGATGGAGCAGGGAAAAGAATTATCGATAAGTGAAACATACTTTGTCTACAACTTTTAAGAAAGAAAAACGCCCCCTGGCGGTCAATTCTGAAATCAGAAATGCTGAAAAGTTGGTGTCTCAAAAATAAAAATCCATGGTTTTGCAGCCTCATTAGCGTGATAACATGCATTCAGGGGGTTATACTGGTAACAAATTACTTTCAATGGTCACCTGTAACAAATGTTAACTTCATTGGAACACCTCAAACAAACGGTGTCAACTGACAAAACACCGCAATATGCGAGTGTGCACCTCTCCACCACACACGCACGCACATAGCTGAGGCATGAGGACAGACAGCTGTGATAACACCAACATCCCGGATCTGAGGATTCTTATTAAGACCTGTCCAGGCCAGCTTGTGAAAACAACGCAGCAAACCTCAAAAAACACGCAGGGGAAATGATTCCGAGAAAAATCATCACACCTGATCAGATATCGGCAGGTTAACCTTGAGGATGGGAACAACCGAGGGGCAAAAACGGCGTTTTTAACGATCAGGAAAAGACGAAAGAAACGGGGGATAAATGGAGGCGGCAGGCGGAAGAGTGTGAAATGCAAACGTTAAACGTGGCTGCGCATTTCAATTACGCGGCTGTTTTGCTAATGATTTTTGACACCTCCGCGCGTCCGTAGATTTTTCAATCGCTCGAGCGCAAAACCGAACAGGCCGCGTTCAATCAGCGTGACGCAGCAAGCACGTGCCAAGCACGCTCGCGACAAGACACTTAAACCGTAATTAAAAGGGAAAAAGTCAAGCGTGTGAATTAAATTACCTGCTACAGGCGAAGGTTTGCGAAGAACCAGCCACCTAGTTTTCCACTGTGGGGGGGTAAAACACAGAAAGTTGAGCAGAACGTCGTTAAAAAGTAGTTCTGGCCGGCGAAATTAGACAAACTCAGGACCTTTTTCCCATCTCGGAGTCTGGCATATCCCTCCACGACGACAGAATCCGTCATCTTCAGTCATGGTTCCTGACAGCTGCACGGTCGCTGCCCGAATGAGGGGTCACTTTCAAAATAGCTGCTCTCGCCTGCGTGCGGGGCGCACAGTCGCCCCCGGCAGAAGCGCGTGGAAAATGGTGTGACCACCCTCTCCGTCTGGCCCCCTGTGCGTGCGTGCGTGCGTGCAGCAGCGCGCCCACCACGCTGCTGCCACCTGGGCTCGTGCGCACCACCTGCTGCGTAGAGAAAACTAGGGCGGATGGAGGGATCACGTGAGGTCATACCTGCAGAAAACCCACAATGCTGACAAGCAAAGGCAACAAACCTGGGCCCGCAGCGTGTACGGTGGCCTTAAAGGTCAAACCCGACGTGACAAACGTTTTAGTTCACCATTTTATCAAGTTATCCGGGGTTGAAGGAGGCGAAAAGGCCCGTTTTCTGCGATCCAAGCACCGAAACGTCTTTACAAACACTCAACTCAAAGCCTGCTCAAGTCAGGGATTTATTCAGTCAAAAAAAATGTTTCACAGTCAAAAATAAATCTACAAAAGTTCAAGCATTACAAATAAAAACAGTACAAAAACGTGACACATTAAAATGGACCTTCACGATCGTGAGCCCTTTACAGTTTTACGTTTGATCACCGAATTGATCCAGTCGATGTATTTCACCACGTTGGTATAAACGCCAGGTTTCCCCGAGCGACCGCAGCCCTCTCCCCAGCTGATGATCCCATACAGGAAGCTGACGTCATCTCTCGTGCAGGCCAGAGGGCCCCCAGAGTCCCCCTGTTCAGAACACACCGGGAGGGATGGTTCACGTACATAAACAGAGCGCGCGGATCAAAGCGGGGCCATGCAAGCAGCTGAGTCACACGCTCACAACCTTTTAAAGGTATAAATAAATGTGACATTTCCTCCAAGTGGAGCAAGTTCAGATGTTTCACACAAGACTGCCTCTCCATTATCCTGATAACTCAAGTCAATCCCATTCAGAGGCTGGGAGCAGCTGCAAGAGTCTAATTTCACCCAGATTATTTTTTTAATATCAAACAATTTACTGGCTTTGCATGTTAGGCAAGCAAAATACTTCAGTTGGAATTAATTTTACTACTTGAGAACAGGAAATGAGTAACCGAGTTTATTCTCCATGTCAAAGTCACAACATTTGTTCCCCAGAGGCAATAAAATAAATCTAACCTTAGCTTGCAACACCTGTAAAATGCTAATAAATGGGTTTAGAATCTCAACTCTGAATACCGTCTTATCTCGGTCTCTCTGGACACTTTCCAGGCGCTGCTCGTCTTACCTGGCAGGCGTCGGCGCATTTGCCCAGGCCGGCGCAAAGCATGCCGTCGGTGACGTGGTTGCTGTAGACGTTTGGCTTTCTGCAAGTGTCGTGAGGGATCAGTCTGACTCCGGCCTCCTGCAGACTGGAGTATCCCTGAGCCTCTGTCAAATAGAGCGCAGGACAGCGATGGCCCGATAAATAATAATGCATAAGCTCCACCTAAAGAACCGACAGTGTTGTGATCCTGCTGAAATCAGAGTTTCCTCTTCAGTGTTTGGTGCATGATGGGGGATCGCGACCACTCACTCTCGTGCATGTGCCCCCAGCCGCTGATGGTGCAGCAGAAGTAGTCGGGGAAGGTGGTGTTCTTGTCGGGGAGGCAGATGGGGCTGATGAACGGCGTTCTCTTCGCACAGCGCCCGTCCTGTTTCTTCAGCTTGATCAGAACTGCACAAAACAAACGTGGCGGTCACGGGAGGGGACCAAGGAGGAGATGGTACACCAGGAGGGAGAGAGAGAGTGTGTGTTCAGGGAATACCAATGTCATGTAGCGTTGGGTTAAACACCGAGAACTGCTTGGGGAAGATGTATTTGTCCACGCCGAACGTCCTCGCGTTGTGGTCGGTGACGTTAAATCGCTGCTGGCCGAGCACCACGCGGATCTGAGACAGCAACGGGCTGGAAGACAAAAGCAGGGGAGCATTTCCTGTTGACTTGTGATGGATGAGGAAGCACAGGGGACATCTACGGGGGACACATGCGGCCCATCCCGAACAATCTGATCAAACTACTGAAATCTACAGAATCCCAGGGCCAGACCCCAACAAGCAACAATGACATCAAAGGGGAAACCGGAGCTGCTGTGTGAGGCGTGTTTAGGTTTCCCTTGAACGAGACGCTGGGTTAAATATAGCCAGTTCATAAAGGGAGGTCAGAGTCACCGCATTTTGATGTTTGACCCCCTCATCAGACTGTAAATGCTGCGGCCACGGCGACTCCTGCTAGCTGGAGACAAAGCATGCTGAAGAACACAAATGCGACGATCGTACTTGCGGAAGAAGCAGTGAGCGGCCGACACGATCCAGCAGGAGGACACCAGGGTGCCGGCGCAGAAGTCCCGCTCCCCGACATAAATGGCCACCATCCAGGGATGAGTACCCGGCAGGGCCGAGTTTCCGCCCAGTATCCTTCCCCTGGCGACGGCTAACCTCTTCTTGTGCCTTTTCCCGCAGACGGGCCGTTTGCTCGGCGTGGATGGTCTGGGAGTCTTAACGAGGGGCGGCAGGTTAAAGGGAATAATCCTTCGGGATGATGCTGAAGGAAGAGGGAAAAAGGAATTCTTTCATTTCAAAGCATCTCTTGGATTCAACTTAAAAAACATTAAAAAAAAGTTCTACGGGGGAACATTAGGGACATGAAACTAATAAAAATAATTGAATTTTTAGAATCCCTGCCCAAACTGCCACCCTGCAGAGCAGCGTGACCCAGAGCGGATGAGCCGGATTCTTGTTTTCAGTTTTCATCAGCGATCCTGCACGTCCATCATAAGAGAGGAGGCATTTAATGAGGTGTTCAGCTGTTGATGGCAGATGTCACCGACTGTGACACATAATCAACACCAAGAGAATGAAGATATCGAATGACGCAGCGGGCCGCTTTGATAAATGGCCTCCGCTCTTCACATGTTACCATGACGACGCTTTTGTTTGAATATAAGCGGCTAAATGGGGCTTATTAAAAAAGGTGCCGACGGTGTAGAATTGATAAAAATGGGCTTTTGTACTTTTTGTTTTCCTCCGTGCCAAATGTACTCACACACAGCCATCCTGCAGGAGGGTAATCTGCAGTAATCCCAGGAGATGGCGCCGTCACTTAGCGTGTAGCACCAGGGCATCTTGTCCCCATCTGGGTTTCTGCAGAGAGAAGCAGATTTACAACATTACCAGAGCAACCAAGCCCTTGTTTCACATGCTTTTGCTTCTTTGATGCTAATGCTGCAACTATACGTGGAACCACAACATGTTGTTCATGAATCGCCGTGCTACGAAGAAAAGTGGTGGCGATTAAATAATTACATGCGTTTCTTGGATGCTTTTATGGTTAAACGCGAGCGCCGACGCATCGGAGTCTTCTCTCTGTGTAATTAGGATCAGGTTGTGATGTTAGCGGACGCAGGATAAGTCATCAAAAGGGGCGTACCTGCAGAAGGCGTGATCCCCGAGGCCCCGGAGAGGCGAGGCGTCCACGGTGCCCACGTGGAGCTCGTCGTACAGCAGGTCCGAGTTCCACGCCAGACAGCGGCCGCCGGAGACCGTGGTTCTCGCCACCCCTCTGTAATCTGCGCCCCTGCTGTTGTAGCACTCCGAGTCCAGTTCTGCAGACACCCCCCCCCACACGCAAACATCACAAACCCGTCTGAAGAGCAACTCCGCGGCGCAGATCACAGGTCTCCTCCCTTCGCTCTGGAATCAAGCTGGAACAAGCCTTTCCCAAAATATCTTTCCATTTGCACCCGCGACAAAACCTACAACAGCTGAGCGCAACTTTAGCTGCTCGCTCATGTCCTCACCTGCCGTCATCTACCTCACATGCAGGCGCGACCCCAGCGCCATCCCTTCACTCACCAACGCTGCAGTGGGGCCCGCTGTAGCCGCGTCTGCAGTAGCACACCTCCTGGCCGGTGGACACGATCAGGCGACACGCGCCATCATTCTGACATGGGTTTGAGCGGCACGCTGGAAACACACGGCCAACACAGATGTTAGTCCCGTATTCAAAATAATCTGTCTCTATGTCTACGTGGTTTAGTTTAAGCGATTAAGTGCTTTTCTTTTAGCTGCGTTGCTGCTTGACGCTCCGCAAACATATAAACTCAGACTGAATAAATGCAACACAGCTAACATTTAGCTAAACACCCCCATAAAACCTCCAGACGCTAAAGCATTAACCATATATTTCCTGAAGTGGCAATTACACCTAATGTTTCCAAATCTTTAACATTGTGCTTCAGACTCATTAGCATCTTGTTTAACGATGCTGCAAACGGCTCCCCACGTGTCCCTGATGCCCTCGTAGCCTCGTATCTCTACTACTGACTTCATTTTAAGTGGCCTCTCGAACACTTGATATGGAAAAGAAAGAGTAGACCGTAAAAAAGTAATATACTCTCTGTGTTAGTGTTTTTCAGGACTTTATTTCAGTCAAACTGTCTTGGATTAGTCTCATTACCATCAAAATATTGAAGAGCCAATCACTAAAACACCGTTTTAGGAGTAAATGGTACTTCAGACTCTCTGGAAAGATATCGAAGGCTTTCAAGTGCACTTTACAGGAGTTAAAAGAGACAGTTTTTTCCCACGGCGGATAGAATAAACCCCTACCACCATGACAAAAAATCCTGTTTCGGTTCAGGTAGCATAAACCACCCCGCTGCCTCGCTGTCCTTTGTGCCAAGGAATGTTGAATGCCCACAAACGTGCCCCTTTGAGATGAAAACACCTCTCAGACCCATGGGGTGTGTCCTGCAACACCATTCCTGAGTCACAGTGAGTCATATAATCTGTCTTTTTTCATCCAAGGCGAGGTCGTAACCACGGAGGTCCGATCAAAGCAACACGGCGAGGGAGGAGAACCGATACCTTTTGCACCGGCTTGATAAGTATCACAAAGTTACCCGAAACCACAATTCGGACAGAACTCGGAGCTCTTGCAGGCCGACAGAGACGCCGAATCTTACTTGTGTAGGCGACTCTTTCACACTTGATTTCCCCGGCCATGCACGTGCACTGTTCCACGTTGCGGAGGTGTATTCGGCCCCAGGACTCTCCGGTGTCATAATAGTGTAGGTGTGTGGTTTCATAGCACTTTTCTGAAAAGCAGACGTGAAGCATGGAAAGAGAAAAGGTTGAAACCTGAGAGGAGGGGAGACGTCAGCACAGCAGACTCTAAACAGCTCATCTTCTGTAATAATAACGGTTATTATAGCGGCGAGGAGCCTTTTAAAAACATGTGACGAGTTGGTGAAGGCTTCTCCTCTGGTTGCCAGAGGAGCAGTGAACCTCACAGTTCGATCACGTCACCAAAGAGAACCAACAGCTACTGTAGGCCGCCCGTCTGCGGCTCTAAATCAACCGTCCACCGTTTGGAAACGGCGGCAAAGATTTTTGGTCGCACAAAGTGAGAAGATTGAAGTCTCCTAAGACCGATGGGGAAGATTTGAGCGTACTGTGCTCACAGAGCGTCCCGGTGAACCTCTCCGGGCAGGAGCATTCGAACGCAGCCGTGTGTGGGATCAGCGCGCACACGCCTCCGTTCTGACACGGGTCGACTCCGCACGGATCTGAGACGCCGCGCGATGAAGACTGGACAAAAACTGGGACAGAAAAACAGAGAACGCTTCAAGAACCTGCTCCAGAAATGTTATCCCTTCAAGCAATTCACATGTTCACAAGTTTAAAAAAAAAACCAACATTTCTCTATTTGGTTCTTTATAGAACCTTCAGGGTTAAAGACTGAACCCGTGTTGGGCAGGTTTATGATTCTGATAGAGCCCATCTCCTCTCGATGGGCCCAACCGAACGAGTTCCAGTTGAAACACAGAACCCATACAGTTGAAAGGTTCTCCGTGGAACACTTCCAGAAAAGCACCTTTAAATTAAACCCTTAAAAGCTAAAATAGGCAGAACCTGAAAAAAGTGCCGCATCGCCACCAAAACTGAAAGCATATATCAACCCCTGCTTTAGGAATTCAGTCAACAAACCTTCTGGCTGAGCCTGGTCGGCGGCGCAGAACCCAAACTGTCGGTCTCGATCAAAGTTATGCGTCAGGGAGCACCTGCAGAGACATCGGACATCTATAGAAACACAGCTGTCAATCACTCAGCCAAACGAAGCTGCACCGCAGTGGCTCCGAGCTGATCGTCGTACTAAAAACACACTCCTGTCACGTGGGCACAGCTGCACATATAATTGTTTTCAGTTGCCACAACACGCTGGCATCGGTTCCAACGATGACTCAGCTGCCGTGTCCGGCGCGCTGAGGTTTGGTGGCTGAACTCAGACGGCAGGAAACGTGTTGCAAGCTGCAGCGACAGTTGCAGACGAATCCATGAATCATGACTTAACGGACGACCCAATTAGCTCATCAACGCCGTTACGATTTCGTAAAGAGCGGCGCACAGATGAACCTGCGAGCCGACGCGCTGAGTCAGCGCTTGGCTGTATTTATAAGGTGCCACGCGCACGTGTTCCATCTGCAGTTCGTTTTACACAGAGATGCTGTAACTTGTGGTGAGGCGCTGGAGGAAATCCAAAAGCTACCTGTCGCGCGCGGAGGTGTCACCGAGCGCGAGAGTGTTACCGAGAGCTGCCCGGAGGACTCACCACGGTTGGGAGGACAGGAAGGTGATGCAGTGATGATGGATCCTGCCGCCCTGACGAAAAGGGAATTTACATTCTTTGCCACGTGTGGTGAAAACTGTTGCAAACAAGAGTTAAAAATACCGCGTTAGCATTTCTGGGATTTTCCTCTGACGTCTCTCTTGTCAGATCTCGCATTGACGTCTCATAAATCTGATTTCAGCTGTTCAATGCGACGTCAAACTCAAAATCTTTGGCCATAATTTGCAATGACGATCTGAATTTCAGAAAAACCCTGAATTTAACCTTTTTTTTTAAAATTCTGGCATTTACTTCACACGTCCGATTTCACGGCATTCTGGATTTCATCTCTCAGAAAATCTCATTTAGAACCGAGTCCCGACTCCAGAATTCTTCTCGGATATGGTTTCTCAGCTTTTTAACCTTTGCGGATTTTGCTTCCTTATCATTCAGATCTCTTAATAATTTCCTTTGGAAAAACAAGAAGTTACTTTCAAGTCCAAACAAATCCACAATTTTTTCGCTCCGTCAGCACAAACTTCATAAAAAAATAGCAGAAAAACCTCATAGTCAGCTGTGATGTCCTATTTAACTTGGAGAGGAAAAACCCATCATCTTATAGCAGGAATTCTATATTTTGGCTCGTTTCTATCCTGCTGATCCTCTTTCATAGAACCCATATGTGAAAACAGCTTTGAAACAGTCTGTAAAGCATTTGGCCAGCCGGCCCGTGTACCTCAGACGTGCTGATGGATCTGATCAGAGGACAATATGTCCATGTCATCTGAATTATGTCACAGATTACAGATGTATACAAACGCCAGATGCGCATCTTCTCCCAAGATGGTCCATTTGAATCAGCCAGGACAGAAGTTAAAACTTACCCTTCCGACCCGGTTTGTAGGAGTCCCTGGAGATCACAGGTCCGAAGCCGGGGACCAACGTGTGCTGTAACGGAGAGGAAAACTTAGTCCTGCGTTTTTACGCACGCAGCGGATTTTGGAACGGACGCGCAGATGCGACGCGTCAAACGTACCGCCCGCGAAGCGAAAACGCACAGAAGTAGTAAAGATATAACATATGCCATCAAGAGGGTTCGAGTTGCTGGTGCCCAGAGAAGACAGATGGAAAAGCTCCGTCCCGTCACGTTTTATCCGTCGGTGCCCGAGTCCTCAGCCTGCTCCGGCTCGTAGGAAACTCGGGAACCCCTGCAAGTTTTATCCTGTCTCTCCCCATTCGGAGCGTTATTGAGTAAACCCGTTGCGTCATGAGGCTTGTCTTATGTCTGAGGCATCCTATATCCCTGCGGATTCATCGGTACCTTTCCTCCACACACCCACGGTTTATCTTTGCACGACATCACCGGTCAAACAGAGATGAGGTCTGCAGAGACGGAGGCGTGGGCCGCCGAACCGGGAGAGTCCCGGTGTTCCCAGGACCAGCTCATGAGTGGACTTTCATTTTAAACACGGTCAAGTGGAAACTTTGTCCAAGACGGATCTGGGGCACAATCATGGATTGAAGATCATTTTTGAGATCTTGGATCATAAGGATATTGTACTATACGCACGGGGTTAACTTTAAATTAACCTGGGGGTTTATAAATACGAACGCCAGGCAAGAGAAAGACGTAAATGGTAAATTAGTGTAGCAAAAAAGGCATTTAAAGTTACGTCGAAACAAAACATGGAAATATAACCAAGATTGATTACGTGGCCAAGGGAACGCGACGTCAGATTACACTACCAAACAAGCTTTGATTTGGCCTTTAATCTTAAATTAATTAAAATCGCTATCGAAAGTCAGTAGAACCAACCAGAAAACGAGCCGAAAGTGGAAAAAACATGAATTTACCTTACATGCTAATCGGCACGAGTGATTAGCATGATGCTAATTGCGACCACGAGGACAGGACGGACGTTTTTAATGACTTCCGGTTCGAATCTGGTCGCGAGAGTTGTGGACGTTTATAAAATAAATATGTTATATAAAATGTATACATATTACTCTTGTATAAGACACACAGCTAAGAATATGGTGAAATTATGTTTTACACACTTTAGCTTCAAATGTACAAACTTAACTGGTGAAACCCAAGATGGCGCCAATGGAAACATTAACTGATTAATGAAGGTCGAGAGCTTCATCGAGTTTTGAAATGACCGAAAGACTGAAAATCTGACAATAATTTGATTGAGTTTCAAAACCATATAAACCGAGTGTTCTTTAAATATCAGGAGCGCTTTTCAGGATGTTAAGATCAGACATTACTATCCTGGAAGAATGCAGCAGCTTTGAACTGAGGGGAATGTGAAAGTGAAGCCAGCCGACCATTTCGGACTCGGCATTCCAGCAGGGACATGCTGTGTCAAGACAAACTGGGGTCCCATAATCTAACCTCTAATTTTCACCAGCTGTGATAATCCCTCTCCAGATGCTGGGCTAAAAATACAAAGAAGAGGTTGGACTGCTGATCGCCACTTCCACATTAGTGATAAAAGCAGACACTGTTCACCTCCTTGACGCGGTTCATTATTGACTATTTTACTTGGTTCTTATCCAATGCAAGATGCTGGACTAAAGTCCTTAAACCATGGAAGGTATTTAAAGAATGCTGTTGCTTGGTGACCCGGTCAGGATGGGAAGTTTTCCTGAAATGTAAATGAATCATTCACAGGTTGGATCATTGCAGCAGCGAGAAGCCGTTT
This sequence comes from Takifugu flavidus, assembly GCF_003711565.1. NCBI lineage: Eukaryota > Metazoa > Chordata > Actinopteri > Tetraodontiformes > Tetraodontidae > Takifugu > Takifugu flavidus. The sequence goes on from NC_079522.1 coordinate 1,470,209, forward strand.
ATTCATTCATTTACCACAAGAACAACCTCAAAACTACAGAAGCAGGAAGAATAGGCCAATAAGGTACCGTCAGGTATCGTCTGCAGACACTGTTAAAAGATGTAAACAGGAAATAGTTACATATCCAGCAAAAACACGACCTGCCTCCTATCTTATCCTAATAAGACAAGAAAAAGCTTTATTTTTTTAAAAGAAAATTAACTTCAGACTTGTCCTGTGGTTGTCCTGTAGCTAGCACGGCTCATTCTGAAACTACAACATAACAATTACACTTCACTGTCCCAAAATTACAAACAAAACTTCAAGAAACCATAAGATTCCATAACAAATATACAATATCTATCGCCAATAAATTGATTTCTGTCGTTCCGGGAGTGTAAATTGACACCTTTGTACACGCAGTCCGGCTGATTCCCTTTACAAAAGACAGTGCAGGCGTTCAAAGTGCAGCAGTGGTGGCGTCACACAACTGTGGCCTTGTAAAGGTCCACGCCGCAGTCGGCGCCCTCCGGCGGGCTGTGGCCGCCGTGGGGCATCTTGGCGTTCCTCATCTTGCTCTGGCACTGTCGCAGCTCAGCCACGTATCCCTGGAAGCTCAGGCTGAGCTCAGAGTCCTCGCCCCGGGACGTTTCCAGCCTCCCTTCCTCCAAGTGGACCCCCTCCACGTCCATCACCTCCTGAGGTGCCCGCGTCACATCGGAGGCCGATTTCGCCCCACCTGCAAACATGAAAATGCAGAAAATCGATGTTAGAAAACGACCCTTATCTGCATCCCTGGTTTTTGCCGCTGCTCCAAGTTAAGTTTGGTTGCTCTGACGTCGTTGCTTTTCAGCTGCAAGTGACAGAGAGATTTTCCATAATCTTTACAGAGCATCAACCTGAATCATCTTGCGTCACTGTTGCTAACCGATGTCCAGATGTTTCCGCCGTTATAAAAACTCCACCCGCTGGAAACATTCTCATTGAGATGGAGACTGTAACTCGGACTCCGGCAGCAGCGCCCCCTCGGTATGTTTGGATGATCTTTTCCAGTTGTGTAATCTGGACAGCTGTTTCCGGGGGGAGGGGCCGCTAACTATCAGGGTCATGACGGCGTAGGAGCTCTCGGGCCCCTCGCGTGGGCCCCCACGTGGCCCTGTGTGCTCTAAACAGAGAGGCTGCGATGACTCAAGTGCAGCATCATCATCATACAGGCCCTCTGGATCCAGTCAGTACATGTGTAAACACAGCCTGTGTGAGCGCCAACAGCTGACCTCACACAGATGCCACCCGAACGCCGCAGCTGAAACTGGAAAAGCTCCACTGTGGACTATTCTTGGAAGGTAGAACAAAAACAATATGAAAAGTGATGGTCAAGGTCCGACTCAAGAACAAGAAGCTTTGATTCCTGAGGTCAGAGGTCAAAGCATTCATTAGTTATCTGACAATTCTAACAATATTAGCCGATCCAGGAGGTGCTCGGATCCACTTCCAACCCCTAATACTCATTTTAGCTGAGAAAAAAATGGGATGGAAATCAATAATTATTTTATGCTATAATAAAATATAACCATAAATAAAAGTCAATTCTGGTGTTATTTATACTACATTAACTAATAGTCTATGATAGTCTGTTTAACATTTGCCCACGCTGTTTTGTGAGTGAAAATGGATCTGTAGCCGAGGCAACCAGCTTGGAAACAACCCAGGCTCAAATCCTCGTCCTCCACAGGCTGCCAGATGGGTGTCAGCACCAGGAGAAGAGGAGGAAGAGGAGGAGGAGGAGGAAGGACCATGCAGCACCTCACGTGAACTGCTGTTGAGTCACAACTTCGAGCTACTTGATGCTTGACTGGCAAACAGATTCACATTCATAATGATGATAATAGTCTAATGTCTGCTCCTGGCTCAAGATGGAAACCTACTGATCGTTTGTGTTTTGGTTTTTGTTCTCATTCCATGCGTTTGACTATAAGGTGTTTTTGTCCTGTGTGATTCTGCCCCCTGGTGGACGCTTTTAACAACTACAACTAAGCCAAGATGCAACTATTGATTTGACAGTAATTTATTTATGAAACTGCGGCACGAACACCCGAATAGGATTGATTTTTAAATGGCTTTAGTGTCTCTGAAAATCGCTAAGACTATTTATAGTTAGTTTTTGAGCTTTGAGGCAGCTGTACATTTATGTCAATTATTCTGCAATTCTGAACCTTCTTTCAATTAATCGTGCTTTCAATTGTGCAATTAATTGTGCTTTTATTCAGGAACGTTAATTGCAGATTACACGCTGCAACATCAAAGTGTGTTTTAAACCAGGTTTAATGGCCAACCCTAAACCTGTAGAATGGAACAGGCAAATACTCGTTTATACTCCAAAAAATACTCCTTTTAACACCATTGATAATATTATATCAGTTAACTTCTCGTGACGCTGATTATCTTCAGGGTTCTTTAAACATTAAGTGTTTCTTTTTAAATATGTGGTTTGGGAATTATTTATCGAGTAACCTCACAACCGAAGATTAAAGGTTTATAAAAACAAATTAGAAAAAGCAGAAACTGAAAATATACTGTAGCAATGAGTTGAATGTAGGTGTTTTGGTTCAGGTTCCATTGATGGACTAAAGAAAATACATGTTTATTAACAACAGGGGGCGCTAATTTAACATAAAACAGAGTTCCGGTACGAGCCAACACAAGTGCGATTGGCGCGGAACTTCTGGAAACTTGTTTGTGCTGATGAACTCGTCATCCTAAGTTAACTCCAGTCATTTATTTTTAAAGCATGACTACCTCATTAGTGCGGGGAGAAAGCATTAGAGGCAGGAGGCGTGTGCGAGGTGGCAAAACAGTTCCAGAAATACGTGTGCCTGGAATTAGATCAAATTCAGCAGAAGCAGCGGTGACAGTTACTATCTGTAGCTCAGTCAACTGGTGGATGAGGTTACCATGGCGCCCGGTCAGTGGGAAGAATCAGGGCAGATGCACTTAGCAACCAGAGAGGAAGAGAGCAGAAAGGTTTGGATTTGTGCACAGATATCACCTGACAGGAAAGCCTGGCTGGGAATACAAGGTGCAAAACACCTTCAAGTGAGGGAGGCTCAAGCACTTTCAACACCGTTACAAAATCCAAACACGGAACAAACCACTGGGGAGGCATTTCCAAATTCCACACAAGAAGGACAAGGGAGGACAGATTGCCTCCCTCTGCGGGAGGGGATCGTGACCTTGAATCAGCCACAGCAAGCTAGCGAATCTCGAAAAGCCGGCAGCACAGCCCAGAGAGCAGCGACACCCTGAAACCAGCTAAAGTCCACCAAGCAGCGGGCGGATGAGCGGAGGAACAGGAAAAGGCATGCGGAGGCAGAGAGGTGGCGGAGGGGGAGGAGGACGGGCTGACAAACACGTAAAAAGACAAACAAGAAGTGATTTCCAGTTCTAGTGTTTATTGGATCTGTGCAATCACAGGTACACAATTTATTGGCAGTGATTATCTACAACACTCATCCGGAGGAGGCAATTCAACAGAGTCACGGAAGGAGATTCAAAAGCACTCATGAACCGATGATCAATGTTTCTGATCACCTCTCACATCCCTGGCACACGCTGCTGAATTGCTCCGGTCTAAAGGTGACGGGATGAAGACGAAGGCGGCGGTCGCCGATCCGGCGCTACGAATCGGCTACGATCGATCCTAATAAATGAAGCCGACGCCACGCGGCAACGTTCAACGTTGTAGATTCTCCTCTCACCTCCTGCGCTTCCACATATCGATCTTTCATATTGGGAAGGCTTTCTGCACATCGATCAATAGCCGCGCGATCAGTGACATCAGCATGCACCCAAAAGTACCAAACAAATATTTGGCTGGGATGAACAAATCCCAGTTCATGGCCCCAAACACTGAAATATACACATGGATATTTACATGCGTGGCTGTGGAACCACCACAAGTGATTGTCAAACTGTCAATCTGTCAATAAAGTGCATCAGAGTCAGTGAAGTTTTATTGTTGAGGTGGGCGGGTTTAGACACACACACACACACACACACACACACACACACACACACACACACACACACACACACACACACACACACACACACACAGACACACAGTTCTGGTTTGTTACACTGATGAAATACCTGTATTGGACTCTGCACTTGCGTCCTGAGGGTGAGTGCAGGGCGGCGGCGGCGTGAAATTGGCTTCGGGCAGGCTGTCCTCGATGGGCGGCATGGAGGATGGCGACGGGGGCAGCAGGGTGCTGTTGGGGCTGTTGATGTCGCCCTCTCCCACGAGCGTCAGGTCGGCGTGGGCGTCCTCCTCAACTGTGCGGAGGCTGGTCCGTGATTCAGAGGGCCGCGAAATGGGAGACAAATGGCTACCGAAGGTGGGTTGGCGGGGAGGTGGCAGGAGGTACCGCCGCGCTGCGGAGTGTCCGTTGGCGCTGGATCGGAGGGAGGAGTCCAGGCTCTCCGAGCGCAGGCCGGAGGCGAGGGATCCCCGAGAGGGGGCGCCGTTCTCCCTGGCCTGCTTCAGAGAGTCAGGGGTGGAGCAGGCCAGGCCAGGTGGACTCAGGCGCAGGAAGTCAGGGAGCACCAGGTCCTCTTTGCTCAGCAGTCCTCGCTGGTCGTTGGCCCGTGCGCTCTGCGCTCGGCTCAGCAGCTCAAAGAATTCTGCAAAAAACACATCAAACGAGTACCGTAAGTTGAGTAAATGGACTTTTTTTGGTTTTTGCCTCTGGGAAAACCTGACTTAAGGATGATTTGGGTTTAAACATGCAGTGGAGCAGCTTCACACCTGACAGCAAAAATGGCTCCGCAGAGCTGCCAAAGAAAGCAAATTAGTCCTGCAGCAAAAGCAAAGCCCAGAAATCCACCAGGTCAAAGAGAGAGGAGAAAGAAGGAGGGGGGCTTTACCTTCAGCTTCATCTATATTAATCTTTTTCTGTTTTCTCTTTTCTCCCGGGAGCGCCGAGTCTGGTCCGCTTGCTCTCACAGAAAAGTCCTTGGGTGCTGACCTGTCATCTGCCTGCAGATGCAACAATAACAAGGCACTCTGTTAGGAGATGGAGGAAGAGGCAGGCTGAGCGCCGAGCCTCCGAGCACCCGGATCGGAGCAGTCTGTCCCCATTACTGAAACCTGCGTGAGTGAAAATGAGCCCGTTTGCTGCGAGCCAGTGAGAGTCCAGGCATCACCTGCCCCCATAGCATGCCAGCATGTAGAGATATGAGCAATATGAGTCAGAAGCAGGCATTGTTAATCGGAGATTACCCCACCAAAAAAAGAATTCCTAACATAGCCATAGATTTAGATCAGTTTTCTTCAGCAGAGGAAGCTCCACAGCAAGAGAAAATGGCAATTTGTGAGATAAGGATGCGGCGAGCACTCACTGTGGCGGAAAAACTCCTGGTGGGGGGGTGGCCTTTCAAAGAGGAAGACTTGGATTTGTCTGTTTGAAGAGATGAAAAGGTGCTCAGAATAGTTTTAGCCGAGAAGGGAGGTGAGAACACAAGTTAACGAGGCAAACTGTCTGTCAAAATAGCTATTTAAGCAGTCCGCACATTTTAAATGATTAGCATCCTGCTAATCATCTCGATATGGGGTGTCTTTCCGCCACGGGAGAAGCAAAGAAAAACTGACAGGGTGCAAATATGTCGATACCTCACACCCAGTAGGTCTTACCTTTGCCCGATACTGGGTCACCTCGCTCCAACACAACCCGTAGACCATCCAGACTTGATATGGGGGCTCCCAGGTCCAGAGGCTCGGTTTCTCCACTCTGAAAAAAAAGAATAAGAGCACAAAAATGCAACACTTGACTTGTTTTGATCTGAAAGTGCGGCGCGTCATTCAGCTCTGGCGTAGAGGACGGCGGTGCCTGCGAAACCCGCAGGTCTAAAATATTCCATCTGGTGTGGGGGGGTGAAAAAGTTGCCGTGTTTAAGGAGTGTCGTCATTCTTAATTACAGCCCCTTGTGCTCTATAGGGCTGAGTCAGTGCTCTTAACCACAACGTGGAGATGGAAAGGATGCGGTGGCTTCCCTCCCCTAACCACGATACTCCACCCAGTAACACCGTCACACACTTCACAGGCTGCTCTCAAGACCAGAACATGTCTCGGGGGGGGTGACTTACTATTTTGGCCACCAGATCTCCGAGGTGGAGGCCATATTTGGCCACCACAGGGCGCAGCACCTCAGTGACCGGTTTGGTAGGTTTAGCCTTTAAACCCACAGATCGGTTTATAGGTACCAGGTCCAATCTAGGAGCAGTGAAAGAAAAAAAGGATTAGAGTGGATGTAAAACCTGAATACAGACGACTGTTGTTGGTGAATCTCTGGTACCTAAACAAGGTCCGCTTCTCAAGCCTCAGGTCTCGTGAGCAGAGGGTCATGCAGTCCTGGTCCAACACCAACGGCTGAGGAGGTGAGAGAGAAAATGTAAAAACACACACAATCCTTACTGATCTTTGATTTCATTTGAGGCCATGTTCATATTCATGACAATAAAATAAGCAGCAACTCTTCAACTTAGTTACAAAACAAGTTGCTGTTTTATAACCGGGTCAGATTTTAGAACCTCTCTGACTGGAGAGCCGAGACTGGACGTTCTACGGTGCTCCGATTCCTCCGCCTCACCTTCTCGCCTCCCACCAGGAAGAGGTCGACAGCTGCGATGTTAACGGCGATGCTCTGACAGAGATCCTGGAGGACCTCCCGTATGAAGGAGCCGGGGCGGAGGGTGATGGAAGAGCAGGAGCCGTCCGGAAGCATGACGCTGCACTGGCGGGGCGAGCGCTCCCAGGCGCCAACGGAGTGGCGATTATCACCCTGGAAGAAGGGAGAAGGGAGAATTCATGTTCAGTTGGCGCTATGGCAACATTTCAATGCTTATTTTAAAAAAATGAGTGGGCTGGCAAGCAAAAAACTTGAGGCGGTGATGGCCTTATCTGTGTTGCCATGGAGATCTGTCCAGTGGAATCCTACCTCAGCCTTGCAGGAAGTGGCCATCTCAAGACTGGCACCTGACGACAGGGAGCCCTGGGACTCTCTCCGCCCATTACTGCCCCAGTAATCTGGAAAAGAAGCAGCACAGAGTAGAATGATCAGAGACACTTGCATCTTTTCTCGCCCACAGGTTGAAGTTTGGGATATTTCGATGTATTATATTCCCTCAAAAATGCAACGTTTCCACGCTACTCACCGAGGTTAATATCTCCAATATCCTTCTTCTTCGGGCCCTTCCCAAAGCTCCTGTTGCGGGACCACGAGAAGAAGATTCCCCTTTTTTTGTCGGCACTCTCTTCGCGGGTGTCTTCATTCAGCGACCTCCCCGACCTCTGCTTTCTGGCCTCCTGTCAGTTGAAACCAAACAGAGATCTAACCTCCTGCACTCTGCAGCTTTATGTCGAAAAGAAAAACTACTCGTTTGCAGTAACAGAACGGCCGTCTGCACCTTTTTCGGAGTGGAAAGCGTGGAGCGGTCCGAGCTGGCGCTGTGCTTTGAGGGGGCGGGGCTGCAGGGGATCTGGTAGGGGTCTGGCAAGGGTCGGCCATCCAGCTCAGCGTGCATGCACTCTTGGTATAGGGAGGATTTAAGGAACCGGGAGTAGCTGTCGAACTTCATCAAGTTGAAAATCTGTAGACGCACACACAAACAAAAGTTTGGTGGGAAGATTGGAGGCAGACAAATGTAGGATTTTGCGGAGTTTTCCCCTCAAAGAAACAAACCCCTGAAGGGAGAGAAGCTCAAGCAGGAACCAGAGACAACATATGGTTACAGCGTATGTGACATGTCATCATGCTCAGGCTGGAAATATACACATCTCCGACGACACGTCTGCGCACAATATGAGCTGAATTCTCCGTGGGCGTGTGCCAGTTTGTGTTTATCTGTCTGCTAAAGGCTCGAGGCCCTTTTGTAAACAAACCCAGATGGCCAATAAAGAAACTCAATATGTCTGGGCAGAGCCACTAAAGTCTGGTCAACGAGCAGAGAGTCGCTACCTGTAACTGCTGCGTCTTGAACATGTCGGGCCGCGGCGAGGTGAGGACGTCGTCCGCCAGCTGGGCCTGGCTGTCGATGTTGACCGGCATGGTGGCCTTACTGGAGAGGAAGCTGTTGTAGATCTCTCCGGCTCTTTGGGACAGCTACCGGGAGATGAGTTTGGGTTAAACATGTATTCCTGACCGGAATGTTTTGAGACTGTGGATGTTGTGAACATGATATAAAGGTGTTATATAACTGCTAATTCGTTATGCCATAACCTGATGAGAGTTCTGCTGTGCTTTACCTGCTTTTTATCTGTTGCCGGAACCTGACTGAAGTATTCACAGGCCTGCCAGAACAAGATGTTCTCCTCGCTGAATTCTTTCTTGAGAAATTCCTGCGGAGACAGACAAGAGTTTGTGTCTGCCTTCAGACCGGCGACGATCACTTTCTTGGCTGCCGCCACAGCTTTATGACACCCGTTGGAGTGTAGCGTTGTGAAAAAGACCGTTGTAAGTGTAGGCGCAGGACAGAGTGGGCGAGCGGAGCTTTGGTTAGAGTCGGAGGAGGTTCTGCGATGCGAGAACGTAACGTTTGAGTCTTTAGAAGGTGCCGTGGGCTGCATTCAAAGACACCTCCTTTGTGTGGGCGTCATGGTAACATAAACAAGATACCTGAACTCACTAATAACACACACCGGACTTATCTGGCCAAATCCGTTGAATTAGGGACCGCTGAGAAATGTGTGAACAAAACAAAACAGAAAACACAAACTATGTAGCAAATGTATGAAGACAAAGTTTTTGCCAAGTGATGCATCCAGTTCTGGAAATTGTGCCATGTTAACAAACTTTCCCTACCGTGAAATAGCGCACACCCACAGGATCCTGGAGGAGCCTCTCGAAGCAGGTGGACCAGCTGGCCACGCGCTGCTCTGGGACCCCTCGATGGCCGCCCCCTCCTGGAAGACTGCCATTGCTGTTCAGGCTGCTCTGGCTGCAGCATCCCTGCAACTGGACTCCACTGTAATCTGCAAGACCAGTTCAGCGCTCTCAGTCTGGTCATCATATTTGTTAAATAATGAGCAAACCAGGATGACAGAAAACACATTTTCACTTTAACAGCCTTCTAAATGTTGTAATTGTGAGCAGGGAGTCTTGTAGACACAAAATTCACACAGGATGGATTAGACTAGGTGGTGAATGTCGGGGGAATTTGCTTTCCCTAGCCACCAACACAAAACAAGTGATGTCAAAGTTCAAAATGTGTTAGGAGGAAAGTGAGGAGCTAAAGGATCTAATTTGCTTCTGAGAAAGCAGCAGATGTCACTCTGTCGGTGGGAAAAGGGCAAAGAGGGGGTGGCACTGGCAAGAAGAGAAAATACGGAGAAAGAGGAAAGAAAAGGAGGCACGACTCATGTAAAGCACACAAAGAGGATCCAGGCACCAAACGTGGGGTCTTAGCCTGCAAAGTACCTGCAATCATGGCGACAGATGGCCACTTAAGAGCTGAGAGCGTAAAAATAAAACAAAGGGGGGTCACTGTAATACTCCAACTGAACTAAAACCCTGGCTCTAGATATATTTGTTAAAGATAAATTTGGGGGTTGGTTTAATATGTAAATCGCAAATAAAAAAATACAACTAGCTACAGTAAAACTCATAAAACAAATATCACAACAGCGTGGCAGTTTAAAGCCTGATTCAGAAACTACAGAAGACAGAACACTTTTACTTTGACAAAACCTTTCCTCTGAAGCTTGCTAGCATGACACCGGTTTGAACTCGGTTCAGCGTATCAGAGCGGAGGCTTTGTGATCCGTGTTTATCGCATTGTGAGCTGCGCTGTTAATGAGAAGACTTTACAAAGCAAACATCTGGGCATGTCTGATCCACCGCTGGATAAGCAGCATGTCGCTCAGCATCTAGGCCACACTGGAAGCAAAGCCTTATTAAAGACTGCTAAGAAGCAGAAAGTCAGTCGACACCAGCAGTAAGTTGAGCCCCCAAAAGACCAAACTCTGATTACATCTTGTTACTGAGGCAGACAGTGAAGGCGTCGACCAAGTTTGGGCTCCGCAACAAACTTCAATGTTAAAAGTTACACTTGTGAAACGGTAATAATGGTAATTGTACTCACCGCCATCTGAAGATGCAGCAGACTGAAAGAGAACAAAGAGAGACATGAGTGAGAAGCTGCCCTCATGACCTCCTGGGCTGAGAGCAGAGACTGAAGCCTGGGCTGATGATAACAGTGGCTCTTCAGGCATCCCACCGGTGGCTCAGAGGTGTGTGTGGAATGTGTGTGTCCTGCTCAGCACAGTTTGATCTGGGATGCTTGCAGAGGGCCATTCATCTGTCAGTGGGCGGACCTGTGGCCCGAACCACACACAGCTGTTCACACCTCCGCACGGCGACCCAGCCCTGAAGAATGAGCGTCGGGTCACCAGGGGTGGCCATCCTTGGCTCTGCTGCCTCTCTTTTCACTTGCTAATTCAGGGAAGGGGTCTGTTTACATGTGTTTAGATGTGGCTGAATATACAGCACCTGCACCCCCGGTGGGTATGTAAATTTCAAAATGCCAACAAGCAAAAACGGTGTTGACTACGTGATTTTTCTTGTTCTCCAGGAGATTTTTGACGTTAACTGAAATCAGCAGGGGCACCGAGGAAGATAATTATTCATTCTGACATTTATTATTACACAACTAAACATTTAACTGCAACTTAATATGTTGCATTTTGGATTTGAGGAGGTATTTTTGTGGTCACTTCACCACTGCTTTCTGAGCTTATCCTCTGTGGAAGGCAGGAAAGCGTCACAGAACGATTCGTGATGTATCAAACCATGTTGTGTCATCGCACACGGGCGTATCAACCAGGAGAAAATCCATTATTATTGGGAGAGACTGCAGAGCCAAAACTATGAGGCTGTTGCCACACAAGCGCATTTAAATGCAGGGGAGGATATGAGAGGTGCATCTTCGGCAGGGACCAAGAACACTAGAAAAATCAGTGCGTTGGAGGATTCATCAGAAAAGGAGACTATTACAGGAAAGAGTGTTTTTCCCAGAGCTGCCACTTCAAAGTGTAAATGTTCAAGGCTGATAGTACAACAAAACAAAGCTCTTTTGTCAGGCTTAATGTGAGCAGTGCACATAATTTGGGCTTCTAGCCATGGCATTATAGAACATTGACAAGTAGCGGGATATGGTGCTGACGTGAGACTATTTTTGAAAGCGAAACATTTCCGTTCTGATGGTTAGATCTGGAGTACCATTTATTTCTGTGTCATTTAATTAATAGCTCTCGGCTTCACAATTTACGGCTAAACTAGCCCGGAAACATTCGGGACCAGCCTGTCCCGTTTTGCTCGTCTGAACCATTGTGACCGTGGTCATGTGACGTTGGCTTCCATTTTGGGAGTGACCACATGTAAAAGCTCCATCAATCAGACAGACCGCCCCGACCACTAATTGTCCGTCACGACTTTGTTGCAATTCTGCTGCAGTCGGGCTAAAATCTGGCACCGTAAACACCCTAAAAGCCAGCCTTCTTCTCTGGCGGTTCACATATGGACATGAATCACGGGTGGCGACCATCAGGGAGCAGAACGCCAGCTTCATCCGTCAGTTTGGGCTCCTGAAATCAGCCAAACCTCAACCCCTAAATATATACAGTTGTACTGTGGTTCACTTTAAAGGGCTTTAAAGACATCAGACATCGCAATGCTAACTTGTTTGTGTACGAAAAAAAGTCCTCCATGATGAATATATGATATCTCAGTTTGCAAACTAAGATATTAAAAGATGACTTAAGATGTGGACAATTGTGTGGGAGCGTATCACTTACAAGCCCAATTACGCTCTTGACACACTCAGAAAAGCAGATTCCACACATCACACATGTGTCAGAGCCCAAATATGTTGGTGACGAATAAGCTGTAAATTGCTTTAGACAACTGGAGCGAAGGAAAAGAAACATCCTGACGTTCAACTGAAACTAAGCAGAGCCTTTAAAACAGTTTGAAGAAGTTTACCAGTGTGGGCCACACACATACACGACAGTTTATTAACTTGTTATTACTTCCTTAGCTTTGACTCCATTGGAAATGATGCGACGCTACCCCTCTCCCTCCATCAACACCTCTAGTGACAATCTGGTCATCATGGGTGGCTCTGCAGCACCACTACAGCCAGTCCGACCCTTCGGGAACAACTGTGATCCCAGTCCACACATGGATGGTAAAACTCTCATCACGCATGTCACCATTAGGGGGTATTTTTACCGTTTCCACGGGGCACTTTAGACTTCCACGCTAGCATATTTTTTAGGGAAGGAATCATTAGTTATTTTGCAGAGTGTTATGTTGTATTATGCAGCTTTTTTTTGGGAAAGTGTTAAAGCAATTCTACAAAATAACACACAATTATTTAATTTTCCCCTTGAACCTGTGTTTGCCTTTTAAACTTCATTTTGGTCAATTTGGATGTTAAAATTTTAGTCTTTTTTACACCTTGTAATCAGGAATTGATTGTATTTCAGTGACCACAAAATAACAATAAAAAACTATCAACTATAAATTCTGTACAAAACACTGAAGAGGTTCCTGTAAAAAGTTGCCATCATTAATGCAACTAATTATCAGCTAATCCCAGAGTGTTTCACCCCTCTGAACAGTGATTTCTGTTATCTTTTGGGCTTGTAAAGGCACGTTGATTCCTACATTAAATTAACATGACTGGTACCGGTGCTCAACAATTTTACCAGTCAGATAAAACACACACACACACACAGACACACTTCTAATATGTTTAAACAAGTCACAGCTCATTGAAGCCCCCCACAAACACACAAGGGTCGTGGTCTTCAAACAGCTGTTGTGAAGGTGGCGAGAGAGACGTGCGACGAGAGCAGAGATTAACGAGAAAAACAGCTGAGTGAACAAAAGGAGAGGAGGCGACGCACAGCCGACTTACTGTGTTGAAGTTCCAGGTCCTCTTGAAGGAAAGTCTCTTCTTGAGACTCATTGTTCTTTAAAGTCTCCACCAGCAGCACACAGGCAGCCTGTGTGTGCGAACGCATACCTGAATATTCCCCACCCGAGGAAAAAAAAAACTCTCTCAAAACGCGTCTGTACAAGTCAGAAAATCAGGCAACCAGAGAGAGAGAGAGAGAGAGAGAGGGGGAGAGAGAGAGGGAGAAGAGGAGGAGGAAGAAAGATTTCTTTACGCCGCAGCTGTTGCTATGGAAACCCGCCCCGACAATACATTCAGCCTCTGCCACAGCGGCATGAAAGATTTGGAGTGAATTACCCCCCCCCCCCCCGTCAAACTGCACTGCTCCCCCCTTTATTTCCACTTTACTCCACAGACCGGTAAAATGGAAGCCAGATGAATGTTGAAGTTTGTTTAAAAGTTTAAAAAGTTTGGTACATGAGTGGGGCTCCGGGCTGCGCTGTCCCAGAATTCCAGAGAGCTGAAGGATATCAAGGAACTTCAGCTTTTCCAAGTATCCACCCCCCAGATTGTTATTTCCCTCAATGCTACTGCATTCTTCGGAAGTAATATTTCCATAAATAACGGATGGATACTGTAGCTATTAGCAGCCTGGTTTCATGGTGGCTTTCTCCACTATAATTTGATTTTCTCATGGCCTGTCACTTCGGAAATGTGATGATTTTCACATTAGTGAAGGCTGCTTTGAAGGTTCAGATGGGGGGGCATGCAAGTGAGTCCATTTGTGAATTGGAAGGACAGGACAGATGAATGTGTGTAGACAGGGTCAAATATACTTCAAACCACAGGCATAAATGAATGCGTGTGTGTCTTTATTCCTTCATGATGTTGAAGATGTGAGCTAAATATATCCTGGAAATGAGTTCTACCATTTTAATGTGACATCTGGCCCCAGGAGTGATGAGACCCACTGAAGGAGCTGTAATGGAGTCAAATGCCGACAAGTCTTGACCTCCCTCAAACCTGATGCCAGACGGAAAAGTAAAAAATAGAAAATTGCTACAAAGTACCGGTAATACAAAAAGGCCTGTGTTGAAGAAACAAAGCAGCCAGAATTGTTACCGGTGAGGGATACGTGAGTCAGATTCCTAAACACCAGGCACCAGGAACCGAGATCCGACGCCTTAATTCACAGGTTGACACACTTGTACCGCACTTGTTTGGCGGATGACGTCTTGGCGGATGGCTTCAGTTACGAAGCAGCGGAGAAACGTCTCTATCTTTAAACGCAGCCGCAGCGTAAACGACCAAGTGAAGAGCGAGAGGAGGAGGATGATGATATTCACATGTTTACATTCACGTGTGGCACAAAAACAACGCTGTGGGGTGATGTCATGTCAAAAGCTGGAATCTGCCTGTTTTCATGTGTACCTGAAATGAGCTAGTAGGTAATTAGAAGCCTTGATGCTAATCTGAGCTATCATAACAGTGTTGCTGAATCTTCTTCAGCCCCGCAGTTCTGCTTTTGCCCTTTGACCTCCCTAAGGCGCTGCTGTTCAGCAGCCAGGTGAGCACATCCACAAGCACATCTGTCGTGAAGCAAGTACGAACGAAAACCTCAAATACCTCCGGGATCTTTCCTCATATTCTCCTCTGAGCAAAGAAGCGAGCGCACATGTAACCCGTTCGTGAGAACGTTGCCGGTGACGATGAGCGCGGCTCGTCACACGACCACCGCGCGCTTCCGACTGAACAGAGATAAAAACAAGCCCATCAAGACCTCCTATCTGCTGCAGACGACAAACCATTCCCAGAAAATAACATCAAGAGGGAGCCACGCATGCGGGGAAACTTCCTTCTGAGGACAGAAAGGCTGAGGGTGCGGTGGCTGATAAGGCCGAAGAGATATTTCTTTACCAACCAAGCAAGGAGAATAGAGGAGCGAAAAAGGCTGATGTAGAGAACTAAAAAGCTTTCTTTAAATGGACAATATCTCCACAGAGATATCATTTGGCCAAACAGCTGTGTTTCCACCATGGCTTGTTTGTCACAGACGCTATCGTGTCACCAAGGATCTGATGAGGTCAGCGTACTTATGGGATTCCTGAGGGGCAGCAAAGGTAAACATGGCCACAATTAGCATTTCCTCTCTTCATAATAGGGTCTGCAGATTAAAAGCCGTGAGACACATAACGAGCAGAGCTGCAAAGCAGGTTTTTAGGTCTCCACTCAAAGTTTTAAAGTCTGTCTTTGTGTAAATCTGCAGTCTTTATTCATCTTGCCTAAAATGGGATCTACTATGTTTGGCTGTTAGCCGTGCACCAGATCAGGCTGAACTAACGTCTCCTTTAGGTGTAATCTGTTCAGCTAACAAATAGGCTCAAGTGTCTTAAAAGTAATGCACAATATGGATGCAATCGAGGGCGCCCCTTACGATGCATTTCATCTGTTAATCCCTCCGTGAGCAGTAATCTACTGCCTGCTCCCCCAGCCCTGACAGATGGATACGACTGCTCCTTTTTGGATTAGTCCGTCATTACCGTGATTTGTTTGGAACTGTTATAGCCTGAAAAGCTAACAGGCTGTGCCAGCATTCCACTGAATGAAGATATTTACCATTTTCCCTTCGCTCGGCCTACTTCTCTCAGGGTCAGGAACACGGCGTCTCGGCCAATATCACGATTCGTCTTCCCCCAACTCAACAGTTGGGGCAACGTGGACTCTGAATTTAGCAGCAACGCTGCCTGAAGCTGCCGCACTGCACAAGATATGACCAAAAAGTGCCCATTCGATTGTTTTGAGAAGCAAAAGCCAATCACGGTGG
Source organism: Takifugu flavidus (assembly GCF_003711565.1). Classification (NCBI taxonomy): domain Eukaryota; kingdom Metazoa; phylum Chordata; class Actinopteri; order Tetraodontiformes; family Tetraodontidae; genus Takifugu; species Takifugu flavidus. The sequence goes on from NC_079522.1 coordinate 1,485,967, forward strand.
CACCTTTTGGAAATCCTAGCAACGTGCAGTGAGCAACATAAAATATCTATTTGTGACACACAGCTGGGTCCTGCAAAAAACCCCAGAATAGCTTCAGAAAGAGAAACAAGAGCCAGCAACCATGACCCCTCCCATCACAATTTATTATCACAGAGAAAGGACAGCAAGTGCCTGGAGGGCCCGAGGTGGGTAAAACCACATAAGATGCCACCACACCCTGTTAATGCTCTCTCCCCTTTCCATGAAAACACCAGAAATGAACTTTCCAACTCGAAACACGACACCTACGATTTTGTGAATCACAGGCCTTGTGATTCCCCTTCTCCTGTTTTTCCACACATGGTGTTTGAAGAAAGCTTGGGTACATTTGTTGTGTGATTATTAGCCCGTTGAGCGCAAGGCAACGCTTAGCCAATGACAAGGAACTGACATAAGTGTTAGCTTATAGGTTAGTTCGACTGACCACCTGCCTAATCTGTTTGGTCATGGTTGGAACCTGAGCTGTTCTGCAAAAACTGGGGAAGAAGGATTTGCGAGATGGACTTAACCCTTCAGGCTAGGAGCCAGGGCGGTATTTTGTCTACATCTGCATTCTGCACCGTGACATTTGATGCTCTGAACATGGCCTTTTGTATTTGCACATATCCTTTCTGAAACGCATCTCTGCACGACCGTATAGGTCACAGTGTAAAACACCCCAGCACTAAATAATTACCATTTCACGACACCTCTTTGCCAAAACGAATGTCGTGGCACATGGTAAAAAGGGCTTTATTAAATTGTCAATGTCGTGGATTATTTAGCCTTTGCATATGAAAGACGAACTTACAGCAGCAGAAAAGGTCCCTGTTTAGACCCCCAAAGTAGAAGATAAATATATTATATATATAAAACTGTGTTCATGAAGACGGGCTCGGAAAGGTCTCAGCCTGGTTCTGCAGGCCACCACAAGGTCATAAAGATACAGCATTCACTCTAATCCCCCCTGCAATTCCAGCCCCTTTCAAACAAGACAAGTTGCTCAATCTCCTCAGGAGGTGAAAGCAGATCTCTGAGCTACAGGTAAGTCAGAGTCACATGCACAGGCCACAGTTTGCCAGACATGTTTGAACTGTTGCAGCGCAGGTGATAAAAAAGATACAGGCAAGCCTAAAGTTGTTTGGCATTGAGTACACACCCTTGGTAGCACATACGCTTTCAGTGCAGCAAATAAATGGAATAATGCTACATTCACGGAGGGTAAACGGCGTGTGGTGGGAATTAAATGGCCTCCAGACGGGCCTGGTTCCACGTGGTGACGATCGGGCCATGTGGTCAATTTAAAGAATGAATTGTGAATGCCGATAAGATGATGTCACAGCGCTGGCCGGGCATCAGTGCGTCTCCATCTAAAGACAGCGAGGCTGTGGGTATTTTTCCGTGGTTACAGTTTGGTCAAACAGCAAACTCAGCAACCACAGCTGCATCTGCTCCTCTGGTTGCATTTTCATACTCTAATAACTTCCACTGGAGTTTTTGTTGTGTTGATCTGATGGTTTTCCATTTTGGGGGAGAACATAAGCAGTGATTTCATATAAATTTTAGCAGTGAGACTGAGAAGAAGTAAAGCTGGTTAATCTGAGCTTTCTATACGGCTGGTTGAAGGATGCTTTTTATGCACAACTGTCCACCCACACTCCGTAGAGGGCCGCATGATGTCAGTGAGATAAAAAGTGACATGTTTTCCTCCTCCAGTTAAAAAAAATATCTCAAAAATCATTTATTAGCTTTAAAATGGACATTGTCTGGAGGCAAAATCAGCACCAACATTTTTTTTAAAAAAAGGAAGATTTCAGCAAAGCATTTGCATCGCCTGTGGGCACGAAGCCAGACGAGTTAAGGCACAACCACAAGGCGAGCGTTTCAAGTTCAGCCTAAACAAAATGGCATCGCATACAATCGTGCCGGCGTCAGATTTAATCTGATAATTTCCCTGTGGATCAAACGTCAGGCCACTTCTTGGGGCCAGCGTCATGCAAGGCTCTTCATTCACCTCTCAGAACCCCACTTAAGGTGTTCTTGTCATATCCGGTTGAGTCAGCGAGCACCTTGGTACAGATACCTGAGCGCATTAGTGCCGTAAAGGAAGCGCGGCGCGTACAGCTCATGTTCGTTCCTCTGGCACCGGTCAAAACATTCCTGTGACAGACCGCACAAGCCAACCGCCGTGCGCAACCTGCAACAGGAGCCGCAAACAGCCCCAGGATGGAAAAGTGACACCAAACAGAGGAGACACGTCAAAGCATCATCGCCCGGCGACTTACAGAGTTGAGACTTAAAGTTTGCTCCATGTATGGCTCCTGTGCGTGCGTCTCGTCTTCAGCGCTGCTCCGCACGCCTGTGGCGCGTAAATAAGTCCATCTGCTGGAGCCCCGTCGTGTGTGTGAGTCTGTCCTTGCGGTGCGGAGACGCAAGAGCGCACTGGGGGAGGAGGGCGAAAAAATCCTGACAGCTACTGGGAGTTCAAAAAGCTCGGTCTCTCTCTTCCTCTGCTGCCAGTTAGCCTCTCTCTCCCTCACTAACTGCTCTATTAATTCCTCCTCCTTCCCTCCCTCTCTCCAAGTCCAGTCTTCTTCATGTCTTCTCTTGGTTTTGTGCTACGCCCACAGAACTGATCCACCCGCAGGCGCGCAAACATGAGCTCTTTATGTATCCGCACCTTTTTTTGGTCGTGATGAGTCTGGAGTAAATAGCACGTGTCAACCTATATTTCACACCAACAGATGCATTTACATAATAGCATCACTTTCTGAGAGCAGAGTGAACCCTGATGATGCTCCAAGTTGAAGACACGGTCATTCGCTCAACGACGCTGGCGCACAGCATGTGTCTGGGGCGAGAAATCTATTTGATGAGCGGGAGATCATTATGGCGAAACGGTGCGGCGAGTTTGTGGGAGCCTTTATGTAATCAGCAAGGAAGTAAAACAAAGAAGCACAGAGCGGCGCATTCTTCGGCGTGACCAAACGCAGCCGACAACCAAAGATCAGCTTGAATCAAAACACTCATTAGGCAAAAACAAAAAAAATGACATGCTGCAAAGGCAGAATTTCAAGCAAAATCACATAAAAAGGTGCCTCCCTGGCTTGGTTCACGGGTTCAGAAAAGCTGTCAGAATCTGTATAAAGCGGGAAAAAATAACGAGCAATCATTCCTATGCGAGCCGCTGTGACGCACACCAACTGACCATGGAAAAAGCAACAGGGCCACATGTGTCCGAATTGTTTTGGGCTCCTTTGCAATATGCGGCAGGGATACATACGGGGGTTATCCGCAGGGGTCTGGCCCGAGCAGTGATGGTGAACTCCAAAAGGGTCTCACGGTGTCCTTGGGAGTCCAGCTGGACAGTTACTGAGGGCTTATCACGTATTTCTGTAACACTCTCTCCATGAGAACGTCCCCTCAGAGCAACACAGAAGTGCACAAAAAACCAATGCCATATAGTCAGAGTCTCAACGTTCACTTGAACTGGCCGACGTATGAAAGTTGGACTGGCACAATTCGCAACGTTAGACCTTTAGAAGAGTAGCGTGATCCCCGAGAAAATGCCAGCCCTTGAAATGAGAGAGCCCCGGGAAAAATTGCAAGGTAAGTGTATAATTGCCTGTGGAAACCACGAAACAGTATCTGTTGCGTTCAATCTTGGAATGGTGCCCCGCTGGAACTAGAGCGAGGCACAACAGCCGATCAAAGCGGGATCATTGTAGATTTTAACTCAATCATTGGAGACAAAAACAAAAGTAAAGCTCATCTCTTGCCCTGGCGGAGAGCGCGTCTCTGCATTACAGAAAATGAAAGGTTGGCATTAAAGTGTGCTCTCTATGTTTAACTTCTCTGTAAAAGAGAATAGCAAAAGAAGAATCTCTAGATATAATTCAGAAAGTTCAAGATTCCATCTAAAATTGTGGCAGCAAGACCAAAGGGTTGTGAGCTCAGCCTGACATGAAAAATGTGGGCAGGAGTGAAATAAGCATGTCTGAGCAAAGAGGCTGTCAAACTGTGATGCAGCTGTTCAGTCAGGAGAAATGACCCAAAATTCCAGAAACTGTCAGTGAAGGTGTCACCTTCACCATCTACAATGAAACGTCAGCGTTACGTTAATGCAAAACCCTCCTCTGCTCACATCTCAGGAAATCCTCTGGAATTCCTGAGGCCTGAATTCTTTTTCAGTGTAGATATAAACACGACTAAACTTCAGGCTTTTATTCAGCAGCAACAAGCCAGAGCTTGACACTACATAACAATAAAATTACCCACGATGCGAGCTGGGTAAGGCTGGTGTGTCTTTGCATCCCTGTCACGCCTGACTCATTCGACAAGCCCGAGCCTGCCTCCTATTTCAAAACACAAGGCTGAATTTCAATGCTCAAAACGGTGTGAACCAGAGGAAACTGCGGAAAGACATCCAGTTTTCTTCCGGCTCGTCTTTGTGCCAAAGATGAACCCTCTTTTTTTTCTCTGCGCTTGCAGAGACCATCAGAAAAAGAGGGTTCCTCGGCAACGCTGATGCGAGAAAATGTGAGTATGATTTTCAGCCAGGCACCGGCGCTCATTAACGAGGCCAAACAAACAGGACCACAGCTATGGCCCACACAAAGAACACTCTGTGAGCGCCCTCGTGCCACAGTTATGGCTGCCAACACAAGTTCAAGGCAACGGAAATGAAAAGTTAAAAAAGGAGCCAAAGAGACGGGGGATGGTTTGAATCGCCAGCACAAATGGATGTTCACAGAAATCTTTGTCACAAATATCTTCGCTGTTACCGTACATATCCGCTGATAACCACACATTTCTCTGAAAAATAGACCGTTTGAGTCAAAGAGAATCAATACCAACCTCAAGGTCGTCCAGCGATCGCGCCAGGCTGAGACGCTTTGCAGAACGCCGTTTAGATGCCCGGTTTCCACCCATTCCCCAAAACCTGGAGCCCTGTCAGAGAGAGGGAGAGACCAACAAATGTCTTCCACAGAGTTTTATGTCAATTGTTTCCCTCTAACGTGGCGTGAAACATTGGGCGGAAGAGCAAAACCAATCAGGTAATATCACATCATCGTCAGAAAATGCCAAAACAGGAGTGTTTTCCCATCACTTTGATTTAAACAGCCACCACTGTTCTCGTCACTGGAGAGCATGCCTAATATTTGATGGAAGGTTTAAGAATTGCCCATAATTACCCCTGCATGACATGGGCTCTACCCAGTAATTTGCCTGGTTTCCTGTGCTAGATTATCATCCCTCTGATGGAACACGAGCTTGGGGGCCCAGTGTTTGCTTAAACGAGTCTGAAAATGTACGCTGCAAATGGATACACTGGGGCGGACTAACACTGCTTATACAGCTAAAGAAAGAATCGGAAACGGTCCAAGATTTTATTTTAGCCCACCAGTTTCCTCTGAGGTTGACTTCCTGTCTGTGTGGATGCACGGGGCCATCTTGTGGACAATGCGAACAATAACAAAGGAAATCTATTTCTCCCTGTGTGTTTCTGACAATGTTGACTTTTGATTTCTAACCAACAGGTGCCCTCAGTTCACACTCAACACCGGTTCATGGGTGAAATGGGGGTATTGTGTTTGGGTGCCACTAAATCCCCCCCCACCAGCGTCTGGAAATGCAACTCCGTGTGACCATGTAATGTTTCCTGTGTTGAACATGAGTGAAGTCCAGAAACAGCTGCTTTTGTCTTAGTTAGTGTGTGTGCGTGTGTGTGTGTGGGTTGCGGGGGAAGGGGGAGGGGTGTGTGTGCTTACAATGGAACGTTTAGGTGTGTTCAAGGTTGTGCCATTAAATGCCTGCATGCAGTTTGAACACGGGAAAAACATATAAATCACGGCTTAATCACAACTAGGAAATACGTTATATCTATATGTATGTTGGCACAAACCGCAATTAATGGGGCACTGGGACAATGGTTAATCACTTTAAAATAATTCAAAGAATTAAGAAATAGATTTTTTCAAAGCTTTCTTCGTTTACTCAGTGGAAATACTTACATGTTTGAATTCTTTCCTATGTTTGTCCCTCTGATCCAGAAACTGTCTTGTCCACTCCTCTCTGGGAGGGAGCATCATGGCCTCTCCTGTCTGGTACCTGTCTGAGGGGATTTGGCTCATGGGAGGAGGCAAGTTGTTGAGTGACACGCTGTGGTTTGGTACCATGCCAGGTTCAGGCTTGCTTCGTTGTCCTTTTTGCCACTTTGGCTTTGAGAACCACCTTTGGCTGCTCCTGAGAGGCTCACTGAAGAAGTTTGCTTTCTTATCCAAAGGCAGTGGAGGTGGAGGGGGCTTGAACTGGAACTCAAGTCTGGGCGGGGGACCTCCGTAAAGGTTTGCAAGAGAATCGGGACCAGGGAGCGACTCGGAAAGGGAGTGCAGGCTGCAGCTATTCCTCGGATTAAGTTTTCGGACATTCTTGGAGAGGTTTATTCGGATGACGTCTTCACTCGTAGGATAATCCCACGGACAGCTGGGAAGATGAGCTCCGGGGTGGTTCTGGATTGCAGCAGGGAAATCCCTCTCTGCTCTCTCCTCAGGGGGGGATGCGTTTCCAAATCCACTGTCTCCATTGCTGCTGGAACTACCTTGTTTACCGGTGCTGTCATTTTCCTTTGCATGCTGCTGAGCCTCAGCATCCAGCTTGGCCCGCAGCCTCTCCACTGCCTCCCCCATTTCACTATACAGGACTGTTACAAAGTGTAGGACATCAGGGGGAGTCTGGGGGAATTCCAGGCAGCCCAAGGTATCTGGATCAGGAGTGCATTCAAAACCAAAGCGTCCAGCAATGCCTACGTGGTCTTCGTGGTTTCCCAGCTCTGGGTCGATAAAGAAAACATGGCAAGAGGCCCGAAGAGGACCGTCCTCAGGAAGACGGCCATTTACTATATGTGCTGTAGTGACCAAGCAAAAAAAACGAGGATCTTCCGCGCACACGGCCCCCAACACCAGGTTCTCGGCAGGAAAGGCTGCTAAAACAGCTCCTGCGTCATCACATAGTCGAACGCAGTCATACATAATCTTCATCATCACCAATGTATGGGTAGTCTGCTCAGTTCCCAGCTGCCGTATTCTCTCCAGAATGGCTTTCGAGCAGTCATCCTCTGAGCCGGAAGTGTTTAAAATGAGCTCTGTGGAGCTCAGATAGCCAACTACCAAGGTGATATTTAGCATAGTCCAGTCTGGAGTTCCTTCCTCTCCTTCTGTAAACACATTGTCTGCATCTCCAACTCGCCGGGTTTCCTCTTTTGGCTTTTCTAAAAAAGGGTTCCAGTGCTGAGACCACTGCGATATATCGGGCTCCGACACTGGCCTCGGTTTAAGGGAAACAGCGTGACTTAAGTTGAAGGAAGAATTGTTTGAGTCGTCCGAAATTGTACGGAGAATTCCTGTCTTTTGGTAAACCTCATTTGTCTGTGCAATCCCAAATTTGGCATCATTAAGGATAGGGTTCTTCATTTTCCGCCCTTCCGTATGCACCACCATCCGTAAAGGCCCTTTGCAGCTGCCAATCAACTGCACCACGGTCTCGTGCAAGGCCACCGACACATCTGTTCCATTAATGGCCATGATTTGATCCCCCTGTTTGAGACCCACTACATCGGCCGGGCTCCCCTCTTGGATGCCGCTTAGAAGACACGGCCTCTGTCCCGAAATAGTGAAACCGTATCCAGCCCGGCCACGGATGATCTCAACGCTCCGCAACTCCCCATCGCCCCCTAAATCCAGTCTCCTCCTCGCACCCTCAGGCTGTCCCTGTATCCTCATCTTTGTCGTAGGTTTCTGCGAGAACCAGCGTGGGAAGTCAAACACATGTAGGTCGCCAACACTATTGTGTTGTTGTCATCCTATGGACACAATTGAAACAACGCATGAATAAACTCAAATCATGTTTATAACACAGTGGTGTGTGGTTTTGCTTTTTGCAGGATCTTTGTCAACTGGCTTTATACCTAGGGAAAATTTAAAAAAAGACTACAAAATTTATAATATAATATTCGCCAAAAACCTCAACTGCAAAGGCAATTTCTCAGGATGAATGCAAAATACTAAGCAACACATGTTAATCAGTCAGATAGATCTCCTTTTAATCTTGTTTTTAAAATATTAAAGCGGTGCCATCAATCTTGTTTAGCAATTATCTGTCACAGATTAAAACACACACACACACACACACACACACACACACACACACACACACACACACACACACACACACACACGCGGAGCTTTCATTCACGCACTCTCCCAAAACAGCACCAGCTGGCTCGCCAAGTCAACGACATAAATGACAACCAGACTCACTTTAGACTCGCTAAATCAATTTAGAAGTCAAAATACTTCTTTAGCCACATAAGTTAACCATTTAATCGACACCGGAACCGCTATTAGCTTATTTTGTTTTGCTTGCTACGTACCAGAATTTAAATCGACAAAAGTCAAACTAAAGTCCGCGCGGCAAAAACAAAAAAAAAACTTTTGAAAAGTACCTTTTGCGGGAGTTGCAACGTTTTTCCTCGGGGTGTTTGTACTCTCTGACAGAAATTAAACGTCTACATTTTACAGGAAACGTAAAATTGTCCGATAAATAATTCAAAACAACATTTGCCTGCCGTGATTCTGCGGTCCACGGTGCACGAGAGCAGGAAGGACCACCCACCATTCACTCACGGCTCGCGACCACAAAGCGTCTTTCATTGTAACCATGACATCCTAACGTCCCTGGGTCATGTGACCAGTCGCCCTGACCAATGAGCGATGCTCTCACTGGTTCAATATTCAAACGACCGGAGCGACGCTATTGGCTGCTCGCGACTCGCGAGCGATCAAAAGGCAGAAGATTTGTTTTTGTGACGCAAAGTAAAACTCCATTATTATCCCCTCCATTATTTCTTTTAAATAACGAACTATGAATAAACTACTATTTTCAGATTTAAACCAGGTCTAATTCTTTATAACCACAGCAATGGTCAAAAATGTAAAATCACCGACCCACCTTTCGTAGTGATGCATTCTTGATTCGGTTATAGAATACAAAGGAAGAATAACCTTCCCGTCACTTAAATATTACCCAAAGTTTTATACCATATAGGTGCCTTGTTGTCGCTTCCTTGCTTCAAGCAGCATCAAACACATGCTCATGCTCTGTAAATAGACCGTAGACGGAGTTGCATGGTCAAAGGGCTCCAACGGCTGCACGGTCACATGGCTTTTCCAATCCCAGGCTGGTGTATTGTATTGATATATGTTTTACTGACATAATAATGGAGATGCACACAACAGATGTCCTTGAGCTGAATTGCCATGACTAACTCAATCCCCAGTTTCTCCAAATCCTCTTAAACAGAGTTAAAAAGACATACGATGCCAGCTCTGTGCCTCAGGAGTGTTTGTGAAACAGAGACGTTGCTGCAGACTGTGTTGTTTTATTCAACAGAAATGCATTTGTTACATATGCTATTGACATTCCTAAAAGAGCAGTGCCACCAAGGAGAAAACCTTATTTCCTTTGTCTCTCGTTATTTTAAATTAAAGTGCAGACAGATGCCCGTTGGAAGTTGCTGGATATGAATGGAAGAATAGACCTATTTGCATTTATTGCAACTAAATGAGATTATTATTGATGGAACATTGGAGATAAAATCTGTGTTTTGCCATTTCCTACAACAAAGCTATGAATTAGTCACATCTCACCTCCTGCTTCTCGATGCTACATATGTAACTGTGTTGACACATTCAAGAGCGAAACCACTCCTTAGGTTGATGTTTTATGCAACAAGGTTATGGCTGAATGTCAAAGAAACAGACGTGACCCGTTTAATTCTGCCTTAGAACTTCAGCCAAACATCATGTTTCCTATCATGTTTGTTTTCATTGGTGATCCACCTGAAACTCTCAAAATGTAGACCTCCGTTCCTAATTAGCACCTTAAAGTCTATTCTTAAATTGCGTTTCCTGATTTCCTAATGAACACAGTTGTTTCGCAGAATTCTGAGAGAAAAGGTGATTTTATAAAGGGTCAATTTTGACTTTCAAGTTAGAACTAAGACAAAAAGACATTTTCATTTTAAAAATGAGCCTTTCTCATTCATTTTAGATGGACATATCACACGTGGCCCTGCTCCTCTTCTATACACCCAATGAAAGAACACCAACATTTGTCTTTTTTCATCAATAATACCATCTGGTAAAGACTTTCCAGCTGATAAAAGAAATAGCAACAGTATTTTTCTACTTCTCTACAGCTACATTTTGATATCTGCAACGCGATTAACAATAATTCAAATTAAACTAAAATCCATAAAATACTCTCATGTTTTTTTAACAAGGTCAAATTTGTGGCAAGACCACAGTTTTTCCAAGCCTAGAGGGCTGATACTGGCTGATACTTCATGGCTTCCCTGAGTCTTTGACCCCGCTCTGACCCCACGGTGCTGCTGGGGAGGCCGGAAGCTGGATCATCTTCTCCAGGAGGTTCATCATGCGCTCCTGGAGCTGCAGACACTGGAGCTGCAGGAGGCTCTGCTGCTTCAGGGCCCGATGGACTTCCCTGCAGGTCTCCTCTATGGCCCGACTGGACCTCTTCTGCTGCTGCAGCATGGCCTGCATCAGCCGCAGCTTCTTCTTCTTCATGGACAGTTGTTTACTGGCTTGTCTTCGCCTGGCCGACGTAGGATGAGAGCTGGGGGGGCACAAAGTGAAGTACAAGGTATTAAAACTGTGATTATAATCCAAGTACTGAGATTAAATATAAAGGAAAGGAACAAAGGTTGGTAACTGGTGCTTAGTATTGGTAACCTTATTGATATGTGACCCCCTGGGAAAACACTGGGGGAACTTAAAATCTTAGCTGAAAATAAACATGAAAAGTTCATCTTTGATAAAGTCCATTCAGCCAAAAAAGCAACCAGAGCAGGAACACCAGATGAGAATTGCAATAATTTGTGGGTCCCGCTTGTAAATTAATCTGAAAACATTTTTTTGATTTTGATTTTGTTCGGTAATCAAAGATTGGTGACCATAATTCAAAATGGCCGCCACGACTAACCCCCCTTCAGAGAACTGTGGGCCCCTCGTGAGCAGCTCTGTCAAAGACAACGCGGCCTCTCGTAACGTGTTACCTGGAGCCCTGCGTGTGTTCGCTGTCTGAGCTCAGCGAGTCAAATTCTTGTTTGATCTCCATCTCATCCGAGGAGCCCGTGTACTCGGGCAGGAACCCCACCATCCCCTCCTCGGTCACCAGGGTGTCGGTGGACTGGGACGAGGTGGAGGGTCCGGCCCCGGAGGCCTGGAATTCCAACGAGGTCACCCGGCCGTTCTCCAGAGGCTTGGACAGGATCTTCTCGATGGCCTTGTAATAAGGCCAGTCTGGGATCTCTCCGCTCTTCCCAACCGTGGCTTTAAGTCTCCTGTTGGAACAAAACTAGTTAGTTTTATAAAAGCAAAAACGGCCCCGCAGCTGGAGTCCGAAGTCGCAGCTGAAACATTTGCCGCACTTGCCTGTACTGGAAAGACATGTTGGTGATTTTCATCTTGATCTCCTCTTTGAAGCGCTGCTCTCCAGTCAGGTGGAAAAACCTCTGGGACATCTTCTCGTAAACCTTGGCGTTCCTCTTGCTCAGTTTCAGCTCGTTGTGGTATTCCTCCCACACGTACAGCAGGGCCTTCATCTCGCTGTCTGTCCAGTTCGGGGCCCGCCTGTGCTTCTCGCTGTGGCCTGGCATCAGGTAGCTGAAACTGTCATCTGCGGCCATTTTTGAAACCGCTCTGTTGGCCCGTGCAGGCTGCCTTTGCAGAGTGGTTTGAAAGGGTTAATTTGAAAGCCTTTTTACTGTTCCAACACGTGTGGTGACAAACACACACAGCCTGGACTCTGCCCTTCCCCCCTTGAGCCAATCTGAAAGAGGACTCAAAATGGGGCCTAAGGCAGGAGAGGAAACCGGTTAAAAGCTTTTAGTGGCGTGTGATGTCACTGTGACATCAAGTTGCCTTGGCAACAGTGAGGGAGGCCCTTCATTTTCCCTCCCCCTGATCCGACCACTCCCATCTGCTCCCCTTTCCGCGCCATGTTGCAGCACAGGCAGCACAAAAAGCTTTTAGCTGAAAGGCGGCGGAGTGAGTGAACGCGGCAGCAAGCGGCTTTGAAACACGAGCTTATTTCTAAATGGGTGGGGGTGAGAAAAGAAAAAGAGAGCAGAGACCACCGGTATGTGTTTCCCAGGCAACCAAGCACCGAAGTTGGCAGACAGCCGAGCCGCTGCTCCGTTTAAAAGCTTTTAATAATAGACCAGATGAAGAGAAGGATGAGTTGTGTGTGTGTGTGTGTGTGTGGAGGGGGGACCGTGAGTCTGCAGTTTGGACCTGAAAGCAGAGCAAAAGCCTCTTTTTGTGTGGTATTTGCTGACATTGGAAAGAAAAAGGCAACTGATGATAATAATAAGAACCCCTGTGATGCAGCAAAAAAAACCTCCTTTCCCAACTGTGGGCTGTGGATAAGAGACCCCCCACCCAGGAAGGATTTCTCCAACAAGTTGATGACCCCCTCCCCCTCGTAATACGGGATCACCCCCCCATTTTAAGCATGCTAATCTGCTATATTACGCCCCCTCCTCCTCCTCTACCCCCTCGCATCTCCTGCAGCAGACGTTGACACAGGAAACTCTTCGTCCTGCATCAGCCCAAGTCACATTCATCTTTCTGAAAATGCCACCGGTTGTTGTTGGCCCCCTCACGCCATCGACCCCCATCTGCTGACCTGAGCGCCACGCGTCAACTCCAGCGAATCCAGCACATCTACGGCTCAAGGCCAAACTCGACGCTCCCGCTATCGAAAGTTTATGTGAAAGGCAGTTTTGTCCTCTTCACTGTCCAATTAAAACAAAACTGGCAAACGAGATGGAGAATAAGTGTTGGTTTCTTTCTTCCCATTAGCCCAACCTTTTATAACCGGGTTCCCAGAATGAATCCTGAAGCTGGGGTCCATTATAATTATGCTTGATTATCCACACACACCTTTTCATTCATTAAATTAGAAGTAATCCAGACTATTAATCCAAGGGCCAGACTAATCTACAGATAAACTGGTCATACGGCCCTCAAGCCTAGAAGTCATTAAATCGGGTTATCTGCAAAAAGGAACCACTGTTAAACACACACGCATGGAAATATCAACGGCTGCCACAGAATAAAGGCATGAAGTCCACTTTCTCTCCTTTAACCTTAGAAAAAATGTTTAATGCAAATTTGTGCACATAAACACACATACAGTACACTTCATACATGAAATATCAGTACCACTTTTTTTTAAATGTCAGCCTACATTAGTATCAGCACGCACGGCTGCCCGTCAGGTGTTAAAGCGGTCCGCGGCGGACCCAATCACAATCAGCTGGTTTCAAAACTAGAGTCTTCTGCAGCTGCTCATGACAAAAATAAAAGTAACATAAACACGAGGGAAAGAAAATGAAGTAGTGTGATTAGCATTTGAGGCTGGTGTGTGCGAGACCACAAAAATGGGAGACGCGAGCCGTCCTCTGCATTTTTGAGACCGAGCAGAAAGAACTGTGCAAGTCGGAGCTCAGGGAGGGTTGACCTAAGCCTTTCATGAGGGGGGGGGGACTCGACTCCCCCTAGCGTAGGAGGGTGGTGGCTGCGGGGAGGTTATCTTATCCTCTATCAGTCTTTAACATCGATGCAGATACAAGAAGACAGAAGCTATTAAATTGCACCCATGCTCTGATAGCAGGACAATTAAGGAATGTCTGTTTGTCAATAACAAATAGAAAATACTGAAAATGTGTTTTTTTTTTAAAAGGAAAAAAAAAGCTGGGTAAACATAAAAAAGTGTCAGGCAAACTCTGGTAGACTACTGTCGACCTCAGCCTACACTTCAGTTTGTCATGCCACACCAATGCGTAGAAAGACACTGTACAAAACAAAATGCAGAATAAAATTATAGATATAAAAAAATGACTGAATGGAAAGAATAACATAAGATATCAAGTACTGATATTATACAACAATTCATTTTCATTAAGGAAAAAACTAACTAAAAATGGATGTAGTTCTGTAAAAGTACCACTAGAGGTCAGCAAATAGTCATGCTCAGATATCCAGTTATACAGTTGAAATATTTATCAGTTTCTTCTGCCTTTGAACTACAAATATTGACCTCACTTCCATCTTCCTTTTCCACCCTCTTCTTTCCACATAGCAGCAGTAGCAGTGCTAAGCTAAAATCATGTAGTTACATTCATGATATGAATCCTCACAGTATACAGTAAATGTTCCGTTTAATCTAACGCTGAAATGTTTGTGCACAGTGCTCCTGCATCTCGCTGGACCAGATGGAAACCACGATTTCCCGTCCGCACCAACTCATGCAGCCGTCAAAGAAACATCACTGCCCAAACCTTCTCTGTAACCTTCCCGTCAAGAGTTTACTGAAGTTGTTCGTGTGATAAGTCGTCTCCTGGTTCTTTTTAGATTTGGAGACACTGTCCAGCTGCGGTTGCCGCTGCAGGTTTGCACGTCTGGAGACTCTGGCATCGTTTGACACATTCTGGATTCAGTCTCTTGGTAAACACTCCTCCTCGGTGATGCCCTGCGCCTTTAGCTCTTCCAGGACATTGTCCAAGTGGCCCGGATCTGGGTAACCGTGGCCCGTCAAGTTGGAGCCAAACTCTGTCTTGTGGTGAACCTCATTCCAGATGACGGTGTCGGACTCGCCGGTGGTGCTGGACGTGCCAACGGAGAAAATTAGCCGACGGTCCCACGCTACCAGAAGAAGCCTCAGAACCTAGAGGAGGAGATGAGAGGCCATCCCATATGTTTAAGGGCATGAGTCAAAGCCCACTTCATTTAAAAATAACTACTAAATGCAAAAGCCTTGTGATTCTGTACCTTGCGGCCTTTCTCGCTGTCGGGGAGGTAGCAGTGTCTGGGGAACCCGCGGGCAGTGAAGGGCTTGCCTGGATTTGGATGCTCTGGACCCTAAACACCAATAACACAGTTCCTTAGATCCTCTACGAGGACACGTCCCCGGTTACTTTAGAAGCAAAAACATCAGGGAGACACTACCTGGATGCCTGGAGGGATATTATAAATGATCCGGATGGTTTTGCAGTCGGGGTGGCCAGGTAGGGAGTGGGGAATGACATGGTACTCCATCTTTCCTGGGGGCTGGTTGCCAGTCTTGACTCCGTGGATAGTCTTGCATGTGGGGCACTGCAGGCTGCCGTCCTTGTTGCCATTGTTGTACATGGCGACGAGGCACTGGAGGTGGTACTGGTGGCCACACTGTACCAACCGGCCCACCGACTCGGCTCGCGAGATGCCTCCGACGCCAGGACCTTTGTAGCCTGAAGGTCCGGCCAGAGCCTCCATGCAGATGGTGCAATCCTGAAGGAGGTCAGGGTAGGCTTTAATTAGGACCGTTCTTTTGATGTGCAACTTGGAATTACGGTCTTTAGACTGCATTCTTAGCTCAAGATCATTCTAAAGAGCTTACCTCCTCGGGTGGATTGCGGACTTTCTGAAGGTACCTCTTCACCACCTCTTCTGGAGTCTTGCCTACAAGAACACAAAACGCCGTTAAAGATGGGGTAAGGATAAGGCTCATAGAAGAAAAAGAGCGTCTCAAACCCACCTTTACGAGCCTGTTTCTTCGTGGTCTTCCGACAGCAGTGGCCCAGACCCGGGACGGGCTTGATGTCACTCTTGCTGACTGGCGGAGGGTGAAGCACAAGCTTGGGGGGGCGAGTCAGGCAGACAGGAAGTCCTGCCGCGCTCATCAGAATCCCCGTGATTCCTACCAACACCCAGCAGAGGGGGGTTAACCTACAGCCCTGCCAAGTGGGTTTCCAGCCATTCAAAGACAATCAAAGTGGTCTTTACCTGCCAGTGCAGGGTGCACAGGGCTGGAACCGTTCAGGTTCTTCACAGGAACAGTTGGCACTCTGAAGAGAAAACAAATTTGTGTTAAGAACTGTGTCACTGGCGGCCAGGTGTCACTCCAACCCAGATGGGCCACGTCCGGCTCTGCTGAGGCACCTGTAAGCACCATATGTTCAGCCCATCCAAGCAGGCTAAGGAGCTTTTGTGGAGTCAGTCACGCAAAAACCAGACAGCTGTTCCCTATCGGCACTTGACATCCTGCCGACTGACGTTTCACATCAAGAAGCACCTCGACTTTTACACCTTTGCGTCGACGTTGCCCGTTTCGTCAGCTTTTCTCAACTATCCCGTGATCACAGCAGAATACAACAATGACAAAAGGAATCCCCTTTAAATGACAGATATACTGTAGTTGTTAGCCTAAAGGATTACAACCTTCAGTATGGAAAGCAAAAAGATAAATGATTTTCAACAGCGCCGACTCCTTTCTCCATCGTATTAAAAGCACCCGACGGCCAACGGTATTAAACTTTTGCTGGTCCACTTACGGTCTGCCAGTTCGGATAATGGTCATTTTGCTCTCTGATATTCCAGCGGCAGTCGACTTGAACAGGACCTGGTCAGGACCTCTGCTGCTCTGCTTGTGCTCAAGCTCTCCGACGTTCTTTTATAAGGCTAATCCACCTGCCTCCATCTGTTGGCTAAACTGCTGCAGGCCGGAGACGCATCACGAGTGGGATTACCTGTCAGGTGCTACGTCACTCTGCCATAAGGTTGACAGCCTGTCCACTCACTTATGTGAAGCTTTGTTATTCTTAAACACCTGTGAGCTTTTAAATGTAGGATTTATAAAGTCCTTTAACTCCCTGCTGGAAGTTTAAATGACTAATTCAATAGAAATTTCTTAATCTAAGAGCACTGCTAACAGCTTGTCTAGCTAGTTTATTCATGTCATTTTTGTCTTGTAATTTAATTTAGTCATTTATAGTCCTGACTGTCCACATGTGCTCTAATGTCTAGAAGGCAGCAGGAAATGTACATATTATTGGATGGATATATCCTTTATCAACACTTTTACAAAAGAATTGCTGTTTAATCGAATTTAATCACATTTTTACAAGCGAGCATTTAGATATTTTGATTTTCAATAATTATAACGTCCTTGAATGAAACCTTATAATGAAAATTCTGATTTGTGTATGTGTCAGACTCATCTTAAGTGTTTTTTTCTACATCAAATATAGACCCTGTCCCGACCAGAGTCCTGAATGATGCCAAGCAGACACGGCTGTTGCTGCGCTTTACTTCTTTAACTCGGATGTGTTTACTAACACGCTAATCCTGCTAGCTGTCACGTTTGCATCGCCTGTAGGTGAACCAGTAACAGAACTGGGTCAAAGCCGGGGGCCGAGGAGATGACTAACAGTGACGTGTCAGTGAGAGCAATATGATCGAAGGTGCGGCAGAGAAAGGGCAGGAAACGACAGCAACGTCATCCTGTCACGTTTTCCTGATCCGCAGCTAATCTGGTAGCATTAGCGCAGCTTCCATCTGGACCACTGGGTGTTGCTGACCGGGGGGGACCCAATCTGCAGCATAACCGCACACAACTATGACTGGATGTGATTCTACACAACATGAGACGTGCACACCTGAAGTCCAGACTGACATAAGGCTAAAAAAGCAAAAATGCTGAAAGTGGATTTTTCCCAGTGGGCAGACAGGAGGATAAAGGAGAGCTACAGGTGTGCATGGGTTCAAACTTTTGTCACAGCTTTAATCTGCAAACAGCTTCTCTGGGAACCATCTGTTCCATTGCACCACAGGTAATGAGACAGTAAGCAGATCAGTTTTACATGACAAAATCACCAAATAACACTGCATTTCCACCACAGCATTAAAGTCTATAAAGGCCCATCCACGTTGGCATGGTCGTCCTCATGGTGTCGTTGTTACAAGTTTGGTCATTCTGTGCATTAAATAGAACATAGGATCATTTCTTCAAAGTACCGGTGTTTTTCTAATGCTCTTCTTCATATAAAGAAGACTCAAGGACTGAGATTTTGCAGACTTCAAGGGTAACTTGTTGGCCAGGGGAGGGCGGTGACGGCTCAGTCTGCAGGGGACTGGGCTGACAAGCAGCGGTGGAGGACATCAGACTTTTCTTGCCATGAAAACACAACTTGGGCCCTAACTGGACAACTGAAGGGTGTGTAAACGCATCGGATTGACTCGCCATATTCAACTAAGACAGGGACCACACTGCCACCTAGTGGCCCGGCATGCCATTTTATTCTAATGTGTTTTTCTTCCTAAACCAGAATCAGGCATTCTTCAAAGGCTAACCCATGCTAAGATACTCAGTGCAGGACGTCGCTACATGCCCCTGCAGGGGCAGTTATGGACACGGGGGGAAAAGATGATGGCAGTTGAAGCGCAACGTTCGGCTGATATGGCCAAAGAACGGGCGAGTGGCCTCACACACAGGAGAGATTACCAAAGTGAGAATATTAATCCCGCTGTGTTTGGTATTAATACCAGGTTTAGCTGGATGACTAATGCGCAGATTGCGAAGGCCGAGGAGCTCTGCAAGGCGAGCACGTGCAGACACTCTACCAAGCAGGCATTCATGTGCACATGTGCCTGGGCACATTATACAGCCTCGCAAACATCTGGAATCCGAGTCTGTGTGTGTTCACAGTGATCCGCTGACGTCTCAAACCATGTGAGCGTTTCAGGCTCTTACAACAGCCCCCAGACATTTTGGTCTTGCCCCCCCAACCCAAACAAATACAACCGTGTGCGCAAAAAGGAAAAAAAGTCAACTATCCATATTTCTGCTTCCTCCTTCGACCCTTTAGAACAGCAGTATAAGAAATCTATTGTCGACACGCAACTGAAAAACTAATGTTTTGTTGTCACGAGTTGCAAAACCAAGGTCCTGTTTTGAGAAGCTGTCACATTCCATAATCATGGAGACATCCCGCATGGTCTAAAGTTATTCCAGATGAAAATAACTGCAGTGTCATGGACACAGACGCACAACTGCAAAGGATTTCCAGGCTTTTCATAGGCAAACAGGCCTGAAGCGTTTAGAAATAAAGACAACAAGAATTTCACTCTGTGTGTGTGTGCGTGTGTGTGGTTAAGTGTGAATGAGGATAATTCTACATTAACTGGTTGCATGACAAATGTCTGGAATGTGAAACACTTGTGAAAGCACAGATTGTTTGGTCTGAATGCTCTTCATTGTGTTATTGACATTTTTTAACCCGATAAAATGAACTTGCCAGATGGATTTTGTCATGAAGATTAAAAGTTTGTGCATGCTAATGAGGGCTGATGTCACATGCCCTAATCAGGGCTTTAAACTAATTAAATTCCGACTGAAAATGAAACTTGCTTCGGGTCTCTGTAAGCGGTATATTGACAAAATTGCGGCAACAAAATGCTAACAGCTAATTCTAATAATGTGATGCTTTGGCTTCACTTTCGAGGGACTCTCAGGCTACTTACCCAGAGGCAATAAGAGCACGTGACTGGGCCATTGCGATGCGCTGCAGTGCTGGTCGGCTCAGCCCAGCAAGGCTGGACCTGGGCGGCAGAGGCGCGGCACAGGCGGCACCCGATGAGGACACGGGACCCAGGACCCGAGCGGAAGGTGAGGGCGTGCAGGTGGAGGAGGCCGTGGAGATCAGCGGTAGGCCCGGAGCGGGAGCCGCTGGGGCGGTCGAGCAAGTGGAGAGGGAGGATGAGGTGGAGGGTTGAGAGGCAGAGGTGGAGGCGGACGCGAGTGTCGTGGAGGGCGGAGGAGGGGGAGGGGGAGGAGGCAGGGGCGGAGGAGGGGGCCGAGTGGAGGAGATGGACAGGGCTGCGGTGGCCGAGTTGAGGAAGGAGAAAGAGTTGTTGAAGCCACCGCCAAAGCCAAGGGTGGCGCTAGCGACGCTGCTCCCACCAACGATACCTCCGGGATCCACGGTGTAGCCACCTGTCGCCCCAACTACAGACGTCCTGTGAGGGGAAAAGGAGCGGGATAGGGCAGGTGGCCGGGGAAGGGTTAACGAGTACGACCCTCCGGGGATTTGGTGACTGCTGAATTTGGGACTGGGCGGCTTGGTCTGCGGCGGTCTCCGGCCCAGAGTTTGAGCAGCCGACATGGCTCCTGCTTTGACGCTGAGCACCAACATGCACTGCTGACAGGCACAGGGCTGCCCCAATGAGGTGATGGCAGACGCAGGAAGGGCCCCACTGGGGTACGCACTGCCATTTCCAGTCCCGCTGCTGCTCATCCTGATCCCCATGCCAGCCCCAGAAACATCCACCCCAAGCAGTCCTCCCTGGCTGGGCATGGACATGGGCCCCCAGGCGTGGTGGGATTTTGGAAGCGGCCCAGACACCAGCGGGTAAGCCAGATCGGAGCGGCGCTGGATGCGTCGGCAACGCTGCGTCTGCCCATTGATTTGGGTCATGTTTTCAAAGTCAATGAGGTAGCAGAAGCCCAGAGGCGCCAGGTCCAGCCAGGACTGCTGGCGGTCGTGTGCGGCCTGGATTGCGATGCCCACCTCCGTGTCGTACGCCGTCCAACTGCCGGTGTCGTTCTCCCACTCCCACAACCAGCCCTGACCCGGTGCTGTGTTCGGGTCGTAGAAGCTACGTCGAACCGGTCGAAGGGTTCCTGGAGCAGGGAGATAGACGACGGAATTTAGCATTTGTTTTCCTTCCATTGAAGTAGTACTTGAAAGAGGAACTTTTCTTTTTTGCTTTTTCGTTTTAGTTGGAATCATGGGGCTTAGTTTGTCAGGATCAGCTGGTGTTTTAATTCACGTGGACAAGTTCATTGCAACTCTAACAAATTCAACATGTCTGTGTTTGCTTGCTAAGAATTTGGGCAAACAGGTTTCCCCTGGTAACAGCACACGCTGTTCTGAATTCTGATTGGCTGGCAGCCTTGATCTGACCAGAAACTGGCTGTTGTTTGCTTTCCCAGGGACTCCGGAGGAACTTAAATGTAACACATCCGAGCATGAAAACCGTTTGAGAGACTGAGACGCAAGAGCGAGGACATCGTTCTTCTAATCACCTTCTGCAGCGCCGTTTGGTGATAACCTTGGACAGGAGTCCATTCATGAAGTCTGTTCCCATCGACCCAGTTTCATCCATGACCTCAGACTTCTGAAATTCCTTCCCACCCTTCTCCTCCCTCTTCTCCTCCTCCCTGTCTCCTATTTAGTCTGGGGGCACCCAGCCCCCCACATTTCAGCTTCTGCTGGGTTTGGAAAACAAAGTACACAAAGGCCTTTGTCAGCCAGTGTTGAGACTGAGGGGGTCTCTGCCAAAGTTAGACATCTGACAACTCCCCTCTTTGCTAGCCCCAGTACATTTTTCTCAAGTACTGCAAAGTTTAAAGGGACTTTTTTCCTTCTTTTCTGCTATCCCTTAAAAATGTGCACTCTGTTTTTATACATACACTTTACTGTGTACCATCAAATACATGCAACAAGTTTCCTCATGCGCCGCCACTTTGCAGATTGGAAGTTGCATATTTGCAGCAAAATGTAAGAAAAGGGACTAAAACCTACGATAGTGTGATCATTTAAAGTAGAAATGTACTTGAATGTGTGGACATTGTACTAATCCCTGCCTGCAAAAAACACAAAATGAATATTAGATCTGATAAATGATGACTCCGTCTCACACACCTCTCTGCTTTTCTTCCAAATCTCTTTTTAAAGTCTCTCTCTCGTTTCTGCCGCACTTTACATCAAACGTGCCCCCTAAAGCGTCAACTTTAGCTGCAGAAGTGGCACAAAGGCGTGAATAGTCCGTGCGGAAATAAATAAAAAGGCCCAGCCACATTGTTCCACCTCTCCTCTCCACTTCGCTGCTCACCTGTGTCTTGTCGGAACTGGTGCATGGAATGCAAATCGATGATGTAGGGCGAGAGGCGCAGGTCCACCTGGCCGAGGACAACGCTACCACAGCGCGGGTCGCTCCGGATGACTGCCTCGATGTGATGACAGACAGCCGGGCTGTAGGGCCGCCAGCGTCCGTGCTCGTTCAGCCATTCCCATACCACCACGGCGGATGCTAGTAACATCCTACCCCTGCAAAGGTGACAAAGCGACAACAACACGGAGGCGTAAATGAAAGCGAAAAGCACCGAGATGCTGGTGTTTAAAGACGCCCTGCTGCCGCGCTGCCGTGCATCCCTGCGCACAGTGGAGCTGCATCCATCTTGAACGGTTTGCAACCTAGATGTGTCCCCTATCAGTGGATATGAACGTATACACGTCTATTTTTGGGATGACACTGCATGCACACTGTACCTTCCATGTTTGCAGTTTGGGTTAGGCAGCGACTAGGTGGTCCTTTAATGGCCCGGCAAGGATTGAGCGTTTTTAGGGCGCAAAAGGCCGTTTAGGATGGTTGCATTTTACTCCCTATGCAGATGAGTGACGTCTACTGAAATCATTTCTCCGGCACAATCAAGTTAGGGTGAGAGAAGAAAATGCAACTTGGAAATCTGCACTCGTGAAGTGGGTGTAGCTGTGGCAGACTGGCTTCGATGCTAATGTCCGTATCAAGCGCTCTTGGAAGGGAGAGTAAATTAGATATTTACCGGATTAGATCGGCTCCAGTCAAACGGCTGCTTTGTTGCACAGTTCGGCTGCTCTGTGATCCATCTGGTCACCGTGAGAACATCTGCTGGCGAAACCCCGGCATTCAGCTGCAGCTAGATCCCAATTCACTTTACTCGAGCTCACTCCTTTGTTCGTCCATTACGTCTCGGTCGTGCGGGTCTTTCACACACCACTGAAAAATAATTTGGCCGGCGAGTATTTGACATTCGCGTGCGTGAACACTCCCACGCCACGGAGGCCTCCCACGTCCAATCAGATGTGATCGAGTGCTCCGTCTGACCAATGACCGACGTCTCGCATCTGGACCTCGCTCTATTGCAAATATTAGCAGCTTTGATGATTTCTTCTAAATTGTCAGCATATTTTTTTTAATTGTGAGACATACTTGAAAACAAATAAAAGAATAACCAACAGAAATAAAATGAAAGTCGTCAAGGTAAAAGCGTTGGAGATGCCGGGGATTGAACCCGGGACCTCATACATGCGAAGCACGCGCTCTACCACTGAGCTACATCCCCATTGGACGTTTTATAAGCATTATAACCACATATAAAACCACTATATACGAACCATTCTTACCGCAAGATCGTAGGTAGTGACTTTCTTCTTATGGTCCGCGGTCAATCTCAACATTTAAGTTAACTTTTACTATTTCAGAGGCTTATAAAAGAACAATTTCTGTTCTTTACAGTTATCACTTGTTGATACTTTTCCTTATTCTCAAGATTTAAGAAACTTATGAATTTAAGTACGTCTCATCTCGTTGGATACGTAGGAAATATACTTTTTAAAAAAGCGAATAATAATGTGCAGAGCTGTAATTTCAGCCCATTAGCTCCTTAGCTTTAGATAAATAAGATCCGTAAAATGACATTAGTTGATTGTTATTTCAGGATTTTCAGGAATACAGACACAAGCAAATATTCTCTTTTTAATCCTTTATGTTAAAAAAAACACATTTAAACTGTTCAATAAAACTGGTTTTTTACTTTACAGTATGCACAGACCTGACTGTTAAGCCAATAAACCACTTTTACATGAAAAGGTTTGAAAATGTTGCGTAATCTTGCACATTCCTAACAACTTATTTCATACATTGCTTATTTACCCCGATGGAGTTAACAGATATGTTGTCATGGGTGGGAGTTTACATTCTCTACGCTGGGTAATGAGCTCACTGTCAGGCCTTGGAATATTTCAGAACCCTCCCTTTTTGTTTCCTTCCCATCTGGTCTAAAGCGGAGTCACCTCGCTCAATCCCCTGGCCTGTTCCTCGGACCAGATGGCACTTCCAGAGAGTTGACTGATATTTATCAACAGTTCAGCACCTCCACTCCCTTCCCCTCCCAATTCTTCCTCCTTTTCCTCCCTTTTCTCCCCTCTCTCTGGCTCATCAGTGAGTCTGGCTTCTTCGCCTGTCTCAGAATCCTCCAAACTTGACTCGTCATTCGAAGAGTCGCCATCTTCTTCCTCTGCATTGCCATCTTTCTTCTCAATCTCGCTCACCTGGCTGTCACCTTTCTGCACCTGTGACTCTTCATCCCCAACTTCCTGCATTTCCATGTCATCATGGGGCCACAGCTGGACTCCAAAACGTGTCCCCAGGGCTCGTGCCACATTTCTCAGCCGGTCCCTGACTCCTCCATCTTTATACACAATGTTCCTGATTGTATATTCCCCATTCGACTCTTTGTTCAACTTCTTGTACAAGACAATCAATAGCACCATCAAAACCAACATGCAGAAAAACAGGATCAGAACAGTCCGAGACATGCTAAAAAAAGAAAAAAAAGAAAATTTGCTGTTAGTTACAATGCAGAAGTATAAATTGTGGTCATTTTATTAATAATAGTCATAGTTATTACAACATGAAATTAAAAGGTGATTTTCTAATACAAAGTGTAATAAATGACTAAAAGTGGATGTTAAATCCATTCATTTTAATATTGGTGTGCATCATCATTTTCTCTTGGTCTAAAGCACAAGATATGAATTTCATTTGATTTTTTCACTATAAAATAGAATTTTTAGGTCACAACAAAACTTTTTTTAAAAAAAAATAAAATTCCACAGAAGGAAGAAAGAAAGTCAGCTTAATTTAGAAAAAGTAAATTTCAAATCAAAATCATTCAACTCATATTAATTAATGTGTTATAAATGAAAATAAATCAGCTAAACACAAATAACGACCTAATTACATTTGGGTTAGATAGGTCAGCACCCTCACTTTGACTATTGGTTTTCATCGATGTCAGTAAAGGTATTTGTATTAAATACAACTTAAATAATTACAAATTCATTAGAAGGAGCAGAAAATTAGAATAAAAACACTTTCGCTGGTATTTTATTCAGCTCCAACTCAGTTAGTTTCAAACCACCAGCCCAAAGTGCCAGTATTGGTCTTTACTGCGCCATTTTTTTTCAACTACCGGTAATGTGATTAGCAACATATAGCTTTCACCACAATCTTAAAATAAAATAAATAAATCTCAATTAAGAAAAATAATCCCATAGAATTAAAAACAAAATTGAATAAAACATTGTAAATGATTCTTCTAATCTTTGTCTAAATTTAAAAAAGGTTTGGACCTGATGCTATAAAAGTGTCAGACTGGGTCCAAAGTTGTAGTTACCTTCGTCGCTGTTCAACAGAAAAATCCAAATGTCTTTTGTGTCACACTTGCAGATTGAATTTTGCAGTCAAAACTTCGAAACTGTCAGTGTATCGGATGGGTTTTCACCAAGACGAGAGCCATCAGGAAATTCAAAATCAGGATCTGAAATAAATATGAACAGAAAGTTGGTGAAATGGAATAAAAAACACATTATCATCTTCTTAGAACAATAACCTCACCTTCCTTCAAAACATGGTCCAAAATGATAACTACCAGCTGCTCTACAGTCTTATAATTGCTAAAATCATAGATAGTAACAGGAAGTGTGCATTCTGCTTTATCTCCGTCTGTAAGATGTGTGCGCTGCAGTGACAGGAAGCTAGCAGACCACTTGCTGTACTGCTGATTTCCTGTTAAGAGCAGCATCAGCAGCCTCACACAAGACGTTTATTTTCTAGATTAATAGTATTTCACCAAAATAAAAATAAGTTGTCTGTGAAGCTCGATAATTTCACTAATCACACTTTCAATAAATTCAATCACCTGAAAAACCTTGCTTCACTTTGCTTTGAAGGTAAATTAGTCAACAAATATGCAAATGAAGGGTTAAAATGTTGGAAAAGTGTGCGAGGTTTACCTGTTGTCTGCATGAGAAAAGTCAGGAAATGAAATTTTGTGGTCCAGGGCGGCTTAAAAGTCTTGCAAGTTGGACCCGGCGGCCGTCTGAACAGAGCTGCACGTGAAGATTGAGTGATGAAGGAAATGTGGTGAAGAGATCTTGCCGAGGGTGTGACGACAAACAAGAAGTGCAGTCTATTAATGGAAAGATGTGCATTTGAATATCAACTCGAGCTGGGCTGCAGACTTTTGCTACAGATGCAGGTTAAATCAAAAGTTGCTTCTACATGTCAAATATTTGTTTCCTGTAAAAGATGTATTTTTGTACGAGGCGGAAGTGCTCTTAAGAGTGAACATTGCACAGTATATTTACACTTGAGTTTCGATTCCACCCTTCAAATTCTGAAGGTGAAAGCTCTGAAGACCGATTGGTTGCCAGATCCTGCTTTCAGGAAGTGAAATCTGGTCTGCTTCAACTTGATTGCCAAGTTTTTGGTTTTTAAAAAACCCAAGAAGGTATTCTATGGAAGATAAGGAGCTATCGTCCCACAGTCCTCCTCATTAAAGCTGTTTAGACGCTTATAGGCCTTCACATTTAGAACTTTCCTAAAGTAAACTTTGTTTTGTAAGGTTTTAATAGTTCCAGTTCACAAAACAGCAGAATTAAAGAATCTACCAAGACGACGGTGCCTTTTGTGCTCTATAACAGTTTGCCTGAGGCAAGACTATAAACATCCACTTTTAATATCATAAAAAGAAGCCATTCAATGAGTACAAAGGACTGTTTATTAATGAAACTGCATTTAAACTGCTACTGGTAGTGTGAAGAGGCAAATGCACAAAGTACAAATATCATACAGCACTTAACATGAGTTGGACTCAGAAAGTATCGCTGTGACACGCCTCTAGAGCATGTTGTAAAACACAAAACAGAAAAATTTAGACAATTCACAATTTGAAAGAAATTTAGTTTAAATTAGGACGTTTAATTACAGTACTACAACTAGTGCAAGGACACGTTCGGATTTCCCGTATGAAGCTAAACTGCATCTATTGTGATGCCCGAAAAGATGCTCAAAAACAAACACATACAAACATAGAAAAAAACAAATCACATTAAATTAGATAATTCTCACAGCTGCGGTTGTAATTTACCGGAAATGTTCCTACTCATACACGTGGAGTCATAAAGAAACTGTCAAACAGAGCACAAGTCACACAGTTGACAATTGGTTTTCTCAGAATGACAGAGCAGCAGCATGTCTACCTGATTGATTAGCCTTACGATTACATTTCTGTACTCCTTAAAAGAAGCTACAATGGAAGCGCCAGTGTATCATTATTCCTTTACCTTCACTGTAACGCTTTTAACCAAAAGATGTGCATTTGTGCACAGAAACTCTATCAAAACCCCTCAGAAAAGCTCGAAGCACCATCAAACAGTTGCTACATAACACCATGTTATTGAAACCAAAGCCTTGTCTCGCTGTTAGTAATCACTCTATGCAGACGACACTGTGTTCTCAGAATCAGCTTTTTTTAAAAAAAAAAATCACAATACTTCTAATCCACGGTGAGTCAGGGCTCATCGCTATGCTTCACTACATCTTCCCTCTCTCACAGCTTAAGGTTATGGATGAAGCTAGTAAGGCTAAGGACTATACGGTAAGACTTCTCTCCTGAATGTCCTCCTCTTCGCTCACACGTCGCCATCCTCAATACGAGCCAGCTGCCTCTCCAGCAACTCGATTCTCTGGCTCTGGGCGAGGACGACAGCGCGCAAGGCCTTCATCTCTGCTAACAACTCATTCAACAGTTCGTCCTGGAAGGAAAGAGAGAGGAGGACAAATCAGGGAAAGCTGTTTTTTATGAATGGCGATGGCCACCGTTCGGTTGTCTTGCCTCTTTCTTCTGCCTCTCAGCATTTCCATCGGTGTCCTTAACGGACACCCGTGGCTGCGGCTGCTCTTCTTCCGTCTCTTTGGTAGAAACTGTGGTGCCGGCTGAGGGAGAGGCGGCGCCGGACCCAGAGTCCTGAGAGGTGAGCTGTGGCTTGCTCCGGAGGGTGTCTCTGTGCTTGGAAGGTGGCGCCGTGTAGCCGCCACTCAGGGAGACCAACAGAGGCGGTGCATCGTGTCCGGCAATCCACTCGTCGGCCTGCAGCGCTGGCTCCGAGCCGGCCGTGTCTGGGTAGAGGTCTACCTGAAACAGATCCGACTTTGGGGACAGAAAAATCGTCAGTTTTATATATATATATATATATATATATTTTTTTTTTTACACACGTCTCTTTAAAAAAAGTGATACAGTTCAATTGTTCTTACCTTTCGTGGTACAGTCATTGAAATAGGCTCCACTTTCCTTTCATGGAGTTTGTAGAACCTGCAGACAGCAATGACTAATCTAAACCAAATAAAGCTGGTGGTTCCTGCATTTATCAGTTAATAACAAGGATATCCGCTGCTAAAGAGCAAAGACTTAAATATACTTGTTTACCTTGCAATTTCACACTTATTGACATCAACACCTCTTTTACTAAGGAATCCGGCACCTCTCTGAGGCTCTTTGCTGCTGTATAAACTGAGGAAATGGACATAGGGGGATTCGTCCGTCACTTCAAAGTACCTGATGGTGCAGTCGCCCTGTCGGAAGAAGACCACCACTATGAGAGATGCAAAGGATGAATGGAGGTTAATGTTTCTCTGCAACGTCTGCTATCTCACACCTTTCCACACAGGTAAACCATGTTTGTGTCAGGGTCATAAAATGGTAAAAGCACCCCGTTACTGGTGTCCATCTCCTGCACTGCCATTGGCTCGGAGAGATCCTTCTGTTAAACAGGAAAAACAGTAATATCTCAGCAAACTTGTGCTTTGATGTTGGGAAGATTATGGACCGTTTATCAGTGACAGGATGCAAAGTCCATCTAATCTTAAAAATTGACGTCTCTAATGCAAATTAATAGCACCGGTCGGAATAAGGCTAACTGTAAAGCAAAACAGATCCCTGTGGAGTTAGAAGCATCGTTGCGTTTGGTGACCGAGGACGTACCGTGTCCCACAGCGCCAGCTGCCTCTCGCTCATGCGACTGAAGCCTGTGGTCAGGATCTTCCCATCAGAGAGGAACAAAGCTCTCATCGGCCGGGTTCCTTCGTGGACTTTCTCTTTCACCTTAGAGCAGAACAATTAAATTGCAACCTGCGACATACCATACACTGCATATGGATAAGATTTTAACTTGGAAATCAATGTTTACGTGTGAATGCGTAATAAGTGATCACTGTAAAATAACCTTGAGCACAGTGCCCCTGCGTGGGTCTATAACACGCAGTGCTTTATCCTTGCAGACAGTACAGATAGCACTGCCATCCTTGTTCCAGCTGACATTGTAGATCAGGTCTGGGTGTGCTTCGCTCAGCTGGTACACCAGCTCCCCTGTGCCCACGTTCCACACGCAAATCAGGTTATCACAGCCTGAGGAGAGAAGAGTGCCACATCCAGGTAAACGCATTAGAAAAGGACATATGTTCCTAAACTCTGGAACACTTTAATGCGAAAATACTGCCAAAGCGACGGCACGTTCGCACCCAGGTCTATGACTTGCCTATAAAAAATGCGAGTGTGTGCGAGTCTGAAAACCTGCCCGACAGGTCAAAATCTTTCTTTGTTGCACCGCACGCAGTCACATCCGCATGTCTCTGACACCAACACCCACTCACTATTGGTTACAGTCAATATAACATTGTTTAAAACAAAACCTTTTGAATTTTGCCTTGTATTCATTTGGTGCAGATTTAGCTAGCTAGATTCAACATACTCTCTAGCAATGAGAGACAATTTCTGATAGCTACTCTCCTGGAAACAGTGAAAACTTTGATGACTGCATCATATTCGCCACAAGGCCGTCGCCACGCCATTACCTGCGGTTAAGAGGATGTTTAAAGCAGATGGATGCCAAGCCAGGATTCCCACTCTTTTACTGTGTCCCTCCAGGGTCAACACAGCCTCGGTCATCGGACTCGTCAAGCCGCCGTCTGGGATCTGCCATATCTGTGATCAGAAAGAGACAATCAATGGGTAGCCCACATTTCTGAAGCATCTATCATAGGCTCACAGCACACATACGATGCCACATGCTAACCACACTTAAAGAAAACTCTCACTGACTTTTACTGTGCAGTCCTCTGAGGCACTTGCAATGATGTTGTCATCGTGAGGAGACCACTGAATGTCCAGCACGGGTGCCGCGTGGCCACAGACTGTTGGACAGGACTGATCGATCCGCCCGCTCTGTGGGACAAAAATGGGACCGTTGGCTTGTTACTTCTGTAATGATTCAGAAGTAACAATCTACTAATCTGAGAAGTGTGAGCGACAGCAGGACACGTGATGATTTAGCGCATTAAAAAAGCTGTTTTTATTTAAAATGTGTCGATAAGATGTGGAGAGAAAAGCTGAACCTTGCCGATTGGGACAACAAGGAAGGCCCCTCCTCCACCAGCTTCAACGATAACTGCAATGAACTTTGGGTTGACGGCACAGAGTGGACTGTCCCAGGTGACGCGGGACACGCGGATGTCATCGATGCAGTGTTCGCTTTTCCACACTTGGGCAAAGACGTGGCGGAACTTGCTCTGCCTGACCACACCTCGTCGGAAAGACATTTCTCTGACAGAAAGAAAACAACAACCACTGTTTTTTTACATGTCAGTAAGGTGCAGTAATTTTTTTCCAAATTCACGGTCATATTACTCTGCGCAACAAAGTATGTGCTAGTTAGGTTAGTTTATTTTCAATTCATAAAATTATTTTAACAGTTGTGTTTGATTTGGCGCCATCTAGTGGCGAGAAGACTGATGGCAGGTGCTGAAATCCCAGGACCAAACTGGAGCTTTGCACAACTGCACAAACATGGGCTTGGAGTAAGATATACAGGTTGTATTACATTCCATGCTACTTTAGAAATATTGTGGCGCAACCATGGAGGGGGAACCCCTGACAAT
This sequence comes from Takifugu flavidus, assembly GCF_003711565.1. Classification (NCBI taxonomy): domain Eukaryota; kingdom Metazoa; phylum Chordata; class Actinopteri; order Tetraodontiformes; family Tetraodontidae; genus Takifugu; species Takifugu flavidus. The sequence continues at coordinate 1,516,770 of NC_079522.1, forward strand.
TTATACACATTAATAAGGAGTGAAGCCTCAGGGATCAGTTTTTGGAGGAACCATGCTGAGATATAATGGCAGAGGTCCAATTATACAATAGAAAAAAAAAAAAAAACTTCCACACAACACCCGTTTATCCTGGTGCCATTAGAAACTTCTAATATCCCTCAAATGGCAGTAATTTGGTATGAAGTACATTTCACTAAACTACTAAAAGGGTGGCCTGAGTGGAATGAAGGAAAACCATCAGTCCTAATTAATGAGTGGACAGTGGATGCAGTCAGAGCCAAAGTCCAGTCAGGCTTCAGTGCACAGGAGGGCATCATCTGCCTCCAACCCAAACATGGAAGAGGGGGTTGGGCGGACGGAACTGCTGATGGTGGAGGGTCAGTAACTCTAGAGGCCATGGTGATGCTTCACAGTTGTCATAGCAAACCGTGTCCCTGCAGGTATGAGAGCAAAGTCCACGTTATTGACCTGCACACTGAGGAAGAAGCTGCTTACTGCCCATCCGAGCCTCAAACTGTTAACCCTGCATCACTGCGAGGTTCTATTGTTCCTCCATCGCCCTACAACAGTGATCCACACGGTTATTTTATACCGTTTATGCCATTGTTGCCTCCACACGGCACCAGGAGATAAGTCCAGACGCTTGATACAAAGGAAGCTAATTAATAGAAACGATAAAAGGTCGTGTAATAGAGTGTAGCATACCTTGTTTATGCTCGAACTATCCTATTAGGAATCGCCACAGACTCGGGCAGGAGGAAGCCAATAAAATAATCCGCCACCGGCAACTTAATCCTGCGCTGCGTTCACGGAGGCGGTCACGTCGATTGCGCAGACCCAAAACTAAATGCGTCCATTACAAATTAAATTGTCCAACTTGTTTTTTGGTTTGTGGGTGGTTGCGGCGTGGTTGATGGTTAAAGTCTGAACATGCCCCCTGCGGATGCGTGAAGCTACAGCAATGTCACGCAGAACGTTTGACGTTGATCAGGATGCCGCCGCTTTCAGCTGGACCGCGCACAACGCACTTCCGGGCACGACAGGAAGTTAGCATAAAACGAAAAATCTCCTCCCGAACACCAAATTGTTGAAATATGAAGGGCTTCCGTGTAGATGTGTAGAATTGTCCCTTTTTCTTTCCGTCCATCCATATATTCTGGGATTCAGCGCTGAGGGGATCTTTAAAGGGTGTGTTAGCACCACCCAGTGTTCGATTTGCGGCACATCTTAAATTTTAATTTCGGGGAGAAGCGCCTTTTCTCGACTGCCATTTGGTGCTTAATTTGAGAAAATACAGTTCTGTTTCTTTTTAAAATATTGCGTATTGGAAAACTAGATAACAAATATGTGCTCAGAATCTATAGCCCATATAATAAGGACCAATTAAGAGGATTCAAGTATTTGTCATGGGATTTTGGGAGGGGGTTAAAAAATCCATGCACGTCTTCAATTCAATTCTCGTTGAAAGTTATTTAAGCTAACTTTTAAAATTAAAATGCAGAAATGGAAAAGCTACCGAAAATCTTTCCAGTGCCAGGATGCAGAAAAACAGTTTCTCAAAATTCCAATGACACATGACTGCAATGACCTGTAATCTGTTGGCTACCCAGTGGTCGATACAGGATAAAAAACGTCCTGGTTTTCAATCTATGTTTTCAAGTAATTTAAACTTAACATCACACTCCTAAGATAACGCTCATGTGTGTTAGCATATCTGTACTATATTATATAATATACTATATAATTACAAAACGATGGTCGTAAAGATCTATACAGCTCTGCTAGTAGCATGCAACAGGTGGCTCCGTGGCGCAATGGATAGCGCATTGGACTTCTAGATTGCAATTGAAGGCATTCAAAGGTTGTGGGTTCGAGTCCCACCGGAGTCGCATTTTTGTGCTTCATTTTACAGAATATTGTGTCTCATGTGTAGCGTTAATTTGCCTGACGAGGTCAAGATATTTCAGTTCAGTTCAATTTTTATACTATTGACCTTTCATGTTTGGGGACAAATGAAAGAATTTTGGCCATTATATTGGTCCAAATGGAACATTTTTTTTCTTAAGTATGAATTGAGTCTCGCTTGTAACTGGTTAAATTTATTACTTGGAAATATGAAAGGTAGTGATTTTTTATTTTCTTTTTTTTTAACCTAATTTGGTGAGAATGACGCAGCTAATCGGGAGAAAACACGTAGCTATACTTTTGTTCCTAGTCGAGCCCAAATATTGTTGCACCGGGTGGAACTAAGAGCTAACGCTAGGCTAGATAGAGATAGCTAGCTAGCATTAGATTCATGTCAGCGTTCGCAGCAGTAGAAGAAAATATACACGCGATTGTCTAAGAACGTAATTGAAATCTGTAAATGCCACCTCACTTTAGCACGATCGTTGCTGCGGAATAGTCCGGTTTTAGCGTTGACCTTACCAGTTCCAATTTAGACAGTGAGCTAGTTTTCCTCCCAAGCTAGCTACGTGTAATGGTGTATGGGTGTCAAAGTTAGCAGTGGCTTCACTGGGTGTCTGGTTGTCTGATCTCACATTTCGGACACGTCAAGGTAAACATTTAGCTTACTTAGCTTTCAACGAATAAGACAGCAAGCTAGTTAGTGGTAGAATGTTTAAGGATATACATCGTTTGTGTTGTACTGTAAATGTGAACATGACAGCTAGTAAACTTTGAGCAAACATGACAGTTGTTTCTTTTCTCAGTGCTTTTCTGAGCCACTCACGCCTAACCGGAGCTAATGTGTTTAGCCTCTTGAATCAAACAGTTAATTGCACGCAATCGTGATAATGTTCCCCCTTTATTGTGTGGTAATCGACATTCTTTTGTAGCAGTAAGAAAAATAACTCCAAACTGTCGACTTTCCATTAAAAAGCCAATAGATTTCCCCCCCCTGAAATGATTGCTGTGTCATTCAACGTAAAAGGTGCACACATGAAACCAAATCGCTTTATTCGTTTCCACATATCCCTTGTTATTTTTTCTTTTTACAAATCTGTCATAAAACATGACTGTGCTTGCAAACTTTGTCAGCACTGACTTTATGTGTATTCAACCTTTAAACTGTCACATCACAATCAATATGACCCACCATGAAGCTGGTGCGTGAGCAGACCGCAGCACATCTGGAAAAGGGTTTTCTGATGACTTGGCTATCGTTAAAGTGACTTCTTTTTGTGAAAGTCTAATCATTGCATCTGTATTGGCTGATTAAGATTCTTGAACGTCAGACTTGTGGGTTTTGAGGGCTGTGATGTCAGAGTCCAAGACCCCCACTCCCACTCCAGCTGGTGACACGTACAAAGGATGGGTGTTCAAGTGGACGAATTACATCAAGGGATATCAGCGGAGGTGGTTTGTCCTGAGCAATGGGCTGCTCTCGTACTACAGGTACATTTTCCTGGGGAAAAAAGGGCGCTTGGAGTCGTGATAAACACATTGGAGAAACTGCAGTACGATCGCCTGTAGCTACGGTTAAATCATTTGTCGTGTCAAAGCGAAATGTATTTCCAGTTTTTTGACAATATGAAACTCTTGACTGTCAGAACCCAGGCTGAGATGGGTCACACATGCCGTGGCACCATAAACCTGGCCACGGCATCCATCACCGTAGATGACGCCTGCAACTTTGTCATCTCAAACGGCGGGGCGCAGACGTATCATCTGAAGGCCAGCTGCGAGGTGGAGCGCCAGCGCTGGATCACTGCCTTGGAACTGGCTAAAGCAAAGGCGGCTCGCATGCAGGCTGAATCAGGTAAAGGCTCCAATTTAAGACTGACCTTGAAACATTTGAGGCCCGTTTTAACTTTTTAAAAAAATCTTGTCTGCATGATAAACAGATGACTCCGGGGATGACTTCCCGGCACCTCGAGAAGTGGCCGGCTCCCAGATTTCAGAGGTCCAGTCTGCTATGAGAACACTCGGGAGCAAAGTTGAGGACCTCAGCACATGCAATGATCTCATCTCAAAGCACGGCTCGGCCCTTCAGAGGTCAGTCTGAACAAATGTTTTATTTCTATGAATTTTTCAACCTATAAATAAGCACTTCAACATTCAGACACATGCTAAACACATGCCGGATTACCTTTTGTTCAATTCTTGCCACAGATCCTTATCAGAACTGGACAGTTTGCGTCTGACTGGAGAGGCTGGGGAAAAGATTCGTCAGGTGACGGAGAGAGCGACATTGTTCCGGATCACCTCCAACGCCATGATCAACGTAAGCTGCTCCAAATTCATGTTCAGTGTAGATTAAAACAAGGTTGGCGTTCAAGTGCGCCTAGAAAAGTCTGACAGCGTAAACACAAGTTTCCGGAGTTCCAAGACCTTATGAAAGAATCTTTCGTGGTATCTGAGTTTTGTTGGCACTTTTTGACACGTCAGGCCTGCCGCGAATTCTTGACGCTGGCTCAGACGCACAGTAAGCGATGGCAGAAGGCCCTTCAAGCAGAGCGGGAACAGCGCGTGAGGCTGGAGGAGACTTTGGAGCAGCTTGCGAAGCAGCACAACCACCTGGAGCGAGCGTTCAGAGGGGCCGCACAGGCTAATACTTCAGCAGACAATAAAGGTGACACTGGTTCGAGCTCCCCAGTTCATACATCTCTGCACCCTCGAAATGTAGCAGTGAGAGACACTCAAGAGTCTTTATTTGTTGATTTTGGCCAGATTACAGAGACTAAGTAGGCATGTCACCTACCATAAGACCTGACATCGATCACTTCCCAGCAGCTACAGTAATTATTTAGTTCATGTTAGTTCATGTTTAAAAAGTGGTGCTTATTCATTTATTTTGAACCCTAAATCCGGGCATATTTATTTACGACCAAATAAATCCGGTAACAGTGGTTTTATAGAGAAACCTTTGCTCTGTTTTAATTCCGCATTCACTTAAAGGTCCTGCAGCGCCTGGAAAAGGTGAGGCCAGCGATGAGGACGATGACAACGAGTTCTTTGATGCCATGGAGGAGGCCCCGGAGTTCATTACTGTACCCGCAGAGCCGCACTTCCACAAGTGGGTGCCCTATTGCTTTATATGCACCTTCGTTCCACCGGCAGACTTGTCAACTTTGCCTCAATTGCTTTTTCACATGACAACAGAAGTTAATGTTGTATGACTTGGAACCATTTGTCATTGCTTGTGTAAAGATTCTCATACTTGTACATACTTGTTTAAAAACCCTCCCTTCACTGTTCTAAATCTGTTTCAGGCGGTCGAGCAGTAACGTCAGTGGGTTCAACAGTGAAATAGGTGCAGACGATCAGTCGGTATGTCTGACTTGCACATCGGTGATTCATGACTGTTGGCTCATACACCACATTTATCACAACAAAACAGTTTTTTTGGCAGCTTTGCTTGACAGTTGACAGAGTTGTTTGCTTATCCGGCAGCTTAATGAGGAACCTTTGGCCATGAACCAGGAGTCGTCCTCACAGGACCTGGTGCCGTTGAAGAAAAGGCGAACCCGCATTCCGGACAAACCCAACTACTCTCTGAACCTTTGGAGCATCATGAAGAACTGTATTGGCAAAGAGCTGTCTAAGATCCCGATGCCTGTGGGTGTTTTTGGCAGCTGTAAACCATCAATCAATCAATCAATCTTTATTTATATAGCGTCTTTTACATTCAAAATTGTTTCTAGGCGCTTTCCAGAATCCCAGGGCCTAACCCCAAACAAGCAACAGTGGCAAGGAAAAAGTCCCCTTTAACAGGAAGAAACCTTGAGTAGGACCAGGCTCATGTCGGGGGACCCGCCTGCTGATGGCCGGCTGGGTAAAGAGAGAGGAGAGGAGAGAGGAGAGGAGAGGAGAGGAGAGGAGAGGAGAGGGAGAGGAGGGGAGGGGAGGGGAGGGGAGGGGAGGGGAGGGGAGGGGAGGGGAGGGGAGGGGAGGGGAGGAGAGGAGAGGGGAGGGGAGGGGAGGGGAGGGGAGGAGAGGAGAGGAGAGGAGAGGGGAGGAGGGAGAGGAGAGGAGAGGAGAGGAGAGGAGAGGAGAGGAGAGGAGAGGAGAGGAGAGGAGAGGAGAGATAGATCATAGGAATACTACAGAAATACATTATATTTAGTAAAGTAGGCTGATGGTAGGGTCAGGTTGACTGGGTCAGCGGGGTCGGAGGTCAGTATGCAGCTCTGAAGGTGGCGATACCTGTAGATGAAGGGGGGGGGCAGAAAAACTACACAAGAAATAACATCACTACTTGATGAGGAGACTAGTGATAAACGCACACGGTGACTAAATTGTCAGTGTTCTTAGCATATTGCAGTAAGCAAGGTTGCAGTAAGGGGTCGCTGCAGCTGTCAACTCGGTAACAGCCTGGGTTGTCTAATGATTTCTGTTTTGCTCACAGCGAATGTTGTCCTCTTCCTGTGTCATGCAACTGTTGTCAATGTACCAATATTAGATTGCAACGTCATCGATACCCTTTCATCTGCGACTTCATATAGGTTCACCAGTAAATATCTCGATGCAGCAGATTCGGGATGACACAGAAGGGAAAAACGAGCGCTGAGCTCCAGCAAAGCTGTAGAAGATGATACTTTTCTTGCCCATAGACTTGATTGACTAGCACAGCATGCTCTGATGCAGGCTAGCAAAGATGTGTGAGGGCTAACATGATGATCTTAGGAGGTGGAAATGGTGCATCCCCTTTAAATGCTGGTGTTGGACTACAGGACTCTATGTGATTATAAGTCCTTCTCATTAATATACCGTGTGAGTACATCATCCGTTTGGTCCACTGACGATGGTGCTTTCTGTAGGTGAACTTCAACGAGCCCATTTCCATGCTGCAGCGGTTGTCGGAGGACCTGGAGTATCACGAGCTGCTGGACAAGGCCGCCAAGTGCCACAGTTCCCTGGAGCAGATGTGCTACGTAGCCGCCTTCTCCGTCTCCTCCTACTCGACCACCGTCCACCGCACAGGCAAGCCTTTCAACCCCCTGCTGGGTGAGACGTTTGAGCTGGACCGAAGGCGAGAGAGTGGCTACCGCTCCCTGTGCGAGCAGGTGAGGGGTCAAAAGGGAGGATGAAGGGCTTCTAATGCGTCATACTAAATACCTAGCATGCTAAAAAATCCAGTCTGGGCAGGATGACTTCGGGTAGTGCCCGATCGATCCGGAGGGTTCTTTTCTGCTCCGCGTCCATGTTTAGCGACATTGCCCACGTGTTGTGTTGGTGCATTTCCTCGTTTTTGATGCATTACGGTTGTGGATTTATAAATGAAGCTTCAGCGTCTCCTCACATACCCCAAATGGCCTTAGTCGTTTCGTTCAATTCCCAGACGCCCTCACACTTTTCACACAACGAGTAGTTCTGCCGATGTCAGGACACGGAGGTGAACTGGAAATCGGATGTGTGAAGAGTGAACAGGCAGGGGACGAGCACAGTCCCCTGGGGAGCTCCGGTACTGCTCTGCTCTGACACAGTTCCCCAGTCTAAAAGTCGGAATTCTGTCTGTCAAATCGTCCCGGTGATGAGAGTTGATCCTTAAACGGGGGTGGGGTGACATTTAATGGAATACAGCTCTGAGCTCTTTAGTATTTATTTGTTAGTATAGTATTTGTTTTTGCACTATATACATAGCAAACAGAGTAATATAAGTGTCTTTAATTTACTTATAAATACATATAACTATTTTTTGTAATATTAAAGTACTTTTAATTGTAATTCCATTAAATTCAAACATTCCGTTTTCCTTTTTTCTACATGTTTAGTAAAGGAAATGAAAAGGAATTTGACAAGAGAATATTCACTTTTATATTTATTTCCACTTATATATTTAGCTGAACTTACACAGCCCCATCGTCTTTGACTCCTTTTCAGGTGAGTCACCACCCGCCTGCAGCGGCTCATCACGTCATCTCAGAACGCGGTTGGACACTGCGGCAGGAAATCACAGTTGCCAGCAAGTTTAGAGGCAAATACCTCTCCATTATGCCTCTGGGTAAGAGTAACCAATCAGGCTATATAAATGACAAATGTCCAACTAATTACTGTGGTTCGATATCGTTTATGTACTGTAATCACACAGGTTACTAGCGCTGCTTGTCCTTCTCTCATTTCTCTCTTTCTCGTTGTCTTTCCTGCCAGGCACGATTCACGCCATTTTCGAGAAGAGCAACAATCACTACACATGGAAGAAAGTCACCACCACAGTGCACAACATCATTGTGGGAAAGCTATGGATCGACCAGGTGAGAGACACCCTTTGAAGGCTCCAACTCAACCTTCTTCCACATGTCTTCACATCCATTTCTGTTTTTTTTTTTGTCTCTCGCCAGTCGGGGGAGATAGACGTGGTGAATCACACTACTGGAGACCGCTGCCACCTGAAGTTTGCACCTTACAGCTACTTCTCCAGAGACGTGGCCAGGAAGGTGAGGAACCCATCGTTTTAACATTTCCCCCGTAATATTTTCAGTTTTATGTACAAATCTCAACTGCGCTCTGCTCCCATTTTGCAACAGCGGATGGCTCATCAGTTCTTCCTCTCTTCAGGTGACGGGTGTGGTGATGGACAAGGATGGAAAGGCGCACTACGTGCTGTCGGGCACCTGGGATGAGAAGATGGAATTTTCACGGGTGATGCAGAGCAGCCGAGGAGGAGAAAACGGCACGGAGGGCAAACAGAAAACTGTCTATCAAACCCTCAAAGCTCGAGAGGTGTGGAGGAGGAACCCACTCCCGTAAGTGCTGCTACAGCCGCTCCGACTGCCTTGTGGATTCTGCGTGACTCTTTGGTGTGTCTCGTGCTACAGCGAGGGGGCAGAGTCCATGTACTACTTCACTACATTGGCATTGACTCTCAATGAGCCAGAGGAGGGTGTGGCTCCAACAGACAGCCGCCTCAGACCCGACCAGCGCCTGATGGAAGCTGGCCGCTGGGATGAAGCCAACGCCGAGAAGCAGCGGCTGGAGGAGAAGCAGCGTAGCGCCCGCCGTGAGAGAGAGAGAGAGGCTGCCAGCCAGCGTACATCCAGCCAGACGGAAGAAGGTGAGCCCAGTTAATGCTTCACGTCTTTGTTCCTGCTTCCATGGGGTCAGTCTTTATAATTAGAGCTTTAAAAAAAATCTCTGTGATCCCCCTTTTTTCCTTCCATAAGCTGTCGATGAGGATTCTCTTACTGATCCCTCCTTAAAAAGCAAGTATTTATCTTACTTTCTCATACACACCACCTCACGATTCTGTCCCTCCAGGACTTTTCAAAAGCTCCTTGTGAATTCTTTGTGCACTTATCCGTTCACCCTCCTGATGCCAAACATGAGGCCGGACGCTAAAAACGTGGCCTGACGTGTTCACCAGCGCATATATCTGCTAAAAACCACCTGAGACCATTCCTGGAGGGACCGGCTGATTTTCCCCCTGTGGATTTTGTAATGCGCTGTCTTCTTTCAGGCGTGTCTCACGACAACTACCAGGCCCGTTGGTTTGAGCACTGTGAGGACCGCGTCTCGGGTGAGCAGGTCCACATCTACAAAGGCGGCTACTGGGAAACTAAGGATCGCGGCAACTGGGAAGGCTGCCCTGATATATTTTGAACTTGCATTAACACGGAGAGACTGCTCCATCATACATATCTACCGCCCCAATACCCACCCCCCCAACCCCCCAACTTGACTCTCTGTTCTAAGAGATCTCCAGATCACTCTCTGCTGGGATGGCGAAGGAGGGAAGGAGCTGGGTTTCTTCCTCCAACAGGGTGAGGAAGGACTGGGATCAAACTGCAGGGAGGACTGGTTCCAGTCTGAGCTCAGAAGAGGGAGGAATTAACTGCCTGAGTCTTCCAGATCAGCAGTTTGTTCCTGTCTGTTCTGCAGTGAAGATATCTATATGATACCTACAGTATGTGCTCTAAAAAAACTCTAAAAAAATGGGATAATATATACATTTAAATCCAAATATTTGATTTAAAATAATCCATTAAAATGTCGACTGGTGGCCTTTTTTGAGTTATAGATTTTTTTTCTTCTTCTGATTTAGTGTCTTAATGTAACAAAGTGAAGTTCCGAGTGAGTCGGCACTCACCTCGACGCATCAGCTCTTCCTTTTCTTCTCGACACTGCCGCTGCAGTTGTACTGTGTTTAAAAGAAAACAAAAATCACATCGAACCTCAACGCTGTCACGTTTGTTTTATTTTTTTCCTGAAGCACATTTTCACTTCGCCTTAGAAACGAGCAGGACTTCTTACGTGCTGAGTGGACACGATGCTGACCGTTGTAGCTAGTTTATCGTACGTACTTTGTGGAAGACGGGAAAGATTAAAAAAATGCAGTGATGAAAAGAAGTGTCATCCTTTTGTATTTGCTGATGAGTTCATACATATGCAATTCCAGTTTGACACCAAATGGGGATAAAATGTGTGTGTGTGTTTCTTAATTTTGTTTGTAAGTGTACTTAAAAATGAAGAATAAAGAAACATTGCAAAGAAGTGATTTTATAAATGTATAGAAATCGATATAGTATTGATTACTGTAAGGTAGGGTTTTCCTCTGTATCGTATTTTGGTTTGACTTGATTCCAAGAAAATTGAAGAGAGTTTCCACACGTAACCAAGGAAACATGACATTGTTCAGTATTTTGTAATAATGAAGAAGATTCTGTAATAAACAAATGCTGTCAAGTTGAACCAGTAGCTTTTCATCACATTCTTCTGTCTACTGTTTTATTTTTAGGCAACAAGATTAAAGAGTTCAAATCAACTCCTGGAATTTCTGTCATGCTTAGTAGGGACAACCCATGAGAAATCACCTGTAAATTTAGATTATGGAATACCAAAGAAATGGACCTGCAACCTCTTCCTCTGGTAAGGTCTCATGCAAATACACTCCCGAGTGCACTCAATCAAAATGTCTCCGGGGAGCTGTAAAACTTTAAACTGAACAGTTTCTGCAATCTTTAGGGCAGAAGCTTAAAGTAACTGTCCCAATAATAAACACATCACAAGAGAAATGAGGTGTTCTTTTCATCACACACACTACAGGTGCCTCTTCTGCTGTGTCATGCCAGCAGATTCATTTGCAGCCAATTTTCTGAAAGGCAGACTGGAACCTACCATTCTATACATGGGGCACCGAGGACCTGGGAGCTGGGAGGGGACTGGTGTTTACAGTAATGGGGAGGGGGGGATGGCAACCAATGGATCCCACTGCGTCATAATCAAGACCCACCCTGCCTGCGATTACAGGGCAGAGCAGATGGCAGCACTATGGACAAGAGGAGGTGGAGAGAGACGTGAGTTTGCATAGCCGGCATCCAAAGCTGAGGCAGAGGGAGGAATGGGAATGCTGAATCAGTAAAACTGCATGAAAGCCCGGGAGAGGGAGGAAATGGGTACACGGCTGTGTGGAAAGGGAAGGGAGCGGTAACGGATCGGGTAAGATGTGCAGTATGGTGCTTCGTCATTCCTTTCATCACTTATTTATGAACGCTGAACTGGCAGCTCTCCTCACTAACTGGTAACTGTCATTAGTGCTTGAGGGAGGAGTACCTCCTCAGGGTTTTTAAAGCCTTGATTTGCCCCTAAATGGTTCTTGGCGTGGCAGCAAAGATGAGGTAAGTTGTTCTGAAATTGATATCTCCACTCTGTTTTGCAGCGTTGTGGACAATGTGCCCAGTGATACAGGATACCTCCCACTTAGTGAAACTGGAACAAGTTGTTTTGGTGTGGGATTAAAAGGGTGTGAGTGCGCGAGCAGCGTCAGTCCCTCTGTTATCTGCTGCAAAAACCTGCATGTGTGATATGCAGGTGTGTAGGTCAACAACGTTCTTCCTTGCATTTCAATTTCTCCCATTTCTTCCACGCTTTCTGTGCCTGCATTCAGTCAGATGGAGGTAGACAAAGCGGTGGGTTTGCCGAGGTTGTCCCGGGTCGCTGTGTGCGGCGGTACCCACGGAAATGAGCTTTCTGGCGTGTACTTGGTGAGAGAGTTGCTCAAGGAGGAGAAGGAGGAAGAGGAGAAGGAGCAAAAGCCACTGTCTGTGATGCTGGTGCTGTCGAATCCTTGGGCCGTGCAGCAGTGCCGCAGATACATCAGCACTGACCTGAATCGCTGCTTCACTCACGCCATGCTGAAGTAAGGCGGCACAGCAAGAAGACGGTGCCTAAGTTAAGATTTCTCATCACGATGGGTGTGGTTTTTTCGACTCCCAGTGGTCCGGCGTCGGACACAACCCCTTACGAGCTTCTCCGGTCACGGCAGCTGAATGCTTTGTTAGGGCCCAAAGGAAGCCCAGAGGCGGTGGATCTCATCTGTGACCTCCACAACACTACAGCCAACATGGGCCTGTGCTTCATCACCTACTCGGACCATGACTGGATCTGCCTGCACATATTTAAATACCTACAGGCAAGGACAGAAGTTCAAACACAATAAAGATCTATCTGTGAAACCCACACCAGGGCCAGGTTCTCGAGACCACAAGATAAAGCCCTGGTTCTGGACCTAGTGATGAACCAATACATATATGTAGTTTCCTGTAGAATAAGTAAATAACCTTTTACAACGCAAACGACCACCCGAGTAACATGTCTGCCAGAACCCCACCTAGATTAATTCAACTGAATGTGAGGACTGAGATGACTGATCTAGATTTTTGAATTTCAGAGGCAGATGCCGGATATACCGATGAGGTACATCCATTTTGATGTCTCCAACAAAGAGTCGTATTCCCTCGACTCTGTCGGGAAGCACGGCTTTGGTGGGTTTTTGAAAGATATTTCTCAAAAGCAAGAAGTACTGAGTATTTCTCATCTGCCTTAGCATTTTCTGCCTACAGCCATGGAAATCGGCCCCCAGCCGCACGGCGTGGTGAGGTCAAACATCTACACAGCAATGAAATCAGGAGTGCAGCACATGCTCGACTGGGTCCGTTTATTCAACTCAGGTGCGACAGGTGACCAATGAAATACCTCTGCTTTGACACGTGACGCCATCTTTTCAGCGATTTTTTCCCCTGCAGGTACTATTTTTGACGGAGAATACGTGGACGTCTTCACCATGGTTAAACACATCGACTACCCAAGAGACAGAGAAACTGGCAACATCATTGCAGCTGTTCACCCTCGGCTTCAGGTGAGGCCAGTTTTGAAAATGAAAAAATTCCTTTATTTGTGCAGCATAACTAATCCTCCCATAACACAGGCTTGTCGTCCAACAAGCTCATCAGGAACAGGAGTGACAAGAAATGTCACACCAGTGGAACAATTTGAAAACATTTGTTCTTTAAACATGATTCACCACAGCAGGATGGCTGCGGTTTTTGTATGACAAGGTATTCATGAGGTAGGTATGGCAGATGTTGTGTCAAGGAAGGTCACATAAATCACTGAAGAGCTCATTCACAGTTTTAAATTGTGGTGACAGAGCATGGCAAGAGTTCAGTCTTGAATGTTGCCTTCAAGCTGTATTTGCCTGAAAATGGCTCCCTTTTGCCATCACAGGACCGAGACTTCTGCCTGCTCCACCCCGAAGACCCCCTGTTCCAGACCTTCTCGGGTGAAACCCTAAAATACAAGGGCAAAGAGCCTCTTTATCCTTTCTTCGTCAATGAATGTGCCTATTACGAGAAGAGCATCGCCCTCTCACTTGCAAGAAAGAGGTGTGTGATGGTCCCACCCATCCGGGTGCAGACAGACGAAGAGCGCCAAGCGCAGCCACAGGAGCTCGCGTCCGAAGAAGAGGAGTGAGGATTTTTAGAAATGATGAGACTGATGTGACTGGAATAAATTTAAACTTTTATTTGGATTGCAAAACGCATGTGCATGCTCACACACCCCCACGGTATCCACATCTCAACACGTTAACGAACAACACCTCCATTGAGGAGCCACAAAAGCATAAAGTCACAGTTGCTCAACTAAGTGGATTCAGGGATAAACGAATGCCAATGCAACCTGGTTAATTATTAGAAATATATGCAGAAGAGGACCAGAGCCACGGGTGAAGGATGTGACAGGGGGTATGTTCTCCAAAATTGTCATTTCTAGTTTACTCCTTTTTGTAAAAGCCTTGAATTCAGAGATCAGACTTATTGTTGGAGCCGATTTCACATTTAGAATCCATATTCTTTCTCCCAAATGTCTCCAATCCTCTTCCACGCAACTATACAAATAAAATGAATTTTGAAAAAGAGAAAAAAGATTAAAAATATATAATCCTCCACTTGTATGGCCTGGCCTTCAAGGTATTAGCTGTCCTTTTTCTATTCTTCATTCTATGACACATTAGGGTATTTATTTAATCCAAAAATAGAAATTTACTGTCAACCAATATGGAAATATTCAGGATATGTATGCGAAGGAATACTATAGCTCATCACATGGCATTTATACAACATTCATTATGCCCAACAGGGGAATGCTGCTTCCACTAAATCGTTTAGAACCAAGGACAAAATGAATAAATAACAGGGAATGAATACAAATAATAAAGAATCAGAACACACATGAAATGAAAAACAACTTCAATGACCAAGCAAGTGTAAAAAGAGAAATAAAGTCGCCTTCCTACAAAAGATATTAAAAATGAGCTGAGAACAGTGCAGCATGTAAAATATCCTGTTTTATTTTATTTATTTTTTATTGCAGCACAGTTTGGCTGCAGCAAAAGCAATAAAATGACCACGAACAGATCAATGTTAATTGAGTTTGACAACAAACGTGAGCATGAATCGATTGGCAGTCTCTGTCACAGTTGTAACCAAGCCAAAATCCACGGAACATCAATTGAAAACAATAAAACCTGAAATGCAAGAGCACAACAACACTGCAGTGCTGCTATTTTTAAAGTTCCACGAAAAGGTATGGGGCGCTCCGGAATGTCAGGAATGTGAGAAACCACAGTAACTCGACAACAAACTGTCGAATGGGGTGTTTTATGTGCTGCACCAGGTCCAATGCCCATTAATAGTTGGGTCAAAACTGGTTTCTAATCAAGGTCCTGAACTGAAACTAAACCTTTTTTTAATGCAGCAGATAGGATCATTCCCACAGAGGACATGCACTTTAATCCATCAGCCGACAGAGATTAACCCACATCCTCGGCCCCAGAGATCAGAATAAAAAATATCTTGGTGTCAGGGATGAGGATGAACTTCTAACTCTTCGTCTACGCCACCCGGTAGGCCGACATGCGATAGTAGCTCTGGCTGTGACTGCGTGCTGCCCACACCAGCAGGGCAGCGGCCATCATGTGGAGCGGTGAGGAGATGAGGGCCAGGTAGAGGGACCAGCCCAGAGAGCCGTCTACCTTGTCGGGAAGCATGGATACCCGGTGAAGCAGGTCCATCCCTGCCAGATGGCAGCACACTGTAGCTAAAGTACACAGACCTGCAGAGCAACAAAATAATAGAACTATCTCAGAAGACATGAACAGTTTTCTGCCCTTTTTAAAATCTTTTACTGAGCGTCGGTCTTCTTTTGCCCGGAATGTTAAATGTAACATATTAGGCTAGCACAAAACACTCTAAAAGGCTTGCTGCCATGTGACGTTGCCCGAGGACTTCAGTTAATGTACCAACACGGACTGATAAAAACTAACACCTGAGGTATCCATGATTTTCCGAGAGTTTCCATTAAAAAAAGCATTTTGGCCTTTTCGAGATCACCTTCAGCTAAGCGACCATGTCATCCCGGAAATAATGTAGTGTCTGTGTTGTTTGGCCTGAGTTTTCTTTTCTTTTTGTCCTGGTATTTGTTCCAACAATTGCCGAATATTCTGCCAAGCTAAACAATTTTAAGAACTTCCCATGTAAATAGTAGTAGTAGTAGTTCTCAGCTTTCAAATGTTGGTTCCACCCTCCTATTTTACCAGCTAGCAGTTGAAGTATTCCGATGCCAAGGGTAGGAGCAAAGCTTCGGCATAGGCATGCACAGAAACCAGTTAGACCGGCAAGCACGACCAGACCCAATGAAACCAATGGCAAGAGAAACTGACACCTCCACAAGTCTGTGCATAATGAGAAATGTGTTAGCAACTGACGTTTTTACACATCGGCAAATGTTTGGAAAATGGCTTCAGGAAGAACCTAAAAGTAGGGCAGGCTCGTGTGCCCCAACTCACAGGTTCGCAGAAGGTCCTCTCCACTGTTGTGGTTTCCAGGTTCTTTATATTTTGGCGTGAACTGCTGAGGTAGAGTGAAGCTTCGACACTCCAACACCATCTTAGCATCTAAAAAAACCAAATACAGTCCAGTCAATACGGATTTCAAAACTTAACACAATACTGCTCTGACACCTTGTAATTTTGGGTCCAGTTTGCGAAGGTAGCTAGAATTTAATACATTAACTTTACTTGTGCTTTTTGGGATTTTGAATACAGATTTTTTACTCTTAATATTTGATGAAAATGTTAGTGGGACCAGCCCAGAACATTTGTAAGGAACACAAAAGCAAAAGCAAGGTTAAGTGTAGGATTAAAGATGTACGTGCATCGTGAGGTGTGGCTCCATCAATCATGTCATAAATTAGCTGAGTCAAACTATTCCAAACCCTTTTCTAAAATGCATCATGTCTGTTACTGGCCTCTCTCAAAATTCCACTTTATTAAAATCATAGTTACATACCAACATTAAAACAAGCCATTTGAAATGTGCTAATATTTTTTTGCATCTAAAGAGGTTGAATAATTAAATCCTAAAATTGTTTGGTTTAAATGTAAAATTATATATAAAAATACTTTTTTAAAGTCTGGATTTTCATGAAATATTCCCATTCCAAACCAAGCATTAAGCCTTAAAGCATTTTTTCAAGTTTTTCTGTTGTGTCCAACAAACAGTGTTGTGACTTCTAAAAGTTGAACATTATCACCAATGAAGGAGCAGAACAGAGAAGCTAGCTGGCTGGGCCATGTTCTCAACCACATTTGTTCAACACCTTCAGTATGAACTGGCACAGCAGGTGGATTTGGTAAGATGAATCTGATAGTGTGTCTCTCTGGATGCTTGAAAATCTAACATCTTCCTTATGATTTTGACTGTTACCAGACATTTCACAGTTTTGCTTTTGCCCTATTATCGTTTAATATTGTCACTGACCATGTTGGAGCTAAATTTAAATGACTCTTATTTTTAGACACTTAAAACAAATTTGACAAAACTAAGGAGAGGAACTCACAATAAACCATTTTTGCTTTTTTCAATTTTTTTTTAAAATTATTGGTGCTGTCCCTCTGAACTGCACATGACCTATAACTAGCGATGATCATCACTTGGCGTCAGCTCTCCAGGAAGTAGGAGGAGATGGACTGATGGCAGCCTGGAATCTTCTGACAGATGACTAATTTGTGTGAATATGTACACATACCTGGCTCCTTGTACCAATGAGCGCTGTTGGGGACGAGCACACAGCGCCACCAGAGGCTCACAGTCCCGTTGAGACGGAATAAGGTGTCGCTGTAGGTTTTCTCATCGAACTCCCCGTCAATAAACTCCTCGTATAGGAAGCGAAGCTCGGACGCGTTGGCCTCGCCGCGCACGGCGGGGCTGCTGTACTGGTACCAGTGCTGCGTCCCGATGGCCACCGACAGATACACAGTGGCCAGGATGCTCAGCACGCAGGCGATCACCAAAGCTGTGGCGTAGCGGTTGTCCACCATTGTTCCCTGTGAAGGGTGCGCGTCAAAGAGGATTAAGGGACGTCACTTGACGTTAGCGCTGCACTCGTGCTGCGCTTCAGTTCGGTCAATCTACCACGACGTTGCCGCTCACGCGACTTCCCAAGCACTGCAAAACAAAGTGCACATTAACCAGCCAGGGTCTTTTATTTTAATGATCGATAATCATCTCCAGCGCTGCTCTTGGAGTATGGAGCCCTGTAGGCCGGCTTGGGCGCGCCATCTGTTCGCTTGTCCCACTTCCACATATGGTCCCGGCGCAGTGACGGAGACCACAGCCGGTGTTTTACAATGAGACGCGGTTGTCAATGACAACGCGAAAATCTCCCCGTCAAAAATACTCGTAAAAACTCGCGCAAACTCTGTGTCGGTCAGTTGGATGATGGCAGACGTAATCGCACTAATCCACTCGTTTTCCTCCGATGGTTCAGCGGATGTAGTGGCAATATAAAATCCAAATTGTAATGTTTGTAGAATTTATTTTTCCTGCTAGTTACCAAACTGAAGATCACCATTTTGAATAAAATTATTTGTCAGCCGGGAGGCAAGGCTGTTTTACAGATTTCCAAATTTACATGCAATTTACAAGACATGGTGCACATTTGATGACTTCATTTATCTAATTATACTGGCAATAAAATGACAATTTAAAGGAACATAGCTGAGCACAGGCTCATGTGTGCACATTGCTCTGAGCCCTCGGAAGACAACAGCTGTGTTGCCACAAAGGTTTAGTCATAATTCTTCTGAGTGTCTGACAGGAAAAACAATAAATATACGGGTACAGCTAAAGGAACTACAGCGTTCCCTTATTGCTAGATGTGAACAAAAGTGATTCACAGTGATGGGAGGACAAAATATTCAGGCATCTTCATGCAATTATTAGATAAGCCGTGATGGAAAATATTTCTCAAGATAGAAATAGAAGACAAAAACATACTAGTCGAAATTTAAACATTCTGTATTAGAGTGATTTGAAAGTTTTAATACATCAACTCAAAATATAGCTGCAGATGATGAAATAAAATGTGGAAAGATAGATAAGTGCTCATTTGAACCACTAACCTCATCACCTTTAAAGTAAACTTGTTTGGCTCAGTAACTACTGTGCTACTGTGCCACTTCAGAAAGACTGGACAAATATGTGACACATATCAATCCAATTTTTTTTATTAAAACAATTCAACATATTATTTTTCACAACCAAATGTTAAATGCAAATGTATGGCAAAAAGTTCTAAGCAAAAAAGTAGAACCTTCATTGACCACCAGTAACAAGTTCAACATTTTCTAAAACTATTGACAAAAATATTTTCTTTTTCAAAGATACAAACTTCCCTTTTTCTACTGTTGACTTAACAGTAGCCATGACAACATTGCCAGGAAGAATGCAGTGATGATACTGAGCTTGTGGTTGACTCCATTTGAAGCTGTACGCAAGGAGAAAAAGGTGAATCAGGCAGGTCTGCAACCTTTGGAATTTTTGATAAAATTCTGCTCATACCTATGCCATCCACAGAGATAGAGCTACCCTCAATGTCAAACCCAATGACAATCAAAGAAGCATTAATCAAAACATTTGCAATCTCGGTGTGATGAGGGACAGATGTCCTGTCAAAGCTGAGCATCATATCATTGATGACTGAGCCATTCCTGCAGAAACAGGGAGGAAACTTTAGAGAAGTTTTGTGTTACTGACTAAAAGATACTTACCGGAACATTTTCACAAAGCAGTGATTAAATTGGCGACTAAATTTTCCTCTGTAGATAGCAGTACACTGCAAAGAACAAGGTCACCACACTTTACAATATTGAAGGATAACCTCCAAAAAACAATCAATCAAAGATGACTCACAGTCTTCAATACCCGCCTTTCAAGGCCTTGATATAGGGAATTGTTGGGTTGAAGGAGTTCATCTCTATAAAGTTCTAAGGGTAATTTGAATAACATAACATATGTTTGTTCAGAAACATTAGTGGTAGCAACTGAGGTTAGAGTTGTTGGAATAGTAGGACGTGTTGCCATGCTAGTTATAGATGCCAATGTGGTATCTGAAGTTTTGGCAGAAGATGTTATGCTTGTCACAACAGAAAAAGTAAATGTTGTCTCCACACTAGATGAAGAAATATATGTGGGTGGGATGATTATGGGAGTTGTGGTACTTGTTGGCAATAAAGTTGAAGGAACTAATGTTTTTTCTGCAGGCGTGGTGGATCCAGTATTGCTTAAAGCAGATGTTGTGGTCTGCACTACAGGAGTTGCCAAAGCTGTGCTCGTTTGGATTGTAGTTGTTGTGGGAGCAGTGGAACCAGTAGCCGTTCTTGTTGGTTTTGCTGTTATGACTTCTGTAGTTGTGGGATTACTGGTAGTTGTTGCCACTGTACTCTTTGGAACTGTTGTTGTTTTTCGAATTGTTTCTAAAGAAGTTGTAGGTCCTGTACTGCTAGTCGGTGGTGTTGTTGTTTTTATAGTTGTCTTTGCAGGAGTGAAGGGTCCTGCACTGTTCGAAAAAGATGTGGTCTCCACACCAGGTGCTGCTGAAGCTGTCCTCGTTTGGATTATAGTTGTTGTGGGAGCAGTGGAAACAATTGCAGTTGTTGTTTGCTGCATTGTTACTGCAGTTGTTGTTGGTGAATTACTGGTACTTGTTGTAACTGCACTAATGCGAGCTGTTGTTCTAGTGGTTTCTGTCGAGTCTGTTTCAGTTTGTTGTGGCATTGATATTGTTGTTGTTTTTTAGTATTTGTACTTGTTTCTAGAGTTCTCAAAGCTGATGTTGACTTTCTTCTTGTTGGATCAGTGGTGGTTATTTTTGTGTTTGTGGTATGTTGTGCCTTTAATGTAGTTGTTGGAAAAACAGTATTTGTTGCCTCCATCGTAATTCCTTTAATCACAGTGCATGTTTGAGCGGACGGTTGATTCATAGTTGTTATGGATGTCGCATTATTTGCTTTTTTAGTGTGTATATGTTTTTTTTTAGCAACTATTAAATTGAAACAAAGAACATTGTATAATTTCAAATTCTGTGTTAAATAATTAAAAAAAAAACTCAAAAGAAGTACATTTTTCCTCATTTACCATGTTTTTAATGTCATTATAAAATATAATTTCCTCTTTTTAATTTGCAAAATTATGAGATTCATCATTTGTTAAAATACAATTACAGTCCTGTTTTTGCATGTTTTAACAGTTTAATTCCGTTACAAGCATGTTTATACATTTGTGTGCAATTACTTAGTGATTTTTTGTATATTCATTTCATATTTGAAAAAGACTTTAGAATTAATTAGGATATTTCCATACTGTGTTGCTCTGAGCTTAATTTTTTTACCTTCTAAAAAATTAGAGCAAACAGCATCACGATTGGAGATCTATTTACAATAATTTAATGTACATTATTTGAGGCACTTACTGAATAATATCAAGAACAAAGAGCAAGGCTGATTTTCATGACAAAGTAACAACAAAAACCAACTTCAAACAAAAATAATAACTTGATAAAAATCTTAACGTTATTTTCTCTAATAAATGCCAACTTGTTGACACATGCTCAACCATACATGTACGTGCAGTATAATTGTGAGAAAGCTGCTCTTTCAACATTTAAAATATATTTAATCTGTAATCAATAATGTATAATGTCACAAACAGTGTAATTACCCAGTATATAATGAAAATTTGCCATCCCACTAAATTGTCAATTCAGTTCAAACTGGTCCTTCACGGAACTGCCTGAATTTATAAGTTCTCTTGAAGATAAATATCATGACTGAACCATGATGCATGTGTCAGAAATGTGGAGAGACCTTTCACACTAATGATAAACCACAGTTATGAAGATACTTTACACCCCCCCAAAAATGGACAAATGATTTCACACGTTTTTTTGTTTTTTTTTAAATATATCAATGATATTTGAGGGTTTTAATTGTGTTTATTTGGTTTGGTCCCTTATTTTGGTTCCCATTTTATGTGGTTAATGGTAATAGCTTTAAAAGCATTTTCAGAAATTATTATAGCTTTCAGCAATGCCCTTTTCTGTTTTGATTTAGCATTGTTTTTCACTTTTAGGTGATAGTCATCATACAGGTTTTAATATTAATTGACTTTAAAATATATAGTTTGTAAAGTACTATGAGTAAAATGTGAACATGAATGCATAAATAACAACACACAAGCAATCAGTGAATTGGCCATAAAATAAAACAATTGGCAACAAAATCATGTCAACATCATAGCCCAGTGGCAATCTGGCAAAAATTACATTTCACTGTACATTGTACTGTGGATAAAAGGTGTATGTGACAAATAAAGCTCATCTTTATCTTTAAGGTTGAATCGGAACACAAGGTGGGACCAGGGATTGCAGACAAGAGACAAAAAGCGTGGTAAAAGATTTTTTTTATTTTTTTAAAAGGTGAAATAAAATGCATAGGTTTGCAGTGTCGATTGGTGAACGGTCAAAGAGAAGTAAAAAGGCATTCATTTGTGGGGGGACTTGGTGACCACTGGTAAAGACAAAATTAATTGATAGTTAAATTATGGTGAGGAGCTGGTGTCAGCTGCTTAAACTAGGCAGCCAATCATTCTGAATCAGCAGCAGGTGTGGCAGTTGCCAGTGGTTTGAAAGAACAACCACCATCACAAGTTGATTTGTTTATGTAAACAAGAGGAAGAATTTTATTTTTTTAATGTACAGATTATCTATGATGGGCAAATGAAATTAACTAAAATTGTTGCGAGGTTGCCTGGATCAACACATTCATTCTGACCAACAGCATGGTTGGCAACAACCTGGCACAATGGGATAGGTGGCTTCTTGGTGAGTAAATCATGAAATTCACCGAAAATGAATCCCCCTGATGGTCACTGAGCACCCCCGAAGACAGGAAAAATATCCTGTCTTCAACATCATTATTCATCATTGG
This sequence comes from Takifugu flavidus, assembly GCF_003711565.1. Classification (NCBI taxonomy): domain Eukaryota; kingdom Metazoa; phylum Chordata; class Actinopteri; order Tetraodontiformes; family Tetraodontidae; genus Takifugu; species Takifugu flavidus. Next base: position 1,539,313 of record NC_079522.1, read on the forward strand.
TTAAAGATTGTGACTTGCTTTGTTTATCTTACTAACCTGAGTGGATGCTTTCTAATAAGAGCCTTATTGTCTCTGTGGTTAAAGTACTTAAATCATTAAAGATATCTGCAATGTGTTAAAGTGATTTGATCAGCCTCAACTTTTCCCATGCGCACTTATTCTGTTTAACATTAATGTCAGGGAACAGCATGCCAAAATAACTATTCGTTTGTGCCTCAACTTTATTTGTCTCCAACTCGCAAGTTCATCTTCATGCCTTTGCGACTCATAGCTTGTTTCATTATCTGGTCGTGTAGAAGGAAATCTCACCCAAAGGTCCTGTTTATGATAACTTGCATCTTTATAATAGGGTGTGGGAGGAGACTGGTATTCTAACATGTACCTCAATTCCACGTTGACTGGAAAGAACAAAGCAAATGTGCTCGGATGCATGTGTACAGTTTCAGACATCAGAATTTTTTTGTGTGCACGGACCTTTCTGGATATATAGATATGCCATGTTTCAGTATGAAATCTAGGCAAGTCTTGGTACGTGATGCAAGCTTTGGTCGTGCAGTTTCCGAAATCAATCAGTAATTTTAGTCTAATGGGTTGATCTCTGATGAATATGTTTTTAAAAAGTTTCTGAAAGTTCTATTTCACCTGGATTATGGGTTGTATTTCTTGGTGGGATGCAATGGCTGAATGAGTCTAAATTGGGTGTGTTTGTCAATAATGCTATTTAATTTGTTTCAATTAAACTACTATATAATTTGCTATTTAGGTTTCTCAGATCTCCAAGTTTGAGTTTTTGTGCAGAAGCAACGTAAGCATATTCTAGAATTTTGAGTTCCTGTTCTAAATTTAGGGATTTTAATTCTTTCTTTTGTCCTTTTGTGAGGTCATTCAGAGATTATTTTGGCTCTCATTACTGCCATTGCTGCCCAAAGAACACAGTTAAATTTACACTTTTATACTTTGTAGGTGATCCTCTTGTTTCCCAAGCTGATTGACTGTTGCGTGAATGAAAAGTAACAGAAGAGCATTTCAGACAGATGTCATCCAGTTTGTAGCTCTAAAGCTGATTCTCACAACAAAGTAAAAACAAATAACAACCCCCCAAAAAATACACAATAGAATTTTAACTGTTGCTTCAAGTGTATTTTCTTAATTGGATGCATCCAAGCTGACAGCTGTTTAAACATACACATATGTGCAGCACAATGGTATCACATATAATTATTTCACAAAACAGAATGTTAAAAAAACACTACAAAGTTACAAAAGCTACAAAGTTACTCTTAGAGCTCAATGCCATGACTGAGCCATGATGCATGTGTTGGAAATGTGCTGAGACCTTTCACACCAAAGAAAAATTAGTAATGAAGGTATGTATGTCGCACTCCCCTTTTTTTAAGTTTACCTTTGTGTAAAAATTATCAGTCTGTACAGCCAGACCTGCAGCATACCAAATAACAGAATGTGTAACTGATTTCACAGCTGCATTTTTTCAAACATATATCCGTAATATTAGAAGGCCTTATGTTTATTCAGTTTGCACAAATAGATTGTTTCCCACATGTTTTATGTTGTTAAATTGTGACTTTACAAACATTTTAAGAAATCATTATAACTTTGGAGTTTCAGTTTCCTTTTTTGTTTCAGCATTGTATTTATGGAATTCTTTTATGTGATCATATAGGTTTTTATTTGCAGTAGGGGTGCAATACTTCCTGAAAATGTATCTAAAATACAGTTTATAAGGTGCTTTGGGAAAAATGAGAACGGGATGTTTTAGTAACAACCCACAAGCAATTAGTGATAACGTGGCCACAAAATAAAACAGTTGGCATGAAAACCATGCAAACATCCAGTGGCAAACACAAGTAAACACTAAAAGTAAAAACACATGATATATTTTATCATGTTTGCTGTACACATGGATACTCCTTATTTGCTTTTGGCTGCAAGTAGGAAAATTGCTTTTTAATATACTGTGCATAAAGGTGCTGTGCTTAAAAAGTACATGTGAACCTTAATCTTTATCGTTAACAACCTGTGTATTAACAGCACATTCATGGTTCATTTCTCATCACAAAGCAGATTTGTGACCTTATCTCACATGGAATGTATGGGTGAGTGTGTGGCCTCCAAAGTGTTACCAAATAAATGTGAGCAAGAGTGTTTGCTCCTGGATTTTTCTCGTCCATTTCTTTAGTTCAGTAAAACAATTAATGCATGAAATTATGTTTTTAATAATGGAAAATACAGCACAAGTCTCATATGTGCCAGAGAAACACTACTCTATGCCATGCCAACGAACAATAAACTTATTGGGTCTCATTAATAAAACGTGAGCAGAGCCAATTTGTGTGGAAACTGTTCGTAGATGTAAATTTACCTGAATCTCGCATTCATCAACATTTTAGTAGCTCAGATCAATGAAATCTACACATGCTTGTGTACATGTACGAAAATATAAATGCTTGTGAATTACAATTTTAATTCAAATTGTGCTCTGTTATGTAAATAATGAGATGCCTTTGAAAAATGTGATATAGGCATATCCTAAACATGACAAATGATTTAAAAAATATAAGACATTTAGTTAGTTAATTTAATTGGAAATAGGTTTAAGATCCAGATGAGGTTGATGGTTCTTTCTACATTTTGAAAGATGATTAAAAAAAAAAAAAAGATATATGCTATAATAAAATCACTAACTAGGGTTGATGACTCCAGTGACGGCATGCCTCAGTCTCCGTCAAGGATGATTCCTGGCAAAACGCTCCCCCAAATAATGTTGTCTATGTGCTCATCTGCATTTGACAATTTGGACAGTGAGCTTTCTTCTCCTGTGGCAGATAGTTGTTTTTTTTTTCTGTGTGCACAAATACATTTTTTTGGCCTCCATTTTTATGTCAAACCACTTTCTTTTTACCTGATGAGGCTCACTGTCCAAATTGTCAGATACAGACGAGCGCACAGCCGGCATTATTGGGGACAGGGCTTTGTCAGGAATCATCCCTGATAGAGACAGCAACCCCAGATGGTAAGATAATGAATGTTATAGTTATCAATTTAATGTAGGTCATACAGTCCCAAATAATTTGGGCAATTTTCTCTCTAGATTGAAGTGAAAATGTGAAATCAGCAATGCTATATTGTACATAATTGATATAGCCCAGTCTAAATCTGTGATAACTGTCGGAATGTAGAGCTATCTAACATTTTTTAAAAAAAGGTGATACGGATAAAAGCCACAGCAGATTTGTATGCATAATTCGCAATCATCGACCTAATCTGGATCTTAGACCTATTGCCAATTAATTTAACTGTTCTGTATTTCTAATCTTTTGTCATGTTTAGGATATGCCTATATTATGTTTTTCAAAGTCATCTGCATATTATCTACACAACAGCGCGATATGAATTAAAATTGTAATTTACAAGAGTGACAAGCATTTTCATATGTTCGTACATTTAGACTTTGTGACTAGCTACGAACAGGCCTGAGCTACTAAAATGTTAATGAATGTGATATTCAGGTAAAATTTATGTGTGTGATCTCTGAAGCCTGTGTATTGATCCTAAGCAGGCCTTTATCGCTGTAAAATCTTCACTTGTTTTTCAGCCATTCTGGCACCATCTCAAATATGTTCCATATGTGTCCTGTCACCTGTGTTTATATGTGCTCCTGATTTAATGTCTTGTTTTTCCCCGATGGGGAGTTGCTGTGAAGGAGTCCAAGGGTCCACAGGTTCTTGGGTTCTCTGCTAACAGACTGGACTCTATACCATTTGGTTTGCTATATTGTGTTATGAGGTCATCAGAAAAGAATTTGTTCACTTGACCATATAAAAGGGGCTACCGAACTAAGCATTTCAGAGATCTTCACCATCAGGACCATGAAACCTCCCTCGGGCAGACTGCAATGTCCGATTGATACCGGACTATTCTCTCCAATAAACATCTCTTATAACCAAGTCGGTGTCTAGGAAGATTCCTTTCTCATCAGCACATCTCAACCACCACCAGAAGAAATTTACTACACGTGCACGAACAGTTTACATACAAATTGGCTCTGCTCACATTTTATAAACGAGACCCAATATTCAGACCAGTGCTGTCCACAGTAATGGAGCTGCCTTCAATGTCAAAACCACAAACAAATGATATGTTGATTAAAGCTCTGGCACTCTCGGTGTGATGAATAATAGATTTCCAATGAAGCCGAGTTATTGATGGCTGATTGTTATGTTCTTCTTTACAAAAGATGTAACCTATTTTAGTGAACTGAATTTATTGGAGTATTAACACTTATATTAGGACCTTTGTTGTCAACAGGAGCTCTACTGGTTAGTATCTTAACAATTGTGTTTGATTAATAGTAGGTGGAAACACTTTTATGTGATCATATAACCCTAACCCTAACCCTAACACTTATTAGAACAAAGAAAATTAAAGACTGCTGAATGGAGGCATTCAGATTCGGATTCAGATCCTTTATTGTCCCACACGGGGAAATTTACAGTGCAACAACAGCAACAAGAGCACTCAGAGAAAAATAAGATAAAATCAAATAGAAATCAAATGGAATATACAAAGAGGATGTATATTTACAATAATCCAGATAAATGGATACTCGGCCTCTGTGTACCTGTACATAGTACAGAGGGTGAATACAATATACATATCAGAATATATAATATTCAGATTGTGTTAGCGGGTGTTCTGTTTATTGTGCAGTCTGACAGCAGCCGGCAGGAAAGATCTACGATACCTCTCCTTCACACAGCGAGGGTGGAGCAGCCGCTCACTGAAGGAGCTGCCCAGTGCTGTCAGGACATGTGTGTGGACCTGTATGTGTATGTCTAGCTTAGTAGGAAGAAGGATGAAAGAAGACATTCACACTGCTGTTTTCACCTTGCCTTTATTCTGACAGCCATAAAACAAACTTAAATATACAGTCCTCATCGACCAAATCTGAACCACTACAAAGTGTATAATGAATATAATGTCACTGAGTATAATGTCACTGAATTCTACAGAGCTAAACTAACTGGAGTTAAACTAACTAGCCAGCTTTTGTATTAACAAGCATCTTTGTTATTATTGTCATGCAAGTGTAAGTTCAACAAAGCTGTTTTTAAGGCTAAAAGAAAAGATTCCTGCATCTGTCCAATCCAGAGACAGCTGCCAAACTCCAAGGGCTTTATTAACTTCTCCACTATGGGTCGCATAGGTCTCTGCTTGTGGATGTAGCTTTCAACCAAATAATTTTACATGAAAATCCATCCACTCAAACATTGATGCAGAGGGGCTCCATAGAGCCCCTTTGGTGACATTGGATTTAAGAAAAAAAAGAAAAAAAAGAAGTGAGGCCACAAGATATTAAGGCATGGCTGTAATGCATGCATTACTGTTAAATTGTGCAATGAGTTTAGTCCTGGGGACCGTCCTCACTCTGATGCTGCTCATCAGTTTGCCTTTTCAGGCTAAATATGTGGGCCTGCATGCTGTTTCTGAAAGTATATCTTTTAGCTAGACCAGGTGAAAGGAAATTGTCAGATGTATCATGGAAACCTATTAAAACCATACAATCAGCACGCAGGAGTGGCGGAGGCGTAAAAAATTATGCGTGTCCGCCACTGACTGTGGACACCTGGGTACTGTGTCTGTGAAGGTTGTCAGTCATCCAGGTCATGGTAATTCTGGAAGTTGAATCCTTGCAATTGGACTGTTTGAGTTTCTTGAAGGCATTTCACATCTAATCCAAGAGGCTTCATCAGTTTTCGCTGACACTTTGGAAGTTCCAGGTACTTGTACTGTTCAGGAGCCATTAATTTGGAGCTTCAGTCATGGTTGTTGCTACATTGAGAAAATGGCATGTTTAGTTTGTTTAGTTGTTAGAGCTGTTGTTTCACCAGTTATCGTTTTCCAATTGACTGTAGATGCCAGAAGACTTTCTTTATTGACCACATTATGTGTTTAAGGGTTACTGAAGGGTGCTGGAGCCTATCTGAGCTGTAAATGGGTGGAGGCAGGAGACATCCCTGAATAAGTCAGCTAATCGGACGACCCTACATGAACATTTGGGGGATTAATACCTTGTTCAAGGGTACCTCAGCAAAGCTCTGAAGGTGTGCAGGTTGTCTCCCCCTATGACCAAAATGCCTTCCATGATTTTGACTGTGCCAGAGCTTAAACCGAGAAGCCTCTGCTTCTTGGTCCAGACCCATCCATCCATCCTCTACCGCTTATCCGGGATCGGGTTATGGGGGCAGCAGCTTAAGCAGAGAGGCCCAGACTTCCCTCTCCCCTGTTACTTCTTCCAGCTCGTCTGGGAGGATCCCCAGGCGTTCCCAGACCAGTTGAGAGACATAGTCTCTCCAAAGTGTCCTGGGTCTTCCCGGGGGCCTCCTACCGGAGGGACATGCCCTGAACACCTCACCAGGGAGGCGCCCAGGGGGCATCCTAACTAGATGCCCAAGCCACCTCATCTGGCTCCTCTCAAAGCGGAGGAGCAGCGGCTCTACTCCGAGCTCCTCCCGGATGGCAGAGCTTCTCACCCTATCTCTAAGGGAGAGCCCAGCCACCCAACGGAGGAAGCTCATTTTGGCCGCTTGTACCCAGGATCTTGTTCTTTCGGTCATTACCCAAAGCTCATGACCATAGGTGAGGGTAAGAACGAAGATTGACCGGTAAATCGAGAGCTTCGCCTCTTGGCTCAGCTCTCTCTTTACCACAACGGACTGGTGCAGAGTCCGCATTACTGCGGACGCCGCACCGATCCGCCTGTCGATCTCCTTCTCCATTCTTCCCTCACTCGTGAACAACACCCCGAGGTACTTGAACTCCCCCACATGGGGCAGGATCTCCTCCTTGACCCGGAGAAGGCACTCCACCTTTTTCCGGTTGAGAACCATGACCTCGGATTTGGAGGTGCTGATTCTCATCCCAGCCAATTCACACGCGGCGGAGAACCGGTCCAATGATTGTTGGAGGTCAGGGGTCGATTACGCCAACAGGACCACATCATCTGCAAAGAGCAGAGACCTGATCCTGAGGTCACCAAAACGGACCCCCTCAAAACCATGACTGCACCTAGAAATTCTGTCCATAAAAGTTATAAACAGAATTGGTGACAGAGGGCAGCCCTGGCGGAGACCAACCCTCACTGGAAACGAGTTCGACTTAGTGCCAGCAATGCGGCCCAAACTCTGACACCGATCGTACAGGCCGTATCAGGAAGCCCAGCACCCCATACTCTTGGAGGACCCCCCACAGGACACCCCAAGGGACGCGGTCGAATGCCTTCTCCAAGTCCACAAAACACATGTGGACTGGTTGGGCAAACTCCCATGCACCCTCAAAGACCCTGCTGATGGTGTATAGCTGGTCCACCGTTCTACGCCCAGGACGAAAACCACATTGCTCCTCCTGAATCCGAGGTTTGACTATCCGGCGGACCCTCCTCTCCAGTACCCCTGAATAGACCTTACCATGGAGGCTGAGGAGTGTGATCCCCCTATAGTTGGAACCATCCGGTCCCCCGTCTTAAAAAGAGGGACTACCACCCCGGTCTGCCAATCCAGCGGCACTGACCCCCATGTCCACGTGATGTTGCAGAGTCGAGTCAACCACGACAGCCCTACAGCATCCAGAGCCTTAAGGAACTCTGGACGGATCTCATCCACCCCGGGGGCCTTGCCACCGAGGAGTTTTATGACTACCTCGGGAACTTCAGCCCCAGAGATACGAGAGCCTGTCCCCAGGTGCCCAGGCCCTGCTTCCTCACTGGAAGGCGCGTTGGTGGGATTAAGGAGGCACCAACCACCTTGCGGCCACAGCACCAGTCAGCCGCCTCAACAATGGAGGCACGGAACATGGTCCACTCGGACTAAATGTCCCCCACGTCCCGGACATGGTCAAAGCTCTCCTGGAGGTGTGAGTTGAAGCTCCTTCTGACAGGAGAATCTGCCAGGCGTTCCCAGCAGACCCTCAAAATACGTCTGTCCGGCATCCTTCCCCACTATCGGCGCCAACTCACCACCAGGTGGTGATCACCATCCATGGTGGTCAAAAAGTGTGGCTGTCCCATGGTTACCCTTTTTGTCTATTTTGGACCATCCCCTAACAATATAATTTCAAATTATATCTCCATCAACAGAAAAAAACCACCCCAAAATTTAAAGCCTAAATTAAGCTACAAGCCGTATTATATTTATTACACATACAGATTTCTTTGGTAGTTTTTGATATAACTGCAGCTGTTTTTATTGAGGAAATCACTTGTTCGAGCAGGGCTATTCAATTAATTTGGACTTGGGGCCAATTCATGAATCTGAGGCAAAATAAAGGGCCAGAGAATGTAAGCACGGTAACAAATAAAGAAATTTCTACTATATACTGAAATAATCAATATCTTCTATTTTGTAAATGCAGAACAACTTATGCACTCAAATTCACACTTAGACTACTACTGTAATAATTTCAGTCCAGTCTGAACATAAATCACCATAAAACATATGAATCCGTGCCGGTCAGCCATATCACAGATACTTAAGCTTGCACTGTCTCCATCAACATAAATAAAAGCAAAGTGCATATAATAATATCACAGTAAATGGTCTTTTTGTTAAGACAATGTATTTCAAATTGCACCCAGTTTAGGTGAGTCATATCATTTTTTTTTAATTTTTTTTTTACATCTTCAGGAATTTAACTGACAAACAACTTAAATTCCAAGTGCATCAATAAATACAAAACAAAACTGCATAGTATGCTTCTAATAACGATGTAACCGGTGGTAATTTGCAGGCCAGATTTCCTTAATGTGGGGAAGTGAAGCATCTTCCCAGGACAAAGGTCTGTAGAGAAGAGTCAGAGCTTTCTTTGAAAAGCATGAACTTTCTTCACAAGTTCAGAAACTGTTTTATCTCTACACTGCAACTCCATTTTGAGCTTGTTAAAATGATGGAAAATGTCACTCACAAAGCAAGCAGTAGCATTAAACTCATCATTTCCCATCAGAGACAGAAATTTTCCAGCTTTTTTTCAGTTTTGAAGATCAGAGAAACACCACAATCTCCTCTCTTAGTTCACAAAAACGTTTCAGTGCATTTCCTTTGCTAAGCCATCTAATGTCATTGTGAATGAGCAAATCTTTGTATTCAGCAGACATGTCAGTTAACAGCTTGCGGAAAAAGTGGTGCTGTAAACTGGAGGTGCAACGGATACAGCAGGGGTGGGCAAATCCAGTCCTCGAGGGCTGGATTTGACCTCCTCTGATGGGCAAGTCCAATCCATGAAGGCTGGAATCCAGCCAGGTTTTGCATCCTACCAGGCAGGAAATGCTTTCACCAAGGTAAATGAAACCCCAGGTGAAAGTGTTTACCTGTAGGACAGAAAGTCTGGCTTGGATACGGCCCTCGAGGACTGGATTTGCCCACCCCTGGGATAGAGTTTATAATGGCCATTACAGAGCACATGGCCTCTCTTAACTCACCACTGAGTTTGGCACAAAGGAGGCTTTGGTGGATGAGGCAATGTCACGATCTCATCTGCGGAGTCGTGGCTACGATCCTTGTGGCGAGTCCCTGATCCCTGCCAATCATTGAGGGTGCACCATCCGTCACCAGCATGTTGACGCTCGCCAAAATTCAAGTTGTTCTCCTCAAAGAATGCAGCAATTTTTGTGAATAAAATCTCACCAGTGGTCTTTCCCTCCAGGGGAATTAGTCCAAGCAGATCCTTGCAAAAACATTCTCCATCAAAAAATCGCACATAGAGGCACAACTGCGCAACATCACTGTTATCTGTGGACTCATCCACGGCCAAAGACATCACCTCAGCCTTCCTCAGACGTTTTCGAGACGCTTTTGGACAAGCTGATGCAAGAGACAAATATTGGAGGTATCAGAAACTGGAATTTCCTTGATCGAATTAATAATGTTTTTTGTGTTTTTTCATCTGTTACTGCCTCCTCGATGCCAGCAGAGTCTGTAAATGGCTTTTTCTTTTTTCCGAATATCCATGCCACTCGTAATGATGCCGCTGTTGCTCTCTTTAGATCCGTACAGGCCCAGAACAATTTCTGACATTGTTGTTCATAAGAAAATATAAGCCTTGATATCTTCTGTTTTCAAGCAACAGAGCCTGGTGGGAACGTAGTACTAAAGTTAGCATGTGTTGTGTTGACATGTCTTCTCAAATTATACTCCTTACACATGGCGAGGCACTCGTTGCAAATTAAGCATACAGGCTTCGCATCAACAGCAATAAACACATATTTTTCTGTCCATTCATTGTTGAACTGCCTTTTTTCTGAGTCAACTTTTCTTTTTTTTAAGGTAGAGAGAGACATTTTTGTCTTGTGAGCTTGTCGTCATATTCGAAAGATACAAGTCAGAGCGCTGCACCAGACCGCGCCACGAATAGTAATTTCTGATTGGTCATTTGAGGTCCTCCAAATTATATGTTCAGCAAGAACAGGTATATTCTACCTGTGTTTCCACCGTGAGTTTAAAGAATAAGAGATATATGGGACTCTCCATCATAATTACAGTACACTCTGAGGGCCAGTACAAAATTTTTTAGGAGCCAGACCCGGCCCGGGGGCCGCAAATTGAATGGCCCAGAGTTAGAGGTTTGCTGTAGCATGTGATTCTGTTACAAAGTAGACCGCACCTTGGTGAACTGACTGACAGTCTGAGTCATTTTTGGTTACCGCACAATGAACAAAAGGTAATGATCAGGCTGGATGCAAATATAGACAAATAATAATAATCAGGATGGGAATCTGCAATATTTAAACGAAGGAGCACAGGAAGGTGGGGAAGGACAGTAGGGGACAAAGGACCTTTGTGCCACTTGGGGCCTGGACCCTAAGATCATAGAGCTAATTCAGATACCCAGTGTATTAGCTCATTGACAACAACTAAAGTTCAAAGATGTCATGGTGATTTGACAGGTACTAAGCTTTCAAGGTCAGGTGTGTTCAAAGTCACTTTGATTCAAACCAAAGCCAAATTGTTGGTTCCTTATTTGTCAATAGTCATTGGAGCTTCAGCTGGTTTGGAAGCAATGGTAATAATTGTTGCAATGGTGGATAAAGAAGCAGCTGCTTCGCATGATTTTGTGAAATTCTGGAGTACATGCTTGGGGTTAATAGTTTGAAGAAGTCATTGCTGCTAATGCTGTCTAAGGCGAAATGCGGGATACCTAGCTGTCCCAATTCCACACCACTTACATCTGATCAATACTTGATAAACATTGGCAAATATTGTAAATATTGTCTTGGAACTGTCATTTTAGCTGTTGAGTGAGTGAAGTGTGAGATTGCGTGGGTCGAGAAGTTCGCAAACTGAGACACAACCAATGTTTTTTTGACAGTCTCAACTGTGACAGTTGTTTCCGGTTTAGTTGCTGTTGCTTGGTAACAGATTCAGCAATTTGTATACCAATTTATTCAAATGAACAATGGTGAATCAACCAGTCTGATTGGCTGGTATAAATCACAATTGTGTTTTAATGATGAGGGAAAACATGAGAAAAACTAAAAATTTGTCATTTTTGTTTATTCTGACCTTTTCATGTTTTACAAGATTTCACAGCATCTTGATTAGTAGGATTAAATAAGTCTCTAAAAATAAAATATATTAACTATATATTGTTTTTTTAAAACACACATAATTTCAAGAACTGTGATTGTTGTAATTTGTCACTTCATTTCTTTTCTCAGTGATAGTATTGTAACATTGTAATAAGTAGGTCTATAATGTTACCTTCATAAATCAGGAGAATGCAGAACAGTTTGTAATATAACATAAATATATATATTATTATTATGATGCGCACTGCTGTTAAAGTGTTGCTGGATGCTGTCAATAAATGACAATACTCATAATTTTATTGCTGGTTTGACAGTATCCATGACAGCAGTACCAAAGAGAATGCAGTGAAGAGACTCATGTTCTGGTTGACTCCACTTGATGCTGAAAATGAGAAGAAATTATCGGTTGAGGAGAAAGTCAACAATGGGGGAAAAAAAGTGCCTGGTACATTTTCATACCTATGCCATCTACAGAAATGGAGCTGCCTTCAATGTCAAAACCAGTGACAACCGAAGATGCGTTAATTAAAACACTGGCAATCACGGTGTGATGAGGGACAGCCGTATTGTCAAAGCCGAGTGTCATGTCATTGATGACTGAGCCATTTCTGCAGAAACAGGGAGTGAACTTCACAGTGACTTGTCAGAATTATGACACGATGGTTAATTTGGGAAATCGACAAACAAATTACCTAAATGATACCACTTCCATGAACCTAAAGGAAGAAAATTGTGCCTTGAACAATGGTTGAAGCTGCAAGAAAACAAAATAAACCACAAATGAAACAAATCCTTCTTCTTTGATTTGCAACAGGTGTGGAGCAGTGATGAGCAGCTTCAAAACCCAAACTTTTGACAGCATACCTGTGATTTTATCATTGAAGCTCGACTTTTAAAAGCTTCAGAAGATGTATCCTGCAGGTCACTTGAAAATGTGCTGAGACGTGATCTAAATGATACACTTATTGTAACAGCTGCAGATGTGGTTGTTGTCATGGCAGGAGTTGTAGTTGCTGCAACTATGGTTGTTGTAGTTGCAGGCTCAGTAGTTAAAGGAACTGGACCAGCTGTAAAAAATATTTTTATAGATTATTGACTGAAACCAAAAACTTTGTCTTTCTTTGATTTCTTTGCGTTTACTTACATATAGTTTGGATTGAGGATGCAGACAGAGCCACACTTAAGGTCTCATTGCTACTTGCTGCAATTGCTAAAGTTTCAGCAACTTCGTCATTATTTGGGAGGTCAGAAATGGGGATATTGTTGCGGAGCACAACCCCAATATCAGCTGCAGTTGCATCTTCTCGTAGACGCACAGGGCTACATTAAAAGACAGAAATCAGAGGTATTGAGAGAGATCTGTAGATTTCTAATGTTCAAATTAACACAGGAAACACAAAAAATACGTGATGACCTGTATTCAGTTATTGACTGAAAAATACTTACCGGAATTGTTTCACAAAGCAGCGGACAAATCTCTTTCCATATTTTCTTGTGTAGATAGGTGTACACTGTAAAAAGTGAATTGTGGAAATGAATTATTAAAAATGTATAACACTATACATGTATGTTTTTGAACCATCAAAAATATATTGAAACATGACATTTTCTTAAATACCTCCAAGGTTTGCACTGGTGTAGGACTGAATTACAACTTGGACTTCGACTGACTTGGATTCAATTTGGATCCAAATTGATTAAATTCAACTACCAACTAATTAATATTATTAAATTTAACAACTGATTTGAATGGACTTAATTGTGTATACTTTTCTTAAATCGAAATTCTAAAAGTCAATAATGGAAAGAATTGTATACCAAGGTCAACATACCGTGTCTATTACTCGACGTTCAAGTTCTTTGTATGTTGTGCTGTTTGGGTTAGTCAGTTCTTCTTGAAAAGTCTCTTGAGGTAAAGTTGCTGAAACAATATAGATTGGCTCAACACCTGAACTTGCTGATGTGGTTGGTGATGCTGTAGTTGCAGAAGTTGTGGATGGACTTGTTGTTGAACTTGATGTTTGACTGGTTGTTGCTGATGTGGTTGGTGATGATGTAGTTGCAGAAGTTGTGGATGGACTTGTTGTTGTTGAACTTGATGTGGTTGTTGTAGTTGCAGGCTCAGTAGTTAAAGGAACTGGACCAGCTGTAAAAAATATTTTTAATAGATTATTGACTGAAACCAAAAACTTTGTCTTTCTTTGATTTCTTTGCGTTTACTTACATATAGTTTGGATTGAGGATGCAGACAGAGCCACACTTAAGGTCTCATTGCTACTTGCTGCAATTGCTAAAGTTTCAGCAACTTCGTCATTATTTGGGAGGTCAGAAATGGGGATATTGTTGCGGAGCACAACCCCAATATCAGCTGCAGTTGCATCTTCTCGTAGACGCACAGGGCTACATTAAAAGACAGAAATCAGAGGTATTGAGAGAGATCTGTAGATTTCTAATGTTCAAATTAACACAGGAAACACAAAAATACGTGATGACCTGTATTCAGTTATTGACTGAAAAATACTTACCGGAATTGTTTCACAAAGCAGCGGACAAATCTCGTTCCATATTTTCTTGTGTAGATAGGTGTACACTGTAAAAAGTGAATTGTGGAAATGAATTATTAAAAATGTATAACACTATAACATGTATGTTTTTGAACCATCAAAAAATATTGAAACATGACATTTTCTTAAATACCTCCAAGGTTTGCACTGGTGTAGGACTGAATTACAACTTGGACTTCGACTGACTTGGATTCAATTTGGATCCAAATTGATTAAATTCAACTACCAACTAATTAATATTATTAAATTTAACAACTGATTTGAATGGACTTAATTGTGTATACTTTTCTTAAATCGAAATTCTAAAAGTCAATAATGGAAAGAATTGTATACCAAGGTCAACATACCGTGTCTATTACTCGACGTTCAAGTTCTTTGTATGTTGTGCTGTTTGGGTTAGTCAGTTCTTCTTGAAAAGTCTCTTGAGGTAAAGTTGCTGAAACAATATAGATTGGCTCAACACCTGAACTTGCTGATGTGGTTGGTGATGCTGTAGTTGCAGAAGTTGTGGATGGACTTGTTGTTGAACTTGATGTTTGACTGGTTGTTGCTGATGTGTTGGTGATGATGTAGTTGCAGAAGTTGTGGATGGACTTGTTGTTGTTGAACTTGATGTTGTTGTTGTAGTTGCAGGCTCAGTAGTTAAAGAACTGGACCAGCTGTAAAAAATATTTTTAATAGATTATTGACTGAAACCAAAAACTTTGTCTTTCTTTGATTTCTTTCTTTCTTTCTTTGCGTTTACTTACATATAGTTTGGATTGAGGATGCAGACAGAGCCACACTTAAGGTCTCATTGCTACTTGCTGCAATTGCTAAAGTTTCAGCAACTTCGTCATTATTTGGGAGGTCAGAAATGGGGATATTGTTGCGGAGCACAACCCCAATATCAGCTGCAGTTGCATCTTCTCGTAGACGCACAGGGCTACATTAAAAGACAGAAATCAGAGGTATTGAGAGAGATCTGTAGATTTCTAATGTTCAAATTAACACAGGAAACACAAAAAATACGTGATGACCTGTATTCAGTTATTGACTGAAAAATACTTACCGGAATTGTTTCACAAAGCAGCGGACAAATCTCGTTCCATATTTTCTTGTGTAGATAGGTGTACACTGTAAAAAGTGAATTGTGGAAATGAATTATTAAAAATGTATAACACTATAACATGTATGTTTTTGAACCATCAAAATATATTGAAACATGACATTTTCTTAAATACCTCCAAGGTTTGCACTGGTGTAGGACTGAATTACAACTTGGACTTCGACTGACTTGGATTCAATTTGGATCCAAATTGATTAAATTCAACTACCAACTAATTAATATTATTAAATTTAACAACTGATTTGAATGGACTTAATTGTGTATACTTTTCTTAAATCGAAATTCTAAAAGTCAATAATGGAAAGAATTGTATACCAAGGTCAACATACCGTGTCTATTACTCGACGTTCAAGTTCTTTGTATGTTGTGCTGTTTGGGTTAGTCAGTTCTTCTTGAAAAGTCTCTTGAGGTAAAGTTGCTGAAACAATATAGATTGGCTCAACACCTGAACTTGCTGATGTGGTTGGTGATGCTGTAGTTGCAGAAGTTGTGGATGGACTTGTTGTTGAACTTGATGTTTGACTGGTTGTTGCTGATGTGGTTGGTGATGATGTAGTTGCAGAAGTTGTGGATGGACTTGTTGTTGTTGAACTTGATGTGGTTGTTGTAGTTGCAGGCTCAGTAGTTAAAGGAACTGGACCAGCTGTAAAAAATATTTTTAATAGATTATTGACTGAAACCAAAAACTTTGTCTTTCTTTGATTTCTTTGCGTTTACTTACATATAGTTTGGATTGAGGATGCAGACAGAGCCACACTTAAGGTCTCATTGCTACTTGCTGCAATTGCTAAAGTTTCAGCAACTTCGTCATTATTTGGGAGGTCAGAAATGGGGATATTGTTGCGGAGCACAACCCCAATATCAGCTGCAGTTGCATCTTCTCGTAGACGCACAGGGCTACATTAAAAGACAGAAATCAGAGGTATTGAGAGAGATCTGTAGATTTCTAATGTTCAAATTAACACAGGAAACACAAAAAATACGTGATGACCTGTATTCAGTTATTGACTGAAAAATACTTACCGGAATTGTTTCACAAAGCAGCGGACAAAACTCGTTCCATATTTTCTTGTGTAGATAGGTGTACACTGTAAAAAGTGAATTGTGGAAATGAATTATTAAAAATGTATAACACTATAACATGTATGTTTTTGAACCATCAAAAATATATTGAAACATGACATTTTCTTAAATACCTCCAAGGTTTGCACTGGTGTAGGACTGAATTACAACTTGGACTTCGACTGACTTGGATTCAATTTGGATCCAAATTGATTAAATTCAACTACCAACTAATTAATATTATTAAATTTAACAACTGATTTGAATGGACTTAATTGTGTATACTTTTCTTAAATCGAAATTCTAAAAGTCAATAATGGAAAGAATTGTATACCAAGGTCAACATACCGTGTCTATTACTCGACGTTCAAGTTCTTTGTATGTTGTGCTGTTTGGGTTAGTCAGTTCTTCTTGAAAAGTCTCTTGAGGTAAAGTTGCTGAAACAATATAGATTGGCTCAACACCTGAACTTGCTGATGTGGTTGGTGATGCTGTAGTTGCAGAAGTTGTGGATGGACTTGTTGTTGAACTAGATGTTTGACTGGTTGTTGCTGATGTTGTTGGTGACGATGTAGTTGCAGAAGTTGTGGATGGACTTGTTGTTGAACTTGATGTTTGACTGGTTGTTGCTGATGTGGTTGGTGATGATGTAGTTGCAGAAGTTGTGGATGGACTTGTTGTTGTTGAACTTGATGTGGTTGTTGTAGTTGCAGGCTCAGTAGTTAAAGGAACTGGACCAGCTGTAAAAAATATTTTTAATAGATTATTGACTGAAACCAAAAACTTTGTCTTTCTTTGATTTCTTTGCGTTTACTTACATATAGTTTGGATTGAGGATGCAGACAGAGCCACACTTAAGGTCTCATTGCTACTTGCTGCAATTGCTAAAGTTTCAGCAACTTCGTCATATTGGGAGGTTTGGGAGGTCAGAAATGGGGATATTGTTGCGGAGCACAACCCCAATATCAGCTGCAGTTGCATCTTCTCGTAGACGCACAGGGCTACATTAAAAGACAGAAATCAGAGGTATTGAGAGAGATCTGTAGATTTCTAATGTTCAAATTAACACAGGAAACACAAAAAATACGTGATGACCTGTATTCAGTATTGACTGAAAAATACTTACCGGAATTGTTTCACAAAGCAGCGGACAAATCTCTTTCCATATTTTCTTGTGTAGATAGGTGTACACTGTAAAAAGTGAATTGTGGAAATGAATTATTAAAAATGTATAACACTATAACATGTATGTTTTTGAACCATCAAAAATATATTGAAACATGACATTTTCTTAAATACCTCCAAGGTTTGCACTGGTGTAGGACTGAATTACAACTTGGACTTCGACTGACTTGGATTCAATTTGGATCCAAATTGATTAAATTCAACTACCAACTAATTAATATTATTAAATTTAACAACTGATTTGAATGGACTTAATTGTGTATACTTTTCTTAAATCGAAATTCTAAAAGTCAATAATGGAAGAATTGTATACCAAGGTCAACATACCGTGTCTATTACTCGACGTTCAAGTTCTTTGTATGTTGTGCTGTTTGGGTTAGTCAGTTCTTCTTGAAAAGTCTCTTGAGGTAAAGTTGCTGAAACAATATAGATTGGCTCAACACCTGAACTTGCTGATGTGGTTGGTGATGCTGTAGTTGCAGAAGTTGTGGATGGACTTGTTGTTGAACTAGATGTTTGACTGGTTGTTGCTGATGTGTTGGTGACGATGTAGTTGCAGAAGTTGTGGATGGACTTGTTGTTGTTGAACTTGATGTGGTTGTTGTGTGGCAGGCTCAGTAGTTAAAGGAACTGGACCAGCTGTAAAAAATATTTTAAATAGATTATTGACTGAAACCAAAAACTTTGTCTTTCTTTGATTTCTTTGCGTTTACTTACATATAGTTTGGATTGAGGATGCAGACAGAGCCACACTTAAGGTCTCATTGCTACTTGCTGCAATTGCTAAAGTTTCAGCAACTTCGTCATTATTTGGGAGGTCAGAAATGGGGATATTGTTGCGGAGCACAACCCCAATATCAGCTGCAGTTGCATCTTCTCGTAGACGCACAGGGCTACATTAAAAGACAGAAATCAGAGGTATTGAGAGAGATCTGTAGATTTCTAATGTTCAAATTAACACAGGAAACACAAAAATACGTGATGACCTGTATTCAGTTATTGACTGAAAAATACTTACCGGAATTGTTTCACAAAGCAGCGGACAAATCTCTTTCCATATTTTCTTGTGTAGATAGGTGTACACTGTAAAAAGTGAATTGTGGAAATGAATTATTAAAAATGTATAACACTATAACATGTATGTTTTTTTGAACCATCAAAAATATATTGAAACATGACATTTTCTTAAATACCTCCAAGGTTTGCACTGGTGTAGGACTGAATTACAACTTGGACTTCGACTGACTTGGATTCAATTTGGATCCAAATTGATTAAATTCAACTACCAACTAATTAATATTATTAAATTTAACAACTGATTTGAATGGACTTAATTGTGTATACTTTTCTTAAATCGAAATTCTAAAAGTCAATAATGGAAAGAATTGTATACCAAGGTCAACATACCGTGTCTATTACTCGACGTTCAAGTTCTTTGTATGTTGTGCTGTTTGGGTTAGTCAGTTCTTCTTGAAAAGTCTCTTGAGGTAAAGTTGCTGAAACAATATAGATTGGCTCAACACCTGAACTTGCTGATGTGGTTGGTGATGCTGTAGTTGCAGAAGTTGTGGATGGACTTGTTGTTGAACTAGATGTTTGACTGGTTGTTGCTGATGTTGTTGGTGACGATGTAGTTGCAGAAGTTGTGGATGGACTTGTTGCTGTTGAACTTGATGTTTGACTGGTTGTTGCTGATGTGGTTGGTGACGATTGTAGTTGCAGAAGTTGTGGATGGACTTGTTGCTGTTGAACTAGATGTTTGACTGGTTGTTGCTGATGTTGGTTGGTGACGATGTAGTTGCTGAAGTTGTGGATGGACTTGTTGCTGTTGAACTAGGCGTTTGTTTGACTGGTTGTTGCTGATGTTGTTGGTGATGATGTAGTTGCAGAAGTTGTGGATGGATTGTTGCTGTTGAACTAGATGTTTGACTGGTTGTTGCTGATGTGTGGTTGGTGACGATGTAGTTGCAGAAGTTGTGGATGGACTTGTTGCTGTTGAACTAGATGTTTGACTGGTTGTTGCTGATGTGGTGGTGGTGACGATGTAGTTGCTGAAATTGTGGATGGACTTGTTGCTGTTGTGTTGAACTAGATGTTTGACTGGTTGTGCTGATGTGGTTGGTGACGATGTAGTTGCTGAAGTTGTGGATGGACTTGTTGCTGTTGAACTTGATGTTTGACTGGTTGTTGCTGATGTGGTTGGTGATGTTGTAGTTGCAGAAGTTGTGGATGGACTTGTGGATGTTGAACTAGATGTTTGACTGGTTGTTGCTGATGTGGTTGGTGACGATGTAGTTGCTGAAGTTGTGGATGGACTTGTTGCTGTTGAACTAGGCGTTTGACTGGTTGTTGCTGATGTGTTGGTGACGATGTAGTTGCAGAAGTTGTGGATGGATTTGTTGCTGTTGAACTAGATGTTTGACTGGTTGTTGCTGATGTGGTTGGTGACGATGTAGTTGCTGAAGTTGTGGATGGACTTGTTGCTGTTGAACTAGATGTTTGACTGGTTGTTGCTGATGTGGTTGGTGATGATGTAGTTGCTGAAGTTGTGGATGGACTTGTTGCTGTTGAACTAGATGTTTGACTGGTTGTTGCTGATGTGGTTGGTGACGATGTAGTTGCAGAAGTTGTGGATGGACTTGTTGCTGTTGAACTTGATGTTTGACTGGTTGTTGCTGATGTGGTTGGTGATGTTGTAGTTAGCAGAAGTTGTGGATGGACTTGTGGATGTTGAACTAGATGTTTGACTGGTTGTTGCTGATGTTGTTGGTGACGATGTGATGTAGTTGCAGAAGTTGTGGATGGACTTGTTGTTGAACTTGATGTTTGACTGGTTGTGCTGATGTGGTTGGTGATGATGTTGTTGCTGAAGTTGTGGATGGACTTGTTGCTGTTGAACTAGGACGTTTGACTGGTTGTTGCTGATGTGGTTGGTGACGATGTAGTTGCAGAAGTTGTGGATGGATTTGTTGCTGTTGAACTAGATGTTTGACTGGTTGTTGCTGATGTGGTTGGTGACGATGTAGTTGCTGAAGTTGTGGATGGACTTGTTGCTGTTGAACTTGAGTTTGACTGGTTGTTGCTGATGTGGTTGGTGATGCTGTAGTTGCAGAAGTTGTGGATGGACTTGGAAGTTGAACTAGATGTTTGACTGGTTGTTGCTGATGTGGTTGGTGACGATGTAGTTGCAGAAGTTGTGGATGGACTTGTTGCTGTTGAACTTGATTTTGACTGGTTGTTGTTGATGTGGTTGGTGACGATGTAGTTGCAGAGTTGTGGATGGACTTGTGTTTGCTGTTGAACTTGATGTTTGACTGGTTGTTGCTGATGGGTGTTGGTGACGATGTAGTTGCAGAAGTTTGTGGAGACTTGTTGAGGTTGAACTAGATGTTTGACTGGTTTGTCTGATGTGGTTGGTGACGAGTAGTTGCTGAAGTTGTGGATGGATTTGTTGCTGTTGAACTAGTGTGTTTGACTGGTGTTTGTCTGATGTGGTTGGTGACGATGTAGTTGCAGAAGTTGTGGATGGACTTGTTGCTGTTGAACTAGATGTTTGACTGGTTGTTGCTGATGTGGTTGGTGACGATGTAGTTGCAGAAGTTGTGGATGGATTGTTGCTGTTGAACTAGATGTTTGACTGGTTGTTGCTGATGTGGTTGGTGACGATGTAGTTGCTGAAGTTGTGGATGGACTTGTTGCTGTTGAACTTGATGTTTGACTGGTTGTGGCTGATGTGGTTGGTGATGATGTAGTTGCAGAAGTTGTGGATGGATTTGTTGCTGTTGAACTAGATGTTTGACTGGTTGTTGCTGATGTGGTTGGTGACGATGTATTTGCTGAAGTTGTGGATGGACTTGTGGATGTTGAACTATATTTGACTGGTTGTTGCTGATGGTGTGGTGACGATGTAGTTGCAGAAGTTGTGGATGGACTTGTTGTTGAACTTGATGTTTGACTGGTTGTTGCTGATGTGGTTGGTGACGATGTAGTTGCAGAAGTTGTGGATGGACTTGTTGTTGTTGAACTTGATGTTTGACTGGTTGTTGCTGATGTGGTTGGTGACGATGTAGTTGCAGAAGTTGTGGATGGACTTGTTGCTGTTGAACTAGATGTTTGACTGGTTGTGGCTGATGTGGTTGGTGACGATGTAGTTGCTGCTGAAGTTGTGGATGGACTTGTTGCTGTTGAACTAGATTTTGACTGGTTGTTGGCTGATGTGGTTGGTGACGATGTAGTTGAGTAGAAGTTGTGGATGGACTTGTTGCTGTTGAACTAGATGTTTGACTGGTTGTTGCTGATGTGGTTGGTGACGATGTAGTTGCTGAAGTTGTGGAGGGACTTGTTGAGGTTGAACTAGATGTTTGACTGGTTGTGGCTGATGTGGTTGGTGACGATGTAGTTGCTGAAGTTGTGGATGGACTTGTTGCTGTTGAACTAGATGTTTGACTGGTTGTGGCTGATGTGGTTGGTGACGATGTAGTAGCAGAAGTTGTGGATGGACTTGTTGCTGTTGAACTAGATGTTTGACTGGTTGTTGCTGATGTGGTTGGTGACGATGTAGTTGCTGAAGTTGTGGATGGACTTGTTGCTGTTGAACTAGGTGTTTGACTGGTTGTTGCTGATGTGGTTGGTGACGATGTAGTTGCTGAAGTTGTGGATGGACTTGTTGCTGTTGAACTTGATGTTTGACTGGTTGTTGCTGATGTGGTTGGTGATGATGTAGTTGCAGAAGTTGTGGATGGACTTGTGGCTGTTGAACTAGATGTTTGACTGGTTGTTGCTGATGTTTGGTGACGATGTAGTTGCAGAAGTTGTGGATGGACTTGTTTGTTGAACTTGATGTTTGACTGGTTGTTGCTGATGTGGTTGGTGACGATGTAGTTGCAGAAGTTGTGGATGGACTTGCTGTTGAACTTGATGTTTGACTGGTTGTTGCTGATGTGGTTGGTGACGATGTAGTTGCAGAAGTTGTGGATGGACTTGTTAGGTTGAACTTGATGTTTGACTGGTTTGTCTGATGTGGTTGGTGACGATGTAGTAGCAGAAGTTGTGGATGGACTTGTTGCTGTTGAACTAGATGTTTGACTGGTTGTGGCTGATGTGGTTGGTGACGATGTAGTTGCTGAAGTTGTGGATGGATTGTTGCTGTTGAACTAGATGTTTGACTGGTTGTTGCTGATGTGGTTGGTGACGATGTAGTTGCTGAAGTTGTGGATGGACTTGTTGCTGTTGAACTAGATGTTTGACTGGTTGTTGCTGATGTGGTTGGTGACGATGTAGTTGCTGAAGTTGTGGATGGACTTGTTGCTGTTGAACTAGATGTTTGACTGGTTGTGGCTGATGTGGTTGGTGACGATGTAGTTGCAGAAGTTGTGGATGGACTTGTTGCTGTTGAACTAGATGTTTGACTGGTTGTTGCTGATGTGGTTGGTGACGATGTAGTTGCTGAAGTTGTGGATGGACTTGTTGCTGTTGAACTTGATGTTTGACTGGTTGTTGCTGATGTGGTTGGTGACGATGTAGTTGCAGAAGTTGTGGATGGACTTGTTGATGTTGAACTAGATGTTTGACTGGTTGTTGCTGATGTGGTTGGTGACGATGTAGTTGCAGAAGTTGTGGATGGACTTGTTGCTGTTGAACTAGATGTTTGACTGGTTGTTGCTGATGTGGTTGGTGACGATGTAGTTGCTGAAGTTGTGGATGGACTTGTTGCTGTTGAACTAGGCGTTTGACTGGTTGTTGCTGATGTGGTTGGTGACGATGTAGTTGCAGAAGTTGTGGATGGACTTGTTGCTGTTGAACTAGATGTTTGACTGGTTGTTGCTGATGTGGTTGGTGACGATGTAGTTGCTGAAGTTGTGGATGGACTTGTTGCTGTTGAACTAGATGTTTGACTGGTTGTTGCTGATGTGGTTGGTGACGATGTAGTTGCTGAAGTTGTGGATGGACTTGTTGCTGTTGAACTAGGCGTTTGACTGGTTGTGGTTGTGGCTGATGTGGTTGGTGACGATGTAGTTGCAGAAGTTGTGGATGGATTTGTTGCTGTTGAACTAGATGTTTGACTGGTTGTTGCTGATGTGGTTGGTGACGATGTAGTTGCTGAAGTTGTGGATGGACTTGTTGCTGTTGAACTTGATGTTTGACTGGTTGTTGCTGATGTGGTTGGTGGTGATGTGTAGTTGCAGAAGTTGTGGATGGACTTGTTGCTGTTGAACTAGATGTTTGACTGGTTGTTGCTGATGTGGTTGGTGACGATGTAGTTGCAGAAGTTGTGGATGGAGGACTTGTGTTGAACTAGATGTTTGACTGGTTGTTGCTGATGTGGTTGGTGACGATGTAGTTGCAGAAGTTGTGGATGGACTTGTTGCTGTTGAACTAGATGTTTGACTGGTTGTGTGATGTGTGGTTGGTGACGATGTAGTTGCAGAAGTTGTGGATGGACTTGTTGCTGTTGAACTAGATGTTTGACTGGTTGTTGCTGATGTGGTTGGTGACGATGTAGTTGCAGAAGTTGTGGATGGATTGTTGTTGTTGAACTTGATGTTTGACTGGTTGTTGCTGATGTGGTTGGTGACGATGTAGTTGCAGAAGTTGTGGAGGGACTTGTTGAGTTGTTGAACTAGATGTTTGACTGGTTGTGGCTGATGTGGTTGGTGACGATGTAGTTGTGAAGTTGTGGATGGACTTGTTGCTGTTGAACTAGACGTTTGACTGGTTGTTGCTGATGTGGTTGGTGACGATGTAGTTGCTGAAGTTGTGGATGGATTGTTGCTGTTGAACTAGATGTTTGACTGGTTGTTGCTGATGTGGTTGGTGACGATGTAGTTGCAGAAGTTGTGGATGGACTTGTTGCTGTTGAACTAGATGTTTGACTGGTTGTTGCTGATGTGTTGGTGACGATGTAGTTGCAGAAGTTGTGGATGGAGGTTGTTGAACTAGATGTTTGACTGGTTGTTGCTGATGTGGTTGGTGACGATGTAGTTGCAGAAGTTGTGGATGGACTTGTTGCTGTTGAACTAGATGTTGACTGGTTGTTGCTGATGTGGTTGGTGACGATGTAGTTGCAGAAGTTGTGGATGGACTTGTTGCTGTTGAACTAGATGTTTGACTGGTTGTTGCTGTGTGGTTGGTGACGATGTGTAGTGCAGAAGTTGTGGATGGACTTGTTGCTGTTGAACTAGATGTTTGACTGGTTGTGGCTGATGTGGTTGGTGACGATGTAGTAGCAGAAGTTGTGGATGGACTTGTTGCTGTTGAACTAGATGTTTGACTGGTTGTGCTGATGTGGTTGGTGACGATGTAGTTGCTGAAGTTGTGGATGGACTTGTTGCTGTTGAACTAGCGTTTGACTGGTTGTGGCTGATGTGGTTGGTGACGATGTTGTTGCTGAAGTTGTGGATGGACTTGTTGCTGTTGAACTAGACGTTTGACTGGTTGTTGCTGATGTGGTTGGTGACGATGTAGTGCAGAAGTTGTGGATGGATTTGTTGCTGTTGAACTAGATGTTTGACTTGTTGTTGATGATGTGGTTGGTGACGATGTAGTGCTGCTGAAGTGTGGATGGACTTGTTGCTGTGAACTAGCGTTTGACTGGTTGTGGCTGATGTGGTTGGTGACGATGTAGTTGCAGAAGTTGTGGATGGATTGTTGCTGTTGAACTAGATGTTTGACTGGTTGTTGCTGATGTGGTTGGTGACGATGTAGTTGCAGAAGTTGTGGAGGGACTTGTGAGTTGCTTGAACTAGATGTTTGACTGGTTGTTGCTGATGTGGTTGGTGACGATGTAGTTGCAGAAGTTGTGGATGGACTTGTTGCTGTTGAACTAGATGTTTGACTGGTTGTGCTGATGTGGTTGGTGACGATGTAGTTGCAGAAGTTGTGGATGGACTTGTTGTGTTGAACTAGATGTTTGACTGGTTGTTGCTGATGTGGTTGGTGACGATGTAGTTGCAGAAGTTGTGGATGGACTTGTTGCTGTTGAACTAGATGTTTGACTGGTTGTTGCTGATGTGGTTGGTGACGATGTAGTTGCTGAAGTTGTGGGGGACTTGTTGCTGTTGAACTAGATGTTTGACTGGTTGTTGCTGATGTGGTTGGTGACGATGTAGTTGCAGAAGTTGTGGATGGACTTTGTTGCTGTTGAACTAGATGTTTGACTGGTTGTGCTGATGTGGTTGGTGACGATGTAGTTGCAGAAGTTGTGGGTGGACTGTTGCTGTTGAACTAGATGTTTGACTGGTTGTTGCTGATGTGTGTTGGTGACGATGTTTTGTTGAAGTTGCAGAAGTTGTGGACTGTTGTTGAACTAGAGTTTGACTGGTTGTTGCTGATGTGGTTGGTGACGATGTAGTTGCAGAAGTTGTGGATGGATTTGTTGTTGAACTAGATGTTTGACTGGTTGTTGCTGATGTGGTTGGTGACGATGTAGTAGCAGAAGTTGTAGATGGACTTGTTGCTGTTGAACTAGATGTTTGACTGGTTGTGTGCTGATGTGGTTGGTGACGATGTTGTAGTTGCTGAAGTTGTAGATGGACTTGTTGCTGTTGAACTAGACGTTTGACTGGTTGTGGCTGATGTGGTTGGTGACGATGTAGTAGCAGAAGTTGTGGATGGATTTGTTGCTGTTGAACTAGACGTTTGACTGGTTGTTGCTGATGTGGTTGGTGACGATGTAGTTGCAGAAGTTGTGGATGGACTTGTTGAGCTGTTGAACTAGATGTTTGACTGGTTGTTGCTGATGTGGTTGGTGACGATGTAGTTGCGCTGAAGTTGTGGATGGACTTGTTGCTGTTGAACTAGACGTTTGACTGGTTGTGGCTGATGTGGTTGGTGACGATGTAGTAGCAGCAGAAGTTGTGGATGGATTTGTTGCTGTTGAACTAGATGTTGACTGGTGTGGTTGTTGCTGATGTGGTTGGTGACGATGTAGTGCTGAAGTTGTGGATGGACTTGTTGCTGTTGAACTAGGCGTTTGACTGGTTGTGGCTGATGTGGTTGGTGACGATGTAGTTGCGAAGTTGTGGATGGACTTGTTGCTGTTGAACTTGATGTTTGACTGGTTGTTGCTGATGTGGTTGGTGACGATGTAGTTGCAGAAGTTGTGGATGGATTGGTTGCTGTTGAACTAGATGTTTGACTGGTTGTTGCTGATGTGTTGGTGACGATGTAGTTGCAGAAGTTGTGGATGGATTTGTTGCTGTTGAACTAGATGTTTGACTGGTTGTTGCTGATGTGGTTGGTGACGAATGTAGTTGCTGAAGTTGTGGATGGACTTTTTGCTGTTGAACTTGATGTTTGACTGGTTGTTGCTGATGTGGTTGGTGACGATGTAGTTGCAGAAGTTGTGGATGGACTTGTTGCTGTTGAACTAGATGTTTGACTGGTTGTTGCTGTGAGTGGTTGGTGACGATGTAGTTGCAGAAGTTGTGGATGGACTTGTTGGTGCTGATGTGGATGTTTGACTGCCTGTTGTTGTGGTATTGGTTTCTGCCATTACCAAGGCATGAACAACTAAAAACGTAGAATAATATTTCAATCTTTATTCATATTTTATGAGTGTTTTTGCAGTCATTCACTATTATCTGATATTCCCGTTTTAAAAATGTAATTAAATTTGTTATTTAACTTTGCAGTTGGTCCTTTTATCGGTGGCAGTAAACACAGATTGATTTAAGGCACTTCACATTTTATTTAAAATATTTAGTCATATATAAATAGATATAGTTATTTCTTATTTATTTTTAAAGTTTGCAACTACTACCATAAGACAC
Organism: Takifugu flavidus; assembly: GCF_003711565.1. Classification (NCBI taxonomy): domain Eukaryota; kingdom Metazoa; phylum Chordata; class Actinopteri; order Tetraodontiformes; family Tetraodontidae; genus Takifugu; species Takifugu flavidus. The sequence continues at coordinate 1,566,598 of NC_079522.1, forward strand.
TGACTACTGTTGATTTATTAGTAATTTAAAATTTCTGTATTAATTCAAAGTTGCTGAAGAAATGATTTCACATAAATTGTTCCATAATGTTGTATTCCTGGGTCTGATTTCAGATATTTTCATTTTTCATAGTATTTGTTCTGAATATTAAACTTAATATTATGCTTACCTGATAAAATGAGCAAAGCTGATATATGCCATCTCACACTCATCTTTTCTTTCTGTTAATGTGTAAAATCAAACATAAATTTATTTCAGAATCATAACTCTCTTGTGAGACTTTATTTTAAGTCAATAGATGAAATGCTGGTGATGCATTTTTGTTGTTGTACATTCCTTAATTTCTATGATACAGAGACATTCATATGGGCTAATTTTAAGATTAAAATCACTTCATTATTAAACTCTATGACATTTTAAAACACCATAATCTAAACAAGCTTCTCATTATCATGGTAAAATGTGTTTTTGCCTCTCCGTGTTAGACAAACAATACTTTTAACTGTATTGAAACATAAGATTAAAGATCACAAGATTAAAAATCAAAAACAATTTCAAACATTTCCTCATTACCTATTATTAGAATAATATTTGCAAGATTTACAGATACAATCCTGTTTGTATATGTATATATAAGAGAAATAGAAATAAAGCTCTAAAATCCCACCTTGACTTCAAAGATTTTCTAGTATCTTTAGGTGAATCCTCCTCTGTGATGCTGCTGCTTGCTCCCTCAGTGTAACTGGCCACATTTATAAGGTGGACTTTTCAAAGGTACTTTAGTAAGTGACGCAGTAAATAGGTGATCCATGTTTTAGAAATGTTCTGACGCATTGCAATAAATTCCCAGGATATTTTCGTGGGTTATTTTTTGCATCATACATTTGTATAGAAGAAGTCCAACAAGTGAAACAAGTGCATGCTTTCACATTTATAAATAAAAAAACATAAACCTGCAGGTTGACTGGGTGGGGACATTTACAGGACAATAGGCAAAGACACACCTTTTTAGGGTGTTGTTCCAGCAGGCTATACACAATACAATAAATACACTGGTACCAAGGAGCAATTCAGAGACAAATGAATGTGTCTGCTGTTGCTCTGTGGGTTTAAACTGGTTTACATGGATAAAACGAATACATTCAAAATAGATAATCCGACATTGCTGCAATCAAGCCGAAGCCTTTGCTTTTGAGGCAAATTTGTAAACCAGAATCTTGGAAAAAAAAGCATAATATATGTGTTAGTCACAATATTAGAATGGGGGTGTTGTGCTAGTCAATGTTTTGAAAATTGTTTTTCACCTACCAATCTTGTTATTCTAGCTGTACTGGAGTGTGCCTCGCAAATACATAAATTTTCCTAATCACCCCAGCATGTTCAAACTCCAACTTGTTATAGTTGGAGTTTGGAGTAGGTTATAATTGCTTTCAAGACATGAAAAACTCAATCAATCAATCAATCTTTATTTATATAGCGTCTTTTACAATCAAAATTGTTTCAAGGCGCTTTACAGAATCCCAGGGCCTAACCCCAGACAAGCAACAGTGGCAGGAAAAACTCCCCTTTAACAGGAAGAAACCTTGAGCAGGACCAGGCTCATGTCGGGGGACCCTCCTGCTGATGGCCGGCTGGGTAGAGAGAGAGGAGAAGGGAGAGGACAGGTAGAGGATAGAATAAGTAGGAGAGGAGAGAAGAGGAGAGGAGAGGATGGGCATAGAGCATAGAAATACATATAAAAATACATTATATTGAGTAAGCTGTTGGTTGAGTGGGTCAGCGGGGTCGGAGGTCATTATGCAGCTCTGAAGGCAGTGATACCTGTAAATGAATATAGAAGGAAGGGGGGGCAGAAAAACTACACAAGAAATAGCATCACTAGTCTACTTGATGAGGAGGAGAGGAGAGGAGAGGAAACCATGACCCAGTGCGGTGACAGAGGCCTGTCAGATGATCATGTTTCTTGACCCCGGCAGCCTTGGCCTATAGCAGCATGACTAAGATGTTAACCTAATGATTAGACGACCCCCTAAGTATGATAATTTGTATGTCTATGATAGTAACTGGAACTACAGAGTTAGTAACATGAGCTTTTTCAAAGAGGTAGGTTTTAAGCCTAATTTTTAAAGTAGAGATGGAGTCAGCCTCCCGTACCTGGACAGGGAGCTGTTAACAACTCATGTAAACTCATGTTAATAGGAGAGGCCTGGAAATGTCATGGAATTTAACCCCCGGTTTGAGGGCCCGTAGCTCTGGCATATATTCACCTAAAAAGACCATTGTCTTGCCCGCAGGGGGCATTTCTTTGGCACCTGGAAATGCCCATTCGACCTCTTTCAGCTCAAGTTGGAGCGAAAGACCACATGTCCTAGAGCGGAGCAGCAGAAAAATTCTGATCAAAAATTTCGCTAACAGATCGCCATAACTCTGTTCCGGAAGCTCCTACGAGCATAGAAAATACATAATTTTGTAGCTATGAGCCTCGACTAACCCAAGAATGTCACTTTGAGAACGTTAAATTAACCAGCCGCCTTGTAAAACGAGCTGATACGCCGAATGGTCCGCTCAAATCTCCTTTAACTTAATACAAAACAGCAGGGAAAAACGGCTCAGAACTGATCAAAGCTTCGTGTTTAACTCGTCGTTTCTCCGTCACGGGATGAGCTAAAAATATGAAACGCACATGGATGTAATTTAAAGCCTTGCGGTTCTAACGAGCATGGACTTGATACAATTGGAGGGTGTTAAGCAGTCGAAATCGGCGTTTCAATATGGGTTCTGATCACAAATCTGCGTGGAGGGGTGAGCTGCTCACAACCAGCTCACAGCACAATATCAGAGGAAGGAGCACAGGAAGGTGGGGAAGGAAAGAATGACCTTTGTACCACATGGGGTCTGGACCCCAGAATCATAGAGCTAAGTCAGATACCCAGTATATTAACTCTTTGACAAAAACTAAAGTTCTAAGATGTCATGGTGATGCCAGAGGTAATAATAGCTTTTATAAGATGATGTCTTTTGAATATGCAATCAAGGTCAAAAGTTGCTTTGGTTCAGACCAATTGGCAATGGCAATAGTTGTTACAGTGGCGGCTATAGAAGCAGCTGCTTTGCATGGTCTTGTGAACTTCTGCAGTACATACTTGACATCGATACTTTGAAGTAATCATTGCTGCTGATGCTGGCCGAGGCAAATTCATTGTGGAATACCTTTCTGTCCCAAGTCCATTTCACAAGAGCAGGAGATTTCAAGGACTAAGAAGTACGCAAATTGAGACAAAACCAATTTTTAAAAAACCACAACTGTTACAATGACAAGAGGAAACATGAGAACAACTACAATTGTGAGTCATTATTTTATTATTCTGATCTTTGCAGATTAGACAGGACAGAATCTCAAATAAATAGTCATTTCAAAGAAGAATAAATAATTAACATATTAAATACATGAGCGGTATTCACATTTTCTGAAATATTTGACAGTTGTCATCATTAGTCATCTTGTCTTAGTGATTGTGATGTATGCTACATTGTAATAGAATATGAGGTAAAAGAATGTGAATTATAATAAAATGTTAATAATCAAGAGGAAGATCTTTTGTGTAATATAGAAAAACATCAATTTTTGCTTACTGCTGTTACAGTGTTTCTGTAGGCAACTAATATCAAACTCTATTGGTAATTTGACAGTAACCATGACAACAGTATCAGAGAGAATGCAGTGATGAGACTGATGTTCTGCCTAACTCCGCTTGAAGCTGAAAATAAGAAGAAATTTTCGGTTGAGGAGAAAGTCAACAATGGGGTAAAAAAAGTGCCTGGTACATTTTCATACCTATGCCATCTACAGAGATGGAGCTGCCTTCAATGTCAAAACCAGTGACAATCGAGGATGCGTTAATCAAAACACTGGCAATCACGGTGTGATGAGGGACAGCCGTACTGTCAAAGCCGAGTGTCATGTCATTGATGACTGAGCCATTTCTGCAGAAACAGAGAGGGAACTTCATAGTGACTTGTCAGAATTATGACACGATGGTTAATTGGGAAATCGACAAACAAATTACCTAAATGATACCACTTCCATGAACCTAAAGGAAGAAAATTGTGCCTGGAACAATGGTTGAAGCTGCAGAAAAAGAAAATAAACCACAAATTAAACAAATCCTTCTTCTTTGATTTGCAATAGGTGTGGAGCAGTGATGAGCAGCTTCAAAACCCAAACTTTTGACAGCATACCTGTGATTTTATCATTGAAGCTCGACTTTTAAAAGCTTCAGAAGATGTATCCTGCAGGTCACTTGAAAATGTGCTGAGACGTGATCTAAATGACACACTTATTGTAACAGCTGCAGATGTGGTTGTTGTCATGGCAGGAGTTGTAGTTGCTGCAACTGTGGTTGTTGTAGTTGCTGCAACTGTGGTTGTTGTAGTGCTGCACTGTGGTTGTAGTTGCTGCAACTGTGGTTGTTGCAGTTGCAGGCTCAGTAGTGAAGGAACGACCAGCTGTAAAAAATATTTTAAATAGATTATTGACTGAACCCAAAACTTTGTCTTTCTTGATTGATTTTTTTGCGTTTACTTACATATAGTTTGGATTGAGGATGCGGACAGAGCCACACTTAAGGTCTCATTGCTACTTGCTGCAAGTGCTAAAGTTTCAGCAACTTCGTCATTATTTGGGAGGTCAGAAATGGGGATATTGTTGCGGAGCACAACCCCAATATCAGCTGCAGTTGCATCTTCTCGTACTTGTAGACGCACAGCACGGCTACATTAAAAGACAGAAATCAGAGGTATTGAGAGAGATCTGTAGATTTCTAATGTTCAAATTAACACAGGAAACACAAAAAATACATGATGACCTGTATTCAGTTATTGACTGAAAAATACTTACCGGAATTGTTTCACAAAGCAGCGGACAAATCTCGTTCCATATTTACTTGTGTAGATAGGTGTACACTGTAAAAAGTGAATTGTGGAAATGAATTATTAAAAATGTATAACACTATAACATGTATGTTTTTGAACCATCAAAAAATAATTGAAACATGACATTTTCTTATACTTCCAAGGTTTGCACTGGTGTATGACTGAATTACAACTTGGACTTCGACTGACTTGGATTCAATTTGGATCCAAATTGATTAAATTCAACAACCAACTAATTAATATTATTAAATTTAACAACTGACTTGAATAGACTTAATTGTGAATACTTTGACATTTCTTTAATTGAAATTCTAAAAGTCAATAATGGAAAGGATTGTATACAAAGGTCAACATACCGTGTCTATTACTCGACTTTCAAGTTCTTTGTATGCTGTGCTGTTTGGGTTAGTGAGTTCTTCTCGAAAAGTCTCTTGAGGTAAAGTTGCTGAAACAATATAGATTGGCTCAACACCTGAACTTGCTGATGTGGTTGGTGACGATGATGTAGTTGCAGAAGTTGTGGATGGACTTGTGGATGTTGAACTAGATGTTTGACTGGTTGTTGCTGATGTAGTTGCAGATGTTGTGGATGGACTTGTGGATGTTGAACTTGATGTTTGACTGGTTGTTACTGATGTGGTTGGTGACGATGTAGTTGCAGAACTTGTGGATGGACTTGTTGTTGAACTTGATGTTTGACTGGTTGTTGCTGATGTGGTTGGTGACGATGTAGTTGCAGAACTGTGGATGGACTTGTTGTTGAACTAGATGTTTGACTGGTTGTTGCTGATGTTGTTGGTGACGATGTAGTTGCAGAACTTGTGGATGGACTTGTTGTTGAACTTGATGTTTGACTGGTTGTTGCTGATGTGGTTGGTGATGATGTAGTTGCAGAACTTGTGGATGGACTTGTTGTTGAACTTGATGTTTGACTGGTTGTTGCTGATGTGGTTGGTGACGATGTAGTTGCAGAACTTGTGGATGGACTTGTTGTTGTTGAACTTGATGTTTGACTGGTTGTTGCTGATGTTGTTGGTGACGATGTAGTTGCAGAACTTGTGGATGGACTTGTGTTGAACTTGATGTTTGACTGGTTGTTGCTGATGTTGTTGGTGACGATGTAGTTGCAGAAGTTGTGGATGGACTTGTTGTTGTTGAACTTGATGTTTGACTGGTTGTTGCTGATGTTGTTGGTGACGATGTAGTTGCAGAAGTTGTGGATGGACTTGGTTGTTGAACTAGATGTTTGACTGGTTGTTGCTGATGTTGTTGGTGACGATGTAGTTGCAGAACTTGTGGATGGACTTGTTGTTGAACTTGATGTTTGACTGGTTGTTGCTGATGTTGTTGGTGACGATGATGTAGTTGCAGAACTTGTGGATGGACTTGTTGTTGAACTTGATGTTTGACTGGTTGTTGCTGATGTGGTTGGTGATGATGTAGTTGCAGAAGTTGTGGATGGACTTGTGGATGTTGAACTAGATGTTTGACTGGTTGTTGCTGATGTGGTGGTGACAATGTAGTTGCAGAATTGTGGATGGACTTGTTGTTGTTGAACTTGATGTTTGACTGGTTGTTGCTGATGTGGTGGTGACGATGTAGTTGCAGAACTTGTGGATGGACTTGTTTGTTGAACTTGATGTTTGACTGGTTGTTGCTGATGTTGTTGGTGACGATGTAGTCGCAGAAGTTATGGATGGACTTGTTGTTGAACTAGATGTTTGACTGGTTGTTGCTGATGTGTTGGTGACGATGTAGTTGCAGAACTTGTGGATGGACGTTGTTGTTGAACTAGATGTTTGACTGGTTGTTGGTGATGATGTAGTTGCAGAAGTTGTGGATGGACTTGGTTTGTTGAACTAGATGTTTCACTGGTTGTTGCTGATGTGGTGGTGATGATGTAGTTGCAGAACTTGTGGATGGACTTGTTGTTGAACTGATGTTTGACTGGTTGTTGCTGATGTGGTTGGTGATGATGCAGTTGCAGAACTTGTGGATGGACTTGTTGTTGAACTTGATGTTTGACTGGTTGTTGCTGATGTGGTTGGTGACGATGTAGTTGCAGAACTTGTGGATGGACTTGTTGTTGAACTTGATGTTTGACTGGTTGTTGCTGATGTGTGTTGGTGACGATGTAGTTGCAGAACTTGTGGATGGACTTGTGTTGAACTTGATGTTTGACTGGTTGTTGCTGATGTGGTTGGTGACGATGTAGTTGCAGAACTTGTGGATGGACTTGTTGTTGAACTTGATGTTTGAGTGGTTGTGGATGTTGTTGGTGGTGACGATGTAGTTGCAGAAGTTGTGGATGGACTTGTGTTGTTGAACTAGATGTTTGACTGGTTGTTGCTGATGTTGTTGGTGACGATGTAGTTGCTGAAGTTGTGGATGGACTTGTTGTTGTTGAACTTGATGTTTGACTGGTTGTTGCTGATGTGGTTGGTGATGATGTAGTTGCAGAACTTGTGGATGGACTTGTTGTTGAACTTGATGTTTGACTGGTTGTTGCTGATGTGGTTGGTGATGATGTAGTTGCAGAACTTGTGGATGGACTTGTTGTTGAACTTGATGTTTGACTGGTTGTTGCTGATGTGGTTGGTGACGATGTAGTTGCAGAAGTTGTGGATGGACTTGTTGTGTTGAACTTGATGTTTGACTGGTTGTTGCTGATGTTGGTGGTGACGATGTAGTTGCAGAAGTTGTGGATGGACTTGTTATTGTTGAACTAGATGTTTGACTGGTTGTTGCTGATGTGGTTGGTGATGATGTAGTTGCAGAAGTTGTGGATGGACTTGTGGATGTTGAACTAGATGTTTGACTGGTTGTTGCTGATGTGGTTGGTGACGATGTAGTTGCAGAACTTGTGGATGGACTTGTTGTTGAACTTGATGTTTGACTGGTTGTTGCTGATGTTGGTGACGATGTAGTTGCAGAACTTGTGGATGGACTTGTTGAACTGATGTTTGAGTTGTTGTTGTTGACTGGTTGTGCTGATGTGGTGGTGATGATGCAGTTGCAGAACTTGTTGATGGACTTGTTGTTGAACTTGATGTTTGACTGGTGTTGCTGATGTGGTTGGTGACGATGTAGTTGCAGAAGTTGTGGATGGACTTGTTGTTGTTGAACTAGATGTTTGACTGGTTGTTGCTGATGTTGTTGGGACGATGTATGTAGTTGCAGAACTTGTGGATGGACTTGTTGTTGAACTTGATGTTTGACTGGTTGTTGCTGATGTGGTTGGTGACGATGAAGTTGCAGAACTTGTGGATGGACTTGTTGTTGAACTTGATGTTTGACTGGTTGTTGCTGATGTTGGTGACGATGTAGTTGCAGAACTTGTGGATGGACTTGTTGTTGAACTTGATGTTTGAGTGGTTGTTGCTGATGTGGTTGGTGATGATGCAGTTGCAGAACTTGTGGATGGACTGTGTTGTTGAACTTGATGTTTGACTGGTTGTTGCTGATGTGGTTGGTGACGATGTAGTTGCAGAAGTTGTGGATGGACTTGTTGTTGTTGAACTAGATGTTTGACTGGTTGTTGCTGATGTTGTTGGTGACGATGTAGTTGCAGAACTTGTGGATGGACTTGTTGTTGAACTTGATGTTTGACTGGTTGTTGCTGATGTTGTTGGTGACGATGTAGTTGCAGAACTTGTTGATGGACTTGTTGTTGAACTTGATGTTTGACTGGTTGTTGCTGATGTGTTGTTGGTGACGATGTAGTTGCAGAACTTGTGGATGGACTTGTGGTTGTTGAACTAGATGTTTGACTGGTTGTTGCTGATGTTGTTGGTGACGATGTAGTTGCAGAAGTTGTGGATGGACTTGTTGTTGTTGAACTTGATGTTTGACTGGTTGTTGCTGATGTTGTTGGTGACGATGTAGTTGCAGAACTTGTGGATGGACTTGTTGTTGTTGAACTTGATGTTTGACTGGTTGTTGCTGATGTGGTTGGTGATGATGTAGTTGCAGAACTTGTGGATGGACTTGTTGTTGAACTGATGTTTGACTGGTTGTTGCTGATGTGGTTGGTGATGATGCAGTTGCAGAACTTGTGGATGGACTTGTTGGTTGAACTTGATGTTTGACTGGTTGTTGCTGATGTGGTTGGTGACGATGTAGTTGCAGAAGTTGTGGATGGACTTGTGGATGTTGAACTAGATTTTGACTGGTTGTTGCTGATGTGGTTGGTGACGATGTAGTTGCAGAAGTGTGGATGGACTTGTTGCTGTTGAACTAGATGTTTGACTGGTTGTTGCTGATGTGGTTGGTGATGATGTAGTTGCAGAAGTCGTGGATGGACTTGTGGATGTTGAAGTAGATGTTTGACTGGTTGTTGCTGATGTGGTTGGTGACGATGTAGTTGCAGAAGTTGTGGATGGACTTGTTGCTGTTGAACTAGATGTTTGACTGGTTGTTGCTGATGTGGTTGGTGATGATGTAGTTGCAGAAGTCGTGGATGGACTTGTGGATGTTGAACTAGATGTTTGACTGGTTGTTGCTGATGTGGTTGGTGACGATGTAGTTGCAGAAGTTGTGGATGGACTTGTTGCTGTTGAACTAGATGTTTGACTGGTTGTGGCTGATGTGGTTGGTGACGATGTAGTTGCAGAAGTTGTGGATGGATTTGTGGATGTTGAACTAGATGTTTGACTGGTTGTTGCTGATGTTGGTGACGATGTAGTTGCAGAAGATGTGGATGGACTTGTTGATGTTGAACTTGATGTTTGACTGGTTGTTGCTGATGTGGTTGGTGATGATGTAGTTGCAGAAGTTGTGGATGGACTTGTTGGTGCTGATGTGGATGTTTGACTGCCTGTTGTTGTGGTATTGGTTTCTGCCATTACCAAGGCATGAACAACTAAAAAGGTAGAATATAATATTTCAATCTTTATTCATATTTTATGTGAGTTTTTTTGCAGTCATTCAGTTTTATCTGATATTATTGTTTTAGAAATGTAATTCAATTTGTTATTTAAGTTTTGCAGTTGGTCCTTTTATCGGTGGCAGTAAACACAGATTGATTTAAGGCACTTCACATTTTCATTTAAAAATATTTAGTCATATATAAATAGATATAGTTATGTATTTATTTATTTTTAAAGTTTGCAACTACTTACCATATGACACTGACTACTGTTGATTTTTCAGTAATTTAAAATATCTGTATTAATTCAAAGTTGCTGAAAAATTATTTCACATAAATTGTTCCATAATGTAGTATTCCTGGGTCTGATTTAAGATATTTTCATTTTTCATTGTATTTGTTCTGAATATTAAACTTAATATTATGCTTACCTGATAAAATGAGCAAAGCTGATATATGCCATCTCACACTCATCTTTTCTTTCTGTTAATGTGTAAAATCAAACATAAATTTATTTCAGAATTATAACTCTTGTGAGACATTATTTTAAGTCAATTTATGAAATGCTGGTGATGCATTTTTGTTGTTGTACATTCCTTAATTTCTATGATACAGAGACATTCATATGGGCTAATTTTAAGATTAAAATCGTTTATCATCAACTATATGACATTTTAAAACACCATAATCTAAACAAGCTTCTCATTATCATGGTAAAATGTGTTTTTGCCTCTCCGTGTTAGACAAACAATATTTTTAACTGTATTGAAACATAAGATTAAAGATCACAAGATTAAAAATCAAAAACAATTTCAAACATTTCCTCATTACCTATTATTAGAATAATATTTGCAAGATTTACAGATATAATCCTGTTTGTATGTATATATATATATAAGAGAAATAGAAATAAAGCTCTAAAATCCCACCTTGACTTCAAAGATTTTCTAGTATCTTTAGGTGAATCCTCCTCTGTGATGCTGCTGCTTGCTCCCTCAGTGTAACTGGCCACATTTATAAGGTGGACTTTTCAAAGGTACTTCAGTAAGTGACGCAGTAAATAGGTGATCCATGTTTTAGAAATGTTCTGACGCATTGCAATAAATTCCCAGGATATTTTCGTGGGTTATTTTTGCATCATACATTTGTATAGAAGAAGTCCAACAAGTGAAACAAGTGCATGCTTTCACATTTATAAATAAAAAACAATAAACCTGCAGGTTGACTGGGTGGGGACATTTACAGGACAATAGGCAAAGACACACCTTTTTAGGGTGTTGTTCCAGCAGGCTATACACAATACAATAAATACACTGGTACCAAGGAGCAATTCAGAGACAAACTAATGTGTCTGCTGTTGCTCTGTGGGTTTTAAACTGGATTACATGGATAAAACGAATACATTCAAAATAGATAATCTGACATTGCTGCAATCAAGCCGAAGCCTTTGCTTTTGAGTCAAATTTGTAAACCAGAATCTTGAAAAAAAAGCATAATATATGTGTTAGTCACAATATTAGAATGGGGGTGTTGTGCTAGTCAATGTTTTGAAAATTGTTTTTCACCTACCAATCTTGTTATTCTAGCTGTACTGGAGTGTGCCTCGCAAATACATAAATTTTCCTAATCACCCCAGCATGTTCAAACTCCAACTTGTTATAGTTGGAGTTTGGAGTAGGTTATAATTGCTTTCAAGACATGAAAAACTCAATCAATCAATCAATCTTTATTTATATAGCGTCTTTTACAATCAAAATTGTTTCAAGGCGCTTTACAGAATCCCAGGGCCTAACCCCAGACAAGCAACAGTGGCAGGAAAAACTCCCCTTTACAGGAAGAAACTTTGAGCAGGACCAGGCTCATGTCGGGGGACCCTCCTGGCGATGGCCGGCTGGGTAGAGAGAGAGGAGAAGGGAGAGGAAGGTAGAGGATAGGATAGAATAAGTAGAGAGAGAGAGAGAAGAGGAGAGGAGAGGATGGGCATAGAGCATAGAAATACATATAAAAATACATTATATTGAGTAAGCTGTTGGTTGAGTGGGTCAGCGGGGTCGGAGGTCATTATGCAACTCTGAAGGCAGTGATACCTGTAAATGAATATAGAAGGAAGGGGGGGCAGAAAAACTACACAAGAAATAGCATCACTAGTCTACTTGATGAGGAGGAGAGGAGAGGAGAGGAGAGGAAACCATGACCCAGTGCGGTGACAGAGGCCTGTCAGATAATCATGTTTCTTGACCCCGGCAGCCTTGGCCTATAGCAGCATGACTAAGATGTTAACCTAATGATTAGACGACCCCCTAAGTATGATAATTTGTATGTCTATGATAGTAACTGGAACTACAGAGTTAGTAACATGAGCTTTTTCAAAGAGGTAGGTTTTAAGCCTAATTTTTAAAGTAGAGATGGAGTCAGCCTCCCGTACCTGGACAGGGAGCTGTTAACAACTCATGTAAACTCATGTTAACAAATAGGAGAGGCCTGGAAATGTCATGGAATTTAACCCCCGGTTTGAGGGCCCGTAGCTCTGGCATATATTCACCTAAAAAGACCATTGTCTTGCCCGCAGGGGGCATTTCTTTGGCACCTGGAAATGCCCATTCGACCTCTTTCAGCTCAAGTTGGAGCGAAAGACCACATGTCCTAGAGCGGAGCAGCAGAAAAATTCTGATCAAAAATTTCGCTAACAGATCGCCATAACTCTGTTCCGGAAGCTCCTACGAGCATAGAAAATACATAATTTTGTAGCTATGAGCCTCGACTAACCCAAGAATGTCACTTTGAGAACGTTAAATTAACCAGCGCCTGTAAAACGAGCTGATGCGCCGAATGGTCCGCTCAAATCTCCTTTTAACTTAATACAAAACAGCAGGGAAAAACGGCTCAGAACTGATAAAAGCTTCGTGTTTAACTCGTCGTTTCTCCGTCACGGGATGAGCTAAAAATATGAAACGCACATGGATGTAATTTAAAGCCTTGCGGTTCTAACGAGCATGGACTTGATAAAATTGGAGGGTGTTAAGCAGTCAAAATTGGCGTTTCAATATGGGTTCTGATCACAAATCTGCGTGGAGGGGTGAGCTGCTCACAACCAGCTCACAGCACAATATCAGAGGAAGGAGCACAGGAAGGTGGGGAAGGAAAGAATGACCTTTGTGCCACTTGGGGTCTGGACCCCAGAATCATAGAGCTAAGTCAGATACCCAGTATATTAGCTCTTTGACAAAAACTAAAGTTCTAAGATGTCATGGTGATGCCAGAGGTAATAATAAGCTTTTATAAGATGATGTCTTTTGAAAACACAGTCAAGGTCAAAAGTTGCTTTGGTTTAAACCAATAGGCAATGGTTGTGACAGTGGTGGATATGAAGCAGCTGCTTCACATGGTCTTGTGAACTTCTGCAGTTCATACTTGACATCAATACTTTGAAGTAATCATTGGTGTTGATGCTGGCCTCGGCAAATGCATTGTGGGATACCTTGCTGTCAAAAGTCCATTTCACAAGAGCAGGAGATTTCAAGGACTGAGAAGTACGCACATTGAGACAACACCAATATTTAAAAAACCACAACTGTTAAAATGACAAGGGAAGATGAGGACAACTACAATTGTGAGTAATTATTTTATTATTCTGATCTTTGCAGATTAGACAGGACAGGATCTCAAATAAATAGTCATTTCAAGAAGAATAAATAATAATTTTTAAATACATGAGAGGTATACACATTTTCTGAAATATTTTACAGTTGTCATCATTAGTCATCTTGTCTCAGTGATTGTGATGTATGCTACATTGTAATAGAATAGGAGGTAAAAGAATGTGAATTATAATAAAATGTAAATAATCAAGAGTCAGATTTTTTGTGTAATATAGAAAAACATAATTTTTGCTTACTGCTGTTACAGTGTTCTGTAGGCAACTAATATCAAACTCTATTGGTAATTTGACAGTAACCATGACAACAGTATCAGAGAGAATGCAGTGATGAGACTGATGTTCTGCCTGACTCCACTTGAAGCTGAAAATAAGAAATCATCAGTTTATCAGAAAGTCAAAAATTGTTGATAATCTTCCAGGGTAATATATCTTCATACCTATGCCTTCTACAGAGATGGAGCTGCCTTCAATGTCAAAACCAGAAACAGTTGAAGATGCCTGAATCAAAACACTGGCAATATTGGTGTGATGCGGGACAGATGGCCCATCAAAGTTGAGTCTCACATCATTGATGACTGAGCCATTCCTGTGGGAAATATACAATGATGTGTCATATTTATAACATAACCATTAGATTGTGAAATAGGCAAAGAGAGTACCTGAATGACACCACTTGCATGAACATGAATGAAGGGAATTCCTTCTGGAATAATGGTTGAAGCTGCAGAAAATCAAAAGAAATTACAAATGAAGCAAAAAAAAACTTCAAAAGATGTTGATGTGGAGCAGAGTGAGAAGGTGTAATATTCAACATTCTGATGGTCAGGCATACCTGTGATGTTATCATTGAAACTCGATTTTTAAAAGCTTCAGAAGATGGATTCTGCAGGTCACTCGTAAATTTACTGAGACGTGATCTAAAAGAGACGTTTACTGTGGCAACCGCAGATGTGGTGGTTGTGGAGGGTGTTGGACTGGCTGCAACTGTGGATGTTGTTGTAAGCACAGCAGCTGTGGTTGCTACATTTGTGGGAGACTCAGTACTTGAAGGAACTGGACCAGCTGTGAAATTATTTGGAGGAAGTAAAAAACCGAAGAGATTTTTATCTATTTCTTTCATTCAAAGAAATAAAGATCCACAATGAATTTACTTACAAATGACGTTGATTAGGGACGCGTCCAGACTCACACTGAAGGTCTCATTGCTATTTGCTGCGTTGACTAAAGTTTGAGCCACAAATTCATTGGTTGGGAGATCAGCAGTTGGAATATCATTACGTAGCACAACCCCGATATCTGCTTTAGCTGCAACATCTCTTGCTTGTAGTTCAACAGCTGGGCTGCATTTAAAGATAGAAATCAAAGTTACGTTCATTCTTCTGTGGTTCTTTTATGGATGATGTGACTCAGGAAACATTGTAAATGAGCTGTGACAGTAGACATTAGTTCAGACACTGACGGAAAGATGCGTACCGAAATCTTTTCACAAAGCAGCGAACAAATCTGTCTCCAAATTGCCTGCTGTAAATAGGAGTACACTGCAAAAAAGAAAAAGTATTCAACATTAATATGTGAGTCTAAATGGATCAGTTTTTGAATGTTACCAGAATAGTTTTAAATTATGACTTGACCACTTTCTTTGAAACTCTTTTACAAATACCATGACACATACATCAGTAGAAGTATTAACAGGTAAAAAAATAAACAAACTGAGTGTAATTTAGATATATACTGATAACTGACTGGACAGAAACATTCATGCCAAATATTGTCCTGGTTTAAATATTGTGTAAAATTTGAATGGCTCACTTTCAAGGTAACAACAAAGTTATGTGTGAAGAGTAACTTACTGTCTTTTTGACACGATCTTCAAGCTCTCGATACCGTGTACTGTTGGGGTTGCTCAGGTCATCATCATAACTCTCTTCAGGCAATTCAGCTGACACGAAATACGTTGGCTCAGAGCCAGCAATGGCTGACACTCTGGTAGTTGTTTCCAAGGCTGAAGATGTTGAGGTTGCAGTTGGAGTTGCTGATGTTGCAGATTCTGTAGTTGAAGGAACTGGACCAGCTGTGCAAACATTTTGGAGAAATCAGTTTTGGAGCCTAAACATTGTTTTTATTTATTTGAAAACAATTTTGACTTTACTTACAAATCACTTGGATTGAGGAGGCTCTCAGACTCACACTGAAGGTCTCGTTGCTATTTGCTGCGTCGACTAAAGTTTGAGCCACAAATTCATTCGTTGGGAGATCAGCAGTTGTAGTATCATTACGTAGCACAACCCCGATATCTGCTTGAGCTGTATCCGCTTGTGCTTGTTGTCCAACAGCTGGGCTGCATTTAAAGATAGAAATCAAAGCTACGTTGATTCTTCTGTGGCTTTTATATGTATGATGTGACTCAGGAAACATTGTAAATGAGCTGTGACGGTAGACATGAGTTTAGACACTGACTGAAAGATGCGTACCGAAATGTTTTCACAAAGCAGCGAACAAATCTGTCTCCAAATTTCCTGTTGTAAATAGGAGTACACTGCAAAAAAGAAAAAAAGTATTAAACATTCATATGTGAGTCTAAATGGATCCAATTTTTGAATGTTACCAGAATAGTTTTAAATTATGACTTGACCACTTTCTTTGAAACTCTTTTACAAATACCATGACACATACATCAATAGAAGTATTAACAGGTAAAAAAATAACACAAACTGAGTGTAATTTAGATATATACTGATAACTGACTGGACAGAAACATTCATGCCAAATATTGTCCTGGTTTAAATATTGTGTAAAATTTGAATGGCTCACTTTCAAGGTAACAACAAAGTTATGTGTGAAGAGTAACTTACTGTCTTTTTGACACGATCTTCAAGCTCTCGATACCGTGTACTGTTGGGGTTGCTCAGGTCATCATCATAACTCTCTTCAGGCAATTCAGCTGACACGAAATACGTTGGCTCAGAACCAGCAATGGCTGACACTCTGGTAGTTGTTTCCAAGGCTGAAGATGTTGAGGTTGCAGTTGGAGTTGCTGATGTTGCAGATTCTGTAGTTGAAGGAACTGGACCAGCTGTGCAAACATTTTGGAGAAATCAGTTTTGGAGCCTAAACATTGTTTTTATTTATTTGAAAACAATTTTGACTTTACTTACAAATCACTTGGATTGAGGAGGCTCTCAGACTCACACTGAAGGTCTCATTGCTATTTGCTGCGTCGACTAAAGTTTGAGCCACAAATTCATTCGTTGGGAGATCAGCAGTTGTAGTATCATTACGTAGCACAACCCCGATATCTGCTTGAGCTGTATCCGCTTGTGCTTGTTGTCCAACAGCTGGGCTGCATTTAAAGATAGAAATCAAAGCTACGTTGATTCTTCTGTGGCTTTTATATGTATGATGTGACTCGGGAAACATTGTAAATGAGCTGTGACGGTAGACATGAGTTTAGACACTGACTGAAAGATGCGTACCGAAATGTTTTCACAAAGCAGCGAACAAATCTGTCTCCAAATTTCCTGTTGTAAATAGGAGTACACTGCAAAAAAGAAAAAAAGTATTAAACATTAATATGTGAGTCTAAATGGATCCAGTTTTTGAATGTTACCAGAATAGTTTTAAATTATGACTTGACCACTTTCTTTGAAACTCTTTTACAAATACCATGACACATACATCAGTAGAAGTATTAACAGGTAAAAAAATAACACAAACTGAGTGTAATTTAGATATATACTGATAACTGACTGGACAGAAACATTCATGCCAAATATTGTCCTGGTTTAAATATTGTGTAAAATTTGAATGGCTCACTTTCAAGGTAACAACAAAGTTATGTGTGAAGAGTAACTTACTGTCTTTTTGACACGATCTTCAAGCTCTCGATACCGTGTACTGTTGGGGTTGCTCAGGTCATCATCATAACTCTCTTCAGGCAATTCAGCTGACACGAAATACGTTGGCTCAGAGCCAGCAATGGCTGACACTCTGGTAGTTGTTTCCAAGGCTGAAGATGTTGAGGTTGCAGTTGGAGTTGCTGATGTTGCAGATTCTGTAGTTGAAGACACTGCGCTTGCTGTTGCTGCTGAAATGGAGGTTTGACTGGTTGTTGTTGGTGTTGTTGTCACTGCCGATGTTGTTGCAGAAATTATGGATGGAGTTGTTACTGTTGAACCTGATGTTTGACTGGTTGTGGCTGATGTGGTTGGTGATGATGAAGTTGCAGAAGTTGTGGATGGACTTGTTGCTGTTGAACTTGATGTTTGACTGGTTGTTGCTGATTTGGTTGGTGACGATGTAGTTGCTGAAGTTGTGGATGGACTTGTTGCTGTTGAACGAGATGTTTGACTGGTTGTTGTTGATATGGTTGGTGACGATGTACTTGTAGAAGTTGTGGATGGACTTGTTGCTGTTGAACTAGACGTTTGACTGGTTGTTGCTGATGTGGTTGGTGACGATGTAGTTGCTGAAGTTGTGGATGGACTTGTTGCTGTTGAACTTGATGTTTGACTGGTAGTTGCTGATGTGGTTGGTGACGATGTAGTTGCAGAAGTTGTGGAGGGAGTTGTTGAGGTTGAACTTGATGTTTGACTAGATGTTGCTGATGTGGTTGGTGACGATGTAGTTGCTGAAGTTGTGGATGGACTTGTTACTGTTGAACTTGATGTTTGACTGGTTGTTGCTGATGTGGTTGGTGACGTTGTAGTTGCAGAAGTTGTGGATGGAGTTGTTGCTGTTGAACTTGATGTTTGACTGGATGTTGCTGATGTGGTTGGTGATGATGTAGTTGCAGAAGTTGTGGATGCACTTGTTGCTGTTGAACTAGATGTTTGACTGGTTGTTGCTGATGTGGTTTGTGACGATGTAGTTGCTGAAGTTGTGTGGATGGACTTGTTACTGTTGAACTTGATGTTTGAATGGTTGTGGCTGATGTGGTTGGTGACGATGTAGTTGCAGACGTTGTGGATGGATTTGTTGCTGTTGAACTTGATGTTTGACTGGTTGTTGCTGATGTGGTTGGTGACGATGTAGTTGTAGAAGTTGTGGATGTGCTTGTTGTTGTAGATCTTGATGTTTGACTGGTTGTTGCTGATGTGGTTGGTGACGATGTAGTTGTAGAAGTTGTGGATGGACTTGTTGCTGTAGAACTTGATGTTTGACTGGTTGTTGCTGATGTGGTTGGTGACGATGTAGTTGCAGAAGTTGCGGATGGACTTGTTGCTGTTGAACTTGATGTTTGACTGGATGTTGCTGATGTGGTTGGTGATGATGTAGTTGCCGAAGTTGTGGATGGACTTGTTGCTGTTGAACTAGATGTTTGACTGGTTGTTGCTGATGTGGTTGGTGATGATGTAGTTGCTGAAGTTGTGGATGGACTTGTTGCTGTTGAACTTGATATTTGACTGGTTGTTGCTGATGTGGTTGGTGACGATGTAGATGTGAAGTTGTGGATGGACTTGTTACTGTTGAACTTGATGTTTGAATGGTTGCGGCTGATGTGGTTGGTGATGATGTAGTTGCAGAAGATGTGGATGGACTTGTTGCTGTTGAACTAGTTGTTTGACTGGTTGTTGCTGATGTGGTTGGTGACGATGTAGTTGATGAAGTTGTGGAGGGACTTGTTGAGCTTGAACTTGATGTTTGACTGGATGTTGCTGATGTGGTTGGTGACGATGTAGTTGCTGAAGTTGTGGATGGAGTTGTTGCTGTTGAACTTGATGTTTGACTGGATGTTGCTGATGTGGTTGGTGATGATGTAGTTGCCGAAGTTGTGGATGGACTTGTTGCTGTTGAACTAGATGTTTGACTGGTTGTTGCTGATGTGGTTGGTGATGATGTAGTTGCTGAAGTTGTGGATGGACTTGTTGCTGTTGAACTTGATATTTGACTGGTTGTTGCTGATGTGGTTGGTGACGATGTAGATGGTGAAGTTGTGGATGGACTTGTTACTGTTGAACTTGATGTTTGAATGGTTGCGGCTGATGTGGTTGGTGATGATGTAGTTGCAGAAGATGTGGATGGACTTGTTGCTGTTGAACTAGTTGTTTGACTGGTTGTTGCTGATGTGGTTGGTGACGATGTAGTTGATGAAGTTGTGGAGGGACTTGTTGAGCTTGAACTTGATGTTTGACTGGATGTTGCTGATGTGGTTGGTGACGATGTAGTTGCTGAAGTTGTGGATGGGTTGTTGCTGTTGAACTTGATGTTTGACTGGATGTTGCTGATGTGGTTGGTGACGATGTAGTTGTAGAAGTTGTGGATGGACTTGTTTCTGTAGAACTTGATGTTTGACTGGTTGTTGCTGATGTGGTTGGTGACGATGTAGTTGCAGAAGTTGCGGATGGACTTGTTGCTGTTGAACTTGATGTTTGACTGGATGTTGCTGATGTGGTTGGTGATGATGTAGTTGCCGAAGTTGTGGATGGACTTGTTGCTGTTGAACTAGATGTTTGACTGGTTGTTGCTGATGTGGTTGGTGATGATGTAGTTGCTGAAGTTGTGGATGGACTTGTTGCTGTTGAACTTGATATTTGACTGGTTGTTGCTGATGTGGTTGGTGACGATGTAGATGGTGAAGTTGTGGATGGACTTGTTACTGTTGAACTTGATGTTTGAATGGTTGCGGCTGATGTGGTTGGTGATGATGTAGTTGCAGAAGATGTGGATGGACTTGTTGCTGTTGAACTAGTTGTTTGACTGGTTGTTGCTGATGTGGTTGGTGACGATGTAGTTGATGAAGTTGTGGAGGGACTTGTTGAGCTTGAACTTGATGTTTGACTGGATGTTGCTGATGTGGTTGGTGACGATGTAGTTGCTGAAGTTGTGGAGGGACTTGTTGAGGTTGAACTTGATGTTTGAATGGTTGTGGCTGATGTGGTTGGTGACGATGTAGTTGCAGAAGTTGTGGATGGACTTGTTGCTGTTGAACTTGATGTTTGACTGGTTGTTGCTGATGTGGTTGGTGACGTAGTTGCAGAAGTTGTGGATGGACTTGTTGCTGTTGAACTAGTTGTTTGACTGGTTGTTGCTAATGTGGTTGGTGACGATGTAGTTGCAGAAGTTGTGGATGGACTTGTTGTTGTAGAACTTGATGTTTGACTGGTTGTTCCTGATGTGGTTGGTGACGATGTAGTTGCAGAAGTTGTGGATGGACTTGTTGCTGTTGAACTTGATGTTTGACTGGTTGTTGCTGATGTGGTTGGTGATGATGTAGTTGCTGAAGTTGTGGATGGACTTGTTGCTGTGGAACTTGATGTTTGACTGGTTGTTGCTGATGTGGTTGGTGACGATGTACTTGTAGAAGTTGTGGATGGACTTGTTACTGTTGAACTTGATGTTTGAATGGTTGTGGCTGATGTGGTTGGTGATGATGTAGTTGCTGAAGTTGTGGATGGACTTGTTGCTGTTGAACTAGATGTTTGACTGGTTGTTGCTGATGTGGTTGGTGACGATGTAGTTGCTGAAGTTGTGGATGGACTTGTTGCTGTTGAACTAGATGTTTGACTGGTTGTTGCTGATGTGGTTGGTGACGATGTAGTTGCTGAAGTTGTTGATGGACTTGTTGAGGTTGAACTTGATGTTTGACTGGTTGTTGCAGAGGTGGTTGTTGACGATGTAGTTGCAGAAGTTGTGGATGGACTTGTTGCTGTTGAACTAGTTGTTTGACTGGTTGTTGCTGATGTGGTTGGTGACAATGTAGTTAATGAAGTTGTGGAGGGACTTGTTGAGGTTGAACTTGATGTTTGACTGGATGTTGCTGATGTGGTTGGTGACGATGTAGTTGCTGAAGTTGTGGAGGACTTGTTGAGGTTGAACTTGATGTTTGACTGGTTGTTGCTGATGTGGTTGGTGACGATGTAGTTGCAGAACTTGTGGATGGACTTGTTGCTGTTGAACTAGTTGTTTGACTGGTTGTTGCTGATGTGGTTGGTGATGATGTAGTTGCTGAAGTTGTGGATGGACTTGTTGCTGTGGAACTTGATGTTTGACTGGTTGTTGCTGATGTGGTTGGTGACGATGTACTTGTAGAAGTTGTGGATGGACTTGTTACTGTTGAACTTGATGTTTGAATGGTTGTGGCTGATGTGGTTGGTGATGATGTAGTTGCTGAAGTTGTGGATGGACTTGTTGCTGTTGAACTAGATGTTTGACTGGTTGTTGCTGATGTGGTTGGTGACGATGTAGTTGCTGAAGTTGTGGATGGACTTGTTGCTGTTGAACTAGATGTTTGACTGGTTGTTGCTGATGTGGTTGGTGACGATGTAGTTGCTGAAGTTGTGGATGGACTTGTTGCTGTTGAACTAGATGTTTGACTGGTTGTTGCTGATGTGGTTGGTGACGATGTAGTTGCTGAAGTTGTGATGGACTTGTTGAGGTTGAACTTGATGTTTGACTGGTTGTTGCAGATGTGGTTGTTGACGATGTAGTTGCAGAAGTTGTGGATGGACTTGTTGCTGTTGAACTAGTTGTTTGACTGGTTGTTGCTGATGTGGTTGGTGACGATGTAGTTAATGAAGTTGTGGAGGGACTTGTTGAGGTTGAACTTGATGTTTGACTGGATGTTGCTGATGTGGTTGGTGACGATGTAGTTGCTGAAGTTGTGGAGGGACTTGTTGAGGTTGAACTTGATGTTTGACTGGTTGTTGCTGATGTGGTTGGTGACGATGTAGTTGCAGAACTTGTGGATGGACTTGTTGCTGTTGAACTAGTTGTTTGACTGGTTGTTGCTGATGTGGTTGGTGACGATGTAGTTGATGAAGTTGTGGAGGACTTGTTGAGCTTGAACTTGATGTTTGACTGGATGTTGCTGATGTGGTTGGTGACGATGTAGTTGCTGAAGTTGTGGAGGGACTTGTTGAGGTTGAACTTGATGTTTGAATGGTTGTGGCTGATGTGGTTGGTGACGATGTAGTTGCAGAAGTTGTGGATGGACGTGTTGCTGTTGAACTTGATGTTTGACTGGTTGTTGCAGAGGTGGTTGTTGACGATGTAGTTGCAGAAGTTGTGGATGGACTTGTTACTGTTGAACTTGATGTTTGAATGGTTGTGGCTGATGTGGTTGGTGATGATGTAGTTGCTGAAGTTGTGGATGGACTTGTTGCTGTTGAACTAGATGTTTGACTGGTTGTTGCTGATGTGGTTGGTGACGATGTAGTGCAGAAGTTGTGGATGGACTTGTTGTGTTGAACTAGTTGTTTGACTGGTTGTTGCTGATGTGGTTGGTGACGATGTAGTTGCAGAAGTTGTGGATGGACTTGTTGTTGTAGAACTTGATGTTTGACTGGTTGTTCCTGATGTGGTTGGTGACGATGTAGTTGCAGAAGTTTTGGATGGACTTGTTGCTGTTGAACTAGACGTTTGACTGGTTGTGGCTGATGTGGTTGGTGACGATGTAGTAGCAGAAGTTGTGGATGGACTTGTTGCTGTTGAACTAGATGTTTGACTGGTTGTTGCTGATGTGGTTGGTGACGATGTAGTTGCTGAAGTTGTGGATGGACTTGTTGCTGTTGAACTAGATGTTTGACTGTTTGGCTGATGTGGTTGGTGACGATGTAGTTGCAGAAGTTGTGGATGGACTTGTTGTGTTGTAACTTGATGTTTGACTGGTTGTTGCTGATGTGGTTGGTGACGATGTAGTTGCAGAAGTTGTGGATGGACTTGTTGCTGTTGAACTTGATGTTTGACTGGTTGTTGCTGATGTGGTTGGTGACGATGTACTTGCAGAAGTTGTGGAGGGACTTGTTGAGGTTGAACTTGATGTTTGAATGGTTGTGGCTGATGTGGTTGGTGACGATGTTGTTGCAGAAGTTGTGGATGGACTTTTTGTTGTTGAACTTGATGTTTGACTGGTTGTTGCAGAGGTGGTTGGTGACGATGTAGTTGCAGAAGTTGTGGATGGACTTGTTTTGTTAACTTGATGTTTGACTGGTTGTTGCTGATGTGGTTGGTGACGATGTCGTTGCAGAAATTGTGGATGGACTTGTTGCTGTTGAACTAGTTGTTTGACTGGTTGTTGCTGATGTGGTTGGTGACGATGTAGTTGCAGAAGTTGTGGATGGACTTGTTGCTGTTGAACTAGATGTTTGACTGGTTGTTGTTGATGTGGTTGACGATGAAGTAGCAGAAGTTGTAGATGGACTTGTTGCTGTTGAACTAGATGTTTGACTGGTTGTTGCTGATGTGGTTAGTGACGATGTAGTTGCAGAAGTTGTGGATGGACTTGTTGAGGTTGAACTTGATGTTTGAGTGGTTGTTGCTGATGTGGTTAGTGACGATGTAGCTGCAGAAGTTGTGGAGGGACTTGTTGAGGTTGAACTTGATGTTTGACTGGATGTTGTTGATGTGGTTGGTGACGATGTAGTTGCTGAAGTTGTGGATGGATTTGTTGCTGTTGAACTAGATGTTTGACTGGTTGTTGCTGATGTGGTTGGTGACGATGTAGTTGCAGAAGTTGTGGATGGACTTGTTGTAGAACTTGATGTTTGACTGGTTGTTGCTGATGTGGTTGGTGACGATGTAGTTGTAGAAGTTCTGGATGGACTTGTTGCTGTTGAACTAGTTGTTTGACTGGTTGTTGCTGATGTGGTTGGTGACGTTGTAGTTGCAGAAGTTCTGGATGGACTTGTTGCTGTAGAACTAGTTGTTTGACTGGTTGTTGCTATGTGGTTGGTGACGATGTAGTTGCAGAAGTTGTGGATGGACTTGTTGTGTTGAACTTGATGTTTGACTGGTTGTTCCTGATGTGGTTGGTGACGATGTAGTTGCAGAAGTTTTCGATGGACTTGTTGCTGTTGAACTAGACGTTTGACTGGTTGTGGCTGATGTGGTTGGTGACGATGTAGTAGCAGAAGTTGTGGATGGATTTGTTGCTGTTGAACTAGATGTTTGACTGGTTGTTGCTGATGTGGTTGGTGACGATGTAGTTGCTGAAGTTGTGGATGGACTTGTTGCTGTTGTTGAACTAGGCGTTTGACTGGTTGTGGCTGATGTGGTTGGTGACGATGTAGTTGCAGAAGTTGTGGATGGACTTGTTGTTGTAGAACTTGATGTTTGACTGGTTGTTGCTGATGTGGTTGGTGACGATGTAGTTGCAGAAGTTGTGGATGGACTTGTTGCTGTTGAACTTGATGTTTGACTGGTTGTTGCTGATGTGGTTGGTGACGATGTACTTGCAGAAGTTGTGGAGGGACTTGTTGAGGTTGAACTTGATGTTTGACTGGATGTTGCTGATGTGGTTGGTGACGATGTAGTTGCAGAAGTTGTGGAGGGACTTGTTGAGGTTGAACTTGATGTTTGACTGGTTGTTGCTGATGTGGTTGGTGACGATGTAGTTGCAGAAGTTGTGGAGGGACTTGTTGAGGTTGAACTTGATGTTTGAATGGTTGTGGCTGATGTGGTTGGTGACGATGTAGTTGCAGAACTTGTGGATGGACTTGTTGCTGTTGAACTTGATGTTTGACTGGTTGTTGCTGATGTCGTTGGTGACGATGTAGTTGCAGAAGTTGTGGATGGACTTGTTGTTGTAGAACTTGATGTTTGAC
The DNA here is from genome assembly GCF_003711565.1 of Takifugu flavidus. Taxonomy (NCBI): domain Eukaryota; kingdom Metazoa; phylum Chordata; class Actinopteri; order Tetraodontiformes; family Tetraodontidae; genus Takifugu; species Takifugu flavidus. The sequence goes on from NC_079522.1 coordinate 1,591,595, forward strand.
TGGTTGTTGCTGATGTGGTTGGTGACGATGTAGTTGCAGAAGTTGTGGTTGGACGTGTTGTTGTTGAACTTGATGTTTGACTGGTTGTTGCTGATGTGGTTGGTGACGATGTAGTTGCAGAAGTTGTGGAGGGACTTGTTGAGGTTGAACTTGATGTTTGACTGGATGTTGCTGATGTGGTTGGTGACGATGTAGTTGCAGAAGTTGTGGATGGACTTGTGGATGTTGAACTAGATGTTTGACTGGTTGTTGCTGATGTGGTTGGTGATGATGTAGTTGCAGAAGTTGTGGATGGACTTGTTGGTGCTGATGTGGATGTTTGACTGCCTGTTGTTGTGGTATTGGTTTTTGCCATTACCAAGGCATGAACAACTAAAAAGGTAGAATATAATATTTCATCTTTATTCATATTTTATGTGAGTTTTTTTGCAGTCATTCAGTTTTATCTGATATTATTGTTTTCGAAATCTAATTCAATTTGTTATTTAAGTTTTGCAGTTGGTCCTTTTATTGGTGGCAGTAAACACAGATTGATTTAAGGAACTTCACATTTTCATTTAAAATATTTAGTCATATATAAATAGATATAGTCATGTATTTATTTATTTTTAATGTTTGCAACTACTTACCATATGACACTGACTACTGTTGATTTTTCAGTAATTTAAAATATCTGTATTAATTCAAAGTTGCTGAAAAATTATTTCACATAAATTGTTCCATGATGTAGTATTCCTGGGTCTGATTTAAGATATTTTCATTTTTCATTGTATTTGTTCTGAATATTAAACTTAATATTATGCTTACCTGATAAAATGAGCAAAGCTGATATATGCCATCTCACACTCATCTTTTCTTTCTGTTAATGTGTAAAATCAAACATACATTTATTTCAGAATTATAACTCTTGTGAGACATTATTTTAAGTCAATTTATGAAATGCTGGTGATGCATTTTTGTTGTTTTACATTCCTTAATTTCTATGATACAGAGACATTCATATGGGCTAATTTTAAGATTAAAATCACTTTATCATCAAACTATATTACATTTTAAAACACCATAATCTAAACAAGCTTCTCATTATCATGGTAAAATGTGTTTTTGCCTCTCCGTGTTAGACAAACAATATTTTTAACTGTATTGAAACATAAGATTAAAGATCACAAGATTAAAAATCAAAAACAATTTCAAACATTTCCTCATTACCTATTATGAGAATAATATTTGCAAGATTTACAGATATAATCCTGTTTGTATGTATGTATATATATATATATATAAGAGAAATAGAAATAAAGCTCTAAAATCCCACCTTGACTTCAAAGATTTTCTAGTATCTTTAGGTGAATCCTCCTCTGTGATGCTGCTGCTTGCTCCCTCAGTGTAACTGGCCACATTTATAAGGTGGACTTTTCAAAGGTACTTTAGTAAGTGACGCAGTAAATATGTGATCCATGTTTTAGAAATGTTCTGACGCATTGCAATAAATTCCCAGGATATTGTCGTGGGTTATTATTTGCATCATACATTTGTATAGGAAGAAGTCCAACAAGTGAAACAAGTGCATGTTTTCACATTTATAAATAAAAAACAATAAACCTGCAGGTTGACTGGGTGGGGACATTCACAGGACAATAGGCAAAGACACACCTTTTTAGGTTGTTGTTCCAGCAGGCTATACACAATACAATAAATACACTGGTACCAAGGAGCAATTCAGAGACAAACTAATGTGTCTGCTGTTGCTCTGTGGGTTTAAACTGGATTACATGGATAAAACGAATACATTCAAAATAGATATTCCGACATATTGCTGCAATCAAGCCGAAGCCTTTGCTTTTGAGTCAAATTTGTAAACCGGAATCTTGAAAAAAAAGCATAATATATGTGTTAGTCACAATATTAGAATGGGGGTGTTGTGCTAGTCAATGTTTTGAAAATTGTTTTTCACCTACCAATCTTGTTATTCTAGCTGTACTGGAGTGTGCCTCGCAAATACATAAATTTTCCTAATCACCCCAGCATGTTCAAACTCCAACTTGTTATAGTTGGAGTTTGGAGTAGGTTATAATTGCTTTCAAGACATGAAAAACTCAATCAATCAATCTTTATTTATATAGCGTCTTTTACAATCAAAATTGTTTCAAGGCGCTTTACAGAATCCCAGGGCCTAACCCCAGACAAGCAACAGTGGCAGGAAAAACTCCCCTTTAACAGGAAGAACCTTGAGCAGGACCAGGCTCATGTCGGGGGACCGTCCTGCTGATGGCCGGCTGGATAGAGAGAGAGAAGGAAGAGGACAGGTAGAGGATAGAATAAGTAGGAGAGGAGAGGAGAGGATGGGCATAGAGCATAGAAATACATACAAAAATACATTATATTGAGTAAGCTGTTGGTTGAGTGGGTCAGCAGGGTCGGAGGTCATTATGCAGCTCTGAAGGCAGCGATACCTGTAAATGAATATAGAAGGAAGGGGGGGGCAGAAAAACTACACAAGAAATAGCATCACTAGTCTACTTGATGAGGAGGAGAGGAGAGGAGAGGAAACCATGACCCAGTGCGGTGACAGAGGCCTGTCAGATGATCATGTTTCTTGACCCCGGCAGCCTTGGCCTATAGCAGCATGACTAAGATGTTAACCTAATGATTAGACGACCCCCTAAGTATGATAATTTGTATGTCTATGATAGTAACTGGAACTACAGAGTTAGTAACATGAGCTTTTTCAAAGAGGTAGGTTTTAAGTCTAATTTTTAAAGTAGAGATGGAGTCAGCCTCCCGTACCTGGACAGGGAGCTGTTAACAACTCATGTAAACTCATGTTAATAGGAGAGGCCTGGAAATGTCATAGAATTTAACCCCCGGTTTGAGGGCCCGTAGCTCTGGCATATATTCACCTAAAAAGACCATTGTCTTGCCCGCAGGGGGCATTTCTTTGGCACCTGGAAATGCCCATTCGACCTCTTTCAGCTCAAGTTGGAGCGAAAGACCACATGTCCTAGAGCAGAGCAGGAGAAAAATTCTGATCAAAAATTTCGCTAACAGATCGCCATAACTCTGTTCCGGAAGCTCCTACGAGCATAGAAAATACATAATTTTGTAGCTATGAGCCTCGACTAACCCAAGAATGTCACTTTGAGAACGTTAAATTAACCAGCGCCTTGTAAAACGAGCTGATGCGCCGAATGGTCCGCTCAAATCTCCTTTTAACTTAATACAAAACAGAGCAGGGAAAAACGGCTCAGAACTGATCAAAGCTTCGTGTTTAACTCGTCGTTTCTCCGTCACGGGATGAGCTAAAAATATGAAACGCACATGGATGTAATTTAAAGCCTTGCGGTTCTAACGAGCATGGACTTGATAAAATTGGAGGGTGTTAAGCAGTCAAAATCGGCGTTTCAATATGGGTTCTGATCACAAATCTGCGTGGAGGGGTGAGCTGCTCACAACCAGCTCACAGCACAATATCAGAGGAAGGAGCACAGGAAGGTGGGGAAGGAAAGAATGACCTTTGTGCCACTTGGGGTCTGGACCCCAGAATCATAGAGCTAAGTCAGATACCCAGTATATTAACTCTTTGACAAGAACTAGTTATAAGATGTCATGGTGATGCCAGAGGTAATAATAAGCTTTTATAAGATGATGTCTTTTGAATATGCAATCAAGGTCAAAAGTTGCTTTGGTTCAGACCAATTGGCAATGGCAATAGTTGTTACAGTGGCGGCTATAGAAGCAGCTGCTTTGCATGGTCTTGTGAACTTCTGCAGTACATACTTGACATCGATACTTTGAAGTAATCATTGCTGCTGATGCTGGCCGAGGCAAATTCATTGTGGAATACCTTTCTGTCCCAAGTCCATTTCACAAGAGCAGGAGATTTCAAGGACTAAGAAGTACGCAAATTGAGACAAAACCAATTTTTAAAAAACCACAACTGTTACAATGACAAGAGGAAACATGAGAACAACTACAATTGTGAGTCATTATTTTATTATTCTGATCTTTGCAGATTAGACAGGACAGAATCTCAAATAAATAGTAATTTCAAAGAATAAATAATTAACATATTAAATACATGAGAGGTATACACATTTTCTGAAATATTTGACAGTTGTCATCATTAGTCATCTTGTCTTAGTGATTGTGATGTATGCTACATTGTAATAGAATATGAGGTAAAAGAATGTGAATTATAATAAAATGTTAATAATCAAGAGGAAGATCTTTTGTGTAATATAGAAAAACATCAATTTTTGCTTACTGCTGTTACAGTGTTTCTGTAGGCAACTAATATCAAACTCTATTGGTAATTTGACAGTAACCATGACAACAGTATCAGAGAGAATGCAGTGATGAGACTGATGTTCTGCCTAACTCCGCTTGAAGCTGAAAATAGAAGAAATTTTCGGTTGAGGAGAAAGTCAACAATGGGGTAAAAAAAGTGCCTGGTACATTTTCATACCTATGCCATCTACAGAGATGGAGCTGCCTTCAATGTCAAAACCAGTGACAATCGAGGATGCGTTAATCAAAACACTGGCAATCACGGTGTGATGAGGGACAGCCGTACTGTCAAAGCCGAGTGTCATGTCATTGATGACTGAGCCATTTCTGCAGAAACAGAGAGGGAACTTCATAGTGACTTGTCAGAATTATGACACGATGGTTAATTTGGGAAATCGACAAACAAATTACCTAAATGATACCACTTCCATGAACCTAAAGGAAGAAAATTGTGCCTGGAACAATGGTTGAAGCTGCAGAAAAAGAAAATAAACCACAAATTAAACAAATCCTTCTTCTTTGATTTGCAATAGGTGTGGAGCAGTGATGAGCAGCTTCAAAACCCAAACTTTTGACAGCATACCTGTGATTTTATCATTGAAGCTCGACTTTTAAAAGCTTCAGAAGATGTATCCTGCAGGTCACTTGAAAATGTGCTGAGACGTGATCTAAATGACACACTTATTGTAACAGCTGCAGATGTGGTTGTTGTCATGGCAGGAGTTGTAGTTGCTGCAACTGTGGTTGTTGTAGTTGCTGCAACTGTGGTTGTTGTAGTTGCTGCAACTGTGGTTGTTGTAGTTGCTGCAACTGTGGTTTTGCAGTTGCAGGCTCAGTAGTTGAAGGAACTGGACCAGCTGTAAAAATATTTTAATAGATTATTGACTGAAACCAAAAACTTTGTCTTTCTTTGATTTCTTTGCGTTTACTTACATATAGTTTGGATTGAGGATGCAGACAGAGCCACACTTAAGGTCTCATTGCTACTTGCTGCAATTGCTAAAGTTTCAGCAACTTCGTCATTATTTGGGAGGTCAGAAATGGGGATATTGTTGCGGAGCACAACCCCGATCAGCTGCAGTTGCATCTTCTTGTAGACGCACAGCACGGCTACATTAAAAGACAGAAATCAGAGGTATTGAGAGAGATCTGTAGATTTCTAATGTTCAAATTAACACAGGAAACACAAAAAATACATGATGACCTGTATTCAGTTATTGACTGAAAAATACTTACCGGAATTGTTTCACAAAGCAGCGGACAAATCTCGTTCCATATTTACTTGTGTAGATACGTGTACACTGTAAAAAGTGAATAATGGAAATGAATTATTAAAAATGTATAACACTATAACATGTATGTTTTTGAACCATCAAAAATTAATTGAAACATGACATTTTCTTATACTTCCAAGGTTTGCACTGGTGTATGACTGAATTACAACTTGGACTTCGACTGACTTGGATTCAATTTGGATCCAAATTGATTAAATTCAACAACCAACTAATTAATATTATTAAATTTAACAACTGACTTGAATGGACTTAATTGTGAATACTTTGACATTTCTTTAATTGAAATTCTAAAAGTCAATAATGGAAAGGATTGTATACAAAGGTCAACATACCGTGTCTATTACTCGACTTTCAAGTTCTTTGTATGTTGTGCTGTTTGGGTTAGTCAGTTCTTCTCGAAAAGTCTCTTGAGGTAAAGTTGCTGAAACAATATAGATTGGCTCAACACCTGAACTTGCTGATGTGGTTGGTGACGATGTAGTTGCAGAAGTTGTGGATGGACTTGTGGATGTTGAACTAGATGTTTGACTGGTTGTTACTGATGTGGTTGGTGACGATGTAGTTGCAGAAGTTGTGGATGGACTTGTTGTTGAACTAGATGTTTGACTGGTTGTTGATGATGTTGTTGGTGACGATGTAGTTGTAGAACTTGTGGATGGACTTGTTGTTGTTGAACTAGATGTTTGACTGGTTGTTGGTGATGATGTAGTTGCAGAAGTTGTGGATGGACTTGTGGATGTTGAACTAGATGTTTGACTGGTTGTTGATGATGTTGGTGACGATGTAGTTGTAGAACTTGTGGATGGACTTGTTGTTGTTGAACTAGATGTTTGACTGGTTGTTGATGATGTTGTTGGTGACGATGTAGTTGTAGAACTTGTGGATGAACTTGTTGTTGTTGAACTAGATGTTTGACTGGTTGTTGGTTGATGAGTAGTTGCAGAAGTTGTGGATGGACTTGTTGTAGAACTTGATGTTTGACTGGTTGTTGCTGATGTGGTTGGTGACGATGTAGTTGCAGAAGTTGTGGATGGACTTGTTGCTGTTGAACTTGATGTTTGACTGGTTGTGCTGATGTGGTTGGTGATGATGTAGTTTCAGAAGTTGTGGATGGACTTGTTGCTTTTGAACTTGATGTTTGACTGGTTGTTGTTGATGTGGTTGGTGACAATGTAGTTGCAGAAGTTGTGGATGGACTTGTTGCTGTTGAACTTGATGTTTGACTGGTTGTTGCTGATGTGGTTGGTGACGATGTAGTTGCAGAAGTTGTGGAGGGACTTGTTGAGGTTGAACTAGATGTTTGACTGGTTGTTGCTGATGTGGTTGGTGACGATGTAGTTGCTGAAGTTGTGGATGGACTTGTTGCTGTTGAACTAGGCGTTTGACTGGTCGTGGCTGATGTGGTTGGTGACGATGTAGTTGCAGAAGTTGTGGATGGACTTGTTGCTGTTGAACTAGATGTTTGACTGGTTGTTGCTGAAGTGGTTGGTGACGATGTAGTTGCAGAAGTTGTGGATGGACTTGTTGGTGCTGATGTGGATGTTTGACTGCCTGTTGTTGTGGTATTGGTTTCTGCCATCACTAAGGCATGAACAACTAAAAAGGTAGAATATAATATTTCAATCTTTATTCATATTTTATGTGAGTTTTTTTGCAGTCATTCAGTTTTATCTGATATTATTGTTTTAGTAATGTAATTCAATTTGTTATTTAACTTTTGCAGTTGGTCCTTTTATCGGTGGCAGTAAACACAGATTGATTTAAGGCACTTCACATTTTCATTTAAAATATTTAGTCATATATAAATAGATATAGTTATGTATTTATTTATTTTTAATGTTTGCAACTACTTACCATATGACACTGACTACTGTTGATTTTTCAGTAATTTAAAATATCTGTATTAATTCAAAGTTGCTGAAAAATTATTTCAGATAAATTGTTCCATAATGTAGTATTCCTGGGTCTGACTTAAGATATTTTCATTTTTCATTGTATTTGTTCTGAATATTAAACTTAATATTATGCTTACCTGATAAAATGAGCAAAGCTGATATATGCCATCTCACACTCATCTTTTCTTTCTGTTAATGTGTAAAATCAAACATAAATTTATTTCAGAATTATAACTCTCTTGTGAGACATTATTTTAAGTCAATAGATGAAATGGTGGTGATGCATTTTTGTTGTTGTACATTCCTTAATTTCTATGATACAGAGACATTCATATGGGCTAATTTTAAGATTAAAATCAATTGATCAAACTATATGATTTTAAAACACCATAATCCAAACAAGCTTCTCATTATCATGGTAAAATGTGTTTTTGCCTCTGTGTTACACAAACAATATTTTTAACTGTATTGAAACATAAGATTAAAGATCACAAGATTAAAAATCAAAAACAATTTAAAACATTTCCTCATTACCTATTATTAGAATAATATTTTCAAGATTTACAGATACAATCCTATTTGTATATGTATATATAAGAGAAATAGAAATAAAGCTCTAAAATCCCACCTTGACTTCAAAGATTTTCTAGTATCTTTAGGTGAATCCTCCTCTGTGATGCTGCTGCTTGCTCCCTCAGTGTAACTGGCCACATTTATAAGGTGGACTTTTCAAAGGTACTTTAGTAAGTGACGCAGTAAATAGGTGAGCCATGTTTTAGAAATGTTCTGACGCATTGCAATAAATTCCCATAATATTTTCGTGGGTTGTTTTTTGCATCATACATTTGTATAGAAGAAGTCCAACAAGTGAAACAAGTGCATGCTTCCACATTTATAAATAAAAAACAATAAACCTGCAGGTTGACTTGGTGGGGACATTTACAGGACAATAGGCAAAGACACACCTTTTTAGGGTGTTGTTCCAGCAGGCTATACACAATACAATAAATACACTGGTACCAAGGAGCAATTCAGAGACAAACTAATGTGTCTGCTGTTGCTCTGTGGGTTTAAACTGGATTACATGGATAAAACAAATACATTCAAAATAGATAATCTGACATTGCTGCAATCAAGCCGAAGCCTTTGCTTTTGAGTCAAATTTGTAAACCAGAATCTTGAAAAAAAGCATAATATATGTGTTAGTCACAATATTAGAATGGGGGTGTTGTGCTAGTCAATGTTTTGAAAATTGTTTTTCACCTACCAATCTTGTTATTCTAGCTGTACTGGAGTGTGCCTCGCAAACACATAAATTTTCCTAATCACCCCAGCATGTTCAAACTCCAACTTGTTATAGTTGGAGTTGGAGTAGGTTATAGTTGCTTTCAATGCATGAAAAAGTCAATCAATCAATCTTTATTTATATAGCGTCTTTTACAGTCAAAATTGTTTCAAGGCGCTTTACAGAATCCCAGGGCCTAACCCCAGACAAGCAACAGTGGCAGGAAAAACTCCCCTTTAACAGGAAGAAACTTTGAGCAGGACCAGGCTCATGTCGGGGGACCGTCCTGCTGATGGCCGGCTGGGTAGAGAGAGAGGAGAAGGGAGAGGACAGGTAGAGGATAGAATAAGTAGGAGAGGAGAGGAGAGGATGGGAATAGAGCATAGAAATACATACAAAAATACATTATATTGAGTAAGCTGTTGGTTGAGTGGGTCAGCGGGGTCGGAGGTCATTATGCAGCTCTGAAGGCAGCGATACCTGTAAATGAATATAGAAGGAAGGGGGGGCAGAAAAACTACACAAGAAATAGCATCACTAGTCTACTTGATGAGGAGGAGAGGAGAGGAGAGGAGAGGAAACCATGACCCAGTGCGGTGACAGAGGCCTGTCAGATGATCATGTTTCTTGACCCCGGCAGCCTTGGCCTATAGCAGCATGACTAAGATGTTAAGCTAATGATTAGACGACCCCCTAAGTATGATAATTTGTATGTCTATGATAGTAACTGGAACTACAGAGTTAGTAACATGAGCTTTTTCAAAGAGGTAGGTTTTAAGCCTAATTTTTAAAGTAGAGATGGAGTCAGCCTCCCGTACCTGGACAGGGAGCTGTTAACAACTCATGTAAACTCATGTTAACAAATAGGAGAGGCCTGGAAATGTCATGGAATTTAACCCCCGTTTGAGGGCCCGTAGCTCTGGCATATATTCACCTAAAAAGACCATTGTCTTGCCCGCAGGGGGCATTTCTTTGGCACCTGGAAATGCTCATTCGACCTCTTTCAGCTCAAGTTGGAGCGAAAGACCACATGTCCTAGAGCGGAGCAGCAGAAAAATTCTGATCAAAAATTTCACTAACAGATCGCCATAACTCTGTTCCGGAAGCTCCTACGAGCATAGAAAATACATAAGTTTGTAGCTATGAGCCTCGACTAACCCACGAATGTCCCTTTGAGAACGTTAAATTAACCAGCGCCCTGTAAAACGAGCTGATGCGCCGAATGGTCTGCTCAAATCTCCTTTTAACTTAATACAAAACAGCAGGGAAAAACGGCTCAGAACTGATAAAAGCTTCGTGTTTAACTCGTCGTTTCTCCGTCACGGGATGAGCTAAAAATATGAAACGCACATGGATGTAATTTAAAGCCTTGCGGTTCTAACGAGCATGGACTTGATAAAATTGGAGGGTGTTAAGCAGTCAAAATCGGCGTTTCAATATGGGTTCTGATCACAAATCTGCGTGGAGGGGTGAGCTGCTCACAACCAGCTCACAGCACAATATCAGAGGAAGGAGCACAGGAAGGTGGGGAAGGAAAGAATGACCTTTGTACCACTTGGGGTCTGGACCCCAGAATCATAGAGCTAAGTCAGATACCCAGTATATTAGCTCTTTGACAAAAACTAAAGTTCTAAGATGTCATGGTGATGCCAGAGGTAATAATAAGCTTTTATAAGATGATGTCTTTTGAAAACACAGTCAAGGTCAAAAGTTGCTTTGGTTTAAACCAATAGGCAATGGTTGTGACAGTGGTGGATATGAAGCAGCTGCTTCACATGGTCTTGTGAACTTCTGCAGTACGTACTTGACATTGATACTTTGAAGTAATCATTGGTGTTGATGCTGGCCTAGGCAAATGCATTGTGGGATACCTTGCTGTCAAAAGTCCATTTCACAAGAGCAGGAGATTTCAAGGACTGAGAAGTACGCACATTGAGACAAAACCAATATTTAAAAAACCACAATTGTTAAAATGACAAGTGGAAACATGAGAACTACAATTGTGAGTCATTATTTTATTATTCTGATCTTTGCAGATTAGACAGGACAGGATCTCAAATAGTCAGTTCAAAGAAGAATAAAAAATTAACATTTTTAAATACATGAGAGGTATTCACATTTTCTGAAATATTTGACAGTTGTCATCATTAGTCATCTTGTCTCAGCCATTGTGATGTATGCTACATTGTAATAGAATATGAGGTAAAAGAATATGAATTATAATAAAATGTAAATAATCAAGAGGCTGATTTTTTTGTGTAATATAGAAAAACATCAATTTTTGCTTACTGTGTTTCTGTAGGGAACTAATATCAAACTCTATTGGTAATTTGACAGTAACCATGACAACAGTATCAAAGAGAATGCAGTGATGAGACTGATGTTCTGCCTAACTCCGCTTGAAGCTGAAAATAAGAAGAAATCATCAGTTTATCAGAAAGTCAAAAATTGTTGATCATCTTCCAGGGTAATATATCTTCATACCTATGCCTTCTACAGAGATGGAGCTGCCTTCAATGTCAAAAACAGAAACAGTTGAAGATGCGTGAATCAAAACACTGACAATATTGGTGTGATGCGGGACAGATGTCCCATCAAAGCTGAGTCTCACATCATTGATGACTGAGCCATTCCTGTGGGAAATATACAATGATGTGTCATATTTATAACATAACCATTAGATTGTGAAATAGGCAAAGAGAGTACCTGAATGACACCACTTCCATAAACATGAATGAAGGGAATTCCTTCTGGAGTAATGGTTGAAGCTGCAGAAAATCAAAAGAAATTACAAATGAAGCAAAAGAAAACTTCAAAAGATGTTGATGTGGAGAGTGAGAAGGTGTAATATTCAACATTCTGATGGTCAGGCATACCTGTTATTTTATCATTGAAACTCGATTTTTAAAAGCTTCAGAAGATGGATTCTGCAGGTTGACTGATGTGGTTGGTGACGATGTAGTTGCAGAAGTCATTGATGGACTTGTTGCTGATAGACTTGATGTTTGACTGGTTGCTGTTGCTGTCGTGGCCAATTTTGTTGCAAAAATTGTGGATGGACTTGTAGATGTTGAACTAGATGTTTGACTGGTTGTTGCTGATGTGGTTGGTGATGATGTAGTTTTGTGATGATGTAGTATTAGACTGCACCGTCACCAAGGAATGAACAACTAAAAAAGGTGGAATATAATATTTAGATCTTTTTTCATATTTTATGTGAGTCTTTTGCAGTCATTCACTATTATCTGAAGTTCCCATTTAAGAAATGTAATTCTGATTTAAGGCACTTCCAATTTTCATTGAAAATATTTTCATTGTTATTCTGATGACACTCAGCTATATTTATCCATGAAACCAGAGGAGACAGAGAAGTTTCAGAAGTGAAGCTTCAGAACTGTCATAAAGACATAAAGTCCTGGATGTCTTCAAATTTCCTCCTCAACGCAGGAAAAACTCAGGTCATGGTGTTTGGTCCTCAACCTCTCACAGATTGATTAGATCACATGATCACTCTAGATGGTATCTCATTAACATCTAGTCTCTCTGTGAGGAATCTTGGAGTAACCAAAATCTGTCCAACTCATACATTAAAACAGACTCTAGAAGTGCCTTTTTTCACTTGAGGAACATCACAAAGATCAGGAAACTACTGACGCAACATGATGCTGAAAAGTTAGTCCAGCATTTGTTACTTCCAGGCTGGACTATTGTAGTTCTTTATTATCAGGGTATCCAAACAACTCTTTAAGAAGCCTCCAGGTGATCCAAAATGCTGCAGCTAGAGTTTTGATAGATATTGACAAAAGAGATCACATGACTCCTGGACTGGCGTCTCTTCATTGGCTGCCCATTAAATTTAGAATAATTTTTAAAATTCTTCTTCTGACCTACAAGGTCCTCAGAGGTCTAGCTCCGTCCTACCTGGAGGAGCTAGCGACACCTTATCATCCCAATAGACTGCTCCGTTCTCAGAATGCTGGTTTACTTGTGGTCCCCAGAGTCTCTAGTTGTAGAGTGGGGGCTGAGCATTTAGCTAACAGGCCCCCTGCTGTGGAACCAGCTCCCTGTCCAGGTACAGGAGGCTGACTCCATCTCTACTTTTAAGATTAGACTTAAAACCTACCTCTTTGAAAAAGCTTATTATCACTAATTCTGTAGTTCCAGTTACGATCATAGACAGACAAATGATCATACTTAGAGGGTCGTCTAATCATTAGGTTAACATCTTAGTTATGCTGCTATAAGCCAAGGCTGCCGGGGTCCAGAAACATGATCTCTGTCACCCCACTGGGAAACGGTCTCCTCTCCTCCTCACCAAGTAGACTAGTGATGTTATTTCTTGTGTAGTTTTTCTGCACCCCCCACCCCCCCTTCTGTATTCATCTACAGGTATCGCCGCCTTCAGAGCTCCATGCTGACCTGCTGACCTCTGATCCCGCTGTCCCACTCAACTCGACTGTACCGGCAGCTTATTTTACTTAATATAATGTATTTCTGTATTTATTTCTATGCTCTACCTATTCTCTCCTCTACCTGTCCTCCCCCTTCTCTCTCTCTACCCAGCCGGCCATCAGCAGGACGGTCCCCCGACATGAGCCTGGTCCTGCTCAAGGTTTCTTCCTGTTAAAGGGGAGTTTTTCCTTGCCACTGTTGCTTGTTGGGGGTCAGGCCCTGAGATTCTGTAAAGCGCCTAGAAACAACCTTGATTGTAACAGACGCTATATAAATAAAGATTGATTCATTGTTCCATAATGTAGTATTCCTGGGTCTGATTTAAGATGTTTTCATTTTTCATTGTATTTCTTCTGAATATTAAACTTAATATCATGCTTACCTGATAAAATGAAAAAAGCTGATATATGCCGTCCCACACTCATCTTTTCTTTCTGTTAATGTGGAAAATCAAATAAAAAATTATATCAGAATTATAACTCTCTTGTGAGACATTTTAAGTCAATACATGAAATGCTGTTGATGCATTTGTTGTACTAAATTCCTTAATTTCTATGATACAGAGACTTTGAAATGAGCTGATTTTAATATTAAAATCACTTAATCATGAAACTTTCTGACATTTCGAAACACCATCATCCAAACAAGTTTCTTATTATCATGTTTAAAGGATGTGTTTTTGCCTCTGTGTTACACAAACAATAATTTTAACTGTATTGAAACATCAGATTAAAAATCACAAGGTTAAAGATCAAACACAATTCAAAACATTTGTTGATTACTTATTGGAGTAAGATTTGCAAGATTTACACATATAATTGTTACGAACGGTTGTGTTAGGACCCGAAAGCAGGCAGGACGCAGTGGCGTATCGTATTCCGTGAAGCTTTATTTCTGTTCACACAAAATCGCGCAACTCAAAATGCGTGTTGACCACGACTCCGTTCTTCACCCAAACAGAACAATGAAAACTTACAACAAAAATTCCGAGCGGAGTCAAAAGCAGACCACGAAGGATATAGATAAACGAACAGTCCGAGAAACGGGTTCAAAAGTAATCCACGAAGGAAAAAGTTTTACAATAGTCCAAGTGAGTGTAGCTGGGGTCTTCCGAAACAGACAAGACATGCCAACGCTGGCCACCCGTGAGAACAGTCCATAAATAGGTGGCTTGATTGCTGATAGTCTGCAGGTGCACCAGTCCCCGGCACCACCTGTGGCTGAAGCATGGCTCCACCACGCCCCCCGCAGGAGAAACCTTGCAAAAGAGTTCCCAGAAACTGGGAACCTGACATTACCCCCCCCTCAAGGGGCGCCTCCTGGCGTCCTTCCAGGCTTCTCCGGGTGGGCATGGTAGAAATCGCGGAGGAGGCTGGTATCCAAAATGAACCGGCGAGGAACCCATGATCGCTCCTCCGGACCATACCCCTCCCAGTCGACGAGGAACTGGAAGCCCCGGCCTCGTCGGCGGACGTCCAGGATACGCCGGACCGTATAGGCAGGGCCTCCGTCCACAATGCGGGGAGGAGGTGGAGGATCAGACGGGGGAACCAGATCCGACTCTGCAACGGGCTTTACCTTGGAAACATGAAAGGTGGGGTGTATCCTCAACGCTGCGGGAAGCTTCAGGCGGACGGCTGCGGGGTTCACCATCCGATCCACCTCAAAGGGACCCACGAAGCGAGGAGCCAGCTTCCGAGACTCGACCTGGAGTGGAAGGTCCTTGGTGGACAACCAGACCTTCTGACCTGGTTGATAGGAGGGGGCTGGCGTCCGATGTCGATTGGCCTGCAGTTGGGATCGACGAGAAGTCCGCAGCAGGTCGAACGGACCTGTCTCCACACCCTCCTGCAACGGCGAATGTTGGCCTGCACTGACGGTACAGCAACCTCCTCCTCCTGCCCCTCGAACAATGGAGGTTGGTAGCCCAGGGAAGCCATGAAGGGAGACAGACCAGTGGAGGCAGAAACCAAGGAGTTGTGGGCGTACTCCACCCATGGCAGGTAGGTGCTCCAGGAGGATGGGTCTTGGGCTGCCACACACCTTAGGGCGTCCTCCAGGCTCTGGTTGGTTCTCTCGGCCTGCCCGTTGGCCTGTGGGTGGTACCCAGACGTAAGACTGACCGAGGCTCCCAGCGCCGAGCAAAAAGACCTCCAAACCTGTGAGCAGAACTGTGGCCCCCGATCCGAAACTATGTCAGTAGGTAATCCGTGGAGGCGGAACACATGCTGGACCAGGAGCTCTCCAGTCTCTGCTGCCGACGGGAGCTTGGGTAGGGGAATAAAGTGGGCCGACTTAGAGAAACGATCGACCACGGTGAGAACGACCTCATGACCCTGGGAAGGAGGGAGGCCGGTGATGAAGTCCACTGCTATATGTGACCACGGTCGTCGAGGAATCTCCAGGGGCTGAAGGAGTCCTGCCGGTGGCTGATGGGAGGCCTTCCCCCTAGAACACACCGGGCAGGCAGCAATGTAGTCCTTGGTGTCCTGGGCCATGGAGGGCCACCAGAAACGCTGCCGGAGGAAGTGTAATGAGCGGTTGACTCCTGGATGACAGGTTAGTCGTGACGAATGGGCCCAGTGCAGCACCTCTGAGCGCACCGCCCCCGGACGAACAACCGGTTTGGAGGACATCCCCAGGATCCGGGGCAGATTGCTGGGCTTCGCGGACCCTCTCCTCCACCTGCCAGGATGCAGCCCCCAGGATGCAGGAGAGGGGTAATATGGGGTCCGGGTCCATCTCCCCAGGCTCGGAGGCAAACTGACGGGAAAGGGCGTCGGGTTTCAGGTTACGCGATCCAGGACGGTAAGTAAGAGTGAACCGAAACCTCCCTAAGAATAGAGCCCACCGAGCCTGCCGGGAGTTAAGCCTCTTGGCGTTCCGGAGGTATGTGAGGTTCTTGTGGTCTGTCCATACGATAAATGGCTGGGTGGCGCCCTCCAGCCAATGCCTCCACTCCTGGAGCGCCAGGACCACGGCCAGGAGCTCCTTATTTCCCACGTCATAATTCCGTTCTGCGGGTGAAAGCCGGTGACTAAAAAAAGCACACGGATGGAGCTTCTGGTCCTCCCCGCTCCTTTGGGACAGGACGGCCCCAACTCCCACATCTGAAGCGTCCACCTCAACCACGAACTGCCGATTGGGGTCGGGGTGAGTGAGAATAGTGACGACGAGAGAAAGGACCTTCAGTCTGTTGAAAGCCGTTTCGGCCTCGGGAGTCCAGCGGAAGCTAAGAAGGGTGGAAGTGAGCCTGGTGAGCGGGGCGGCCACCTTGCTGTAGTCGCGGATGAAGCGACGGTAGAAATTAGCGAAGCCCAGGAACTGCTGCAACTGCCTACGGGAGGAAGGAGTTGGCCATTCCATTACCGCCCTCACCTTGGCTGGGTCTGGCGAAAGCTGTCCTCGCGCCACCACGAAGCCCAGGAAAGAGATGGAGGTGGTGTGGAAGTCGCATTTCTCTGCTTTAACAAAAAGTCGGTTCTCCAGGAGCCGTTGGAGAACGAGCCGGACATGCTGGACGTGCTCCTCCTCAGACTCGGAAAAGATCAGGATGTCGTCCAGGTATACGAAGATGAACTTATTTAACATGTCCCGGAGCACGTCGTTGATAAGGGCCTGAAACACAGCGGGGGCGTTGGTGAGTCCAAACGGCATCACCAGATACTCAAAATGGCCCAAAGGGGTGTTGAAGGCTGTTTTCCACTCATCCCCTTCTCGAATCCGCACAAGATGGTATGCGCTCCGAAGGTCTAATTTAGAAAAAACCTGGGCCCGGTGTAGAGGAGCGAAGGCCGCGTCGAGGAGGGGCAGTGGATACTTATTTTTTATTGTGATTTCGTTCAGGGACCGATAATCGATGCAGGGACGCAGGGGTCCATCCTTCTTCTGTACGAAGAAAAAACCAGCACCAACTGGAGAAGAGGAGGGTCTGATCAGGCCAGAAGCTAGGGACTCTCCAATATAATTCTCCATCGCCTCCCGTTCCGCCCTGGAGAGGTTGTAGAGTCGGCTCGACGGTAACGTGGCCCCGGGGAGGAGATCGATGGCACAGTCATAGGGCCGATGGGGCGGAAGGGAGAGCGCCCGCTGCTTGCAGAAGACCTCGCCTAGGTCATGGTAATCCCTCGGAACCTGGGACAAATCGGGAATCTCCTGGGCAGGTGCCGAAGACCCTGACAAGGAGGTGACCGCCGAACGCAAACAGTTGGTGTGGCAGTTAACGCTCCAGCTCACCAGCCTCCCGGTTGGCCAGTCAAACTGAGGGTTGTGTAGGGCCAGCCATGGGGACCGAGAACTCCAGGGGATGAGGAGGAGCGGATGAGGAAGAAGTGGATCTGTTCCCGATGATTACCAGAGATGATGAGGGTGATTGCCTGGGTCCGGTGGGTAATCCTAGCCAGGACCTCTCCGTCGAGACCCAGAATGGTCTTTGGTTCGGGCAGCGTCTCGAGGGGAAGACGAACCTGCCGGGCCAGGTCCTGGCTAATGAAGTTGCCGTCTGCACCCGAATCCACCAGGAAGGTAGTTGGCACCGACTCCTGCCCCCAAAGGAGCGTGCCGGAGAGGGTTAGACGGACGGGAGGTGAGCAGGAAGAGGATCCGCTCGCCAGCACTCCTGCCGGCGTTGACGAGCTTAATCTTTTGGCCGCACCGGGCAGTCGTCGAGGAGGTGGCCTGCGTGGCCACAGTAGGCGCACAACCCAGCTGAGCGCCGGCGCAGACGTTCCGACTGGGTTAGACGTGTTCGACCCAACTGCATTGGCTCGCAGGTTGAAGCCTCAGGCGCTGGAACAGGGACGAAGGCAGACGAGTCCCCGGTGGTCTCCCTCGGCCTGGAGAACCTCCCAGAAGGTCTCACCGTCCGCTCGCTCACCCTCTGCCGGCGTCGCTCCCGAAGTCGATTGTCCAATCGAGTAGCCAGACCGATGAGCGCCTCCAAGGTCTCCGGCTGCTCCCTCGCTGCTAACTCGTCCTTCAGGTCGTCGGAAAGCCCTTGTAAAAAACTCCCTGAAGCGCTGCGTCGTTCCAGCCGCTTCGGGCAGCAAGGATACGGAAACGAATTGAGTAGTCAGCGACAGAGCTGGGACCCTGGCGCAGGGACAGAATTTGGGAGGACGCTTCGCTGCTCTGAATGGGATGATCAAAAACCCGTCTTAATTCGGCCGTAAAAACCGGAAAACTAGAGGACGCGGGGGTCTGGTTCTCCAACACGGCTGTGGCCCATTGCGCCGCTCTCCCAGAGAGTAGGTTCACCATGAAGGCAATCTTTGCCCTGTCGCTGGGGTAGGTGAGGGGTTGAAGGTCAAAAACCAGCGAGCACTGGAGCAAGAATGAGGCACACGCACCTGCCTCTCCGGAATATCGCTCCGGGACCGGGACGTGGGGCTCCCGTGGTGCAGCAGTGAAGAGCTGTGACGCAACTCTCGGCGCCTCCGCGGGGGTCGGAGGCGGGACCAGCTCCGCTCGTCCCGAGGCAAGCAGGCCCGTCACGCTGGCGTTAAGAGTCTGGAGGGAGGTCCAGATGTCGGTGAGGAGCTGGTCGTGTTGACCCAGCAACCTTCCCTGAGCCTCCAATGTTCGGCGCACTGCGTCCTGGTCCGCCGGATCCATGTTGGTTGGCATGTAATGTTACGAACGGTTGTGTTAGGACCCGAAAGCAGGCAGGACGCAGTGGCGTATCGTATTCCGTGAAGCTTTATTTCTGTTCACACAAAATCGCGCAACTCAAAATGCGTGTTGACCACGACTCCGTTCTTCACCCAAACAGAACAATGAAAACTTACAACAAAAATTCCGAGCGGAGTCAAAAGCAGACCACGAAGGATATAGATAAACGAACAGTCCGAGAAACGGGTTCAAAAGTAATCCACGAAGGAAAAAGTTTTACAATAGTCCAAGTGAGTGTAGCTGGGGTCTTCCGAAACAGACAAGACATGCCAACGCTGGCCACCCGTGAGAACAGTCCATAAATAGGTGGCTTGATTGCTGATAGTCTGCAGGTGCACCAGTCCCCGGCACCACCTGTGGCTGAAGCATGGCTCCACCACGCCCCCCGCAGGAGAAACCTTGCAAAAGAGTTCCCAGAAACTGGGAACCTGACAATAATCCTGTTTGTATATGTATATATAAGAGAAATAGAAATAAAGCTCAAAAATCCCACCTTGACTTCAAAAATTTTCTAGTATTTTGGTGAATCCTCCTCTGTGATTCTGCAGCTTGCATTTATATGGTGGAGTTTGCAAAGGAACTTAAGTGACACAGTAAATATGCGAGCCATGTTTAAAAAATGTTCTGACGCATTGCAATAAATTCCCAGGATATTTTCGTGGGTTGTTTTTTTGCATCACACATTTGTATAGGGAGAAGTCCAACAAGTGAAACAAGTTCCTGCTTCCACATTTTAAAAAAAACAAACCAAAACAATAAACCTGACTGGGTGGGGGCGTTTACAGGACAATAGGCAAAGACACACCTTTTTAGTGTGATGTTCCAGCAGGCTATACACAATACATTCAAAAGTACACTGGGACCAAGGAGTAATTCATAAACAACTTAATGTGTCTGCTGTTGCTGTTGTCTGCTGAAGCATTTACTTTTGAGGCAAATATGTGAACCAGAACCTTGAAAACATGCATAATATATTTTAGGCACAAAGTTAGAATGGGGCGTTGAGTTTGTCAAAGTTTTAGAATTTGCATTTCTGCTTTTGTTAACAGTCTTGTTATTCTTGATTTTTACCGTGCCTCACAAATACTGCCGCCATATTTGTTTGCCTTTGTTTGTTCAAAAGTTTTGGTGTTTTGTTCTTTGGAAGTTTTAGAAAGTTTTGCTCCAAAGTTTGGTTTGATGTTTTGGTTAGATCGCTGGACATCTGCTTTGTATGTATATGAAATAATGTTTTCTGCATTTGATCCTGCTCAGAAAATATTAACAACAATAAAATACATTCATGGCTGACTTACTCAATGCTTTGGAAGTGTTTGTCCGACATTTAGTTGTTTTTATAACCATCCATCCATCCATCCTCTACCGCTTATCCGGGGTCGGGTCGCGGGGGCAGAAGCCTAAGCAGAGAGGCCCAGACTTCCCTTTCCCCAGCTACTTCTTCCAGCTCGTTCGGGGGGGATCCCCAGGTGTTCCCAGACCAGTCGAGAGACATACTCTCTCCAACGTGTCCAGGGTCTTTCCGGGGGCCTCCTACCGGAGGGACATGCCCTGAACACCTCATCAGGGAGGCGTCCAAGGGGCATCCTAACAAGATGCCCAAGCCACCTCATCTGGCTCCTCTCAACGCGGAGGAGCAGCGGCTCTACTCCGAGCTCCTCCCAGATGGCAGAGCTTCTCACCCTATCTCTAAGGAAGAGCCCAGCCACCCTACAGAAGAAGCTAATTTCGGCCGCTTGTCCCTGTGATCTTGTTCTTTCAGTCATTACCCAAACCTCATGACCCTTGGTGAGGATAGGAACGAAGATCGACTGGCAAATTGAGAGCTTCGCCTTTTGGCTCAGCTCTCTCTTCATCACGACGGACTGGTGCAGAATCCGTATTACTGCTGACGCTGCACCAATCCGCCTGTCGATCTCCTGCTCGATTCTTCCCTCACTCGTGAACAAGACCCTGAGGTACTTGAACTCCTCCACTTGGGGCAGGATCTCCTCCTTGACCTGGAGAAGGCACTTCACCTTTTTCCAGTTGAGAACCATGGCCTCGGATTTGGAGGTGCTGATTCTCATCCCAGCCACTTCACACGCGGTGGCGAACCGATCCAGTGATCGTTGGAGGTCACGGGCCGATGACGCCAACAGGACCACATCATCTGCAAAGAGCAGAGACCCGATCCTGAGGTCACCAAACCGGACCCCTTCAACACCATGACTGCACCTAGAAATTCTGTCCATAAAAGTTATGAACAGAATTGGTGACAAAGGGCAGCCCTGGCGGAGATCAACCCTCACTGGAAATGAGTTCGACTTTCTGCCAGCAATGCAGACCAAACTCTGACTCACCATTGAGTTTGGCACAAAGGAGGCTTTGGTGGATGAGCCAATGTCACGATCTCATCTGCAGAGTCGTGGCTACGATCCTTGCGGCGAGTCCCTGATCCCTGCCAATCATTGAGGGTGCACCATCTGTCACCAGCATGTTGACGCTCGCCAAAATTCAAGTTGTTCTCCTCAAAGAATGCAGCAATTTTTGTGAATAAAATCTCACCAGTGGTCTTTCCCTCCAGGGGAATTAGTCCAAGCAGATCCTCGCAAAAACATTCTCCATCAAAAAATTGCACATACAGGCTCAACTGCGCAACATCACTGTTATCTATGGACTCATCCACGGCCAAAGACATCACCTCAGCCTTCCTCAGCTTGTCCAAAAGCATCTCGAAAACGTCTGACGCAAGAGACTCTGTAGTGTTGTCGGAAACACGCAGCTAAACCACCAGTAAAGTACCAGGGAGATGCATTTTGCAGAAATTTCCTTGACTGGAAGCGGTGAAAACTGTGAAGCACATTACATATGCTTTCAGAACAAGTCAGATGTTCGTACAGTACATTGCACTTATCTATAAACATTTTCGCATATAATCACGAAATATTGCATAAATCATACAGGTAAGTATATAACATAAACTTACGGTGTTGCCTTGTTAACAGCTCAACGTGGATGGCAAAGTTTACAATGGATTTGGATCCGATATTCCATGCTAAATCAGCTCATGGCCTCTGTTTACTGCCGCCAAACAGAACCAGAAGAGACAAACTGAAAACCGGACGTCGCTCTATTCGGAAGTATTTTTAGCTAAATTAATTACAAAACAATGAATTACAATTGTCAACAACTTCGAATGTATTTCTTAACATTTTTAACACATATGAATTGACATATTTATTATTTAGAACTTATTTATGAAAAGTGCCTGCGGGCAAGCAGTACAGACTTGGCTCTACTCATATTGGAATGTCAGAAATTGGAATTTGCTTGATGGAATTAATAATGTTTTTTTGTGTTTTCTCATCTGTTACCACCTCCTCAATGCCAGCAGAGTCTGTAAATGGCTTTTTCTTTTTTTCCGAATATCCATGCCACTCGTAACGATGCCGCTGTTGCTCTCTCTTGATCCGTACAGACCCAGAACAATTTCTGACGTCGTAGTTCATAAGAAAATATAAGCCTTGATATCTTCTGTTTCCAAGCAACAGAGCCTGGTGGGAACGTAGTGCTAAAGTTAGCATGTGTTGTGTTAACATGTCTTCTCAAATTATACTCCTTTCACACGGCAAGGCACTCGTTGCAAATTAAGCAAAAAGGCTTCGCATCAACAGCAATAAACACATATTTTTCTGTCTATTCATTGTTGAACTGCCTGTTCTCTGAGTCAAATTTTCTTTTTTTAAGGTAGAGAGAGACATTTTGTCTTGTTAGCTTGTCGTCATATTCAAAAGATACAAGTCAGAGCGCTGCACCAAACCACGCCACGAATAGTGATTTCTGATTGGCCATTTGAGGTCCTCCAAATTATATGTTCAGCAAGAACAGGTATATTGTACCTGTGTTTCCACCGTGTTTTAAAAGAATAAGAGATATATGGGACTCTCCATAATAATTACAGTACACTCTGAGGGCCAGTACAAAATTTCTTAGGAGCCACACCCGGCCCGGGGTCCGCAAATTGAATGGCCCAGAGTTAGAGGTTTGCTGTGGCATGTGATCCTGTTACAAGGTAGACCGCACCTGAACTGACTGACAGTGTGAGTCATTTTGGGTTACCGTACAATGAACAAAAGGTAATGATCAGGCTGGATGCAAATATAGACAAATAATAATAATCAGGATGGGAATCTGCAATATTTAAACGAAGGAGCACAGGAAGGTGGGGAAGGACAGTAGGGGACAAAGGACCTTTGTGCCACTTGGGGCCTGGACCCTAAGATCATAGAGCTAATTCAGATACCCAGTGTATTAGCTCATTGACCACAACTAAAGTTCAAAGATGTCATGGTGATTTGACAGGTACTAAGCTTTCAAGGTCAGGTGTGTTCAAAGTCACTTTGATTCAAACCAAAGCCAAATTGTTGGTTCCTTATTTGTCATTAGTCATTGGAGCTTCAGCTGGTTTGGAAGCAATGGTAATAATTGTTGCAATGGTGGATAAAGAAGCAGCTGCTTTGCATGATTTTGTGAAATTCTGGAGTACATGCTTGAGGTTAATAGTTTGAAGAAGTCATTGCTGCTAATGCTGTCTAAGGCGAAATGCGGGATACCTAGCTGTCCCAATTCCACACCACTTACATCTGATCAATACTTGATAAACATTGGCAAATATTGTAAATATTGTCTTGGAACTGTCATTTTAGCTGTTGAGTGAGTGAAGTGTGAGATTGCGTGGGGTCGAGAAATTCGCAAATTGAGACACAACTAATGTTTTTTTGACAGTCTCAAATGTGACAGTTGTTTCCGGTTTAGTTGCTGTTGCTTGGTAACAAATTCAACAATTTGTATACCAATTTATTCAAATGAACAATGGTGAATCAACCAGTCTGATTGGCTGGTATAAATCACAATTGTGTTATAATGATGAGGGAAAACATGAGAAAAACTAAAAATTAGTCATTTTTGTTTATTCTGACCTTTTCATGTTTTACAAGATTTCACAGCATCTTGATCAGTAGGATTAAATACATAAGTCTCAAAAATAAAATATATCATTTAACATGCTTTTTAAAATAAACATCATTTTATAATTTTTGTTGTACGGTTGTCGTGGTTGACTCGACTCTGCAACATTGCGTGGACATCGGGGGCAGCGCCGCTGGATTGGCAGACCGGGGTGGTAGTCCCTCTTTTTAAGAAGGGGGACCGGAGGGTGTGTTTCAACTATCACACTCCTCAGCCTCCATGGTAAGGTCTATTCAGGGGTACTGGAGAGGAGGGTCCGCCGGATAGTCGAACCTCGGATTCAGGAGGAGCAATATGGTTTTCGTCCTGGGCGTGGAACAGTGGACCAGCTCTACACCCTCGGCAGGGTCTTCGGGGGTGCATGGGAGTTTGCCCAACCAGTCCACATGTGTTTTGTGGACTTGGAGAAGGCATTCGACCGTGTCCCTCAAGGGGTCCTGTGGGGGGTTCTCTGAGTATGGGATGTCGGGCCCGCTGATACCGGCCGTCCGCTCCCTGTACGATCGGTGCCAGAGTTTGGTCTGCATTGCTGGCAGTAAGTCGACCTCGTTTCTGGTGAGGGTTGGTCTCCGCCAGGGCTGCCCTTTGTCACCGATTCTGTTCATAATTTTTATGGACAGAATTTCTAGGTGCAGTCATGGTGTTGAGGGGGTCCAGTTTGGTGACCTCAGGATCGGGTCTCTGCTTTTTGCGGATGATGTGGTCCTGTTGGCGTCATCGGCCCGTGACCTCCAACTATCACTGGATCGTTTTGCCGCCGCATGTGAAGCGGCTTTGATGAAAATCAGCACCTCCAAATCCGAGGCCATGGTTCTCAACCGGAAAAAGGTGGAGTGCCTTCTCCGGGTCAAGGAGGAGTTCAAGCACCTTGGGGTCTTGTTCACGAGTGAGGGAAGAATGGAGCGGGAGATCAACAGGTGGATCAGTGCAGCACCCGCAGTAATGCGGACTCTGCACCAGTCCGTAGAGGTGAAGAGGGAACTGAGCCGAAAGGCAAAGCTCTCGATTTACCGGTCGATCTTCGTTCCTACCCTCACCTTTGGTCATGAGCTTTGGGTAATGACCGAAAGAACAAGATCACGGGTACAAGCGGCCGAAATGAGCTTCCTCCGTAGGGTGGCTGGGCCCTCCCTTAGAGATAGGGTGAGAAGCTCTGCCATCCGGGAGGAGCTCGGAGTAGAGTTGCTGCTCCTCCGCGTTGAGAGGAGCCAGATGAGGTGGCTTGGGAATCAAGTTAGGATGCCCCCTGGACGCCTCCCTGGTGAGGTGTTCAGGGCATGTCCCTCCGGTAGGAGACCCCTGGGAAGACCCAGGACACGTTGGAGAGACTATGTCTCTCGGCTGGTCTAGGAACGCCTGGGGATCCCCCTGAACGAGCTGGAAGAAGTAGCTGGGGAGAGGGAAGTCTGGGCTTCTCTCCTTAGGCTGCTGCCCCCGCGACCCAACCCCGGATAAGCGGTAGAGGATGGATGGATGGATGGATGGATAATTTCAAGAACTGTGATTGTTGTCATATATCACTTTATTTCTTTTCTCAGTGATAGTATTGTAACATCGTAAAAAGGAGGTCTATAATGTTAACTTTATAAATCAGGAGAATGCAGAACAGTTTTCAATATAACATAAACATATATATTATTATTATGCGCACTGCTATTAAAGTGTTGCTGGATGCTGTCAATAAATGACAATAATCAGGATTTTATTGGTGGTTTGACAGTAACCATAACAACAGTACCAGAGAGAATGCAGTGATGTTCTGGTTGACTCCGCTTGAAGCTGAAAATGAGAAGGTATTATCAGTTGAGGAAAAAGTAAAAAATTGGTTATTTATTGTGTTGTTTACTTGTTGTAACAGCTGCAGATGTGGTGGTTGTCATGACAGAAATTGTAGTTGCTGCAACTGTGGTTGTTGCAGTTGCAGGAACTGGACCAGCTGTAAAAAAATATTTTTAATAGATTATTGACTGACCTCAAAAACGTTGTCTTTCTTTGGTTAAAAAAAAAAATGTTGCGTTTACTTACATATAGTTTGGATCGAGGATGCAGACAGAACCACACCTAAGGTCTCATTGTTATTTGCTGCAGTTACTAAAGTTTCAGCAACTTCGTCATTATTTGGGAGGTCAGAAATGGGGATATTGTTGCGGAGCACAACCCCAATATCAGCTGCAGTTGCATCTTCTCGTACTTGTAGACGCACAGCACGGCTACATTAAAAGACAGAAATCAGAGGTATTGAGAGAGATCTGTAGATTTCTAATGTTCAAATTAACACAGGAAACACAAAAAATACATGATGACCTGTATTCAGTTATTGACTGAAAAATACTTACCGGAATTGTTTCACAAAGCAGCGGGCAAATCTCTTTCCGTATTTTCTTGTGTAGATAGGTGTACACTGTAAAAAGTGAATTGTAGAAATGAATTATTAAAAATGTATAACACTATAACATGTATGTTTTTGAACCATCAAAAATATATTGAAACATGACATTTTCTTAAATACTTCCAAGGTTTGCACTGGTGTATGACTGAATTACAACTTGGACTTCATGCATGTTATCATGTTTTTAATCATCAAATATATATTGAAACATGACAATTTCTAGTTTTGAAATGTTGAAAACTACATGAATCAATAGATTTCCACAGTGAACGTAAATTGAAAAAAAAAAAGGATAGAATGCTTCCGAGGCTTGCACTGGTGTATGATTGGCTGACAACTTTCATGACAGTGACTGACTTGGATTCAGTTTGGATTCAAATTGATTAAATTCAACTACTAACTTCAATTAAATTTAACTACTGACTTGAATGGACTTAACTGTGTCCACTTTGACATTTTTTTAATCGACATTCTAATCATTAATGGGAAGAATTGTATACAAATTTAGACTTACCATGTCTATCAATCGCCTTTCAAGTTCTTTGTATATTGTGCTGTTTGGGTTAGTTAGTTCTTCTCGAAAACTCTCTTGAGGTAAATTTGCTGACAAAATATACGTTGGCTCGACACCTGAACTTGCTGATGTGGTTGGTGACGATGCAGTTGTAGAAGTCGTGGATGGACTTGTTGCTGTTGAACTTGATGTTTGACTGGTTGTTGCTGATGTGTTTGACGATGTAGTTGCAGAAGTCATGGATGGATTTGTTGATGTTGAACTTGATGTTTGACTGGTTGTTGCTGATGTGGTTGGTGATGATGTAGTTTCAGAAGTTGTGGATGGACTTGTTGATGTTGAACTTGATATTTGAGTGGTTGTTGCTGATGTGGTTGGTGATGATGTAGTTGCAGAAGTTGTGGAGGGACTTGTTGCTGTTGTACTTGATGTTTGACTGGTTGTGGCTGATGTGGTTGGTGACGATGTAGTTGCAGAAGTTGTGGATGGACTTGTTGTTGTTGAACTTGATGTTTGACTGGTTGTTGTTTTTTTTTTGGACTGTACCGTCACCAAGAAATGAACAACTAAAAAAGGTGGAATATTATATTTAGATTTTTAGAGTTTTTTGCAGTCATTCACTATTATCTGAAGTTCCCGTTTAAGAAATGTAATTCTGATTTAAGGCACTTCCAGTTTTCATTAAAAATATTTACTCATATATCTATCAATATAATTTTTGGGGGTTAGGATTTTTTTTTTTTTTTTACAGTTTGCAACCACCTACCATAAGACACTGACTGCTGTTGAATTTTTAATTCAAATTTTCTGTGTTAATTCAAAGTTGGTGAAGAATTTATTTAAGGTAAATGTTGGCAGTGATTATGCTGTTGCTTAAAAAACCATCACTGGATCCTGACATATTAGCAAATTATAGGCTGATATCCAACCTTCCTCTTATCTCTAAAATTCTTGAGAAGGTTGTGGTGACTCAGTAACTGGAGCACCTGCAGAGAAACTGCCTGTTTGAGATGTTTCAGTCAGGCTTTAGAGCTTACCATAGCACAGAAACAGCACTTATTAAAGTTACTAATGATGTTATAGCTTCAGATCATGGACTGGTTACTATGCTGGTTCTGCTGGACCTCAGTGCTGCTTTTGATACAGTTGATCACAGCATCCTGTCACATATATTGAAACATATGATTGGGATTAAAAGGACAGCCCTAGAGTGGTTTAGATCGTATTTATCAAATAAATACCAGTTTGCTCATGTCCATGGCATTCCCTCTTCATACAATAGGGTTAGCCATGGAGTTCCACAAGGTTCTGTACTTGGACCAATTCTTTTCACCTTGTACATGCTCCCCTTAGGAAACATTATTCGGCAGCATGGGATAAATTTTCATTGTTATTCTGATGACACTCAGCTACATTTATCCATGAAACCAGAGGAGACAGAGAAGTTAGTGAAGACCTGTCATAAAGACATAAAGTCCTGGATGTCTTCAAATTTCCTCCTCCTTAATGCAGGAAAAACTCAGGTCATGGTGTTTGGTCCTCAACCTCTCACAGATTGATTAGATCACATGATCACTCTAGATGGTATCTCATTAACATCTAGTCTCTCTGTAAGGAATCTTGGAGTAACCAAAATCTGTCCAACTCATAAATTAAAATAGTCTCTAGAAGTGCCTTTTTTCACTTGAGGAACATCACAAAGATCAGGAAACTACTGACGCAACATGATGCTAAAAAGTTAGTCCAGCATTTGTTACTTCCAGGCTGGACTATTGTAGTTCTTTATTATCAGGGTATCCAAACAACTCTTTAAGAAGCCTCCAGGTGATCCAAAATGCTGCAGCTAGAGTTTTGATAGGTATTGACAAAAGAGATCACATGACTCCTGGACTGGCGTCTCTTCATTGGCTGCCCATTAAATTTAGAATAATTTTTAAAATTCTGCTTCTGACCTACAAGGTCTTCAGAGGTCTAGCTCCATCCTACCCGGAGGAGCTAGCGACACCTTATCATCCCAATAGACTGCTCCGTTCTCAGAATGCTGGTTTACTTGTGGTCCCCAGAGTCTCTAGTTGTAGAGTGGGGGCCGAGCATTTAGCTAACAGGCCCCCCTGCTGTGGAACCAGCTCCCTGTCCAGGTACAGGAGGCTGACTCCATCTCTACTTTTAAGATTAGACTTAAAACCTACCTCTCTGAAAAAGCTTATTATCACTAATTCTGTAGTTCCAGTTACGATCATAGGCAGACAAATGATCATACTTAGAGGGTCGTCTAATCATTAGGTTAACATCTTAGTTATGCTGCTATAGGCCGAGGCTGCCGGGGTCCAGAAACATGATCACCTGACAGGCCTCTGTCACCCCACTGGGAAACGGTCTCCTCTCCTCCTCACCAAGTAGACTAGTGATGTTATTTCTTGTGTAGTTTTTCTGCACCCCCCACCCCCCCTTCTGTATTCATCTACAGGTATCGCCGCCTTCAGAGCTCCATGCTGACCTCTGACCCCGCTGACCCACACAACTTGACTGTACCGACTGTGTTTATTTCTAGGCTCTACCTATTCTCTCCTCTACCTGTCCTCCCCCTTCTCCTCTCTCTCTACCCAGCCGGCCATCAGCAGGACGGTCCCCCAACATGAGCCTGGTCCTGCTCAAGGTTTCTTCCTGTTAAAGGGGAGTTTTTCCTGCCACTGTTGCTTGTCTGGGGTTAGGCCCTGGGATTCTGTAAAGCGCCTTGAAACAATTTTGATTGTAACAGACGCTATATAAATAAAGATTGATTGATTGTTCAATAATATAGTATTCCTGGGTCTGATTTAAGATGTTTTCATTTTTCATTGTATTTCTTCTGAATATTAAACTTAATATCATGCTTACCTGATAAAATGAAAAAAGCGGATATATGCCATCCCACACTCATCTTTTCTTTCTGTTAATGTGGAAAATCAAATAAAAAATTATTTCAGAATTATAACTGAGACACATTATTTTAAGTCAATACATGAAATACTGTTGATGCATTTATGTTGTACTAAATTCCTTAATTTCCTTAATTAGAGACTTTGAAATGAGCTGATTTTAATATTAAAATCACTTAATCATGAAACTTTCTGACATTTCGAAAACACCATCATCCAAACAAGCTTCTTATTATCATGTTTAAAGGATGTGCATTTGCCTCTCTGTGTTTCACAAACAATTTTAACTGTATTGAAACATAAGATTAAAAATCACAAGGTTAAAGATCAAACACAATTTAAAACATTTGTTGATTACTTATTATTGGAGTAAGACTTGCAAGATTTACACATATAATCCTGTTTGTATATGTATATATAAGAGAAATAGAAATAAAGCTCAAAAATCCCACCTTGACTTCAAAGATTTTCTAGAATCTTTTGGTGAATTCTCCTCTGTGATTCTGCAGCTTGCTTCCTGAGTGTAACTGGCCACATTTATGAGGTGGCGTTTGCAAAGGAACTTAAGTAAGTGACACAGTAAATATGCGAGCCATGTTTAAAAAATGTTCTGACGCATTACAATAAATTCCCAAGATATTTTCGTGGGTTGTTTTTTGCATCACACATTTGTATAGGGAGAAGTCCAACAAGTGAAACAAGTTCTTGCTTCCACATTTTTAATGGGGTGGGGGCGTTTACAGGACAACAGGCAAAGACACACCTTTTTAGTGTGATGTTCCAGCAGGCTATACACAATACATTCACAAGTACACTTGGACCAAGGAGTAATTCATAGACAACTTAATGTGTCTGCTGAAGCATTTACTTTTGAGGCAAATATGTGAACCAGAACCTTGAAAACATGCATAATATATTTTAGGCACAAAGTTAGAATGGGGTGTTGAGTTTGTCAAAGTTTTAGAATTTGCATTTCTGCTTTTGTTAACAGTCTTGTTGTCTCGATTTTGTACTGTGCCTCACAAATACTTAAATTTTCCAAATCACTCCATGTTCAAACTCCAACTTTTAAAAGTCACAGGTTTAAAAGTATACATGTTTTTCTGCCGCCATGTTTGTTTGCCTTGTGCAACGATGTTCAAACGTTTTGGTGTTTTGTTCTTTGGAAGTTTTAGAAAGTTTTGCTACAAAGTTTGGTTTGATGTTTTGGTTAGATACCTGGACATCTGCTTTGTATGTATATGAAATAATGTTTTCTGCATTTGATCCTGCTCGGAAAATATTAACAACAATAAAATACATTCATGGCTCAATGCTTTGAAAGTGTGTGTCCGACTTTTAGTTGTTTTTATAACCATTGTTGTGAATCTTCTCCTGGTGGTAGCCGAGATGTGTTGATGAGGAAAGAATTTTCGCAGACACCGACTTGGTTATCAAAGATGTTTATTGGAGAGAACAGTCAGGTATCAATCGGACGCTGCAGTTTGTCCGAGGGAGGTTTTGCGGTCCCGATGGTGAAGAACTCCGAGGTGTCTCCATCGACACCTCCTTCTTATACAGTCAAGTAAACACATTCTTTTCTGATGACCTCACGATATACAATATGGCCAACCCAATGGTATAGCTTTCAGTTCTTACCAAAAAAGGGAATACTGAAGATGCTTCATGCTATACATCCTCATATGGAGAACAACCAGGAGCCCACAGGCTCCTGTGTCATCTTTTAGCAGCTCCTTTTACATAAACGAAGAAGACACAGGACACACATGTGGAGCGTGTCCTAATATGGTGCTTAGGCTGGCTGCTAAACACATTACGGCCTTACAGACGTAAAGCCTGCATAGAACGGGTCAGATACTACACCATCCATCCATCCATCCTCTACCGCTTATCCGGGGTCGGGTCGCGGGAGCAGCAGCCTAAGCAGAGAGGTCCAGACTTCCCTTTCCCCAGCTACTTCTTCCAGCTCGTTCGGGAGGATCCCCAGGCGTTCCCAGACCAGTCGAGTGATATAGTCTCTCCAATGTGTCCTGGGTCTTCCCAGGGGCCTCCTGCTGGAGGGACATGCCCTGAACACCTCACGAGGCGTCCTGGGGGCATCCTAGCTAGATGCCCAAGCCACCTCATCTGGCTCTTCTCAACGCGGAGGAGCAGCGGCTCTACTCCGAGCTCCTCCCGGATGGCAGAGCTTCTCACCCTATCTCTAAGGAAGAGCCCAGCCACCCTACGGAAGAAGCTCATTTCGGCCGCTTGTCCCCGTGATCTTGTTCTTTCAGTCATTACCCAAAGCTCATGACCGTCGGTGAAGATAGGAACAAAGATCGACCGGTAAATTGAGAGCTTCGCCTTTTGGCTCAGCTCTCTCTTCATCACAACGGACTGGTGCTGAGTCCGTATTACTGCTGACACTGCACCAATCCGCCTGTCGATCTCCTGTTCCATTCTTCCCTCACTTGTGAACAAGACCCTGAGGTACTTGAACTCCTCCACTTGAGGCAGGATCTCCTCCTTGACCCGGAGAAGGCACTCCACCTTTTTCCGGTTGAGAATCATGGCCTCGGATTTGGAGGTGCTGATTCTCATGCCTGCCACTTCACACGCGGTGGCGAACCGATCCAGTGATCGTTGGAGGTCACGGGCCGATGACGCCAACAGGACCACATCATCTGCAAAGAGCAGAGACCCGGTCCTGAGGTCACCAAACCAGACCCCCTCAACACCATGACTGCACCTAGAAATTCTGTCCATAAAAGTTATGAACAGAATTGGTGACAAAGGGCAGCCCTGGCGGAGACCAAACCTCACTGGAAATGAGTTCGACTTTCTGCCAGCAATGCGGACCAAACTCTGACTCACCACTGAGTTTGGCACAAAGGAGGCTTTGGTGGATGAGGCAATGTCACGATCTCATCTGCGGAGTCGTGGCTACGATCCTTGCGGCGAGTCCCTGTTTCCTGGCAATCATTGAGGGTGCACCATCCGTCACCAGCATGTTGACGCTCGCCAAAATTCAAGTTGTTCTCCTCAAAGAATGCAGCAATTTTTGTGAATAAAATCTCACCAGTGGTCTTTCCCTCCAGGGGAATTAGTCCAAGCAGATCCTCGCAAAAACATTCTCCATCAAACAATTGCACATAGAGGCACAACTGCGCAACATCACTGTTATCTATGGACTCATCCACGGCCAAAGACATCACCTCAGCCTTCCTCAGCTTGTCCAAAAGCATCTCGAAAACGTCTGACGCAAGAGACTCGGCTCTACTCATATTGGAATGTCAGAAATTGGAATTTGCTTGATGGAATTAATGTTTTTTTGTGTTTTCTCATCTGCTACCACCTCCTCAATGCCAGCAGAGCCTGTAAATGACTCTTTTTTTCCGAATATCCATGCCACTCGTAACGATGCCGCTGTTGCTCTCTCTTGATCCGTACAGGCCCAGAACAATTTCTGACGTCGTTGTTCATAAGAAAATATAAGCCTTGATATCTTCTGTTTCCAAGCAACAGAGCCTGGTTGGAACGTAGTGCTAAAGTTAACATGCGTTGTGTTAACATGTCTTCTCAAATTATACTCCTTTCACAAGGCAAGGCACTCGTTGCAAATTAAGCAAAAAGGCTTCGCATCAACAGCAATAAACACATATTTTTCTGTCTATTCATTGTTGAACTGCCTTTTCTCTGAGTCAAATTTTCTTTTTTTAAGGTAGAGAGAGACATTTTGTCATATTCAAAAGATACAAGTCAGAGTGTTATGAAAAGTCAAGGAGGCCTGGACCCAGATGCAAAGTTAAAGACACGGCTCTTTATTGAAAACAAAAGGTTCGATATGAGAGAATCAAGAAAAGTAGCAACAGAAACAAAACTAGAAAAGTAACAACAGAAAATCTACAAACTAAAAATCACCATGCAGGGAAAAAACCATTGAGAAAAAGTACAAACGAAAACGCAGTGACGAGGCACTGGAATAAACTCACACGTTGGAAGTAACAACGGTAAACAGGAGGCGAACAACTGGAGATCACAGAGAGTGAGAGCTAGACGCTGGCGAAACAACAATCCGGCACCAGAGGCAAAGAGAGAGGAGTTTAAGTAGCGACTGAATTATGTTAATGCGCTGCAGGTGTGCCAGAGGCTCAGCGCTCATCACAGTTCCGCCTGCCGATCCTACAGTTGGGGGAGGAGGCGAGAAACCCGAGCCACAACACAGAGCGCTGCACCAAACCACGCCACGAAGAGTGATTTCTGATTGGTCATTTGAGGTCCTCCAAATTATATGTTCAGCAAGAACAGGTATACAGTATTCTACCTGTGTTTCCACCGTGTTTTAAAAGAATAAGAGATATATGGGACTCTCCATCATAATTACAGTACAAAATGAGGGCCAGTACAAAATTTTGTAGGGGCCAAACCTGGCCCAGGGGCCGCAAATTGAATGGCCCAGCGTTAGAGGTTTGCTGTAGCGTGTGATCCTGTTACAAAGTAGACCGCACCTTGGTGAACTGACTGACAGTCTGAGTCATTTTGGGTTACCGTACAATGAACAAAAGGTAATGATCAGGCTGGATGCAAATATAGACAAATAGTAATAATCAGGATGGGAATCTGCAATATTTAAACGAAGGAGCACAGGAAGGTGGGGAAGGACAGTAGGAGACAAAGGACCTTTGTGCCACTTGGGGCCTGGACCCTAAGATCATAGAGCTAATTCAGATACCCAGTGTATTAGCTCATTGACAACAACTAAAGTTCAAAGATGTCATGGTGATTTGACAGGTACTAAGCTTTCAAGGTCAGGTGTGTTCAAAGTCACTTTGATTCAAACCAAAGCCAAATTGTTGGTTCCTTATTTGTCAATAGTCATTGGAGCTTCAGCTGGTTTGGAAGCAATGGTAATAATTGTTGCAATGGTGGATAAAGAAGCAGCTGCTTTGCATGATTTTGTGAAATTCTGGAGTACATGCTTGGGGTTAATAGTTTGAAGAAGTCATTGCTGCTAATGCTGTCTAAGGCGAAATGCGGGATACCTAGCTGTCCCAATTCCACACCACTTATATCTGATCAATACTTGATAAACATTGGCAAATATTGTAAATATTGTCTTGGAACTGTCATTTTAGCTGTTGAGTGAGTGAAGTGTGAGATTGCGTGGGTCGAGAAGTTCGCAAACTGAGACACAACCAATGTTTTTTTGACAGTCTCAACTGTGACAGTTGTTTCCGGTTTAGTTGCTGTTGCTTGGTAACAGATTCAGCAATTTGTATACCAATTTATTCAAATGAACAATGGTGAATCAACCAGTCTGATTGGCTGGTATAAATCACAATTGTGTTTTAATGATGAGGGAAAACATGAGAAAAACTAAAAATTTGTCATTTTTGTTTATTCTGACCTTTTCATGTTTTACAAGATTTCACAGCATCTTGATTAGTAGGATTACAGGAAATAAGTCTCTAAAAATAAAATATATTAACATGTTTTTTTAAAATACACATAATTTCAAGAACTGATTGTTGTAATTGTCACTTCATTTCTTTTCTCAGTGATAGTATTGTAACATTGTAATAAGGAGGTCTATAATGTTACCTTCATAAATCAGGAGAATGCAGAACAGTTTGTAATGTAACATATGTGAGGGTGATGTTTGGTCACCCGCGCTGTTCGTTTACTAGACTCAGATCAACCACACAGACAACCGGAGGCCTTGCAAGGGAGAGCCGACGAGCAGTTCAAGCTTCCTCTCTCAACTCCGTCAGTCTGCTGCTCGCTCTCCTCTTTTATTTGGTTCACACAACATTGGTATCAAAACAACTTCATGATTCCTTCTCCTCCTATCTCTACGACTTCCTCGTGTCCTTGAACATGATACCTCCCAGTGCTGGGAACATAACAGCTACAATACTTGAGTCAAACACTCATACATTCTTTTTGATTAAACATTCTAAATCTACTTACTATACTTACTATACTTACTATAGCATTGAAACGATAATAGTAATAACAACAATAATTCTTCTCACATTTCCCTCCTGTTTATCGTTAAATGCGTCTAGATTCTCATTGTCAGTATTACATCATTTCATTTCATGAAATTTAAATGCATTACGTCATTTTCCTAGAAACACATCTCTTACACTCAGAGTTCAACATGGGTACAGCTTAAGACATCTTAAACATTTCATTTACATCTTGCATCACATTTGTCCATTCTTCTTCTGATTCCTCTTCATCGTTGTCCAGTAGAGATCGTTCTTCCACCTGCAGCAAAGTACTAGTAACAACTGATCCCACGAGCCGGCCAATGCAACCCCGAACAAGAGGTACTACACAGCAAGCTAGTATGGCTAATACTAGCAGCACTATCCCTATCATCATTCCTATCTTGAACAACAGTTCCCTCCACCTTGACAACATTCCTGTAAGCCAGTCTGGTGGGGGACTACCATCATCAATCATAGCTCTCTGTAGTTTAGTTAAATTTCTCAATGCGCTATCTATCAGGTGACCGTCCGCATCATTCTCTGGGATGAACGTACAACAGTAATCTCCTACCATTGCACAAACTCCTCCCTGGGGGGCCGTTATGAGATCTAAGGCCATCCTATTCTGCATGGTCATCAGTCTTAGCGCTGTCATTTCTTCCTTGACTCCTGTGAGAGCAACTTTTGTCAAATTAGTAAATACTTTCAACCTGTAATCAACTGTTTCCAATCTCAATATGTTCTTTCCTATTCCTAGCCACGGAAAGAGTGTCATGATCACTTTATTTCCGGTTGGCCAATGCTTAAACTCTCGTGGTACATCTGTGCCCCACACTGAGTCATGTGGTTTGAACTCGTCATTCAAATCTCTCCTGGAACGCAACTGTGGTGCAGAGCTAGCATTAGCAGCATAAATTATGACTGTGTGATCCTTGAGATGTACTGGAGCACACACTCCTGACCAGTTTGCTGGTAGGTCTGCATACGCATTGTGTCCACATAACCACCATCCCTTATCCACTAATTGCGTGCCTTTGTCTCCTGGCGCGAAAGCGGGATAGTTACATGTACAGTTATAACCTTCTGGACACCTCTGTGTTGCTTCATCTAAGGTATATGCACCACATAAGTGCCGGGGATCATCAATACACTCCTGTTCACACTGTTCGGAACTTTTATTTTGCTGTAGACACGTTCTCCGATAAGGCCGACCAGTTGGAGTGTTAAACCTCACATCACGACTGACTCCCAGTGTGCATGACGTATAAACAACTTTACAGACATCCTTGTGTAATGACCCTAAGTCTCTACCACCACTCCGTGCATAACAGTATGTGTGATTTATTGCACCTAGCACAGGGAATCTGAATCTGTTGGCTTTCCCTGTCATTGTCCGTAGTGGCTCTTGGGTGCAGTTGCTGCGAGTGAACCACGTTCCGTCCAACAACTTGAGTGTGAAGTTCGTGTCACGGCTTAGCCCTACATGGACGAAGCACTGTCCTACACTCCCTGTCATCGGTTCAGCAGTTACTCGCGGTGTATGCACGGAAACTGGTAGCATAGAACAAACATAACAACGAGAATGATTCTGTGTCCGAGCTGTGAAATTAGCATAGCGCCACCATGTATTCAAACTGTAAGTGTGTGAGGACTCTGGATTTTGTTCTAACCATGAATGTTCTAAGTGGCTAACTACGGTGCGTTTAGCGCGCGCGTAGCTCTCATCCTGTCTCAGAGCATCTTTCTGTCCCTGATTACCTCCCTCCTGTCGGAAATTCCAAAGACCAAAACTCACAAGTCCCGCCGTCACAGCACTCACCACAATTAGGAAGAACAACTTCATTTCCTTTTAGATCCTCTTCACAGGTTCCGACGGGGTTCAGCCGTTGCTGGACCTATACAGGCCGTCAGCCGTTTACGGAGAGTCCGCCACTGCTCCCTCGCCTTCACCTGGAAGAATTTTCTGTTTTTACAATGTGAAAGGTGTATCCACGACAGTTTCCCGTCCACTCGAACTGCAGTCTTTGTGGTCAGCTGTACTTGATAAGGACCTTCCCATCTAGGCGTGTTCCACCTCTTCCGCACAAACTTCTTCACCCACACGTAGTCGCCCGTTTGAATGGGTTCCTGGGGGTGGAATCTGTGGAAGACACAGGACTAGGCAGAACATTTACTGTATTCACACATCGGTTAAGTAACACTTTTTTCAGATAATCTGCTATTGTTTCTTCTCACATGTTTTAGCTCATTTGTTTTGCAAAGTATGGTAGGCAATAAGGCCGCCCATATAATGCTTCAAAGGGTGTGATGCCTGTTTGTTTTCTTGTGTGGTGTTATGTGCATCCATAATTTCACCAGGTCGAGACAAAACATCCAGTTCTTTCCTGTCTCGTCCATACATTTCTTTAGTCTGTTCTTAATAGTACCGTTGACTCTTTCAACCAATCCTGCACTCTGAGGGTGGTATGCGCAGTGATTCTTCAAATCAATGTCCAAAGTTACTCCTACAGTTTTCACTATCTCATTTACAAAATGGCTTCCATTGTCGCTCCAGATGACCTTCGGGATGCCAAACCTGGGAATGATCTCTCTACATAAAACTTTTGCTACTGTCAGTGCATCTGCTTTTGCTGTAGGGAAAATTTCTACCCACCTAGTAAATCCATCTAACACTACTAGACAATATTGTTTACCTTCACATGGTGTTAGCTGAATAAAATCTAGAAAAACTGTGTGAAATGGATGATTTGGTAATGGTGTAGTGCCTGCAGGGGCCTTAAGGGCTCCCTGTGGGCTGTGTTTTACACAAATAGCACATTGTGAACAAAAATTTTTTGAGTAGGTATGAAATCCTATAGTGTAATAATGTTCATTAACCATCTGTACCATCCCTCCTGTTGAGACATGGCATGGCCCATGGCTCACTAATGCTGCCCATTTATGCATATTCCGGGGAAGGATTGGCTTGTTTCCTATGGTTAAGTCCTTTGTCATCCAGTTTGGCTCCTCGCTTCTTCCACGTGGCCTTTTCTTTTTCTGGAGCACTTTGTTGCATTTCTTTTAGAATATCATTATCTGCAGGTTCTAAGGTAAATGATTCTTCATTATCAAGAAGTGTGTTGTTATTTGCTGCAGCCTTTGCGGCTCTGTCAGCAAAGGCATTGCCTTGTGAGACTGCGTCTGTGTTGTTAGTGTGTGCAGTGCATTTACATACAGCTATTTTGCGTGGCTGCTGTACTGCAGCTAATAACTTTTTTAACAGTTCTGCATGCATGACCGGTTTGCCGGTCGACGTTTTCATCCCTCTTAAATTCCATTGTTGAGCAAACACAAACAGCGTGGAAAAAGCATATTGACTATCTGTATAAATGGTAACATCTTGTCCTTTGCTTAGTTCACAGGCACGTGTGAGTGCGACGAGTTCTGCAGCTTGAGCAGAATAGGAGGAGGGAAGTGATTTCGCCTCCACCACCTCAGTTGCTGTGACTACTGCATAGGCAGTTCTAGTGCGTCCACAGTCATCCTTTCTCGATGATCCATCCACAAATAGTGTCTGTCCTGTAGTCAACGCGACATCACTGAGATCTGGTCGCGGCAGGACCTTGGTGGAGACCTCATCCAGGCAGTTGTGCTGGTGTCCCTCTTCTGCGGTGGGTAGCAGCGTTGCTGGGTTTAAGGTCGTGCAGCGACGAATCGTCAGATTCGGCTGAGACAGCAACACTGCCATGCAGGAAAGATGACGTGCGGGCGACAGGAATGCTATCTTACTTTGTAGCAGCAGTATTGACACTGCATGTGGAACTAGCAAAGTTAGCTCATGATATAGCACCACTCCTGCGGAGGCTTTTACTGCCTCAGATGCTGCCACCACTGCTTTAACGCATGGTGGGAGTGCACAAACTACGGAATCTAGCTTGTGGGAGTAGTAGGCCACTGGCTGCCTCTTATCTCCGTGTTTTTGCAACAAAACTGAAGTCATAAAATTACCTTTGCAATCTACGACCTGCTCAAAAGGCTTCTGATAGTCTGGCAGCTTTAACACTCCAGCACCTACAAGGGCCTGCTTTGTGTGTGTAAATGCTTCTTCAGCTTCAGGGGTCCAAGTTAACACATCAGTCATTGCTAAGGGATTATCATACATCAATGCTTGTAAAGGGGCAGTTATTTTCGCATAATCTAAGATCCATGATCTGCAAAAATTCACAAGTCTCCTAAGAATGACATCATCTGCTTCTTTGTTTTTGGTTTTGGGGCTTCAAGCACTGCTGTTTTCCTCGACTCGAGAATAGCTTTGCCATTATGTGTCAAAACATGGCCCAGATAAATCACTTTCTGCTTCACCAGCTGCAGTTTACTTTTGCTTAATCTATGGCCTTGAGCGGCTAGCCAGTGTAGCAATGCTAGCGTGTCTGACCAACAATCTGCCTCTGTTTTTGAGGCCATGAGGATGTCATCCACGTAGACGAGGATTTGACTTCCACACGGAGGTTTAAACTTAGCTAATGATGACATCATTACCTGAGAAAAGATTGTGGGACTCTCACAGTAGCCCTGAGGTAACCTTGTCCAGGTGTACCTCCGTCCTTGAAACGTAAACGCAAACCAAAACTGGCTGTCTGGATGTACTGGTACAGAGAAAAATGCATTGGATACATCTATCACCGTGTACCACTGATGTTCAGGGTTTAAGTCATTCAGCAGAGTGTATGGATCTGCGACTAAGGGAGACCTAGGGACCACTGCAGCGTTTACAGCTTGCAGGTCCTGCACCATCCGCCAGCCGGTAGATGGTGGTGACTTCCTTACTGGAAATAGGGGTGTATTTACAGGGGATTCAGGACACTCTCTGATGACTCCTGCTTTAAGCAGTGAGTTAAATATCGGAACAATACCCTCCTGTGCATCAGTCTTAAGGGGATATTGTCTCTGAAATGGTCTATAATCTGATTTAGGATTATTTTTACAGGTTCTGCTCCTTTTATAAGACCTACATCTGCAGGTCCTTCCGACCATAATTCAGGGGGAAGCTCTTTCAGCTTCTCCTCTTCCTCCTGCGTGAGGAAGATGTTTTCTTCTCATGAACTCTGGTCTGTGAGGTGCGTTGCTGGATGTGTCAGCAACCATGTTTTAAGGGGAATGCGCCACACCCTGAACTGATCATTAAAATCAACCTCACCCTTAGGCCTATAGGGCAGGCTGCTCCAGTGTTTTACGTCACATCCCAAGTCTTGCCATCTTTTCTTAAGCGGTTTAGCAATAGAAACATGTGGTACAGAACCTGACACTTTGAATAGCGCTGCTGCTTCGGCGGAAAGGCTTCCTGCCGTGCAGACAGCTGTCTGACCACACACATATAGGTGCATAATTACAATCATTTGTGGATCTTTGAGTTTAGCAAACTTCTCTGCATAGCTTGATGTGCCGTGTGGGTCTGATTTACAGAATCCACCAGTGCGCTCCACGTGCATGGTTACATGCAGGTCAGTTGATTGTGGAGCTGGGCTTCAGGCTGTAAGTATGACAGAGCTTTACCATTATCATAGTGATTGGGTCAGAAAATGGAGGGGGCTGCTTTTCAGGAATGTCAAGTGACCAAAATTTACTGCACATCTCTCCTTCTCTTACCCACAGATTTACCATTCTATCTACAGACCACATCCCTTCGGCTGTGGTACGAATCATCAACTGAAGCTGAGAGATAAGATCTCTTCCTAACAGATTTACGGGACATGTGGTGGAGATCACGAAAGGGGCTTTAAGTGTGATTCCACTTACAGGGTCACAAACATCTACAGGAACTGACATTCTTTCTTTAGTTATGAGACCATTTGCTGATCTCACAAAAATCTGTGTAGAAGTTGGTGCCAGGGCTATTGGATCTCTAATTACTGATTTACCTGCACCCGTGTCTACTAAGAATGTTAAAGAATTACCTAACACGGTCAGTTGTATTTCTGTTTGCCTTCAGCAAACAGGAAGATGGTTTCTAAGTCTAAAACATCTTCTAAGTCATCTTTTTCAAATTGGTCAAATTTTGTGCCCTGATTTGTTTTAATTTTTGTGACATCTTTTTCCGGTTCTAGTCATTGTTGAGGTGGATTAGAACCTTGCTGCTGTCCTCTATTGTATCCCTGGTCACGTTGTTTCTTTTTGCAATCACGTTCCCAGTGTCCATAATTTTTACAATAATGACACCGATTTTTCACGGGAATTGCCTCCTCCTCCCCTTCCGCCTCGGCCTCGCCCACGTCCGCGGCCTCGGCTTGGGAGAGGGTTGGCATTGAAAAACATGCCTGTTGATTGTTCTTACTTTTTTGGCATTGTCTTTCAGCATGCATAGCATGTTGTTCATAGCGGTTTAGGTTACAAGTTCCGAAATCAACTAATTGTCTCTCTACCCATGATTTTATCTCTGATTTTGATCCCCCATGTATAGCTTGCTTTAACTGCTGTTGGTAGGGACCTTCTGGTTCTTCCGCATACGGAATTCCACTATTTTTTCGGAACACATCTTTCATTCTCATGCTATAGTCTTCAAAACTTTCGTCAGTCTTTTGTCTCGTGGCCGTAATGGCGCTGTAGTCAGCTCGTCTGGTAAAAGTAGTTCGCATGCGCTCGTACAGTCTGTCAAGTCTGTCATTTAGTTCTTGGCTGTTAGGCTGCCATGGTTGTTGAGTGGCTGGATCCACTGGGACCCAATCTCCTCTAACAGTGCCCCATTTCTTGCCATTAACGCACATGAGGACTTGCTGGGTTTCAGTACCGTTAGTATGGTAACTTCTTAATAACTGTCTTATGTCTTGGATGCACAACTCTACGTCCATTTGGGGCAAGGTTACGTCATCACAAGCTTTTTTACAGTCTTCTGGAGTCCAGGTTCTATACACCAAGATAGTAGGATCTTGACCCTGCACACCGGCTTGTGGATTTGCAACCTGGATCAATGGGTACATCTGCACAGTGTTGTCCTGCATGTGATAATTTCTGTACTGGGCTCCCGATGGAAAGGGACCCAAAAAGGGA
The DNA here is from genome assembly GCF_003711565.1 of Takifugu flavidus. NCBI lineage: Eukaryota > Metazoa > Chordata > Actinopteri > Tetraodontiformes > Tetraodontidae > Takifugu > Takifugu flavidus. Next base: position 1,634,308 of record NC_079522.1, read on the forward strand.
TTAGTGTTCAGAGCCAGGGGATCTAAGGCTCCGGGCGGGTCCAATGGGACCGCCTGAGGGAGAGCTGGTGGAGCAAGAGGTGGAGGAACATACGGAGGAGGCACATTTATCTGTCGACTCCTGCATCCTGTTTCGTTGTCCTCCGCCCTCACGTACGCACTCAGTGATGGGTAAAAGGGGTTCTCATTTTTCTCTTCTTTCTCTCTTTTCCGTTTCTCTTTTTCTTGATTTTGTTTCTCTCTTCTATATTTTGATTCAGTGAGCCAGAGATGACATTGTGTCAACCCCACATTTACCTTTGGATGTTTCTTTCCATATTCTATTAAATCTTCTTTTAATTTTATAATATTGCCTGGCCTGTCTAAGTTACCATCCCAATCGAACTTAGTCATCCACAGCTGAACATATGAGCATGAACCTGGATATTTGTCTTCCATGTGTTTACATGATGCTGGGTTTTTGGATTCAGCACCTTTTGTGGAATGTTGGTTGCCCATGTTTGCACTTTATTTATCAGTTTTTATGTACTTGAGTGGAGACGCCTGATCTCCCGACTGAACAACCCTCAATCCATACAGGATATCTAGTTCAGTCCCTCCGCCGTGGCCTTATAACCCCTCTTTTTTAATCAGGAGAGTATACACCAAGCTTCTACCTCCGAGGAGGCGGGTGTATCTTGCCTCTGCTTCTCTCCTGATGGCCAGGCAGGCAATACCGCGGTATATTCCGTGTAGCGCTTTTTGTGTCTTATACTCACTCCGTTGTCTCGATGGTTTCTCTCTGAGTTGTTTTAGTGCCTTCTTCCCGTCACTGGAGATGGTCGCCCTGGAGGGACGAAGACCGGCCTTCCGTCAACTCGTGATGAAAGGTCTTTCACTTCGGACGTCCTTTTGACTCCGGCTGCGCGCAGACTTCGGCGTTCGGTCGTCCCACGGCGCTCCTCTCCAGGTCTTGGGATCCGGCTCGAAGGACCAATTTTTGTGAGGGTGATGTTTGGTCACCCGCGCTGTTCGTTTACTAGACTCAGATCAACCACACAGACAACCGGAGGCCTTGCAAGGGAGAGCCGACGAGCAGTTCAAGCTTCCTCTCTCAACTCCGTCAGTCTGCTGCTCGCTCTCCTCTTTTATTTGGTTCACACAACATTGGTATCAAAACAACTTCATGATTCCTTCTCCTCCTATCTCTACGACTTCCTCGTGTCCTTGAACATGATACCTCCCAGTGCTGGGAACATAACAGCTACAATACTTGAGTCAAACACTCATACATTCTTTTTGATTAAACATTCTAAATCTACTTACTATACTTACTATACTTACTATAGCATTGAAACGATAATAGTAATAACAACAATAATTCTTCTCACACATAAATATATATTATTATTATGATGTGCACTGCTGTTAAAGTGTTGCTGGATGCTGTCAATAAATGACAATACTCATAATTTTATTGCTGGTTTGACAGTATCCATGACAGCAGTACCAAAGAGAATGCAGTGAAGAGACTCATGTTCTGGTTGACTCCACTTGATGCTGAAAATGAGAAGAAATTATCGGTTGAGGAGAAAGTCAACAATGGGGGAAAAAAAGTGCCTGGTACATTTTCATACCTATGCCATCTACAGAAATGGAGCTGCCTTCAATGTCAAAACCAGTGACAACCGAAGATGCGTTAATTAAAACACTGGCAATCACGGTGTGATGAGGGACAGCCGTACTGTCAAAGCCGAGTGTCATGTCATTGATGACTGAGCCATTTCTGCAGAAACAGAGAGGGAACTTCACAGTGACTTGTCAGAATTATGACACGATGGTTAATTTGGGAAATCGACAAACAAATTACCTAAATGATACCACTTCCATGAACCTAAAGGAAGAAAATTGTGCCTGGAACAATGGTTGAAGCTGCAAGAAAACAAAATAAACCACAAATGAAACAAATCCTTCTTCTTTGATTTGCAATAGGTGTGGAGCAGGGATGACCAGCTTTAAAACCCAAACTTTTGACAGCATACCTGTGATTTTATCATTGAAGCTCGACTTTTAAAAGCTTCAGAAGATGTATCCTGCAGGTCACTTGAAAATGTGCTGAGACGTGATCTAAATGATACACTTATTGTAACAGCTGCAGATGTGGTTGTTGTCATGGCAGGAGTTGTAGTTGCTTCAACTATGGTTGTTGTAGTTGCAGGCTCAGTAGTTAAAGGAAGTGGACCAGCTATAAAAAATATTTTTAATAGATTATTGACTGAAACCAAAAACTTTGTCTTTCTTTGATTTCTTTGCGTTTACTTACATATAGTTTGGATTGAGGATGCAGACAGAGCCACACTTAAGGTCTCATTGCTACTTGCTGCAATTGCTAAAGTTTCAGCAACTTCGTCATTATTTGGGAGGTCAGAAATGGGGATATTGTTGCGGAGCACAACCCCAATATCAGCTGCAGTTGCATCTTCTCGTACTTGTCGACGCACAGCACGGCTACATTAAAAGACAGAAATCAGAGGTATTGAGAGAGATCTGTAGATTTCTAATGTTCAAATTAACACAGGAAACCAAAAATACGTGATGACCTGTATTCAGTTATTGACTGAAAAATACTTACCGGAATTGTTTCACAAAGCAGCGGACAAATCTCTTTCCATATTTTCTTGTGTAGATAGGTGTACACTGTAAAAAGTGAATTGTGGAATTTTCTTAAATACTTCCAAGGTTAGCACTGGTGTAGGACTGAATTACAACTTGGACTTCGACTGACTTGGATTCAATTTGGATCCAAATTGATTAAATTCAACTACCAACTAATTAATATTATTAAATTTAACAACTGATTTGAATGGACTTAATTGTGTATACTTTTCTTAAATCGAAATTCTAAAGTCAATAATGGAAAGAATTGTATACAAAGGTCAACATACCGTGTCTATTACTCGACGTTCAAGTTCTTTGTATGTTGTGCTGTTTGGGTTAGTCAGTTCTTCTTTAAAAATCTCTTGAGGTAAAGTTGCTGAAACAATATAGATTGGCTCAACACCTGAAGTTGCTGATGTGGTTGGTGACGTTGTAGTTGCAGAAGTTGTGGATGGACTTGTTGCTGTTGAACTTGACGTTTGACTGGTTGTTGCTGATGTGGTTGGTGAAGATGTTGTTGCAGAAGTTGTGGATGGACTTGTTGCTGTTGAACTTGATGTTTGACTGGTTGTTGCTGATGTGGTTGGTGACGTTGTAGTTGCAGAAGTTGTGGATGGACTTGTTGCTGTTGAACTTGACGTTTGACTGGTTGTTGCTGATGTGGTTGGTGATGATGTAGTTGCAGAAGTTGTGGATGGACTTGTTGTTGAACTTGATGTTTGACTGGTTGTTGCTGATGTGGTTGGTGACGATGTAGTTGCAGAAGTTGTGGATGGACTTGTTGCTGTTGAACTTGATGTTTGACTGGTTGTTGCTGATGTGGTTGGTGACGTTGTAGTTGCAGAAGTTGTGGATGGACTTGTTGCTGTTGAACTTGACGTTTGACTGGTAGTTGCTGATGTGGTTGGTGAAGATGTTGTTGCAGAAGTTGTGGATGGACTTGTTGCTGTTGAACTTGATGTTTGACTGGTTGTTGCTGATGTGGTTGGTGACGTTGTAGTTGCAGAAGTTGTGGATGGACTTGTTGCTGTTGAACTTGACGTTTGACTGGTTGTTGCTGATGTGGTTGGTGATGATGTAGTTGCAGAAGTTGTGGATGGACTTGTTGTGAACTTGATGTTTGACTGGTTGTTGCTGATGTGGTTGGTGACGATGTAGTTGCAGAAGTTGTGGATGGGCTTGTGGATGTTGAACTTGATGTTTGACTGGTTGTTGCTGATGTGGTTGGTGACGTTGTAGTTGCAGATTGTTGGATGGACTTGTAGATGTTGAACTAGATGTTTGACTGGTTATTGCTGCTGTTGTTGGTGACGATGTAGTTGCAGAAGTTGTGGATGGATTTGTGGATGTTGAACTAGATGTTTGAATGGTTATTGCTGCTGTGTTGTTAGTGACGATGTAGTTGCAGAAGTTGTGGATGGATCTGTTGTTGTTGAACTAGATGTTTGACTGCTTGTTGATGATGTGGTTGGTGATGATGTAGTTGCAGAAGTTGTGGATGGACTTGTTGTTGAACTTGATGTTTGACTGGTTGTTGCTGATGTCGTTGGTGACGATGTAGTTGTGGATGGACTTGTGGATGTTGAACTAGATGTTTGAATGGTTTTGCTGCGTTTGTTGGTGACGATGTAGTTGCAGAAGTTGTGGATGGACTTGTGGATGTTGAACTAGATGTTTGACTGGTTGTTGCTGCTGTTGTTGGTGACGATGTAGTTGCAGAACTTGTGGATGGACTTGTGGATGTTGAACTAGATGTTTGACTGGTTGTTGCTGATGTGGTTGGTGAGGATCTAGTTGCAGAAGTTGTGGATGGGCTTGTGGATGTTACACTAGATGTTTGAGTGGTTGTGCTGATGTGGTTGTGATGATGTAGTTGCAGAAGTTGTGGATGGACTTGTTGCTGTTGAACTTGACGTTTGACTGGTTGTTGCTGATGTGGTTGGTGATGATGTAGTTGCAGAAGTTGTGGATGGACTTGTTGTTGAACTTGATGTTTGACTGGTTGTTGCTGATGTGGTTGGTGACGATGTAGTTGCAGAAGTTGTGGATGGGCTTGTGGATGTTGAACTTGATGTTTGACTGGTTGTTGCTGATGTGGTTGGTGACGTTGTAGTTGCAGAAGTTGTGGATGGACTTGTAGATGTTGAACTAGATGTTTGACTGGTTATTGCTGCTTTGTTGGTGACGATGTAGTTGCAGAAGTTGTGGATGGATTTGTGGATGTTGAACTAGATGTTTGAATGGTTATTGCTGCTGTTGTTAGTGACGATGTAGTTGCAGAAGTTGTGGATGGATCTGTTGTTGTTGAACTAGATTTTGACTGCTTGTTGATGATGTGGTTGGTGATGATGTAGTTGCAGAAGTTGTGGATGGACTTGTTGTTGAACTTGATGTTTGACTGGTTGTTGCTGATGTCTTTGGTGACGATGTAGTTGCAGAAGTCATTGATGAACTTGTTGTTGAACTTGATGTTTGACTGGTTGTTGCTGATGTCGTTGGTGACGATGTAGTTGTGGATGGACTTGTGGATGTTGAACTAGATGTTTGAATGGTTATTGCTGCTGTTGTTGGTGACGATGTAGTTGCAGAAGTTGTGGATGGACTTGTGGATGTTGAACTAGATGTTTGACTGGTTGTTGCTGCTGTTGTTGGTGACGATGTAGTTGCAGAACTTGTGGATGGACTTGTGGATGTTGAACTAGATGTTTGACTGGTTGTTGCTGATGTGGTTGGTGAGGATCTAGTTGCAGAAGTTGTGGATGGGCTTGTGGATGTTACACTAGATGTTTGAGTGTTTTTTGCTGATGTGGTTGGTGATGATGTAGTTGCAGAAGTTGTGGATGGACTTGCTGTTGAACTTGATGTTTGACTGCTTGTTGCTGATGTTGTTGGTGACAATGTAGTTGCAGGAGTTGTGGATAGACTTGTTGTTGAACTTGATGTTTGACTGGTTGTTGCTGATGTTGGTAACGATGTAGTTGCAGAACTTATGGATGGACTTGTTGTTGAACTTGATGTCTGACTGGTTGTTGCTGATGTCGTTGGTGACGATGTAGTTGTGGATGGACTTGTAGATGTTGAACTTGATATTTGACTGGTTGTTGCTGATGTGGTTGGTGACGATGTAGTTGCAGAAGTTGTGGATGACTTTTTTGTGAACTTGATGTTTGACGGTTGTTGCTGATGTCGTTGGTGACGATGTAGTTGCAGAAGTCGTTGGATGAACTTGTTGTTGAACTTGATGTTTGACTGGTTGTTGCTGATTTCGTTGGTGACGATGTAGTTGTGGATGGACTTGTAGATGTTGAACTTGATTTTGACTGGTTTTTGCTGATGTGGTGTTGTGATGATGTTCTTGCAGAAGTTGTGATGGACTTGTGGATGTTGAACTAGATGTTTGACTAGTTGTTGCTTGCTGTTGTTGGTGACGATGTAGTTGCAGAAGTTGTGGATGGACTTGTGGATTTGAACTTGATGTTTGACTGGTTGTTGCTGATGTGGTGGTGACGATGTAGTTGCAGAAGTTTGGATGGGCTTGTTGGATGTGTGAACTAGATGTTTGACTGGTTGTTGCTGATGTTGGTGACGATGTAGTTGCAGAAGTTGTGGATGGACTTGTTCTTGAACTTGATGTTTGACTGGTTGTTGCTGATGTCGTTGGTGACGATGTAGTTGCAGAAGTCGTTGATGAACTTTTTTGTTGAACTTGATGTTTGACTGTTGTTGCTGATTTCGTTGGTGACGATGTAGTTGTGTGGATGGACTGTAGATGTTGAACTTGATGTTGACTGGTTGTTGCTGATGTGGTTGGTGATGATGTTCTTGCAGAAGTTGTGGATGGACTTATGGATGTTGAACTAGATGTTTGAATGGTTATTGCTGATGTGGTTGGTGACGATGTAGTTGCTGGAAGTTGGTGGATGGACTTGTGGTTGTTGAACTAGATGTTTGACTGGTTGTTGCTGATGTGGTTGGTGACGATGTAAGTTGCAGAAGTTGTGGATGGACTTGTGGATGTTGAACTAGATGTTTGACTGGGTGTTGCTGATGTGGTTGGTGACGATGTAGTTGCAGAAGTTGTGGATGGACTTGTGGATGTTGAACTAGATATTTGACTGGTTGTTTGCTGAGTTGCAAAGTTGGTGATGATGTAGATTGCAGAATGTGGACTGGACTTGTGATGTGAACGGATGTTTGAAACTATTGTTGCTGCTGTTGTTGGTGACGATGTTAGTTGCAGAAGTTGTGGATGGACTTGTAGATGTTGAACTTGATGTTTGACTGGTTGTTGCTGATGTGGTTGGTGATGATGCAGTTGCAGAAGTTGTGGATGGACTTGTTGTTGTTGAACTAGATGTTTGACTGCTTGTTGATGATGTGGTTGGTGGCGATGTAGTTGCAGAAGTTGTGGATGGACTTGTGGTTGTTGAACTAGATGTTTGACTGGTTGTTGCTGACGTGGTTGGTGACGATGTAGTTGCTGAAGTTGTGGATGGACTTGTGGATGTTGAACTAGATGTTTGACTGGTTGTTGCTGATGTGGTTGGTGACGATGTAGTTGCAGAAGTTGTGGATGGACTTGTGGTTGTTGAACTAGATGTTTGACTGGTTGTTGCTGACGTGGTTGGTGACGATGTAGTTGCTGAAGTTGTGGATGGACTTGTGGATGTTGAACTAGATGTTTGACTGGTTGTTGCTGATGTGGTTGGTGTCGATGTAGTTGCTGAAGTTGTGGATGGGCTTGTGGATGTTGAACTTGATGTTTGACTGGTTGTTGCTGATGTGTTGGTGACGATGTAGTTGCAGAAGTTGTGGAGGGAGTTGTTGAGGTTGAACTTGATGTTTGACTAGATGTTGCTGATGTGGTTGGTGACGATGTAGTTGCAGAAGTTGTGGATGGACTTGTTAGTTGAACTTGATGTTTGACTGGTTGTTGCTGATGTGGTTGGTGACGTGTAGTTGCAGAAGTTGTGGATGGAGTTGTTGTGTTGAACTTGGTGTTTGACTGGATGTTGCTGATGTGGTTGGTGACGATTGTAGTTGCTGAAGTTGTGGATGGGCTTGTGGATGTTGAACTTGATGTTTGACTGGTAGTTGCTGATGTGGTTGGTGTCGATGTAGTTGCTGAAGTTGTGGATGGGCTTGTGGATGTTGAACTTGATGTTTGACTGGTAGTTGCTGATGTGGTTGGTGACGATGTAGTTGCAGAAGTTGTGGAGGAGTTGTTGAGGTTGAACTTGATGTTTGACTAGATGTTGCTGATGTGGTTGGTGACGATGTAGTTGATGAAGTTGTGGATGGACTTGCTGTTGAACTTGATGTTTGACTGCTTGTTGCTGATGTTGTTGGTGACGATGTAGTCGCAGTAGTTGTGGATGGACTTGTTGTTGAACTAGATGTTTGACTGGTTGTTGCTGATGTGGTTGGTGACGATGTAGTTGTGGATGGACTTGTAGATGTTGAACTGGATATTTGACTGGTTGTTGCTGATGTGGTTGGTGACGATGTAGTTTCAGAAGTTGTGGATGGACTTGTTGTTGAACTTGATGTTTGACTGGGTGTTGCTGATGTGGTTGGTGACGATGTAGTTGCAGAAGTTGTGGATGGACTTGTGGTTGTTGAACTAGATGTTTGACTGGTTGTTGCTGATGTGGTTGGTGACGATGTAGTTGCTGAAGTTGTGGATTGACTTGTGGATGTTGAACTAGATGTTTGACTGGTTGTTGCTGATGTGGTTGGTGACGATGTAGTTGCTGAAGTTGTGGATGGGCTTGTGGATGTTGAACTAGATATTTGACTGGTTGTTGCTGATGTGGTTGGTGATGATGTAGTTGCAGAAGTTGTGGATGGACTTGTGTATGTTGAACTAGATGTTTGACTAGTTGTTGCTGCTGCTGTTGTTGGTGACGATGTAGTTGCAGAAGTTGTGGATGGACTTGTTGATGTTGAACTTGATGTTTGACTGCTTGTTGCTGATGTGGTTGGTGACGATGTAGTTGCAGATGTTGTGGATGGAGTTGCTGTTGAACTTGATGTTTGACTGCTTGTTGCTGATGTGGTTGGTGACGATGTAGTTGCAGAAGTTGTGGATGGACTTGTTGATGTTGAACTTGATGTTTGACTGGTTGTTGCTGATGTGGTTGTTGATGATGTAGTTGCAGAAGGTGTGGATGGACTTGTTGATGTTGAACTTGATGTTTGACTGCTTGTTGCTGATGTGGTTGGTGATGATGTAGTTGCAGAAGTTGTGGATGGACTTGTTGATGTTGAACTTGATGTTTGACTGGTTGTTGCTGATGTGGTTGGTGATGATGTAGTTGCAGAAGGTGTGGATGGACTTGCTGTTGAACTTGATGTTTGACTGCTTGTTGCTGATGTGGTTGGTGACGATGTAGTTGCAGAAGTTGTGGATGGACTTGCTGTTGAACTTGATGTTTGACTGCTTGTTGCTGATGTGGTTGGTGACGATGTAGTTGCAGAAGTTGTGGATGGACTTGTTGATGTTGAACTTGATGTTTGACTGGTTGTTGCTGATGTGGTTGTGATGATGTAGTTGCAGAAGTGTGGATGGACTTGTGATGTTGAACTTGATGTTTGACTGCTTGTTGCTGATGTGGTTGGTGATGATGTAGTTGCAGAAGTTGTGGATGGACTTGTGATGTTGAACTTGATGTTTGACTGGTTGTTGCTGATGTGGTTGGTGAGAGATGTAGTTGCAGAAGGTGTGGATGGACTTGTTGTTGAACTTGATGTTTGACTGGTGTTGCTGATGTGGTTGGTGACGATGTAGTTGCAGAAGTTGTGGATGGACTTGCTGTTGAACTTGATGTTTGACTGCTTGTTGCTGATGTGGTTGGTGACGATGTAGTTGCAGAAGTTGTGGATGGACTTGTGGTTGTTGATGATGTAGTTGCAGAAGTTGTGGATGGACTTGTTGATGTTGAACTTGATGTTTGACTGGTTGTTGCTGATGGTGTTGGTGATGATGTAGGCAGAAGTTGTGGATGGACTTGTTGATGTTGAACTAGATGTTTGACTGGTTGTTGCTGATGTGGTTGGTGACGATGTAGTTGCAGAAGTTGTGGATGGACTTGTGGATGTGAACTAGATGTTTGACTGGTTGTTGCTGATGTGGTTGGTGTCGATGTAGTTGCAGAAGTTGTGGATGGACTTGTGGATGTTGAACTTGATGTTTGACTGGTTGTTGCTGATGTGGTTGGTGACGATGTAGTTGCAGAAGTGTGGATGGAGTGTTGAGGTTGAACTTGATGTTTGACTGGTTGTTGCTGATGTGGTTGGTGACGATGTAGTTGCAGAAGTTGTGGATGGACTTGTTGTGTTGAACTTGATGTTTGACTGGTTGTTGCTGATGTGGTTGGTGACGATGTAGTTGCAGAAGGTGTGGATGGACTTGTTGTTGAACTTGATGTTTGACTGTTGTTGCTGATGTGGTTGGTGATGATGTAGTTGCAGAAGTGTGGATGGACTTGCTGTTGAACTTGATGTTTGACTGGTTGTTGCTGATGTGTTGGTGACGATGTAGTGCAGAAGTGTGGATGGACTTGTTGTTGAACTTGATGTTTGACTGGTTGTTGCTGATGTGGTTGGTGATGATGTAGTTGCAGAAGTTGTGGATGGACTTGTTGTTGAACTTGATGTTTGACTGGTTGTTGCTGATGTGGTTGGTGACGATGTAGTTGCAGAAGTTGTGGATGGACTTGTTGTTGAACTTGATGTTTGACTGTTGTTGCTGATGTTGTTGGTGACGATGTAGTTGCAGAAGTTGTGGATGGACTTGTTGTTGAACTTGATGTTTGACTGGTTGTTGCTGATGTGGTTGGTGATGATGTAGTTGCAGAAGTTGTGGATGGACTTGTTGTGTTGAACTAGATGTTTGACTGGTTGTTGCTGATGTGGTTGGTGACGATGTAGTTGCAGAAGTTGTGGATGGACTTGTTGTTGAACTTGATGTTTGACTGGTTGTTGCTGATGGTTGGTGACGATGTAGTTGTGGATGGACTTGTAGATGTTGAACTTGATGTTTGACTGGTTGTTGCTGATGTGGTTGGTGACGATGTAGTTGCAGAAGTTGTGAGATGGACTTGTGTGAACTTGATGTTTGACTGGTTGTGTTGTGTGGTTGGTGACGATGTAGTTCAGAAGTTGTGGATGGACTTGTGTTTGTTGTTGATGTTTTTGTGTTGGGTGGTGTGCTGATGGGGTTGGTGACGATGCATGATAGTGTGTGAGTATGTGGCTTGTGGTGTTGTTGTGAACTGTTTGACTGTTTTTGCTGATGTGGTTGGTGACGATGTAGTTGCGCTGAAGTTGTGGATTGACTTGTGGATGTTGAACTAGATGTTTGACTGGTTGTTGCTGATGTGGTTGGTGACGATGTAGTTGCTGAAGTTGTGGATGGGCTTGTGGATGTTGAACTAGATATTTGACTGGTTGTTGCTGATGTGGTTGGTGATGATTGTGTAGTTGCAGAAGTTGTGGATGGACTGTGTATGTTGAACTAGATGTTTGACTAGTTGTTGCTGCTGTTGGGTTGGTGATATGTAGTTTGCAGAAGTTGTGGATGGAGTTGCTGTTGAACTTGATGTTTGAAGCTTTGTTGCTGATGTGGTTGGTGACGATGTAGTTAAAGAGTTGTGGATGGACTTGTTGATGTTGAACTTGATGTTTGACTGGTGTTGTTGCTGATGTGGTTGTTGATGATGTAGTTGCAGAAGGTGTGGATGGGACTTGTTGATGTTGAACTTGATGTTTGACTGGTTGTTGTTGCTGATGTGTTGGTGATGATGTAGTTGCAGAAGTGTGGATGGACTTGTTGATGTGAACTTGATGTTTTGTTGACTGGTTGTTGCTGATGGGGTTGGTGATGATATGTAGTTGCAGAAGGGTGGGATGGACTTGCTGTTGAACTTGATGTTTGACTGCTTGTTGCTGATGTGGTTGGTGACGATGTAGTTGCAGAAGTTGTGGATGGATTGCTGATGTGGAACTTGATGTTTTGACTGCTTGTTTGGCTGATGTGGTTGGTGACGATAGTAGTTGCAGAAGTTGTGGATGGACTTGTGGTTGTTGATGATGTAGTTGCAGAAGTTGTGGATGGACTTGTGTTGATGTTGAACTTGATGTTTGACTGGTTGTTGCTGATGTTGTTGGTGATGATGTAGTCGCGCAGAAGTTGTGGATGGACTTGTTGATGTTGAACTTGATGTGGTTGACTGGTTGTTGCTGATGTGGTTGGGTGATGATGTAGTTGCAGAAGGTGTGGATGACTTGTTGTTTTGAACTTGATGATTGACTGGTTGTTGCTGATGTGGTTGGTGATGATGTAGTTGCAGAAGGTGTGGATGGACTTGTTGTTGAACTTGATGATTGACTGGTTGTTGCTGATGTGGTTGGTGATGATGTAGTTGCAGAAGAAGGGGTGTGGATGACTTGTGTGAACTTGATGTTTGACTGGGTGTTGCTGATGTGGTTGGTTGACGATGTAGTCGCAGGAAGTTGTGGATGGACTTGTTGATGTGAACTTGATGTTTGACTGGTTGTTGCTGATGTGGTTGTTGATGATGTAGTTGCAGAAGTTGTGGATGGACTTGTTGTTGAACTAGATGTTTGACTGGTTGTTGCTGATGTGGTTGGTGATGATGTAGTTGCAGAAGGTGTGGATGGACTTGTTGTTGAACTTGATGTTTGACTGGTTGTTGCTGATGGGTTGGTGACGATGTAGTTGCAGAAGTTGTGGATGGACTTGTTGATGTTGAACTTGATGTTGACTGGTTGTTGCTGATGTGGTGGGTGATGATGTAGTTGCAGAAGTTGTGGATGGACTTGTTGTTGTTGAACTAGATTTGACTGTGTTGTGATGTGGTTGGTGGTGATGTATGACGATGGGGGAGTGATGATGAAGATGCAGTAAACTGTGGATTGGGACTTGTGATGTTGAAGTTGCTGTTGGTGACGTTGTTGCTGATGTTGACTGGTTGTTGATGATTGTGATGATGTATGCAGAAATGTGTGTGATGGACTGTGTTGTTGAACTAGATCTTTGATGGTTGTTGCTGATGTGGTTGGTGACGATGTAGTTGCAGAAGGTGTGGATGGATTGGACTGTGTTGTTGAACTTGATGTTTGACTGGTTGTTGCTGATGTGGTGGTGACGATGTAGTTGCAGAAGTTGTGGATGGACTTGTTGATGTTGAACTTGATGTTTGACTGCTTGTTGCTGATGTGGATGGTGACGATGTAGTTGCAGAAGTTGTGGATGGACTTGTTGATGTTGTTGAACTTGATGTTTGACTGGTGTTGCTGATGTGGTGGTGATATGTAGTTGCAGAAGGTGTGGATGGACTTGTTGTTGAACTTGATGTTTGACTGGTTGTTGCTGATGTGGTTGGTGATGATGTAGTTGCAGAAGTTGTGGATGGACTTGTGGTTGAACTTGATGTTTGACTGGTTGTTGCTGATGTTGTTTGGTGACGATGTAGTCGCAGAAGTTGTGGATGGACTTGTTGATGTTGAACTTGATGTTTGACTACTTGTTGCTGATGTGGTTGGTGATGAGTAGTTGCAGAAGTTGTGGATGGACTTGTTGTTGAACTTGATGTTTGACTGGTTGTTGCTGATGTGGTTGGTGATGATGTAGTCGCAGAAGTTGTGGATGGACTTGTTGATGTTGAACTTGATGTTTGACTGGTTGTTGCTGATGTGGTTGGTGATGATGTAGTTGCAGAAGGTGTGGATGGACTTGTTGTTGAACTTGATGTTTGACTGGTTGTTGCTGATGTGGTTGGTGACGATGTAGTTGCAGAAGTTGTGGATGGACTTGTTGATGTTGAACTTGATGTTTGACTGGTTGTTGCTGATGTGGTTGGTGATGATGTTAGTTGCAGAAGTTGTGGATGGACTTGTTGAGGTTGAACTAGATGTTTGACTGGTTGTTGCTGATGTGGTTGGTGTGATGATGTAGTTGCAGAAGGTGTGGATGGACTTGTTGTTGAACTGATGATTGACTGGTTGTTGCTGATGTGGTTGGTGATGATGTAGTTGCAGAAGTTGTGGATGGACTTGTTGTTGAACTTGATTTTGACTGGTGTTGCTGATGTGGTGGTGATGATGTAGTTGCAGAAGGTTGTGGATGGACTTGTTGTTGAACTTGATGATTGACTGGTTGTTGCTGATGTGGTTGGTGATGATGTAGTTGCAGAAGTGTGGATGTACTTGTTGTTGAACTTGATGTTTGACTGGTTGTTGCTGATGTGTGTTGGTGACGATGTAGTTGCAGAAGTTGTGGATGGACTTGTTGATGTTGAACTTGATGTTTGACTGTGTTGCTGATGTGGTTGGTGATGATGTAGTTGCAGAAGTTGTGGATGGACTTGTTGTTGAACTTGATGTTTGACTGGTTGTTGCTGGTGTGGTTGGTGACGATGTAGTGCAGAAGTTGTGGATGGACTTGTTGTTGAACTTGATGTTTGACTGGTTGTTGCTGATGTGGTTGGTGATGATGTAGTTGCAGAAGGTGTGGATGGACTTGTTGTTGAACTTGATGTTTGACTGGTTGTTGCTGATGTGGTTGGTGACAATGTAGTTGCAGAAGTTGTGGATGGACCTGTTGATGTTGAACTTGATGTTTGACTGGTTGTTGCTGATGTGGTTGGTGATGATGTAGTTGCAGAAGGTGTGGATGGACTTGTTGAGGTTGAACTAGATGTTTGACTGGTTGTTGCTGATGTGGTTGGTGATGATGTAGTTGCAGAAGGTGTGGATGGACTTGTTGTTGAACTTGATGATTGACTGGTTGTTGCTAATGTGGTTGGTGTGATGATGTAGTTGCAGAAGGTGTGGATGGACTTGTTGTTGAACTTGACGTTTGACTGGTTGTTGCTGATGTGGTTGTTGATGATGTAGTTGCAGAAGTTGTGGATGGACTTGTTGTTGAACTAGATGTTTGACTGGTTGTTGCTGATGGTTGGTGACGATGTAGTTGCAGAAGGTGTGGATGGACTTGTTGTTGAACTTGATGTTTGACTGGTTGTTGCTGATGTGGTTGGTGACGATGTAGTTGCAGAAGTTGTGGATGGACTTGTTGATGTTGAACTTGATGTTTGACTGGTTGTTGCTGATGTGGATGGTGACGATGTAGTTGCAGAAGTTGTGGATGGTGTTGATGTTGAACTTGATGTTTGACTGTTGTTGCTGATGTGGATGGTGACGATGTAGTTGCAGAAGTTGTGGATGGACTTGTTGATGTTGAACTTGATGTTTGACTGGTTGTTGCTGATGTGGTTGGTGATGATGTAGTTGCAGAAGGTGTGGATGGACTTGTTGTTGAACTTGATGTTGACTGGTTGTTGCTGATGTGGTTGGTGATGATGTAGTTGCAGAAGTTGTGGATGGACTTGTTGTTGAACTTGATGTTTGACTGGTTGTTGCTGATGTTGTTGGTGACGATGTAGTCGCAGAAGTTGTGGATGGACTTGTTGATGTTGTGAACTTGATGTTTGACTACTTGTTGCTGATGTGGTTGGTGATGATGTAGTTGCAGAAGTTGTGGATGGACTTGTTGTTGAACTGATGTTTGACTGGTTGTTGTGCTGATGTGGTTGGTGATGATGTAGTCGCAGAAGTTGTGGATGGACTTGTTGATGTTGAACTTGATGTTTGACTGGTTGCTGATGTGGTTGGTGACGATGTAGTTGCAGAAGTTGTGGATGGACTTGTTGATGTTGAACTTGATGTTTGACTGGTTGTTGCTGATGTTGTTGGTGACGATGTAGTCGCAGAAGTTGTGGATGGACTTGTTGATGTTGAACTTGATGTTTGACTACTTGTTGCTGATGTGGTTGGTGATGATGTAGTCGCAGAAGTTGTGGATGGACTTGTTGATGTTGAACTTGATGTTTGACTGGTTGTTGCTGATGTGGTTGGTGATGATGTAGTTGCAGAAGGTGTGGATGGACTTGTTGTTGAACTTGATGTTTGACTGGGTGTTGCTGATGTGGTTGGTGACGATGTAGTTGCAGAAGTTGTGGATGGACTTGTGGTTGTTGAAACGATGTTTGACTGGTTGTTGCTGATGTGGTTGGTGACGATGTAGTTGCTGAAGTTGTGGATTGACTTGTGGATGTTGAACTAGATGTTTTGACTGGTTGTTGCTGATGTGGTGTGGTGACGATGTAGTTGCTGAAGTTGTGGATGGCTTGTGGATGTTGAACTAGATATTTGACTGGTTGTTGCTGATATGGGTTGGTGATGATGTAGTTGCAGAAGTTGTGGATGGACTTGTGTATGTTGAACTAGATGTTTGACTAGTTGTTGCTGTGTTGTTGGTGGTGACGATGTAGTTGCAGAAGTTGTGGATGGAGTTGCTGTTGAACTTGATGTTTGACTGCTTGTTGCTGATGTGGTTGGTGACGATGTAGTTGCAGAAGTTGTGGATGGACTTGTTGATGTTGAACTTGATGTTTGACTGGTTGTTGCTGATGTGGTTGTGATGATGTAGTTGCAGAAGGTGTGGATGGACTTGTTGATGTTGAACTTGATGTTTGACTGGTTGTTGCTGATGTGGTTGGTGATGATGTAGTTGCAGAAGTTGTGGATGGATTGTTGATGTTGAACTTGATGTTTGACTGGTTGTTGCTGATGTGGTTGGTGATGATGTAGTTGCAGAAGGTGTGGATGGACTTGCTGTTGAACTTGATGTTTGACTGCTTGTTGCTGATGTGGTTGGTGACGATGTAGTTGCAGAAGTTGTGGATGGACTTGCTGTTGAACTTGATGTTTGACTGCTGTGTTGCTGATGTGGTTGGTGACGATGTTGTAGTTGCAGAAGTTGTGGATGGACTTGTGGGTTGTTGATGATGTAGTTGCAGAAGTTGTGGATGGACTTGTTGATGTTGAACTTGATGTTTGACTGGTTGTTGCTGATGTGGTTGGTGATGATGTAGTCGCAGAGAGTTGTGGATGGACTTGTTGATGTTGAACTTGATGTTTGACTGGTTGTTGCTGATGTGGTTGGTGATGATGTAGTTGCAGAAGGTGTGGATGGACTTGTTGTTGACTTGATGTTTGACTGGTTGTTGCTGATGTGGTTGGTGATGATGTAGTTGCAGAAGGTGTGGATGGACTTGTTGTTGAACTTGATGATTGACTGGTTGTTGCTGATGTGGTTGGTGATGATGTAGTTGCAGAAGGTGTGGATGGACTTGTTGTTGAACTTGATGTTTGACTGGTTGTTGCTGATGTGGTTGGTGACGATGTAGTCGCAGAAGTTGTGGATGGACTTGTTGATGTTGAACTTGATGTTTGACTGGTTGTTGCTGATGTGGTTGTTGATGATGTAGTTGCAGAAGTTGTGGATGGACTTGTTGTTGAACTAGATGTTTGACTGGTTGTTGCTGATGTGGTTGGTGATGATGTAGTTGGAGAAGGTGTGGATGGACTTGTTGTTGAACTTGATGTTTGACTGGTTGTTGCTGATGTGGTTGGTGACGATGTAGTTGCAGAAGTTGTGGATGGACTTGTGATGTTGAACTTGATGTTTGACTGGTTGTTGCTGATGTGGTGGTGATGATGATGTAGTTGCAGAAGTTGTGGATGGACTTGTTGTTGTTGAACTAGATGTTTGACTGGTTGTTGCTGATGTGGTTGGTGATGATGTAGTTGCAAAAGGGTGGATGGACTTGTTTGTTGAACTTGATGTTTGACTGGTTGTTGCTGATGTGGTTGTTGATGATGTAGTTGCAGAAGTTGTGGATGGACTTGTTGTTGAACTAGATGTTTGACTGGTTGTTGCTGATGTGGTTGGTGACGATGTAGTTGCAGAAGGTGTGGATGGACTTGTTGTTGAACTTGATGTTTGACTGGTTGTTGCTGATGTGGTTGGTGACGATGTAGTTGCAGAAGTTGTGGATGGACTTGTTGATGTTGAACTTGATGTTTGACTGTTGTTGATGTGGTGATGGTGTGACGATGTAGTTGCAGAAGTGTGGATGGACTTGTTGATGTTGAACTTGATGTTTGACTGGTTGTTGCTGATGTGGTTGGTGATGATGTAGTTGCAGAAGGTGTGGATGGACTTGTTGTTGAACTTGATGTTTGACTGGTTGTTGCTGATGTGGTTGGTGACGATGTAGTCGCAGAAGTTGTGGATGGACTTGTTGATGTTGAACTTGATGTTTGACTTGTTGTTGCTGATGTGGTTGGTGATGATGTAGTTGCAGAAGTTGTGGATGGACTTGTGTTGAACTTGATGTTTGACTGGTTGTTGCTGATGTGGTTGGTGATGATGTAGTCGCAGAAGTTGTGGATGGACTTGTTGATGTTGAACTTGATGTTTGACTGGTTGTTGCTGATTGTGGTTGGTGATGATGTAGTTGCAGAAGTGTGGATGGACTTGTTGTTGAACTTGATGTTGACTGGTTGTTGCTGATGTGGTTGGTGACGATGTAGTTGCAGAAGTTGTGGATGGACTTGTTGATGTTGAACTTGATGTTTGACTGGTTGTTGCTGATGTGGTTGGTGGTGTGATGTAGTTGCAGAAGTTGTGGATGGACTTGTTGAGTTGAACTAGATTTTTGACTGGTTGTTGCTGATGTGGTTGTGATGAGATGTAGTTGCAGAAGTGTGGATGGACTTGTTGTTGAACTTGATGATTGACTGGTTGTTGCTGATGTGGTTGGTGATGATGTGTTGCAGAAGCAGAAGTTGTGGATGGACTTGTGTTGAACTTGATGTTTTTGACTGGTTGTTGCTGATGTGGTTGGTGATGATGTAGTTGCAGAAGGTGTGGATGGACTTGTTGTTGAACTTGATGATTGACTGGTTGTTGCTGATGTGGTTGGTGATGAGTAGGCAGAAGGTGTGGATGTACTTGTTGTTGAACTTGATGTTTGACTGGTTGTTGCTGATGTTGTTGGTGACGATGTAGTTGCAGAAGTTGTGGATGGACTGTTGATGTTGAACTTGATGTTTGACTGGTTGTTGCTGATGTGGTTGGTGATGATGTAGTTGCAGAAGTTGTGGATGGACTTGTTGTTGAACTTGATGTTTGACTGGTTGTTGCTGGTGTGGTTGGTGACGATGTAGTTGCAGAAGTTGTGGATGGACTTGTTGTTGAACTTGATGTTTGACTGGTTGTTGCTGATGTGGTTGGTGATGATGTAGTTGCAGAAGGTGTGGATGGACTTGTTGTTGAACTTGATGTTTGACTGGTTGTTGCTGATGTGGTTGGTGACAATGTAGTTGCAGAAGTTGTGGATGGACCTGTTGATGTTGAACTTGATGTTTGACTGGTTGTTGCTGATGTGGTTGGTGATGATGTAGTTGCAGAAGGTGTGGATGGACTTGTTGTTGAACTTGATGATTGACTGGTTGTTGCTGATGTGGTTGGTGATGATGTAGTTGCAGAAGGTGTGGATGGACTTGTTGTTGAACTTGATGTTTGACTGGTTGTTGCTGATGTGGTTGGTGATGATGTAGTTGCAGAAGTTGTGGATGGACTTGTTGTTGAACTAGATGTTTGACTGGTTGTTGCTGATGTGGTTGGTGACGATGTAGTTGCAGAAGGTGTGGATGGACTTGTTGTTGAACTTGATTTTGACTGTTGTTGTTGCTGATGTGGTGGTGACGATGTAGTTGCAGAAGTTGTGGATGGACTTGTTGATGTTGAACTTGATGTTTGACTGCTTGTTGCTGATGTGGATGGTGACGATGTAGTTGCAGAAGTTGTGGATGGACTTGTTGATGTTGAACTTGATGTTTGACTGCTTGTTGCTGATGTGGATGGTGACGATGTAGTTGCAGAAGTTGTGGATGGACTTGTTGATGTTGAACCTGATGTTTGACTGGTTGTTGCTGATGTGGTTGGTGATGATGTAGTTGCAGAAGGGTGGATGGACTTGTTGTTTTGAACTTGATGTTTGACTGGTGTTGCTGATGTGGTTGGTGATGATGTAGTTGCAGAAGTTGTGGATGGACTTGTTGTTGAACTTGATGTTTGACTGGTTGTTGCTGATGTGTTGGTGACGATGTAGTCGCAGAAGTTGTGGATGGACTTGTTGATGTTGAACTTGATGTTTGACTACTTGTTGCTGATGTGGTTGGTGATGATGTAGTTGCAGAAGTTGTGGATGGACTTGTTGTTGAACTTGATGTTTGACTGGTTGTTGCTGATGTGGTTGGTGATGATGTAGTCGCAGAAGTTGTGGATGGACTTGTTGATGTTGAACTTGATGTTTGACTGGTTGTTGCTGATGTGGTTGGTGACGATGTAGTTGCAGAAGTTGTGGATGGACTTGTGGTTGAACTTGATGTTTGACTGGTTGTTGCTGATGTGTTGGTGACGATGTAGTCGCAGAAGTTGTGGATGGACTTGTTGATGTTGAACTTGATGTTTGACTACTTGTTGCTGATGTGGTTGGTGATGATGTAGTCGCAGAAGTTGTGGATGGACTTGTTGATGTTGAACTTGATGTTTGACTGGTTGTTGCTGATGTGGTTGGTGATGATGTAGTTGCAGAGGTGGTGTGGATGGACTTGTTGTTGAACTTGATGTTTGACTGGGTGTTGCTGATGTGGTTGGTGACGATGTAGTTGCAGAAGTTGTGGATGGACTTGTGGTTGTTGAACTAGATGTTTGACTGTTGTTGCTGATGTGGTTGGTGACGATGTAGTTGCTGAAGTTGTGGATGACTTGTGGATGTTGAACTAGATGTTTGACTGGTTGTTGCTGATGTGGTTGGTGACGATGTAGTTGCTGAAGTTGTGGATGGGCTTGTGGATGTTGAACTAGATATTTGACTGGTTGTTGCTGATATGGTTGGTGATGATGTAGTTGCAGAAGTTGTGGATGGACTTGTGTATGTTGAACTAGATGTTTGACTAGTTGTTGCTGCTGTTGTTGGTGACGATGTAGTTGCAGACAGAAGTTGTGGATGGAGTTGCTGTTGAACTTGATGTTTGACTGCTTGTTGCTGATGTTGGTTGGTGACGATGTAGTTGCAGAAGTTGTGGATGGACTTGTTGATGTTGAACTTGATGTTTGACTGGTTGTTGCTGATGTGGTTGTTGATGATGTAGTTGCAGAAGGTGGTGGATGGACTTGTTGATGTTGAACTTGATGTTTGACTGGTTGTTGCTGATGTGGTTGGTGATGATGTAGTTGCAGAAGTTGTGGATGGACTTGTTGATGTTGAACTTGATGTTTGACTGGGTTGTGCTGATGTGTGGTTGGTGATGATGTAGTTGCAGAAGGTGTGGATGGACTTGCTGTTGAACTTGATGTTTGACTGCTTGTTGCTGATGTGGTTGGTGACGATGTAGTTGCAGAAGTTGTGGATGGACTTGCTGTTGAACTTGATGTTTGACTGCTTGTTGCTGATGTGGTTGGTGACGATGTAGTTGCAGAAGTTGTGGATGGACTTGTGGTTGTTGATGATGTAGTTGCAGAAGTTGTGGATGGACTTGTTGATGTTGAACTTGATGTTTGACTGGTTGTTGCTGATGTTGTTGGTGATGATGTAGTCGCAGAAGTTGTGGATGGACTTGTTGATGTTGAACTTGATGTTTGACTGGTTGTTGCTGATGTGGTTGGTGATGATGTAGTTGCAGAAGGTGTGGATGGACTTGTTGTTGAACTTGATGATTGACTGGTTGTTGCTGATGTGGTTGGTGATGATGTAGTGCAGAAGGTGTGGATGGACTTGTTGTTGAACTTGATGATTGACTGGTTGTTGTTGCTGATGTGGTTGGTGATGATGTAGTTGCAGAAGGTGTGGATGGACTTGTTGTTGAACTTGATGTTTGACTGGTTGTTGCTGATGTGGTTGGTGACGATGTAGTCGCAGAAGTGTGGATGGACTTGTTGATGTTGAACTTGATGTTTGACTGGTTGTTGCTGATGTGGTTGTTGATGATGTAGTTGCAGAAGTGTGGATGGACTTGTTGTTGAACTAGATGTTTGACTGGTTGTTGCTGATGTGGTTGGTGATGATGTAGTTGGAGAAGGTGTGGATGGACTTGTTGTTGAACTTGATGTTTGACTGGTTGTTGCTGATGTGGTTGGTGACGATGTAGTTGCAGAAGTTGTGGATGGACTTGTTGTTGAACTAGATGTTTGACTGGTTGTTGCTGATGTGGTTGGTGACGATGTTGTGTTGCAGAAGGTGTGGATGGACTTGTTGTTGAACTTGATGTTTGACTGGTTGTGTTGCTGATGTGGTTGGTGACGATGTAGTTGCAGAAGTTGTGGATGGACTTGTTGATGTTGAACTTGATGTTTGACTGCTTGTTGCTGATGTGGATGGTGGACGATGTAGTTGCAGAAGTTGTGGATGGACTTGTTGATGTTGAACTTGATGTTTGACTGGTTGTTGCTGATGTGGTTGGTGATGATGTAGTTGCAGAAGGTGTGGATGGACTTGTTGTTGAACTTGATGTTTGACTGGTTGTTGCTGATGTTGTGGTGACGATGTAGTCGCAGAAGTTGTGGATGGACTTGTTGATGTTGAACTTGATGTTTGACTACTTGTTGCTGATGTGGTTGGTGATGATGTAGTTGCAGAAGTTGTGGATGGACTTGTTGTTGAACTTGATGTTTGACTGGTTGTTGCTGATGTGGTTGGTGATGATGTAGTCGCAGAAGTTGTGGATGGACTTGTTGATGTTGAACTTGATGTTTGACTGGTGTTGTGCTGATGTGTTGGTGATGATGTAGTTGCAGAAGGTGTGGATGGACTTGTTGTTGAACTTGATGTTTTGACTGGTTGTTGCTGATGTGGTTGGTGACGATGTAGTTGCAGAAGTTGTGGATGGACTTGTTGATGTTGAACTTGATGTTTGACTGGTTGTTGCTGATGTGGTTGGTGATGATGTAGTTGCAGAAGTTGTGGATGGACTTGTTGAGGTTGAACTAGATTTTTGACTGGTTGTTGCTGATGTGGTTGGTGATGATGTAGTTGCAGAAGGTGTGGATGGACTTGTTGTTGAACTTGATGTTTGACTGGTTGTTGCTGATGTGGTTGGTGACGATGTAGTTGCAGAAGTTGTGGATGGACTTGTTGATGTTGAACTTGATGTTTGACTGGTTGTTGCTGATGTGGTTGGTGATGATGTAGTTGCAGAAGTTGTGGATGGACTTGTTGAGGTTGAACTAGATTTTGACTGGTTGTTGCTGATGTGGTTTGTGATGATGTAGTTGCAGAAGGTGTGGATGGACTTGTTGTTGAACTTGATGATTGACTGGTTGTTGCTGATGTGGTTGGTGATGATGTAGTTGCAGAAGTTGTGGATGGACTTGTTGTTGAACTTGATTTTTGACTGGTTGTTGCTGATGTGGTTGGTGATGATGTAGTTGCAGAAGGTGTGGATGGACTTGTTGTTGAACTTGATGATTGACTGGTTGTTGCTGATGTGGTTGGTGATGATGTAGTTGCAGAAGGTGTGGATGGACTTGTTGTGTTGAACTTGATGTTTGACTGGTTGTTGCTGATGTTGTTGGTGACGATGTAGTTGCAGAAGTTGTGGATGGACTTGTTGATGTTGAACTTGATGTTTGACTGGTAGTTGCTGATGTGGTTGGTGATGATGTAGTTGCAGAAGTTGTGGATGGACTTGTTGTTGAACTTGATGTTTGACTGGTTGTTGCTGATGTGGTTGGTGACGATGTAGTTGCAGAAGTTGTGGATGGACTTGTTGTTGAACTTGATGTTTGACTGGTTGTTGCTGATGTGGTTGGTGATGATGTAGTTGCAGAAGGTGTGGATGGACTTGTTGTTGAACTTGATGTTTGACTGGTTGTTGCTGATGTGGTTGGTGACAATGTAGTTGCAGAAGTTGTGGATGAACCTGTTGATGTTGAACTTGATGTTTGACTGGTTGTTGCTGATGTGGTTGGTGATGATGTAGTTGCAGAAGGTGTGGATGGACTTGTTGTTGAACTTGATGATTGACTGGTTGTTGCTGATGTGGTTGGTGATGATGTAGTTGCAGAAGGTGTGGATGGACTTGTTGTTGTTGACTTTGACGTTTGACTGGTTGTTGCTGATGTGGTTGTTGATGATGTAGTTGCAGAAGTTGTGGATGGACTTGTTGTTGAACTAGATGTTTGACTGGTTGTTGCTGATGTGGTTGGTGACGATGTAGTTGCAGAAGTGTGGATGGACTTGTTGTTGAACTTGATGTTTGACTGGTTGTTGCTGATGTGGTTGGTGACGATGTAGTTGCAGAAGTTGTGGATGGACTTGTTGATGTTGAACTTGATGTTTGACTGCTTGTTGCTGATGTGGATGGTGACGATGTAGTTGCAGAAGTTGTGGATGGACTTGTTGATGTTGAACTTGATGTTTGACTGCTTGTTGCTGATGTGGATGGTGACGATGTAGTTGCAGAAGTTGTGGATGGACTTGTTGATGTTGAACCTGATGTTTGACTGGTTGTTGCTGATGTGGTTGGTGATGATGTAGTTGCAGAAGGTGTGGATGGACTTGTTGTTGAACTTGATGTTTGACTGGTTGTTGCTGATGTGGTTGGTGATGATGTAGTTGCAGAAGTTGTGGATGGACTTGTTGTTGAACTTGATGTTTGACTGGTTGTTGCTGATGTTGTTGGTGACGATGTAGTCGCAGAAGTTGTGGATGGACTTGTTGATGTTGAACTTGATGTTTGACTACTTGTTGCTGATGTGGTTGGTGATGATGTAGTTGCAGAAGTTGTGGATGGACTTGTTGTTGAACTTGATGTTTGACTGGTTGTTGCTGATGTGGTTGGTGATGATGTAGTCGCAGAAGTTGTGGATGGACTTGTTGATGTTGAACTTGATGTTTGACTGGTTGTTGCTGATGTGGTTGGTGACGATGTAGTTGCAGAAGTTGTGGATGGACTTGTTGATGTTGAACTTGATGTTTGACTGGTTGTTGCTGATGTTGTTGGTGACGATGTAGTCGCAGAAGTTGTGGATGGACTTGTTGATGTTGAACTTGATGTTTGACTACTTGTTGCTGATGTGGTTGGTGATGATGTAGTCGCAGAAGTTGTGGATGGACTTGTTGATGTTGAACTTGATGTTTGACTGGTTGTTGCTGATGTGGTTGGTGATGATGTAGTTGCAGAAGGTGTGGATGGACTTGTTGTTGAACTTGATGTTTGACTGGTTGTTGCTGATGTGGTTGGTGACGATGTAGTTGCAGAAGTTGTGGATGGACTTGTTGATGTTGAACTTGATGTTTGACTGGTTGTTGCTGATGTGGTTGGTGATGATGTAGTTGCAGAAGTTGTGGATGGACTTGTTGAGGTTGAACTAGATGTTTGACTGGTTGTTGCTGATGTGGTTTGTGATGATGTAGTTGCAGAAGGTGTGGATGGACTTGTTGTTGAACTTGATGATTGACTGGTTGTTGCTGATGTGGTTGGTGATGATGTAGTTGCAGAAGTTGTGGATGGACTTGTTGTTGAACTTGATTTTTGACTGGTTGTTGCTGATGTGGTTGGTGATGATGTAGTTGCAGAAGGTGTGGATGGACTTGTTGTTGAACTTGATGATTGACTGGTTGTTGCTGATGTGGTTGGTGATGATGTAGTCGCAGAAGTGTGGATGGACTTGTTGTTGAACTTGATGTTTGACTGGTTGTTGCTGATGTGGTTGGTGACATGTAGTTGCAGAAGTTGTGGATGGACCTGTTGATGTTGAACTTGATGTTTGACTGGTTGTTGCTGATGTGGTTGGTGATGATGTAGTTGCAGAAGGTGTGGATGGACTTGTTGAGGTTGAACTAGATGTTTGACTGGTTGTTGCTGATGTGGTTGGTGATGATGTAGTTGCAGAAGGTGTGGATGGACTTGTTGTTGAACTTGATGATTGACTGGTTGTGCTGATGTGGTTGGTGATGATGTAGTTGCAGAAGGTGTGGATGGACTTGTTGTTGAACTTGACGTTTGACTGGTTGTTGCTGATGTGGTTGTTGATGATGTAGTTGCAGAAGTTGTGGATGGACTTGTTGTTGAACTAGATGTTTGACTGGTTGTTGCTGATGTGGTTGGTGACGATGTAGTTGCAGAAGTGTGGATGGACTTGTTGTTGAACTAGATGTTTGACTGGTTGTTGCTGATGTGGTTGGTGACGATGTAGTTGCAGAAGTTGTGGATGGACTTGTTGATGTTGAACTTGATGTTTGACTGCTTGTTGCTGATGTGTGATGGTGACGATGTAGTTGCAGAAGTTGTGGAATGACTTGTTGATGTTGAACTTGATGTTTGACTGGTTGTTGCTGATGTGGTTGGTGATGATGTAGTTGCAGAAGGTGTGGATGGACTTGTTGTTGAACTTGATGTTTGACTGGTTGTTGCTGATGTGGTTGGTGATGATGTAGTTGCAGAAGTTGTGGATGGACTTGTTGTTGAACTTGATGTTTGACTGGTTGTTGCTGATGTTGTTGGTGACGATGTAGTCGCAGAAGTTGTGGATGGA
Source organism: Takifugu flavidus (assembly GCF_003711565.1). NCBI lineage: Eukaryota > Metazoa > Chordata > Actinopteri > Tetraodontiformes > Tetraodontidae > Takifugu > Takifugu flavidus. Next base: position 1,660,420 of record NC_079522.1, read on the forward strand.
CTTGTTGATGTTGAACTTGATGTTTGACTACTTGTTGCTGATGTGGTTGGTGATGATGTAGTTGCAGAAGTTGTGGATGGACTTGTTGTTGAACTTGATGTTTGACTGGTTGTTGCTGATGTGGTTGGTGATGATGTAGTTGCAGAAGTTGTGGATGGACTTGTTGATGTTGAACTTGATGTTTGAGTGGTTGTTGCTGATGTGGTTGGTGATGATGTAGTTGCAGAAGTTGTGGATGGACTTGTTGTTGAACTTGATGTTTGACTGGTTGTTGCTGATGGTTGGTGGATGATGTAGTTGCAGAAGGTGTGGATGGACTTGTTGATGTGAACTTGATGTTTGACTGCTTGTTGCTGATGTGGTTGGTGATGATGTAGTTGCAGAAGTTGTGGATGGACTTGCTGTTGAACTTGATGTTTGACTGCTTGTTGCTGATGTTGGTTGGTGACGATGTAGTTGCAGGAGTTGTGGATGGACTTGTTGTTGTTGAACTTGATGTTTGACTGGTTGTTGCTGATGTGGTTGGTGATGATGTAGTGCAGAAGTTGTGGATGGACTTGTTGCTGTTGAACTTGATGTTTGAGTGGTTGTTGCTGATGTGGTTGGTGAGGATGTAGTTGCAGAAGTGTGGATGGACTTGTTGTTGAACTTGATTTTTGACTGGTTGTTGCTGATGTGGTTGGTGATGATGTAGTTGCAGAAGTTGTGGATGGACTTGTTGATGTTGAACTTGATGTTTGACTGGTTGTTGCTGATGTGGTTGGTGATGATGTAGTTGCAGAAGGTGTGGATGGACTTGTTGTTGAACTTGATGTTTGACTGGTTGTTGCTGATGTGGTTGGTGATGATGTAGTTGCAGAAGGTGTGTGGATGGACTTGTTGTTGAACTTGATGTTTGACTGGTTGTTGCTGATGTGGTTGGTGACGATGTAGTTGCAGGAGTTGTGGATGGACTTGTTGATGTTGAACTTGATGTTTGACTGGTTGTTGCTGATGTGGTTGGTGACGATGTAGTTGCAGAAGTTGTGGATGGACTTGTTGCTGTTGAACTAGATGTTTGACTGGTTGTTGCTGATGTAGTTGCAGAAGTTGTGGATGGACTTGTTGTTAAACTTGATATTTGACTGTTGTTGCTGATGTGGTTGGTGACGATGTAGTTGCAGAAGTTGTGGATGGACTTGTTGATGTTGAACTTGATGTTTGACTGGTTGTTGCTGATGTGGTTGTTGATGATGTAGTTGCAGAAGTTGTGGATGGACCTGTTGATGTTGAACTTGATGTTTGAGTTGTTGTTGCTGATGTGGTTGGTGATGATGTAGTTGCAGAAGTTGTGGATGGACTTGTTGATGTTGAACTTGATGTTTGACTGGTTGTTGCTGATGTGGTTGATGACGATGTAGTTGCAGAAGGTGTGGATGGACTTGTTGTTGAACTTGATGTTTGACTGGTTGTTGCTGATGTGGTTGGTGAGGATGTAAGTGCAGAAGTTGTGGATGGACTTGCTGTTGAACTTGATGTTTGACTGCTTGTTGCTGCTGTGGTTGGTGATGATGTAGTTGCAGAAGTTGTGGATGGACTTGTTGTTGAACTTGATGTTTGACTGCTTGTTGCTGATGTGGTTGGTGATGATGTAGTTGCAGAAGTTGTGGATGGACTTGTTGTGTTAAACTTGATATTTGACTGGTTGTTGCTGATGTGGTTGGTGATGATGTAGTTGCAGAAGTTGTGGATGGACTTGTTGTTAAACTTGATATTTGACTGGTTGTTGCTGATGTGGTGTGATGATGTAGTTGCAGAAGGTGTGGATGGACTTGTTGTTGAACTTGATGTTTGACTGGTTGTTGCTGATGTGGTTGGTGATGATGTAGTTGCAGAAGTTGTGGATGGACTTGCTGTTGAACTTGATGTTTGACTGCTTGTTGCTGATGTCGTTGGTGACGATGTAGTTTTGGATGGACTTGTAGATGTTGTGAACTTGATGTTTGACTGGTTGTTGCTGATGTGGTTGGTGATGATGTAGTTGCAGAAGTTGTGGATGGACTTGGTGTTGAACTTGATGTTTGACTGCTTGTTGCTGATGTGGTTGGTGACGATGTAGTTGCAGAAGTTGTGGATGGACTTGTTGTTGTTGAACTTGATGTTTGACTGGTGTTGCTGATGTGGTTGGTGATGATGTAGTTGCAGAAGTTGTGGATGGACTTGTTGTTGAACTTGATGTTTGACTGGTTGTTGCTGATGTGGTTGGTGATGATTGTAGTTGCAGAAGTGTGTGGATGGACTTGTGTTGAACTTGATGTTGACTGCTTGTGCTGATCGTTGGTGACGATGTAGAAGTTGTGGATGGACTTGTGATGTTGAACTTGATGTTTGACTGGTTGTTGCTGATGTGGTTGGTGATGATGTAGTTGCAGAAGTTGTGGATGGACTTGTGTGTTGAACTTGATGTTTGACTGGTTGTTGCTGATGTGGTTGGTGATGATGTAGTTGCAGAAGGTGTGGATGGACTTGTTGTTGAACTTGATGTTTGACTGGTTGTTGCTGATGTCGTTGGTGACGATGTAGTTGCAGAAGTTGTGGATGGACTTGTTGTTGTTGAACTAGATGTTTGACTGGTTGTTGCTGATGTGGTTGTTGACAATGTAGTGTTGAGAAGTTGTGATGGATGTTGTTGCTGTTGTTGAACTTGATGTTTGACTGGTTGTTGCTGATGTCGTTGGTGACGATGTAGTTGCAGAAATTACAGTAAAAATATTAGGAATGCACATGAGGGCTTTTTTCAGGATTTTGTTATTACTCTTTACAATTGTATCTTTAAGACTCATACGCTGTTTTTTATGAAAATAAAACAATTGCAATTCTGCATTCTGTTACGCCTCATATATTTTAGTCACACTTTTTTCAACATTTTTTGTCTCCGAAAAAGATCTTGTCTTTACCTGTAATTGGTATTTTTTAGAATTGTTGAGTCATGTCTCATTTGGTTCGAATTTTTCCTTTGCTATTCATTTAATGGAAAAAGTTGATTGTAAGATATAAAATATTTTTCATTGTATTTTATTCATTGGGATTTTGAAAATTACTTTAACAGCTTACCTAATAAAATCAGCAAAAATGAAACAAGGCCTAGATCATTCATCTTGCTTTCCTGTACATATGAAAAATCAGACAATAAAGAGTTCATGTTATTTAAAATTGGCAGCATTGTAAGTGAACAGTCAAAATGTTTTATTCATAAATGTGATGGTTTAGCTTTTCTAGTTTCATGCAAACCATGTCATGCTTGGGGCCCAATCCAACTGTCTTCAGACACACTTCAGCATACTTTAGGTCAATTTAGTTTCTCCAATTTGCCTCACCCAAAATGCAAGGGGAGAAAATGCAAAGACCACAAAGAAAATAAATTCAAACCAGTGAACCTCTTGTGGAACAGTGCTTAGCAGTGCACCCCTATGCCACCCTAAAATAATTATTATTAAATCTAATCAGAATCACAAAATGTTTTTAATATTAAAGATGCAGACTTACCTGAGTCAGAAGATCAATAAATGTAAAGTTATTAAATCCCACCTTGACTTTTGAAGATTTTCTGTAATGTGTTGTTATCACCACTGTGATATTGAAAATAGTTTCCTCAGTGCGACTGCCTTCATTTATAAGGCGAACTCTGCAAAAGGTATTTTTGCAAAATGACGTTGTGAATACATGACGCTTGTCCAAAAAATGCCATGACACCCTTGAATAAATTCCCACGACATTCATGCCGCGTTGTTTCGCCAAATACACTATTGTGCAGGAAGATGTTTATCAAGTTTGACCGGTTCCTACAGCCACAACTGTAGATAATACACCACTGGGGTGTTCACTGCAAAAGAGAAACATGAGATAAATCTCTGTAAATCCCTTTTACAATTGCAGATTGTGATTTCTGTTCATTCAGGTGTGTTGGGACCTTATTTTTTCACCGAGGCAGACTGTTTCTTTTGCCAGTCTTTTCCTGTAATGTGACTCATTATAATGTCATTTTTAACAAACCACATAATTCACTTGGCTCCATCCATTATTTAGATCACCAATCATTTCATTTGTGTTTACTCTGTCTTCATGTTGGGAGACATGGGTGACTGTTACAAATTTCTAGAGAAATTTCTTTACACTTGCACTTTTTGGCATCTAAGCTAAAGGCAGTGGTGGGCTGTCAGGGCCTGCAAGGCCTTCTCTGCTGGCCTAAAAATATCTGAATCACAGACTGATGTTAATTATATTTTCAAAAAAATATAATTAACATCAGTCAAATAATATTTTGTCCATTAATATGTATTAAATAATTCCATATGTATTAAATAATTCCAAATGGTCTGTCCACTTCCTTTCATTGCCAGCCCCCTGGTTGCGCTGCTTCCAGACGTGTATTTTCATATTCAAGCATTTAACCAATCACATTTCAGCCACTATTTGTTGCCAGGGTCAGAGAAATCTGCCTGGAGGCCTTCACAATCAGTTCTGCGGGCCCTGTAGCATAAAAAAAATGTCGATCCAACTGTTGCTTCAACCAATCCGATTTTGAGTTGGCGACCCCAAGGCCTTCTAGCAGGCGTATGAAACGTCAGCGTATTCACACGCTTTGATTGGATAGTCAGAGAGTGTACGAGCCAGAGCTAGCAAACTGCATCTGTAGCGAGTTGCACAAGCAAAGATATTGTTGTGTTGATTTAATAGCGGTTTTGTCAACCCACAATGGCTGAAGTAGATGAAGAAATGGATTTAGTCGTTGATTTACTGTCAAAGCCATTTTCAAGACGGACTTTTCAAGAAAAGCTGGACATCGTTAAGCAAGGTCGGGCAACTCCGAAGCTAGCAAGCCTGTCGCAACCGGGAAAAGGATTTGTCCGCCACTTTCAGTCCACTAACTACGAGCGGTACTCCTGGCTCACAGGCTCCGAGGAACGCTGCAAATTGTATTGCTGGGAGTGCTTGTTATTTGCCACTGATCGACATGGTGTTTGGAGCCACACTGGATTTGTAAATTTGGCTTGCCTAACCAAGGCAGCAACGAGGCATCAAAGCACTGCTGGACACTTACAAGCAACGGTGCTTTCCAAAACTTTTGGGGAAACCAGAGTGGATCTACAGCGGAGCGAGCAAGTGTGCAGGGAAACGGAGCTCCGCAACGAAACGGTGAAGAAAAATAGGGAAATCTTAAAAAGACTGATAGACTGTGTTTGGCGGTGACCATCCCCGTGTCTACTGCTTCTGTTGAACGGACATTCTCAGCCCTAAAGCAAATTAAAACGTATGCCAGAAATACGACAGGAGAGGCTCGACTTTCAGCGTTAGCTTCGATGGCGATAGAAAAGGACTTCTTGATGGAACTGAAACGCACGGATAATCTGCACAACAGAGTCATTGAAATCTTCTTGAGGAAAGAAAGGAGGGTGGATTTTGTGTACAAATAATCAGGATTTTTGGTGAGTAAAATCAAAAATCCTGATTATTATACTAAAATGTAGCACTAAATGCTATATTCCTAAATAATTTAGCATGTTGGGGAGGGTCAGTGTGGGAATTTCCCAGCATGCTTTGTGGCAGTGTGTCTGTGGGTTCAGGTTGGTGTTAACCCGGTTTTTGTTCGTTGTAAATGTTATCTTTTGCAACTTTAAATGTTAGTGTTCTATTTATTGAGTTCTGGTTGTTGATGTATTTAATTACTGTTTGCACTTGCACACCATAAGCCAGGTAATGTGTGTGATTGAAGACCTTCCTTCGTTCATGTGTCTTTAGTTCCATGTTTAATAAAGTGACGCTTTAAGCTTGCAGAGGTCTGTGTCTGAGTTCTTCCCAACCTAAAACCCTAACTCGCCACAATAATATTGCAATTTTATCGGGTTATTTTTGATGATTTTTTTTTTATGTGTGTCGCAGTTGTACCTTTAGTGGAAGTTTTATAGCCATAAAATGGTTATTGAGGGTTGGATTGATTCAGACAGCGCACTACTGAAGGCCTAGGTGTGAAATGCACGGCCCGCCACTGGCTAAAGGTGGTATTGTGCCTAAAGTGGAGCTGTTGTGATTGCACCTTGAGCAACAACAATAAAATGTATAGAATGTGCATATAATGGGATTTGATGCATGGCAGTGCACTGTTGCATCTGTTGGATGTCACACCACTTCGTTCTATGATGTACTGAACTGTAAAATAAAGATTAGCTTGTCATGCGGCAAATTAAAGAGACTGAAAACGTTGCTCCTGTTTTAAAAAGACCACAAAAAAATCTACAAAATAGTAAGGTTCCAGGATTTTAATTATGAATTCTGCTCAGTTTGTATTACTTAACAAGATCTTATAGCACATAGTTCTGTAGGATTACATAAAGACATTTTCATGAATAAGAACATTTTTATTAAAGTATTTAACATGCATACCAAACATTAAAATATACTCAACATTTAATTCTCATTGTATCTTCATTGTGTTTCTATCATATTACTGTTGTGCTAACTACATGGATATTCTAATATGTATGAGAGGCTCAACGAAAATCAACATGTGTCCATGTAGGTTGTTATTCATCCAGGTGATGGTTATCTGCAGCTGATTTCAGTGAGCAACAGGACTTTAAGTTCTTGAAGATGTTTTGTTTCTTCGCCAAAAGGTCTCTTCATCAAACCCCCCCCCAAAAAAAAAACAGCTGACCACCCAGATCATTAGCAGGGCCAAATGGTCATGCTCCAGCCATTTCGGAACTGAATAAGCCGTTTGGAGAGGAGTCAGAATGTCTTCAAGAACCTTACCCAAGTCCAGGCTCACTGAGATCAGCTTTGGATAAGAGAACAGATTTTTAGGCAAAATACAAAATATTTACATATTTTTAAACTATAAATTAGATTTGATTAAATTACATAATATTATAATTAGTCAGTTATTCTCGTAATGTTGCTGGGTGCTGTCAGCAACTGGCATTGAAGTGGAGCACGATTTTATTGGTGGTTTGACAGTAACCACGACAAGATTACCAAACAGAATGCAGTGATGAGACTGATGTTCTGGTTGATTCCATTTGAAGCTGAAAATAGGAAGTAAACCATACATTATTAATATGATTATTTTTTTTATTATGAACAAGACCCCGAGGCACTAATAGTATCAATAGCTCGTACCTATGCCATCCACAGAGATGGAGCTGCCTTCAATGTCAAAGCCAATGACCTTTGAAGATGCATTAATTAAAACACTTGCAATCTCTGTATAATGAGGGACAGATGTCCTGTCAAAGCCGAGTTTTAAGTCATTGATGACTGAGCCTTTTCTGAAGAAAGAGATGAGAAATTACAAGAAAATGTCAGATTGACACTGCTCTTTTTTGGTTGGAACAATATAACTGTTAATAAATTACCTGAATGATGCCACTGTAAATGATCTGTAAGTGGAAAATTTGTCTCTGAAGTAAGGTTCAAGCTGTGAAAAAGAAAAAAGAACTTTGTAGAATTTTGTATTGTATTTGATGCAATCTATACATTCTAAAGGATAGATGGAGCCTTAAATAATTCTTCATTTATTTTATTTGTGAAACTGCAGGTTTTTAGAACGAGATTGAATATTCATTGTTGAAATGTCTTCATTGTTTGACTTTTGACTTGAATCTACTGAAGTAGGCAGGGACATATTTTCACAGCAGCCCCACAAAAGAATATTTTTCATCAGCCACCCCTGATATGATATGTGATGTCATGTCATTCAATAGACTGAAAAACTTGTGTATCCGTAGGGTAGAGGTTGAAATCATGGGAGGAACTGAACCAGTGTGGGTCTTTGGGCCATCAACAAATCAAACCTGGGTCAACAAGGTCCACATTAGGTACAAAATCTGATAAGACATGACTAACAGCAACCTATTTCTAATTATAATAACTGTTTCGACAACTTTTATGATGAATACAAAATACTGCTTATGGATGTTATGGATTCGTGGAAGGAAAACTTTGAGGACCTCCTTAATCCTACCAACATGCCTTCCAGTGAGGAAGCAGGACCTGGGGACAGACTCTCGTATCTCTGGGGCTGAAGTTGCCGAGTTAGTCAAAAAACTCCTCGGTGGCAAGGCCCCAGGGGTGGATGAGATCCGCCCAGAGTTCCTTAAGGATCTGGATGTTGTAGGGCTGTCGTGGTTGACTTGACTCTGCAACATCAGGTGGACATCAGGGACGGTGCCACTGGATTGGCAGACCGGGGTGGTAGTCCCTCTTTTTAAGAAGGGGGACTGGAGGGTGTGTTCCAACTATAGGGGGATCACACTACTCAGCCTCCCTGGTAAGGTCTATTAAGGGGTACTGGAGAGGAGGGTCCGCCGGATAGTCAAACCTCGGATTCAGGAGGAGCAATGTGGTTTTCGTCCTAGGCGTGGAACGGTGGACCAGCTCTACACCCTCAGCAGGGTCTTCGAGGGTGCATGGGAGTTTGCCCAACCAGTCCACATGTGATTTGTGGACTTGGAGAAGGCATTCAATCGTGTTCCTCGGGGGGTCCTGTGGGGGATTCTCCGAGAGTATGGGGTGCCGGGCCCCCTGATACGGGCCGTCCGCTCCCTGTATGATCGGTGTTAGAGTTTGGGCCGCATTGCTGGCAGTAAGTCGACCGCGTTTCGAGAGAGGGTTGGTCTCCGCCAGGGCTGCCCTTTGTCACTGATTCTGTTCATAAGTTATATGGACAGAATTTCTAGGTGCAGCCATCGTGTTGAGGGGGTCTGGTTTGGTGACCTCAGGATCAGGTCTCTGCTCTTTGCAGATGATTTGGTCCTGTTGGCGTCATCGGCCCATGACCTCCAACGATCAGTGGATCGGTTTGCCGCCGCATGTGAAGCGGCTGGGATGAGAATCAGCACCTCCAAATCCGAGGCCATGGTTCTCAACCGGAAAAAGGTGGAGTGCCTTCTCCGGGTCAAGGAGGAGATCCTGCCCCAAGTGGAGGAGTTCAAGCACCTTGGGGTCTTGTTCACGAGTGAGGGAAGAATGGAGCGGGAGATCAACAGGCGGATCAGTGCAGCACCCGCAGTAATGCGGACTCTGCACCAGTCCGTAGAGGTGAAGAGGGAACTGAGCCGAAAGGCAAAGCTCTCGATTTACCAGTCGATCTTTGTTCCTACCCTCACCTATGGTCATGAGCTTTGGGTAATGACCGAAAGAACAAGATCACGGGTACAAGCGGCCGAAATGAGCTTCCTCCATAGGGTGGCTGGGCCCTCCCTTAGAGATAGGGTGAGAAGCTCTGCCATCCGGGAGAAGCTCGGAGTAGAGTCGCTGCTCCTCCGCGTTGAGAGGAGCCAGATGAGGTGGCTTGGGCATCAAGTTAGGATGCCCCCTGGACGCCTCCCTGGTGAGGTGTTCAGGGCATGTCCCTCCGGTAGGAGACCCCCGGGAAGACCCAGGACACGTTGGAGAGACTATGTCTCTCGGCTGGTCTGGGAATGCCTGGGGATCCCCCCGAACGAGCTGGAAGAAGTAGCTGGGGAGAGGGAAGTCTCGGCCTCTCTGCTTAGGCTGCTGCCCCCACGACCCGACCCGGATAAGTGGTAGAGGGAAGATGGATGGATGCATGGATGCATGGATGCTTATGGTACATAGTAAATACTAAGGCAATACATACCTGACTTTTTATCATCAAAGCTCGATTTGTAAAAGATGCAGAGGATGTATTTGTCAGCTCAATTGTAAATGTGTTGAGACGTGATCTAAAAGACACATTTATTATCTTCTGTCTTGTGCCAGAAGATAGGATGATTGGAGTGGCAATAGGAGCAACGGTCGAATTATCCCAAGATAGTGGACTTGCTAACGAAGAGGAAGAAAATCAGTGAAAAAAGTGACCACACTGAGAAAAGCTGCAGTGAAGTATGAAGTTGACTTACATATAATGTGGATCAGAGAGGAATTAAATTTTACGCTGTAACTGTTACTACTGTTTGCAGCGGCCACTAAAGTTTGAACAATTGCTTCATTCCGTGGAAGGTCATCTTTTGGAATAGTATTATTGAACACAACTCCAAAGATAACTTGAGTGGTGTTGTCTCCTTCAGCTGGACTGTTGTAAATCAGAAATGAAGAGTGGAAAAATGTAGCTGCAATTCTGTTATTGTTCTTGTGACACTGTCAACACTGCGACATACCAACAATGGTATTAAAATATCACAACAGTGGGTTTACCTGAATCCTCTTACTATGCAATGGAAAACTTGTCCGGGATACCTTCCACGAAATATTTGGATACACTAGAAAAGAAAAGCAGCATTTAACAGAAATATCATGAAAATAAAGATGAATAAGTAATGATATAAGACTTTATGTTGCATTGCATTGGAGTGTGGCACCTTACAGTTTTCAGGACTCGTTTTTCAAGGTCTTTATATGCAGGGGTGTCAGTGTTGTTCAGGTCACTCTTAAAAGCTTCTTCAGGCAAATGGACTAATAGCATGTAACAAGGCTGAGAGGCAACATCGACTGGAGGGGTTGCTGATGTTGACATTACAGCAGGTGTTGACATTACAGGTGTTGTTGTATTTGTTGAATATGAAGAAACTGGACTTGCTGTTATCAGATGGGATGATTAAATGCAGACAACAATCCTTCACAGCAATTAGAATTTAAGTGTTGAGTTTACTTACAGATCAGCTGGACTGATGTTGCTCTCAGATTAACGCTGTAGTTGCTGTTGCTGTTAGCAGCATCCATTAAAGTTTGAACCAGTGTTTCATTCTGTGGCAGCTGAGCTTTAGAAATCGTGTTGTTGAACGCAACCCCAAAAACAACTTGAGTTGTGCTGTCTCCCTCAGCAGGACTGTTGTGAATCGGAAAGGAAAACATGGACCAATAATTGAAAATGTAAAATTTATTTTGCCATGATTGTGATACTATGAACACAAGAACATATCAAATGGTATACAAATAAAAAAAAATGTGAGTACCTGAATTCTTTCACAAAGCATCGAACAACCTGACCAGGAAACTTTCCACCAAATATCTCATCACACTGTTACAGCAAAGCAACATTTAGTTGATATATAGCTCAGGACAAGTGGGTCAACAAAGTTAAAGTTTACAATTCCATAAAGGACAACATGATAACTTACAGTCTTCAGGACTCGTTTTTCAAGATCTTTATATGCAGGGGTATCCGGGTTGTTCAGGTCATTCTTAAAAGCTTCTTCAGGTAAATGCACTGATAGCACGTATGTGGGCTCAGAGGAACATAGTCTGTTGTCGGAGGGGTTGCTGATGTTGACATTACAGCAGGTGTTGTTGTATTTGTTGAATATGAAGAAACTGGACTTGCTGTTAAAAAATGGATAATTCAAATGAGGACAAAAATTCTTCAGAGCAATTAGAATTAAGTGTGAGTTTACTTACAGATCAGCTGGACTGATGTTGCTCTCAGATTAACGCTGTAGTTGCTGTTGCTGTTAGCAGCATCCACTAAAGTTTGAACCAGTGTTTCATTCTGTGGCAGCTGAGCTTTAGAAATCGTGTTGTTGAACGCAACCCCAAAAACAACTTGAGTTGCGCTGTCTCCTTCAGCAGGACTGTTGTGTGAATCGGAAAGGAAAACATGGACCAATAATTGAAAATGTAAAATTTTTTTGCCATGATTGTGATACTATGAACACAAGGACATATCAAATGGTATACAAATTAAAAAAAATGTGAGTACCTGAATTCTTTCACAAAGCATCGAACAACCTGACCAGGAAACTTTCCGCCAAATATCTCATCACACTGTTACAGCAAAGCAACATTTAGTTGATATATGGCTCAGGACAAGTGGATCAACAAAGTTAAAGTTTACAATTCCATAAAGGACAACATGATAACTTACAGTCTTCAGGACTCGTTTTTCAAGATCTTTATATGCAGGGGTATCCGGGTTGTTCAGGTCATTCTTAAAAGCTTCTTCAGGCAAATGCACTGATAGCACGTATGTGGGCTCAGAGGAAACATAGTCTGTTGTCGGAGGGGTTGCTGATGTTGACATTACAGCAGGTGTTGTTGTATTTGTTGAATATGAAGAAACTGGACTTGCTGTTAAAAAATGGGATAATTCAAATGAGGACAACAATTCTTCAGAGCAATTAGAATTTAAGTGTTGAGTTTACTTACAGATCAGCTGGACTGATGTTGCTCTCAGATTAACGCTGTAGTTGCTGTTGCTGTTAGCAGCATCCACTAAAGTTTGAACCAGTGTTTCATTCTGTGGCAGCTGAGCTTTAGAAATCGTGTTGTTGAACGCAACCCCAAAAACAACTCGAGTTGCGCTGTCTCCTTCAGCAGGACTGTTGTGAATCGGAAAGGAAAACATGGACCAATAATTGAAAATGTAAAATTTTTTTTGCCATGATTGTGATACTATGAACACAAGGACATATCAAATGGTATACAAATAAAAAAATATGTGAGTACCTGAATTCTTTCACAAAGCATCGAACAACCTGACCAGGAAACTTTCCACCAAATATCTCATCACACTGTTACAGCAAAGCAACATTTAGTTGATATATGGCTCAGGACAAGTGGATCAACAAAGTTAAAGTTTACAATTCCATAAAGGACAACATGATAACTTACAGTCTTCAGGACTCGTTTTTCAAGATCTTTATATGCAGGGGTGTCGGGGTTGTTCAGGTCATTCTTAAAAGCTTCTTCAGGCAAATGCACTGATAGCACGTATGTGGGCTCAGAGGAAACATAGTCTGTTGTCGGAGGGGTTGCTGATGTTGACATTACAGCAGGTGTTGTTGTATTTGTTGAATATGAAGAAACTGGACTTGCTGTTAAAAAATGGGATAATTCAAATGAGGACAACAATTCTTCAGAGCAATTAGAATGAAAGTGCTGGGTTTACTTACAGATCAGCTGGACTGATGTTGCTCTCAGATTAACGCTGTAGTTGCAGTTGCTGTTAGCAGCATCCACTAAAGTTTGAACCAGTGTTTCATTCTGTGGCAGCTGAGCTTTAGAAATCGTGTTGTTGAACGCAACCCCAAAAACAACTTGAGTTGCGCTGTCTCCTTCAGCAGGACTGTTGTGAATTGGAAAGGAAAACATGGACCAATAATTGAAAATGTAAAATTTATTTTGCCATGATTGTGATACTATGAACACAAGGACATATCAAATGGTATACAAATAAAGTAAACTGTGAGTACCTGAATTCTTTTACAAAGCAACGAACAACCTGACCAGGAAACTTTCCGCCAAATATCTCATCACACTGTAAAAATTTTTTTGCCATGATTGTGATACTATGAACACAAGGACATATCAAATGGTATACAAATAAAGTAAACTGTGAGTACCTGAATTCTTTCACAAAGCAACGAACAACCTGACCAGGAAACTTTCCGCCAAATATCTCATCACACTGTTACAGCAAAGCAACATTTAGTTGATATATGGCTCAGGACAAGTGGATCAACAAAGTTAAAGTTTACAATTCCATAAAGGACAACATGATAACTTACAGTCTTCAGGACTCGTTTTTCAAGATCTTTATATGCAGGGGTATCCGGGTTGTTCAGGTCATTCTTAAAAGCTTCTTCAGGCAAATGCACTGATAGCACGTATGTGGGCTCAGAGGAAACATAGTCTGTTGTCGGAGGGGTTGCTGATGTTGACATTACAGCAGGTGTTGTTGTATTTGTTGAATATGAAGAAACTGGACTTGCTGTTAAAAAATGGGATAATTCAAATGAGGACAACAATTCTTCAGAGCAATTAGAATGAAAGTGCTGGGTTTACTTACAGATCAGCTGGACTGATGTTGCTCTCAGATTAACGCTGTAGTTGCTGTTGCTGTTAGCAGCATCCACTAAAGTTTGAACCAGTGTTTCATTCTGTGGCAGCTGAGCTTTAGAAATCGTGTTGTTGAACGCAACCCCAAAAACAACTTGAGTTGCGCAGTCTCCTTCAGCAGAACTGTTGTGAATTGGAAAGGAAAACATGGACCAATAATTGAAAATGTAAAAATTTTTTTGCCATGATTGTGATACTATGAACACAAGGACATATCAAATGGTATACAAATAAAGTAAACTGTGAGTACCTGAATTCTTTTACAAAGCAACGAACAACCTGACCAGGAAACTTTCCGCCAATATCTCATCACACTGTTACAGCAAAGCAACATTTAGTTGATATATGGCTCTGGACAAATGAATCAACAAAGTTAAAGTTTACAATTCCATAAAGGACAACATGATAACTTACAGTCTTCAGGACTCGTTTTTCAAGATCTTTATATGCAGGGGTATCCGGGTTGTTCAGGTCATTCTTAAAAGCTTCTTCAGGCAAATGCACTGATAGCACGTATGTGGGCTCAGAGGAAACATAGTCTGTTGTCGGAGGGGTTGCTGATGTTGACATTACAGCAGGTGTTGTTGTATTTGTTGAATATGAAGAAACTGGACTTGCTGTTAAAAAATGGGATGATTTAAATGAAGACAACAATCCTTCACAGCAATTAGAATTTAAGTGTTGTTTACTTACAGATCAGCTGGACTGATGTTGCTCTCAGATTAACGCTGTAGTTGCAGTTGCTGTTAGCAGCATCCACTAAAGTTTGAACCAGTGTTTCATTCTGTGGCAGCTGAGCTTTAGAAATCGTGTTGTTGAAGAACGCAACCCCAAAAACAACTTGAGTTGTGCTGTCTCCCTCAGCAGGACTGTTGAGAATCGGAAAGGAAAACATGGACCAATAATTGAAAATGTAAAATTTATTTTGCCATGATTGTGATACTATCAACACAAGAACATATCAAATGGTATACAAATAAAGTAAATTGTGAGTACCTGAATTCTTTCACAAAGCATCGAACAACCTGACCAGGAAACTTTCCGCCAAATATCTCATCACACTGTTACAGCAAAGCAACATTTAGTTGATATATGGCTCAGGACAAATGAATCAACAAAGTTAAAGTTTACGATTCCATAAAGGACAACACGATAACTTACAGTCTTCAGGACTCGTTTTTCAAGATCTTTATATGCAGGGGTATCCGGGTTGTTCAGGTCATTCTTAAAAGCTTCTTCAGGCAAATGCACTGATAGCACGTATGTGGGCTCAGAGGAAACATAGTCTGTTGTCGGAGGGGTTGCTGATGTTGACATTACATTACAGCAGGTGTTGTTGTATTTGTTGAATATGAAGAAACTGGACTTGCTGTTAAAAAATGGGATGATTTAAATGAAGACAACAATCCTTCAGAGCAATTAGAATTTAAGTGTTGAGTTTACTTACAGATCAGCTGGACTGATGTTGCTCTCAGATTAACGCTGTAGTTGCTGTTGCTGTTAGCAGCATCCATTAAAGTTTGAACCAGTGTTTCATTCTGTGGCAGCTGAGCTTTAGAAATCGTGTTGTTGAACGCAACCCCAAAAACAACTTGAGTTGTGCTGTCTCCCTCAGCAGGACTGTTGGAAGTCAACAAATGAAAATATGAAATATCCACATGAAATGTTGCAACAATATTGTTGCTGTGATACAGAACACTTTCAACATGTCAATTAACCAAATATTCTATGAATAGAAAGTAAATTGTGAGTACCTGAATTCTTTCACAAAGCATCGAACAACCTGACCAGGAAACTTTCCACCAAATATCTCATCACACTGTTACAGCAAAGCAACATTTAGTTGATATATGGCTCAGGACAAATGGATCAACAAATTTAAAGTTTACTATTCCATAAAGGACAACATGATAACTTACAGTCTTCAGGACTCGTTTTTCAAGATCTTTATATGCAGGGGTGTCGGGGCAGTCCAGGTCATTCTTAAAAGCTTCTTCAGGCAAATGCACTGATAGCACGTATGTGGGCTCAGAGGAAACATAGTCTGTTCTTGGAGGGGTTGCTGATGTTGACATTACAGCAGGTGTTGTTGTATTTGTTGAATATGAAGAAACTGGACTTGCTGTTAAAAAATGGGATGATTCAAATGAATACAACAATCCTTCAGAGCAATTAGAATGAAAGTGCTGGGTTTACTTACAGATCAGCTGGACTGATGTTGCTCTCAGATTAACGCTGTAGTTGCTGTTGCTGTTAGCAGCATCCACTAAAGTTTGAACCAGTGTTTCATTCTGTGGCAGCTCATCTTTCGAAATTGTGTTGTTGAACGCAACCCCAAAAACAACTTGAGTTGCGCTGTCTCCATCAGCAGGACTGTTGGGAATTGGAAAGGAAAAAATGGACCAATAATTGAAAATGTAAAATTTATTTTGCCATGATTGTGATACTATCAACACAAGAACATATCAAATGGTATACAAATAAAGTAAATTGTGAGTACCTGAATTCTTTCACAAAGCATCGAACAACCTGACCAGGAAACTTTCCGCCAAATATCTCATCACACTGTTACAGCAAAGCAACATTTAGTTGATATATTGCTCAGGACAAGTTAAAGTTTACTATTCCATAAAGGACAACATGAAAACTTACAGTCTTAATGACTCGTTTTTCAAGGTCTTTCTTTGCAGGGGTCCCAGGGTTATTGAGGTCATTCTTAAAGACTTCTTTAGCCAATAGCACTGACAGAATGTAACTGTGTTGGGATGCACCATAACCTGCTGCTGGAGAGGTAGCAGATGATGTCTTTGTTGAATAAGAAATTGGACTTGCTCATAAAAGTTGGGACAATTCACTAAACACAATTGTTAATAGCAATTCGAATGAAAGTGTTGACTTTACTTACAAATAGCGTGAGTTATGCTGTCTCTTTCAGCAGGACTGTTGTGAATTAAAAAAAGGAGAATGAAAATTTAGCAATAATTCTGTTCTTATGACTGTGTCACTGAACACAAAAATATACCAAGGATGGGTTTACCTGAAGTCTTTTGGAAAGCATCGAACAGGCTGACCATGAAGCCTTCCTGTAGAGATCTTGTCACGCTATTTCAGCAAAGCGAAATTTATTTGGTATGTGGTTCATTTCAAGATATAAATAAATAAAATGGAATGTTATTTTAAGCCATAACCAAATGTGATAACTTACAGTCTTCGGGGCTTGTTTAAGATCTTTATATGCAGGGGTGTCCGGGTTGTTCAGGTCATTCTTCAAGACTTCTCCAGACAAATGCACTGATAGCACATGACTGCGTGGAGACGGTGCTGTGGTTGCAGGATAGTTTAGACAATGGGAGCTTCTCAAGTAGTTTTTAAGAGAGAGGATATTGCTGTAGCAGACAGAATTGTTTCTGCTGCAACAGCTGTTGACATCCAAGTTATTGCACCTCTGGTCACTTGTCTTTTTGAAGATGTAACCTATTTTTATAAAGATGGTTTTGTAGTTTCACATAAGGTTGGAGCTCATACTGATGCTTTATTGTTGATGTTGAAGCAGATGTTGTGTCTCTGGATTTTATCAACTGCAGAGAGGAGGTCTTTTTTCCTCTTTTTTGAGGCGCTGCTGGTGCATCATTTTTTATGGGACACTGTTCTGAGATTTTGGATTAAATTGGGGCTGGTATTGGTGCTACTTTTCCTGATGTGAAAGCAGCTGTGGTTGTCCCTATGAGTAGTGTTCAAGGCAGAGATGTGTTACTCTTATTTTCTTCTCTTTGTTTCTTGTGTAGCATTTTGGAAGGAAGATGTTGATCCCCCATATGAATGCCTAGGGTTCCTGTGGTCAAATCTTAAATAACTACTGTCAAAATTAAAAATGACTGTTGAACAAAAAATATACCACATTTCAGAAATAGAGCTTACTTTTCTATCCTCTTGTATTCTTTATTTATTAAATCATAGGTTTGGTATTGTTTTTAAATTGAAGATTTATACTTGAATCAATTAAGAAATCATAGTCAGTTCCCAGCACAACTAATATGTATATTTCTCTCTGAATCATTTGGTCGAGTGTATCATTTTGTAATCCAAATAATTTAGTTTCATATTATAATAATATGAAACTAGATTATTTGTGTGGTGTGTGTGTGTGTGTGAATTTCTCATTTTGTTTATGTTGACTTACCTAATATAATTAGTAAAATTGTTGTGATTTGTCCAACACTTTTCATCATCATCCTATCAAGACATGGAAACACAAGTCATTTACACTCACAACATATTACAATTGCTAACAGCAAACCATTTTTTTTTAAATTTTACAAATGATTACTTTTTTTTTTACAGTTTTGAAATGTATTCACCATTCCTCTTCCACTGCCACCTATTCCTAATCATAGTTGCAGGGGAGCACTGAAAGCATCTCATCTCATCTCATCTCATCACATTTTATTTTTATTTTCTGTTTTGTCACAAAAAACAGACAGATGCTGTTGCTTATCTTACAATCAACAGATTAATTTTGGACAATAGTTTAACTAATTTGCTAATTCTCTTTAAACATCTTTATAAAGGAAAACAAAGACAATGTAAATGTATAAAGAAAAACTTGCTTGTACTTACCCAAAATGAAACTACAAGAGATTAATTGTTTTATTAAACTTCCTCCCTGTTTTTGATTCTGATGTCCACAACTTCTCTTTACTTACTGAGACCCAATGGGGCCACTGATGGTTAGATGCACTTTTAAATGAAGAAAAGTGTAGGGGTGTGACATATGTTTTACGTCAGGCATTTACTAAAAAATGTTGTTTCATCTTGAGAAATTGATTTACCTTCTTACACAAAGGGTTCCCACTCCCTCTTTCTATTGTTTGTGAAAGACTCCCATGGGCGTTGCTTTGTACAATGTCTTCAATTAGTATATCTAATGACTGTCAATAATTAAGTAAGAACATTTTAATGAACAAACATCATTAGGTATTGTTAAATGACGCACGTTTGGTAAAAGGTGTGCGTGCGTGCGTGCGTGCGTGCGTGCGTGCGTGCGTGCGTGCGTGCGTGCGTGCGTGCGTGCGTGCGTGCACTTCACTTTTGTGCCTTGTCAGAGTGGAATTTCATGCATTCTTCATGGTATTGATGGCACATCAATACGTGCTGTAGCAAGAAGGTTTGCTGTGTCTCCCAGCACAGTCTCAAGAGCATGGAGGAGATTCCTGGAGACAGATAGTTACTCCAGGAGAGCTGGACAGGGCCGTAGAAGATCCTTAAACCCTCAGCAGGATCGGTATCTGCTCCTTTGTGCAAGGAGGAACAGGATGAGCACTGCCAGAGCCCTACAAAATGACCTCCAGCAGGCCAGTGGTGTGAATGTTTCTGACCAAACAATCAGTAACAGGCTCCATGAGGGTGGGCCGAGGGCCTGACGTCCTGTAGTGGGCCCTGTGCTCACTGCCCAGCACCGTAGAGCTCGATTAGCATTTGCCATAGACCACCAGAATTGGCAAGTACACCACTGGCGCCCTGTGCTCTTCACCGATAAGAGCAGGTGTAACCTGAGCACATGTGACAGATGTGAAAGGGTCTGGAGATACCGTGGAGAATGTTATGCTGCCTGCAACATCATTTAGCATGACCGGTTTGGTGGTGGGTCAGTGATGGTCTGGGGAGGCATATCCCTGGAAGGACACACAGACCTCTACACGTTAGATAATGGCACCCTGACTGCTATTAGGTATCGGGATGAACTCCTTGGACCCATTGTCAGAACCTATGCTGGTGCAGTGGGACCTGGGTTCCTCCTGGTCCGCGACAATGCCCAACCTCATGTGGCTAGAGTATGTAGGCAGTTCCTGGAGGACTGACTGGCCACCACGTTCACCTGACCTAATAGAACACTTCTGGGACATTAGGTTTAGGAGATCCCCCAGGACACCATTCATTGTCTCATTAGGGGCATGCCCCGACATTGTCAGGCATGCGTACAAGCACATGGGGGCCACACAAACTACTGAGAATCATTTTGAGTTGCTACAATGATATTTTGGCAAAATGGACCAGTCTGCTGCATCATTGTTCACCTTCACCTTCATTTTTGGGGTGTCTTTGATTCCCCCCCCCCCCCCCCCCCCACCCATAGGGTGATCATTTTCATTTCTGTCAAATTATGTGGCATCATTTTGTTACTAATACATAACCTACTTTTTATCAGGAAAGATATTCAAGATAATTTTTCCCCCCTTTTAGATCAAAGTGTTCCTCTAAGGAACACTTCGAAAACACATCAGATGTATTAGTAACAAAATGATATATTATGGCAACAACCAATCAGCTAAGTACAGAAATGACAGTTGTTGAAAAAATAGCATTTATTGTTTTGTACTCACCTGAAAGTGAGGAAATGAGAGGGGTTGTGTAACTCATTATATTGGGGTGTATGCTCAGTCCAAGGGATTATCAGGTCTGCAGTCTGCCCCCTAGATCTGCAAATCATAACAATCATTGATTAATGAATATAATGGCCAATCAAGGCACCTCCGTCTTCAATTAAAGATAAAAGTCTTTGCTACTCTTGGCCAAGATTAAATTTAACTAAATTTGACATAAGATAAGATAATATACGATAAGATCAGTCTCTTTATTGTCATTCTAAAACAACAAAACAGCAGTTGTACAATTACAAATTTGTAGATAAAAGATATGTGCAATTGGCAGAGCGCAATAAGGTGTGTTGGCAAATTCAGTTCCAGTTTTCAACGTACTGCTCTTGTGCAGAGATGTGCACTGCAGTCCTGATTGTTTTGTGAAGTCGTGTGCGTGTGTATATCAGTGTCTATTCAGAATGTTGATGGCTTTAATGAAGAACCTGTTCCTCAGTCTTGTGGTGTTGGAATGTAGTGATCTGTATTCTGCCTGAGGGAAGAAGTTCCACTCCCATTATTTCAAAAGGCTCTGTGTGCTTCAGCTGCCTTGGTTTCATTTTGGGCCAATTGGAACATGTTTAGGCCTGATGGGTTACCCTTAACCTAACCCTAACCATTTTAACAGGAAAGGAAGAGGACAACTTAGTCAAAATTTGGCTCATTAATTCCATTCCTGTTAGGACCACTGAAAGACATTGTAAAGCCTACTCCAAACAGAAGCAATCTTGTCACAGTCAATACCATTTCTTCTAATGTCAGATCTCTTATCTACAAGAGATTTGAGTTTATAAAACGCAAACTTTAAGGAACATGCAGAAGGATTGATGGGTGATGAGGTTGACAGAGCAGGATTGGCCATATTGTAACTGGACCTAGAAATTTGTGATTTTTCATGTCAGATCTCTTATTTAAGACTTTAATCATTAATTATTTTATAACTTCTGACAGGCTTAACTGCATACTTCTTGCCAAGACAAGGCTTAATGCAACTCCCCCTAACTTTTTATCTCACGAGGGACAGTGGGGTTGCTGCTATATTCTCTGATCATACATCATGCAAAAATATCTTCTTTGGTGGTTATTCTATGTTTGAGGGTTTAGCTTTTGTTTTAAAATTAGCATATCCTTGTCTAGTAACCACAGCTTTTCATCTAAAGCTTAGAAAGCTTAGAAATGGTTCTGTAGAAGTATTTGCTGAATTTGCTCCTTAAAGCTCTTTTGAGTATAATTCTATCCATATGATGTGATTTCAAGATTGATATAGATCCATTTTAACCGGTCAGTGACTTTCTGTAGGTTAAAAGTACCATGGAGGAATGAAGCAAAGCCTGCTGGGCTAGTTCATGCCGACAACCTAGCTAATCCATCGCACACCTATTGAGACAGAGCCTGAAGCCAAAATTGCTTCTGCTAAATCAGTGCTCTGCTTCTTTTGCAAATAATTGCGTGCAGTAAAATTTTTCAGTATATTCACTATATTTCACTATATTTCAGTCCAGAGTTGCCTGACTGAAATATAGATAAAAGCACTACAACAAACCTAACTTCAGTCTGAGTGCAAATGGCACAAAACTGCAAGATGACTATATAAGCATATATAGTCATATATCAGCATATATAACACTAAAAATAAGAATATCTAGGCACTAGTTTCTCTGATTATTACTGAAAGTTGTAATAATGTCAAGATTCTGTTTGAGCAATACCTCCTGAGCTTTACTCCTTAAAAAATGCAACAATGCTGGTTATATTGCTCAAAGTTGCCAAACTTAGAAACACTATTTTAGCTTCTTTGTGCAACTCAATACTATCCTACTCCACAGTTCCATACGATCTAACTTTCCCCAATTTGAGACCTATGCAACGCCATGAACTCCAAATGTGGTACAACAGTGAAGCTCTAGAAATGCGCTTGTGATGCTATGCCTGCCAAATTTTGCCAAAGATATTTTTAACTGTCTGAAAGGCGATGTGCTTGAAATTGTTAATACCTCACTGGATGTTTCCCCACAATCCTCAAACATGCCCTTGTGATTTCATTGTTTAAAAAAAAAAAACCTGGATGTGTCTGTTATAAATAATTATCGGCCCATTCAAACCTTGAAAAGGTAGTATATCAGCAATTACGTGTGCACCTCGCTACAAAATACTTTTCTTGTTTTGTCTGGTTTTAGAGTCAACTGTCGTACAGAAACTGCCCTTATCCAAGTAGTTAATGATGTAA
Source organism: Takifugu flavidus (assembly GCF_003711565.1). Taxonomy (NCBI): domain Eukaryota; kingdom Metazoa; phylum Chordata; class Actinopteri; order Tetraodontiformes; family Tetraodontidae; genus Takifugu; species Takifugu flavidus. Next base: position 1,682,893 of record NC_079522.1, read on the forward strand.
AAAACAACTCTGACAGCCATAAAGTTTCAGTCTTATTTCTTCTTGATCTTTTGACACTGTTGGCCATGATTCAGCACCTTGAGGGCTGTGCAAGCCTCAAGGGCTCTGATCTAAGCTGGCTTTCTTCAGAAAACATAAGCATTTCATATGGTGTTTGCCAGTGATGTTTTAGTCTTGGCCAAACGTTTTATGGGCTTGCTATTTCTTTTCTTCGCTGTTCTGCACTCACTTTCACTTTGTGGCTAGTTTTTCATGTTTGACAAACACCGAGAGATTGTAAAGATACACCCACGCAATTAACCCTCATGTTCCCTCCTACAGTGGAAGAGACAACAAGATGTGATGGAATGAAGTTTGGGTGTAGTCGTTTTGAAAGCCTAACATTGTATGCATCATCACCTGGTCTCACCCTGGATATGATCTTTGTTTCTTAAAATATGTTATGAAACATTGATGAATTATGAAATGCACTTTTAAAATTATACATTTGTATATATTTTCATCCTGGAATGGGAAACCCGCAAACACGGCCAAACTGAAAACATGAACCAAAAGCAACAAAAACAACTAACATAAATATATGTAATAAAGGAAAATATGCATGTATAAAAAGAAAGAGGAAAAACAAAAAAACAACTGAAAAGGGGGGAGATCATATACACAGATATTCCTTCACAAAATACAATCATTTGTAACAACTGTGTGAGATTAGTTTGTGGACCGATTAGTGAGACTGGGTTGCATCCCTTGCACACCCCTCCAGGCAGCAGGTAGACAGAATGCCCAAAGACCCGCAGACTAAACGACCAACCCGTTTTGACCCAAATGTGACACGACAACCAGTGCCACTGGTCTCTGCCACTGGAAATTTTATGAATTTTAAAATGCGTTAAAAAGTGTTTTGCATCACAGCTATAAACTAGCTAAACTCATATAGCAAAGTGGATAATTACATTTGTATTTAGTTATAACCGTGTAATTAATATATTTAGAAATATCCTCAATAATTTCAAAGAACAAACAGACACCAAAGTCACAGTCAGACTTTGAGTTTATTACAATTTATTTGACAGGATCATACAATATTGCATCTCAGCAGGTTAACTTAAATACAGTTCATAAATAAGAATGTGTATAATACAAATATTTTCATGCACGCACAATAAAATATAAATGGATAAAACCTTTGATAATCTTTGTTGTGATTTGTGCTATGACCACTCTGTTAAGAGAAATCAGGACATAAGTATTAAATTATTGTGGAGATGAGAGACAGGTTATGTGTATTTAGAACTAATCAATTATCGTCTGACTTCTGTTCATTTAAATCTTGCAGTTCTAAATTTTTTGTCATTTTATATAATCTTGGAAACTGAAGGTGGCCACCACTGAATCTATTGCTTGCTTGACAGTAACCACGACAACAGTGCCAGGCAGAAGGAGGTGAAGAGACTGATCTTGTGGTTGACTCCACTTGAGACTGCAAAGAAGTAGAAACAAAAAACATCCATTGAGCAGAAGTTTGCGCCACTGTTTGACAAAGTTACAGTTGATGCTCCTACCAATGTTGTCCACAGTGATGGAGCTGGTCTCGATGTCGAAGTCAGTGACTTTGGAAGATGCGTTCACCAAAACATTTGAGATCTTAGTGTGGTGAGGGACCGACGTGCCGGAGAATCTGACCTTGAGGTCGTTGATTACAGATCCATTTCTGCAAGAATGGAAAGGCTGGTTTAAGACTTTGTCAGATTTGTGGCAGTGACCTTAGGTACACTACGAAAATATGATTGTGAAACTACCTGAATGAGGTCACTCTCATCGATAGGTAAGAGGTGAAATTGTCTTTGAAGAAAGGCTCAAGCTGTGAAGGGGGGAAAAAAAGTGCTTCTTTTTAAAGTTTTTCTTTAAATCGGTAGTGATGACAGCACTGGATTCAACACGCACCGCAGTTGTTATGGTGGAAGCTCGACTTTTAAAAGCTTCAGATGATGAATCCAGCAGGGCACTGGTAAATGTGCTCCGCCGCGACCTGAAAGTCACACTGGACTCGACGGTTGGAGCTTCTGTAGCCATGACGTTTGAAGCATTATTGGCCAACGATACAGGAAATGCTGTTGAATCAAACGGAGTAATTACAGGGAAAGATTACCCCAGGCGACTATAAATTTTTACATTGTCATTATCCAGATTTATAGTAAACTTACCACAAAGAATCAGCAATATCGCTGTGAGATGTCCAGTTCCCATCTTAGCTTTCTCTGGATCTATAAAGAAAGAACAGCAAGTTATTCCCAGGATCTACGCACTAAATTTTGAATCTTGAGAATGCAGTTGATACTGGGATCTTTAAACTGAACAGCAAAGCAACTGTATATCATTTTCATCCAAAAAAACAGTTCTGATACAAAATCACTGCTCAAATCACCATATTTTGTTGCCTAAGCTGAAAAGAAGCCCTTCTAACTTAATTGAAAAACATGATCTTTTTTTCTTTTTAGAATGCTGGTAAAGGAATAATGTTTGTCACTATTTCAAATGTATAATTACCCAAAATTCTTTAATCTACTCACCCGAACTTGAGAAACAAGACACAAATTATGAGCCTTTTTCTTCACTTGTGTGGCCTTCAGAGGTAGCGTGGCACTTATACGCTGGAAATGTCCAATGTGACGTGGATAACTCATGAGGCATATGTTAGAAATGTTGCTACACAAGAGAAATTTAATTTAGCCTTTGCAAAGGTTCGTCCTCTCTCTTTTGTTCGGGATTAAACACACCTTTCTTTGTCTGTAATTCAGCACAATGATGATGCTAAACCGGTATGACAAGTAATGAAATATTTTTAACTCCACTCTGATTTTATTCTAAAATAGATTCAAGGAGTAAAATTTTATGAGTTAATTTCAGAATTTGAGGAAGGATAGTGGACTTTTCTCCCCCAGCATTCTTTACTTCAGCAAAAATATGCAAAGAAAGATTTAAAATAACAATGTCAATCGACAGCGCTGAGGATTCTGCTCACATGTTCGTTTCAAACTGCTCCGCCTGTGATTTTAGTCATTGTAATAACACGCACATTCATTTCATGTGAGGCATTCCACTGTTGTCTTCAGCAGAAAGTTCTAGAGGCTTTGCTAAATGTTCCACAATGGTGATGTAAAAAAGAATCCTTTCTTTTGGTTCAGGTCAGTCAGCTAAATTCTTGTGTTTGCCACAAGAAGACAGCATTAATCATTATTTCCATATCGGTCATTAAAAGAGAGCATTCCTCGCTCAAGAATGATAGGCACGGCATCCTTTTGTCACTTGCGTTTTACCCCATGGGTGTGACATCGTGATCAAATGCTGCATGCGTTATTGTGGCAAACACGAACAAACTGAACCTCAGCCACGGTGTAATGATCGATCCGGGGTTAATTTGATGCATTTCATTTTGGTGTGAGAATACTATTTTGTGAGGAAGGTCAGACCTCCAGGCAAAGGTGGTGCTGAACAGGTGTGACCTTGTGGTCGTGTGAATGACGCCTGTGTTTTGGCAGGGATGTAATGTGGGTGTTATTAATAGCAGCCACCTCTGTGCAAAGACAATCACGTTCATTTTTCCATGTTGGTAAAGTGCTACGACTTAGACCAGCCAAGGTGGTTTTTTAATGGGTTATGAATTAAAGACAATGTAACTGATTTAATTGATTTGATGCCTCTGAGATAATGCGAAGTTGAAATGTGATATTCTGCTGCTGACTCTTTCAATCAGTCAGTTGAATCTTGAAGTATGTAAAACCCTTTAACCATATATAATCATGCGAACGTGCTTTACCGAACTACCCTCCTCAGGATGTCTGTCCACTTTATAGGTGGTTTTCATGTTCTACTGATCACTTTTAAAGCACTTTTGAGTCTTTGACCCCATACAGGAAGCTCCCAGCCTGAGATCCCCGGGGTCCTGCTGTTGCGACATGATTCGAGATTCAAGACTGCAGGTGATCTTGCTTTTTGAGGTCACACCTAGTCGAATCCAATGAAGTTTCTTGAGAATACGGCTTAAAGTCAAATAGCGCCCTCTGTGTTAAGAACAAGTATCTACATTTTGTGGCTATTTTGTTTTATAAAAAATTGTCGGCTGTATTGTGGCTGATGAACTTTGAAAAAATGGACAGATGCTGGCAGTCGAAGGACGATGTGGATTTTTGTTTGAAAAAAGGTTCAAGCTGCACATTAATGAACATTGTTTTTAAACACGGTTTGCCTGCATTTAAATTAGCACAGTATCAAAAAAGCTACTGGCAGTGAAAACAGCAAGCAGTGATATCAAATTATTATTCAAATATACTTTTTGATTATATGTTCAAAAAAGAATATCAGTTACCTTAAAGATAACAATGATAACAAAAACATTTGTTGATTTAATGTCTGACGCACTCCATTGAGCTCATGAGAGCTGCTGCCGTAGTTGACTCCCGTCGAGGCCTCCGCCTTTGTTTCCCAGGTAACAGCACCAGAACATAATAATCAACACCACATGCTTAAATTAACCTTTTCCTCTTTCACCTCTTGTGTTTTTGTTTATTCCTGTTAGCTGTGATTTTTCTTCAGGAAATTATTAAGGAATTAGAAATTTTACAAATTCACACTGATATTTGCTGCTGTCTTTCTTCCAAGTTGAACATATTTTCTTAACTTTTAATGATTAAAATTAACCTCTGAATTCCCTCTTTCACTATAAAAAATGAAACAACATTTATTAGGTTACAAACAAGTCTGAATCAATCAAAACAGGCCTTTTTATGTCCTTGCTATCGGAGCGGTCAGTTAGACATAAACTGCTGTTCTGTGGTGGTGTCTACACCTATTTGAGCAAACATTACCCTATAAAATTACAGAAAGAAAGCACTCAGAGAGCTCAGACCGCCGCCAAGCAGATCATGTCTCCACATATTGTGTAGTATGATCTGTGTGTGTATAGGTCGTAGTAATAAAAGGTTACACAACATTGTAGGTTGCTTTGTGAGCCCTTGGTTTCATTCTTTCAGGCAAACATTCCCTCCCTGTTTTACATTTTTCTTTCTAAATAATAAACACGTCACTCACGTTGCAAACAGGTTCGACTTTATGTTCCTGTGAATGAGGCCTCCCTTTGGCAGGGATGAGATGAATGTGCACAGACAAGTGTTTGATTGTCTTCCTGTTTCTGCATCACTCTTTATCCCTTAATTGTTGCCGGAGTTGCCATCTTAGATACAATGTTGAAATGTGACATTCTGCTGCTCCTGACTGGCTGCTTCAGAACTTTTAACACTTGAAATATGTAAAATGCTTTAACCGGAGGTTATAACAGGGTGGTGAGTGACATGTTGTATTTTTGAACCTGTCTGCCTAGTTTATTTCTATTTTTACCATTCAATTTTTGATATGTGTTTGTTTTTTCATGTAGTCTTAGTCACAATAAGAAAAGAATGCTTAAATCAGCTGCCCTAAGGGCAACAAGGAAACAAAGTTGTTCATATAATGTCTGGCATACAAACATTAATTTTTCATCAGTAATTTATTAGGAAAATTAAGTTACAAAGAGAGTCAAAGGGTGACATTGGCTGTAAAAGATGGAGGTTTGTGCATTTGTTGCAGTGGATCTTCTTGACAGTTACAAGTCAGGTCTCTGAAAGGATCAGACGCTCTTGTGGCGGCTCTCACTTTGCCTCTTGCGTTGTGTATTTAAGACAGTCACCAATTCTCCATAAATCACTTTATTTCTGTTAAAAGAGACCACGGTTACACTCTGGCAACTGTACTCGTCCAGGATTTACTAAAGTAAAACAAACAAAGAAAATTATGCTCATGTTCTCTGTTAGCCACATGCACAACTTTAACATGAGGTTAGCTTACACACACACAAAATTAGTATAATTAATAAAACAAAACCAACAAAACTGCTCACAACAATCTCCCCATCTCAGTAATATACAAGCAACCACAGAGTCCCGAATGGAAACCCAACAGTTTTATATCAAATAAAGGTGAAAATAAATTACAATTAAAGTAAAGTAAATGTAAGGATAAATGAAATAAAATTGTATTTCAAAGATGATGGGAGAATAATGTTAAATTATGGAGAGCAGTAACAACTGTAGGCAAGTGGAATCATTAAGACTTTTACGCTCTTTCCTTAGATGAGTATTGCGGGTCTCGGCTGCCACCTATTGGCCGAACTAGAGAAGGAGGGGAGAGAGCTGTACCTGCACCTGCAAAAAGTCAAATAAAGACAAACGAAACGGAAAACTGCAGCCTGACATGCTCACTGAATCTGGAGTTCTTTCTTTTGTGTCTGAACGTAATCACATGCTCCTGAGATTTGAAGGAAAATACGACAACAATATCCTGTTACTACAGGTGACACCTTGATTTTGATAAATGACGATCAAAGTGTAAAGTTGTCTTTTTTTTTTTTTTACTTTCCAGAGATTGGATTATCAGGAAATTTGAGTCACCAATGTGACGTGACATTGTGATTTATGACCGCTTCCCTTTGACTTTGATCTTTGGAAGATCAAAATCCCTCCGCAACCCAGAACACCACCAAAATGTAATTACTCCGTAATCCACTTTTCCTACAAATGTCATTAAAATCCGTTCGTAACTTCTTGAGTTATTTCTCTAACAGACAAACGACAAATAAACTCCTTGGTGGAGGTTATAAAGATTAACATATATAGATTGCACTAATTTTAAAATGCGAGATTTTTCAATAATAGTATAAATGATAGCGATTTGGAAGCTCATATTTTCATTATTTAACTTGATGTGTGAACAAATGAACGCACCATTTGACTTTCTGAACTAAGAACAATATTGTGACTGAATAATTCAAGCATAATTTACAAGAAAAAAGGAACTCATTACTCACTGCAATAAAATTAAATAATAAATGAAAATTTAAAAAAAAAATGTTGCCTTGCATCTGGAACATATCACATGAAATTTAACTTTAACAAAACAATTTTGTAATATAGGCCTACATTAGTGACATACTAAAGAAATAAACGTCTCGGTCTCCCCGTTATTTTTATTTAGTTTTAGAAAAACTTGTTTCTAACGGGAACATCTATAAAGAGAAATGTCTATAAATAGATATTTGCAAGGAGAAAAAAAATCCTTGTTGTCACAGTGGCGGAGACAAGGTTTTTCATTTACAAAACCCAAACAAACAAACAAACAAACAAACAAAAACCGCCCCCTTCGCTGGCGGAACCAATTAAAACTGCTTGTTGCTGCGCGCATTCCAACGCGAACGTACCGACACAAACACGCTTCATTCGCACCCGATCTTCGCCTCCGAACCGCTGACGATCCCACAAAGAATAAAAGGGAATCTTCTCGTCGGAACCGGCCGTTCTCCCTGAACAGACGGGACGTTTGTTCTGCTTTTGGGGAGGGGGCGCTTGGGTTTCCATCCGGCTCGCTGCTAAGCTACCACATAAACAGGGCTGGAGCTCAAATGGCAGAACAGGACACGCAGCGGCGAATAACGGCGCCGGACTCACCGGGTTCTGGGCGGTCGAGAACGGCGAGAGCGGTGGCTCTTGCCCGGCTACTGCACTACGAATGTAACCATCTCCTCCAGCTTTACGTGAGTTATCTGTTTACAGGCTGCTAACGTCACGCCAGTCTGGCGTTGGGACACATTAGCCTGTAATTAGCTTCTACTATATGTACATTAAACGGGTTTCTGTGCGATATGCTGCGTTGTACAGTGCAATTATCTTTAAAGAGCTTCAAACCCCCACCTAATTGTCTGAATGGAGCATCCTGAATTGAGTTTATTGGATTTTTTTTTCTTTTTTACTGCTGTCCTGCTTCTGTGCCATCTGTGCCCAACAACACCTCTTAATTGATTAGTGTAATCAAGATGACTGTCACTTACTGCTGCACTTGTGATTCACTCTACACACAAAAAACGACATTTATGCATCTGCTTGGTACTAAATGGTGTCTTTGCCCTTCCAGAGAGAGAGGGAGACTTTCTTGGCTGACCACACCCCAGACGAAGGGCGCATCGTCTCCCTGTCCCACGATGCCGAGGAGCCTAGCGCGGAGCAGCAGGTTCAGCTGCTGCATCAAGCTCTGCGGCAGTGCCTGGGGCTGATCCAGTGTGTCATCCTAAAGGAGGAGGAGGAGTGGGGCAAGATGGAGGGTGACTACGAGACCATGAAGAACAGCGTCCGACTCCGTTTGGAGTACCTGCTCCGCACCACCAAAGATCTGGTGGAGATGGGAGGTGTCACTTTGGAAGTGACCCCAGACCATCAGTGCAATGAGGTGCAGCGTTTCAGTTTTTGAGGAAGGTTTGCGTTGGCTAACGTGGAGTTAACCTCCAGAGAGGATCAGGTAGAATTGATCCAGTTCCAGAAAAGTGAACTAGGGCAAGTTGGTAGATTAATGTCAACCGACTCTTTGGATTTTGTAACAATCAAAGTTTGTAAGAAAACACTTCCTTTGTTGGTCTTATGGTTTTGCATCTGGATAAAAGGAAAAGTTTGGAACATTAACTTCTCTCTGTCTTTGTAGGAAACCGATGGCAGTGGGGGAGTTTTCGGCCTCAAAATGTGGACCTACCGAGTGCTACTGGAACTAATCCACTGGGCCGACCGGGCGGCGCAGACGCTCCATGTCTTGCACATAGAAAGGGAAGGAACAGAAGAGATCTGATAATTCGGCGTTCCCATCCGAACAGGATCAACGAATGAACTCACTCCACACTAACAACCAGCTCTTCGGTTTAAGTTTTTTAAAGGAATATTACTTGTTCTATTTGTTATAATACTTGAGGTTAAAAACAACGTGCTTCTTCAGCAAATCACCTCTAATCTTATTAACCAAGCCGAAAGCTTTTTTCCCCAGACGGTGGTATTTCCTCAGAGAGTGTGAAAATGACCTCAAGGCTGCTCGAGTCACTACTTCTTTTGACAAAAAGGTGAACGTATCCTCTTTACCGTGCTAAAGGTTAGGTTGCTTTGTGACAGTTTGAGACTGCAGTGATTTCCTTTTGTACACCAAAATGTAATTTATTTTATTTAAGTGAATTTATCTTTTTTTTTTTTTTTTTTTTACTAAATATCTGCTGTTTATAACAATCAAATATCTACTAACTGCTAGAATGTAGCCAAGACTGATAAACTGTGAGTGATGTTTGCCCTTTTAAATAGGTCGTATAGCTTTATTTGTTCTGCCTTGTTGACATAAGTAATTGTATTAATTCCTTACAACATAGTGCTAGTGTTGTTACCTGGTGTTGGCACGATCGGCGATGATCAAATGTCACGTTTGCTGCTGTGGTCACCCACATCTTACAATGTTATACTTGAATGTGCTGCTGCACTGCTCACGCGTTTGAACCACGTCATGTGACACGTTGCATCTCACCGTGATGGATTTCTTAGTTTAGGCCCGAATTTAGCACCTGTCACTCTGTAGCACGTCTTCACTGTAGTGTTAGTGTGGGTTCACGGAGCCTTTCTGCGAGTTTTAATTACTGCCGTGCTTTTTCTTCAACATCTGTGGTGATAACTGGATTTGCTTCGACGATTTAAAACCCAGCTTTAACCTGTTTTATTTAGTGTCATTTGATTTGTAACAATACAGTTGTGCACGCAAAGTCAACCAATGACTGTTCTGTGAGACAAGTACATTTTCTTTGAAATTACTATGAAAAGGTAAATCTATAAAATACCAGCTACCACTTTAAACTAATGGGTGTGAGAGTCGGTGATCACGTTTGTTTTACACCAGTGACAGGAAAAAAACAGGCTCAACCAAATATACACCTGTTCCAACAAGATAAAACAAATATTGTGTTAGAGAATTGACAACATTAACTGTGTTTCTGTAGAAATAGTTGGCTCTGAAATGTCTGCCCATTTCCTTATCTCATTCTCATTCATTAAGTTACCTTAAACTGCTGAAGGTTGCTCCTATTTCTCACTCTGTAACATTGGTTTTCCTAGTTTTGTTAAAAGCCAAATACACACATGAAAAAATGCAGTGAGCACTTATAAACCTCAAACCAATGGCATTAATTTACAGTAAAATAGCAATTTTTCCCTATGTTAAAATGTAATTATTTCAGCTGTTTTCTAGTTGTATGCCCAACGTGTAAGATTTTTTTGTTATGCATTCTCTGAACTAGAATAAACGGACATTATCACAATACTTGTTTTGCTTTCAATTGGCGGAGAGTGATATTTCCACATAAAAGTAGACCCATTGCCTTACTGGTTTTCTGCTGCTCAACCAGTGCGCAGACTAATTGGAAGCTGCTGGCTGCAGCGCTCGGTCTTCCTGAGGTGAGCGCGCCCCATTTTATCATTAAAAGCCCGGAGGATGTTGTGCACATGCGCACTGCGTGGCTCTACCGGAGCGCGAGAGGTAGGGAAGGAAGTCCTAATGGCGGAGACCGTACGCTCGCCTTTTGACTACCGGGAGCCACCGACCCTCGACAGCGACGGTGATGGGAGCAAGCCGCCACCGCCGCGGGGGTAAGCTAGCCGCGCTCGGGCCCGGATTCGGTCGCCGAGCGGGGCTGTTTTTTGATCCGTACGGGGGGAAAATTGCCCCCCGAACGCACGCGCTGGGAGCGTGCGCGTCTGTTTGGTTCTCGACGACTGTGCTCGCGTGCATGATTTCAGCGTTATATCGCGGAAAAGCGACGCCGCGGGGGCGATTTTGGGGGGGTTAATCTTGCTGTCGGCTGCCGTGACCGGCGACGGCGCAGCTCCCCGGGGCCGCAGCGGCTCGGATTTAACCGTCGAGGCTTTTTATTCTTCATTGTTGTGGCTGGAGCCTCAGCGTTAGCCGCTGGAAGCTAACAGGCTAAAAGTAGCATTGATGCTAGCAGCCAACAGGAACCTGCAGCTCTCAGACTGTGGCAGGAATCAGCCTCTGGTGTTGACAACAAACCCCTCTTATTCCACACTTCTACAGCGAAGTAGCACATTTAACAAACCGCCTATTATTTTAACACCCTGCGTTGGTTACTGCTCGCTCGTCATTACTCGCAGCTCGTTTGGTTTTAAGTAAACAAAGTTGCTGACGGGGGAGAATATTTATCCAAAAACACGATAACGGACTGAGAAGATGGGTGTTCTCTTCTTCTCTAGTCATCACTTCGCTATTAATCCGAGTTTGACGTGATTGTAGGGTTGATTAAGGGGGTTGAGCATTAGACATTCTAAAAATTATAATGCAAGCGAAATACTGTCTTCCTCAGTTATCGACTTATTCACGATCCTTCAATAACCCAAATCCAGGACTTAATAATACCCGAATTCTCCCTTGCACCTTTTTTTGGTTCTTTACAAGCGCCCTCATCTTAATAATTACTGCAGGGTTTTTTTTTATGATACATTGAATGCAGTAATTGTACATTCTTTCTTCAAAGTGATTGATTATTTTACCAGGTCACTGTTTTGATACTTGCAGAGTGAAAACCTGTTCATTATGTTGACTAGAAATGTCAGGCCAAAAAGAAGTAAAATGCATGATGTTTTTGGTCATTTGGAATTAAACATTTGTTACGGCATTAATAAGTAACAGAACCGGGACAGAAATAGGTTTGGGTTTAATATGTGCAATTTACTTTTATGTGCTATTGGAAAATCTGCACTGTTTGCTCATTTCTGAAGCAAGTATCTGGTTGAATATTCAGCAGCAAGAGCTCAAGTTGCTGATCCAACTGTGTGCATGATGCAGAAATCCAAATTCCCGTGTGTCTGTTTGATTGCTAGTAAATCCACCATTAAGCCGAACAGAACAGCAGGTGTGCTTCCACTTCAGCCTGATTCTTGATCATTACTGCTCGGTCATTTTGGCTGCCATCGACTTGAATATTTACCGACGCTGCGACTTTGTCAGCATGTGCCGCTTTGCTAAATTAAGTAGGTTGTTTTTGTTTGTTTTTGTTTGTGTAGGCGCGTGTGTGGGAGGAAAAGGAAAGGGACACCTGTGAAGGTGTGTGACCGAGCATATGTAACAGAAGATGAGGAGGAGGAGAGCATGTCGGAGCACAGCTACAGCCCTGGTAAATATGGACCCGCACAAATCCTTTCACCTACGGTTTATTTTCAAATTCCATGTGAGATAGCTCTGATCTTTGAAAATGTAAGGTGATCAAGTATTTAAGATGCTCTTAAACAAAATAGCTGGCTCCCTTCCAGGCGATGGCCAGTATCCAGAAGGCGCAGAAGACCGCCTCCCTCCTCCCGGAAGCCCTTACTACCTCCCCGACCCCACTCAGCTCTGGTGAGGAAACCATCGCCGTGGAAGTCTTGTTCACATCGATGAGCTGTACTAATGATTATATCTGTTTCCCCCCTGCAGTGTCCCAGAGTTGGGAGAGGAAGGAGCAAGCGGTGTTCGGGGACCTGTCCTCTTCCACCCGCCGCCAAACTGCCGCATTCGAGAAGTCCACTGTGGCACCCAGGTAAGGCTGGTGGTCATCGCAATCAGGGACATCGCCAAGGGAGAGGAGATTACAGTGGACTACAGCCTGACCGACTGGGGCGAGAATGCTATGGTGAGACGTTTACCTTATTGTCAGCAACAACTGTATTGCAGTTTATTTCATATTTTTAATCAAGGTTTCAAAGGGTTGCAAGGCGCTCCGCTCTGCCTTTTTAGTGTCTTTGGTAAAGACAGAAAATGAGCATCTCTATTAAGAATTGTTGCCAAGCAACAGTACTAGAAAATACGTTCCCTAAAGCCTCAAGTGCTGCAATAAATTGTCTCCTAATCTGCCTGTTTTTCATAAATCAAGTCTGAGGTTTAAAAAAAAAAAAATTCTAATTTTTTTAATTTTATTTTCAACTCTAGGAGGAAGAGGCTGGCCCCCACCCACTGTCCCTCTCCGTGTCCGATTACCTCACCCCCTCCTGGTCCTTGTCACCCTCATCCTCACCTCTGACCCACTCTGAGCCCAGCGATTCAGACCGCGAGGAGGACGAAGAGGAGGAAGACGATGATGACGACGATGATGACGAAGAAGAGGAAATGGAGGAGATGAGGGGCCGGATGCTTCGCCGCCGCAAGAAGCGTAAAATGGCCACGGTGGTCAATTCAAAAAAGAAGGGAGCACCCTCTTCTTCTAGGGGTCCAGGTCGCCCCTGCTCGTCATTCTCCCGCCCGGCGCCAGCGGCGTCCTCGACCAGATCCCAGGCTGCTGGAGCTCTGGTCCCCCCAACCACCAACATCAACAACAACATTAACATCAACATCGGCGGCTCGGGGGCCTCGCAGGTGAGCAGGCGACAGCACTGCCCATACTGTGGGCGCCACTACCGATCTCTCGCTCGCCACCTGGAGAAACACCACGCTAACCAGCCAGAGGTCAGAACTGCTATGGAACTGGCACACATGCACACGCACAACACATCAAACGGCAGCACCACACACCCACACCCCTCGCCATCCGCCTCCACCGCCTCTGCTAACCACAGCCACTCCTTCGCCGTCCCTCAGCCCTCGCCTTCCAACACCACACCCCCCTCCCTGTTTTCCAGGGAGAGGGAGTCCCCAACTACACGCTCCAGCGCCGGAGGTGTATCTTTCTCCCTCTCACTGTCACCGCCGTCGACGCCTCAAGTGGTAAACGCCAAGAAGGGACCCAGCCCTCCAGCGTCCTCTGCAAAATGCCCAGCAGCACCAATGCTGCCCCGAGTGAAGAGCCCGTCTCCTCCTCCCCCGTCAACGCCCAGAAGGGGCAGGCGGATGAAGAAAGAAAAGCAGGAAGAGCCTCAAAAGGTTGAGGTGGACAACTCGAGAAACCAGGAGGAGCTGGTTCCTCCTCCGACTCCAGAACCAGATGTGGACCCCGAGGAGGAGCTGGAGCTGAGTGCTGAAGGAGAAGATGATGCAGTGGATGAGAAGAATGGAGACATTGTCAGGTGTGGAGATTTATAAAAAAGAAAATTATGGCTTTACTTTTTATATTATTGCGATGAAATTCAGATGTTGGGAACCTTTTCGTGATTATATTACATGTTCTAATGGGCTGAAAAGTCATTTAAAAGCTTCACGTTCACACTTGCCTTTCTCTTCCAGCACACACAGACATCACATGTCGCCGTTGCTGTCCTCCCTCTCCTGTCTGGTCATCTACCTCCGTCACCAGCAGCAGTCGTCTTTCCTTTCGTTGACGCGGTCCCCTCACTCCGCCGAGGCCTGGCGCCTGCTCTGCCACTCCAGCCTCTCCCTGCTCATCCTCTACAATCGTCACAGGGAGTGCGAGGTGGCCAAGCTCACCATCGAGGACTACCACAATCGCCTCAACCCCCAGGGCAACGGCAGCAGCACCCCCTCTGGCATGGAAACCCTCTTGTCTCCGTTTGAGCGGCAGGTCCTCTGTCACCTCCCACGGGCCGGCGTGTTGGGCAAACGTGGTCGGGTCCAGCCTCTTATCTTTCCTCCGCACTGTGAATCCTGTTTGGACCTACTTCTTCAAACCAGTCCCAATGTGGGTGTGGATCCGGAGAGCCCCTATGTCTTCTCTCGACCCTACCACTCCCCCGCCACCCCACTCCGTGGCACAGACCTGCTGAGGAACCTGGCGCGAGCCAGCGGCGCAAAGAACCCCAGTGCGCTGACGGGCACACGCGTGCGGCGGCAGGTAGCAATACTCACTCAGCTGCTCATGTTGGAAGAAGGAGAGGGCCCGGGTGAAGCCATAAAACGGCTGGAGGACTTCCTGGAAAGAGAGTACCACGTGACTCAGAGCTGCTCCGCCATCCTGCGGGATCCGGGGCTGATGGGCCGAGTGGGTCGAGTTGTTCTGTATGGAGAGAGGGAAGGCGTGCTTTTCCGAGGAATGAGCTTGCAGCAGATTTGTCTGGAGTTGGACGGTAAGCACGAGCACCAGACGAATTGCTTTCCCGGGCAGAGCAGATATTTCAGGCACGCATATCAGTTCAAGGTTGGACTGTCAACATCTGCTTTCAATAGATACACATGACAAGAGGGAAGATACCATCCCAACTGTAAAACTTAAACCTTATTTTGGACCTAGAGATACTGGACTGATCTTGATATTCAATTCTTCCATGGACCTGGGGGAAAACAATTAGATTTAAATGTGAGTAATTAAGTTTCGATTTTGTTTCCTGTGGTACAGTCATGTCCGGAAACTCGGCCGACTCCATTACGGAAGATTCAGAGGCTGAGGACGAAAAGGAGGAAGTGAAGGAGAAGGCCGAAGCGATGGTGAAGAAAAAAGGGCCGGGGCGACCACCTCGGAAAAAAAGGCCAGCTGCTGCTTCCCCGGCTAGTCCACCAGTAGCCAGTAAGAGGAGATGCACGCCACCCAAATCAGGTAATCGTGCGCATGGCGGTGTTTTGCCAGACAGGTATGTTTTATTCAACCTTACCTCAACTTCCCTGGCAGGGAAGCGCGGCGTGCTGAAGCGTCCCTGGTCGGAGGCGGAGCGAGTCGCGGTGGAGACTCACCTGAATAGAAACCTCATGGAACTGCGAGTTCCTGCTAAAGCAGACTGCGAGCGCTGCCTGGAACTCTGCCCCCTGCTGGTGAGCAACCAGAGGGACTGGAGGGCCATCAAGTTTTACGTCCACAATCGCATCCAACTCCTGAAGAAGCAGGGGAGGCGAGAGAGTGCTGCTGCCGTCTGCTAGAGAAAAGACCCAGACCACCGTGTAAAAATAATTTAAAAAGAAGGAAAAAAAAAAAAAAAAAACACCAGCAGTCATAATCCAGAGAAGTCTCTCTCTTTTCTACCGAAGGTTAAACTAAGCTAGAAACAGATGGTTGGGGCTCCAAATCAATTCAATTTTGGGACTTCACCGCTGTTTCCCCCTATTTTAAGCAGCTGGACGAGATGTACTCCAAAAAAAAGTGTCAGTACAGACACATGAAAATGCTTTTTTAAAAACAATTTTTACGTGTCACTTTTTTTAGATGTTCAATGTGTTGAGAGACACCAGAGAAAAGACCTGCTGAGGGTTGCAGTACGCGTTTAAGCCACCAGGGGCGGTACTTTAATTGCTCCTTTTCCAGAGTTTGTTTTTCCGAAGGCTGAAGACCAAACCGGTTGATGTTTTCGGAGGAAGGAAACCGCTGGTTCTGATCCATGAACAGATGGACATTTTCGAGACTGTACAGTTTGTGTTTGATGTTGACTGACGTTGCCACTCCTCCACTCAAGATCCCCCTCAGCGCTGTTAAAAAATATTCTTCTGTGTTGATTATATCCATTAAACCATGACCCACCCGTGAAGTGGTTCTTCATCCCTTCATGCCATCATAGACATTTCTGTATCAAAGGCACGCGTATTTAATTAATCAGTTTAAATTTGATATGGTCTTATCGACCGTGTAAATACTCCCAAATGTTAAAGTTATACGGTAGTGATGAAAGTTGGTATTGTGTCACGGTGTATATACTGTAAATATTACCTGTACTTATTAAAGTGTATGACATTTTGCCGTGTTTTCTTAAAATGGACTGTGAAGTTGTCGCCACACAGCACAAAACCCCCGTAAATAACGAATAAATACCCCGCAGTGACTTGAGTTTCATCACACAGCTGCAGTTTATTCCAATATTTAACATTAACTGAAAGTGTAATATGGCAAAGTCACCATTCTGTCTTACTAATTACAAAAATCTAAATGAGCTCTTAAATATGTTGTAATGGCACTCCATCTTCTTACTTAACGTACCATTTTTAAGCTGCTGACACAGTAATTCTTCACTCGCATGACATGAGATGTAATTCCATATTAAGAGTCTTTATATGAATTCCAAAAGATTACAACTCACATAACGTGGCGGTAAGAAAACGTTGTGCTCCCGTATCTAATGCAGCTCACCTGGACTGACGCTGCGCATGCTCTCTTAAGTCAATCTCAGGGAGCGTCATCCAAAACTTTACGTCAACAATCTTTTTTATATTATGAGTTACACAATAACATGTACCATGCATCAAACAAATACAAATTGCAAACATAAATTGAACGTGATTTTTACACACATCAATTCTGCTCTATGGCTCTTACATATGTCATTAATAACCACTTGAACATTTAAAAATCAGATCATAAGATGCAAATCAGCGGAATTTACCCAGTAAGCGTTCTATTTGACTTTCACAAAAATAATCAGTTATTGCTGCAAAATAGCTCTAAACAAATGTAATCTAATAAAGCAACCCTTTAAAGAAGTGTGACTATTAATTAAAAAAATTCAAATTAGAAGTTGCAAACAAATGTGAATAATCCAGATGCTAAATTCTTACTTTAGACAGTGGGACCTCTACTTACTAAATTAATTGGTTCGGGAAGTTGTTTCGTAACCTAAAAATTACTTAAGTAGAGACGCGTTTTCCATGTAAATGCCCTAATCCGTTCCAAACCCCCAAAGATTCGGACATAATTTTTTTTATAAATCATAAAAATGCATCAAAACATGTAACAAATACATGTTACAATTAGATTACCGCACAATAAATGTAGAAATTCAGTGCAAGGCTTCTGCAGGAACAAAATGAACTCTATTACAGGCTAATCTTACATTAGCCGTCATTAGCAACGAATGTTGACACTTGTGGTAACACCGCCATCTAATGGACAAACATACGAACACCCACAATAAATAAAAGTTAAACGAAGGCGACGCTGGGATACACACAAACCTGTACATATTGACGTCCCTTCTAGCCAATGGGATGACAGGAAAATGCTAGGCAATAGCCAATGGCAGAGCAGCTACAATCATGTTTGCGTTCGCTAAACTCCGCGTGCTGCGAGTAGCAGCGGTAGTGTATTTTTGCCTTTCGTTTCCTGAAATTTCTTTCGTAACAAGAGGAATTTTTTTTCCCATTGAGACGTTTCTTAACCTGAAAATTCCGCATGTAGAGACGTTCGTAAGTAGAGGTCCCACTGTACTTGAAAATTAACATTACATTAGAACTGTAGTGAAATCTAAGTTTATTGTTGTAGAAAATGTAAATATTTCAGTACCTTAGAACTTGAGTGAATGGTCTGAGTTACATTTTATCAGAGTTTACATGATGTACCTGTTGTTTTAATGGATGTTGAGCTTTACAGTCTCCTCATTACAACTCAAAAGGATCGGATTGTTGTGATGTAATATCACCAAAGGTGCTGCATCAAATAAACCAGGATTAAAAAATGGGAACACTTCACCCTGGAAGTCACCTGTTAACCTGCCAATGATGCTGCTGTTGTCTACATCATAAAAGATAACTGTTCCCTTCTCACAGTTCAGGTACACACCCACTCTCTCAGGTCTGGAAATAACTGGGAGCAAAGTTGGTGGTTCTGTGCTCAACTGGAAGAAATCAGGGTTTTCAGAGGAGGAGGACAAGAACCAATATCCTTCCGATTCTGTGGGACAAAAGTCTGCATTCACAGGGATGTTAAATACGCTAGTGACCCCGAGCCACCAGGACCTTTTCGGATCAGTGTTGGTGTACCCCAGAGAAACCTCCCAGTAGTGCTCTCCAGTTGAGAAGCTGTTTGTTCCAGTGATCGCTGTTATCATGGAAACCTTCGACCCATTAGGAAAGCTTTTATCTCTGACTATGTAGCCATTCGGTAGAGCCTTGATGAGGAGATGAGGATGTCCCCCCTCAGGAATCGGGATTTTAACTGTTGAAAAAAAGTGAGTCCGATGAAGGAAATATTTCAAGTGATCAAATGCAACATTTTACCACAGAAGTCATCAGCAACACAACAGATGAATCCTGAACATGAACCTGGGCCACAGAAGCTGCCAAGCAGGAAGAGAAGGAGCTCTTCTCAACTGCTGACGTCACAGCCGTTGATCACACTGTCCTCCTCTCTTTATATGGCATTAGAATATCTCAGAAATACAGAAATAAAGTTTTGTCTAAAGCAGGAGGGAGCGGAGCCTATTCCAGTACTGCAGCCGCTCAGCAGGGGGAGATCAAGCTCTATTTAGGCTCCTCTCATAGTTTATATTTGGTGTCTAGATTTCATCATACAAAACAACTTAATAAACTTACTGTTAACATAATTCTTCTTGGCCTCTAATAGGTTTGTCAAGTCCATGACTGTAAAAAAGAGATAGTTTGATGTTAAAATAACTATAAAAACTGTCCTGACTCAGACCAACTCAACAGCAACAACATGATGTCTCACCTTGTGACAAAAGTTTGTTTTTCTCTGGGAGGGAAAATAAAACGCAAATTATATTAGAGGCAGGAAAAATAATGCACTAATGAAAGTGAATGATTGATTATTACCTTCCTCTGTGTTTCTGATCTTCCTTTGTGACTTGATTTTCTTCTCTAAAACACAAAAACAGTCAATTTGTTCTTTATGCTGTCAGAAAAGTGTCAAAAAGACATTATTATTATAAACAATAATGTTGTATCTCTACTTAAATTTACCTCTTGATTTGTAAAAGGCTATTCCAAAAATGATGGTTATGATGGTCATGATGGTTAAGAGTACAACCACGGCCACCATCCCAGCAGATAAATGTGTAGATTCTAAAGACGAGCATTTGGTCAGTCACTGGGAATAAATACTGCACATAAATAAACTGTGAGTGTCTCTTTTACCAGTTTGAGGGAGTTCACTGCGAGTACTCAGGCGAAGTCTTGTCTCCTTTTCTTCTTCACCCTGCAGACCGACTGTGCAGATGATCTCAGAGGAAGGAGACACGAGCACCCAGCTGTGGACTGACAGAAGACCGAGGGAGTCTTCGGTGTACTGGATGCTCTTTGGTGTCAGAGATTCATTCTGGTTCAACCATCTCAGCTGAGGTCTTGGATACCAGCCTTCAGACCGACAGCTCACATTCACAACGCTACTGTCTGTCCACACTGCTGACAGATGCAGAGGACCTCCCGTTTCTAGGGTAAAAGGTGTCAAAAACATTAATATCACAGTAAATTGCCACCATCATTTATAGTTGTAACTTCATAGCGTGCTGCGATCTCGGGCAGTCCTGTAAACCCTTATAAGAGATTTTCACAGTTGTCACCACACTCACCTGTCACAGCCAGAGTGACGACCGCAGTGTCGTGACTCTGGTCGCTGCTCACGTAACATGTATACTCTCCTGAATCCTGCAGTGTAACATTGACCAGTTCCAGGCTCACATCACCTGATGCCAGCCCCCCAGATGTGACATCTCTGGAACCAAATGAGACTCGGCCTTCGTACGAAGAAAGACTGGAAACCTCTTTGTTACTGTAGCGCATAACTGATAAATCCATATCATTTCTGTGGTACCACAGGACTTCCAGAAGCTCCGCACTCTGTGTAGGATTGAGCCAACAGGGTAAAGTGGCTGTGTGACCGCGCTGGACCGAGACAGAAGGAATGGACTTCAAAAAGAAGTCTGATGCTGTAGAACAGGAAACAATCAGAGTGAGTTGCAAGATTACAAGTCGTTAATATTTCTAACTTAATTCACAGAGTTCAACTTAAATTTCACAGGATTATTAAAGTAGTTCAATCATATTTATACGTGTGTGTGTGTGTGTGTGTGCTTGTGTTGTAAAAAAATAAATCTGGGTGCGGATTTAACTTAACTCTATTTTATTCATAACGCACCTTTCGTCCAAGAAATGTAACACAAAGTGCTGTTCAAAGGTTAAAAGAATTTACAAACTCACCAGTTGTGGCGTGAACCAAAAATAAAAGTGCAGCCGTCGAACGAGGAAGTATCGCCAACAAACCTGTTGTTAAAAGCAGATTGGCAAAATGAAAATAAATCTGAACGATTTGCACACGACGAAGGACCGAATCAAAGCAGCAAAATGTTCCACGTAATCATCTGAAAAGAAACAACTAAACTTAAAAATCTACAAATGCTCCTTACTCATTTCGATTTTAAGACACGATCAACTCCATAAATCCAATGTTTTTTCCTTGTTTTTCCTGTTCCTGATCTAAGCCATGCGCGTTGGCCGCCTCAAGGTTACGATTTACTTTCACTTTTAAGCTTATAGGCTGAAACATTTACGGCATGTTTAGAAGGAAAGACAAATTTAAAATACATATATATGCAGATTAGAGGATAATAGTTAAAGTTTATGGAATATCAAGTATTCAGAGACACATAAATACAGAAATAGACTCAAGAGATCGCTTGATATATTAACGTAATGTCCCTGGATGCTGCTCACTAACGATTTATTTTAATTTAATCAGCATTAGTTCAGATAAACCAAGTAGATAATAAATAATTCAACTACTTATTAAGCATATTTTTGTATTGTATCTATTTTGATGACGAACACTGTTGCTGTTAACCGAAGGGGGGGGGGACCAAATACTTGTTGCATCTCTAGACCACATTTTACGGTAAGTGCCAGTGTGTTGTGCGCATGCGCCAAACCGCTCCAGCGTCTGCAAAGTTGTTTCATTGTACAGCCGCAAGTTTGAAATTGTTTTGAATAATTGGTTGTTATGAAGAGGGAGTGGCCGGAAAAAGGCCTTTATCATAGTAGTATGTTATATGATTTAAGGATTTGTTGGTATAACTGCGACCACGCTGGAATAAGCGTATTAATATTTTGTGAGTAGCTTAGCATCCAAATGTTGACATTAGAGGGCGGAATTTCTCACTGAACGGATCGAAGTGGTGTAGATTTGAAAGCAACGGGAGTACATTTAAAACCACTTAAATTGGGGTAGATTAAAAGTAACTACGTTACAAATACAAAATAAAAATCCATTTTTGTTATCCTATTCTGGGTGTCGTAAATTGTAACGCTACATGGCCAGTACGAGTTTTTGCGGTTGTGAGGGCTCACGTGACAGCGCTGCATCCATACGAATCAAAATACGGAAATAGACCGGAAGCAATGTGGCGAGATCGCCAAAATAAAGGACACACGTGGATAGTGTAAATATAAAATAGCCTTGGACTTAATTTAGCCTTTATGTTAATAAAGCCAATCAACTGAAGTAGTTATAGATAAATTAAATAAGGCATTATTCACCTATTAAATGCGGAATATTGATGCTGTCCCCCTGTTCTCTCTGTCTGGTTCATCTTAATTTGAAAACAGTTTCGGGATTTTTCTACTTTAATATGGTCAATTTTGGTACTATGGAACTGTTGTTGTGGCCGTAGTCTCAGTCGAGATTTCTGTATCATACTGTCGTTATTTAACGTGAAAGTTTCGATTTACCGTAGCGTGAAGTGTAATCGTTCATGCATTGAGAATGTAACATTAAGTAAATGGCTTTAGCTGGCTAACTTTTTGGAGCGTTTGGGCAGTGTCGCAGATAGCATTAGCAGTTTACGCCACTGATCACAGTTTACATGGCGATACATACTGAACCATAATTAATCAAAGTTCCAGAGATTATCATTATTTCATATTTCGTTTTATTTTAACAACATGTCTCAAAGTGTTGACACAGACGAAACCACTCCATTGCTACGCGATGATGCAAGCAGGTGAGTGGGTGCATAGTTCAGTCATTATTGACCTAAAAAAAACAAAAAAAAGCCTATTTATCTAATGAGCCATTGTTAAACAACCACTCAGCGAACAAAAATTGTTCGTGCACCAACCCAAACCTGTGTTATTAACACAAATCCACCTGTACTCTGGTGTCTAGTGACATCTCTGTGGATGAAGATTACAAGAGTCGATGGAGGTCAATCCGGGTCATGTACTTCACCATGTTCCTCAGCAGTGTAGGTGAGGATGCTGAACAGACGTGTCGGCCTTTCGGTGCCTGGTGTGTGCATGTGGTATCGTGTCTGTGCCATACCTGTGTTAACTAATAAGGAAACTGTTGTGGCTTGTCCTGGAGATGGCATGTTGAGCATCTGTGTGGTATGTGTTTTTTCAGGATTTACCATTGTCATCACATCACTCTGGCCCTATCTACAACTGGTGTGTATGACATACAGCTTGCCTGAGGTTTTCTAAAAAAAAACAAAAAACAACAACCCCAAAACAAATACCTGTATGTGATTTTTACCCTTGATTGGATCTTTCCCGTAGATTGATGTCAGCGCAGATGCCAGCTTCTTGGGCTGGGTTGTGGCTGCCTACAGTCTCGGTCAGATGATTGCTTCGCCACTTTTTGGACTTTGGTCCAACCACCGGCCCCGAAAAGAGCCTCTGGTCTGCTCCATCATCATCAATCTGTCAGCAAACATCTACTATGCATATGCCTACCTGCCTACAAAAGACAAAAAATTTCACATCCTCATGTCCAGGGCTTTTGTGGGCTTTGGAGCAGGTGATTTATTGTGACCGGACACTGTTAGTTTACCCTTATATTTGTGTCACACAGCCTAATGTGATCTTTTGGTTTAACACGGCAGGTAATGTTGCTGTGGTAAGGTCCTATGTTGCTGGGGCAACGTCACTGAAAGAGAGGACCAGCGCTATGGCTAACATGAGTGCCTGTCAGGCTTTGGGTTTTATCCTGGGACCAGGTAGTTCCAAATATATCTCATAATTTTCAAACCAGGTTACAACTTAGGTTACAAGTATGTGTTTTCATATTGTTATGTCTTCACACACATTAGCATTGCAGGCATTTCTTTCCTTTATCGGTGAGAAGGGTATTACGGTCAAGGTCATAGACCTACAGCTCAACATGTACACTGCTCCGGCTCTACTGGCAGCGGCGTTTGGTGTTGTCAACATCCTGCTTGTTGGTCTGGTGCTGAGGTGAGGCTTCTGCTGCGTATTTGTCATAGCTGTTTGAATTCCACTCCACCTCCATGAGCATAAATCCTTCTGGGTAATTTTTTTTTTAAAAGACTGACACGTCTGTGTGTGACTGTCTTCAACAGGGAGCACCGTGTTGATGACCAGGGACGTCAAATTCGATCCATCAACGAGATATCTGAAGGTATAAATGTCTCATGTCCCATTTTGAGCTATTTCTTTGAGGGGAAGGTTGCATTTGGGATTGTTTGGAGTCATAGCATAAGTCTTTTTTATTTGTAGATCGAGTTGACATCAGTATTGTACCCGAGGAGAGTATCGACCAGGTGGCCGTTCTGACGTCCAACATCCTCTTCTTCGTCGTCATGTTTATTTTTGCAGTCTTTGAGACGTATGTATTTCATTCCCAGTGTCTCAGGAATGTCATAGCTTCTCCATACTGAGCCATAGAAATCTGACATTTTCTCAGAATTTCCACACCTCTGTCCATGGACATGTTCGCCTGGACCAGAGAAGAAGCTGTGCTCTACAATGGCATCATCATCTGCTGCATCGGATTTGAATCCATTTTAGTTTTCCTGGTTGTAAAAGTTGCCTCTCAGAGGTAGCCTCATTTTTGCACACTTGAAATGACAAACACTCTATTTTAGGCCTCAATGAATGTATTTATTGATGGAGATTTTTTTTTTTTCAGGGTTGGGGATCGCCCTGTGTTGCTTGCAGGCTTGGCTATTATCTTCTGTGGTTTCTTTATTCTGCTTCCATGGGGAAACCATTACCCTAAAATCCAGTGGGCAGGTATGTTAACATTGTACAGCTTGCAGTTTGATAGTCTTGGCAGAGGTTTTACATGCTGCCTTTATTCGCACAGATCTCAAAAATAATTCATTACTAAGTCGGGCGTCTGAAGCCACGGGGGTGTCTAACAGCTCTTTTGAGCCAACGGGTTGCCCCTATGAGCAGACCTGGTGCCAGTATACTCCCACCATCCACCTGGCTCAGTACCTATCATCTGACATCCTGATCGGTGTGGGGTACCCAGCGTGCAACGTCATGTCCTACACATTGTACTCAAAAATCCTCGGACCCAAACCTCAGGTCAGTCTGATTTTAATTATAAATATGGCTTATGAGATTTTTAAAAAGACAGGTGTGTTACGGCTGTTGCTGTTTGCAGGGTGTGTACATGGGCTGGTTGACAGCATCTGGAAGTGGGGCTCGGACTTTGGGACCTGTCTTTGTGTCCCAGGTTTACACCATCCTGGGTCCCCGCTGGGCCTTTAGTCTCATATGCAGCATGGTGGTGGGTGCCATCCTCCTCCTCAGTTGTCTCTACCACAGACTTATTGCTTTTTCTGTACGTCATGGGAGTATTATAGAATGAAAACGGAGAAGATCCCTGCTGGAAACAGTGAAGGATTTCTGCCAATATTCAGGATGGATGGGTGGCAACAGGTGTAAATGTGGTTGCTTGTCTTTGACCAAAGATGCCTCCTTCTACAGTTAAAAGGGAGATCGCACCCCAGCCACGCTTTAATGCATAAACTGTGAATGATGCTATGCTTTGGGGTTTAACCTGTGTGTTACTGAAATACCAACTTTATAATGAATAAATGCAAATGATGTTGAAAATGATTATATTTTTAAGCAAAACGTTGTAAAATCTTCTAATTTTTCATTGGATCTCAACCTTGTGCTCACACAATAATATAAGAGCAACTGTGACTGGAGAATCAATTTCAGCAAGTTTGCATACTTTGATCTTCATGTAAAAGACAAAATCCTCAATGCTTTGCTCTTTTATGTAATGAGTTATGATCATCCAATATTTCCATTATTGCTGCGTATACAATAACGATACAGGTTGTTATGGACCTGAAATTATTTTTCTAAATGATTTGTCAATACAAGGTGCTGAAATGCAAACGAATTATTGATTAAAGAATAAAACCTGATATTAGAGTTCTGGTCGATTTAATAATTTATTCGAGAAGTTGGCAAAAATTAAAGTAAAGGGCAATAATGTGGAGGAGGAGTAGCGTGTGCACATTCGTTCTCAGGAAATTACGTTTGTGTGTTCTCGCGATATCGCATCTCCGTCGCGAAGGAGGCGGGTCGGAACGCCAGGAGGCGGAGTTTTGGCGACGCCATAGTGGCATTCGAAGTTTGCTCGTGTGCATTTAGTGGTGGTTGTGATGCTGTTATTATCGACATTTTAATGCAGGTTTTTCTTAAATAAACTTTATTAGTTAGGTAGGTGACCGAGGGCACCGTTATATATTACTGACTATGGATATTTATAACGATGAAAATGGTAAACAATTTCACATTCATGTCTTTCCAAGCTAGTGAGCTACTGAACAAGCTAGACGCTACAGTTAACGCGGAGAACTTGTTGCTGTATTCGGTTGCTGCACACATGACTCAAATTCTTTGTTTTTCGCTATTTTTTCAGAATACAGCGCCGACCATATTCCTATGTTCGTAAGTAACATTTTATCTTATCAAAACACGCCCAAAGGCGCCTACGACTTTATCCTTTGAGCGAAAACGTGGTTTTGAAGCCTTTTTTACTGTGGTTGCAGAGGTAAAGATCAATGCGGTCAACATGTCTCTTTCGTCGCGGTCGCTGTTTGCATATTGCGTCTATTTCCTGTCTCAGCAGTCAAAAGTGCGTCATTGTGTTGTTGGAGTTCTGACACAATCCTTTCGCTATAAATGAGCGGTTTTATAAGTGTTAGGAAGCACTTGTCTTGGATTTGAGTCTCCTCAGACCTTAATAAGGCAACGTAAATTATAAAACGTTCCACAAAAGTGAGAACGTTTTTAATCACCGTTCATGAGAACAGGGGTGCTCAACAGTGACCTCTGCCGGGGACAAGCGAACGAGCATTACATCGGGTCTTCGAAATTCTTTAGCACCACTGAACTTTCTGCGACTAAGAATAGACTCTAGCAAATGTTGCTTTTATTGTAGATTTAATTAGATCTGTCTTTTGGAGAGGAAACTCTGATTTAATTGTAAATTAAACCAACAGTGCTATTATAACATTGTCCTTATCTGCTAATACAGTCAGGTTTGAAACTACCTGTTAGCTGGAACAGATATGTTTTCTGCAATACTCCAGTACAGGTCTACATTCGAAAAGTGCTTCCCCGAAGGGACCATTTAGACAGAATATATCCCTCATTGAGCCCTGCAGCAGTGAAATTCCCAGCCTGATGGGGGAACTAATCCTGTCCAGTTACCACGCATGTAGCGTCCATTTTCAGATGCAAACTCCTGGTGACCATTGCATCTTTCCTCCCAATTGAGCCTTATGACGTCACCGGTCTACCCACAATAGCCTGACACAAGCTGTTGTCTGGAGGAGAAACTATAGTTCTGAAATTCAGAGAATTTCTGGTGATCTGGTCACAGACAGTGAGGGTGGACCCGATGTGCTCCACGCAAACGTCTGGAACTCACTATAACGGCATAGGTGGTGGTTATAGATCAGAAACATTGCTTCAGTTTTTATTGAGGGCAGGGAAATGAGGGCAGGTTTTGTTGCATGTGGTGAGTCAATTTGCTGCTTAATGGAAAATGAAACTGAAGCGAAGGTTTCCTGCCCAGGCAGCGGTGCCTCCCATCTCCTCTAATGTTTAGCTCTCTCACTGCAGCAAAAGGTCGTGGACATGTTTGAGGGAAAGCCCGATTTTCAACGGATTGTACGGCTCGGTATTCTCGGTAAGAAAACAATCAGAGCTTTTTTAAAAAATGGTGGCAATTTTTTATTGTCTGACTCATTTGTTTGTTAACTTTAAAGCCAACCTGGGCTACAACGTCGAGTATGAGGACGCCGAGGATTACGATTTTAGTCCCTACATGTCTGGCGTACACAGTCACGGCTTCGGTGGGAATAGAGCGAGCTCGTCCAGCCCTCAGCGTCTCCCACATAGTGGCGGTGCAACAAATGCTAGCGTAAGTTGTCTCACTTGTGGAGCTGGTGGGGAGTGATAGCGTAGAGGTCAAGTAATGTTGTGTGATTCTGAACCACAGGCAGGAATTTTAGGAGCCAGCAGAGAGGCGGAAAAAGCTGAGAAAAAGCGTCTTAAGCGGCAGGTAATTCTCTTCGGTTTGTGTTAGAGCATAAACGCTAAATGTGAAGTAGTCCGGCTTAGAAGTACTCATGTACCCCCCCCCCATCCCCGACAGAAACGTAAGGAGAGAAAACGTAACGAGCAGCAGGAGAAGGAAAAACAAACGGTGGATAAAATCGAGGTAGAGATAATGTGTGGCTGAGACGCCAGATTGTAACACGTGTATTTCCTGTTTAGGAAGACGATGAGAATAAACCAGGAAAGGAGAAATCAAAGGTCGGCGTTAAAGAACAGGCTGCAGCCAAAGATACGGACGGCAGTGGTGAGAGTGAAGACGAGCTCAGCGATGAAGACTTGAATGGATTTGAGGTACGTGCGCACACTCCAGGGTGGATTTCTGGCCCACTCTCTGGCTCTGGAGTTTGAGGATTTATTCCTTTGTCATATTTTAAGGAGCTGGATATGGCGAGCACTTTTGTGAGTAAAGCCAGATCCAAGTTGGAGCAGAAGCCTAAACCCGAGAAAGAGAAGAAGACGACCGCCAAAGAACCTAAACCGAGCCCGGAAAAACCAAATCGAGCTGCTGAGGCTGAAGAGAAGGTATCTGTCAAATATGGAAGGGGGCGGCGCTCTTCACCTCCTCTCGACGGTGATTTTTACTTGACTTGTCTTTGGTCAGGACTCTTCCCACCCCGGCAGCCACACCGTCGAGGAAAATATAAGAATAAGCGCAGAATTGGCGAGTAAGTGTTCTCACGTCTGCCAACGTTCTGATGTTGTGCGTTTACAATGAGAATTCCCTCCTCCGCTACAGATAAGGGAAATATATTTGCCGGAGCTGGAAACTTTAAAAAGGCCGTACAATACTACACCGACGCCATTAAACGCAATCCGACAGAATACAAGTAAGACGCCTCTGCCGTTGCTGCGCTCATCCTGAAGGGCCTCTGCGTCAGCGGCGTTGTTTTCTTCTCGCCCTGGCAGGTTGTTTGGGAATCGTTCCTTCTGCTTCGAGAGGATGAGGCTGTATATGAAGGCCCTGGATGATGCAGAGCTTTCGCTCAGCATGCGTCCAGGCTGGGTCAAGGGTCTGTTCAGGAAGGGCAGAGCACTGATGGGGCTAAAGGTGAGTTACCTCTGCTCTGTTGTTAGCACAGCGTGTGGACAAAGACTCGTCATCCTCTCCTCCATCCGCCCAATCTTCCTTTAGAGGTATGAAGAAGCCGAGCGAGCCTTCAGGCAGATTCTGGCGGAGGACAGTTCTTGTCCCGACGCCACGCAGGAGCTGTTTCGCGTTCAGATAGCACAACTCAGGGTTTGTGGCACAAGTGTTGAGTTATTTGTGTACAGAAATACTGTACATGCTAATATCAAAGCTTCCTGCTTCCTTTCAGGAGTACGGATACACTTATGATGAGAGCGTGCACGCTTTGAACACTCACAAGTCAGTTCGAAATGCCTTACAGTTTCTGACCAGCTTTAACCACCAACCAGGTGAGGTTCTCACATTTGGATCTGATAAGTTAGCCGCTCTATCCGTCAACACTTCCTCTGCTGCTCTTTCAGCCAACTTGAGCTCCGCCTCCTCTCTTAAGCCCCACGGTGACCCTGCACTCCAGGACAAACCTTCAAGGCAAACCAGCCCCCAACAAAAGTGAGTAACGTATTCAAGAAGGGGAGAAAATCCCACATTGAGAAGATTCAAATTTTGTTTCTGTCGACAGGGAACTTTATCCCGTCTGGGTGGGGAATTTGTTTTTTCCAGTAACCGAGGACTTACTGGAACAGTTGTTTAGCAAGTAAGACAACCTTGAGTAACTTGGGGGGGGGGGGGGATTAGATTTGTATTTTGACCGATGTTCATGACTTTAAGGGTCGGCCCGGTCTGCAGCGTGAGGCTTCTGACGCAAAAACGCTGCGCCTTCGTAAACTTTACAAAACGACAAGATTGTGAGCAAGCTATCAGACGCTTTCACGTAAGTAGCACTTGACAGTTGGACTCTTCTGAAAAGGATGAATTTATTTAATACAACCCCCCCTTTTTTTTCTTTTTTGTTTTTTTTGAAAAAAGGGTTTCAATTTTAACGGCACAGAGCTTATCGTGAGATATCCCGACAGGATTCCTTCAGGAATGGGATTTTCCAAAGCTGCGCTCACATCCGATGACCCGCACGAGCACTACCGGGGGTGAGTTATTTGGCGTCCTGCCCATTAGCACAGGTGTAGTGCTGCTGGGGAACAGGTCTGTTAGCGTACCTCCAGTTAAGTCACCACTCTTGCCCTCATGTTTTGTTGTGTTCCACTCAAACACACACAGGAAACTGACAGGATGGACATAGCGCACCAATTACGCTACTTTTCTGTTGTAACCATGCAGAGCTGATTTAGAGTGAAGTACCTGTGTTCCTGTCTTGTTAAACAGCACTTTATGCGCTTGAAAACTACATTACCCACAGTCCTACAGTTGCTCAAACGGCTGTGATGTGTTTGTGGGTATATGAGTTCTTTCCCCATCACTTGCTAATGGGTGGTTATGATCAAAGGGTGGGTAAAAAGTTTCATTCCGAGTCCACACTGCGTCCTGTCTGCTGCTTCCTGTATGTGTTTGAGTAGAATGGAACACAGCATTGGGACAAGACAACTCCCTCCAGGGACACTAGAGGAGTTAGACTTATTCAGTGACTTCAAATGGAGGTGGGCTCTCATCGTCTGCTCCCCAGCTAACCTGCGTAGCGCTTGGTCACCTCTCTGCTCTCCTCAGGAGGGATGCTGCTGGAAGCCGAAGAGAAGCTCCTCTCTATCGATCTGCCAGCAAGCACTGAACAGGAAGCAGACAAGTTGACGGATATCGTTAATTAAAAAACCCCTCATATTATAGCTTTGATACCGAGATAATTATGTATTTTTTCAGTATTATCGACATGCTTTGAATTCATTTATTCATATCGAGGCTACAACGTGCGCATGGTGGTGGTGATGTAAAACAACAAATCTGTCCACTATCACACATTTATTCACTATAGTTACGTAGGAATAGGAAATGGTTTTGGACACTATAAGGCCTTTATAATGATGGCGCTGATCAATGTTATCATTAAACAAAACTGCTACTTATGTTAGCTGCAGTCCCAAAATATATAAATATATATATATATATATGTATCTATATTTTTTTTAATGTGCAAGAATCAGTTCCTCTTGGTTTTACAACAAAGAATTTAACGGAGCTTTTACGGAAGCAGCGTGTCATTACTAACAGTCACCGCTAGATGGTGTTGCAATGCATGCCGTGATTGTAAAGATACACTTTTTTGTTGAAACGTTGCAAGATAAAAGTTTTCAATCCAGTTCTTATTGTTTTCCTGCGTTCACTCTACCCATTGCTTTGTCATCACACCAATGAAAATTCCTTTTCACACACCCACATGGAACATCAGCACAGTACTTTGACAAAAGCATTTGTTGTTTTTGACCTAATTTGAACTAATGAAGCTGATGTGAGGATCAAAAAGCCGATATGTATGAGATATTTATGAGGCTTTGATCTAACCGTAGGTGTCCTTAATTTGTGCTTAGAAACACGCCCAAAGTTTGGGCAAGAACCTTGGTGAAAATGGCAAAAAAAAGTATCTTCAGGTAAGCACCTATTTCTTGTGGTTTGTTCGGCGTGTTTGTCACTGAGATCACCTCCGAAACCTCCTAAACTACTACAAAAGTGCCACGATGAAACCTTCTACAATCAGGTTGCAGACTAAACTCGACCAACCCCCCCCCTTCAAAAAACCCAGATCATTTTAGCCACTTTAGAAAAGCTGCTGCAGAAATCAGGCAGCAAAATTCTAAAAAGAACGAGGACCAGTGAGCTCGTTCGTCTCTGTCACAGCTTTATCAAAAGTCACTCGAATGCAAGAAACACGACATAGAAAAATAATGGCGGTTGTCCCCCGACGTCAGTGGCGTTCCCATCCTCCTCTGAGCTCCGGAGCAGATGTTGCTGCAGAGTCTGCAGGTCAGCTCCAGAGGCAGATGTTGCTCACGCTCTGGCAGGTGGAGCTGCTCTTTGCGGGGGAGAGGTAGACCTTGCCGCTGGGGCAGACGCACACCTCGAACACGGCCTGTTCCCGGGCCGGCGACGCCGCGTAGACGCCCAGCGGGAGGCTGCCGAGCCGGATGGCGCTGGCGTCTAAAAGTATCTGTTGGGAAGACGTGCAGGAAACGGCTGGAATGACATCGGCAGAGGTGTCCTTGACTGAGACGCCTGGTGTAAACGCGTTGTGACAGGTGGAGTGCAGCTGATAAGACGGCCACGAGGAACTCAATCTCGCCATTCAATAGCTTTAATTTGGAGAACGAAACTGACAATTTTGGGGCGCGCTAACAAGGCGGGGATGACTTAAGCAGCTGGTCACGGTCTGAATTCTAACCAGAGGCTTCTACCTGGGGTTGGACAACTGGCTGATGATGATAAAGATCTGCAGCTGCTCAGAGGTGTTTGGAATGAAGAAAATAGAGGGTTTAAACCAATAGGGCTCACCTCTCCCTCTGTGGACTCCAGCTGGAGGTCCTTCCGCCCGCTCACCCCCAGCGGGCCCTTCTCGGCGCTCACTTCCACGCCCCTCGGAGCCTCCATGGACAGGGTCCTTGTCGGGGACTCGAGCCTGAGGAGACAAAACCCTGCAGGTTTCAGGAAGTCGTGACGACGGTTTAAGAGCCGGGAACTAAAGACGCGTTCAAGGTTAAACTTAAGGGTAGGAAAATGGATTTACGCTGAAGTCAAACGTGCCTGCAGATGTGCACTGCAAACACGTTGCAGATGTAATAATTACGCGTGCACCTGCCGCCACCGTTATTCTAATCCAGCTCAGCTCCTGAATGCACCATAATTGTATCGCTGCTTTTTTGACCTTCAGAACCGCTGAGGCTAATGGAATTTCCACTTTTCTGCCATGGAGCGTTTTATCCTCAGAATAAGAGATAAGTGGAAAAAGCCAATCAACGTGGGGTTTGTTTTCATAACCCCAAAAACCGTTTCGAATTGATCCCCAACAGTCCCAAATCTGTTGAATGCAAATTTAAAAGGGAGACTTTAAGCGGCTGTCTGGAAACGGTTCGGGGCTCTATTCCCTCTCGAAGTGACACATTCTGGATTATGTTGCTTGAACGAAATGAATTTCATCTGCATTTGAAGAAGCTTTCACTTTGAAATCAGCTTTAGACGCAGCGGAGAGATTTGTGAAACGTGTCTGGAAACGCGAGTGTGGGTTTTTTAGACTTTAAGGATGTTTCCAGAATATATGTCTGCTCGACTCGATGCGGAGAGCCGCCGACCTTGACCCGGGGTCCGCTCTGAGGGTTCTGCCTGGTAAATGACCCACGTGCAGCGCGCGGTTTCAGCGCAGGTATCGATCCACGCCCCTCCGAGCTTCATATGCGATTTAATTGTTGCTTCTCAGCAGCATCCAAACAGTTTAGCATCGGTTGCAAAACGGCAGAGAAAACCGTGTTCCTGAAGACCAACTGGGCGTCCAGGTGGAGCCGATGGCAGTCGTAACACCGAGTCTTGCTCCTCTGTGGTGACTAAAACCCTCGTCACGGCTAACGCCTGATGTCCGGCTCATCGGCTGCCTTTGGTCCAGGGTGACCTTTCGGTCCACATGCAACCAGAGCGGAACAGAAAGGTCAAAGCTGGAACCTGCTGATGCTAATCTTTGTCGACAAATGCTGGATTAAAACCGCTGCACATCTACGACAAGTTTCAAGAATTTAGCGCCGCCTCGCATCCAGATCCTGAGCCAATGTGAAGAAAAGCCACCGTCGGGTTTAAGCAGCAGGTCCAGCAGCAATCGATGGAAACTCGCCGTCCTTCTGGAAAACCACGGCAGCAAGAGCTCACTGCGAACGTTCCCATATTCGGGAGGACGGAGAAGAATTGGAAAGCAAACAAACGCCCTCCTCGCCAAATCTTTATCTTCTAAATGAAGTAGCACTCGTGTGGTCACCCCCGCGGCTTAGATGGTTCTAAACGCTGCTCAGACCGCGAGCACGAGCGCACGTCCAGGCTTCCAAGAGAAGGTGGAAGGTCCTCACAGGTGTGGAACAGCACAGCATTTACTGCCTTGACCTCCCCAGAGCTACAGGTGACAGACACCGCACCACTGTTGTTGTGGAGGACTCATCGTCGAGGCCTCTGTCCCCAACCCCCCCCCCAGTGCCAGGATCGACCCTGACGATCTAGTGAGGAGCCAAACAAACATGTTGGCAGATGCTGGGAGTGTTATTGGTGTTATTTACGCTCCCCTCGCGGCCTCCTGAGTGTAATTAACTCCTCTACAGTATGTAAATCAGGAGCCTCCCGGTGGTTCACCTGCTGCGCTCCACTGCAGGTCGCTGCCACCTGGAGCGGAACCTCATTCCGGCAAACCGATGCAGCAGGAATGCTAATCGCATCCAGACAGACATAAAGAGTCGGGGCGGCTTTTTTTTTTGACATTCTTACGTTTCTTTAATAAACATTTTATTGTGCTTTTGGCTCTTCTGCGAGTGCCAACAGCAGAGTTAAACTTCACGCAGCGACTGTTGCGACTGTAGATCTGCACAAACTACGGCTCCCCGCAGGTTAGCGGCGTCTTTGCGGAGGAGCAAAGTGGCGAGGAGGGTAAAGGAAGACGGCAGTTTTGAGGCAGACGCGTCTCCTGGAGGGGTTTTAGAGCTGCTATAGGCAAAACCCGTCTAGGCCCTCAGAGAGGTGCAGGATGCAGCCATAGATGTGCAGGAAAAATAAAGCTCTCCTTTCTCAAAACATGAGAAAAGAGCATTTATGTTGATATTTTCACTGGAGTTATTCAGACTCTTCATCATGAAAATGTTCCCAGTGTTAAACTGAGCCGAACAAACTTTAACAAGCCTGTAAATGAAGGAACCGATCAGAATTGAAGCCACTCCGAAGCTCAGGGGTGCTCTTTAAGATTGCGTCCACATTGCAGCCCAGTTGCCGTGCGTGTGTGTGTGCGCGCGTGTGTGAGAGAAGAGCGAACCTCATCAGTATTCTTCTCACTCTGGAGGAATTAGATGCCAGAACACTGCTTTTTCTGCCAACTTTGATCCCAGCTCCCTCCTCCAGGACCAGTAAAGGTGGACAACAAACCCGACTCCTTATAGCTCGTTAACGGGCCAGCGCAGCGCTCTGGAGCCTCGGGCGGCGGCTCGGCTGCGTTCACCTCTAATAAGCGTCTCAAACCTTAACAACTTTGCATTCATCACTGTAGAAACCAACAAATCAGCTTTGCTTTACCTAAAAACGCTCCTGGATCGGCCAAATCCCGTTTTATCTGTCGGACTTGAAAGTGATTTAGCACAGGCGCGCAGGTGAATAACGGCCCTGCTGGGTCTTCCCCATCAGCCTTAAAGGGCCGCCGATCATTCGGCATCATCCTTTAACGATCTCGGTTTGAACTGAACAGAATATGAGCAGGTAGAGCTTTAACGTGCACTTACCTCAGGTCTTCAGAAGCTCCGGACCGGATGAGCGGCGTTTCAACCGAACGTCCGAACACGGCTCCCTCCGAGCCTGAACACAGCAACGTTCATGTCCACTTCTCAAGACAATAACGGAAGGTTGTTAGCAGTAGCAGACGTTTCCGCCTTTTTTCTTTCAACAACTTCTCTATTAGCAGAAAATGACAAAAATCGCCCCAAACAGACTGAACTGCGGATGCCGTTTGTCCACTTTGTGCTTTAGCATTTAGCATCCAATTCCAGCTTTTTTTTCACCTGTGATGGTGAACTTCTCGCTGGTCATGACGACCTCTTCCTCATCTGCAGCAAACAGGACTTTGCCCCCCTCTTTACTGCGCACCTGCAGCCTCTGACACTGAGCCTCCACAACGTCTGGTCCTGCAAAGACAAGAACCTTTTGGGCTTCTCACCAAAAAAACTGCCGGATCGGCCAACCGTGTGCAGTAATGAAGACGAGTCAGTAATTTCTTCTCCAGAAGAAGAGCACTCATGTGAGCTCGATGCTTGTTTGGTGTTTTTCCAGATGTTCATTATTTCATCCCCCTTTCCTGCCATCTCTCCTCCATTAATTCAGGCGCAACGAGGGAATTTAATTATTCTCACGCAAAATACTCTTTCTGAGCTGATTTTCTACGTTAGGTCAAGCATGGAAGAAAAATCTCATCATATCAGCGGTCTTGTCAAATCATCGTCAAACCTCGACTGCTGTTAGCCGTTAATGCTAATAAGGAGCTCGTTTGTGCCCCAGTGCTCATTAATCATGTAAATAACTTTTCTAATTTAGATTGACCGGTTCGATTTCATCGTCCTTTTGATGAGTGCTTTAAAGGTTATCCCAGAGTCAACAATAAATGAGAATTCCATAAACAACTGGGGTGTTTCCAGTCAGCGGCGGCCCTCCGGACAGCCTCGCCAACGTCCACTCACCCACTGTCAGCTGGCTGGTCAGCTGGCCGTGCTCGTTGCGTACGTTGATGGTCACGTTCTTTTCCGAGCGCAGCACCAACAAGTTGTCCTGGGAAGAGAGGAAGGAGAGCAAAGAGCCAGGTTAAGGGCTACCTCGATGATCCGGGTCTGAAGGAGGAAACCGCCAATAATTATGGCGCTCACAAAGCACATGTGGACGTAGGAGAAGCTTCTGAGGAAACAATTGCGCTTAAATGACTCAATCAAGCTGAATAAATCCCATTCCCACACGATCACAGCGGTCTCCTGCACACAGCACAACCACAGCGTACCTCCTCGAGGTTTGGGACACGACTTCAAGACCTGAGCACGGAACTCTGAAAACCTTCATCTAATCCTTCCAAAGTCCTTCGCTGCTGAATCCGTCTGTTTCTTCCACCTCAATGCTTCTCCGGGATCAGGTCAGGGGGCTGTAGCCCAAGTGGAGAGACCCAGTTGAGAGGCCGAAGTCCTGGATCTTCTCCAAACCTCAACAGGGAGGCGTCCAGACCAGAAACCACCTCCTCCGGCTCCTCTTCACATAGAGGAGTGTCGGCTTTACTCTGAGCCCCGACATCCTGCTGAGGAAACTCATTTCATCTGCTTGTAGCTGTGATATCCTCCCCTGTGCACAGGAGCCCTGCCTCCACCCCCCTGAGCCACAAGATGGTGGAGCTGAACCTCCACAAGTGAAAAATCTTTTTAATAAGAAATGCTAATTATTGTCTGGTGTTGGAGGTTGTGGCTCTAAACATCCCTCTAAGGAGGGGCAAACGGGTTCCTGCAGCCAATGACTGAGGCACTGTGCCACAGCGCTTCAGATGAAAGGCTTTTTAGTCATTCAGCTGAGGAAGGTCAAGTTGGGATCAGAGAGAAGGCACATAAATGGAGCTGGTTGTTGAAGGTCCTGCAGCCCCGTCAGACTGAGAAATTACCATAGATCCTGTAGCGCCCAAGATGCTCCCCTGAATACAATGAATGAGATCACAGCCAGGAGGGAGAGCGCGCCGCTCCGCTTCCACCGTGCAGCTGAAAACAAAGCACCGAATATTTGACACCAAATATTTGCAGGAATTCATCCCAAACCAAAGTGAAACTGACGGAAGCGTATTTCCATACTAAAGTGTCACGAGCGGACGTTTTGCTTTGTGGTCAGCTGGTTTTCAGGAAACCCTTGACATCAAATGTCAGCGCCCATATCAAATAGGTTCCCGCGAGCTGGGTTTGGAAGTTGTTCCTCCTCAAGACTCCGAGTCCTCCTCTGCAGGAATAAGACCAGGTGATGGAACTGGGAGGGTTCAAGTTTCACCTGCATCAGAGGCTATTTATAGCTCAATCAGAGCCTGAGGAGAAGATAATGAGCCCACAGCCTGGAGACGAGATGGTGCACTTATAGCAATAATTCCCAATAAGTTACACGGGCAGGTTAAGGGAGAACACAGCGCACACGTGGATTCCAGTCGAGGTCTGTATCCTAGATACGGAACGCCCACAATCAGAGCTGAGCAGCTCTGAAGCTACACGCTGTCGAAGCTATTCCCAAGAGTCTCTCATGAAATAACAGGCGGACAGGTGCCGCAGTGACGCGGCCGGGATCGGCACTCGTTTCGCGTCTTGATGCAATTAAGACCGACTGATTAAAGCCTCGTACGGAGTATTTTAAGATCAGAGTATCGGTGCCAATGTAAACCTGCTCACGGAAAAATATTTAAGCCGAGAGCCCAGATGGTAAAAATCCGTTGCTGCTCTGAACAAAATACTCAGTTGTGTCTGAATAGAATAGAAACACACACACACACACACGCTCACGGGGAGGAAGCACTCAAATCTAATTTGACCCCTGCTCTCCTTAAACACAGGCAGACATTATCCTAATGCAGGAGGGACAAAACAGGAGCTTTTCCAAGAGGAATCTGTCAGGCAAGGACTTGCCTCATCTGTGTGAGTGTTCAAAGAAAAACTACCAATAGATCAAGCGGTGCGCTCGCTCAATTACCCAAATGTGATTTTTCAAAGCCCACCGGGCCGTTTCTCTCTTTCCCCCGCGTACGTGCTTCCACGCCGAGCACTCGCAGGCGCCGTGTATCTGGTCGTCAGCGTCGTTTGATCCACAGTGACAGTTCTAGCGGGTGGGAAGTGGCAAAACCAAAGCAGTTACGCAAAAGCCGGAACATTAATTTTCCGTCTAGGCCCGCATTCTCAAATCAAAGCCTGACGTTTCAGCCTCTTTGCTGCCTTCAGGTGCGGGAAAAAAGTCGGGAATGTTTATTGTCGTCTTCACAAGTGCGCCGAAGGTCCCGTGAAGAGCTAACACACATTTTCTCTCCATGTTGATCTTCTGTAGCCGCCACCCTCTGTGTATCCTTTAGCAAACAAGCTCAAGAGCAAATCAGTTAGCGAGTAACTCGTTTCCACTGGAAAATTAGCATTCTTTGGGCCAACTTTCGCCCCTTTAAAATCCACCAAATCTGCAGGGAAATACTTGGCCCGCTTTAGTAGCCGAACACTCAATTAAGTTCATCAGCGAGTCGATGAGGTTCTCCCTCGCCGCTGCGATCTGGAGACGGTTCCTACAGAAACGGTCACGAAGTTTCAGGACTCTGAAATCGGCTGCCTGCTGTGGGGGGATCAAACTGGTCAAGAGCAAAACTTGGCGAAAAGTTAGGTTTAAATGTTAGATTGGGCTTTGTGATTAAGCGGCTCCTTAATGGGAGCCAATTGCTCAAGTTGCCACTGATAGCAACGACGGTTGATTAACTTCTGCGCAGCCTGTTATGTCCTGATAAAGCAGCCGCCAAATATACGCAGAAACAGGCGGTGCTGCGGTACGAAACATATGTGAGGGCTCCGATTTAGGAGGCTGCTCGGGCTGTCATTCCCTGCCAGCCGTCGGAGTTCCTGCCAAAAGAGGGGGGGGGGGGGCTATTCCCACTTCCCAGCATCTGGCTCCCGCCGGTGATGGAGATTCAAAGTGCCGATAGATCCACAAACTAGAGCCAGCCCTCGACGGCAGTGCGGCGGAAGCAACCAAAATCAAACTATATTTAACTTCAAGACATCTTCGGCACGGCAGGGGTCCCTGTTTGAGGTAATGGGTGATTGATCACTGCTTTGTTGAGCGCGGTGGCCCGACCATGTGCCTGGCCTGGCAGGTAAGAGGGCCACAACACAGGTGCGTAAACCAGGGTGGCAAACGCGTCTGCGGGGCAACCGGGAAGACTGTTGGAGCCTCGAGCGTTGCCATTGCGAAACACAAAACTTGTGTA
Source organism: Takifugu flavidus (assembly GCF_003711565.1). Classification (NCBI taxonomy): domain Eukaryota; kingdom Metazoa; phylum Chordata; class Actinopteri; order Tetraodontiformes; family Tetraodontidae; genus Takifugu; species Takifugu flavidus. Next base: position 1,722,396 of record NC_079522.1, read on the forward strand.
TTCGGGAGATGATTTAGTTCCAACCGAAACATCAAAGGGGGTCAAATCAGGCATTCCAGTTGTTCCTTAATCATCTGCACCCACCATAAGCCCATTTCCAACGCCGCCGTTGCTCAGAATATCGCGTTTTCCGAGGGAACACCCGTTTCCCGCGCTGGAAATTGCCATCTACACCGTGTCTAATCCCTGAAAAGGGGGATGATCCAGCCGAGCATTCGCGGCTGATGTGGCTGGGAGGGAAATTCGGATCGACTTTGCTCTTGGTTGGTTAATCTACTGAGCATCAGGAAGGACAAAGAAGAGACGGGAAGGGGGGATTTATCGCACAGGCTTGAATTGAAATCCAGCCGGACGCCTGCAATCTTGTGATGATCGTTCCTGGTCAGAAGAGGCGAGAGGCAGCCTATTACCAGCACGTGCTGATGGGAGGCCTGATAGTGCACGGCCGCAGGAAATGAGGAGGAGGGTGCAGAAGGAGGGCATAGGACAAAAGGCAGTTTCTCTTTCTTTGGGTCCAACTATAACAAAAGCTCAGCGGAGTGCCGGATCAAAGGAACGCTGGCGTGGTGCTAATGAATTGATCAGGACTTCCTCGGCGCTGCCGGATCAATACAGGGTTGTCTGAAGCTGTGAAAACATCCCCCCCATTCCAACAGAATGCTCACTACAGCATTGATCAGGAGCTACTCACCCCTCTGGACTGGATCTCGTTCACGTAGAGAGGCAGGAAAAACTCCGAGATTCCCTCCAGGCGGATTCCGTCCTGGCCGAGCCGAAGGTTTCCCATCCCAGCCTGGACACACAACAGCGAGCGTCAGTACACACAGAAAACAGAACAGGGATGTGGCTTAGAAAGAGCTGGAACTGCAGGATTCCAGATAGAGCCACAGGTGAAGCTACAGTCGGGAAATGAGCCTTGTGAGTGGATGTAAAACAGCAGAGTTCCAAAGGAACAACGAAACATCGGATTTTATCAGATGCGGCTTCACATTCAGGCGGAGGTGGACGTGCACAGTCTTCCCACGTGGCTACATGAAGGCAGTTTTTCAGGGAATTACAAGAGAGACCTTTGGGGGGAGATGGCAGGAATGAGAGGTCATCCTGACTATTAACGCTGCAAAAACACGGATCATCTTATGACTGTCAGATTCCAGAGGTTCTGCCGTCCTTCCCCGGCATCAGCGTGTCCCCAGACAGACCATCATATACCTCAATACATGGCGACGCTGACATTTAGTGCCGCCTGGCGAGCTCTGCTGGAGCGGAACGCGGCGCCAGCTACAATACACGAGGGGGCGTCATTTGGCGAGCGCGCTCGCGTCCGACTGCCTCGGCAAAGTAGATTTTCTGGAGTGACACCGGCAGCACTGATAAGGTCCTAGTCATGACACAGATTGATGGTCAGAGGAGGAGCGACAGCAGCAGTCAGAGGAGGCATCAGTCACCGGGGGGGTGAACCATGCGCACCCCCCCTGGAAATGACAAGCTTCTGCCTGTTTGTTTGAGATTAAGCCCTGCTGGGATTTTCCTTTAATCTTTAATCAATCCCAGATGAGACCCAGCAAACCGGAGACGTGAGACAGTCTCGCTCAGACAGACAGTTGAACCTTCCCTATCTGGAACCAGCAAAACTCCACTCTGAAATCCAAATTGGCCCCGACTGTCTTGTCTTTGGCCGATTTTGTCCTCCCCTGGTCGTCTGGCTGCACCGGAGGTCAATAGCAACGATCTGGCCGCACTCACCAGGGAGAAATTCGTAACCTTCATGATCCAGACGGTCAGGGCCAGGTTGACGATCATGGTCGCCAGCAGCAGCAGCAGGAAGAAGAAGACGCACCTTTTCCTCCAGCCGTACAGACCCGCCGGGTACGCCGTGCCGCCGCCCCCCCGCTGGAGGTGCAGGGAACGGGAGGCCAGGATAAACTGTTCCTGGGTCATCTGCAAGACAAACGCAGGGATCCGTGATGCGCCGCTCAGACGCCAACGGCAACAGGGGAGATTTGTGTGTGCTGAGGTTCTCAGAGTGATTTATGTTTGTTAATCAAACACACGCTGACATTCCGCGTCCATAGGGATTTAATAACACATCGGATTTGTTTACAACGCTAACGACTTGACATTTCCTCAAAACGAGTCACTGCAAATTTCAGCGGCTTCCTGCTGCCAAAGGCCGCCGCCGGCGTTCTCGCACTGCCGTCCACCGAATCAGGTGGCGCCGCGGATGTGAGAGAGGGTTCGACTCCAGGATGATTCTGCAGCCAGAGTAGGAAACATGAAGGATGAATTATCAGATGCCTCCTGGTCTACTGAGACTAACTACCAAAGATCTGAGGAGGGCCACTGACGGGGGTGGAAACCAGGCCGGGCCAGCATAAAAAGGTCGATGCGTTTCTAAATCAGCTTCTAAATCTAAACACAGCGTTCTCACACCTTCATGACCAAAGACCTAAAAGCAAAAGAAACAATTTTAAGCAAAAATCCACCTAAGCCATTAATAATTTCTGCTCATCCAGACAACCTCCAGACAAACCTGAATGATTCCCAGAGAACATCCAACCGTCCCAGGAGCCACGGCTAATTAACCCCACCGCTGCAAAATGCTGTAATTGCAGGAAATACACATCTATAATTGATAGATCTGCACACATTCACCACAGGTAATCCTGCACTTCACACACACCACACACACACACATTATTAGACCATCTGTTGTCAGGAACTAAATGGCCAAACAGGAACTAGATATCCAAAAGAAGTGGATCCTGGTACTTTTGTGTGACGCTAACTAGATCCAAGAGCAGAGATCACTAGAAAACATGAAAAAGAAACTACAACTTTTTAGTAAAAGCCGTAAAAAAATCCTAATGATGTAGAGAACACAGAGGTATTCTCAGCGAAAACAAACCTGAATTCCACACCTGGATCAGGAACCCTGAAACTAAAGCGTGCGGGAGGTGATCTCCATCCGCTTTTGCGTCTCTTTTTCCTGACCATCGTTCGGGTCAGTGGTGGCAGATGTCTCTTAAATGGCCATTGTGACTTTGCGGCAATGGACGACCCATAACGGCGGCCTAGAAACGTCAGCAATTCCTTTTAAGTGGCGACACAGATGAGGGACGCGGCCATCAGGAGCGGGTTGACCGAGGCGGCCTGAGTATAAAAACTCTCCCCGCAGGAGCTCCAGACAGCTGCGATCACTGTTATTATGCATCATTCTGGGGCTTAAGTGGAGCCTAAAGTATCCAGGTCTCACAAAACCCACCAAAAATAGCACCGAACCTACAACAGCCCTGAGATCACCTCGCTAATGGAAACTCCGGCACTTGCAATTTCCCACCCAGACAAAAGCGCTGGGGGGGAGAGCTCATGCATACATTATCCTGGTCGAGCAGCTTATTCACAGGGTATCGCAGGTGGCGTTTTGTCAATCCGTCCCTTCAGCATTCCGGACGTGCTGGACGCTCCCAGGACACAGAGAGCAAAAGCAACAGTGAGGGAAACAAGCAAAGTGTCCAAACCTGCTGAGTAAACGCCTGATTATTCAACTCAAATCATGCCATTAAGGGCCCCCGTCTCCTCAACATGCCACCTGCAGGAAAAAGCTCAATAGCATCAAGGTGAGAGGAGACGCGTCTCCACGGACGCCAGCGAAGACGATTAGAATTGGAAAGCGGATCAATTCCCAGCGAAGCTAAAAAGAAACGGCTACAAAAATGGGGGGTGAGGTGCAGACGTGAGCCTGGGAATAGGGCTCATGCAGAAGGTCCATCGAGAGGCCAAACAGCAACAGAACATCAGGTAGAGTTGGACCTGAAACCACTGAGAGCAGAAAGCAAAAGGAACCTTGAGTAGCTCTGGTTCCCTGCGGTTCCTTGATGGAGCTGCAGGAGCTACGCCCAGGCTGCAGGTTGCTCCTCTCGATAGGGGGGGGGGGGTTCCATGGGGGTCCACAGAGCTTCAACTAAAGACATTACAGAAGCCGACAATTACCCAGAACCCCCCCTTCCTCGCTCATCTGCACCAATTACCATGGAGGGGGATCTTGCACACGCTGTTTTGATCAAACATTGACACGCTGCCGAGGCAGCAAAATGCAGATTGAGGAGCCTCTAATGAAAGAAAATGAGGTGTTATTCATGCTCAGCGACGCTAATCAGCAGATCGAGGAGCCGCTCCCTCGCTCGGCGGCGCCACGGGAGCCTCGCCAGGGCCGCCTCAGCTGGAGGTGAGGAGGGAAATAAACCCCGTTTGAGACGCGCTAATGACAGCAAAGCTCCTGCTCCTCCGTCCTGCTCACCGCTGAGGGAGATACGTGAGAATAAAGAGTTGAAGTTGGGCGTCTGCTCTGCCCCGAGTTCTGCGCCTCCATCAGCTCCGACACCGCCGCCCTTCATGGACAAGCGCCAGGGAAAGGTCACAGCAGAGCAGCTTCAACATCACAGGCCGTTTGAAGTCTGGAATTTCCCCCTTTTTCTTGCTTTCTGAGGAGATTCTCATTGGGGAAACATGTGAGAGCAGCACAAGAGTGGACAACAAAGCTGCTGGGGGGAGGGGGGCTGACCTTTGAATCATTAATTAGCCTCACACTTCTGGACGGTAGTTGGCGATGATGGGGGGGACGCAAAACTGCTGCCCAACACAAACATTTTCCAGATGCTCCTTAATCCCCCTGAAGAAGGTGCAACCAGGACAAGTTGGAACAGAAACCCCATCGTAGCATCAGCGTCCACTCAGAGCCACCTTAACTCGAGTTTATCCACGATTACGGTTAAATGACGGATGTTAGGAGGTCATCTTCGAGTCTGTCCAGTCCAGTTCCGGCAATTTTCCACATTTGGAAAAATCCGATGCGCTTGTTGGGTTTGATGAGACGCTAAACGGGTGTTGGTGTCTGGCTGGAAGCTGCAGACGGGACCTGTGTGGGACAGGAGCGCTCCCGCGCTGCTCCCTCACGCACGTGTGGGCTGTCCTCGGCCCGTTAGTCCGGAAAAATAATGACAAATCAAGCAGGCGCAATATTTACGCGCAGCCACAAAGCTGCCGTCGGGATTCGAGGAGAGATGCGTGCGCGGCGCAGCAGGCGGGTGCGTGTAGAAGTCCTGGGGAGTCGTTAATCTTTTTGAATTAGGCTGGTCTGGGTTGGTTAAACATTAAAATCTCAATTGACGCGCACCTGTTGCGGAGAACTCGCGGCCAGCGGCTGTTTCCAGCCGCAAATGAGACGTTCATTGACATCAAACTTTAGATAATTACGCAAGTAATTAGTCGTTTTCTCACCTTCAGGGTCTCGATGTCGAGAGTAACCGACTCCGGCTCCATGTTTGGAACCCTCACATGTTTCCCGTCAAGTTAAAGGCGGACAAATCACGACGGCCGCATCCAAACAACAACAAAAGAAATTCGCGGAGAAACGTGACCGATGTCCGCTAATTATGAGCTCCACATTTCGGAAGGTACTTGTGGGATATTTTAAAGTTCTCTGACCGTAAACGCGGCTCACACAGTCGTTATAAACGGTTTATTATCACCCGCAGGCGCTCCAAGCGGACAAACCGTCCGAGTCCGCTCCGAAACTCGATCTTCTGTCAAGCTCGGCGTGATGAGCAAGACTTCCGGCAGTGAGTTTCAAAACAAAAGTCAGGAAACTGAGCGCTTCCGGTTTTTCACAGGAACGCTTTAAAAATTTTGCTCCGTCTCAAAATCAAAACGTTCAAGTTTGTATGCAATATTATATTGTATAGTTTTATTTATATCAAGTAAAAAATAAGTAGCTGTTGTCCTTGTTGAACATTGTAATCAAAGCAACAAAAAACTTTACGGTGACTTTTTACGGTTTATAGTTGAAACAATAGATATATATAAAAAAAAACATATGCGCGCATGATGGGGGATTGATTTACTTTATACGTTCCTGTTTTATTTTGAAAACTGGGTTTTCTTAACGTCCCGCAGTAACCAATTTGAATGACTTCACACTGATGACAAACACGTTGCAAATGTAACTTTTCCAATTTAATGGCTGGATAATCTTTCCAGAAGTCTGTCCTATTATAGAGTTGATTGAGACAAAGATCAGCTCTGGTCTGTCGATGCCTGAAAAAAAGTCTGCCATACTGCAATGACAGACTCCTTACATCATGTTCGACAATATTTAATATTCATATGTGTGATACGACCACGAATAAACAGATTAAGCTGCCACAGTAAATCAATTTGAAGCATTAAATTGCTTCATCGCCATCTTGTCTTCTTCTTTAATCATTCGATGCACTCTGCAGGGCACTTGGCATCATTGCAACCCGAACAACTAATTGCTTGTTGGCCCATTTGGCAACTTGCCCCAACAGTTATTTGAAATAACTGAGGGGTAACAACATTTAATAGCACACTTGCGTGCGCGTATTGCATTATGTATCTTTATTATTATTATTGACCGGCTGCAGGATCCACTATCATTTGATTCCTGTATTTTCTACGTTTGTCTTGACGCACTGAACTAAACTTATTGAATAAGGCGAGTAAAACGAAAATATTTATATTTAATTGAATGGTGCTTTAAAGATTTAAAAGTCAGAAAAAAATCAAGGGCGCTCAATAATATTAATCTCTTGGAACAATTTGCAATATTCAATTAACTTAAATATATAATTGTATTTATTTCAAATAGTGTGTACTTTTATTTCTGGTTTTCTTTTTTCGATCGCTGCAGTTTTACCAAATATCCACCAGAGGGAAGCAGAGGCGCTGCATCCAGGCAAAAGCAAACGAACCCAAATCACTGTAGGTGGATCCAGCTCTGAACTAGGATGAAGAATCGATCCACCGATTTCACCGATACATGTAGTCATCATCGCCGGGATGTCTGACTCGAAGCAAAACGAATCACAGAAAAGGTATTCGATTATATTCGAATCTACAAACGTATGTGACTTTTTAGGAACATTTATTGTTCCGTTATGGTGTAAGATTTTAATAGTAGCGCTATTATTAGAAGCCACTTTCGTTCATCATTCGCTGCTTAATTAGCGTCATTTGTTGCTCGGACGAGCCAGATTAAGCGAATCATTGCTGCGAAAATGTAAAATATCCTTTGTTTTCGCAGTGCCAAAATAGCAGCCGGGGCTGTGGTGTGTGTTGAGAGCGAAATAAGAGGAGACGTTACCATTGGTGGGTGAAGCTATTTAAAAGGTTTTCATGTGTGAGTGCTGGTGCATTTATTTTATTAGTTGTTTGTTTGTTTGTTTTAAAATATTCATTGCATTTTTACTTTTTCAGGAGCTAGAACGGTGGTCCACCCCAAAGCAAGAATCATAGCAGAAGCGGGGCCTATCGTCATTGGAGAGGGAAACCTAATAGAGGAGCAGGTCCTCATTATTAACAGGTACGGCTGACACAGCCACATTTCAAATTAGACAACTCTTTTTGTTTTCATCTTGTCTTTGCCTGCTGTTTTCCTCCATCAGTTATCCAGAGAACATCAAACCAGACATGGAGGACGTGGAGCCCAAAACCATGGTCATCGGAACCAATAATGTGTTTGAAGTTGGATGTGGTATCCTTTTTAACCTACAAACAGTGCTGCAGCTATTTATCACTCCAAAACAAACCTGATCAGAGCGATAATACCCACGTCCACCAGAGGGCGCAGTCGGGTTGGTAGTATCGAATCTGTAATCCTTACAAATGGCGACACCAGTTTCTCAAGCTTTAAAAATCGGAGACAACAATGTGATTGAGGCTAAAGGTGAGCATTTGCATTAATATACAATGTACGTTATGGAAAAATCTACTGTTGAATCTGAACCCTTTTGCATGTCACTCAGCTGTTTTGCATCTTTTGGCTCCCAGCCGATCTTGGCAGGAACGTGATCCTCACCAGCGGCTGCATCGTTGGCGCGTGCTGCCAGGTCAACACGTGCGAGGTCATGCCAGAGAACACGGTGGTGTACGGCTCCAGCGGTATCAGGCGCGTCCAGAACGAGAAGCCCCAGGTCAAGACTCCGCTCACATTTGCTATCAGCTCTGAAATTCTGATTGATATTTAATGACTGGACCATTTCCCGCCTTTTAGCCTCAGACTCTGCAGCTGGACTTCCTGATGAAGATCCTGCCCAACTACCATCATCTGAAGAAGACGGGAAAAGGAAGCAGCACGCCTGTGAGAAACTGAAGACATCTGAACTCACATTTCTGTCCCAAGTGTAGCGCTGCTCCACTATTTTTGCACATTAAAACTACAAAAAAAAGCACTCTGAGAGCTCAGACCTCTGCCAAGCAGGTCACCTCCCTGCATATCGTGACTTTAGTCCAATAGTATAGTTATGTGACACTGTAGCTCACTTCAGGATCAAAGCCCCTTGGCTTTGTTCCTTTTACGATCAAGGGTCAAAGAAGCCAGAACATCACCAAGATGTAATCATCATTTTTCCTGACCCTTGATCAGCCTTTCTTGAAATTTTCATGAAAATCCATTTCTATCTTTTTTAGTTATTTCACTAAGATGAACGTCAGCTATCACATAACCTCCTTGGCAGAGGTAACAATATTACTGTCAGTCACACCCGCTAATATATGTATAACTAATCCAATCATGAGGCAATAAAATTGGCTCTTATTCTTCCGAGTGGTGTTTGATAATTTGACAGTGTGGCCACAAGGTGGAGCCAGCGAGCAGCTGTCTGCTCTTTGTTCTTCTGGCGTTTCATCTAAAATAGCGCTGATAAGAATACATCTGAAAATCACATTTCCACCTTTCTTTCTAAATATAGGTGTGATGTCGCTTTGTGAGCTAAAATTATTCCCTATGAATGATGAGAATCTTTCAGATTCTTACCTCCAATTAATCCTGGTGAGGTTTAATTGGATGTTAAGTGGATTAGCTTGAATGCTAATTGACTGGTTTGCTTGCATTTGGAGGAGAAAGGCTGAATTGAATCTCTAGACAACTAAAACTGTAAACAGTGGGGCCATCAAACTGCAGTGGGTGTGGCCCCCATCTCCCCCAGTCATTACCATCACTGGTGCCATACCAGTCCTCCGTCCTGGGACTGGGGAACTGTCCCTGATGCCTGCTTCATTATTTTAACTAGCATGGGTGTGGCGGCTCCAGAGTCCCGTGGGTGGCGCCATCTTCTGTCTGCACGACCTTCGACGTGCACGTGGTGGGCGGTGCAGCATCCTGTAATACTGAAATTTAAAGAAAAGCCTGATGCCAAATGGAGCTGCAGCCTCGGTTAAACTTGTGAAACCGCTCCAAGTTCGCTCAGTCTGGAGTTTATTGGATTGTAGACACTGGTGGGGATGGGGGGGGCTGCAGGGCAGCTCCCTGCAGGGGTCACGCAGCTGGTGTCGCACTCTGCCAATACTCATCCAGTCCTGTCACGGCGGCGTCCGTATCAGCCAGGAAGGCTAATTATTTCAGCAGCGGAGCACAGCAGGGGCCATGTTTCGGCCCGTTTTCACTCTGTGATTCCCTCCCGCCGGCAGACCGCCATCATCTTATTTTGGGGGCAGTTGCCAAACGCGTTGGTTTACTTTAACATGACGAGGGAGACAGATGCCGGGTGCAGTTGGACACAAGTGCAGAGTGACATGGATCTCACAGGGAGGCAGGAGTGGGGTTTTAATCCACGGCGGGCTTTAAGGGAGGCAAAACGGTTGTGATGATAGCGACGCATGGCAGGAATTTGAGAGGAAGTTCAAATGTTCTGTTCTATATTTGGATGTGGTTATTTATACTGTTCCCTTTACTGTACTGTACTTAAATCAGTCAGCCTCTGCAGCCTCGGCGACACAGCACAGTGGAATTTTTAGCCCAATTGGCGCCAAAAATTGGAATCTGGGCTATTCAGCGATGTCTATTATGCTGCCCACCACCAAAAACAGACTCAAATCAGCTGATTTTCCCTCCATCCAGAGATTCTGTAAGCAAACTGTATGAGTCAGACTCCCAATCAGCTCTCCGTCGCTCCCGACGATGTAGCCACAGTCGGTCGTGGTCGAGCAGGTCACCGGTGACTCCAAGAGGATAAAAGCTTTCTGACAGCTGACCTTTGCATCCAGGTCCACTCCAGCAAGAAGTGAAATCTGACCTATAGGCTGCTGATTTAATTTATTCACATCGGGGACACTGACAACACCATGTGCAGTGATTTTTTTTCTCGTTTTTTTTTAGCAACGATAGCGGCGTGTAAACACCATAGCAGCGTGCGATCATTGAGCCTTGCTACACTTCTATTATTATTATTGGTTTAACAAAGGAAGGGTTGTCTCTCTGTGCCTCTCTTGGTCACAGATTATGAGCTGTTGTGTCTCATATTTTTATAAATTGGAGTGCCCCCCCATGGCGTGCTACTGTTCTAAATTCTCTGGACCCTGTGACACTGCCCCTGATGGTGGACGGCAGTATGACTGCTGCTGTCACTCCAATTTCTAAAACGTTAGCTTAATTATTTTTTTTTACAGTAGGAGGAATTGGTGTCGTCTATTTTAATTCAAACTTTCAGATATTTGGGGGAAAGGTTACCTTGCAGTTGCTACGCCAGGCCTAGCGTAGTAACCGTGGGCATGCTAGCATACATCGTTAGACTGCTGGACTGTTTATACGTGCTGACGGTGTTTAATCATTAAAGGCAGAAGTAGAGGTGAGGCGCTGAGTTTTAGTTTAACTTTTTATTGGTTTAGCTTCACAACGAAGGCACTTTTATGTACTCCTCTTTGACCTGTTTGAAGTCCAATCAACAGGTATGTTCCATTCTTTCGAGTCTGAGTCAATATTTGTGAGGGCAACAAAGCTTCTCTCTGCTGTTTCCATGGTTTAACCATGGGTTTCTAACTGGCCCGGCTTTTGTTCTCGGTACGGCCCCCTTGTGACTTTTGAGATTTAACACATGACCAAACACCAGAATGAAACATTGGGTTCTACATCACTGCTCAGAAATGCAACCACAACACTTCCTACCGAGTAAATGTAAGGTAGTAAAAGAAAAAAAAAAATCATGTTTTGATGGAAATGCCTTTTATGCAGCCGGAACAAAGCGTTAAAGGCCTGATGTGAAGCTCAATCCACCGGTAAATATTGCTCCAAAATCTTGTCAGACTGAGAATTTGGTTGCAAAGGAGGTTCGTAAACCGGTGAGCCGGGGAACGTAAAGCACCAGGCCTCCGATGACCAATTAGAGCGGGTCGGTCTGACCGCAAATTGCTCGTTGGCCATCCTCGAGGAAGATCAGAGGCCACCGAGCGTCAGGAAGGGAGGAACAGTATGTATCAGTAAGTCAAAGGAATGGAATGGCCTGGCTCGGAGCCCAAAGAGGGCCACTTACCCCGCATCACTCATGAGGCTGAAGCGTGGCGCCCTGCCAGAACCAGAGCTGCTGTCATGTCTACGCACAGGCCTGCTTGTTTTTACAGACGACCTCTTGATAGATGGCAACATTGTTCCCCCTCTGCCTTTTTCGCTGTTTTTGAGGAAGCTAGCAGCCGTGGAGAACAGCGGTGGGGCTCTGATATCGAGTGGGCAGACTGAAAGACTCGTCTTTGACTCCGCGGGCCGCAGGAGTCCTCCCTGGGGGGGGGCCGCCTCTGGTCGATACATCGGCATTGTGTCATGACAGATTGTTTTTCCGAGGCTCATATCGCGCTGGCCTTTTAGATATGAGTCAGTGATCCAGAAGATGATGTGGAATAATCTGATTTCTGTCTCAATCTCCAGCGCTGCCTTTGTTTCAGCAGAGGTTGGAGTCATCAAAGGCCTCTTCACCCAGCAACCAGATAGCTTTGGAAATGTCTCATTTGTAAGACAAAATACAATTTTGTTACATACCTCTTTATTATTGTGTGATCTTTATTGTCAAAACAATATAGAATGGCTGCTAAGCTAACATATTTTGATGTTCAAAATAATTGGATGCAACTGGCATGTGATCGAGTTGCTTGGGTATTGAGCCAAAATCAAGCATAAAATTGGTGAGCACAGCCGAAGAGAGAAAGCCGTGCTACATGTTTAGGTATTAGCGATGCTAATTAAGTTTGGGGAATAAACATGGCGTCAAAAGCAGCGATGCTAACAGAAAAACAATTTGGTCATTGGGAAGAGCAGGAGCAGGCCGTAGGACGGCTCCTGAGCCACGAAGCGTCCTTCACCCATGTGCTTTTGCTCACGCTACAACAGCAAAGCCAGCCAAGCGTGACCCACCAAAGGTTCCATCAGACAGAAGTGGAACTGGTACCAACAGTAAAAAAAAAGCCCTACGGGAACACTTAAATGTGAAGCCCTCCTCGGCTCGTTTGTGGATATCATCCTGGCCATTACCCAGAATGCTCTTCTTTGTGTCTCCGTCACCTCGAACTAAAATATCACGGCTCCTTCAACCCGTCGAGCCAAAACGGTGACGTCTCCCGAGCGCGGCGCTATCTTCGCGTGAGACTGGACCATGTCAACGCTGGTTGACGTGTTACCGGGGACTTTGTGTCCAGTGCGCACCCCCGCTGTCCACTGTGTGTCTCTGCACGTGCGTGTTTATGGTGTGTGTGTATGTGTGTGTGCGCTTTCCTTTCTCCCTCCCTCTCTGAGCATCAGACCACACAGCTCAGCCCTGAAACCTGTCAAACACAGCTGGGACATCTCCCCCCCCCAGCCCCGCCACCTCCTCCCACACTTACCCTCCTCTCTGCCTTCCTACCCCACCCCCCCTCCTTCTGTCTCCCCAGACTCCAGCAGGAAGCTTTGATACAGGAGTGTTAAGCAGCGAGGGAACATTTCCATTTTTATCTTCTTCAAGACTCCGGGACCCCCCCTCCCCCACTCCACATCTCAAACTGCCTCTCATCAGCATAAAAGATTCTGCCTTTTCTCTTCCTCAACGTCGAGGCTTCAGATGCTGCATAATTGATACAGACATGATCTGGGAGGGGAAAGAGCACGAATCCCTTTGACCGATCCGCCGCGGCTTCCCCCCCCTTTTGTTGCTTTTGAGGTGCAGGTTCAGCAAAAACCACCCGCTCCTTGTTTTGCACTGTCTGTCATAAAACGCTAGCTAGCCGTCCTGCGCAATAAATGTCAGCCGACATATAGTTAAAGTCTCGGCTGCTGTCAGCTTGTGAACTTTTCAACATGAGGTACAAAGGAAGGCAGTTGCTCAAAATAAATGTTTTGAGATGTGTTCATGGATGGGGGGTGGGGGCGCACTGAAGTCTGGCTCGTCACCTGATCGCTGCTTTTAAGGCTGGTTTGCAACTCACACTGTAGAAGATAATAGGTGTGCTGCGAAAATTCTGTTTGCTCATCCTTTGTGCTGTTGAGACATCGGTTCCTCAGCTCCAGGGCGCGGCTTTTCCCCTACTCCGGCGTCGTAAATCCTCTTGCTCGCATGGCCATTGCATTTGAGATCTTGAGCCACGCACAGGTGACCTCGCCTTTACCTGCAGCATCCGGTGGTTGCAAAATCCAGACACAAGAGTGATGTCAGAGGAGAAATATTTCTGCCTGAAAGCACTAAACTACTCACGAGGCCTTGATGTTATGAGTCAAGGACTAGCCAGAATTTGTTAAGCACACTAATAATAGCCTGTTTCCTCGGCTAGCTGCCGATGAAAGATTGTGCCGAGTACTGCAATTTAAGGGCTGGAGAGAAACATTGCAGAGTCAAAGAAAACCTCGTGATGCCAGATTTACGAGGGGAGGCAATGGCATAGAACGCAGCTACCTTCAAGGGTAAAAAGTCCACAGGCTGGGACATAAAAATGAAGTAATCACTGTGAATATTGGTTAAAATGACAGGAACTTGGTGGGAAGCAGCAATGCTGAACGTTCCTGATTGGCCATTTCTGCAAACACACTAAAAATCTGACAACTACTGTAGTTTTACTGGAGTTGGAACTTTGCGTTGTAATGCTAGTCCAGCTACTTTTCTTTTTTCTCATAAAAACCCAAGCGACAACCTTTAAGAAGAGAAACTATTATCCTCTGAAAATACAGGGACACCGAGTCTTTAATGTTTTCATTAAGCTAAGTTTGCCATTATGGATCTGTTCTGTAATCAGTGTGGCTTCTCTATCATTTTTAGTTAATATTACAGCCAGGTCAGGTGACCAATTGTTACTGATCACATTGGGAAGACTGACAGCATGACTTTCAGAATCATGTCTATCTACAGAAATAAGCAATGTTGTTGCACATTTTTTGAAATTCCAGACATTTTTAAGCAACCACATTCAAGTTCCATCCTTTTTCGGGGGGGTTATTTTTTATAGTTTTCCATGGCAGGTAGTTGATGTCGCCAAATACAACGAGGTTACGTTTTTTAAGTTGATCATACTAAAAACACATTACTGTGATAAAATCATAAATTGATCAGTTTAAACATTTCAAAGCATTAATCATTCAAAACCCCTCTTTTCGGTGGCACAGTCCAATGCTAATGCTAACAGCCGAGGCTAATTGTCGCCACAATTCCGCCGGGTTCACATGCTAATCGGAAAAATCTAAACGCAACAACGGAAAACACGTGTGGTGGTCGTTGCTTATTTATTTACACATCCAAAACTATATTAACTGTGTTGTGTGGAAGAATGTGGAAGTCCAAATAGGTAAACTAAACAGATTGTTTTATGATTGTTTCATCTTTGTTTCCTCCTCAGTGGGTTATGTTCCACTTTGTCCTTTCTCTGAACTTTACCGCTTTTTCCTCTTTTCTTCTACATTAAAGGTTAAAGGTCGCCGAATAAATCAAAAGGCCCGGCATTTTCCTCCACCACACTAAATTGTCCCGGAATAATCGTTTTATCCGTGACAGAAACGGGAAGTATCGAGTAGATAAAATCCGATTTTGAAGTTATAAATTCCTACTCCCGGGTCGGAGGGGAACGCATCGTCACTTAAAATGGCTCCCCCAGGTGGAGGGGGGAATCTAAGGGGCTACAAAACGCGAACAAACCGCCGGACTCCACGGTGGGGGGCCACAAAACCCCAGTGAGGAATGCTGCAGCACTAAAATAACACCCAGCTGGTCCAGCTGGTGATCGGCACTGATTTCTCCCCCCCCAAACGCGACGGCTCTCAGCAGCACTTGATAAAACTTGCCCAGCGGACGGGCGCATCCCAGCGGTTACCCCACCCTGGAAACCCCTCCCTCATCCCTCCCCGACGCGGAGAAGAGAGGAGAGAAGTTTGCCTGCGGCGCAGTCCGCCCGATCGCTTAATTCCATTCAGCGACAGGAGCCCTCCGGAGCTGCTTTTACCGGGGAATGGCGAGGAATATCTGACCGCCCTGAAACCACCGCGCACGGCCGACTTTTCCGCCACTTTGCGTCTATTCGACCGAGACATTTAATTGATGTAGCCAAAGTGTCCGGGAGCTCGGGACAGTTGGACAGCGGCGGACTGTTGGTCTGTCGGCGGTCTTTGTACAAGATTAGAGGAAAAGACGAGTCCTGGAGGAGGAGAAGAAGACAGCGGAGCAGAAGAGAAAGACGACAAGAGAAGGAGGAGAAGAAGAAGAAGAGTGTCCGAGCAGAGAAGCTAAAAGACCCAGAATGAACAACAGCAAAATCGAAAAAGAGAACGAACAGAGTGAATTCAGCAACCATGAAGAGGAGGTGAGTCCCCCCACCTGGTCCCCAGGACCCCCGGCGACATCTTAACAAAGATAATGATGCTAAAAGTCTCCGGCGCGGAGCTGCTGTAGCCTAAATTAGCTAAATTATGAGAGCCCAGTTTTAACACATCTGCAGCGTCCCGCTCTCACTTCCACCTGCCACCCATTATAGAGCCGCTTTTTCCCGCAGGGAAACTTGGAATAACCGGCGGCAGGTGTGCCCTGTGGCTGGAAAGCCTCCTTAAGAAGTCAAAAATTTATAACGAACATGAATAAAGGGGCGTTGAATCATCCATAAGAGGCATCTTGCACAAGCAGTGAGTAACCCTGCGAATATGTCGTAAGAGAAGAGTTCTATTGAGGCGAGGATCAAGCAGAAACTTCTGCAAACATGATGGATGCAACAAATGGCAAAGCAGCCTGTCTTCCTGTTTGGCTTAATTATATCCCCACACACCTCAATTTTGCCGCCTGCCTAAATAGAAACGTGAGGTCATGCATTTTCCCTCTCCAAAAATGCAGGATAATAGCCCAGCGTCTTCCTCTTCGCCTCTGTAAACGTTGCACAACAGCAGCCTTTCCTTTGTAAACACGACCTGTGGTGGCTTCCTCCGCACGGGGGACATTTTACTTTCTCCGAGGTTTAACCGCGCCAGATCGGAATGAAGTTAATGTGGTATCCGTCGGATGTCAAGAGGTCTGACCTTTGAACTGACCCTTCTGTTACAGCGCACCAGTGTGTGTTTCCAGACCCACAATCGTGATACAACAGCAGCCAAAGTCTTTAAAAGTGGATAATAAAAAGCAGAAAGTGGCCACATTTCACCATTTTCTGTTGCTGTTTTATTGCTGCCACTATCACCTCCTATAGCTGAGCCAGAGGAGAAGAAAAAAGCGCCCGTCTGGGACTCGTTACAGCTGCTCATAGCTAATTAAAACAACCAGCTATTTTTGTGATGGAACAAGGAAACGAACGCGATAAAAATCGGCTTCATTTCTAACGCGACGCTTTCAGGTTCGACGTCGTTTCGGTAATCGATGCGTCGTTAGGAAGTCGATGCTCTTGGCTGATTATTAGCTGCGTCTCGGCTTGATAACAGCCTTAAGATGCTGCGATGTCCTCCAGCCGGAGGACTCAGACGAGACGTGTCTCCTAAATTGTGTAAAAGGCAGCAGGCGCGACGGAGAGGTTAATGGCCGGAGAAGTCTAATGGCTGTGGGAATGTTTGGAAACCTGCCAGACTTGGAATTTACTGGAGGGGTGAGTTATCGTAACGTCGGATGGCGACACTTTAGAGCCAGAACGCACATCTTCACATGTAAAGATGCTCCCGCCTTTATTTGATGAACACGCCCATCAGTGGGTGACTTGCACTTCTGATGGAAAAAAAATTAAACTACACCTCTTGTAAACAGAGTCACCCCACAAATTTCTCAAGTGTTTTTTTTTAATCCTCATCAGGAATGGCTCATAACCGCTGGGAGAGCTTTTTAAGCTAACACTGGAGCATCCATAAACACGACCTGATGTGAGCCAAGGTTTAACAGCCTTCCCGGGATGACTCTCACATGCTGCACCACCCTCGCGCACTCAATGGATCACTGATTCGCACCAGTAAAGCGGCGTGTTGAGCTCAGCAAACCGTGCCCCGCTTCTTTGCTCCGCTCGCTCCGCCGCGCTCAAGGGTTCGTCTCGTGCGCCCCGCTGATCGCCAAACTTGGTGTTGTTGCAGACGGGGCAGCATGCGAGTCCGCTGCCCACCGCGGCGTCTTATCTCGCGAGCCGAGCTTTGATAAGCGTTATTTATCAGGCGCTCTGGATGCTTTCACGTACCGTCACGCGCAGCAATCTCCTGCATGGTGAACGTCAACGATGGGTCTGGAACATCTGCGCTTTCCACGCCATGTATGGACACGGGACCCCCGAGAGGTCATCGGGGCAGATTTAGGCTGTTGTAAGCGGTGATTTACTGTTTGTGAAGGCGACAGTTTAGAATTCCAAAAATCCGATAAAAATGCACGTAATCTGTTGGAAAGATGTCGGAATATTATTATTAACCATTAACCAACTGTTAGCCATTTGTTATTATTGGCGGTTTAGTGTGCACTCATTTTAGCCACTAATTAACCATTTAAGTCACAACAATGTTGCTTTTTAAGGACTAACTGGGAAAAATAATTCATTATTTAATACTGAACAACAAAAGGGGAGAGGGAAATAAGATAGATAAAAGAGTCCAGGGTGGGAGTACATAGAATGCAGTCTGGATAACCCGGTCACCCGACTAAGCTTTTGACCTTTAACCTCTGTGGCGTTGGTTTCCCTCTGGCTAACTTAAGTTTATTTAAGCGAAACCTCCTCAACCTCGGAGGTCCGCTGTAAAAAAAAAACAACAACCAAAAAAGCAGTTTATTTTTCACAAATGAGTGGGCAGAGAGTTCAGCTCTGGTCGTCTCCTCCGCCTTTTTAATTAGAAATCCTGCCCTTGATCCCACCTCAAAGCAGTCGTCGCTCCGGACAAACCTAAACGCGTGAAGTGGATTTTTACGAGAGGCCACAATAAAACCAAAATGTCACTCTAGCGGAGGTCGGCAAATGTGCGTCTCCCTGGGGTGTAATTGTATAGTGCGTCGGGTATCCGCCAGGTCCTCTTCGAGTAGCAGGTCATGCGGCCGGCGTGACCTTTTCGGCGAAGAGATGTAGGTGGGGAGCCGCGCTGCCGGAGAAGAGCGTCGATGTGAAGGGAGGCCTCCGCGGTCGGTGGCACAGCGGTGTGGGCGCAGTGGTCACTACTTGTGAACGTATCCATGAAAAGGGCACGAGGATATGCTAACGCTCTGTGACATGAAACGTTATCAGCACGGAGCTGGCAGGGCGAAACGGGCCATGATAGGGCGAAAGAGGGGGAGAAAAGAGTACCTTGAATATACATATCAGAGCCTTCCACCTCTCTGATACGTGGGAGTTTATTTATAAAACACGGAGGGAATTGTCATCTTATCGAAGCTGTTTGTCAGCTGCGCAACAAGAGGTGTTTGAAAAGACAGCAACAAGGCTTAGCGTCAGGAACGGCTGGCAAAAAGCTTGTGGGACGGATTTGACAGCATCGGTAAACAAGATGTAAAGGATTGTGTTTTAATTAAACACAGTTAATGAAATAATCCTATTTCGATGTGTAAGTTCAGTTGTTGGTAAAAGTTGGTGTAGTATAATTGGTGTCACAATGAGTCATTAGTATAGCTTAGCATTTTAGTCCGATGCTAACACAAAGCGCACCTCTGTTTGTCTTCCATTCCCCCAAAAGCAGCGTCCCTCGTTGACCTCTGGGACGGCTGATCATTTTCCCTACTTGTGCGGGTAGTTATCCATTCCTTCCTTCTGTCTCCCTTTTAAGAGTCCTGCGCTCTTTGTCCGACCCTTTTGATTTCTGTTCCCTCCAGCCTGTCACTGCATACTTGTCCCGTCCCCCTAATACACTTATCTCCCTTCCTTTGTTTTCTTTCCTTCTTCCTTTCATCTGTTCCATTCGTCTTTATCTCACGCTCTCAGTTTCCCCCTGTCAGAGCCTTGCTCCAACAGTGCGGGTACTTTATGGACTCGTCCTGCTCTGCCGCCGTCCCAATTTTAGTCCTGGCAGACAATCTGTTATCGCGCCATACATTGGGTGCATGATCTGGACGCTGGAGGACCATTTATGGTCATGCTAAGACTGTAAAATGGAGACCAGGCTTAGCCGTTTGGCTAAATCAGCACGAAACACAAATGACTTTGCACCGCGTTGTGGTCTGTTTTGTTCACCCTCCGACCTAAAAACATTTTCACGTGGTTTCTCAGGACCGTTGGCAGAGAATTTCTTGGTCGGCAAGTCCTCCGTAATGAGCGGCTTGGAATGTTTAGTCAATTGTAGAGACTTGCAGCAGAGTCAGATAAGACAGAGGCAGAAGTGTAAAAGATTTGGGGCATTTAGGGGCCCGACGGTGACGACCAGAAGCAGCCGAACCACAGCGGACAGGGGTAAAATCAGCCACTTGTTCTGGGATGAGAGGAGGGTACAGGTATGTGTTTTCCATGTGGGAACAGTTGTGAAGAGCGGAAAGAGCAATACGGGGGGGATCTGGGTTAACTGGGCTTGCTAGGTCATTTATTTTAAATGTCTTTTAAAGGTTAACCCATTGGAACATTTACAGGCCTCCGCTGAGCTGTGATTGGTGGCAAAAGCACTTACAGGAAAGCGAAGGACAAAGAAAACCTCCCGTGCGATCAGCCGTGACGCACGCTCAGCCCCACGGTTCACCCCTAACGTACTAATCTGACCTCTGACCTGTGTGAAACGTGACCCGGCAAACCCTGACAATTCACTAAAAAAACGGATCCATCCTTCCACGGATATTCGACACCTCTCGGGCCAGTCCCCCGCTCTTGGAGACGAACCCAAAACACTCCCAACTGCTAAGAGCTCGCAGGAGCCTTTCAGTCACGCTGGTTTTCATAACGTTTCGCTCAACTGATGCAAGAAACCTCAATTTGCCCCCGATCTCGCGTGGGCTTCTGGGTAGGTTTTAAAGTTTACCGAGTGAGAGGGTATGTTATGAAAGAGTTCTGAGGTTTGTGACTTCATAAATGCAGTGTGGCAGGTATAACAATAGCCTACTGTCACCTCTTAAAGGTCGTTGCATCCCATCCGTCCGAGTCCAACTCCCAAGGTTCTCCTATTCACTCAGAATTAGGAAGGTGAAATGAATGAAATGAAGCTTATCGCCTTTTGTTTCAAGGACATCTTCTTCAGTTTGGCCAGAGCTGCAACTAAATAGAATGAGTACTCTATTGTTGCAGCCCAAAGTTAATATTGCCTAAACGGCTCGGCGTGAATTTTGATTAGCGCTCCAGTCGTCTGTTGTTCCGCCGGGACACAGTTGTGGACTTTTGTTAAAGATTCGATCAAGGTTGGCCTCTCGGTTTGGGAGCAGACTTCCTGTTTAGGTGACTTTTCTTCAGGGGAGCTGTTACTGCAGCCGATATTTATAGCGCCTCGCGTTTCAGCTCGAGGATAAATTTAGATGCCTTAATCGCTGGTGTTTCATCTGACTCATTTTGAAAAAATCTCTTTTTGTTTGTTTATCACAACTTTGCTATTGTGGCACTCTTCACGCTTAGGTAATATTTCGGGACAACAGGGTGACATCTCGACAGCACACGCGATGAAAGCATTTTAGGACGTGAAAACAAAGGGTTTCACAATCTTGCCTCACGGTGGGTGTGGAACCCTTGCAGTCTACATTCTTGCCACTAGGTGCTGCCAAATCTCACTCAGTAGGAATATGTAAGAACCATGACTTAACTCTTTATGAATTATTCATGATTATTGATGTGTTAGCCATTAAGAACTGAAGTTGATTAATGCTAATTATAGATAATAGTGTCCAGATTCTGGGCCTAGAATTTATGTATTAGTCATAAAGTACGATGAGCCAGAGATATCCTTCTGGTAAAGCCGCGCCTCTCTTTTTTCATCCTTTCCTGGTGGCACTAGTGGACCTGCAGTGGGCGTATCAATAAGGTTGTGACCTCATCTGGGTCTTGTGCTGTAAAGGTTCTTTGATTAGAGGTACATTGATCACCTGGGACTTGGCTGCAGAAGTGCCCTTAATAAGATCTGATGCTTTTGGCCCGGGGGCTCCACCGTCTGCTGTGCTCGGCTAAGGCGTTGCCATGGAAGCGTGCTGGTAGCCGGCTGTGAAGCACTCAGCTGGCTAACGGAGGATAGGGACTGCTGTTTTTGATCGAAGCCCCTCCTCGCTTGCTGGTATGTGAGCCATTCAGCACTATGGAAATGAAAGCATGTGATTTACCAGGAACCAATAAACGTCATCTGAGAGCCAATAAACCCGTTAAAAGCAGGTTATCTTTTCTCCTTTAACGAATCGGCTCTACTTCTTGTTTACTCTGCCATTAAGTTAACTGCATCGTGAAACTTTGATGCCTCTCTTTACCTGCGTGTTTACAGTATTACCCTTCCAAGACTGTGCAGAGAGTTGTAATCCAAAGCAGATGTCTCCAAGTAGAGCGCCGTGGAATGAATCATCCGGCTCCGCGCTAGTCAAACAGCAAACAGGTCACATATTACTGGAGCTGATATCAGCAAATCCAAAGAATAAGGTCCAACGCGGCCGGAGATGTTCCATTGTTCTCAGGTGTGCGTCTACATCACGGGTTAGTAAGGTGAATCAAGAGTTAGACTTCAGATGTGCACCACCTTTGAGTGTTGGCAAAACAGCTCAAATTCCACATTACTCTCTTTTCATGCTGTCTTGATAAACGTTCTGGTATTCCTTTTGGCATAGCTTCAGGTGGTTTGTGGAAAAGTTTGCCAGTTTCTTTCTTTTTTTTCTCCGTAAAATCTTTTTTATGACGTCCACCTCCGCCTCTACTGCCATCTACTGGGAAACTAGCTCAGTTAAACCAGTTCTCCAATGGAGTTTGAGATTATCCTCCCTTAGTCAAAGGCTAACAGGCTATTACACGATGTCGGGGTTTGTGGATCAAAGCCGGCTTTCCCAAATTTGGACCTGAGCTGTGGAACCTAAAAACGCCAGCCAGGTTTTAAAGAGGCCGATGTCATTGATGTATCGCGATACCTGCAGTTAAGCTCCGACTTTAATCCTCAGAACGTGAAACAAATGGGCTGGAAAGTGAAACGTAAATCTGTCATACGAACGGTGAGTGGTGGTAAATCTCTTTCCCTCCAGTGGTTCGCAAAGACACGTGATGGGGAGGAAAACAACGCCAAAAATTGATCGTCCACTCCTGTTTTAGTTTCGCCGTGGCCTCTGTTTTTCCTCCCCTCCCTCCGTGCTATTAGCTTTATCAGCCTCTCCGGCTGTCAGCAAGTGCCCTTGCTCTGCGTCTGATTGATGCCACCCTGTTCTGACTCTTTGTTCCCTCGTAGCTCCATACAAGGAGACTATACAAGAGTGGACTTAAACAAGTCTGCCTGAGACGGAGCGCAGCGACGGCCCTGCAGGGCTCAGCTCAGATAAGATAAGATAAGAGCAAAGGTGAGAAAGTCGGGTGGTGAGCTGAGATTTGCTGGCTGGACGGACGGCTTGGCGCTCTCCCGCTATCGCTCTCCAAGTTGCTAAGCTCCTTTGTTTGTGTGTTGCCCAGCCTTTGGCATCAGCCGTGCAGATCATGTTACATGTGGGAATGAGGTGTAGCGTTAGTTCAGCAGTTCCTTTGTCTGCGAGTTGCGAGTCTTTCATCTAATGAAACGGTGCAGCTTTTATCAGTGTTAATTAAACGGCGCAGGTTTGATTGTTGCACCTCTTGTGCAATGCGGCAGGTCCGGGCCGACTGAAATTCCAGGTATGAGACCTGAACACTGACTGCATTCAAGTATTTGGCAAGAGGCAGATTAAATCTGCAACATAAAACTGTAGCGTCCGGACTCAGATGCTGCAGCTGATGCGCGGATACGATGCTAACGGCTTGCTCCCTCGCTGACCCTCTGTTAAGGACAGACGCATCCAGAGTAACATGTAACAACACAATCTCCCCGTTTCATCGCCGCCTGTCAGAATGTAACCAGATCTCCATTCATCTCAGACTTGTAGCACTGCTGCGTCTGTCGGCCGAATGCCGCAGTTGGCGCTAACGCGCCTGCACACATGTTGAAAGGGCTGCTGCAGTTTACACAAGGCTTTGTGGACGCGGGGAGTGGCGCTGTTTACGGAACCTGGAACGGCACGTTGCTGCCCCAGTTTGTGAACCATCTGAATTGCGACTCGGGTTTCCACGCAACAGCACGTGTCCACTAACGAACAGCAAATTTTATCACCTTTCCTCCGATATGTTGGGTTCTCGGATGCTTTTATTTTGAAATTCCAGCAGCGCCCTTTCTCAATTTCTGCTCAGCTGCTTTTCATTTAATTATCAGAGACATTTCTCAATAAAGATGTCATAATAACCTTGTTGGTTAAAGCAAAACATGCATAAATGGACTAAATTAATGTGTGTAAACGACACAACACATTTTTAACGGGTGTTTTATAACTCTTCTGACTGCCTTCGTTCAAATTTTCTCTATATAGGCATTATTATTCATGCTAATCAGATATGCCTGATGTTTGAGTTTCGGGCCGGCAGAAATATGTCGCTCGGCTTCATTCTTTGCATTTCAGTGCACAATGAAGTGTAGGTTCAGGCTTCATCAGATTGGCTTCAGATTCAGCTGCGTCACGTTCCTATACCGCCGTCTGACGTGGAACCTGTCGGGAACACGCTGGGTTTTAGACCAGCATTTGTCAGAACGCTGGTTTTGATGGCTTCCCTCGTGATTCTCCGTCTGTGGTTGCTCGCCGCAGCATCAGAACGCTCTCTCCGGGCTGCCTATACGTTGTAAGTCCTCTGTGTTGCCTGTTGCAAGTTGAAAAGTTCAAATGTAAAACGGAGGCCGGCGTTGCGAGGGAGGACTGCACGCAGAAAGTGATTACACGGGAGAGCAAAGCTCGCACGTTGTGGAAAAAAGGTGTGTTTGCAGAGCTGAACGACGCCTGAGAAGACTTAAATAACCCGCAGCTTCCAAGTCTTTGCACAATCTCATCTGTTACTGTCGTTTCTGAGAGCTAATTATAACCAGATGAAAAATACATGAGCCCTTTCTTGTCTTTGTCAGGTTCGAACCCTCTTCGTCAGTGGGCTACCGCTGGACATTAAGCCACGGGAGCTCTATCTCCTCTTCAGACCATTTAAGGTATGTTTGTATGTTTTAAATGGATGGGCTGTGGCTATTTTTAGCGCCTTTTCCCTCCCAGCAGTCAATGGGACCTCCATTAATGGTGATGAAATAAACTGCAGTGGAAAACCTCCCCCGAGGTTCAAGAGGCCGGGGGTCACTCGCGTCTTACATGTGTTTGTCAGGGAAACGAGAATTCCTCACTTTATCACAGGCAGAATGAGTGTTTGGTTCAGGTGAGTGTGTGCAAATGTTGTCAGGGTTTATAACAACAGGCTGCTGCAGCGCTGGGAAGCGTGATCGGACCATTGCGGCGCCTTTAATTCCTCTTTGTTAATGCTGATGGTATGAAGACTGAGTTGTTTGGACCACTTTAGGAGCAAATCCTGGATCTGGTTCAAGGACACCAGTGAGTTCATAGAGACACAAGTGTTGCGCAACAGGAGGTTTCCAGGCACCTCTAAATCATCTCATTCTCTCTGTAGTTGTTCTCTAGAACCCCTCCAGAGTCAAATAGCCCTGTAAATCTATTGCATCCTCCCAGCTGTTTACTTTTGATTTTGCTGCAATCTGTCCAGAAATGCATCAGTCAGGTTAAGGACCGGTTCCTTTGGGCCGGAGACAGGATGGTGGCGGTTTGGGTCGGGTCAGTACCAGAGCAACAATGCTGCAGCGTGTGTTGCTGCTGCTCTCAGCTCCCGACTTCTGCAGGAATCCTAGCGACGTCTCGGATGCCTTCACGAGCACAACCTCCTCCCTGCATGGAGAAAGTGTCTCACTTCACACTTGTGATGCTCCCTCTTTCCTTTCTTTCAGGGCTACGAAGGATCCTTGATCAAACTCACCTCCAAACAGGTATGTGTGTAGCGGAACTGGCTGTTGTTTTTGTTCAGATGAACTCATGAATGAGGGCCTTAGTCACCATCTTGTTGTACATCAACACCTGAAATTTCCACCTCCTTCATGTTTGACTCCCTCCACTCCTCCGTCAACTTTAAAGGATTAGCGCCAATTCGGGAGTACCTGGAACGGGAAGGAAAATATGTCGGGAGTGATGGGAGGACGCGCTGCCTTCAGCTAGCTTGCGTGTAATCACAGACGCTGAACTCCGGCGGAGACGGGAAAATATTTTTGAGGTGTCAGAGCGAGCGTTTAAGACGAGAGCGGTACTGACGCCTGAGTTTAGCCTGCAGGGACGCGGGGCTGAAAATGAGCCCAGCTGGCAGGTGTCCACATCCAGATTGGAGAGATTTAACTTTGCGTCGGTGCAATTTTTGCCACGTTAACGCTGTGTCGTTTTTAAGACATGACATGCTCATTAGGAGGGTTTATGGTGATTTAAATTGAATCTGCTGTGTGTAATACCTCTAAAACTGAGAACAAAGGGAGGCTTTGCTCCCCCAGTGGTGAAATCTTGGGCTAAATTCACATTGCATCACCAGAAACAGACAGTTTGTAATAATCCCGAATCAACTCTTAGATGTTATCAGAGCCAGACCATGTGCGCTTCTTAGAGTGAGTTACGACAGATTCTGTGATCTGCTAAAGAGAAAAACCCAAAAGGAACTCGCTCTCTCGCTCATTCTGAGGAGTCGCGTCTCGTTTTTGCATCAGGTTTGTAGCAGATCGACGAATGTTCTTCCATCTGTGAGCAAGAGTTTAAGGACCTCTGCAAAATTCTTTGGTTTTCTGATTAAAACTCAAGACACGTACGCGCCGCCTGCGCTCAGTACAAATGTCAGCTGATTCTCATGGTCACATTGAACAGGAAAAAAGAAGCCTCCACTGACTGGTCTTTGTTTTGAGCGGCTGTCTCGCAGCTAACGGCGGGAGCGGAGCAAATCGATTGATCTCCCTCCGCTCTCCCGGTCCAGGAACATGCAACCATCTCCATATATAGCAAGAGGCAGATCTCAGACTTTTTCTATTTATAATTCCTGTTATGCTTTCTCCTCTTGACATCTACGCTCTCTTTTTCTTCCCCTCCTCCTTGACGTTCCAACGCTTGTTCTGAAATTCCCAGAACCCAACACTGCTTTAGCAAATCACGCGGCGCAGATTGACCCCCGTGTTTAGAGGTCTCTGCTCCAACAGATGTATGTTCTACAGAGAAGCGTCTTCCCCCAGTGTTGTCATGTCTCTTCCCACCTCTCTATTGTCAGTTCCCCCCCTCACCTGTAACCCTCCCATCCCAGAAACCTCGCACTTGTCCTCTCCTTCATGCGCTCCCTCTCTCCCTATTTGGGCATAGAAGCTGAACTGTGAGCTCAGCTCATCCACCGCTCCTCCGTCCAGTCCTGTAAACACCAGGGAGAGAGAGAGAGGAAGAGAAAAAGCATGTCTGCGTCACTCAGACACAAGTGCCGACTCAGTATTCTGCCTTAAACCATGTTTCTTTCTTTTGTTCTGTCTTCTTGTCTCCCCAGCCGGTGGGGTTTGTCAGCTTTGACAGTCGATCAGAGGCGGAGGCTGCTAAGAACGCCCTGAACGTAAGTGCCACGACCGCGCTCCCCCTCAAACACCATCTTGGATCTCCTCACTCGTCCTCAGTTTTCTGTCTGCCGAGCCACAGCCCACCTGCTGTAAACGGCTCCTTTCTGTTTGGGAAAGTGATCTGGAAGCTTTGCCACGAATCCAGCGAGGTCGAGAACTCTTCTCCTCCACGTATAAAAGGGAGACATTGATCTGGGGTTTACTTTTAATCTGGCTTATTTCAGAAGGTAGCTCAGGGTAAAGCCTCCATGAGACGGTCTTAAATATGAAACAGAGCCCGTCCTCACGCGGTTTTTATTTTTCCAGATTTGTTGTTACAGAAGTATCGTGAGACGATAATAGCAAGGCAACTTTTTTTCTTTTAATTTTAAACTTTCCAACGAATCTTTCTCATCAAAAAAACACCTTCTGTTTCACGTTATCGCGAGTGGACCGACCAGCCGCCGTCCGTTTTAAAAGGTGAAGTGATCAGGCTTGTTGAGGAGGTGAAATCAATTCCAACATGAAAAATAAAGCAATTGGCTTCTAAAAAAATCCGATACTAAAGGCTAATTTAGACGAGAAAGATCTTGAATTTCTCTGCATCACACGCAGGTAAACTGGTCTGAAGTGGCTGTCGAGCCGTCGGTGGTTGCCATGGAGACAGCATGTCGTTTTGGTGACGCACCACAGGTGCTGCGCTGTTCCCCAGGAATACAACGGGTGTATCCTCAGCCTGTGCCCTTGACCTTGGCAGAAACAGCAATAATAATCCAGCTTTTAGCCTGGTTTATAACAGGATTTACCAAATTTTCATCTTTACAGCTAAGACGGCGTGGTTCTTCCTTGCCATCGTTAGCACGTTGACCCCAACAACGGGGGTAAAGGTCTAAAAATCCCTCCTCCCGCCATACTCTGAGCGCAACGAAGCGCTCGCCGTTTCGGCTGTTGACGCCAGCGCGCCTCAAATGCAGCAGGGAGCACTTGAAGAAGCCGAAATTATCATCTTATTATGAGCCAACAATAGTCAGACTGTTTCTGTAGGGCCGCGAGCTGAACGCCGCCGTTGTTTTTCAGGGAGGGTAGAGCTGCATCCCTGGAGCTCGTGTGGAGGAGAACATCTATCTGCATATTGAAATGTGGCAACGCAGAAGGAATTGAATTATTTTACAGTTCATACTTCTGCTTTTCCTCCTAAAATGTCAGCAGAAAGAAACATGCGGCAGCAGATAAAAGAATACGCTTCAGCGCGGTTCAGAGATCTGCTCAGGCCTCATTACACCCATGTAGCCTATTATCCCTCCGCAGCCTCGACCTGCACAACCCGCGAGTGCGCTGAGCCAAGTCGATCCCGGTTAATTCCCTCCCCCTGCGTGAGAAGAGTCGACCCTCCGCTCGCTTCGTTTTAGCTGTTCTCCAGCGCCTGCAGGGACGAGCGCAGCGCCAAAAACACCCAGTTTCCCGGTTTCTCAACCGCCCGCCGCGGCGCCGCACCCTGGGCTGCGTTTCTACTCCGTTCATCTGACCTTTTCCTTGTTTCCTTTACAGACAATTGAAGGGGGTTAATTAGGGGCTGGTGTAATGAACTCAACCAGGCACCACTTTGGATGCAAATAGACGGCAGCTTTGCGATTTGGATGAAGACCTGTGTTTGGGTCTCAGGCTGGGGGCAAAAGCATTTCACTGATTTTTCAACTAGGAACCATCATACGAGAGTGGTGGATTATTTGCTGGTGGCGTAAATGACACAACACGTTTCATTAATTAATCGTTCAATGCCAGGGGTTAAGCTTAGCATATTTACTCTAAAGACTTCAAAATTGCTTAATTCAAATGTGTACATAGTTCCCGTCTGGCTCCATCTCGAGTTTTGTTATCACGTTCCAAGACTCCCCCCAAAAAAAGGGGGGGGGGTTGTCTGAGAATTAATAGCAGTTGTTAAAACAATAAAACTACTGGTATCATGTTAAGATGGTTAAACTAAAAATAAGGCCGCACAGACACTGGGAGCGTTCTAAAAATTGGTGTTGCTATGTTTGGTAAATAAATCTGAAACGGCGAAGCAGCTCCGTTTCTAACGCTTCGGTTCGGGACGCTGGTCAGCTGTTGCAGAGATTACGTCTGTGAAACATCGAAACCACTGACGGTAAATGAAGCCCATCTCACGCGTTTCTTTTTGATCTCAGGGGGTCCGGTTTGATCCAGAGATCCCACAAACCCTGAGGCTGGAGTTTGCCAAGGCCAACACCAAGATGGCCAAGAACAAACTGGTGGGCACCCCCAACCCCCCTCCCTCCCAGCAGAGCCCTGGGCCGCAGTTCATTGGCAGGGATCCATGTGAGTATTCCCCGACAGTCATCCGTTTGTCCCTGAGTTTATCCCGCTCTCGGCCCACGCCGCTTCTCCCTGAACCCTTGCTGCTGCTCCCGTTGGAGGTTACCAGACCGGAGGAGCGTCCGAACCCGCTTGTGTGGCCGTAGCGCGGTTGCCCCAGCTTTTTATGCAATCCCTCCACAGTTTCAGCGGATCGCATTCCTACAGCTGTCACCATTTTGCTGAGTCACCCTTTGATAGATTAGATTGTTCAACGTGAGCCGTGGCTAAACTATGCGAAGGCACCAGGTGTGCACGGCTGTGAACTCCAAACCTGGCGTCTGGTTAAACATTTTTCCGAGTAGTTAAACATTCTGTAACGTGGGTGAACGGTGGTAGACGGCGGGCCAGCCGTGCCTGTGCATTCTTCCCAAATGAGCGAACGGTTCTTATCTGGGATCGTTCTGTGGGCCTTCGGGAGGGTGTGTACTCAGGGAGGACCCGGTGGCGAAGGGAAGGAAACGATTAATGTGGCCATGACCTAATCGCCCTCACAGGAATGGCTGCCGGGTCCCGATCGGAGTCCCTAACGTCGGCCTTTTTTGCGATCGCGCAGACGTCGGCAAACCGATCTCGATCTGCTTTTCCTTTGATGAAACACGAGGCTGCTGATGTTGTGACTCCAGGTTAATCCCAGATTGTTCCCGTTGTGCATGTTGAGGCACGGCCGCCGCCGCGCCCGCCCACCCGTCTGATGAACGGGCTAGCCCGATCCTCACCCGCGGCGCACCTCCACACCACCGCCACCTCCCCCCTCGTCTCTCTCGGGCCGCTCACCTGTCCACCCTCCTCACTCCACTCCTCCTCTTCTTCTTTCCACAGATGAGCTCACAGTGCCCGCTCTCTATCCCAGCAGCCCAGACGTGTGGGCCTCATACCCGCTGTACCCGGCGGAGCTGTCGCCGGCCCTTCCACCCGCTTTCACCTACCCCTCCTCGCTCCACACTCAGGTAACCTGCACCTCCATCCCCTCTCCACCCCCGTCATCAGCACCGCCACCGCTGCCACCTCGAACCCACTCGGAGCGCCTAACCCACCTTTGTTTTCAGATTCCTAACTTCTCATTCTCAGAGGCTTCATATCAAAGACGGGTTTGGGAGTAAATCATATTACACTTTACACCCTGTGATGCTAATACTCGGGCACCTCGCTGAAATCCCCCCAGCTTTAATCTCCTGTATCTCCTGCGAGATCATCTGTGCGTGATCATCATCGCTTGCATCATCCGCGCACCTCCGTTAATTAGGCCGCTCTTTATTGCACCGAGCGTGATCCGGCGTTTCAAGGTCTAAGCTGCGCAGCTCTGCCGCGAGTTCACTTAAGAGCTGTTATCGACCCAGAATTGTTCTCATGAGCGTGTTTTTTGGTGCGCCGACCCTGACAAGAGCTCAGCTATGATTACATTTGCGTCTGTATATTGATCATTCTTTTAGTTTGCAAACCTTTTCTTGGTACACGTGAGGTTTGTCAGCCACATTTTCTCTATTCCATCTCAGTATGTACTGGAGACGCTCCGGTTCCAGTTTATAGACCTCTTAAAGCTGAAGCTCAGATGATGTCAGAATTTTTAAAGGGTTGAGTCAGCATGGCTGGCATCTTTCCATATGTGTCACACACAGAAATACACACACACTCTCAAAGAGAGTCTGGATGCATGTTTTCAGTAGGGGGGTGCATGTGCGTTTAATTTAAACTGCAAGCAGGCGATGGCGAGCGCTGCAGAAACAAACTGCAACGGATTAAAGCGACGTCACCCTGGCTGAGTAAATAAATGTTTTTTGGGAAGTTTAAACCACAATTCCCATGAACACCGGTTCTGCACCGGCGGGGGCGGTGGGTGGGGGTCAGCGGCCCTACTTATCGTGATTTTGACCGCAGGACATCACACAAATTTGATATAAATCAGGGAGGGTAAGGGTGGATACCCGACTTCATGACGATAATCTGGGGAGAGCAGGTTCTGGGAAATACCAGGTTTCTCGGGAAGGGGAAATTGAACATTTCATCCGCCCGATTACCCTATCATCTGAGCCTGGCTGCATCTGTCTCCACCAGGTGGTACCAAAGATAAGAGTTCAGATGAAGGGTTAGCAATGCTCACGCTCGAGGATCAACATTAGATTTTAAAAGTGCTAATGAGCTAAATATGTAGCCACCGGTTTATTTAAATGCTGCTCTGGTATATTGGGGGCCTGTGGTGTTCTGGGTGATTCCCTGCAAATGTTTGGAGCAAAATGCTTTTTAAGCCTCTTTATTTTTACAGGACTCGGCCATAAATACACAATAAACTAGCATGAGTGTAGCGTGTGCGATCATAAACGGCATGCGTGTGTTTGTGTGAACCAGCGTGTTAATGTGTGTTTGGTTCCATGTGTTTAGATTCGCTGGCTCCCACCTGCAGATGGAACTCCTCAGGGATGGAAGTCCAGGCAGTTCTGCTGAAGTACGTGTGAGTAACAGGACGCGCACACTGGCTTCTTTTCCACGTGTACGTTAGGTTTGGTCACCCTTTAGTAAATGTTAGGACACTTTGTTTGAACAGGAACTGAATTTCTCCCAAACATACATGTTCAATAACGCAGGGTGTTATGATAATTGTGCAGCCTGTTCTCGTCCTCTGACCTCGGTGGGGGGGGGACAAAACAAAACTGCAAATTCAGCAAAACGTCCGAAATAACAACCAGATTCGTCCAAACATCCAACTTCGTGATAAATTAGTGGAGTGTGGGAGCGTAAAACCCAGCGGGTCAATGAAACTGCAGCCGCTCCTCTCACATCATCAGAGGAGATGAAACATTTCAAGAGGAGCTCCGTTGTTTCTCCCCCTCCCCGTGTTCTGGTCACGTGGTACAGCGGGTCGACTCTGGCATTGATGTGGGTCTGGATCGGCGGCATCAAAGGCTCTTTAGTCAAACAGAATATCCAATGAGCTCCGTTGCCTGTGAATTAAAGAGACAGATGGGATAGATGGTGGCCATTATGAATAAAATGCTAACGGCGAAACATAGAAAAGCACTTGAAACTTGCTCTGTAGCCGCTACAGCTTGCTCGTAACAAGCTGTAGCTAATTGTCTGATGGGGTAAATGAAGGCGTTTCATTCTGGTACCTGGGAGCAGCGTTTTTATGCATTTCTATTAAAACTGACTAGCAGGGGGGCTTATTTGGAGTTAATTATACATGAAAATTGTGCTACAGCTGTTTCCGATGATTATAATAACTACCAGAGTCGACGGTAAACACGTAGCGTTGCTCTCTCCTACTTGTGTTGTTGGCGTGACACTCCCCCCAGAAACCCAAAAGCACACTTGCTTCTCTGTATCTGTGTGCGAGGGAGGGTCGGCTCTGTCGGCGCCAGTCGCTCCCCTCCCTCCAGTGTCTCAGGACAGGATGAAACATGTCCTACCGACCCCTCCGGGGAGTCTGCGGGGAGCAGGTGGGAGGTCCGTGAGGTTCGCTTTTGTCAGGCTGTTGATTGGTGTTAGCCGCCTCTCGCTTTGTTGTAACCCTACATCACAGGTGACCTCACCGTTTGGGGGGGGGGGGTGTTAAAGGAAGAAGGTATGGGAGGGGATTTAGAAGTAATTACTCGTCTATCAAACCAGGAGGAAGTCATTTGGAGTCAGGCTGTCCCAGTGGATATTAGCCCCCCAGCAAAACAACGACACCCCCCACATCCGGCTCACAGCGGAGGGTGAAATTAAGTTCTGAGACCTCCAGAATATGGGGATGATTACAGGCAAAGGCAGCAGATAAACCCCCCCTTCTATCGTTTTCCATATTTGTTTGCCGTGTTCGTCCACGTCGGACAGTGTTGGTGATAACGGAGCGAGGCAGCGGCGGGCTTTAATTGTGATCCAACACTTTGAACTGTGGCAAATTGTGAATCCTCCAACACCCTCCAAAGAAAATTCCCAGCATTTTTGCACCCTGTGACTCCAAAGTTCGATAAAACCATTAAAGAGGCGCCTTTGTGTCCAATATAAACATTCTATTTAAATCTTTGACACACATCTCCGCAGTTTGCACAGTAAAATCGAAAAAGTTCACTGTGTGTCCTTTGTTTGCGTAATTGTGCTGAAACCGCCCCCCCCCCCCCATCTTAGCCTGGCTGCTCTGTTTGTTCCTGACATGTTGCAGCTTTAAAGCCAAAAAAACGACCTTGTGTTCTTGTGGGCCTGTGGGTTGTTTCTCGACTTGTGCAACCCTGGCAGCTCCGCCGAGCGCTTGCGAAACCTTTACGAACGGTTCCGTCCGTGAGGCGACATGAACCGACCCGATCTGAGGTAAGAGCGGGCGGCTTCCATCCAGGCGACGCTCCTGTGACGGTCAGTCGCAACTGGAGTGCAGACGTCGGCCCTGAAGGCCTGCGGTCGTCTTGGCACGCGACCAATGCGGGCGGAAGTGTAACCGTGGGAAACTGGAGTCCCTGAACAGCTGAATGTGGGCCAGCGTAGGAGGGTGATCGGTAGTCGGGGGGAAAACCCCTCGTCACCCCTGTGGGGTGGGTATTTCAGCGTTAACTCTCCGCTCCTGTCGAGCTGAAACGGGAGCCACGGCGGACGCTGGAGAAACTGGTAATTGTTGTTTTTGATGCGCCAGGAGGCCCACGGGCGGGTGAGGGGGGGGTGGTGGGGTGGAGGGGCGCTGCCGCCTGTACGTGCAGCTACATCTAAAGATAACGTAATGGTGCACGCTAATGCTGCTTCAACTGTAGGGAGGTAATCCGGATTTTCCATTTGACAACACAGGGTGTGTGTGTGTGTGTGTGTGTGTGTGTGTGTGTGTGTGTTGTGTGTGTGTGTGTGTGTGTGTGTGTGTGTGTGTGTGTGTGTGTGCTTCCTGCTTGACCTGAGGAGATTTCTCAGCCAATAGCCCAACAAAAACCAGTGGTTCCTGTGTTGACTGACTCCCACAGGAGGCCAGGGCCAGCTGGGGCCTCTTCTAATAAGGAAGTCGGGCTTTATCCCCTTTGCCCCCCCCCCCCCCCCCCCCCCACTGCCACATTGCACACTCGTAGAGGACGGGGGCTCTGGTCGCTGCGCCGGCTCTCAGGAGCGGGTCCGCGTCGGCAGCTGTGTCCAGCAGCTCCAGCAGTTATCGCTGGTATGTGAGAATCACAGCCGGGGCCTAAAGGCTTTACTCTGGATTAAGGCGGCTTCAAATGCTGGGTGGGGGGGGTTTCAGGGCCTTTCCAGGCAGGTAAATCAGGATTCATAAAGGTTTTTGAGAGGATAAGCTCCTGGTTTATTAGGAAATCTTACATCAGGCTGCTTGATTATGAGAATCAGAAGTGATTCTTTGAGCACTGGAGTCAAGATTAAACCCGTTGGTGGTTTTTGTTTTTGTTTCCTGGCTCCACGGAGGTGAATCTTGTCTTAAAATTCACTGAGCTCACACTTGAAATCGATGTTTCATGCCGCGTTGATGCCCAGAACGGGGAGAACAAGGACCCACCTTGTTAAGCCGTGACATTTTTGGAGTGACATGTCGAGTTAGTGCAGTTTTCCCTTCGTGGGAAGTACTTGATCAGCGCCAACTGATAAGAGCGCTGAAAACAGAAACATTGCACACACTGGGTCTGATTCACCTCCCACATTCTCAACCGCCGCCTGTTTACCCTGTCTCGCGTTGTGTGCCTCTCCGGAGTTATTGGATGTAGCACATTAAGCCCACAAATCACTAAACCTTTTCCTAATCTGCGCAGACATGTTCAATGATCAACCCGATGCTTAACCTCGGTGTCTCAGCCAGAACAAATAAGGTGGTCTGGAAGTCTGCGTCGCATCAGCTCAGCCGAGCGGCTGTACAACACATCGATTTCTTCACCCTTGATTGAACGCGTAACAGGGCATTAGCCAGGCCAGGCGTGCCTTTCCAGAAGGAAAAAACTTCCCAACCCATCTTTCCCTTCCTCTTCTTGTTCCCGCTGAATTGTTTATTGTTGCAACCCCCCCCCCCCCCAATATAGCCGCCCTGCTCTCTGAGAGTTTTGGTGACGCATGTGGGATGATTGGGGCGAAGGGAGCCGACCTTTCTCTCGGTCCGATGGTGGCGACGCGGCGAGGTTGGAGGGGCAGAATTAAGGACGTCGGGGATCTGGGGGAGAAGTGGGGGTCTCAAACTGGACCACCTCGTAAGGCACCTCGTTGGAGTGACATTTTAAAGGGGTGGGGGTTTACACAGTCTAATAAAAGGTTGCATTACTTGTTGCTCATTACTCTCGACCCCGCATCTTTACTTTCCCTCGATTAGCGACGGGGCCGGGAGCTGTAGCGAGCTAGAAGATGTTTCTTGAATGATGACTGGACTCTCAGCTGTTGCCAACTGGTGACCCGATCCCCCACCATCCTCAGGTTCCTGATGTGTGATGGTGGCCGTGCCCGGCTGTGACGTTGCTGATTGCCTCTCCTGTTTAATTAGAACCCAACCAGAAGGTCCGACTCGCCTGCAGCTCTGAGGAGCAACGGTACCGACGGTGAGTTCACGAGCACCCGCGCTCATTCTCAAAGGGCACCGCTTCCTTCTTGGATGAAACGTGTGGAGAACGCCATGAAGGCTGACCCGCTGGAGCGCGCGCACCGACGTCACGTGTTCCTTCAAGGGTGTTTGTGTTTTCCAAACGCTCCCTCGTGCTTTCATTAGTGCGGCAGGCCCGCACGTGGTCGCCACGGCACCTTCACCTCTCTCACCTCCCTTGTCTGTCTCTCTCCCAGGCAGCAGCAGCCTCCAGGGCCTCAGGACATTCTAGACCCCAGCCTCCATCACACATCAAGCACACCCCACCCCCCCTTTTTTTTTCTGTTTTATACTGTTACATCCTCAAGATGGACCGGCAGCGCTTTGGCTACACCTCCTCTCACACCTTCTCCAGAGGTATCAGGCACGCACGACAGAGCGCGCACGCAGACACGCACTTTCCTCTATTTCCTTGGCTGCGTCCGACATCAGCAGTGTCTCGCTGTGCGCCCCGCACATGCAGGGATGGCTACCGAAAGAGTGCAAACACACATTTATGCAGCATTTTTTGCAAGGCCAGATAACAGGAAGTGTGTCGAAAGCGCTGCCAGGTGATGTTAACCTATGACTATAATTATAACTATTCTGTATATCATTCATATTAACGTTATCATGGTTATTAAATACATGTTGAAGCATGACCTTGCAAAAAAAAGGAAAAAAAAACAACTCGATGCTGTACATTTTTAGATATTTTAAAGAAATACAAATAAGTATTTTTGTAATCAAGACAATGTTTGAGATTTTTTTTTGATTGCTTCCTGTTGTGATAAAGTGTGTGAGGATCTTTCATACCTAGTTTCCCCCATACCTGTTTTGCTAAACCAAAGCAGCCCCGTCGGTTCTGCCCGTGTCGTCCGTACCCCGAAGCCCGAGCACGTCGGTCCCGCAGCGAGCGAGACGCCCGATCCAGCTCGGGAGTTTTGCATTTAGAGGTAATCGCACGTGTTGAAAGGCGGCGCTGGCGGGAATAAGCCATCCGCGGTGAAGGCGGAGCCCAGGGGACCGCCAAACGCGACAAACTGAGGCCGGCTGTACAGAGGAATTGGCTCCTTTGTTGTGTAGCAGGACAGCACAGTACAGAGACAAAAAAACCCCAAAGTAGTCTGTCAAAGAAAAAAAAAACACTGGAGAGTTATCTAGACGAGTGGATTTATTCCATTTTTGACTGCTTTTGTAGTCCTCAATCTGATTTCTTATGAAGTGTGACGTCGTTTTTGCAGCTCGTCTCTTTTTGTGTCACTCCAAAGAGCCATTCTGCATCTGAAAGGACATTCTCTTTAAACACTGTCTCTTTAGTCTATTTTTATGGAGCCTCTGCGACCTTTTTTTTTTAATTATTATTTTGAATCTACAGAGTAGCGATTGGAGTGTAAAAAAGGAAGAAAAAAACAGAAAAAAAGATAATAATCTTTTGTAATCTTGTGTATTCTGGCCCTGCAATAACGTCTTTGCTGTTCGACACATCATCGAGTGATCGTGTTTTTGTGACATTTTCCTACCGAAATTCTTTCTGGGTGTCACATTCTTGTATAAAAATAAAAACGGCACTTACGTGATGAGGGTAAGTCACTTGTCACGGCTGTGTGACGGCTAAAAACAAAGAAAAAAAGAACGTTTATCCCAGGTGTGTACAATCATATCGGAGTGGTTGAGTCATATAGTCAGTGTTTGTAATGAATAATAATGATATGCACATAATACGAGTGACATTTCTGCTTCAAGTGGACATTTTTAAGCCAAGCGTGGCACCAAATTTACTAGAACAAGTATTTATGAGGTGTGCATGTGTTCTTATGGGTATTAAGTTTTTAGAGTTCATAGCAGATGCCCTTCATATAAGACATTGTAAGTACTGTAAGTTTGAATTGTATATTCATTCGGTAAATTTTCTAGAGCTTCTTTTTGTGTCTGGTATATAAATACTGTTCTACCTGCATAATTCACTGTGAAATCCAGAGAAACAAACAAATCTTTCTGCGTTTCGCCCTGTACGGTACAGACGTTCCTGTAGAGTCCGTATGTCCCCCCCGCTTCCCCATAGTTCCGGTAGGCCCCGTGCACACCCGTGTGTTCCGTGCATGTTCATAGCGTGTGTGTTTTGGTTGTTTTTGTTTTGTTTTCCTTTTCAGTACTGTTGATATTTATGTACTTCAGCCGCTGTGAGGAGAAACTGCTTCGGTGAATTGCAGAGGTTTGTTAAACCAAAAAGATGAGAAGTTTTTATGAAAATGTTTAAATGAAGACATTTCAGGCCATCTGCCATTAAAGATTGATGTCATACATTGTTGTGTATTGTTTCTTCCTTTTATATTTATGAGACGGTGCAAACTCCATGTGTTTGAAAATGACCCGGTGAAATGAAGCCACTTTAATTGAAAGGCTGGTGTAATGTTGCTGTTTGGCCACTATAATGAAGTGGCGCCCTTAAAATTAATTGAAACTGCATTTTAGGACCACTTCCTGTTTTCGATTCTAACGGGTTTCCTCGCCGGAGAGCAGGGGCACACCCGATGCCGGAAGTTTTATTTTGGTTCCCCACAATTAGCAGCTAATCTACAAGTTTTATTAACTAATTATGCACGCTCCTGCTAGCAGCCCAACGGACGGGAACCAGCACTGGTTCTCGATCGACGAAACATTTGTCGGGCTTTGGGTTCCACCTACGACCAAAGATACCTTTAGTTGCCTTTAGCCCGCTGAGAAATCCTGTGAAATCTCAGCCGCGTCAAGCTCAATCTCCTCCGCCCCGACACTTGTCATTGGATAACATCCCCCAATGTGGGATCTT
Organism: Takifugu flavidus; assembly: GCF_003711565.1. Classification (NCBI taxonomy): domain Eukaryota; kingdom Metazoa; phylum Chordata; class Actinopteri; order Tetraodontiformes; family Tetraodontidae; genus Takifugu; species Takifugu flavidus. The sequence goes on from NC_079522.1 coordinate 1,760,877, forward strand.
AGAAAGTGGTTTGAGCGCCAGGGGAGTTCCAGACCTCTCTCTGCCCTCCTTAAGAATAGCCCACCTGACCCAGGGGCCGGCTACCCCTGAGACGGAGGCCACAGCCAATTTACTTTGTGTCGCTGCTGCCTCCGTCCTTTACTTTATTTCTGTCCGGTCGCACCGGGCGGCGTACACCGCTCCCGATACCCTTTTGCGAGTCCTGGAACGACAACATTTCGAATGGTGTCACTCCAGTTCACAGGTGCGTCGCTGTGAGTTTAACTTGTAGGTCCCGATCCTGTAGCTAAGTGTGTTGCTAGGTTAGCATGACTGAGCGGGGTGACTCCCTCGATACAGGTAAAGTGAAGCAATTCTAATTGTAAAAGACGCTATATAAATAAAGATTGATTTGATTTAGAAGTATCGCGTCGCAAAATGTTACACTTTCCAGCTAACACATAGTTTGTTATTTTAAAAAAAAAACCTAGTATAAACGAGTACTTTCGTCACTTTTAATGAAATTATCAGGTTGAAGTGGGTGTTTTACCGCCGAAGCGGTGTGAACAGCGACTCCTGGCGGCGGCCCGCGTATGCAGCAACACAATTACGCTTTATTGTGAAGAAATTGACACGTTTGAGGGAGATGGGTGGCTTTTAACTAATCAGCAGTCGGATACAAATAGGATTTTAAATAAAGCCATAACTTATTTGGGCCTATATCAACCATGAGGTCATCTTGTCCCCTGACCTTCCTGTCGCTCAGTGTTTACCTCGGGTATGAACCAGGTATTCACTGGTGCCCCATCCTGGAAACCACAGTGACTCTTCCAAACCTGACGCGCATTGAAAATCCCGCCCTGAGCTGACAGGAATTCCGGGAGCCCCGATGTTAGTCAACAGCCTGCTCGTGTCTGTTCGCAGCGTCATTGTCTAGACCCTGATGGCCAAGCTGGCGGGTTGAGTCCACCTGGAAAGACTTCCCAGCCGGGAGGCCTGAAGCTCCCTGCTGCTGTTGCTGTCTTCCTCCCCAGCCGACCACTTCAGAGGGAGTAAGTTTGATTTTCACGGCTGGGCCAGGGAGGCGTCTTCTCTGTCCTCCTCGCACTGTTTTTCCTGCCCCCCCCCTCCTCTTCCTCCCCCTCTCCCACAGCTCCCAGCTCCCCCAGTCTCGCACTTATCAAAACATGAAGTCAACGTGTTTCCTGTTTCTCGTAGATGTCAGACAGATATTGTTTTAGTCACTTGAGCTGGAATCCAATAATTACCCGTGCGTGCGTGTGTGGGCGCACGCCTGTGTACACAAAAAGGTGGGTGTGTGTCATATGATAACCGATCAGAGGATGACATCATGCTCGTAGATCAGAGCGCCACAGCGCCCCCCAGTGGAGGCGGCGCCGCATTACTGGTCCCCGCCTGGGTGTCTGCGGTGCGTTCAAAGACCACCATCTGCTGCACGTTTATGCTTCCAATGGGAAACACCGGTTGGTGCGAAGCCAGACTGACGTCACCACGAGGCCTGAGATGACAATAAAAACTTGTCTTAATTTTTGTAGAGCAGCCGGTACCGAACCGGTATCGACCCTATTTCGCAAGATATTGGGCGTAACTGACGTAACGTTCCTTTTTACGTCCCTTCACGGCGCAACTATATAATAAGTTTAGCAAATGTCTCCCTCTTGTGGCGGGATCACCTCGGTGCATGTACGCCGCTATGTTCCTGCCGAAATCCATCGCAGGATAATTCTGGCAGGCCTGTCATGTGAGAAACCCATTTTTGTAGGGTGATGCTTGTTTTTCCTCTCCCCGACTGCAGAGAACAGCACCTGAAGGCAGCACATGACAGCGCAAGACTCCTGTCATGTGACCTGATCGCACCACGCAGGCCAGATTTGTCACCACAGCAACTCTATTCAACAGAGTTATGGCGCTTCTAAAGTTTTATCACGCAGACCCGATCTTTGTACAACGCGATTCACTTTTGTCCTAACTGCCCTGAAGGCAGCACACCACATAGAATCAACTGAAGCAACGTGAGGCTGTAAAAAAAAAAAAAAAAAACTGAGGCAACACTGCAACAAACGTGTATATTTCTTTATTGTCACAGTTCAATAAAAACCATTGGACATATGTCCACTATTGTGCCGCATTCAATGACAAAGAGAAATGTTTAGGAAAATTTCCAACCCGGCGTCTTCTGTCGTGGTGTTGACACTTTAGCTCCCGCAGCTCTTCCTTAATTTGAGGTATATAGATATAATCTGGCACGGCTAATCAGAAGGAATCATCTACCTCGGCGCCTCTACGTGGAAACAAAAATCTTCCTTTACTGTTTCTTGAAAATCCTCTTGGCGTCCACGCCCTCGTAGTTGTAACTCTGTGGGAGGGAAGGGAAGGGGGGTTAGGTTGAGTGGGATTTAGAACACAGCAGTATCGTCCAGGCCGCACCGACCTGCACCAGCTCCCCGTCCACCAGGCTCCTGGTGGTGGTCAGGACCTTGTCGTTGTCCTTCCTGGTGAATTTTCCCTTCAGCGTGTCTCCGTCCATCTCCCACGTTCCCTGAGATTGAAACACATCGTGGGTTTTACTGGGATGTTTCTACCGGTCTGGAGCCTAGATCCGTGCCCCCCGTCCCCTCACCGAGACTTCGGTGCCGTCCGCCAGGGTGTAGTCGAACTGGGCGCCCAGCGTGAAGTCGATGTCCTTGGTGCGGAAGGTGCTCGACTCCTTGATGTGGAACTTGTCGCCGGTTTGCTCGATGGTGACCTTCAGGTTATCGTGCTCGGCCATCTTCCGCTTCATGATGTTGATCCCTGCGGACACAAACGGGAGGGGAATCACAAACATGCCGGTTCATCACTTTCTCTTGTCGATCCTCGGCGTTGAATCAGAAACGAATCTGGCCGGAGCTCCGGCCCGTTTAGTAGCAGGAAACCGGACTTTGGCGGCCCGAGAGCGGCGCGCTTTATCCCGCTCACCCATTTGTTCCATGAACTTGTCGTAGTTCTCATTGCGCTCGGCTTTCCAGGTTCCGTTGAATGCCATGGCTGCAGGGTGACGGTGGGGATGGGAATGCCCGCCGGCCTCCCCTTATATACACCCGCTCCCACCCCTCCCCCCCAGAGGCTGCCATGCTAGCTGCTATTCTTTATCAGTCCGATTATCACCCTGCTGATGTGGCCATTTAAAGGCGGTCGAATGTGGGACGAGTGTTGCGCGACACGGAGGAGACGCTCATAAATAACCCACTTGTCTTGGTCAGTGTGGGGCAGCAGAACAGTGGGGCATTGTTCCGGAGGGGAGTGGGGCAATAACGGGGAGAAAGGGGGGGGGGGGGGGGGCTGTGTTTGTGTGTGGAGAATGTTGGCAGCGACACAACTGAACCCCCTTTTTTGTACCTCAGATCCTTTTTGTCGCCCAGTTTGTGCCACGAGAACCAACTTTGATGGGAGGAGGGTCGGACGGCAACAATGAGGGCTGGAATGTTGGATGCAGAGCAGTGCCCCCCCCCCCACAAATGATCACTATAAGCCCTTTATTAACAGAGCCCAAACTAACGGCCATCATTCTTAGGTGAGATCATTAAGACAGAAAAGGGCAACCAGTTACCAGCACCATTGATCCATCCCAGTATACGTTCCCAGTAAAGCTCATCCCCGAAGGCTGCTGGTCCCTGATTGATTAGTGATTGATGACTGGACGGCCAGAAGATATTAATCACACCATTCTAATCACCCCCAACAAAGATATCAGAGAGCAACATCATTACCCATTAGCACTGTGGGAGCACACAGCCTGAGGAGGTGCGGTTGCCCCCGGAGACGCAGGCAGACACTCCCAAGTGTCTGGGTGCTTCAGAAGGTGTCGGTCATACTGGGGACGCCAGTAAAAGAGGATTAACGGACGCGTTCAAAGTCCGGCTCATTTTAGGAGTTCCTGGCTGATCTGGACCCAAACGAGACGACGGCAGCCGGTAAAGAGGCGACGTTCCTCCCGCCGCTGCAGCGCCGCGCAGGAATGCGGCAACAGTTGCTCAGTTGTCTGCAGACAGGAGCTGAATGATAATCAGGACAGCGCACGTCGCTGCGCTCCATGTGAGCACACAAGTCCACGCATTCATGGATGTTTCACACCTGATTCACGCCTGCACTTGGTTGCAGTTTATTTTAAATTGCGACTTGAGCAGCAACGGCGACCTAATGTGCATATTTATCTGCGTTATTTAATCTCGACAAGTTTTATGTTGTGGCATCGTCCTCTCTAAAAACAATAATGTGCTGAAAGATGAAATGACAGAAAAGTTTGAGCGTGAATAGAGCTGGAGATTCTCCGCGCAGCGCCCCCTCTGGTGGTCGGGGGTTACAACTGCGGCGGTAAGAATTAAATCTTTGAGGAATTTCAGTGTTTAAACTTCAATTTCTGAAAATGTAATTATGCATTAAAAGGAAACAGAAGATAATCAATCCCAAAGTCACCAAATTAGGGCCCAGGACACCTGACGCTGAGAATGTTCACTTGCTTCAGGGATTTCGTGCCTGACTGGTTCATATCCTGCAGCCTGTAGTGGGACTGGGAATGCTCCCAACACCCACCACAGCTACCAGCATGGCTCAGGTGTGGGTGGTGGAAATGGTCTCGCAGGCGCCGCGCAAGGTTTAGCCCGCCACCATTGACCCGCCACGACAGCAGGGCCTCGACCGCTGTGCCGTGCAGAAGTTCGTAAACATGACGGTGAAGTTTAGATGATCCCGCTGGAGGATTCTGGGCCCCCTCGGAACTGCGCTTTCTTTAGTTTCAACTCGGAATTCGGGCTCTGATCTCACTTGTTGAACTTTCGGACGTTGTAGAGTTCAGAGAAAAGCAATTCACTTTGATCAAGAGCGTAAAAACGGAGAAAGAAAATCAAAAAGTCATAATTCCAAGAATTAAAAAAAAAAATAATAATCCTCCTTCTGACTCAATTCTGATTTTTAAAAAATCCAAAAATGTAGTCTTCATCCTCCTACATATGTAAATGAATGGAATTCTGTTCATAGTTGCTCACATTTTGACCTGATGGTGGTGCTAGAGGGACCCTGGAATCATCCGGCTAACGTAAACGTAGATCAGCTAGCTACCGGGAACAACGCTTAACAACATGTTGCCTTATTTTTGTAGCTAGCTTCTCTCGCCTGTGAACATTTGTAAGATTAAAATTGACGTCGTGGTTGGCTAACGTCCGCTGCGTGGGTTTAAGCTAGCATCGATGAACTCGGTACAACTGACGGCTTTGATGTTTCTGGCGAACATCAAAGCGATTCTACTGGGGTTCTTTTGTGTTCAACTGAAGCTAACGTTCTCATGTGTGTGACAACTTTCTGTTGCACCTTCCCTAACCCCACAGATGTCCAGGCGCTGCTGTCCCCGCCCCGCTAACAGAGCCGGGCTTGTTCCCCCGTGTGTGTGACCGCGGTGCAAACGTCCAACCCAGGCCTGCGAAGGGTTTAAGCGTCACCAATAGCCGGTAGTTATCAAATCCTCCACAATGACTCTTCGGCGGGGTGTAAGGTGACTGTCCTCCGGCATCCTGTAAATAATATTCTGTGACAAACGTCTTCATTCTCACACGTCGGCGCTAATGCCCTCGTAGCACTTCCCACTTTTCCTCGTTTCCTCTCTTCAGCCGAAGGTTTTTTGTCCTCCAGAGGATGAATTTTAAGCTGTTAATTGCAGTGGTGGTGGTGTGTGTGTATGTGTGTGTGGGTGTGGGTGTGGGTGTGTGTGTAGATGCTTTTTCCCTCTCAATCCAAACTCCTTTTGTTCGCAAGACTGAGGGAGAAACAATGGCCCCTTCTTCTTAACCGCGACTCTCAGGAGCGGCGTGAGGACGTGGAAAGGATTAGGGCAACATTTCTCATGACCTCCGGGGCCTGCTGGGGTGGGAGGAGCCTCATCAACGGGGGACGGCACGCTGATGTCATGCAGCCAAAACACGCCTCTGCTACTGTGGGGAACGGTTCGGACGGAAGCTGTTGGCGACGAGATGTGTGTTGGGAGAATCCCTGACATGTGTTGGAGCTCCAAGAGTTCTCGGGGTTGATTGGCACTAAATCCTGAACACACACACTCTGCAGGGATTTGCGCTTTGCTGTCATCTCCGCTCTCACCACTGGGTGGCGACAAACCGCTCACAGGAGCTCACAGCCGCAACCGAGTGGAAAGACAGGACGTTTGTGTAATAAACGGGATTAAAATTCAATTTACTTCTCTAAAGTAGTTTATTTTTATGACATGAGATGGATTAATGGGCACCTATAAACACAGTTCATTCAGACCCCCCCTCCTCCCCCACCGAGGCTGAATAAGTCATAAAACTCGGAGCGGGTGGCTACATTTAACTGTTGTTGTTCATTTGTTTCCCATTAATGAAGCTGCATTTTGGCTAATTAGTCCGGACCGTAACGTTTCCCTGCGGTGTTGATTAGAGCTAATTAATGACTGCAGGCCTGACGGAGGAAGAGCGCCTTGAAGGGGGACGTGTTGGTACCTCCCCGGATAATTAAAGCCTTCCCTCTGTCCTCCTGGTTCAGGTCTGAACGTTGTTTGATCTGTCCTCGTCACCATCTAGAAGATGTTGTGAGCCGTTCCTCAACAGGAAGCGTCTCACCTTTGACCCCTGGGTCCTTTCTGATGCTCCCACGTTTCAGCTGCGTCGGTCCACCGGAGTTAAAGGGATTAGATCTGGGGCGAATGACTCGCAGGAACAGAGCATGCCGAGCTATGCATGTAGCGCTGGAGCAGCTCCTTTATCAGCGTGAAAACGCCGCTTATCTGTGATGACTTGAAACCTCAGAAAGAGAGAGAGAGACAGAGAGAGGGAGAGAGAGCTGATGAGGTGATTAAGATGGAGATGGTTCAGGCTGGAATTTACAACATCTGCCGACAAGTCACGGCAGCACTTCTCCCATCTGTCCGCACTCTCGGAGGCCACAGATCAGAACTCAGCTAGCTCTGTAATTAGCTCTGTAATTAGCTCTGTTACTAGCTCTGTAACTAGCTCTGTAGCTAGCTGTGTGCAGAAGCTCGTGCAACTTCTTCTGTTAATATCCGACTTTTCTCACCGACACCCGAGTGACCCACGCTAGCAGCTAACGGCACAGCATTAGCTCATGTTCAACGCTAATTCAGTCACTTGTATCACTTCACAACTGAACTTTTTGCATCCGATTGCAAACATTAGCGCCGAAATGTGGCCGTTTCCTGTGATCGCTGCTGTTGGTCCCATCTGACAGAAGCCACTTTATTCCTTCCTGCTGGTCCGACCACGACCCACAGCAGAAAAACAATATTTTCACCAGCTTCTCGCTCTATAAATCCCTCATTTTACACAGCCTGCGGTGCTGGATGGCGGCACGGTTGGGGGAAGATATGGGGGTTCCCGCTGAGCGTGGCAGGGGCTGCTGTGTGCCGATGTTTATCTGGAGGTGCTGTGGAGCCCGATCACGAGCTCTCCTGCTTTTCTCGCCACCTGTTCGTACAAATTCAAATAATTCCTGCGTGCTGATGTGGGTGGCGGCTCTTATCTGCAGCCAATCGCACGATTTCCCCTCGTCATTCACACCAGCACTCGTTTCCTCCAAAATACGAAAGATTTTTGACGTGTTGCTAGCAGTTTTGCTTTAGCAGTTGTTTTAAATCTAATCTGCCTCATCTATCGAGTCTGAGCAACCTTGCTTGCTTAGCGATTCGTTAAGGATCCCGATCCCGAAGTTCTCCTGGCCAAGAATGCATCCTAGCAGGCTTCGTTAAATCTTGCGCTAATTTCCACTTTCCTTCTTTGTGGATTGTTTAAATCTCACAATATTTGTGCACAACTCTAGATTCTTCTGGGGGAACTAAATGTTCTTGGTTTGAAAGGCCCTCAGGAGGCCAGCTGGGCTTTGCTCCTGAGGTATCCCTCCACCTGTTAAAGTCCTGCCCCTCCCACTACTCTTAATCCCAGCATGGCGTCCATACAAACCAGCAGGACTCCCGGGGTCCCAACAATGGCAACCCTTCCTCAAACACGGGGGAAACATTTGGGGATTACCAGACAAGTTTTTTTCAGAGTCAATCACCTAGAAAATAGAGCTGCTGAAAGGATGCCAGGTCCGAAATACAGTCGCTCCGCCGGCACCAAGGTTTGAGTAAAGAGCACAGTCAGGTGGAAGGAATACAGGCCTGCTGGGAGCTGAGGATGGAAATTAAAACTGGCCCGGGAATAAAACAAGGGGCGACAAATGTTCTCACGTTTGCTAACAATAGCCGTTCAAGGAGCGGGCCATGTCGTCGACCCAGTAGCTAACCAGTAAGCTAAAGCTACTACCAAGGTTAACATGACTATTGGTAATTCAGGGTATCCTGCTAGAGAAAAGTCCATAACACAAACTGTAACCCTTTAGCCAAGCGGGCTATTACCTGGAAATTCATCTGTGCTTTTTCTCAGTGGGCTCCTTTCAACATATTATTGTTTTTCTTCCGCGATAATCACACTTTGATGGTTATTTTCTATTGTTGATCTCAGCTTTTGTTGGCCCGCGGACGGCCCGTCTTTATTCCCAGCTAGCGTTAGCCGAGCGTCAGAAGCTTTTGTTGTCAGCCACTATTTTTGTGGCTTTCATCTTATTTGCTAATCAAGGAAGCGCCCCGCTGGTGCAGCGGAGTGGCAGGTTTTGTTGCGAGGGGCTGCCTCTGCTCGCCACCCCCACCAGGGGGCCAAAGCACCCTGCTTGTTTTAGGAAACCTGGCCTTAATAAGACAAAGTCCTGGAATGGATTTGACAAAATAGCATTTGGAGTTGGATGCTGCGAAACAAGCAAATCTCAGCTGGGGTAAAAACAATTCTGCTGTGGGGGGCAGGTGGGTACCCCCGCCTGCAGGACGGCATCAAAGCCCGACTTAAGAAGGCGGGAGACAAATTTGTCAGATTTCAGGAAGAAAAGCTAAATCCTGCCTTTGAGCAGATTAAAAGGAAACAGGTGTTAGCTTATTAGCTTAATAGGCTAAATTTTAATCACTATCATTTCTCCTAGTTGTGATAAAAACTACCAAATTTCATATAGTGGCCAAAAAAAATTTTCGTTGTCTGAAAGACGAAACTAAATTCCGACCAAACGACGTCCATGGTTCCGCCCACATCTCGGACGAGTGCTGATAAATCATTTACCTGTAGACGGTGCATAAAATTAACGACTTTTGTCCCTAAACGTTCACAGACTTCATCACCTTTGTGAGGGAAACGCTACTTAAAAGGTGACGGAGGTTTACACAAACACCGGTGAAAAGGGGGAAATAAAAGCCACTGTGAAGTTAATCACACGTCAAAGGGCTCATTATTGTGGGAGTGGGCGGGGCCTGACGCAGCGCAGACAAAAGCGGCGCTCAGCGGAGGTGCTCCGGTTTCAATGAGACCCTCGGCCGGTGCTAAGGTGACATCACAGGTCCCCTAAGCCAGCCTTTGTACCGGTCCTCCAACGCCTCATCTCTCGGGCCGTCGCGCTTGTTCTCACCAGCGGGTCGTTTTCTGGTCCTCTCATTAAGGCCTGATCCCAAAATGAGAAGCTCCTCCGAAGGTCACGTCTGACCCAACCGCGACCCTGGAATTGGGTTTCCGAAAGAAGGACCTGGGATGGTTACGGGCGTCCAAAAGTTTGGAGAAGTCGCTCCCGATTACTCAAAAACAACAGCTTAAACAGTTTCAGTTGCGCTAAGTATCTTCTGCTGCCTGTGGCAACTCAAGTGGACAACGGTTGCTCGGACAGGAAAGTTCCAGCAACTAAAAGTACCTCGTGCTTCAGGTGTCAAACCTTAAAGAGCACAATCTGCTAATTTAGCCAAGTCGCTGGGTTTTAGCACCAGCAACAGATGTAATCCAGCGGCTTTTGCGACGTATTTGGGGCAACTGTTGCAGCAACGTAGTTGCGATACCAAAGAACGTAAGAAAAATATTTTTCCTTATGCTGAAAGTGCAGACGATGATGTAGCATTTTGCTGCTTTAGCTTCCTGCTAGCCACACTACATCATCTCCCACTGCTTGCTTCTCTCAAGTCAAACTTTGATTGAAGACATCAAGGATTTTTTTTTACGATTTTTACCGTGGGAATGAGAACCGTCGAGAACTCCAGACCAAAGTTGCAGAGCTAAAGGAAAAAAGGCAGATAAAAAGGTTAGCCAAGGCAGCAACAATAGAGCCTTTTGACTAAAACGACTTCAAGTGAGGAAGCGCACTCGCACACTGCGATCATCTAACCCCAGGCGTAAAACGATGGGCGCGATAAGCCGCGTTTTGCGGTTGGGGGGCGTCAGGATCAGATAAACCCAGCAAAGGTTGCAGTCGTCAGCGACTCGGGCGCAGCTCCAGTTGTACAATTACACAACATCCATTTGTGTTCCCCTCAGGTTGTCCTGGAGCGCGAGCTTCAAAAGCTTCCCCAAAGCTTCCCCAAAGCTTCCCCCACTCCGCGTCGATGTTTTTGGAGAAGGTGCTTTGTTCACACCTGTGGTCAGCGCTTTATTTTCTCTTCTTCTGCTGTTATCTGCCTTCATCTGCATGCAGCCAGCATTTTGCACTCTATAGCTGTGAATAGACTGCAGTGTGCGGCGTTATCTGAGCGCAGGTATCAGCGCCCGCCGGGCTGGGGTTCGGTACGGGCTTTGAACCGTCCCAGGTGTCAGGCCGTGTGCACCACAGTGCCACATCTTCAGGAGCAGGCGCTTTGTCGAAATGTCACTGATTCCAAACCGTGAGGAGAAGGAGAAAAAAAACAGGCTAGCTTTGGGACGCCTTCCGAGAGCAGTGCAGGTGTGGAAGCATAGTTTAGGATTATTTAAGATGTCGTAGGTGAGGTTGCTTTAAATGACCCACAAAAATCTAGGTAATGAGAGTTTTCGGGCAGTAAATGTCGGCTTATGTAAAGCCCCCCTCCCCTAGTGGCCGTGATATGAATTACACGTGTGGGGGACTTTTAGAACTGCTCTTGTGGTTCCTCAAATGCATCACCTCAACGCCTTGTTGGGGATTTATGGTGATTTATGCCTGAACACGTGGTCGTACACGTGAAGGTTAGTTGCTAATAACAGATGCTATATAAATGAAGATGATTTGAATTGAAATAAATCTCAATCTTGTTAAATCTCAGTTTAAATCAGATTCTGTCGTTTCGCAACCATTTTTCCCGAAGCAGCTGTGGAGGAGTCAGACGAGCAGATAATTCCGATCATCTCCCGGGATGTGATCGGATTGATAGAACCTGCATGTCTTGAATCACCAAAACCGCCGTTTCTCTGATGGACTCGTGTTTTCTAAACTCAGTAGCGACTCATATCTGATTTACGTCTTATCGCCAAGGTAGTTTAATCATCTCTAAGCTGTTATTGTCTCTGACTCAAAGCCTGGAATCTTTTCCCATAACACCCCGGCAGAGATGCGCGGCGCCGATGCCTCTCCCGCGGCTCCTCTGATAGCACACTCGCCTTCTTCTTTACGCTTCGGCTAACTTTGTCTTTGTTTTGCATTTTGGCTTTCACAGACTTCTGTAGCTTTGTGGGGACCGAAAGTGTTTAATGTTGGAGGTTTCAGTCGAATCGATACTTTGGCGCCTTGGTTTAGCATAGCAACCCAGAGCTAACTGTGGCGCGGCTGGATTTATTGGTATATGATGGCGTCATCAACATACGCTAAAATAGTGGAAGCAGCCTTTTTGGTTCCATCCCTCCAGATTTGTTTCGGCACTCTAAGATTATTTTCCAGGCCTGTCGGGTCTGAGGACCCTCAGGTGGATTCAAGCTCCTCAGCAAACAGAACTGAAGCAGAATCCATCGGGGTGCCGACGGATCCTTTTACTCCCCGCAAACAACACTTTGGTGGTCCGGGTGTTTGATGAAGTGAGAATGGGGAGAGGAAATCTCCCTTTCATTGGAGGCTAAACCACAAATAAAGCGTCTAATCCGTAGTGATCGCTGCACCCACACCTCTGGAAATGCACATTTGCTAGTATAAAACCTCACATTGGGAATTGTTAATGTTTCTTCCTTTCTGGTGACCACAAAGATTCATTTGTGCGCTTCCTCCCATGTTAGCGGCTATCGTTAGCACATCGTGTCGCATCTGTCAACTGTCACTTCTGTAAAAACCCAACACACCTGAAATACCTGATTCTTGCCATCCTCCCCGGGGGAAGTGGGGGGGGGGGTGCTCATCTACCACAGAGTTATGCATTGTTACATCGCAACGCTCGTTTAGCAAGTGTATCGTTAAATTAAGATGCTTCTCTGACAGGAAACAAACAGATGAAGGAAACTCCCAGGGTTCAAGCTTAGCCTGTTTAGATAGCAGAGGCTGCATTCACATGCACCTAACCAGAACCTTCCCAGCTCTTACTGACACACACACACACACACACACACACACACACACACACACACACACACACACAATCTGTTAAACCCAATCAGCCACGATGTAAAAATGGACCTGCATTTCCTTATAAATGCACAATGTTGATGCAGATGTAATATGCATGATTAAAACAGGTACACAGGGGTGCGCACACACACACACACACACACACACACACACACTCACATGCGCGTACATGCACATCCATGCCCAGTGCTCATAAGCAAACTTGGCTCTCTCTCGACCACCATTGTTCGCCGGCGCTGAAGCATTACCGGGCTAAGTGAGGGGCCCTGATGGATACCTACCAGGCTCAGACCACCAGTAAAGGTGGGGGGGGGGGGGGGGGAGGAAATGGAGGAATAATAAAAAGAAGACAGAAAGATGGCAGAAGATAGCGGGATGCAGAGTCCACCAGAAAGACAAGCAATCGGAGGTGAAGCTATTGTCTTCAGAATTCACGTGCACAGGTGCGCGCGTGAGTGGCCCATCCAGTCGCCCCGTTCATGCGTTGCTATGTAATTATCCCCACACTCGACTGCGAACAACGGCGCAATCATCGTGTTTCAGATGGCAGCAGGACTGTGAGACATTTTCAATAAAGTGAGCAGCAACGTAAGAAAGTGCTCAACTTCTGCTAAAGGCAATTAGCGCAGCAGAGTGAAAACAAGGCCGTTAGCATCATTACCATTGTCTCGGAGTCGCTGTTAGCTTACGGCCTCCATCCACTCATACCGTAGAGCTAGCTAGCTTGATTGCAACAGTTCGTGGGCCAACAGAATTCACCTGAAAGAAAATCGAAACGGCTAAACGTGAAAAACAAAGGGCAACCGAGCCCGGCCTGACAGCCCACGCTGGTGGTCATTCCGCCGTCGCTAATGGGGCGGGGCCAACTCCGCGGCACTTGAATGACAAGGGCGTGAAGCGACAGATGAGAGGGCAAACACTCCGAAGGTCAAGACGATTCACGCGCTGAGAGAAAGAACGGGAGAAATCTGTTGTAACCCGAGTGCGGGACTTTTGTGCATCAATGCACGGACGAGTCGCAACTTTAAAGAGGCTTCCATCAATTTTGCGTCCCCCAGTTGGCACCTTAGCCTGACTAAAAAGGAGCTTTAATGATCAATAAACAAGTTTTAGCAGGGACACCATCCACATTTGAGCTGTCCAGGCAGATTTACTGATGAACCTCAATACCCCCACCTCCTACCTCCCGCACCCCCAACGTGTCTTTTATTTTTTTGGACAGACATAATCTGGTTGTGTGAGATTTCGCAGCAGATTAGCAGCCACCTTGGCTCAGATAAGACCCTGTGCACGGCTGCCACTAAAACACCCGCTCTGACATGAGCAGATCTGCTCAGGGCACAATTAAGACGCTGTCTGGCCGTCTTTACTCGAGCTGCACTCGGCCCTGACGAGGCGCAGCTCGTCGGTACAAACGGCGGAATTGTGCAGCGAGTGTGAGTTATTGTGTAAGTTTGATAGGATCAGACGGGAGAGCGACACAAACCGGTTGAAACGACCTTATAAGGAGGTGAAACTGATGCAGAAGACAACGGCAAAAGACCATAATCCAGTTCTCAGAGGCTAATTGGGACGACTTTTCTGCACAAAACCGCGGCAACGCTGTTTCCAGGCAACCGCCGCTGCGAGAAAAATGGCTCCACGTCGGCCAGCAGAAAGGTCTGAACAACCAGGTGAAATCAACCTGGATAAACTTCCAAACCCCAAATTCCATTTCACGGTGGATGATGCGATAAAGGCTGTGCGCGTCGCTGGCGTTTGGTCGTGTTTACAGCAGCGTTGTTGATGGATGCATTTATTATCTGCAGCAAAGTCCTGCACTCGCACCCGCATCCGCGCATAACTGTGTGGAACATCTTTCTGCGAACGGCAGGGCCTCACTTTTGGATTATCTGGATGGTTTTTTGTTACGACAAAATGGCTGCACACCCACAACAGATTTCTGCGTGTTTGCTTTTTTACTGTAATGAGGCAGGTGTGCACGTATGTTGCTGATAAGATCCAGCACTTAACCACTGGGGAAGCTAAAATAATAACAATTAAAAAAAAAAAAATCGACTGTTTTTAGAAGGGTCGAAACTATCTCTGCTATACCTCCCGCAGCCAGTAGGGGGTGCTAATGCGGGGACGTTTTCGCCACCTGAAAGGGCGCCTTTCTGATTTTCTGTTGTCACGATTGAAACCTCTTTTTTCTCTCGTGTTGAGATATTTTTTTTATGCTTAGCACTGCAGCTAACCCAACATTTGCAAAGTTCTTGGAAACGTTGGCAAGTTATAGCGTTTTTTTTCTAGCGGGCAGGACGGCCTGTGGCTAAATTTAGACCTTGATTCAAGCAGCGGAGTTCCTGAAAACAGTTTGCTAGCAGTTTTCAGCTAATATTAGCCTGTGCTGGCCAAGGAGCTACTGCTAGCAAACAAGCAGTGTTAGAAAATGTGCCATTTAATTGATGTTGGCATGCATCTGTCGAGCTATGACAACCATATTCTGACAGGACGCAGACAATATATGCACACAATGATTTGAGTTATGCGTCTCCCTCGACGACCGTTGTTTGACACATTCTGTTCAAACTGTTGTTTCCCATAACGGTAAGGCAATCTGCCGCGTGTAACCGGATCCGGCCCCGGACTGAGGAGAGGTGAATGAAACATGTGACAAGGTGTGATTTCAACAAATCTCGCAGGGTGTTTATTGACAGATGGGCCCTTTTGTCCATTTAAGCTGTTGAACAGAATAACCAGGTACATAATTGCCACTTGCTTTTGTGGTTAATAGGCCCATTGTTGTGTTTAAAATGGCGATTATTCGTCGCACATGGGCAACTTAAAGAGGTCTTTGTGTGAGCTGACCCCAGGCAACAAGTTTTTTCGGACTGGCGATGTTGTAAACTCCACCCGTTTTTTTTTTGGTTTTTGATCAATTCTGTGTCAAAATGAGTCTTCCACGTTTTTCCCACTAATAAAAACCTAAAAAAAAAGCAAAATTATTAGCAACAGGTGATTTAAAAAATTGTGATTACATATTTTGTGCACATTGTAAAAAAAACACAAACAGAAAACCCCCAAAACTGACAGCAAAATAGTCCAGATTTCACTTTTGAGGATGCTTATTGGAGATAAACCGCCAGAACAAATGGGAGCGATTGAAAGAGAGATGCTTCCGATGTTACATGTCATGTCAGGAGAAGCAAAGTTCACAGGAGTGTTGGCAGAGCTCCGCTCCAGCTGCACAAACGGGCTCGGTTGCATCAGATTAGGCCGCTAATCGGGCGGGATACAAATAAACATGATCGCGCATTAAGAGGCTGCAGCGGAAAGGGGTGTGACCGGGGTGTTGGATTTCACGTCCAACCACCTGAGGAGACACTTAAGGCGCGCAGGGCGTGAGTGCCAGCGGCACAAGACACAGAACCGCACGAGGCTGCGTTTTAAAGCTGCTCCGGACCAGCTGATTGGGTATTTGCGCCTTTCTCCAGGAGGATGGACGGCAGGATCAGACCGCTCGGCCTCCCCGGGCACAGTTTGCAGGTGCCCGCGTCCATCATGCGCCCGCCGCCTCTCTTTCTCCGAGCCTGCAGCCCCGCGCTGGAGAGAGGATACCCGCGCACCCCGAAGTGCGCCAGATGCAGGAACCATGGCGTGGTCTCCGCGCTCAAAGGCCACAAGCGCTTCTGCCGCTGGAGGGACTGCGTGTGCGCCAAGTGCACCCTGATAGCGGAGAGGCAGCGGGTGATGGCCGCGCAGGTGGCGCTCAGGAGGCAGCAGGCCCAGGAGGAGAGCGAGGCCCGGGAGCTGCGCCTCCTGTACCCGCAGCCGGACGCAGGGAACCCGCAGGGTTCTCCCGTCGGACACGGGGCGTCCACGGCGACCAGCCACGCTCCCGCACCTCCGAGTTTTGAGGGGTTTGGAGCAGAAAATCCAAAAGACGGTAAGAAAGGAAAACAATTATCACTAACTTTTATACAGACGTTATCACGCGGAACATTGGAAACATTTTACGCGCGACTTTAAACCACTTTTTTTTTATTTCTAGATGATAAATGCGGCAAATACAACTTTTATAACGGATTATTAGGTCGGCCCATCTTTGCGGCCAACCTGTCCTCTTCAACCGAGAAGACGGCCCTGTCCCCGAACAGGGACAGGGCCGTCCTGTCCAGTGACGAGAGCGCAAGCCCGTCCCCGCCGTTTAACCCGACGGAGAGTCCCCGCTGCTCCCCCTCCACGGACCCGGAGTCCGGCAGCGAGACGGAGAAACCCCGAGACTTCTCTCGCCGGGACCGGGACCCCACAGACATCATGGCCAAGATCTTTCCTCATCACAAACGCGACACCCTCGAGTCGATGGTGAGAACGTGCAGAGGTGACGTTGTCAGATCCATCGAACTCCTGATGAGCTCCAAAGATCACAAGATCGACTCGGAGAACTTGGCCCAGGCTACTCAGTCCGGTGCCCTCGGGTCTTCTGCCGGGATGCCCGGAGCAATCGGTGCTCTCGGGACCAAATCTGCCTTCTCCCCGCTCCACCTGCCACCGGCGGCCCCTGTTGGAGAGGGTCTGTACGGGCTCAGCCCTCGTCTGGGGGTCAGCCCCCTGCGCCTGACCTACTCCTCCTCCAGCGGTGGGATGGCGGGGTTTATATCTCCATACATGACATCCGGACTGATGCCAATGTTTCCCCTGCGTCCGCCGCTGGACTCATACTCCTTCCCGGGGATGATCCGAGATTTTTCTTACCTTCAGAGCAAGGAGGCACTATGTAGTACAGGTCTTTACACCAGACTCAACAGCGACAAGTGACTAAATACAAATCAGAAAGAGAAAATGTAGATGAAATGCGACCATACAGTCGTGTTGCAGAAAGCTGGACAGTGTAAATGATGTAAATATTGCTTACTTATTGTTAATAAATCGATTTTAAAACAGCAACTCTATCTATCTATCTATCTATCTATCTATCTATCTATCTATCTATCTATCTATCTATCTATCTATCTATCTATCTATCTATCAGCCATGTGCGTTTTGAAAACAGCCAATAGAAATCCTTTGCGGACCCACGTGACCTTGTGTTTCAGGAAGTGGTCAGGCAGCGTGGAGGTAAGGCATTTAAACCACGTTGAACTATTTAAAACGTTTTCAGTGGGCTTTTTGTTTGTTTGTTTGTTTGTTTGTTGGGTCGGGGAAGACATTTTCCCCCTCAAATTTCAAGGTTGCTAAGAGTAATCAAAGACATGAATATAGTTTTTCCCTGGAGTGACTCTTACTCTACGTAAATGTGTGTTGTAATATTTATTGATGCGGCAGGCGATTCACAAAAAAAGAAAGAAAACAAAACAAAATCTTTTTATTACTCTGTATTAATCAAACAGTTCAGCAGGAATAAGTTTCTGTAGAACTTGGTCAAGTTGTCCCATCTGAACAGGTGAACACCTGAGAAGGGTTTGTCATTATTCCAGCATTATTCTGCAACAATAACTCTGATCATTAACCTCAAGAAACATTGACAAAAATGAAAAAGCATAAACCAGTCATGACCGTGTACGAAAGTGAACAGCAAAATTACTTCAAACGAGACATCAGCAACGCTTTAATTAACTTAAAACTACCATATTTACATGGGAGGAGTGCTTTCCTCTCCATCTACCATAGTTTCTACTCTAGCAGCTCTCTAAAGTGAACTGCAAAGTTTGGAAACACTTCTGGATGCAGTAGTTGAAAAAGTTGTGCGAAAGTTCCTGCAGTTGAATTCACCGCCACTAGATGGCGCCAGATCACAGGCGCGGGACCGTAGACCAGTTGCCTCTCCTGTCATCGTCAGTGTGATAAAACCCCTGCAAAAGCATCCAAATCCAGTCAAAATCCGGCCACCTAAAATAGCAAGTCAGGGATTGTCAGTGTAGTTTTGTGTAACTTCACTCTGACATATTTTAAAACAGATTGCATGTTCCAGACGGTTTTACAGCGAGACAAACACATTTCTGCCTTACTGCGGAGGGCGACCCTCGGACCATCTGTGGGGTCCAGAGACCAGCTCCAGCGGGAGGAAAACAAGTTATTTTCATTTCGAAGGGCTTCGGTCTGCTTTTCTTTCAGAGCAAATGGATAGATGAGGGAAAAAATACAACAAAACAGTTTGCTTCTGCTAATAAAGCACGTGGACATAATATAATAGTAAATCTACGAAAGAGCAGAATTCATATTGAAATAAGAATAGTTGTTGTCGTCTCTGTTTTTTAGTTGGTTGGTTTCAGGCAAAAAAAAAAAAAAAAATCGTAATATTTCTTAATAAAAAAGATGCAACAGGTTTCCTGTCCGCTCCTGGCTGTTCGGTTCAATCCGCGAAAATAAGTCACAAATTTGTGTGTCTGAAGCACCCACGACACATTTATGACAGTTATGTTCAGGATTCGCATCCACAACAGCAGTTTCTGTAGCTGCTGCAGCTTTAGCATTAGCCAATACGACAAAATTACCCGGTATTTGTTGCTCACTGCAACAAAATGGTTCTCATAATCAATAATGTTATCAGTAAATTTATCGTGAGATTGCCTGTTTTGAACGTCTGCCGTGGTGGTTTGGACTCGGTTAAACGCTCAGCTAGCCTCTCCGTTAGCTAACATGGACCGATGCTGCGGCATCTAACACGCAGTATTATTTCCTCTAATATTTGTCATAATGAAATAAAATCACATCCATAATGTGCACAAAACTTTTTGTCAGATAATGGCGTTCATGGCCGCAAAGCTGAAAGCGCATATTTAGCGGACATTATCTCAAAAGACAAAGTTTAAAAAAAGTTAAGTCTGAGTTCTTCAGCGCGCCACTAGGGGGCATCGTGTGACTGCGATGTTGAAAAGATGGCGGCGAACAGAAACCTGCTCCAACAACCTCATTATGCTGGAAATGGTGCATCCAGAGGATGGAGGAGGAAAACGGCAGATTTGGTCTATATAATCCAAATATTCAGAACACAGGCTCCTGCCAGCTGATATTTATCATCCCTTCCCAAAGATTGGCCAGAGCTGCCATGCTAAAAGGTAGCCCACCGCAAATGCACTTTCTAATCCGCTAACCCACTTATTTTGTTGACAGTCCTCTATTTTCCTATTCCCCTCTCTCCACATGCACAATAAAAACACGCGCCGGCAGAGTATATATCTCATTATATTTTCAAAAAGTTCCCACTCATATTGTGTTTGCCCGGCTTCAAAAACAATTTCTTTCAGCCAGAGAAGCATCAGCCTCCACCCCCCTGTCTTATTTACTCTTCCATTTTCCCCATTTGGATTCCTGCTTCCTTGTGGGCCTTCGAAAAAATTGGATTGCACCACCTCGTTGACCATAGCAGGGGCGGCTGGATGGGTTTCTCAGTAATGATCGGAGCTGTGTCTCGCTTCTCCTGCAGGAATCTGGGACGCGGAGAAAGTGAGCGCGTACGTGGGGGGGGCCGGACGAGGACCTCGGATGAGGGCTCGCAACTCAAGTAGCAGCGGAGTGAGGAGGGGCGAGCGGGAGCAGAGGGAGAACAGGTACGCCGAGGAGCTAATCCTCTAACAGCCATCCAGGCCTTTGTCAGAAGGGCTTTATCCCGTCCCTGTTGTGAGGGGGCATCATTAACGTTCTGCTGTTGAAAGTCAGGCCCGTGCACGTTGTGCACGTTGTGCACAGGTGACGTGGCAGGATGATGACAGCGCCGCGTTGTCGGCCAAACAGAACCCCTCCCCCGGAGCCAGCATCACCTCTACCCCCATCTGTCGGCACCCGTTACGCATAGAAGTTTTGGAAGTTTTGTAAAGGGAAGGGCTAAGCCGCCCCCCCCCCCACCCCCGGGGGCATCTCGTTCGCCCCGCACTCCTCTTGTTCTCTTCCCTTTTCTTCCCCCCGTCTTCTCTTCTCCAGCAGCTGATTGGCAGATGGGGGCTGAGGCGCCACCCGGCCCGGGCGGCCCCGCCGTCCTCGCCCTCTCTCTCGTTACGGCAGGGTCACCGCGGGGGCCCTTTATTTTTTCCCTCCTAAAACAAACCTCCCATGGTGCACTTGGGCTTCAAAGGTTGCAGCTGAAGCAGAACCGGAAGCTTCAAAACTTTCAGACGGTTTAATTGGGACACTTGACTAACGCGAGTCAAATAGAGCTAATTTAACCTTGTTCTGATTTGCTGTCGTTTGAATAAAAACAACAGAGTTGGTGGTGTTTTTAAACGGTTAAAAGGAGTTTTTAGCCGTTGCTGCTGGCATGAAAGAACATTCAGTATTTACTCGACAGGGAGCCCAGAAATCGCTGCAGAAATCTGAAGGTGTCAAAGCAAAGCGGCCTGGCCTAGAAAGGCAGCCATCCCTATCAGAACCAGGCAGGATCCATCACGGAGAGGAGACAGGAAGGCGTCGCTGACACACACACACACACGCACACACACACACACACACAACCTGGGCTTCTGCTCGTCCATATTAATTGTTGCATTACCGAGAGCGGCGCTGGGTTACGCGCGGCCGTCCAAAGCTGACATTTTTGGTGCGATAGCAACACCTCCTGACGCAAGTGATTTAAATAGTTCTTTGTACCGCTGCAGGACAAGTTCTTGTCCACACGCACGTGTCGCTCGGTGGTCGGGAGATGGATGTGTTGATGCAGAGAGAGCGGGAAAGGTGAGAGGAGGAGATAAGGGGAAAAAAAAGAAGAGCTGCCGCGTGTTTAATTCTTTTTATTTCTTAAGTTTTCGCGGTTCTTTTTCTTCCTTTTCAGAAACAGAAATCGAAATGACACGAGACCGTTCCGAAGAAATCCTCGCGCATAAAACCTACGATAATTTTAGTGCGTGTTTTGGCACAGCCTTGAGGGCATGCTAGCATGAGCTGAAAGGTTAATTGTTGCGGGTTGTGAGGTGATGGTTAGCACGTCGATGCCGGTAGCGTCTCAAAATCTCCACATTTAACTACGTTCTCGTGTTTGTTTGTCTCAGAGGACCCCAGAAGACGAGTGAAGGTCCACAGGTGAACTACAGGAACATCTCTTGACGCCGACAGGGAGTGGCTTTGCTAGCTGAAGGTAAGATGCTAGCTGAAGGTAAGATGCTAGCATCTGTTGACCTCCCGCCATTCGGTTTGCGTCCATTTAAAGTGGATAAATCCACAGACTGAGGCCAGATTCCATCGGATTTGAGCTTCACCTTGAAGAAAGTGGGGCGACCTCAGCTCACCTCCCCGCTGAAGATGATGGATGGCGGAGTTTTAGAAACAGCTGGAAGGGCTAAATACAGATGCCGGCGCCGCTGAAATCCACGCGGCGAGCTTTGAGCGGCTGCACGTCGTAGCCTGACAGTTCTCCTTTCTCCCGTTGCTGAAAGCTTCAGCGGAAACTCGCTCATGACTCAGAAAAAATTCCCTTATCGCTGGAAGCACTCGCTGCCTCGGCGCCGACGTGGCGTTCAGACCCGCGTGTCTGAGTGTATGAAGTTCTGTGGCTGGATGGGAATTGAGCTAAAGGATTTAGAATGGTTGGGGGTGTGTTTGAAAGGCGGCGGATGGCAGCTGCTGGAGCTGAATTAGCTCACTTTCTCCTTCATATCTCCTTACTTTTCTTCCTTTCTTGTCGATTAAATAGTCATTTTCTGGTGCTTGTTCCTGCCAGCGGTACCTGTGCTGGTGTTGCGGCGGTTAACTCTCCTCACCTTCCTTAAATTGAATTTTCTGCATCTCGGGTGACAGAACTGGCCGCTAGGTGGCGCTACACCGAGAACAGCCTTGAAATAAACAACAGCTGCCGCGTCACGTGATGCTGTCCTACTCGTTCGGTCAAACATTTAAGTGGTTGTCTTTAGCCTAGCATCAGCGGTGTGGTCGCTCTACCTGGCGAACGTTAGCCGCTACGATAGCTAAACCAATCCCGACTTTTAATGCGGAGAGCTTTCGGGTTCACGCGAAGGTCTGTTCCTCCTCTCGTGATGTTTATTTGATGCGCTGCCGCGGATCCCCGTGGCTGCTTTAATGATGCGCCCTCTTATGCGCAGCTACGCTGACTCGGAGTTCGCCCGCAGTTCCGGGGGCTTTCCTCAAGTTCGCTGGTAATCCGCCGCTTGACCCGATTCCACAGCCGACCATCTCGCAAAGGATCCCCAGTCGATCGGACACGGCGTGGAACGCAGCTTAAAACCCTCCAATCCTGCTTATTTTCACTCTTTTACCCTCTTAAATCGACGCAGTTGCACAAACCCAGCGTCTGCATGTGTCCCCCCCCCCCCATAAAAACGCCCTCTAAAAACTACAGATTTCCTCCAGACAGCGACAATTTCATCATGTTGCTTTAAATTTTAATGGCTGGTTGGTAAGTTTTTCTAACAATAGTCACACAGAATGGCCCGACAGCGCCGGCGTCGCCCTCCCGCCGCGGCGGGGAAGGGGGGGGGGCGCCATGGACCGATGGTAATAATTAGGCCCTCACGCGTCAACTCTGTCGAGCTTCCCGTGTTTTTCAGCCATTTGTGTCGCTAACAACGTACAAAAAGCACGGCAAGAGGCACTCCGCTCTCACCGGATGGTATAATTAGAACACTTTAACGAGAAAATAAGGAAGTCCCGTGTTAATTTGATTCAAGATGGAGCCAAAGTGGAAGTAAATCCTCACAAGATAACGAATCCTTATCAGCTCCCCCGCCATCCTTCAGCCTGAGGGAGGTAATTATTATTAGCAATGGGAGATGATAATAGTTTTAGTTAAAGTCGTGCGACTAATTATCCGGAGGCCCGGCGGCGCCCAGCGTTAGCACGCCAGCATCGAGCTTGGACCAACAGCTTCGACGCTTCGGTGGTCACAACCAAAGAATCCTTCTCTTCTTTACTTTGGCGAGCAGCCGGTCACAACGCTTGGTTCCTGCTAAGCTAGCTTAGCATCTATGACCTGCTGTACCAGCAGTTTCCTGCTGATGTGGTTTTTTTTTTCCCCGCTCTCTTTGTGCCGCTCTTGTTTTACGAGCGTGCCACGCCGTCACCGGGGCAACATGGGCGGATGAACGATGGCGTCTATTAGCACATATAGCCCCCCTCTATCTGCGGACTCGGCGTCTCCAGCCTCCTTACTCTCCTCCATAGCTGCGCTCCCCCTCTCCATTTTTCACATTCTCCACACAGTCTTGGCCGTCCGTTAGCCTCGTGGTCGCTGGTCGGCTCTTAGCGAGGAATGAGGCCACGTCTCTTCTTTGCTCTGCGAGACGCGAGGACGGCTTGTAAATGTCAGGCATCGGGATGGGAATGTAGTTCAAACTGAAGAAGGGGGGGCTGTTGTGACACGTGTACGGGCCCTGCTAGCATTCCTGCTGCTTTAAAAAGATCTTAAAGGGCTGCAGCTGGTAGCTCAGCTAGATGCTAATTTATGAAATATGACAGCAAAGATCTATTTCTTCTGCGCCGCTCCGGGCCAGCAGGGGGCGCTCGCATCTCGATCGTATGTTCAGATTAGCGGATTAGCTGCCCGTCCATCCCACCGCAGGTTGGTAGAATTCCTGAGATTCCCTTTTACCGTCGCATTCTTCAGATTTCCTGGCGCCATTCCTGTAATTTAGCCGTTTTCATTTTCACCTGATTTGTTTTGACACGAGCGACGTTCAGTTTTTACGGTTTTTACTAACCTGCGGCCCGAACAGATAGTCACCCCCCCCCCCCCCACACACACACACAAAAAAAACTAATTTCACACTTAGCTTTTCTGTAATTAGCACGGAAAGCTAATTGCTGCGGATGTGCAATTAGCATTATGGAAAGTGGCTTTTCCCCAGACTGAGGGCCAATCAGTCGGCCCCTTTATGCTCCTCTGATGATGCAGCAGATGCAGCTTCCTCTTCCAAATGAATGTGATTCACAAACCGAATCAGGGTCACACGTGCTGCCGGGGGGGGGGAAGTTTTCACGTATTCCTTTCATCCGCCGCTGCATGTAAACGGAGAAGAGGGAAATCGCTGTCAGAGGAGCCGCCGCAGCACAAAAGCTCCTGATTGCATTCTGGACTCTGACATGCTTCTTTTTTTAATCCTACAAGGAAACTAAATGTTCTGGTGCAGCAAGACCGACTCATTGACTGATTGCCTGCCCCCCCCCCCCCCCAAATGTTCCCTGCCTCCAGTTTGCACGGGGACGGATTAGTGTTTGCAGCGCTGACGGGCCATTAAAGGTTGAATTCAAAGGCAAACCTGGGTTCCGTCAGGTGTCTTTGCGTTAATCCGGACGGCCATTTTTCTTTTTTCTTTTTAAGGTCAAAACGGCAGAAACGGAGATTTCCAGCTCAGCCGGACCGGCGGGAGCGGTTTCATCCCGTTTCAAATGCTAACCGAGCGTTAGACGCTGGCGTCGCTTTCCTTTTTCAAAGGCCACCTCTGGTATTTTCATACCAAAACACTTTTAAGATTTTGATCTTTCCAGGGAAATAAAAAGGTTTCTGTCACAGTCTTTACATTTCTGTGAGGACCGAAGGAGTCTTAAAGCGTCTTTGCTTCCAGTTTGGGCTTTTCTGCCTCCCGCTGAGCTGTTTCTGAAACCTGGAAAGGTTAGCATGAAGGCTACAGAGTGAGGGGGGATGAAAGGAAACAAGGCGGAGGAACTTTTTTTCTGTTTTTTTGATCTTTATCCAGCGCACTTCCCCATCCGAGCCGTTTAGCACAGCACACGCAGCGAGTTTGGGGAAGAATTAAAGGGTTGATTGAGGGTTTCGTGGCTAATTCACGTCTTAAGGTATAATCCTCTCCTTTATGGGTAAAGTTAACTTGCTTGACCGTTTACATGCGTAAACAAGCAGCAGAGCTCAGAGGAAACCGCTATCGTAGCAGAGTGATGCTAATTTCCCATCTCTCTATAGTGCTCAGGAATGATCTTTCTGCTAATAACGTGAAAATTGTTTAGCTTATTTTTAATGCAAGCAAATCCTTGGTTATGACAGTTGTAAATGGTTGCTAATAAAGTTTCTGTAGCCTCACTTCCTATAGAAGAAAGCAAAGAGAGCTCTGAGCTTCATTAGCTCCTCGCTAGCAGACTGACGTGCGGAGTCGGCAGCTAACGTGATACGCTAACCGCAATAAGCAAAGGGAGAATCTTTGTTTTATCGAGACAAACTCCCGACTCGGGAAAACAAGAGCTGTTCTGCTGTTCTGAGTTATTCTGTGCCGAGTATCGGCTGAGTATCGGCTGAGGCTATACTTTAAAGTAGGACTGTGCTAGTGGCCAGCGTTGGTACTGCACCCACAATCAAACTAATGTCATAATTAACAGATGAGTAACTTGGCATCGCCCTCCTTGTCGTAGCCGTCCCAGCCGGATCCGCCTTCGACCTCTACGCTTTATTCCTCATGTGAGATGTCCGTGCCTGCGATACGTACGTTTAAGTTAGCCAAACTTAGCTGACGCTAACTTGTCTCTGAGAAAATGTGCAACTTTGCCTCGTTTAAGTGCTTCTCTGCCGTCAGCGTTTCCGTCTTTTAAAGGTATCGCCGCTACAGATCCTTGTTTTGTTTTTGGCTTGGTTACGACATTGTTGGGAGTCATAACGAGGCCTTGTAGGTTTGCTAACGTATATCTGGTACCTTGGATGCTGAAACGCAACCTGACTGGTAGATGGGTTGGGGGCGGAGCTTCAGACCGAAGAAGAAAAGAACGTTATTCATGAGCGGCCTGTGATTCTGTTGAGATATTTCACGATTAACTCAATTTTCTACATACGGCTCCATATACTACATACTGTATATTTTTAATGCTAACACGTAGCCGCAGAAATCTTGCACCCGCATCACTTTCTAAGACGTCTTTCTGTGTTTTATTCTCTCTCTTTTGCTCACATACTCTCACTTCCCGCGGCAGCGGGGGGGTGTACAGAAATCGTTACTGCTTAAGCTAACTGGGCGCCCTCTCCCAGACAGGAAGCAGAGCTGGTGTGAACCACTGAGGGGGGGGTCGTCACTTCCTCCTCCCTTCAACACCACGTAAACGTCCGTCACATCTCCAAATGTGGAGCCTGATACGAGTCCGAGCCAGATTAGCCTGCGAGTTGCCCAGTTTGTTTTTATCATTATTAGCTTTTGTCCCTCGTGACGCTCTGCCCCCCCCCCCCCCAATCCGCACAATTGGAATTTCTAATTAGTAGCGCCGATTCCCAGATAATTCTCCTCTCATTTATTCCATCAACGAATCGGGTTTTGTCCGTTTCTGCGAGGATCGTTGCACCGTTTTTGTGAGTTAGTTTTTTTTTTTTGTGATTTCCGTTTCCACGGATGCGGATTGGGGGGGGGGACGTGTCCCCGAACACACTGGTCATTAAAGCAGCTTCTGGACCTCTTCCACTGCATCCTGAACCATCACACACACGGATGCTCCGCCGTGCCAGCTGGCAGGCAGTTGGCAGCCCAGCGAAGGATTAACTGGTACCAGTTTGAGGGTCTATAAATAGAATCTACCAACTGCTCCAGGAAATGAACCATGCGAGAAGCTCCCAGAGGCCCAGGAACAGGTTGTGCTTTTCATCCTCCTGCTCCGTCTGGATTAGAAGCTTCCCGAATGTTGACTCTACTCGTATAAACCCACCGAAGGTGCGCTGGTTCGCGCGTGCGGCTCGGCGCCCCCTGAGATTCGGGCCGACGCGGCAGCCTCGCGACGGAGAGGGTCGAGGTTTTTAAATAGCTTTTACCCCGGGCATTGATCCTCGCCGTTGAACAAGCATGTAGCTTTGTGAGCCTGCCTGCGCGGCGCCTTTTGATGGACTCCTGGGATCGATCCCAGCCCGGCGCCGTGATTAGTTGAGGCGGAGCCTCTGGAAGAAAGACACCAAGATGGCTGAATATGCTCGATTTTTCTTTTTTTTGCTCCGAGCCGTGTTGTCGCGCTCCACTTTGACGAAGATCAAAGGATAAAAGAACGTGGCTCTTCTTATGGTGGAAACGCCAACATGAAAAATTAGCTCGGCAGGAAATCTTTAGGTTCTGGAGCAGATTTAGCGCGTTTCGCTAACAAGCGTCCGACTTTAGCGCTAGCGCGCGATGTTCGAAAACACGAGTTCCTCTCATTCAGCTGATCTGCTGTCAGGTGTAACACGGGCGCGCGGTGCACGGTTTCACGCCTTTTTTATTGGCCTCCCTGCGCTCGGGGAGAAAATTCAGTTTCCACTTGAGCGGCGCAGGATAATTCAAGAACAGAGAGGATTTTCAGGAGAACAATTGATGATCAAAGGAGACACTCCACTCAGGAGTGAAGAGTGATATTCTGCCGCCTCAATATTCCATCATTACGCTGCGAGCTGCTCACCTCCACGCTCTCCCTCCCCACGGAAGCTAGCGCAGCCTTCATCTCATCCCCTCTGTAGAGGTCTCCAGTCCATTAATCGCACCAATCAAGGCTCATTTACGCCCCCGGCGTGTTTGGAGGTGAAGTTCACTCCTGTCCGCAACACAATACTGGCCAAACTGGGAGGTTTTTACACACAGTAGAGGAAGCTGCCGACGCGCTAGCTCAGCTAGCTAGCGACACACGGACGAATGGTGGCAACCAGACCTGACGATGGCGCCCTGAAGACGTCGTTGCGGCAGCGGCGGAGCAGATCCTCCGTTTGTCAAGGCTCGATAAAAGAAGCGTTAGCTTCTGTAAACGTCTCGTTCAGGCGCTGGGAGTTGCAGCTAACGCTAATCTGAGGGTTTTGCCTGTGGTGTTCATGGGCAGATGGTGACGGCCCTGTTTCCACTGACGTCGCGGTGATCAAGGCTGCTAGCGCCGGCGTTTACTGTCAGCTCACATGTAGCTAGCGCTTCCCTCCTCCCTCACGCGGGCGTTGGTTGCATTTTCTCTTCAACGCAATTGCAAATTCAATATCTTTCGGGGTTTTTGGACAGTCGGCTGAACAAATCAAGTAATGGAAAAGTGTTGCCGGGGGGCCCGAGGAATGACTGATGAAGATATTTCAGTTTTTGACACGTTAATCTAATTATCTGAGCGGGAAACGCTGATATAATGCTTTTCTTTAAAAAAAAAAGAAGAAAAAAAATTAGCTCCATAAACCCACGAAAGCTCCGGTTTTTCCACCGTCTCTGACGCGTCGCGGTGACGGATGAAGGCGTCCCGCCGAGACACAGCACCTGACATTATGACAGCACCATCCTGGCATTCACACACACACACACACACACACACACACACACACCACACACACACACACACACACACACACACGAAAACTACCAGCGCCTTGTGTTTCCTTCCCGGTAGCATCCAAGGTCATCCGATCGGCCCATCGCTTCACGCCATCTGTTTAGCCTGGTTGACATTTGGCCCGGGCCAACACTGAAGGGGGGGGGGGGGGGGGGGGGGGGGTTGTTCTACTCTGGATAAACGTGACATTAATATGCTGCGATATGAAGTGTGTTTGTCCACCGCGTGCTTGTAATATACAGTATTTTCTGTCCACTGCAGCTGGAGCAGAATTGCGGTTGCTGCAACGCTTAATTGCAGCAACTCGCCTGCTGGTTTGTGACTCCGCTCACAGCGAGGCGGCAGCGCCGCTTCCCTCCAGAAGGGGGCAGCAGGCCTCTGAGTTGAGCTCCGGCTGGTGGAGGGAGAAGAAATAAAAAAAGAAAGAAAGGAAAGTCACATTCACAGGTCATTTAATCTCTTTGTTTTGTGATGGGCTGGGCCTCTGGAGCTGCTTTAGTGTCTCCGTGTTTCAAAAAAAAAAAAGAAGCCCCTTTTCCGTTCAGAGATGCGATTCTCATCTGCCTCCAAGAATTTCCTTTTTTTTTCCTGCGAGAGAGGTTTTTGTAAGCTGGCAGTGATTCTGGGATTTAATGTGTGCTGGGGAGACTTCTGGGTCTGGAGATGACTACAAACGCACACTTTTCCCTTTACTGTCTGTATTTAACTCCTTCAAACGCGCCACCCCCCCTAACCCCCCCCCCCCGCCCTCCCCGATTTTCTCTTCTGTCAAAAAATAACCCAAAAGTTTGATACGGGCCAGCCGATAAAATCAATATTGGCTGTTATATTGTCGACAGTGTGAGAAAACATCAGCTACTGTGGATGGATTAGAAAGACGAGCCCCTCCACCCCCCAAACTCCCCCCCCCCCCGTCAGTCGTGTTGGGTTCTCGGCTCCCCGGCTGGAGTTGCTTCCCAGTTACATAATTCAAAATGACAGCGGCTTGTTGAGATGAGGCAGGGAAAATAATGCTGTGGTGTTCTTTTGATGGACGGGAGGGGGGGGTGTGAGGCGGGGCCCGGGACGGTGGGGGGGGGGGGGGGGTTGGCCCCCGCTTTATTTGTTTTGGGTCGCTCGCCCGGCGCTCCCCCGGTCTCTCGCTTCGCCCTCTTTCCTTCCGCCACTCATCTTTTGTTGTGCAACGGCGCCGACGGAAAGCGCCCGAGGTCGTGCGGTCGGCGCAGGTAATGGAAGCGTCGGGGGGGTCAAAGGCAAGAGAGGGAAGGAGAAAAGTGACTCTTCACGTCGCTTTGTGCCGCTCAAATAGGTCCTGGCACAAGTGGCTCATATGGAGAGGCTTCTTGTGCGTCTCAGACGGTCTCGTCCTTCCGTCCACGCTCGTCACTGTCAAATCACTCTTAACTTCAAGGACTCTTTTATGAAAACGCAGCACGCGAGACGTCGCCGAGCTGCGTTTTCATCTACGTGAAGGTAGCGACGCGCGTGATGTCGTTCGGAGACGTTAGCTGTCCGTGCCTCCGTGTTAGCGCGCTGGCTCCGGAGTCCGTAGCGACGCTGTAGCCGTGCTAGTTTTGCAACCTGCCGCGTCCGTCCTCTTTCGGTTTGCAATTGCTCCGCCCCCAAACGGTAAAAAGTGGCTGTTTTGACTTTGACCTGGCTCTGACAAGCTGCTCCGACACGCCGACTCCTGGAGCGAGCTCGCGGCACTCATTTGTATTCTTATCAGCTTCTAACACTTGACAAATGCTATTGATGCGGTAGCCGTGTGAACACGCCGCGGCCGGTAGCGTCCAGCAGGAACAGAGACCAGTTTCTGCCGGGATGCTCCGCTAGCGCCCGCCGCGATCAGTGATCCTGTACTCTATTAAAAGTTTGAGCCGTGTGAATATATTAGGGGCGTTTTGAAGGGATCGTCTATAATTTGTGCTAACAACACAAGTTATAATCGGCTTATTTTTTAGGGCGTCCGTTTCTCCCTCCAGCGCTTCTGGAGGCCTGACGTCATGTGATCTGCTAAATACTGCAGCGTCTACAGCATCCGTCTGTCGATGCGTTGAACAGCAGTTCTGCCGTCTTCTTCTGATGCTAATGCTAGCTCTGCTAGCTTGAGGCCGTTCATGCAGACTCAGCCCGTTTAGCTCTGCAACGCTAGAATCTTGAACCAGGAAAGCCCGACGTGAACGCTAACAGAATGCGTGGCCAAGTGGAGCTAATTGGAAAAGAAATCCATTTAACTTAATTCTTTGCTAATTCTGAGCAAGTCCTTTCCAGAAAACTCGTCAAACGTGGAGCTCAAAGCCGATTTCCGTGGAATAATTGGGCTGTTTAAGGTTCAGGCCTCGCAGAATGAATCCTGTAACTCCGTTTGCTGCTCCTAAATATCATTACTTGCCTGCTAATATCCAACCCCAGACAGTCCGCTGGATTGTCTCGAGTAACCTCGTGTCCTTTTGTGGAGAACGAGTTGATGTGTTTTGTGTTTCCATGGTGACCCCTTCCGCGCGGCACACAAGACAATAATGAAAGCTCTCACAGGCCACCAGAATAGCGCACGTCCTCGGCGTTTGAGCTAGCGTGGCACTCGGAGGAGTTACACAACCTGACGTTCGCCCCGAGAATGCATCCCACCCCCATCATCTCGGGGCTTTTGAGAGCGGCAACGTTTGGGCTTGCTAGCAAAGGGATGACACACGGAATGACAAAACTCCTGTGTGCGTCTGTCAGGCCGGGTCTTTATCCGACTGACATTTGCTGGCTCAGGCTCATCCAGGCTCCGGAGAAGCCAGGGATAAGAGTCAGACACAGATGGTCCCCCCCTCCCTCCTCTGGTAGATTCAGAGGAAGGGAGGAAAAAAAACTGGCTTTGCTGCCTCTCTAAAATATAATTGCCTCTACAAACTTCGCGGCCGTCTTTCAGCCGTGCGTTATTGTTTCCTCTCTTTCAGCAGATCTATTATTTCCCCTCCTCCCCTGACCCAACCTCTCGGTGATTAAGCCGCCGACGGGGGCTCGGCGGAGACGTTCCTCGTCCTCCGAGCAAGTCGGGAGAACAAAGCCAGAACGGCTCGTGCCATTTAAAAGTGACGAGCCGCACGGGGGAGGGGAGGGGAGGGGAGGGAGGGTGTAGGTGTTACAGTGACGGGCGAGAGAAAAGCATCTGCTTGGCAAGAGCTCAACTGTTGCCTCGTACACGCAACCGCTATTGTTTCCAAACATGAAAACCCACTTCTGTTAGCGGGATGGAGACAGTTGCGTAAGGAGCATTTGGAGCCTCTTTCCCTCCAGGACCTCGCTCTCTCTCTCTCTCGCTCTCTCTCTCTCGCTCTCTCTCTCCGGGGACGAGGGGCTCGGCGTCAGCAGCTGATCCGGTACCGAGGTGAGCAGGTCCCAGCTGCAGCCGCGGCGCTCCCAGACGGGCGGTTGTTTGTGCCCAGGGTGTGTGTCCGCGACGGCGGGGGGGACGCCCGGCTGCTCTGACCTTCACCCTCCCGAGACGGTTGTGAGCTCAGCGTGACCGTTGGAGGGAATTTGGGTCGAGGCCTCGCACGCCACCGGTGCCCACAGCCCATCTCAGAAGGAAGCTCGTGTGCACCCAAACCTGCTGGTGGGGCTTTTCTTTAGTGTCGAATGCTAGCCGTAGCTCTAGCTTCCTCTAGAAAAGGAGCCGACACCGAACCGAGCTCTCGCTTTCAATGCTAACCGGCTGCGGTTCTGCAGGATGATCCCAGATCCACTGAGTCACCCGCCTTTTGATAGCCGCCTTCCATTCGTCACTAAACTGCGTTGCCGTGCACCCGATTGTTTGTGCCGGCGGTTGAAACGCACCCACGCTGGCAGGTGGCCGCGCACCGGAGCGCTCATTGTCTGGAGTTGCAGCGAGCGCGTGGCTGCTTTCCAGAGATAGGATAGAAAATTCTGACATGCCGGAATTTAGAAAACAAAACCCGAACCTGTAGGAGGCTCCTGGGTCTGTCCACGGCAAAAATCGCACCAATCGGGAGGGTGCCCCCCCCCCTGAAAGGGACCATGATGCTCACAGGAAGGCCGTCCGCAAGAACGCATCGGCGACGGCGTCCTCGCGGAAGCGACCGATCCCTCGCCGTTGTCACGCGGCCTCCGCCCCCTTTTCTCGCCCTCGCTGCCTCCACCAAGTGACATTCATTAATTAAATATGGTTTACTGCCGCAGGACGTGCCTCCCTCTCCACTATCTCCAGACACTAATAATTACGTTGGCATTTAGCGCGGTGATAAGCCGACCCTTTGGCCTTTATGAAATGTTCCCTGGGCCCGGATCCTGAGCAAAATATAGAGTGATGCCAGGCTACATATCGACCCACCTGCCAGGCCTCCTGCTTTCATCTTAAGAAACGAGGCCTCCCGGTCATTAGCAAGGTTAAAGAATCTGAAAACAACCCAATTTCTTGATCGTCAGGCGAAGCAAACGAGGGTTCGAGACCCAAATCCCGCATTTAGGCGTAAAACCAGATGGCGAAGGCGAGCGGACGTCCGATCCTCACAAAGTTTACTTTTTTATTCGTCGACGTTGACCAGCGAGAAAACACGGACGCACATTTATGCTGAAAGATTGACCCGCCGCCCCCTGGTGGTTGGCCGCAGCAACTGCGCCTCGTCGGTTGTAATAGGACTAAAAAAAGGTGAATTTTCGACATCTACTTGTGGCACAAACTTCATTGGTCC
The DNA here is from genome assembly GCF_003711565.1 of Takifugu flavidus. Lineage (NCBI taxonomy): Eukaryota > Metazoa > Chordata > Actinopteri > Tetraodontiformes > Tetraodontidae > Takifugu > Takifugu flavidus. Next base: position 1,794,176 of record NC_079522.1, read on the forward strand.
TCTGTGGAATCTCTGTAGCATCGAGCTTCACCCAGAAACCGGAACAGCCGAGAAAGAAGCGACCAAAAGGGAGGGCGAAATTCTGAAGATTATACCTCAGCCGAGCCAAGTGGCGCGAGCCAACTACGGTTTCCACCTAATTACCGTGCTGCAGGTGGCCTAATCAAGCCGGTACGGCGCGAGATTATCACGTAGCTTATCTGCTGCAGGGATGTCGACGGACGCTTAAATCACAATTACTGTAATCACGCATCGCGTTTGTCAAAATCTCACTTGTACCACTTCCCTTTTAATAAGGCGGGTGAACGTAGGCCTCAATTTCTTCCCCCGAGTTGCCTCCGTTCTTCTACCTTCCCTGAGTTCTTGCCTCTAATAATGCGTCGCCGCTGTTTCATTTGGAGCTTCCACTCTTTTCAAAGCTTCCACGGTTACGACGGCGGGAAAAGAGCCCCCTCCCAACAAGTCCGACCGTCCGGGGGACCGACTAAAATTCCAGAGACGCTTCACAGAGAACCACCTCGGCCTAAACTGGACCTCTTTCCTTGTGTCTACCAGGTGGCATCAGCTGAGCTAGGTAGCTAGCTAGGTAGCTAGCGAGGTAGCTAACTAGGTAGCTAGCCAGGTAGCTAACTAGGTAGCTAGTGCTTCCCTTGGTGCGTTCCTGCTGCGTTTGTTGCTGAGGGAAAGATAAACGACTGGACTGAGTGACAGATACACGTAGATGAGAAAATCGACACAAATAGCCGGCGGCTTGATGATACACGTGGCGTCCTGTGTGGGAGTGGTTATATTTTCAGTTGTGTGGGTTCGAGGTAATAACTCCAATATTTCCCTGCCAGGTGGATGTACAGAAAGTCGTATTTGTAGAAGTGTGCTCGGGCACCAGCTGGAGCCATCAAATAACAACCTTACCCCCCCCCGCTAACTATCATCTCCGCATTCATTTTTGTGGCCCACGTTTGTGCGACTGAGTCAAGGACGTCACAGAACGGGCAGTAAATTTCGCAGAAATTGAAGTCACAATTTGAGGTGCGAGCGCGGCGTGTGCTCGAGGTGCAATTTTACCAGGAGAAAACAGGTAAAACTCGGGTCCAGAGGGCGATGGAGCAGAATTTTTTTGTTTCCTTTGATTACACCCCAAGAAACGCAGGCATTTATAGTAACGTTAGCGCGACAACTCGAGGAAAGATAATCGAGTAAATCCCTCTGAGGCGAGTTTCACGTCGATCCCTCACAAATATCGGAATAACAGAGTCCCATTTACGAGAAACAAAGTGAAAATGTTCCTAAATGACCGTTCGGGCCAGCCTGTGCTAGCGATGTCATTAAATCAGGAATATGTGCCAGGTTAGCGCAGTCGGCTAGCAGGAAATGGGTTGGAGCCTGGGGCCCGAACCTCGTTAGTCTAACAAACAGAAGTGTTTGGTCCTTCCGCATAGCTGGAAGAGCAGAAGTAGCCGCAACATCATGCTGTCATTGTTCAAAGCGTCTCCTCCAAATTGATCTGGAGCCCGCGTTGCGACGGCGGCGCTGTCGGTCAGCGTGCACATCAGACGCTCTTCGTCCTAGCCTCGGACAGACGCTCCCTCATTACTTCAATGTGGTCACTGTGGACGAAGGCGCTCCTTTTTTTGAGCGACTGCGCACGCTTCAACGGAGCTAGCGTGTCCTTTTAGGCTCGTCTATGTCTGGTTCTAATTTGAATGGAGAACCGTTCAATAAAAACAGCATTTAGGCTACGAAGAGTATTAGCTAGCTGAAAAAAACGTTGCCTAAAGACTTGCTCATATTTTGAGTTGATCCACAACCAATCAGAGGAGTGAAGCTCACAATGTCACAGATCATTTAAAACGTCAAAAAAGAGGACGGTTAGCGTCAGATAACGAGCTAAAAACCTGCCATGAAAGCAACCAAAGGGAGCATTTCGTAACAAACGCCGCAGTTTGGCGCTGAAAAGACGCGCCGTCCCTGCGCCCGCCCTCCAGCCCCGATGCCCACGTCCGCGCTGGCGTTTATTAGCTTAGCTTAATTGTGCGTAGAGACTAAAGGTCGGCGCCCGCTGTGATATCTGGCTGCCAAAATAGCTTCCAGGCGCCGCTGTTTCAGATGGATACACACTCAAAGCCGCGCCACCTTCACCTCCCAGCACGCCGCAGCCACACTTTGGGCTTTTTTCAGGGCTCCTGTGACTTCCGGGCGTCCGCTGCTATGCGCCGCCTGACTGACTTTCACTTCGGCAGCCAAACGACAGCAGATTAATTCGCCCCCCCCCGTCTTTTTTTGAGAGCTTCTCCTCTTTCTGCTGAATTAAAACACGCCCCTCTGCGGCTGAGCGTATTTGACTCCTCTAAGCTGTAAACTTCTGCCGTGTGCTTGTAAAACCAGATTTTATGAGATGGCGGCTTGAATGCAAGCAGCAGATATGGCAGCGTGCTTTATATGGGGGGGGGGGGGGGGGCACTTTACTATTACTTACTGCTGGGGGCAGATTGGGAGCTCGTAGGCATTCGGGGATTCATGTCAGAGAGGGTTTGGGGGGGGTGCAAGTGGCCCCTGACTGGTTTTCCGCAGCATTTTCACATATCAGGATTGGCCACTAGGGGGCGTTTGCTGTGCCAGACAACAACGGATTGAACATGAGAAAATACACGCTTGCACGACGGGGGGAGCCGTGATCAGATTCATCCCTTTTCCAGCCCGTCTCGACGGGAGCGGGGCAGATAACCTCGCGGCGCCTTCTTCTCCTTTCAGTCAGGTTAATTTAGCGTCCCCAGACCGGCGCAGGTTTCCCCGCCACACATCGCCAGGCTGGCAGCCTTAAAGGAAGCGGCCCTGGCCCGTCTCCCGAGCGCCAGATAGCATCCTTTCATTTCCGCTCCTCCAGATAAAAAGATGCGAGAGGCGGCGGGTGAACGTGAGGCCTATCGCTGGGCTGCAGTGATTGAGTCCCTTTTCGGCGAGGATCTGCTCAAATAACCTCCTGCGCTGATAAGAAGCTTGTCATTTCCATAGACAAAAACACAGGCTGGTTTAGATCTGATTCCACCGTCCACCCGGCTTCTCTTAGCAGCTTTATCACCAAAGGCGAACTCTCGTCCCTCCGTACTTTCATTTCGCCGCCCCTGAAATACAAACGGACCTGAAATGGAACGCTTTTTTTTGCCCCCAGCAGCAGCCGCTACTTTGAAAATCATCTCGTTTTTCCCTCCCCCCCCCCCCCCACCGTTTGTGTCGCGGTTGCAGGAGCTCCGTTAGCGGGTTTCGACGCCGACCCGGGAGCGTAAACACGCAGTGCTGGGAAGGAAAAGACGCTTTAGCTTAACACGCTATCCGTCAAACGCTGTTCATCAGAGAAAAGTTCTGTTTCTTACATTTTAGGTCAAATTTATATCGTTAAAACGAGCTAACTGCTAATTTCAAAAAGGAAACGCTTCATATAACAGAAATAATTCACAGGTGCGTCTTCAGTGTTAGCATGTGAAGCTAAATACCGGCGTAGTCCATGTAGGTGTCACTTTGCAGCACCTCCACGTGCACTCAAGGCTCAAGAGGTCGTTGTCCGGTCAAGGCTTCAGGGGTCACGTAACGCACGCCCTGATCGGGCGGACGAGCCGTTAAAGACGGAACCTTTTAGACGAGACGGGTGACCTTTTCCAGCTGACACTAAAGACGCGCTTTGATTGTGTAGGAGAACGTCTTTCACGCTCGCTGCCTTTCCTGTTTTTTCTCCTCTTTTTTAAAAAAATAAACTCCTCGGCTGGCAACAAAAGCAAACATTGCTAATGAGTCACTGCATTGCTAACACGCGCTAATTGGGAGCTAATTATTTAGTCTTTTCCCTGACGCTAACCTCCTCCTCAAAGGTTAGCAAGAGTGCGCAGGGGAAAAAACAAAATAGCTGATTTATTTTTAATTTTGCAGATTGCTATTAGCTAAATCTTCCTGTTTGCATCATCCAGAATTAGTCGTCAACAATGGTGGACATTTAATGGACCCCCTGCTGCCCCCCCGGTCTCCCACCTGGTCAAATAAAGAGGCCTTTGCTAAAAGGACGGGCCCCCTCCCTCCATCCCTCCATCCCTCCATCCCTCCCTCCTGGGCACATTCTCTCATCCCTCGCTCTCATCTCCGTTTTTGGAGACAACTTTGGTGAATATTTCATGGGGAACATTGCTTCAGTTTCACTGTGTTGCACAGGGAGACGGCGGCACGCAACGACGGCTGACAGACGCCGCGTGTCCGCTAGGAGACAGCCTCGCTTCTTCGCTCCTCTTCCTCACGCACCTCTTCCTCCCTCCCCGCCGGCAGCCGCTCTTGATTATTGCGCTGCTGCTGCTACCATTTAGCATCAGCGCGGAACTTCTGCTGATCCATCTGACATCGCTAAAATAACAACATACGGGCGCTAATCTGTTTTTTTTTTTTTTTAGCGCTAAATGTTTGATTACACACTCTGGAGATCACGCAGATTCTCGCCTCCGGCTCGAGTGATTCGCTTTGTTGCCTCCTCAAAACTCAACATCGAAGATCAGTTTCCCGTTATTGGAGGTCACATGTCATTTCATGGAGGGATGAAGAGCCGGGGTGACAGTAGGGCGCCTTGGCCGCGCCCGCCGCGCTCTCCGGGGCTCCTCCACCTTGCCTGGCTGGATGTGACGAGCAGCTGAGCGGCGTCGCGGCTAACAGGGGCGTCGCGCCCGCTCTGTTGTGACAACATTCACTTGATGTAAAGCGGCGCTCCTCGGCTGCCACCTTCTTCCCTTCTGCTCTTTTTTTCCCCCCATCGTTCACGTCGGAGTCTCACCGCTGCTGCGGCCGCCAACTGGCACGACCTGAAGGTGTGACGAGCGGCAAACGGCGAGCTGCCGTTGGATTCCCCCCCGCAAAGACGAAGGCGCCGTTTTCAGGGTATTGAAGCACCTCTATTGGCTCTCGTTCTTCTCCGAACTGGCGTCCCTTCACGAGGTGCTAGTAACATGCTACGTACGCGTATGTACGTAGCATGGCGTGTTTTTGTAAAGCTTAATCACATATAAACCTGCCGTATGTGCCAGAATTTACGGTAGTTTGGGTAGAGCGGACTGAAGTGTGGACGCACTTTATTAGTCAAGCTAGCAACAGAGAGGAACAGTTGATGTTTGCTTCCATAGGGTGGACTGATTCGACTTTAGCCCAGCTAGCTTTGCTGACGCAGGTCGCACAAGCTAGCGCCACGGCTAGTCTTTTAAATAGCAAACGGAAGAACTCCCGGTGGAAGGTTTGAAGACGGAGAGCAATAGTTTTAAAGATTCGCCCATTTAAAATCGCCGTGAGTCACGCTGCTCTCCTCGCCGGTAGCCGCAGATACTGCCGCAGGAAAGCGTTAGCAGCCGCGTGTGATTGGGGAAAAAAGAGAACCACTCGGGGCACCTTTGTCTTCTGTTTAAACAGAGCCGCAGCGGGTTGAGGAAGAGGAGGAGGAAGGCCGAGGAGGGGATGAGAGGGAAGAAGCCTCTCACAGCTGCCCAGCCTGAGGCCCCGAAAATGAGGCTCGTTCCCCGCCACCGTATCACCCGCCGCCTCTCGCCTATCATTATTTTACCGCTCGCAGAGTGCACACACCATCCCCTACGCGCGCGCGTGCACGCTTTCACCGCCACACACTGCCGCCGCCGCCTTGATCCACTCTCGCTCAGCATCTTCAAACTGTGGCAGCTTAAACAGGATGAAAAGGTAGCCTGGAAATTCTTCATGAAACTACTTGACCGCTAATCCGTCTGGAAAAGTTAGCAAATGCTAACTGGTTAGGGACAAGCACAGAAGCTAACGCTGTCTCTGGGACAGTTATTGGCCTCCACTGAGGTTGTATCTGCGGGTGATAAAAGGTCAGCGGTGTTCAAGGCTAGCGTTGAGTTGTTGGCATGCTAACGTGACGTTGGCAGGCTAACGTGACGTTGGCACGCTAACGTGACGTTGGCAGGCTAACGTGACCTACGACCCTACGTGTGCTTGCAGAGCGTGTCGGCCATGTGTGAGATTGTCCGGTGTCTGACCCTTCAGTTTGTAGCAATGCCAGTTGAATTGTAGTTAGCTAAGTTTTCCATATTTAAGGCTGAAAAAACTCGCTAAGGTTGTCGTACCCAAATAAAACCCTCTTTTCGCGCGTTTTGGATCCTTAAAGAGCTCTAAAAAACATCTTCCCTCACCGACAGGACTTTTAGCGCACCATTTCCTCAGTCCAAACTCTTCAGAGGCTTCCGCTAATGCTACAGTCGAGTTTACTTTGCTTTAGCAGCGGCGCGCCGGGACAACTCGGCAAACATTAAACTCCACCTCCCCGCGGAGCCACCAGTCATGTCGAGCCGAAACCCGACTCGACTCCATTTGAAACCTGGATGTTAAATTTGTGTTTGAACTAGCGGAGGGCTGTCGGACGCTCGGAGACGTCGTTCCAAGAGTGCATTCTGTGATATCGCGCCTTTTGGCAGCACATATCCATCAAAACGACGGCCCGCGGGAAAAGTAATGATCCATCTCCGTTCACGCTTCACCTTCATCGTCTGGGAGTTACGAAAAATATCATCTCTCACTTTCCGAAAGAAAGTGAAGCCAAAAAAAAAAAAGAGAAAGGTCACGTGGAGAACAGTAGAGACGCGGTACAGACGCTAACGCGCTAACGGTGTTCTGTAAAATTTGACACGTGGCGGAGGGAATTGAACGAAGGAGGCCGCGGCGCCGCCACTTGGCTGCCGCGGATGTCGGTCTGCCAAAATGAGCAACAACACACAATTAGCAGAAAAACGCACAGGCGGCGCCTTACGTAAGTCGGGATTCTCTGAGTTTGAAGTCGCTCAGGCAGCCGTTTAAGTTGCATCAGTTCTTCTGATGTGAATGTGCGGAGCCTCCAGTCCCTCCGAGCTTTTAGTCGTTTATTTTGATTAGGCCTGTATTTATACGATAAGTCTCTCAAGTGCGTCGCCCGGGACGGCGGGCTGGCGAGGACGGCGGTGGGGGGACCGAGCGAAGTCTTTTTGATGATTACAAATTCAGAAATATCTGCTTGTCAATTAATTAGGCGCCTCCTGCGTACCGGTCGCCCGTGCTTTCATCTGGAGGACCCGGCGGACAGGCGGCCTCGCCGCGTCCCGACCCACGTCGCCTCCGCCCACGTCTCCCGCGGCCGGATTCAGGGGATAAAGGCGGGTCGGATCCTTCCCTCGGACCGCTTGCGGACACGATTTGGTATTTCTGCTCCTCGCGCCAGGTTACCGTGGAGAGGAGCGCCGTCCGTCCCCGTGAAGGTCCATTTATGTCCATCCAGAATCTGAACCAAACACACCTGTGTGTTCTGCAGGTGGTCTGTCAGAACCCGGTTCATCCCAGCCCCACGCTCCGGTTCTGACGTGACCGCGCACATAAAACAGTCCGACAAAAACGTTTAAAGAGCTCATCCAGGACGTTTGTGCACTTTAGCCGAGCTAGCTAGCCAGTCTTTTTGTTTGGATTAGCATGTTGACAGACTTTTCTTTTGGAGCCGCCACCCTGAAACAACGGTTCCAGGGGATGTTCGGCTAACCTAGCTTTAGCCAGTCATTTCGTCAGAAGGCTTCGCAACATGGCCGGGCAACTTCCTGCCCAAGATCAAAGCCATGCTTTCATCTGTCGGTAGGGGGTGGGGTTACGGGAGCCAGTTGGAACTGGCTCGGGGTTAGCCTCAAACTGGTTCCATGTTGCCTCGACAAGGGCAACTTTGTTGCTCCCGGAGGCTGAAAATCTGGTTCCATCGGGTTGATTAAAGCTCCCGATGAGGGACGCGGAGCGCCGACCTGCTGGAGCGCCAGCCGCCGCCAACAGCCTCCCAGTTAAACCACAACAACACAGACTTGGGGAACGCCGCGGGACGTTCCCGCTGTTGTTGCTTCCCTTTAAAAAATAAAACCGCCAGTTTTCACAGTCAGTCAGAATCGACGCAGGCAGCATCAAAGCTATCTTAAGCAGGTTTTTGTTCTCCTCGGAGGAGGTGAGTCACATCGCATCCCTCGCTCGCTCCGTCTGGCTCCCAGTGACGCCGAGACGTGTCAGCGTAAAGAAAGCGCCGTCTTTTCCTGGCGCTCCGTACGTGGGGATCATTATTTGCCTCAACATAAGAGGCGCTCCGGCAGCTTTGCACTTTGTTTTCCCGCTTTCGGGTTTCGTAACCGCGTCACGTGCGGCTACGCGTGTTGTCTAAGCTGAGGTAGATTCCCGGCGAGGGATTAGCGCCGATATTTATTCGTCGTTTCGCTCTTTCGCAACGGCGAGGTTGCGTGATTATCTCTGTCAAACATTCCGCACAGCGACGGGGAAAATTAAAGGACTCTTTTTGGCGCCCGAGCAGCGACAAGCAGCCTTGTTGTCGTACCTACCTGAGATTCCCAGGAGCTTCCAACATTTTTCTGTTTTTTTTTCCCACATCGAGTCGTGTGAGTTTTTTTTTTTTTTTTTTTTTTTTTCGGAGTGTGAAATCACCCTCTCCGCTGAACACAGCTAAGCCTCTTACACGCCGGAAAGACCAACTAAGCCCCACTTTCTGCCGAAATTCCTCCGGTTTGCAAAAATCTCCGCGGGTTTCAGTTAGCCGCTAACAGCTAGCCGCCTCACGACGCACGCCGTCATTTCCGCGCATCGCTGAGGTCGTTCGAGGCCTCACGCGTGTTGGTTTTGACCCCGTTTTCTCCCCTTTTCTGGTTCCGTTCGAGATCAAAGGAAGACGATCCGCCGGGTTGCGGCCCACGATCCTCCCGGACCAGCAGGTAGGTTATTAAACCTCTGATTGCTCCACAGACTCCCGCAAGCAAATAATTATATTAGGCCCAAAGATGGTGAAGTCCTGAACGCAGGAGGTTGGCGGTTGTTGTGATTTTATCGCGGCGTCCGCAGCGGGTCGGCTGCGGCGCGAGTGTAATTGCACTGCGGCGTTAGCCTGAAAATAAAAGAGTGAATCACAGATGCCGATGTGGCCAAAATGAGTCACTTCAGGGGACGCATCGTCTCGCCGCGCAACGGTAATTTGGGCTTCATTGAGAGGGTTGAAGCCGAGCAAACACCCCATGCTAACACCCCGCCGGTGTTTGCACGATAGCTCCAGGAGTCTCTTCGCTCTTAAACGGCCATTTTCGTAGTTCCGAACGCAAACCTACGCCCGCAACAAACCTCTTCTTTGCCATAATGTCGCGTCGCTTGCGTCGCTAACGCAGCTAACGCAGCTAGCCTGGTTCACAAAGCGCCGGGCTGATCTTCAACGCGGGATTAGCCATTATGTTCAGGACTGGATCTTCGTCCTGGAAATACGGCTCTCCGAAATCTTCCGTCCCTTGAATAGAAGCGTACCTAGAAGCCCGGCTATTGTCTGAAAATAACAGATTATCCACGCGTACGCAGGTTTTGTTTACCTCGCATCTCTTCCTCCGGCCATACACTCGCAGACATCCTCTGTGCCGCCGCCGCCGCCGCCGCCGCTGTCGTCGGCACTTAGCGCGTCTTGTTTTTCGCTTTCAAGGTGATGCAGCTAGTTTTATTCCCCCTCCGCGCCGCGGGCGTATTATTATCCGTCTCCAGCTGCCGCGAGGACGCGGGCCCGCGTATTTACGGCTAGCATAAAACGCGTCGGCATCCGCCGTCACCCCGCATCTCCAGATTTACGTTTGACAAACACACGAATCAAAAACACAAAAAAAAACAAACGGGCGACTGCTGGGTTTGCGCGGGAGTTCCCCCCCCCCCTCCGTTAGCACACATGTGCGCCGACACGCGTGGTCTCCGTGTGTGTTTGGGCTGGCGCGCGTACGTGCGCGGGCCCGGCCCGGCCGCTCCGACGCACCAGCAACAGATAACAGATGGTCCGCCTGCATTAGAAGTGTTTTATTTCCCTGCGGAAGCCAGATATGTCAAAAATAAGCATGTGCAACATTAGTCATTTGGAATATTCATGCCCCCGCCGTCCGACAGCCAGAACACCACCAGCCCAGTTTCCTCCCAAGGAGGAGAAGACGAGAGGGGGCGGATTAAAAGCATCATCAGCTAAAACGATGGGAAAAAAGCACACGGCGGCCGGGCGCTGCCGGCCCGGCGCGCAATAAAAAAGGGGGCAACGGCGCGTTAGATGTGTTCTTATTAACAACAACACCCCCCCCAGCCCCCCCAGCCCCATCAGGCCCAGCCATGTGAACACGCACGCGTCCATATGCCCGCCCGCCTGCGCCGATGCACCGCATGTTAATTTGCGCCCACATGGAGGAAGCGCATCCAGGGGCCCTTCGCCGGGGCCTCCTCCTCCTCCTTCCCACCACTTATCTTCTTATTTCTCCACCTCCATCTCTTCAATGACCTCACTCCTCTGTGGCCTCGGCCGCTTTAATCCCCCCCCCCCCCCACCCCACCCCCCCACCACCGAGTGCGGTTGCCATCCTCGTCCTTGGTGGCGGACATGGGCATGCATCATTATCAGCCTGATTAACCATCCACACAGTTGGCAGCCTGCTTCTCCACCAGGGGCCAATGTTGTTTTTTTTTCCCTTTTTTCCTCCCCGCCGCCGCGGAAAACATGAATTTTCAGCAGCGCTTTCTCACTTTGCCGCGGTCCCTCGTGATCGGGGTTAATTCGTGGCGGCGTGCGTGAACGCCGTGGATGGGAAGAGGGAGAAAAAAAAAAAGAAAAGAAAGGGAGGTGGAAAAGCTACCAAACAGTAGCGCTCTGCTTATCGCGGAAACGCAATATGATTTATTCAGGAATATGCAAATCCGGAATCACTCTGCCTTGTTTACCAAAGGGAGCCGCTGAGTCTGAAAAGAAGGGGGGGGGGGCAGAACCAGCCCGGAACCGGAGCACAGCTCATCTGACGTGGGGGGGGGGGGGGGGGTTCCTATAGAATCAGGAAGCGGAGGGCGAGGGAAGGTCGGAGGTCGTTCAGTTCCGCCAGCAGTTCCCGGCTGCGTTCCCACGTGAGTCCGGAGAGACGGGAAGGTTCGAAATGTTGCGTTTCCAGGCGCGACGTCGCCATCGAGCTTCCCGCCACTTTAAAAAACAAACAAAAACAACAGGAGCGGGCGTTAGCCGCTATCTGCTGCGCGCCTAATTAACGCTGTGGTGCGGGATTGTTTTTTTTTTTTTCAATATATCGCCTGTACTTATGCAGGTAGCACCCCCCCCCCCCCCCCCCCCCCCCCAGCTGGCGCCGGCGTGGAGACACAATTATCCCCCCCCCCCGGCAGCATCTCAGAGGCCACAAAAGGGGTAGCGCGGAACAGAAAATTGATCTCTTCGTTGTGGGGATGAGCGCAGAAAACAGCTCGCCAGTATCTTTACGCTACGACGTTCCGCTTTCCCCCGTCAGATCCCGATAATTACGCTCCCACAATTGCTTTTCCAGCCGGTTCTTTTGTAACGGCGGGCGATAAGACCGGCTCGGTGAATGAACCGTAATTAACGGCGTTTGCGTCTTTCGGGCGATTTCTGCCCCCCAAAAAAAAGCCTGAAATGGGCAATTTGATGTTTGCGCGGTCGCCGCGGCGGCGGTGGGAGGAGGCTAACGCCATTCCTGCGGTTCATTTCGGTGCTCGGATCAGATTTTTAATTTAGCGGTCAGAAAGTTTTAGCTGCCTGCGGTAAATAAAGTTTAGACTTCCAGGAGTTGGAATCCTCGTTTTTTTCCCCGCTCGCAGGAGCTGCATAGCTAACAACATGCTAATTTAGGAATCAGAGCTGTTGTTGCTGTGTTGTACAAACATTCATGCTATGTTTACACCTGGATGTAAAGGTTGCGTACCTGGAGAGGCGTTAGCGCCTTAATAAATAACCTACATATTAGCGTAAAAGAAAAGGATGTGAGCGTTATGCAAATGATTTCCTCAGAAAATGTACGCGATTCCTTCTGGATTTGGTGGCATTTGCTAGCATTAGCTTCACGCAGCCGCCACAACAGGCCGTGGTTTCGCCACCTTTGATGTGCTTTAGCGTGGCTAACGTGGATGTTAAGATTGCAAACAATTGACCACTAATCTTTATTTTTCCAGAATTCTAACCTAACCCGGAACTCTCTCCATTCTGGGTTTCCCCTTTATATATTTTTTATCCATTTCTGTGTCGCATCCACCGCGTGACGCTAGCATGTTTCCCTCCCCGATGCTATTTTCCGCTGCAGACACGAAGCCTCGGAGGGCGGCAGCGTCGCGGGGTTCTCGCTGGGTTGAATTGCTCGGAGGCAGGAGTTAATTTCCAACTCAACGGAGATAAATGACTTTGCTTTGACCCGCTCGCCGGCACAACAAAGCGCCGGCGCTCTTGCGGCAGACGCCACCGCGGATATCTGTAATTCAAAGGCTGCTGTTTATTGCTGCCGGTGTGAAATGATGTGATAACAAAGAACCAATTTTGTCGGTGTTTTTTGTCTTTGCTTCGTAGAGAAAAACAATCGTGCAATTTATTGCTGCGCTTCGTAGCGAAGGGCTGACACCGTTTGTCTTTAACTGCTATTCTTCGGTTAAGCTAGCGGAAGCCTGGTGAGTTCCAATGTTAGCATCTCAGGCTGCACGCGGACATCGGCGGGGGAGCTTTAATTAGCGTTCCGGCCCTTTCATAAAATCTACCATCAAAGCGTCGAGGACCCGTTAGCGTTAGCTTAAAGTAGTGCCGCTGCAGGGCGTCGCTCTGTAGGCAACGCCGCCGCACACGCCTCCGCTCATATTCTGCGTAAAGAACAACTGTGGCGGGAAAGTTGACCTGAAAACGTGCGCTAGCCTAGAATTAGCTCTTTATTAAAGGCATGTGGCCTCCCGGAGCTGCTCAGAGGATTTAGCGAGTGACCGCTATGCTCTCCGCTATTATCACGTTGCCTCCTCACCCACGTGCTCCCGCCGCCACAGCAGCGCTGATTAGGGGAACATACAAGAGGCCCACGTGCACGGTGAGGAGCCGGACGGGCGCCACGGCACACGACTCGTTTCCTCCCGGTGATCGTTGAGGGCTGACCCCCGGTGAATCCCGCCGAGGCGTTTCGTATCGATCCAACATGGATTCCAACATGGCGGCGGCGCTGGAACGATTAGCGTTATCCAATTCCTAATTGACCCGGTTTCCTCCGGGCCCGTTGACATTTTGTCCGTTCCCCGACTTCTGCTTCAGTCAATGAAGGGTCAGAATCCGTGTGTTATTTACAGCTGCGGCGTCCAAGGCTTTAAAGTTGGGCTAGCTACCGCGGTGGCAGCAGCTAACGGAGAGGCTGTCGGATTTAACTGCAACGAGAAAGGCGTCCTCACGGCCCGGCGCTTAGCGGGGCGGCGCCGGCCTCCTGATGATGAATAAAAACCGGAAAAAATATGTGCCGGGTCACGGACTGGATGCGGATAACGACAGGTTAGCGCTCTTCTCGCTAATTCTTAGCATCGTCGTTGGGGCCTCGAGGGTCGTCGGTACACGGAAAGACTTTCACCGGGAACATCGTGAAGATGTCCTAGCGGATAAGATGACCTTTAACCTCCATGATCTTTACTGGAAATATAAAAGTTCTCCGCTAACCTACACAATAGAACCCCCCCCCCCCCCCCGAAAGTGCAGAGCGCTGTTTGGGGGTTTAGCGAAGCACAAGAACTCGGCTCGGTTCCCAAAGCGACCGCCAACCGCCCAACTGCACGCAGGTAACCGATTCCTCCGCCGACGGAGCGTCAGAAGAAACGCTCGCGCTCCGGTTCCGGCCATCTGGAATCCCGCCTCAGACTTCAGGCTGATGCGGAACTTTTAATTGGAGAGACAGCGGTGGGAGGCAGGAGAGGGAGGGAAGAATCCCAGCGGAGGGGCGGGAAGTCCTGCTGCCAGATGGACAACCCCAGTCTGCCGGAGCGCTCGCCGTTTCATTCCGGGGCCGGTGCGATGCCGGTTCTGCCTCGTGGGTCTGGGTTCTGGTATTTGTGAGGGCAGCTCGGAGGCAGAACAGGCCGACGCGCCATTAGCTTAGCGTAGAGTACCCTCGGAAGAGCATCGTTCCTGTGGAAACAGCCACAAACTGGCAGCTTGCTAATGTTGCTGTTTGTTTTCCCTTCCAGTTTACCTGCAGTAATTAGTTTGTAGCAACGCTAAAAATAAGACGGAGAAAAGCGTCGGTGTGAATCTAACGAATAAACCAGCAACGCGTCTCCCCCGAAGCCGAGAAACGGTCAGAGGGAAGCGTTAGCGTTAGCCCAGACACATGCTAATAGCAACCAACCCATTAGCATTAGCATTTTACCATTTGGGGACAAACCCCCCCCCACACACACACTTAACCAGCCAATTTTTCCTGTATGTTTCATTTCTGCTCAGATTTAGATTTATTTCATGTTGGCTGCTTTTAATTAACTCTCAGGATAAGCATTGAGGAGGGGGGGCGACGAGGGGGGGGGGGAGCAGAGAGAGATAAAAATAAAAAAACTCCCCGCATCCACCAATGAATTACACCAGCAATCATTTACCACTTAGACAGTAGTGCAGAAGCCCCTTGTTGGTTGCCCTGGCAACCGGTGCCTTGGTGATTGATTCCTTGCCAGTGTGGCATCGCTGCGAGAGCAGCGCGCGCGAGCTCACCGTGGCGGCGGCATCTTTCTAATTAAAATGGGATTACGGCGTCATCCCGTATGTTCAAACAAGCGCGAGGCTGCGGCGGGAAGCGACTCTGGGAAATGTCAGAGCTTTAAAAAAAAACAAACAACCGCCGATAAACAAACGTGCACGCGCCCGACAACACGGAGACGCAGCGGCGGCGCGCGGACCCACAGACGCAACAATTAGCTTATTTGCCGCCGCCTGCTAATCAGAAAATATTCCTCAATTTGGAGCTTAATGTTGGTCTTAATGAACGCTGTTTTTTTTAGGTAATTGGATTAGACGAGTCAATCATATCGACGCAGTTTTTGCTGCGTGTTCGGGGATCAAACGTCTCCCCGGCTTGATTACGGCACGTTTTACTGCGGCTAATTGCGCAGCACCGCTGGGCTGCTGTAGCCAACAGTAGGTTCAACAAAGGGTCTTCGGAGTTGGGAAATGGCTCCAAATTAACAAAAGCTTTTCGTCGTTTTGGTTGAAACCCCCCACTTTTGTTAGCATGGCTGTCGCTACGGTGAATTTGGGTGAGGGCGAGACACAGCCATGCTAACGTGTGAGCGACATAGCTGCAAATCAATGAAAGTCCGGCTGAAATATGACAAAAACCGGCCTCAAAAGTCCCTGACAGCCGCTGAGGTTAGCCGCTAAGCTACATGCGGCCGTGAAATTCCCTCTGAACCCGCTCCAAAGACGTTTCCGGCCCCGTAGAGGTCAGCGCGGCCCAACCCCGGGACTGCTCCTCGAACCCCGGGCCACAAAATCCCAGCCGACGCAGGTGCGAAGGAGGGAAAGAGGAGCGTTGAGCGCGTAGGAGAAGGAAAAAACACGGTCTTCTGTTCGGATTTTGATCACCGCGGTTCTGGAGGTGTACCCGGCTGCCTTGGGCTCACTCGCTAGTGAAGCGCTTTGTTAGCGGCTGTGTGGGATGTGTCATTACAGCGCAGGTAATAATAGACCGGGGAATTTATAATGTTACGCTCTTTACACGTTAGCCTGAGAAAAACGCTGGAACCTCTGGAAAAACCTGGAAACAGGGCGGGAAAATCGGCTTCCGGCTGTAAACAATGAGAAGCGATATGGTTGACTGATGGGTCGAGCCCTGAAATGGATATTAAACCTCCCGTGAAGGACGTCTGGAAGGAAATACACTTAAATTTCACTTGTATAAATAATGCAGGCCGAGTCGGATCGGAGGTGGCCCACATATCCCGCGCTAAATCCTATTTTTTTTTTTTTTTTTTTTTACAGCGGGAAAGTACTCTCGGAAATGAAAGTGCGGTTACAGCCGTATGAAGGCGAGCGCCCAGATTAGACATAAATCACATCCCGCCTCGTTTTGCCCTCTCAATCATCGCTCGCCGAGGCGGCCTTGTTTTGTGTACTCAGCAAACACGCTAACACCCCCCCCCCCCCCCCCGATGCTGCGAGAGGACTCAAGGCGCCGAGCGAATTCTTCTTTAAGATTGAGTAAATGGAACACATGTTTCTTTGTGCGAACGCCATTCAGGGCGCCCTCCGCTGGGTTTAGTGGCGCTGGAGCGTGCACGTGGGCCCCATTAGCATATCGAGCTGACTTGAAGCTGACGTGTCGGTAAATAAGTGCATGTTTGCAGGGCACCTTTAGCTTGTTAGGCAAAGGTCGCTACCATATTAGCTGGAGGCGCGGATGTGGAACGGAACCTTTGAACTTACACCTGCCGCAGGTTCCTGGCGCTGCTGCTGCCACCCGAGGAGGTTCAAACCACAACTTCTGAAAGTTTGCTAAAAACAGAAATGCAAATGGTTGGAGCGACGCTAGCTGTGACAGAGGAAGAGGAGCGAGAGGAAGAGGAAGAGGAGCGAGAGGAAGAGGAGCGAGAGGAAGAGGAGCGAGGGGAAGAGGAACGAGAGGAAGAGGAGCGAAAGGAAGAGGAGCGAGAAGAAGAGGAGCGAGAGGAAGAGGAGTGAGAGGAAGAGGAGCGAGAGGAAGAGGAGCGAGAAGAAGAGGAGCGAGAGGAAGAGGAGCGAGGGGAAGAGGAGCGAGGGGAAGAGGAGCGCGAGGAAGAGGAGCGCGAGGAAGAGGAGCGAGGGGAAGAGGAGCGAGGGGAAGAGGAGCGCGAGGAAGAGGAGCGCGAGAAGAGGAGCGAGAGGAAGAGGAATGAGAGGAAGAGGAGCGCGAGGAAGAGGAGCGAGGGGAAGAGGAGCGAGGGGAAGAGGAGCGAGAGGAAGAGGAGCGAGAAGAAGAGGAATGAGAGGAAGAGGAGCGCGAGGAAGAGGAGCGAGAGGAAGAGGAATGAGAGGAAGAGGAGCGCGAGGAAGAGGAGCGAGGGGAAGAGGAGCGAGGGGAAGAGGAGCGAGAGGAAGAGGAGCGAGAAGAAGAGGAATGAGAGGAAGAGGAGCGCGAGGAGAGGAGCGAGAGGAGAGGAGCGAGAGGAAGAGGAGCGCGAGGAAGAGGAGCGAGGGGAAGAGGAGCGAGGAAGAGGAGCGCGAGGAAGAGGAGCGAGAAGAAGAGGAATGAGAGGAAGAGGAGCGAGAGGAAGAGGAGCGAGGGGAAGGCCGCGCTTTGTGGTTGGCGCGTGGTAGAATCACCTGACGGGAAGTTTGTCAAAGGTTTTGGAAGCACAGGAGCAAAACGGTTGCCGTTAGCTTAGTGGTTAGCGTCACAGCGTTGCTAGTAAAACAGGAAATAGAGACCCAAAATGTTCAAATAGTGAAGGATGATGGCTTTGTTTTCAGTCCTTCAGTGTGTGTGTGTGTGTGTGTGTGTGTGTGTGTTGTATCACACGTATCATAAGGGTGCGTGTCAGGTTTGCGCGAGGAGGAAAAACCATCTGGGACCGTGTTCGTGTGAAGCAAAGTGCCCAAATTGAGGGATCTCATTCCAGAACCGGGCTGGCAGAAGATGTCGGGTCACACTGGTCGACGCGGCGCGGCGACCGGTGCTAATAGATAATTGCCGGTTTAAGAGGAGGCGACAGGTTAGCGGTGTTTGTTGCCAAGTGGAGCGTCGGCGCTTCTTTCGTGGCCTCGTTGACGATGTTTTTTTCGGGGTCGAGTTCATAATTTCAGATCAAACCCGTCTTGTTTACAGGCGTGAACACACCAGCAATCGCCTGAAACCGGAGCCGACGCGCCTCCTTTGCCCCCCGTGGCCTCTCCCTCATCCACATCAGCTCATCACAGCCGTTTGTGCCCCCCCCCATCCCCCTCTCATCCTGCTGATTGAAGTAGTCATTGAGTCGGGGGGGGGGGGGGATCACGCTGGAGGAGGTCAACAAGCCCAACACGCACCGGATCCACACAGACGCCCATCAGAGCGAGGGAGGTGCGTGACAGGCGGGCGGCCGTGCGCGCTCCGCGTCTTTACAGCGCACAAACGCAGCATCGCCCCCTCCGCCGTGCAGCTGCGCGCCAGCTCGCCCTCCCACTCGCCGCAGCTGCGGCGCCGGCGGAGAGCGTTTCGGTTTATATTCATTAGTCACCGATCAAGCGCTGCGATTTCAGTGATCAGATAACCCATTAAGCATCTCCTGGCTCCGCCCACCCACGCCCTCACAGGACGACCAGACGTCCTTTATCTGTCAGACAGGACAGGTGTGTGTCTGCGTGCGTGTTTGTGGGTCCGCCAGAGCGCCCTCCGAGGCCGCCGTTCGTCCTAAGATAACAGTTTTTTTTCCCGCCAGACTCCCAAAAGTTGTCAGAAATATCCCAAATCAATACGCGCTCAAGTTTGCGGAGACAAACCTGAAAATCAAGATTCATTTGAATACCTTAAAGTTGTAAACTTGCCCTCAGGTGTCCAAAGATTTCAACTTGTGTTAAATTATGCAACTCTTGACAACTTCTTTCACTTCAGCACAAAATAAACAAATAACTAAATGCTATTTAGTCATTTTCTGTGCGTGTGTGTGTGTGTGCGTGTGTGTGTGTGTGTGTGTGTGTTGCAGCACGACAACTACATAAAGTTAGAAAATACTGGACGAGTTGGTCGTAACACGACTGGAACGGGTGAAACATCGTCGTTAGCTCCCGGCGTGTTGCTAATCTCACGCTAACGGGGGATCCCGTAGCGTGAGATTAGCGTGGAGTGGCGCTCGGAGAGGAGCGGCCGTGTGACTCACGGCGCAAATATCCCTCAACCTCTTATCGTCGAGATGAAACCTCAGCTAACAGCTGATCACTAGCTTTAGCTCCAGAACCGCGGCGGTTTGTGCAGCCACAGAGAAATTTGCCTTCAATCGAGTCCAGGTGAAGTGACAACCCCCCCCCCCCCCCCCACACACACACACACACACACACACACCCTGCTCCCCGGCCCCTCCCCCCACCCTCCGGCCCCTCCCCCCCCACCCCCAGGCCCCTCCCAGCTCTGTTACAGTGAGCCCCCGCTAACCTCTAAATTGCAGCAACACCCTGTTTCATAACGGCCTCCTCATCAGAAGGAATAAAGTGCAGCCGAGGCAGAAGAGACGTTAGCTGGATGCGACGTCGGCTCCGTTATCTTCATCCCCGACCACACGCAGGCGCTCACAGGCAGTCGCACTCGGATCGTTTTGGGCACCCGTCACCCTCGATTATAATTATCTGCCGGACGCTTAAGTAATTGCCATCAGGCCGCAGATGCTGGATCGGTGTTGCTGGTCGCTGCCTTTAACGCGAGTTTTACTTAAAGGGGTGGCGAGGCGCCTTTAAAGGCGGAGCAGATGGGCCCGTCTGGGAGGGAAGCGGCGGCTCCTCGCAGGAAGTAGGAAGCATCGTTACGTAAACGAACGCGGCCTTTTCCGGAAAGGTCCGTCAGTGGATGCAGAAGTTCTGCATCATTGATGAGGACTAGCGTGGCAGTCACGCGAAGCGCCTGGCCGTGTGCAGCGGGGGCCTGCTGGTGGGATGCAGGTGTGTGTGTGTGTGTGTGTGTGTGTGTCTCTAAATGCAATCTGCTCTTTGGCTTGTTGCTATAAAGAGCGGCGCTCCGGGGCCGACGAGAGCGGCCCCACAGTGTATCGCCGGTCGTGGCGTGATACTTGAATCACACTTGTCATTCTCCTTCCTTCTCCCTGATTGGACTGAAGCAACACACAGATGTATCTCCAGACCACACACACACACACACACACACACATGGCGTGTGTATATATATCTGGACTGTATATAGCATCTCCTGCAGGAGCTGTTGGCCGCTCATTGTGGTAATCATTTCTCAGCTAGCGTGGTAGCTAATCTCACAGTGCTAAAGTGCCTTTCAGAGCCCAGCTGTCTTAGCGTGGTGGAGGTATCGGAGCATGTGAGCAGCCCGCAGTGGCGAGGATTTCTGGTCCTTGCCCGTGGATGCGTCTGTTTGATGCGCCGCTAGCCCCCCGTCGGCCGCTCTCCTCCCTCTCACTTTCAGCTCTTTCCGATTTCGCTCCGCTCCGCTGAGATCGCTCCCGGGAAAAAAAGAGGCCAACGCGGAGGTTTCCCAAGCAGAGCCAAAGGTTCGCTTTGTCCAATTTCCTACGTTAGCGTAAATGCTCCTCCACGCCCCCCCCCCCCCCAACCCCCCTCATCTCTTTTACTCAATCTCTAAATCCCTAATTTGTCTGACGTGTCCTGAGGAGCCCCGGTTCGGAGAGGCGGCGGCTCGGCGCCGCTCTGGGCACAACAGTGTCCGCCGGAATCACTTCTTGAGAAGAAGACTGGCGGGGACGCGGTTCTTCTGCTGGCCCCGTCGCTTTGGCTAACCACCTATTAGGATCGGCACAACTATTCAGGCCCGGCGGTCTGACGTGGCGTAAAGCGAGAAAAAAGGCCCCTTTTCTTCCTCCCAGCTCAGCAGACGCTCTCCGTGGCGCTGACCTAGGCGTGGCTAAAACTGGTTCGATCGCGACTGGTCCTCGCCGAGCCGGTGCTGACCGCATTAGTTTCCGTCCTCCGTTGTGCTGCCTCATCTGTTTGCTAGCGCATGTGCGCCAGGCGCAGTGCTAACGCTGCTGGTTTTGCCGCCGGTGCGTCTGGGGCGACCTCTCCTCTAAAAAAAACCTCGTCTTTGTTTTCTTTTCACCGTTTCGAGCTCCCTTTCGGACGCGAGCGCTCCGGCGGGTCGCGAACCTCCACCGGCTGATGCTAATCAGCACTTTTCCAAATTAGATGTGAAATGTTAAGCAGGAACCCGCTATTAACGTAGCGCCCGGTGCAACCTCTGACCCCAGGGGTGGGGGAGGGGGGCGTCCTTGAGACATAATTGTGCGCACCTTAAGTGCCGCCTCGACGGGCACGAAGCCGAGAGACGAGCAGGGAAGAAAATTGCGCAGCGCTTTTCCATCTTCTTCCATTAAGACGTTGCGCGGCTGAAACAATTGGCCTTTCAACCCGCGGCGCCCCGGTTGGTGCGTTCCGTCAGCCGCGGGAGGAATTTATTGGATTGCGCCCGTTTGATGGATACACCAAATTAGCCCTTTTTTCGCTTTGCAAACGTCGGAGGCCTGATTTGAGCGGCTGCCAGATCGCCGTGCTCTCCGACGTGCCCTGAAATAGATTCCTCTCTTCCTCCGCGGCTCCTGAAGCTAACAGCGGTTGGCGCGGCACCAACATGATCCCAGATGAAGATATTTTACGAGATTGTGCAGACAAACACTCTCCAGTGCGGAGCCCCAGTTACGTCGAGAGCTCTCTTTTGTCTCTTCCTACTTGTCCGTCAGGCAATTATTCCACTTCCTGCTCGGAATTCTCGTCACACGACCGCTGGAATGCACGCGCACCCCGCTAATTAGATCCCGGCTTCCACGTTTGAGGGGGAATGAGGGACTGTCCCGCATGACCGAGCGACCCGAAGCGGCGACAGTAAACAGTTTGACACAGCAGCAGGATCATCCTGGCAAAACCATCAAAAGGGAGCGTTTGATTTGTACACGAGCGCCGCGTCCTTCCTGCTATTACAGTGTGTTGCAAGATGACAGAGTTACCCCGGAAGGGGACTAAGTCATGAGCAGAGGAGACCCAGAACTAGGTCAGCTCCGAGGCGTTCGTTACATCATACATATTCATAAACAGCGCCCAGTTGTTGCGGTGAACTGGCTCCGCGCAGACTGTTTATTCTGCTCATCGGGCCCCGCTCGCTGTTTAAATGTTAAACAGCGACCGTGCGCCGCGATGCTAATCCGAGCAATTGAGTCTGACTGCCTCGTTTACATGCCGCCCGTACGTGGATCATATGCTGCGACGTTCACAAACGAGCACCTCGGCGCGTTGGCTCGGAGCGCAGAAAACACGAGGGTGCATTATTGAAGCCAACAGAGGGACGTTTTTCGGAACACGCGGGGACGTTTTACCCCAGAAGCGTTGAAGCGCTAGCTCAGGTTTCCACTGACGTGCGCGTGACTGCGGTCGGTTTAACCGGTTTGGTTCCCTGTTTGCCTGATGTCTCCCTTCATCTCATCAGACGCCACCGTGGCGGGAATGACCCTCGCCTCAACCCTCCCGTCGTGGATTTCCTCTTCTCTGATCTCTGCTCTCATCAAACGCTTCATTTTTCCACTCCTGGAATCCAAATCAATCAAAAAACAGGTCGAAGTGAATCAACTTTTAGCTGGAGGTGTGTAATTTGAACCCCCGGGCAGCCGTGCTTGGCGCTAGCAGGCGTTTATTAATGCTAATGCTAACGCCGTCTGAAAGCCCTCTAGTTTGATAAACTGTTCAAGAGTGACAGAAACGTGTTACCGAAGCCTTAAAACGCGGTTGTGAGGCGCAGAAAGTGGAGCAGCCTCTCAGAGATGACACAGAAGCACCACCTACGTCCCGTCGGCCCAGCTGAAGACGTCTGATGCTTGAGTGAGCGGATGGTTCAAGGGGCGGCCTCGCTGCGCTACCCTGTTCCGCTAAGTTGCCGCCGCAGCGCTCAGACTCTCAGGCTTCTTTTCTTGGAGCTGCGGAGAAATTGCTTTTCCTATTGATCTGCTCCCGTGTAAACAGAGCATCTGCGTTCTCCTGCTGGAGGTTCGTATGCACAGGAGATTACCCGCGGCGGAGGGCGTCCTGTATACGCGGTATTCCTCCGCTAGGTCTATTTTTGTACGGAACCTTTGCGAATTTGACGGTGTATTGATGTCGTCGGGTCCGAAAAGTGAAATATAGCACACTTCCCACAGTGGAAAATGTGTGCTACTGAACAAGTTAGCTGCTATATACGTTAGCTGTTAGCATGAGGAAGGGCCGAGACACTTCTCGCTCGGCCTCGCTCGCCCTGCGTTCCCTGCCCTGGGTACTCCTCTACGCCTGGCTGCCTTTTCAGTCTCCATGGCTCCACTCTTCCATCTTCGACCATTCGGCTGCAGCGCAGAGGTCAAATGTCGCTCACTCCAGATCCCGCGGATCCTTTTGTCATTGGTTTAGGAGGGCGAGAGAGTGAAATAGGCCAGGAGAGGGAAAATGTGAGAGGGCTGGAGGGAGAACATTCCTCCGCCTGCGACTGCTTTTCCGAGGGACTCTGAGGGCATTGGCGATGTGTTGGGGACAGATCACTCTCCTTGGTGCTGTAAAAATAGCCGCTGCGACGGGAAATCGCTGCTTGCGGGTTCGGCAAGAAGTGGGCATCGGGGGACTTGTGTGCCTGTTGGAACGGGGGTATTTTTATGGGCAGCCAGCTGCGACCACATGCACCAAAGCGCTATCGCTACAGTTGAGAGGATCTTTGCTGCCGAGTTAGCATTTGCTTGTCTTTAGGCCCCTTTTAATGCGGATGTCATCACTGGTTCCCCGTGTTGTAGCCGTATCTTTGGCACGGGTCCGATGTTTTCCATGTTTTCCTGCTCCTCTCCCTGTCCTTCGCGCTCCAGCCTGTCTTTCGTGTTTGGAAACACAGCTGTTCACATGCAACAACAGCGCATTGCTAATTCGTCTGACCTTTTGTTTTGTCTGGCTCCAGAGTGGGAGGTTGCTAATCTGAAGAAGGTAGAGAAAAAGCCTCAGAGACAGTCGGTGTGGAAATAACGTACAGAGAGGATAACAAAGAAGAATCCAGTTTTGGACTTTGTGTGGTTGACGGTTGCTTCTCACATTGCGACGGTGTTGCAGGCATGGTTGCACGTATATATCTGAAAATAGCTCCCTTCCCTAAAGAGGAACGCTGTGCAGT
This sequence comes from Takifugu flavidus, assembly GCF_003711565.1. Lineage (NCBI taxonomy): Eukaryota > Metazoa > Chordata > Actinopteri > Tetraodontiformes > Tetraodontidae > Takifugu > Takifugu flavidus. Next base: position 1,817,851 of record NC_079522.1, read on the forward strand.
AATGAATCTGTCCTCTATAGCACCCAAGGCTAATTTTAATGAAGAAAAACAAATGCTGTTGGTCGCCTACCGCGCCTCAGCGGAAGGGCCCCTTCTTCCATCGTCTGCCAGCGCAGTTTCTGGCTGCGAATCATTTATCCCAGCCTTCTTACTGCCCTTTTTGAAGCCAGACACGGAGCACCAAACGCTGTAATTATCGCGTTTTGTTTTTTTTAACGGACAAAAACGATGTCCTGTGGTGACAAATTTGTCAATTTGTAATCCAGGATGCTAATTTGTGACGACCTGCGTTGCGGCGCACTATTGCTGGGCCAGCAGTGGTATCCGACGAGCGAGCGCGGTGGCCCCCGGGGGCCCCCAGACTCTTTATTATGATCAACAATGGAGAGGGCGCTCACCCAAAGGTCAAGATTTGTTCCCCCTCCAACAAAGACTTGGTATGACTTCATTTGCTCCGTCTCTTCACTGTTCACCTTCCTCCAGTGGCTCCGGGTTAAATGACTCACGACCATTTATGTGTTTTAGCACCCCCCCCCCCCCCCCCCCCCTACCCCCCCCTCCTGCCCCCCCCCCCAGGCCACCTCCTTTATCTGTTTCCACATGGATCAGGTGTATTTCTGTTATCTCGCCTTTTAAGGTCTCCCAATGCGAGAAACTCGCTCAGTCCGAGTTGCTCCTCTCGCCCCGACTCACCTCGCGTATGCTGTGCCACCTTCTCGACCCCCCCCCACCCCCGCTCCCTAAACATTTGCTAACCCCCTTTCCCGTCCTCGCAGGTTATGAATATGGAAATGAGGAGCGACTCATTTCCCCCACGTGGGGCTCGTGGCGGAAATCGGCCCTCGAGTGCTCGGATAACTTGAGAGAGCAGAAATGGAGGGAAAATCAAGCTACATTGTTAGCACACGTGTCAGAACTTGAGAGAAATAGAACAGATGAGTGAAAATGAAGCCTAATTGGACTGTTTTCACCTCGTCCGCGCCGGTGATCCGATAACAGGTTGTCAGAGCTACAATAAAGCGTTTACGTCAGTTACAGAACGTCCCGATTTATGGACTCTTTAATGAACTGTAGCTACGCTGTCACTAGCATTAATATCCAAACTCTGCAGTGTTGCTATAACAACCAGGTCAGTAGTTTCTGTTTGTTTCTCGTGCCCTGGAATTTTACACAACCAAGTATTTTTGATGAAACATTATTTATTAAGTTACATTTTCTTAATCAAATTTGTTTATTTTTCAGTGTTAAACCTCATTATTGTGTGTTTGCCTACAGAAAGAAAGCTCTTAAAGCCTCCGTGGCAAACAGGAAGCTGCATTTGAAAGCTAGCGTTTTCCCCGCATGAATTATTAAAGCTTTTATCGCTCGTCGTCTGCGCGTCGCAGCATCAGAACCCAGCCGTACTTAAACAAATTTACCGACAAATGCTGCGAAGATCCAGCGTTAAAGTTTGTAATTTGCGAGCTCGGCGTCGCCCCGGAGAAAGCCGAGCGGCTAAATCAACTAAATTTAATCAACAGAATGAGCTTCTTTTACTCGCTCCTGCTGCATCCCTGTGGCCCCTGCTGGGGTAGAATCTGTTCTCCTCAGGATCGCCTGCCAGCTGGAGCTTCTGAAGCCTGTGGGTGGCTGCAGTTCTGAAGGAAAATGATCTGAGATCTGCTCAGCAAATGCATTTCTCACACACTTTTCCCGCGCCCTCGTACGCTAGTCTGACTTGTTTGCTTAGCTTGCCATTTAGGAGGCAAACCGCTGAAAAGGGGAGTTGAAGTCCTCCTGCTAAATAGCATGTTGCTAACAGATAAGTGCTCTCAAGTTCAGGCACTTATGATGGGCCGGGTTTGCAACGGACAACTGCTTAGTCGTTTCTGTGGTAGCGCGTGTGCAGCTAACAGCTACGCTGTTTAGCTTTCATCTTACAGCTGATTGGCTTCTTTTTTCTAGCAGGAGAGAAAAGGTTGTTTTATGCTCGGGTGGATTTATAGGTGTCCTGGCTCCTGGTGCGTTTGTCTTGGGAAAATATGGTTTAAATACAGATGCTACATGCAGCTAGCCGAACCACGCGCTCATCATTATGGTGAAATAATCTCGTTTTATACTTCATCGGATTAAAAACCCTGTGTTGCAGGTTTGAGCAGCTTTTGTTCTGCAGCCATTTTCGCTCCTCTCGCACCTCTGTTGCCCCCCCCCCCCCCCCCCCCGTATCATACCCTCCATGTTGTTTGCGATCCTTCAACTCGGTGAAGGGTAAAAAATCCACCAGCATCGACACAGCTGAAGGTCCGTCGACCTACCAGCACCCTCTCAGCGATGTACAACCCCCCCTTCATCATTGCTGCTCGCCTTGAACCCTGATCCTGAGATGACATGACATTGACAGACACATAAACCGACGGCTCTGCAGCCCCCCCCCCCCCCCCGCCCTCAAGTATCAGGCCGGCTGAGCTACAGTTCCTCTCCAATCATGGAGCAGAAATCACACACTTCTCCTTCCAGCCTCTTGATCATCGGTCCAAACCGTCTTGCACCGTCCCCCCGGTGTTTAGATCTCCAAGTCTTGATTAAATTGCCCCCCCCCCCCTCTTTTCGAGGAAGCCAATATTGAGAAATAAAAGCGCCTGAAGCCACAGACGCCAGGAAAAAAGGTGTCTATCACAATATAACTAATAGCTTCTGCAACAAAAATGGAACACGGTGAAAATATCGACTACATCCGACAGGAAGCTGCTGAAAGGCTGGTTTTCCTCTAAAATACGACACTTTTCCCTCTTCTTTTACCAAACCTCGTCTTCTTTGTCCAAAAATAACGGCGTTTATTTCACCAGTGGACAAAAAGAGCGATTATTTGCCGAGTGATTAGCTGGGAGATCCGAAGCGAAAATGCGACGGAGTGCACTTAACCCGTGTCATTCTGAACCAAAAACAGGAAGAGGAGCCCTCAAAACAGGAAGTGGAGACAGCAGGGGGGACATTTAGGTACTGCAGAAGAACCCTAGAGGACACGTTGTCTTCCACGTCTGCTGAGGACACCGTATAGACCTGACGGTTTGCCCTCGTCGAACAGTGTCGGTGCTGTTTTTGGACAGATTACCAGGATCTCTACTGGACCGTCTGATGAAAGGACACCTTGAGGACAACGTGTCCTTCTGAAACGGTCCTCTGGACAGCTTCATGGGGTCTAGAAGTTGTCTTCTGAAGCATTTTAAGGCTTTGCTAAATGCACGATGGGGCGTTTTATCTACTTTTGGGGTAGTTGGACAACGTTCGTGCACTAGCGAACAAGCGTGTCCTGATCCGTTGAGGGGCCCATTTCCAGGGGCGCGTTTACGTGTTTGATCGACCACAAAGACACCCAGTGGAGAACATTTTGTATTTTCCCCGTGGTGGGCAGGATTCTGCTTTTGCCCGGTACCTTCTCTTCTTTCGCCCCGTCATTGGGGCGCTTTGATATTCTCGTTTTTGTCCTCGGGAAGGGCACTTTACCACCGATGGACGCGGTTATCCTGGGTGTTTAATGAAGACTTGGCTGGTCCTCACAAGTCGGGAGTTTAAGGGCAGAACCAGAATTAAGCTCAGCCTGGCGCCGCGTGGAGGAAGACACCCGGTAACGAGTTCTCAGAGGCGGAGCCCGCACCTACGGCGCGCTCTAATGTTCCTCCCGTGGATTTGTCGACGCTCCTCAGAGCAACTTAAATCGAAAGGCTGCGATTTCGGCAAGACTGTCAGGTCACATCGACTCAGCCTCGGCGCTGGTGTCATTAGAAAGTACGGCGCCCTGGTTAGTCACGCCCGCCGCGGCGCTTCAGCTTTGACAGCAAAAGAGGGGAGGAGAGCGGCGCCGGCGCCACTTCCAACCGCCTGTCGAGCATCACATGGCCTCGGCGGTGAGCTGGGTTATTCCAGGGAAGAAAGCGACTCCGCCAGGGTGTTCTGGAGGGAACAAGACGGTTGGAGCGGAGTCCTAGATGTGTCTGCTCGTCACAAGACGAACACGGGAATTATACATGCGGAGGGTTTCATAAGGCGCCGCCGCCAACTCCATCTAGCGGCGGATGTGGTTTGACAGGACCGTTGGGATCTTTAGGCTATTTTCTGTCGGCAAGTCCTTGTCAGGGAGGGAAACATTTCAGTCTGCCGGTCGGGATGACGGGTGGATTTTTTCTTTTTCTTTTTTTTTGGGAGCGTCTGTCGTGTCGCTTCGACTCCGAGGGAAAAGCAAATATTTGAATGAAACGTTAGCGAAGCATCGAGCTCGTCCTCGCCAGTTTGTCGAGGGGGCCGGGCGGCAAACGCGTGGCGAGTTCGAGTCAAACGGCGGTTACGGCGAGCATCTCGTGCCGAGCTGCAGCTTCGCGACGCAATAGCCCGCGAATTACGACGGACGCTAAAGTTAAAGCGTTCAATTTAGCGTCGCCGAAATGAGCCACTCATGCAAGTAATTAGCTTCATGAGGTCAGATTAGCAGAGGCTTAATTCACCTTCTGTTAATACAGACGCTAAATACAGCAGTATGTTAGCTTTCCAGTTTTTCCTGTTATAGCGGCGGCGGCTATCCGGTCGTAGCATCTGATGCTGTTTGTTGAAATGTATTTTTCTCTCTAATGCTTATGTTCACACAGCTCTCTAACTGTAAATGATCCATTGGGAATATGCTTATCTGTGCTGTTGCCGTGGTAACAAATTAGAGGATTCACGTAGGTCGGGACGAATGGAGGCGAACCATTCCATCCCCTTAAATAGCGTTAATTGCTAGCAGAAATGTTTGCTTACTTGTAGCATTTAGCATGAGCCGAAAATACCACCAAAATTATTTAGAAGGAAAAATCCAAGTGAGCCGCTCTGTTGCTAGTTGTGATGCTATCTTTTGTATGTCAAGGCAGGTTTTATCAGTTTTATCGTTGAAAGATCCTTATTATGGGATGAGCCAAGTGGTTCCTCTCACCACTGACTCACAAAGAGGGACAAAAGTGTTTAAATGCTCAAGAAAACGCAGTTTGACCTAATTAATGTAAAAGTACAATTGCTAATAACACCACCGCGGTGCTGTTAACAGAAACCCATTATGCTAATGAATGCTAATGAAGTAGCTGAGTTAGGTCTGTGAGTATTGTCAGATACTTCAGGTGGAGAAAAACCAAACGCTCGCACGACAACGGTGGAGTTTTATTGTGAAGATTGCTGTAAGTTCTTGCACGTTTCTGCCCGACATGATTGAGCGACGCCGTTTTCTAACTTCGGAGGTGAGACGAGAGCTGTGAAAACAGATGTTTCGCTCCCCCAATCCGTTGATTTTTCCCGTATTTTCAGCTTCCCTGCGTTAACTCTAATTATCGCCTTAAGCTAAACACCTTCAAGCGGCAGGAGACGTCTTTCTTTTGCACCTTTGAGGCGGAAGTGTACAATTATATTCCGGGCGCACTTCCTCCACACCTGCGTCGGATCGTTTACGGGCAAAATTCCTTTGTGACACATCAAAGAAGAGCAAAGCAAAGCTGCAGCTTGGGTTTGCTTTGAAGTCACTTTAATTCCAGTTGCACCAACCGACACATTTGTCGTCCCATTCCTCTTAATAATTAGCATTTCGACGTCCTATTTGGAGAACAAAATGGCAGCCGTGAAGAGAGGAAGCGGATTTTGCCGCCTGGGTTTTCCGCTCTCCTGTTTTTCTCGTGGAAATTGAAGCATCTGTTGAAAGAGGCTCTTTCCCCGCTCTCATAAAGCGTAATAAGCTAGGCATCGACTCTAGAATTTCAGGGCTATCAGGAAGAGTCATAGCTTCCTTTGTTAATGCACCATTTTCATTTTGAATTCCATTTGTGCTCCTTGGACTGGAAAATGAAGGTAAACTGGGTCTTTTTTTAAAAGTGGATCTCGCTGCCGTTCTTTAGTGGAGCCAGTCGCAGCCACTCGGCGTCGCGGTGATGAGACTCTCTGCCTGACGTCGACTTCCTTAGCGGAAGCCATTAGGCGCCCGTAAAGGTGCATCTGAATGCTAAAGGTAAATCTTCCTTCAGGACCGAGACGGGAATCACGGCATCTCGCTCCCACCTTCTAGCCTGAAACAGGAAGAGAAGCATTAAAGAGCAAAAGATCCTGCGGGTACCCAAAACAGGGCTAGCTTAAAATGGTTTAGCACAATCTTCGATTTTGGGCTTTCTCGCTCTCAGCTCACATGACCAGTGTAAGAAGATGTTAGCGTATGTGAGCACCGGCTATGCTAATCCAAGAAATGTCACCATTCCAGGTGCTTTCTGTGCGTTACGATTGTAATTTTTGCTATTGGAAGCCGCTTCAAAGATGGCGGCACCAAACGCACCAGGGCGGGCGCCGGCGTGCAGCTGATTAGCGCTGGCGAACGCCAGGCGGCCTCTCCTCGCTGCTCAGATGAGGTCAAACGATTCACAAAAGCATCTCAACATACGGAAACACTGGACGAACTGTTGAGAGTCCACCTGAGATCCTCCACAACCTTTTTCTTTATTTCACCCGCTAGGCTAACTGAGTTAGCAGCAAAGATTAAAGGGCATCATTTCTCCGCCGCTTCAGCGGTGCTTGTTGATGACAAACGCTTGACCCGGGGTTTCACCCTCCGTCGGCGTTTGTTTCGCTCAAAGTTTGTCAGTAAACAATTAAGCCCATCACTTGTTATCGCCCGCTCACCTTGGACCTCTCGCCGGCCGCACCAGCGTGCTTATTTTTACCTGTAAACCAATTAGCCGCTGTTGACGGTTGTGCGGTTAGCGGTGACACTTTTCGCGGTCTCCACCCACGCTGTCACATAGCTGTCGAGCGGGAAAAGAGCTTAATTGCGTCTCTCTCTCCGTGTTCTTCACCTTACTGGACATCACTGGACCGGGGACGAAATATATTTAGCGTCTTTGTCCCGACATGTCGATATTTCCCTTTGCTTCGTCAGAGTCTATTCTTCCAGCGTGTCCCTTTAGGTCACCCCCCCGCCCCCAGTGTGTTCTGGTTAGTTTTCAGACGGAACAAGAGAGCGAGTCCTGACGGCGGGTTCAGGGCCCGACCGGGGTGACGGCCACCGATGTTTTTGAAGCTCCCCTTGTAGCTTTAGCCTCCTGCTTCTTTCCTCTTTATCCTTTTCTGCGGCGAGCTCCACGTCACCGCCCCGGTGATTCAGATCCGTCCGGATTCCCTCCCACTTTCATCCTCATCAATCAGTCCTCCTTTGAGACGAGTGTCGGCGGACTCTGTGCTCCTTTGCGTCACCCTCTGCTCTTTTTCTGGGGACAGATTGTGTAAGTGCGCCCGTTTGACCTTCCTGCCAGTTCCCCTTTTACATAACGCTAGTCTCGGCTAATCGACCCGCGCCGCGGCGTCTCCGAGCCCCCCGAAACACAAGCTGCGACCCCACCCGCTCCCGTCCATTTGGGCTAGCTGTTATTTTTGCGCGTCTGCTCGCGTCAGTAAAAATTAAAATGGACGGATGTTTTCTGCCTGGGAGGTTTGAGGAAGGGGGCACGGGGGGGAGGGGGGGGCTGCCTCTGCCTCCGGGGACTCATTTGATTCCTTTTTCCCAGTGTTTTCCCCTCTTCCTCCCCCCGATCCTCGGTGTCTATCAGGTGCCATCTGTTTCCAGCGAAGGTGTTTGTTGCTGCTGAAGCGCCAGATTTGCAAACTCAAGGTCTCCTTCCTGGAGGAACGTCTCGATTCTGATGTGTTTATCAGACTCGAGCTGACAACTTCTCAAATGTCGGAGCTTCGATTTCAATTTGTGGTTTAACTACCGTCCAACGGTTACGTAAGGTCTCGTAGGCGTCCTGTGAAGTTGCGAGGTTATAGCTGACCGGGGGTGTTGGACGTCCTTGAGAAGGTCGCAGCCAGCCGTAGGAAAAGAAGAAGAAGAAGTGGGTGAATTTTAGCTCCGCTTTTACCTCGAAGAGCTGGAAAAACACTTTGAAACGGCGCTAATGTGCGTGACAACATGCTAATCTCATTTAGCCTGAACTCAAAAGGTTAAAGATGAATATATTTAATATTAGATGACAAAAGCTCGTTTTTTCTCTTAATGTAATGAAATTTCAACACCTTTGTGCCGCCGTTGCTAGCGATGATGAAAACCGTTTAGTTTCGGACTGAGACAGCGAAAAATGTTAATGTTCAGAATTTATTCCCATTTGAACGGAAAACATATGAGGAAAAAGTTCCCAGATCAAAGGCTCAGTATGAAGCAGCTGAGTCGCCCCAAGTTCTCAAAGCTAATGCTGCGCAGTTAGCTAGCGGATTCAAGTGAAATTAAAACCTGTGAAAATCAACGGAAGAATCATGTTTTTTGGTGGTGATTAAACGTACTCACATCGCTATAAAGGCAAAACCTTGGATGCTAAAGAATTTTTCCCTCGAGTTCCTGACGGCTAGAGTCTATTTTGGTTGCTCTCTTACCGTCGATGTCGTTGCTAATGTTGACTTGTGTCGGAAAACCTCAAGTTTCTTAAAGTTTAAGAAGCAAAGCTCTGTGTGTAACGAGAGTTCAATCAATCTGGATTTAACCTTGCGCACCAATTTTCTCAAAGATGTTTTATTTTGTGCTCTGCAGGTTGCTCAGTCAATCAGGTCGGACAGGAGAGCACTTTAGCAGCACTTTCATTAGGCTAAGTACCTCGCGTAGGTTTGCATTTCCATAGTTACAGCATCACTGCAAATGCTATAGCTACAAGCTGGGATAGAAATGTCTCTGCTCGTTTCTGTTGTGCCGGTGTTGGTTTTCGTGGCTGCTGGGCCGTTAGCGCTTGTTAGCAGGAGTCCGAGGCGGTTTGGGGTTTATTTGTTTGTTTTCGTGTCTTTGTGGTGCAGGAGCTCTCGTTTGTAGCGCTTAAAAAAGACCAACGCGAATGGAAACGGGGTCGTTTTTGTAAAAAAAGATCGGTTTGTGTTTCATCCCGTTGGAGTTAGCTTTAGTGCTGCTACTCTCAAGGTTAAGCTGATCCTTGGAAAAGGAGCCTCGTTGTTCTGAGGACGGATTAGATATTCGCAGCGTTGTCTTGTTTTTACTTTCCCTCGCAGTCGTTTTTCACGGAAAACGCTGAAGATCCCGAAGTCCTTTTTGCCGTAGTTCTTTATTATTTTTTTTACCTTTGTCTTGTTTTGAAATACAGATTTGAGCTGATGATTACGGGATGTCGTCTGCTTGTCCTTTTCCACTCTTTCATTAGCTTTATCCGTCTCCGATCCGTCACTATTATAGCGCGCAATTAGGGGAAAGCCAGTCCGCCGCCATCGACACCCTACCCGAAACAAAAAAAAAATGCTTTTAGCGTCGTCTTCGACTCCTCGTCAAAGTTTGAGGACTCAATTGCGACGATTTGTGCGCGTTTAGCATGCAAATCGTCTGAAGCGATACAGAGGAAACATACGTCAAACTGTCAAAACGTTTTCTCTCCTTTGAGTTGCGATGCCATCAGGCGCCGCTTGTCTTCCTTTGGCAGCGGAAGCCAGACATTAAAGATAATTTATTAGCAATTATCCCCTTCTGCGCATTTTGCCTTTCAGATGGCATATTAATCGGAATCCGAGGCAGGGCTGCGTTCTTTTTCTCCACCGCCACCTCCCACACTACCCACTCACTTTTGGAGCGGAAAGTGCAGCGCCTAGCATGATTTTTAGCGCAGCGATGAGGCGGAACAGAATGGAAACGGTGAGTCATGTGACCCGGGTGCCTCTGCCCGCCTGTCACTCATCATCGTATAGGAGGGCGGGAACGGTGGACGTGGTGGAAAAACAGAGATGGTCACTCTGTCGGGAACAAATGGCTGCCAAGAAGAGGCGAGCGAGCGATTCGAGTATCCTCAGGAACGAGGCTTCCAAAGGGTCCTTCCAGGAGGACTGATTAGCACGTTAAGGACCCTCGTCAGCTTAATTAGGAAGGAGGTTCTGCCCCTGTCAAGGTTCTAACTACGCCTGGTTTCTGCAGTGAACAACTTCAGCATGTGAAAATAGTGGCGCTGGTTGTTTTATGATCTGCAAACACTCCCCTTTTTTTTTCCCGGAGCGGCTGCAGGTGGAAGATGATGGACTGCGGCGAAGGTGTACGCGGAATGGCTTTTTGGGGAGGAGGGGAGAGAGGCATGAATCATCGCTCGCAAGCTGGGAATAAAGTTCATTTTTTATCCAGGCAGACCATCAGTCAGGAGATATGGCCGAGCCCCCCGATATCAATCTGCATGGAGGCAACCTGGCGCTCCCCAGAGGTGGCGAGGGGGTAGAGGGAAGTGCTTCCATTTAAACGGTAGCATTTATCACAGCCTGCTTTCGGCATCCTAAAGGAGGCCAAGCGAGGGGTGGGGGGGTTGGAGCCGGGGTGGCAACATTGTTAATGCCGGCGCTGCGCCACTTGGGCTAATTTGGATTTGTTGTGTCGCGCTCTCGCCGTATTGAACGCGCGGCGTCGCGGACGGATTTTGATTACCGCTCACGGCCGGCGCTCGGCCCTCCGAGTGTGACAAGGCCCGTAACGGCTGAGATTGTTCCCCGAGTCCTAACCTTCCTTCATGCCCGGTTTGGCGGCGTCGTCGTTGGCGCCAGGCCATTAACTTTACAAATGCCGCTAAGCAACGATAAATCAGCCTCGGAACGCTTTCCTTGGGAGCTGCCGTCCCCGCGCGAGTCGATAGAGGCTTCACGAGGCACCGCGGTCACACTGTGTGCGTCCAATTACGCGTAAATGTAGATATTATGCAACCTCTGGAATTCCAATATCTTTGTTTTCCATTTAGCGATTCCCGCCTCTCGGCCTGAGCAGCTCAACCGCTTCCTGAAATGGCCGCAGTAACGATAACATCAGCCACGATAATGAAAATAGAGCAGGAGAAAATGCTCGAACAGCGTCCCTCGCCGACGCCGTCATCCGTCTTCATAACGTTGCCCCCCCCCCCCCCCCCCCCGCCCCCGGCGGTGGGTGCACCGGAAGGGCGGTTGTAGTAAATGCAGATGGTCGCGTCTCATCCACCCTTTCAGAAATATTGACTTGTTGTTTTCGGGGGGGGGGGGGCGGCGTGCTCCCCGTCCGCCGTGTACAAACAGAACATTGATCACCGTTTGGCAGCGGCAGTGTGTCGCCCTCGTTTCCCAATTTCCCACAAGCCTCGGCGGCATTAATGCTGACGGTTTGTTGATCGTCGCCTCCTCGGGAGCGTCGCAGATGTTGAAACAAGCGGATGGTAATTTTTTTGGAAGCCGCCTGTTGAGCTAATATTTGTCTGTCAGACGCCGCCGGTGGCACGAAGTCGGTGTTAGCGACATCGTTAGGAGCCGGAATGTTGGGTTGTTGTTGGCAACAACAACAAACGTGGGAAGACGGTAACGGACCTGAGCAAAGTTTTAGCTTTTCAATGAGGTAAGAGTGGTATTAGCTTAGCCACTGGCTAACCGGTTGTTATGGTAGCGAGGACCACCAGACCAGGGTGTTGTGTCCTTGCTAGTCTGAGTTAATTTAGACTTTCGAGGGGGGTTTCTAGGACTCTTGGCTGTAGACGGCGACAGCATCCGTAGACGGGTCATCGGGGGGGTTGTTTTGGGACTCTGGGGAAATCAGGTGTCTGCTCCGCTGGGATGGCGGGGGCGGCGCCCTGAAGAGTTCAAATAACGGAACTTCCATTGTGTCGGGGTCACGACATTTGTGGGAAGAGGGAGCAGAAATGCGTTTTCAAGGAGTGTGTTTGATGCAACCCCCCCCCCCCCCGCTACATAAACAAACCATAAAGACTTTAAAATGAGGAAAATGTAACCAGAGGTGTCTATAGGAATAATATAACTCAAGTAGACGCATTTTTTTTCTCCAGTCGAGAGAAGAAAAGCGCGTTGCGGGAGAAAAGGAAAAGGCTATTAGTGTTGTCAGTTACTCCTGCAGGTTCATCTCGCTCGGTATTCAAACCCACAGGTCTCCCTTGAACTGCCTTATTGAACAGGAGATTTTTCAAACAGAAAGGAAGAAAGAAAAAAAAAGCAGCCTGGAGAAGGGAGGTAGCCTAGCAACATTGAAGCCGCAGTAAATGAGTGTGTGCCCACTGTGAAGGAGCTCGCAGTCGAAATGACAGCGTGGAGCAACTCCGGAGAGAGTGGGATGTGCTGGCCACCATCGCAAACACAAGAAGGTTTAGCTGTGGACAGATGTGAGCTGTTTACAGACCCCCCCCAACACACACACACTCACACACACACACACACACACACTTGTGCCTGCTGTCAGACCAGCGACCCTGTCGTGGTCGTGCTGCAGCTTTTGATGCGTTCTAAATAAAAGATGGCACAGGCGTGAGAGGGATAACCCCCCCCCCCCCCCCCCCCCCCTCGTTGGGAGGAGGAGGGCCACGATGCGACGCCTCCAGGCTGTCGAAGTCTTCTGAGGGGCTTTTGGACTCCAGCTGAGGCTGGGGAGCTGAGGGACCTTCTCATTTGATCAGTAAGAGTCCGTTTCAGAGAAGCATCAGAAGTAATGAAATTCTGAAGAGGCTCCTTTTAGCATTAATTATGGCTACGGCGGGTAATTAGCGCAACTGGCGGCCATTTTGATTTAGCCGGGATCAAAGCTTCGCATTTGGGACCAGTGAAACGTGATTGTGCTGCAAAGAAGCTGAGCATCATCGCAAATTAGCAAATTAGCTTTGCTTGTCTCCTCTAAAGCTCTAGCTTTGGGTTTTCTTTCAGAAGGAAGTGGCCACTAGGGGGCGCTAGGTCTTGTCTGCAACGATCGGAAAACGCTTTGCTGCCGCGAAAACACGTCCGCGTTGTGTCGAAGTGTCTGTTTTTTTGCCCGCCGTCATTTCCCATCATCCCCGCCTGCAGTTGTTTTGATTGACAAAGGATTTCTTTTCTTATTTAATAATTTCCGTCCCCGCTGCGTCGCGGGCGTAATAATTTAACCTGGAGAGGAGTGACGCTTCCAGAGGAACGAGTGCCTAATTATACATTTAAGTGTTCTACTTAATGCGCTCGTTTTCGAGCCGTCAGGGTCACTCGCTGGAGTGCCATTAGCATCGAGAGCGCCCGTCTCCACCTGAAAACCTGGTTAATGCTCGGCGCTGCGGCGCCGCCCCGGCTCGCCTGGGTGTAGATTGCACGGCAGGTTTTTCTCGTCCGTATTTGTCGTCAAGGGCAGAGGGCAACGGTTGTTGCGTGACTGAGGAGAGGGTTAAAGTGGGAGGGAGTGGAGAGCTGGGGGAGCCAACACGGTGAACCCCGGTGGCCTCGCCGCCACGTTGCCGTGGCAACGGTTAGCCCGGCCGTTAATGAGGCAGGAGTGAGCCGTTAGCTCAGAATACTGATTTGCGTTTTGACAGCGGCTCCCGATTGCACATTTCGGTCAGGAGGCCTCAAGGAAACGTGGATGGAGTTTGTTGGGAGGGGCGGAGCCAAACGTGGGGGGGGTCGTGACTCAGATTAATTGCCAAGGTCAGACGGAGCACAGACCCAGTCTGTCAACACGTGCACGTTCTTACCTCGGCTGGTGCCGACGGAGCTCCTCATCACCCACACCTCCGTCTGGTCCTTCACCTGGGACCAGTTTGTTCTGGGACCCGAACCCACCACGTTTGGAGCGTGGCGGGAACCCAACCCTGAGACCTGAACGCTGACTCTCGCTTCTCTCTTAGGTCACGTTGACACGACGCTCCGCCGGCTCAACCAGTATAAACCACCGATGGGGTGTCGTTAGGTAACGTATTGCATCACTTCCTGTCTTCTCAGTAGTAGCTGTGCACGGTGTAAAATTGAATGCTCGTGAAATTCGAGTTACTCGATAACAACAGGGACAAATGATTCATATGAAACAAATACATAACTAATTAGCATTAGCGCTAGCATGGCCTCTGTTCAGTAAGATCATTGATGATGTTGTTTCTTGTATAGTTTCTCTGCCCCCCCCGTTTCCATCTACAGGTACCACCACCTTTATAGCTGTATGTTGACCTGCTGACCTCCGACCCTGCTGACCCACTCTACTGTTATACCAGCAGCTTCTACTATTAATGTATCTCTGCCTATCCTCTCTTCCCCTCCTCCCCCTTCTCCTCTCTCTGTCCTCAGCCCCCCCATCAGCAGGAGGGTCCCCCGACATGAGCCCGGTCCTGCTCAAGGTTTCTTCCTGTTAGAGGGGTGTTTTTCCTGCCACTGTTGCGGGTCAGGGTGGAAAGTGCCTAGAAAGAATTCTGATTGTAAGAGATGCTATATAAATAAAGATTGATTTGACATCTCATCAAGCCAGTCCAAACATGGGTCAATCCATAAATAAGCTAAGATCTTCCAGCATGACAACATGTTTTGGGTACTTGTGTTGTGGCCTTTTTCCATTAGATTTATGAAGAAGCATTTACATTGTGTTGGCATTGTTTATCTTTTGTAAGTGTTATAATAACTAGCATCATTTCTATAAAAGGACTCTCAACACCTCTGCAAAACCCCCTTCTTGCCTCTCCACGGAGGTTCAGGAGGGGACACGGCCCCCTCCTTTCCCCACCTCCGGCATGGCGGGATTCGAACCGGCCACTGCACCACTGGCGACTTACGCTCGTGTTCTCCTCTCCACCACCGAGGTGTTGTGGTGGAACCTCTGCTCGTGGCGCTTTTATCTCCGTCCTTTTAACGGTTCCTGCAAAAATGGACCTCATGGGATTTGAACCCACGACCTTCAGCAAACGAAGGAAGCGTCTCAGCAGCCTGAGCTACAGCGAGGCAGGAGAACACCGGATCTTTTTTTCTCCTGTTCCGTTGCTAGCAACAGTTCCTGTCGCGAACGCGTGAACCTCCTCGCCGCCGAGGGCTTGACCGACGCCGGCGAGGCCCCGACAGGTGACCTTTTCTTGAGTAGCACTGATTAAACGACAAGGCAGCTTCACCAAATCCAAAGAATCGACGCTACCTGCCGAAGCGGAGCCGCGTCTCACGCCTGAAATCATTAGCGCATTAGCAGCATAGCGAGGGGCCCCGGACCCCTCGTTAAAGCGGCGAAAAGCCTGGCTGAGGCATAATTTGTGGCAGCGGCCGCTAATGAGTGGATGCTACGCCGCGAAGGTGACGGCGATAAGCGCAGGCTTTGTAGCGTGCTAGCTCAGGTGAGAGTTCAGGACGAGCAGCTGGTCATTAAAGCGCCGTTTACAAGTAAACTGTCGTCCGGCGTCGCGCCGACACGGCGCCGTAAATGAATACCGTTGGAAATATGTCAGCCTCGCCGAAACCGCGTATCCACGTTGTCACGGGAAGTTCCAGGGCTTCAACCCCGGTTAGCTTAGCCTCATTTGTAACGTGGAGCTAGCTTCTTGGAATTTGAGCCTCAACGGCGTCCAGGAAGGCGGAGCTGCTTCCGAGGAAGTAGCGGACGGACTTTTGTTCATACGTGTTCTGGTGCGTCCCACATGTTCCCCTCGGTGTCTGCAGGGTGTTTACGGACCAGAGCGGAGCTGCGTCGACGCTAATTGCTTGTGAAAGCATGATGCGCGGCTATATCGGAGGGGGGAGGACCCCCCCCCTCAGCGCGGAGCGTGATTAGCTGTGGATCTTCGGGATTTATCGCTCGCAGGCGTGCGGATTAATGCCGCGGCGAAGTTTTAAACGGAATAACTTCGGTTTTAAGGAAGCGAGATGAGCTTAGATGGGCTCAGACCATTATCAGAAGAAGAAAGGGAAGCTAATCAGCTTTTTAAATGCTAATCATCCCTAATGAGGATTAGATTATGTTTTTAAAAAGGCCATTTTGTCTTCAACGTGATGTTTTTGTTGGTTTTCTGGCTATTAATTGGCAATTTTCTGCAGTTTTTCCCAGTTGTTCTCGGCTTGGTGGGGAATTTTAACGCAGGAGGCGTCCGCCGGGTCGCGGATCGAATCGCATCACGACTCCATCTGCTCGCCTGGCGTGTCAGTACAAATCGCACCTCGGCGTTTCCGGGGAGTAAATTAGCCGAGATGGAGCGTGTGCCGTCAGAGGTGCGCGTGGACCCGCCGGCTCGCCCACGATGCAAACCAAACGCACGCGTAATTGGTTTAGCCGCCGCGCGGTGCTGCTCTCCCAGGATTACCGGCGACAGCGGCTCCATTTTCTGGTGGCGCGAGTCAATGGGATTCCGCAGGTTTCCGGATTCGGTTTCACGTGGACGGAAACGGACAGACAGGCGTCCACTTGGCTGCTGACACTGGAAAGTGTGTGTTCACGCGTGTGCACGTGGTGTTTAGGGTGTTTTACAGAAGCAGACGGGTCCGGTGGACGGATCCGGCCCGGATTAGGGAAGGAGGCAAAGCGTGCGATATTTGGGGGCGGGGCGCGGAGGTGATGCACGAGGGATCTCCGGTCGGCTAGCAACAAGAGCCGGAGTGCTGTCACTTCCTTCACTTCGCCGTGTCCGCCCGCCCTGACAGCAATCCATTTGAGAGGCCGGCGCCACTAAGAGAGTGCTAAAATCCAATCAAATAGGCCGGAAAGGAAAAGGGCGCTGGGGCACGGCCGGCGTCCACTCGTACGAGCAGTTCACCTCCAACTGACCCGCTCAGGCGTCCTTAAGATGTGCACACGGCCGATGACAGAACGTCCCCAAGTCGTGTGAAGGCGCTGCGGATTCTCCTCATGTGGAGCCGCTCCCGCTCAAACGCAGCCTGGACACACCGGGACGCTTGTAGGCGAGCGCCCCCCCACCCCCCCAGGTCTGGGTGCAGTTTGTTGAGGTCTGGAAAGTCCACAAAGGGAAAAACAAGGCTGGAGCCAATGAGGGAACGTTTTATTGACCTGTGGACAGGTAGGGGTAGAAGAGCGGGGGGGGCTGTGAGGGGTAGAAGGGGGGGGGTCTGTGAGGGGTAGAAGGGTAGAGAGGGGGGGGGCTGTGAGGGGGAGAAGAGAGGGGGGAGCCTGTGAGGGGGAGAAGGGAAGAGGGGGGGGGGGGGGTCTGTGAGGGGTAGAAGGGTAGAGAGGGGGGGGTCTGTGAGGGGTAGAAGGGTAGAGAGGGGGGAGCCTGTGAGGGGTAGAAGGGTAGAGAGGGGGAGAGCCTGTGAGGGGGAGAAGGGAAGAGAGGGGGGGTGTCTGTGAGGGGTAGAAGGGTAGAGAGGGGGGGCCTGTGAAGGGTAGAAGGGTAGAGAGGGGGGAGCCTGTGAGGGGTAGAAGGGAAGGGGGGGGGGTGTCTGTGAGGGGTAGAAGGGTAGAAGGGGGAGGGAGCCTGTGAGGGGGAGAAGGGAAGAGAGGGGGGGGGTCTGTGAGCGGTAGAAGGGTAGAGAGGGGGGCAGTAGAGCGGTTTTCCCCCCGACCAAAGCCACCAAACCTCATCACGCGAGCTGAGCTAAGCTAAACTAAGCTAAAGGCTAACAGACTTGGGTGGACGGGGAGCAGAGGGCGAGCTGCCGGTCTCGTGGCGGCTAAATGTTTGTGTTTGCGCTCTCACGTCAGCGAGCGAGTCTCAACACTTCCCCTGCGGAGTGGATGAGTGTAAGCGTGTCGCTGTAGGAGGCTGGAAGGCCGAGCTGTGAGAGCATGTGGTGGCCTCCCGGCGTCCACTTCCCCCACTCCGCCCGACTGACGGGGCGCAACACAACCGACCACGGCACCACTGTGCAGGGAAGCATTTAACGGTCCGAAAGTCGCCGAGTGACGGAAAGAAAGAAAAAAAATACAGAACCAAAACATCTCCGCTCACAATCGTGCGCGAGCGCTAGCTAGCTGGGTTTAAAATGTTCCAACAAGTCAATATTCAACCTCAAAAGGAGCCTGACAACAGAAACCGCCGCGCCACCCGTCCCTCCGCGGTCGTCCCCACATCAGGAAACTGTTGTTTTAGCCCCTCCCCTACACCCCCCCCCCCCCCCACCATTAGGATGATAGATGAGCAGTAGATGCAGAAGGGATGGTTAATCTTTCAGGACCAGAAAGACCCAAAAAACCATCAGCAGAGCGGGAAATTGTGCGTAGCGGAGAAGCTAACGGGAGAGGACAAATCGGAGCCAGGCGGCATCGGAACAGGCGGAGAGCAGATGGAAGGAAAAAGCCGACCGGGGAGGAAAAAAGAGCGGAGATGGGTTGAGAATGGGGGGGTGGGCGAGGAGGAGGGGATTCTGGAGGGCCCCGGTAATGAGCAGAGTTCGTAAGTAATTATCGGTGATCAACCCGATAATAGTCATCGCTCCGGTTCGTGTTTGCAGTTTCCGCATGCTTATACAATTACGGCAATTATTAACGAGGAGCCGTTATCAATCAGCCAATTAATGCAGGTTCCCCGGTGGCGCCCGGCCTCGCCAGCGCGGAGGTGCGTAGCGCCAAACAACGCAGCGTCGATGCTACGTATTGACATCAATCGCGACGAGCGCTACCCACACTGCTAGCTTTAGCCAACAACAACAACAAACAAGCACTGACAACTCATCCTTTTAGCCGCTGCATCCTAATTAGCAGGTGAGACAGTTTCGGCCAGGCAGGCGGACGGCTGCCTGCTCCATTAGCACTGCGGCGGACGCGTCCACGGGCAGACAAAAAGAGCGCTTGACTCTCCGGAGAATAAAGGAGGCGGGAAAGCGTGTAGCGTAGCATCAAGAGTGATCTTCAAAACCTGCAAAGAGCTGAAGCGGAGACGACGACACTGACAGCGTCGCCTCGGGATTTTACTTTGTGACTAAAATCTGCCTCTTTAGATATCGGCGCGTGTTTTTCCCCACGTTTCCTGAAGTGCACGGAGAGGGCTTAACGCCGCGTGGGATCGCCGAGGATCCGCGACGACTCGCAAATCGACCCGCTCACGCACGGCTGATCAAAGGTAGCGGTCGGTGGACACTGTTGGACGAGGAAGAAGTGGGTGATGCTGTTCGTTGCGAGGGGGGGGTTTCTGCCACAGTGGATCTGGATCAAAAGTACCGATTCCAAAATCAAAGTCAGCACCATCAATATTTCATCAGAGGAGAAGCTGCTGCCGCAACCTTTTCTGTCCTTTCCGAGCTTGTTACGGAGCTAAAGTGTTAGCCGGCTACGCCTTCAGCCTTTGTTTGTCTTTTACAACACGGGGGCACAAGCTAGCTGCTCGTAAAGCGGGCCCGTCGGGTCCGTTCTCACCTTAACGGTCCCTCCGAGCAACGATACATTAAACGCCGCTCGCACCTACAACCTGATTCCAAATAATGAAATAAGAGCACACGAGGGAGCCGAGCTCCGGCAGCTCCGTTTTCCATCTTCCGTTCCGCATGAAATCAACAAAAACTAGGGCAGATCCACCTTAACTTCCACCCACGACTTGGCCTAAAAAGAATTAACCAAGCTTTCGTTAATGGCAGCCGCCGCGCTCGGGTCGAGCCTAATTAAGGCCAGCAGACGCCAACAACATCCACTCGGTAAACGGGACGCAAAAAAATGGGAACTTTCGGGAAATCTGTGCAAATAGCAGCTCCCAGCGAGTGGCGAGGAAGAGCGAGCGAGAGCGTCGCGTTCCCAATGTGTCAGGATTTGGATTCTTCCTCCATCCCAAAACGGAGAGCAACAGATCACGCTGTGCCGAAACTAGGCTACGCTAACACGGCGCCACGCCGACGACACGGGAAGAGGTTAGCTTAATGTATTCAGCGTGGAGGAAATGGGGGGGGGGGAGGGGGGCGGAACCCCTCCCCCCACGTGGGTTTAAGTGGAGGAAATGAAAGTTTGTATTATTTTTAGAAGGAAATTATGTCTGCGCATCTGAGTAATTATAAAGCAATTCAGGGCTGACTGATAGGCCTCTGGTGGACCGGCTTTATTTTTCCCATTTTTCCCGCCCTCCGCGACTCTGCCGGTCTTATCTTCTCCCACCACGACTGCTCCGACTCCTACACGCGCTTCAGCACGGTAATTATCCGCAAATTCTTAAACGTCCGCCGAAAGGAAAGCGCTGGCGAAGGCAGTTTTAAAAATGGGATTCAGTCTCCGGCTTTAGCTGCTTTAGCTCCCGCCATTTAGCTTTATTCGGGTATTTAGCGCTCGATTGTTCGGTATCGCTGCTGCATCTGCGACGTTTGCTGACGCGCAAGCTAAATGGAAAACGGGCGTTTCGCGGCGCCACTCTTGGAATTTGACCATTTTCAGGTCACGACTTGGCAAAAAACTAGCGCGCTTGCAGGTGTGTTAGCCTCGCTTCGCCGCGCTGGCCTGCTAGCATCAACTGTCCTTTCTTCTCTCTTCCTGCCTCCAGGGTTTGCCGTAGCGGCCCCGGGGATGTTGTATTAATTAACTCCTGACTGCGCTCTCATCAAGCTGCCGGTAAATGGCGCCGAGCCAACTTTCCGTCCCGGAGCGCGCCAAGATGGCAGCATCCACAAACAACTTCAGATTTACGGCGGCGAGGCCCCTGCAAGTCAAACAGACTGACGCGTCTTCACGCCGCCCGTGGTTTTAATATG
This sequence comes from Takifugu flavidus, assembly GCF_003711565.1. Lineage (NCBI taxonomy): Eukaryota > Metazoa > Chordata > Actinopteri > Tetraodontiformes > Tetraodontidae > Takifugu > Takifugu flavidus. The sequence continues at coordinate 1,838,191 of NC_079522.1, forward strand.
CAAATTATTTGCATTTCAAACCACAACGCCATCGAGTCTGTTTTCCTTCACCTCCCCGTCCCCCCCGCTGCAGCGCAGCGGCACAGAAAGCAGCGCTAGCGCAGCGGCCCGAGCAGCCACGAGCAATTTGTATACCTTTTAGTCGGCGAGATTAAAACAGCAACAAATCTTTGTCAATATTAACATGGTTTGACAAGCAGCGATGCAAATGAACGCGTTCCTGGGGGAGGTGCTAATGAGCTAAACACAACGGTGGCGTTCTGTAGCTGCCGACAAGCTAAAGGTGCATAAACACAAGCTCCCAGATGAGCTCCAGTCCGACATTCTCCTCAGTACAGAAGAGCCGTTAATGGCCTGGCAGCAGAGTTAATTTGCCTGAACTCTTGATTAGCATCGGCACCGAACCCGTCGAAATCCTCAAAACGGCGTCTTGAAACCTCCGGAAACGTCGACAACACTTTTACTTACGCAGCCGCGTGGGGAACTTCCAAAAACAGACGCCGACGTCAATGACAAGGACAACAAACGAATGTGAAAAATTCAAAGGATAAACCAGCTCATGTTGATGTTAGCTTAGCTAGCGGGGCTCGTTGCGGCCGCAGCCGCCTGATTGGTCGGACTCGTGACCTGAGAGGACTTGGGTGTCCCCTCTGATTTGGCGGATCCGTAATGAGCCGACCGGATTCCCCGTCAACCCGAGTGTGAGTCACGCTAGCAGCCGCTCTTCACCCTCACGGCCCGGCGCAGAAACCCGCCGACCCTGGCGTCATCCATAAACCATGATCTGAGGCTTCGCCGCTTCCCGACGCCGCAGCTGTCGTTTCCTCTCCGCGGATGAAAACAGCCCAGAAGAGTCGACTGGAGCGTCGTTAGCGTCGGGGTAAATATTGTGAAGAGATCTCATCTCCGCCGGCTGCTGAGGAAATGATCCACGAAGCGGCGTCCCCGCCGCGCTCCGGTCACTCTTAAATCAGGCCTGATTATGCGAGAGCGGCGGTAACCACGGCAACGCCGCCGCAGATTCACCCAGATGTTCACGAGGAGCCGTTAACGTTTGGGAAGAATCTAACTCCACATCAAACGTTACCGATCTCCCGTTTGATGCAGTTTCACAAGCTTTGATGTCTTTGATCTGGACGCGCCGACAGTTTCACCGTCGCGTTTCCCAACATTCGTTCACGCGAAGGCTACGCGACCATTTAGCTAACGGTCCTCGATGCGTCGACACAAAGGCGGCAAACTTTCAGACGATTAGGAATTAAAACCAAACTAGTTCTGAATACGATCGTTCACGCGTAGATTTTAACGAACTAACGCGACACCTCGTGATCAGCTAGCTATCCCACGATGCCCTTCACCTTGGCCGGCAGCGGCATTGGCGGAGGGCGGGTCCGTCAACATCCGGGTGGGTATTCCACAAATTTGCGAGCGCCTCCTCGGCACCGACAAACGTCTTCGGGTCCCGATACCCGATCCGAAGTCTGGACCCGCCCGGCTTCCTCTCCGCGTCTCCTGTTGTCAGCAGACATCCGAGAACACAGACAAAAGCAGCAGCTACGGTTTGTCGATTGCTGTCCGGGCGCCAGCCGCTCGCCGCCGCCGCCGCTATTCTCGGGGCTGGTTTTGCGTGGGAAGGTTCAGAGAGATTTTCGCAATGGAGGAATGACACGGTTCCTCCGACCGTGGCGCCTCGTCTGCCTGTTGTGGATTAGTCAAGGCTGTTATTCTAATCTTCGCCCCTTTCTTCGCCGCCTCATTACGGCGCCGAGGTGCCAGGGCCTCGCACGGCGCCACGTTTGAAGGAGCGACGCGGAATCGGCGGCGCCGCATTGACGGCGCTGATCCGACAGGGCTGAAGGGGAGCGAGTCGGTGATGTAACAACCAAAATCCAATCAGGGAGCATGTTGGACCAGAAGCCAGAGAAGCGGGTAAGCTTATTTGATGGGGGGGGGAGATGATGGAGGGGGGGGCAGATTGTCGGGGATCCTCTTCACCAGGCAGGTGAGACCTCTCCAAACGACTTCACACCCCATCAAAACTCAAGAGCACCTAATAACCAAGAGCTGATGAGAAAGATCAAAGAAAAGGCGAGGACACAACTACCCCAGGACAACTACCCCAGGGCAGCAGAGCCACGGTCCAACCCTCACCTACAGCCCCGAGTCCACACACCCAATATATACTCGATAAAGTGGGTGGAGCATGTCCTGGGAAGCCCCTCCCTCCAGAGGTGGTGGCCAAGGTCGGGGCAGAGGTTGAGGGGGCTCTCTGGGCCACAGATGCCCCCCCCCCCCCCCCCCCCCCCAGGGAAACACGTTTGAATGACTGGATGGAGTCAGAAAGCCCTTCAACTTATTTATTGATGTACTTACGGAACATGGAAAAAAAAAAAATACCCAAAAGTATCCAAACACAAAGTACAATCATTATTAATACTTAACAGAAAATATTCTATTCCCAAAAATGTCGTGAAACAAAGTCAGACTACACAACTCCAAATAAAGTCTCAATAAGGGGGGGGGGGGGCGAGGCCTCTTTTCCCCCCTCCCCACACTTGAACGTCGGCGTGCGTCGAGGCCAAAGGTCAGGCGTGAGGAGCGGGACTCGACCCCACAGCAGCAAGTTTCACAACTCATCTAGACTCAAATGCAACTCACACGAAACACAAAAGGAGGAATAGAGAAAGGAGGAGAAAGCAGTCGCAAATATAAGATAATGCATAGCACACTGCTCGTTGGGGGGGGGCAGACGTCAGCGGACACGGGTGCAGGTTTCAGTGCATCGAAGGCCCCACCAGCCTCCGTCTGGTTGAGAGGAGTCGGAACCCGATTGGCTAATGGACCCCCCCCGTGGTGAATAAAGCAATATACACGTCTTTTTTTTAAATTCTTTACAATGTTAAAGACAGGTTATATGCATTACATATATATGAGTATGAAAAAACTAATCAAGTAGTTCAAAACTGTGGTTTATATCCATTCTTTACCACATAAATATATATCTATAATGTTTATATATAAAAAAAACAGAACATATGTCTATAGTTTAATACCTTTTTTTTAACGAAGCAAGACTATCTACAGACCAAACAACCGACAAATCTGAAGCACCGAAATGCCAAAAGAGAGAAAATAAACAATCGTAGGTACGGATAGAAAAAACAAAAATACACTTCCTGAAAAGGAGTCTGTCCAATAGGGAACCGAGGAAAAGGACTTATTTACAAAGCTCAAAGCCCGGGAGGGATCGTTCTGATCTGCCTTCGGCGGCTCGTCCTCAAACTTTCACACAAATGTGGAAAAAATAAATTAAAATTAAATTTAAAAAAAAAGAGGAAAACTGGAAAAAGAAAACAACCTTATTGGCTACTGACCCAGGAAGAACTGATTTCTCCACTCAATTTTTCCATCGGCGGATAAACTCTGGAGCGGGTTCCGGATCTGGAGCGTGACCATGGCGACGGGGTGATGACGCGACGGAGGAGAGCAGCGCTGCCGTTGATTGGAAAGAGAATACAAAGGTCGGAAAAGGCCGGAAACCTCCCGCAGAAGGTCGCGACCTCCGCGAGGCTTTCCTGCAAAGTTCAAAAGCTCACGAGGTGGCGTATGAAGATATTTCTCAAAGTATCCAAGTCAAAATATTTTTGTTCCAGGTCCAGTAAAAAGTTTCTCCAAATTTTTTTTTTCTTCTCTTTTTATAAAAATAGATGCTTTTAAACCCACATCAAAGAGGTTCGTAGCTCTTTGGCAAGGTTCTGCTTTAAGAATCTTCTCTCTTTTTTTTTGTCTTTTATCCATTTAAACGTTACAATAAGCAACATTACGCAGCCAACCCAGAACCAACAAACACAAAAACTAACGGCAAAGAAGTTACTCGCTAACCACTGGAGGCAAAAGGAACGCCGACTCGGGACGCCAAAGGAAACAACCTGAGAAAGCAAGAAACACCACACGCAACCGTACGAGACCAGAACCAGTCAGGCGGTCGTCCGCGACACGCAGGAACCAAAAAAACCCAAAAGAATCACATTGTTGGACGCTAAAGATGCTTTTTCTTCATAACACTGATTTACAAAGCTCTTTTTTTCCCCGTTTTTTTTTTTACTAATGTAGAAAGTTACGCTGCTTCTTTCGTTCCGAGTTCCTACAAACCGTCTCGGTGGGTTTTTCAGGCTTTGTGTGTTTTGTTGGTCTTGAACGACACCTGCAGAACTCTGTCCCCGAGGCGGTACCCGTTCAGGCTGGCGATGGCCACCGCCGCCTCGTCATAGTTAGTCATAGTCACGAAGCCGAAGCCTTTGCACTTGTTTGTGTTGAAGTCGCGGATGACCTTGACGTTGGTGACGGCGCCGAACGGCCCGAACATCTGCCACAGGATGCTCTCGTCCGCGTCGGGCGCCAGGTTGTACACGAAGATGCACCAGCCCGTCCCCGCGTGACCCGGGATGTTGATGCCCGCCAGGCTGGTCACGCCGTCGATGGCCATCGGCGAGAAGCGGCTGGAAACACAGCCACAGTTAATCCATCACACACACACGTGCGCACGTACACACACACACACACACACACACACACCGTGGGCCCAAACTGTTTATACAGGTGTGAACACGGACGTCACTTTAAACACGTACACACACATTTAACAAACCGGCACCCGTGTGTGTGTGTGTACATAAACAGGTAAATGCTAATGTGGGAGAGAAAGACCGAACGTGCACGTTTGGACCAGTTCAGGAAAACGAGGAGCTGCCGCCTCAGGAAACCTGCGACACCAGGAGGGGAAGAACGGACGGAACGTTCCCGTTTCCTTCGGTAAATGTGGGTTTTTGCCGACGTGCGCGGGAGCCTATGAATTATTGCAGCGGGCGTCGCAGGAGATTAGCCGCTCCAGTTGGCCTCTCGGGGAACATCCGCCATGACAGGTGAGCTGCCGGAATCAAGGGCACGCCGCCGGAAGGCTCCGGTCTGTCAGCGCTGACGAGCCTTTGAGCTCTCGGGGAATCGGACTTCAATCGTACTGGAAGACGGCGAATTCTGGCGAAGCCGAGACGCGGCTGACGCAACGAAGCTTCCGCCGGGACGGGAGGGAGAATAATAGATCAAGGTGGGAGCACGGGGACGGAATTTGGTGCAACGGCTCGGACAAAAGCAGAAAAGTCCGTCTTTATGTAAACGGCTCCACATGCTAACATGCTAAAGCTGGAGCGGCGCTGCGAAGGCTGCGACCACTGAAATACAACCTGTTGATGCTAACACGCTAACACGACGCAACAATAACAGCCAAAACACCACGTTTCCACCAGAGTCGCAGCTCTAATGTCACTGTTGCTCATCACGCGACCAAAGCTACAAGCTAGCTCTCTGCAGGTTTCCATCACGCTTTGACGCGTCTTTAAACGTCAAAACTCTCCTTCAGGTCAACAGAAACACCAAGACCGAAGCAAGAGATTTAAAATAAAACATTCAACAGCAAAATGTTGCCCAAGACTGCAGAACTATGCTAACGGCTAGAATAGCGCGCCATGACAAAGCATAGGGAGAGGAAGTGAAGCAGGAAGTTACCTTTTCACTCCGTAGGCCATGTTCAGCAGATTATCCAACCTGGAAGAAAACACTGGGGTCAATTCCCTCAGGAAAAGGCTGCGAACCAGACGGGGAATAATCCCCGTCTCAGGCCGAGCGTCACCGGTTTGCTCGCCTGTTAGCGTTAGCATTAGCGTCTGGTCGTCATTTGTGGCGGCCACAGGTGGAACACAACACAGACGGGGGTCAGTGGCCGGGCTCCAGCAGCGTTTCAGATTAAAAGCATCGACTCGGGGGAGCTTTTATTTCACTTTGTGCCCCTTTTACCTGAAGCGCTGTGCCTGCTGTGCGAGGGGTCCTGGGTACCTTCGATTGGGCGACTGGTACAGCTGGGACAGCAGGGCCTGGCTGGTCTTCTGGCTCGGGTTGTTGGCGAACTTGACCGTTATGGGTTCGGTGGCACCAGGCGGTTTCTGGCAGTTCAGACCCTTGATGGCCTCCTCGGCTTCCACCCGCCGGTCGAAGCGAATGAAGCCGACTCCTCTGGACACGCCTGAGGGGACGAGAGCGCCGGCGTCAGCCACAGCCCCACACGGCCGGGGAGCCCTCCCGGTCCACCCCCTGGAGCTCACCTGTCACCTGGTCCACCAGGATGCGTGAGGTAATGATGCGTCCGTACTGGGAGAAGAGCTGCTCCAGCTCCTTCTGGGTCATGGTTTTGGGGAGGCCGCTGACGTACAGGTTTGCATCTCTGATGGAGGCGGAGCTTGGACGCGCGTAGGAGACCTGGAGAGACAGAAGCAGGAAGTCTCTTATTTTAGCTCCGCCTCCTCCTGCAGCAGCTCCGGGCGCCATAAATCAACATGTGTCCATATCTGCAGCCCAGTTCCAGACCATCCAGCTGATCCTGCAGATCAATACATCATTACAGCCCAGAGTCCAGCCGCTCTGCTGCACTGCACCACCTTCATCATCCTCCGCTCGTCTTCGTCTCCTTCACCTTTAAACACATTTACACGTTTTCTTTGCAGCATCTCTGCTTCACGTCGGGAAAGAAGAAGCAAAAATCCCAGAATCCTTCAGTAAAACCTTCATTGATCAGCATGTCTCCTGTTGTCACTAGTCTCACACACACACACCTACACACACACACCCACCCACACACACCCACACACACACCCACCCACACACACACACCTACCCACACACACCCACACACACACACAGCTAATCTGTTCCTCCACCTCGCCACAGTTTATTTGCACCTCTGACAGCAGCTGGAGGGTTCGGAACACGCGACATCATCCCGCGTTCTATTTTCCGGGCGGCGCCTCCAAACATCGATACACTCCGGTAAAACGTGCGCGGCTCAAGAACACGCCATCGCGGGAAGCGTTTCTGCCGCAGACGTCTCGGCCGACGCACCCGCGGAGCCGCTCCGCTCGACAACACGCTGGAGCCTCATAATCTGGCTCCGACGTCCGCCGCTCCTGCGGCAAATGAGTTTTCCCTCCACCGGCGCGGCGGCGCCTGATGAATGCTAATGGAGGCCACCTCCCCGTACAGGCTACAGCAGCGCTACCGCACATGAAACCATAGAAACGGTTCTGCTCCACTTGAGGCCCAGGCGAAGCCGCGTGTGCCCAGATTAACAATGGAGGAGCCGCCCATCCCGGCGCTCCCCCGGCGGGTCTGGAAGAACGGAAGAACGGAAGCCCGACGTCTCACCTTGATGGTTTTGGTCTGAAGTCTCAAGCCGTTTAAGGTATTGATGGCTTTCTCGGCGTCCTTCGGGTCCACGTAATTAACAAATCCATAGCCGAGGCTCTGGCCTGCGAGAGACACAGAGGATCACGTTTAATCCAGCACAAATCCAGCAAATTACAGCAATAATAATCAACAACAAAGCGCCGTTCTCACGACGGCGGCCACGAGGCGGCGTGCCGCGCCCCCCAGCAGCAGCGGGACGCAGAGGACCAACCACTTGAATTAAAAAGGGGCCGCAGTAGTTGACACCCACTCCTCACGTGCGCAGAGGTAATTCGATCTCCTCCGCCCACGCCGGGGCCTCGCCGCCGGCCAACGCCGCCACAATTTCCCATCAACGGGATGATGAAACTCGGGGCGGGACTGTGGCGAGGAGCCGATAAACCGGGTTTCACCTGGCAGCCGAGGGCCGCAGAAGCGTGTCCAGAATCAGGAAGGCGGCGGCGTTCCGGCTCCCGCCTGGAGGGCAGAGCGCCACGTGGACGCGCTCGTGTCCTCCCGCAGCGTCTATAATGCGCCGCGTCTGCGCTCCGACACACAAGTCGCTCACATCCAGGCGCCATTAGGAAGCCGAGGAGCCACGCTGGGGGAGGCGGCGCCCAGTGAAGCACTGGTGGAGGATGGGAAAGAGGCGCAGCAGCCGGGAGCGTCTCCAGCCTCTCTGGTGATTACTTAACATCACAGGCAGCGGCGCCACAGATGTGGGCTGGCTTAAACCCATCGCCACGGGGCCCAGGGAGACGCCGACGGAGCCCGGAGGGGACGGCTGCCACTAAAATCAGCGCCACTGCTCAGAATCCACCGCCAGCCTCTGAGCAACATGAAAGGGGGCCGATTTCCACTGACTCCTCCCACTTTTCTGCCTTTACCCGTTTCAAATTGTTCCGCCCGCTGCGTCCAACAAAGCTGCTGCGTCATCCAGACAACTGAGAAATATGTGGCGTTGGGCGGTTACCGCGGTAACGCACCTCCAGTACGGTAGCTAAACAAACGACAAAGGCGCGAATTTCCCATCAATACTCACTTCAGACGGAAGGAAAGGTGCCGGATCGTCACATGACCTCCTGAAGAAAAGGGGTCGATCAAAGACGTTCCAAATGAAGGACCTCTCGCTCGCGTCTCAAATCAAAACCCGTTTTTAGTCTTTCATCTCTTTAAAACCAACCAACCAAACGTCTCTTCAATAAACCGACTCACACGCTAGTCATCGAGTCACGATCCACCCCGAGGCCAACGCTCAAACGCTGCTTATTAGATCAGACTCCACAATTCTGCCGAGGCGGGGGGGGGGGGGGGGGGGCACTTAACTCATTTCATCTGGTTCCTCACACAAACGACACTAAAGCGTGGCCAAATCTGCGCTCCGGTCCAGCAAACATGCACGGAGACATTTACACGATGATACCTGTGATTTTGTCGCGCACCAGTTTACAGGACTCGATCTCGCCGATGCTGCCGAACAAACTCTTCAGCTCCTCCTGGGTCATGTTCTGAGGCAGGTAGTTGACTATCAAGTTGGTTTTGCTGTCCTCTATGCTGCCCGACTCCACGGGCGAGGAGCAGTTGTTGGAGATGGTGGAGGGGCCGTTGCTTGTGTTGTTGCACGTGGGCCCGTTGGACATCTGTGTTTCCATGGCAGCGATTACCTGCTAAAGAGACAAAGGGGGGGGGGGGGGGGGGGGGAAGAAATCAAGTCAGGGACACGTGCGAACGGTACCTGGGTCCAGTTAAGAAAGGACACTCTTCACACAGACAGTTCCGTTTCAACGCCGGCTAACGTTTGTGGATTTAGCCTCGGTCTCTGCGTAGCTTAGCATTAAGTTGACGTTTCTGCGACGAGAACGTCGATAAAAATGACAGAGCGGACGAGACCGGAGCGTTAGCGTCGTATCTCAGCACGTTAAACGGGCTCGGCGGCTAACGTTGCAACCAGAATAGACGGCACATCCGCAGCGCAACGCGAACCCATGTATGAAGAGTCGTCCTTTATCAACACGTTATCAACACGAGCGCCAACGCCACCATGCACGGGAGCGTCACGCCATACCAATGCACGCCGAGGCGAGGGCGGCGGACGCCATTGGTATGGCCTGAGCACCGACAAACGAGCATCGACCCCATGTTGTCACAGAAATAAAGTTGCCACAGACCCCAGTCCAAGGCTCGGGCGCCCACGACCCGCTTCTAAGCAGAGAAGCCACATCGCACAGTCTGACTGCCATGTTAGTTCCGAGATGCCGTCTGAAAAATGTGGACACAGAAAGGACTTCATGTTAGATCAAGAACAGACAGGTGATCACATGTCATTGCTGTTGTGCTTGTTTGGGGGGGGGGGGGGTCAGGGGTCAGGGTCCATGCAGAGCCACTAACAGGGGAAACAAGGTTTCAGCGCACGAGCAAACAGAAGCCGCAGCACCGCCAAGCAACAACGCCATAAATGGATGCTAGCTAAATGGGTGGGAAAGCAGTCCGACCCCAGAGGGGCGGGGTGGGTCCCCCCCACCCACCGGGCCTGGACCCCAAACCTAATGGAACAACCAAAAAAATTGACACAATCCCCACAAATGTACAAACACACACACACACACACACACAAGCTCACGCCAATTGAAAACCCCATCAAATCATGCCTGTAATACCGCCCCCCTCCTGAAGGGGGCAGCACAGGAGGCACTTTGCCACGACACCAGCTCAAGCAGGTTTTAGCATTAGAAAGCTAATGTTTGGAGCACGTTTTCATGTACGGGACATCGCGCCAACACCACCCGCACTTCCTATTGGATCAAACTTCGTAAATTTTAGCTTTACGACGACGGACGATTCAATTAGCGCCAGCAGCGATACCGGCGGACGCATGATCCAACAACGCTCGACGCTTCCCGTCCCCAATGATGCCGCATTTCCTGATGCTGTATCGAGAGAACCTGAAACACCCTAATGCTAACTCGCTAACTTCTGATGGAAAAACACCCTGTGTTTTCATTCCATGCGTGAATAAAAAGGACAAATCGCAACAGTCGACGCTAGCTCTAGCCACATTTAGCAGTCCTGGACAGTCCTGTCAACACGTGATGGAAAGAGGACGCTCAGCAACATATTCAGCATTTGTGCTAACAGCGCGAGTCGTAGCTCGCGTCAACGCTTGTGGCGCTTTGGAGGAAAACTGAGTCACGTATTTAGCATTCGCACAGCTCATCCGCTGTCCCCAATCAAAGGTCAGGACACACCAACCACACAATTGGATAAAATAGCAACTGCATCCCACGGAAGCCTGGAAAACAGCCGACAGGAGGTCACCGTGACCTTCTGGATGACCCGTTTCACGTCTGCTGCACCATATTTTCATCCCAAGGTAATAAATAGCTTCAAAATCGACCATTAAATCAGCTTTGTTAGCCAACGTTCACCTCTGAGCTAATCTCCACCTGTGACTTTGCACCGTTGCTACGACATTTCCACAGCTTTAGCCACGTTAGCACCCTGAAAATGAAGACCGTGAAAAATAACCGACTCAGAAGTGGAGGACGAAGCCTCAAACCCGTCTCCACAGTGGGCGGGGCTAAACCCCCAGCATGCACTTGGCTTATTACGCAACCGTAAAACCCTCTTGGGTTCACTTCAACATGTGACGTACAAACTCTGAATCCAGAGACGCACGAATGCAAACCAGACAGACGGCGACTTCACAGCTAAGCTACGCTAACACATCCTGCCAGGTACCTAGCATCCGATCGATTTATCTTCCTTCCGCGTTGCTTAAGTTTCGAGGCAGCTGGCGGCCGTAGACACGGCGGAGCGGCGATAAATTTAACACAAACGTGGAGGTTTGGGCAGGAAACTGCGACTCAGCAGTTGTCTCCGCCCCCGCACGGCGAGCAACGGGGATTTGGGGGGGTGGGGTCAGGCCACCACAAACATATTGGAGATGATTTCCTTCAATCTTCGCTCGGCTCGTTTGCACCTTTTCTCCGGAACACAAAGCACAAACATTGGCCATTGTCCCGCCGGAGCCGCACAAATATTTCATTAGATAAACACTTGGAAGACAAATCCTGGCACGAGGCCCCTTCCCAAAAAAATAAATAAAAAAAATGGGATGCTTTCAGCGAGCATCCGGCACACAGTGGAGTGCAGAGGAGCTCGTTTCCCATGAGGCTTTGCCCCGGATAAACACCACAAGGTTCTTTATTTCTGTTCTCCGCAGAGACCAGGTTTTACCCGCTGAGCAGGTTAGCCTTTTAGGGCTAATTAAAGTGCAGCGCGTTTGGTTATTGGCACTCTCGGATCCCAGCATCCAGAACCCCTCTGCACGCACCGACGCCATATAAAGAACACGCAAAGACCTTAGCTGACAAGCTAACGGAGAGACACGCAACGGTGACGAGCACGAGTCATTTCCCAGAACACGGCTGCTGCTAGCGTCACTGCTAGCCGCTGATCTTGTTAAAATGTATTATCTGGCAAACAAGGTTACATTGAACCGGTGCGGTGCTAAACCCTTGATGCTAACACAGGCTACACCCATAAAGTTGGATCGAAAAGTGACATAATGGCCTCGTCCACTGTCCATTCAAGCAAAATTAGCAGGATGACATGACAGCAAGCTAACGTTACCTACCTAGAGCTTAGGCTAACACTAAAGGAGCTTAGCTTTATTGTGGAACAGCGAGCAAGCTTTATTGACACTCAAACAGGGAAAGTTTAAGATTTTGGAAGCAGCGCTTGGTCCGAGTTAGCATTTCTTGTGCATTATTCTGAACTTTTGATACAGTAGAACCAGGCTACACGCCCAGCGCTACGTCACAGCAGGTGTTGCACAGGCGGAAGCGTTAGCCCGGACAAGTGATGCTAAAATCCATGTGGCTAGCTGAAGCAGCAGTTATGGAGGCAGGAACCAGAGAATTTTGCCCGAGGAACGGAACACATCCGCTCCATCCTGCGTTAGCACCAATCAAGGACCCGTGTTGCTAAGCTACTTCCTCGGAAGTACGAACCTGGACTTCTTAAATCTTTCAGACTAAACACAAACGAGACTTTGTTGGCTACAATCAGCCGAAGTCCAATTAAATTTGGACGCGTTCGTCCCCAAATGTTTCATTTCACGTCCGTAACGGGCTAAAACGGGCTAAAACGCCAGCTCACGACGGGACGAAGCCAGAGCCCCTTCAGCCGGCTCCTCGGAGAGCTACGGCGGCTACGTGTGCGTGACAAGCTGCAGCTCCGGCCTGTGCACGCCGACGCGCACGAGCTGCCCCTGGAGAAACGCAGTTTAAAATATCCCAGATGCGACGGGTCAGCGGCTGAATGCGGAACCGTCAGCGAGTTTGATAGTTTCATCCAGAGACAAACACCTCATTGACATTAGCATCAGAAATTAGCTTAAATGCTAATATGAAATCAGAACTCTAGGCAGCAGCTTAACATTTAGCTGCGCCGCATTTAACTTAAATGCATTAGCAACGGCGTTAGCCGCCAGGATGGACTGGAAGCTAATGCCTGGTTCCGGCCGTCTCCTTCGTGCAACACACGTGCACGCCTGAGGGGGCGGGGCTTGTGTTTTATTAATGTTATTAATGTGATCATTAGTGTGGCCTTTTAACGACCTCAGCTGCAACGAGGCAGATGTGGAGCACGTGCGCGCTCAGCGTCATGGCGACAACGTCAATGAGTGTTTTTAGCTCAATGCTAAACCCAAAAAAAACTGAAACATACACACGTAGGTTAGCAACAGCTGCAGAGACTAAATGAGAAAATTAAAACCAAATGGGGAAACTGGTTTAATTGCACTCGGTCGAGGTCGAGTCCCGTTTCAGGCACGACAGAGGTCGCGACCTCAACAGGTGAACGTACCCAAGCGGCACGTTTGCTAACGCGCGCGAGGAAGCAGCTTCAGAGAATAAAGGTAATTAAGATTTATGTTTTCATATTTCGGCTGCAGTTTTGACCTCAAAACCGCTTCTGGAGCAAAAATTCCACGTTTAAAATCCACTTTCGCTTCCAACATTCAGGTAATTCCCAAAGATTCGACCGGATCCAGTTGGAATTATTCCAGTTATTCACAAAACACTGAAGCTGTGCTGCAGCATCACTGGGGGGGGGCAGACGAGTGCACCACCCAGAGGACGGGGGGGGGTCACGGAGATGATGATGCTGAGCGTGGACGAGGACAAAGAGGACAAACGTGCGTGTCCTGCTGCAACAGCCGCCCTCCTCTAACCCAGATCCGGGCTCCGAGAGCGGCCTCCTGGGCTGCGGGGGTGGCGGTGGGGATGGGGGGGTTAATAATACATTAAGACAGCCGCGCTGGTGTCTGGAACCTTCGCCCCCCCCCCCCCCGGAGACGAACCGTCCGAGCTCGACAACATGTGATTATCTCCGAATGAAGCTGGGAAATGAGATCAAATAAGAGCCACGTTTACTTTGAAATAACCAACAGAACCCAGCAAAGCGCGACCCCCCCCTGGAAGAAGCTAGCTCGGGACATTCCGGTGAACCATGACCCGGAACGCGGTGGATGCTTTAACGTGGGCGAACGAAACGCGACGCTTCAGCTCCGTGGCTAATTACCTGCGCGGCCCTTAATTAACGCAACGCACCTGCGCCGCGAACGCACCTCGCTAATTAAGCTAAAACGCGTCACTGGAGTCGAAGCTACACATGGCGTTAGCCGCAGCGCGAGGTTAGCGAGCGGAAATAAAGCCGGAGCGGGGAGATTGAGAACAATTTAGCGAGGTTTTTTTTTTTTTTTAGTTTCGTCTGAACGATGTTCGCTACCATGCTAGCCTAGCGCGCCAGCTCCAGCTCGCGTCCCCGCCCGCAGCTACGCCGGAGCCCGGCTAGCTAACGAGGCGACCGGGTCGCCGCTCGGCACCTGCGGAGCGTCTTACCTGGAGGTGTTGAAGCGGCGTATTTATGGATGCAAGTCAGCAGACGTCAAACCTTTCGGTTCGGGGTCAGAGCAGATGAAATGGGCGGCGGCGGGATCGCAGCCACGCTAAATAAACTAATCAGGGCGTCAGCCAATCAGTGACGGCCGTGTTCCCGTTTCCCCTCCCCCCGGAAGTGGCTAATTAACTTAGGCTTGATTAGCTTTAGCCGTAGATTCGGCGAGGTTAGCCGAATGCTAGCTAACGTGGTAGCCATTCTGCGGAGGGGGGGGCGTTTAAGAACAAACGCAACTTTGACACGTGGATGCGCGCAGCGACACGCACGGGGCGTTTAGGTCCTGTCAGAAAAATAGGATATTTTTCTGAGTTTAAACGCCGATGAAGCTTCTTAATTTGGTCATTAGGGGGAGAAAGGTTGAAACACGGGGTGACACCGGAACCTGACTGGTGCTCGAACCCGCCCGGGTCCAAATCCAGAGTTCTTGAGTAAAACACGCAGGCGAAAACACGCAAAATATCATCCAATAAGTCACTGCAGCACAGAGGAGCGTCTTACGGGGGTAAAACACAAATCACACCAATTAAACCTTCAGCTGTTTTGGTTAATTTCCACTGAACTCACCCTTTTAGTGACATTTATTAAACGGGAAATAACCCGACAAACAGGCACGGCTCGCATTCCAGATAAACTCTTCTAAATGTTGCACGACAGCCCGATGACAGAAGCAATATTTTCCAACATCAACACGTTTTACGACAGAAATCTCCACCAAAAGCCCCGATTTCACATCTGAAGCCGCTGGCGTCCACGCAGGGACGCGTCCCCGGTCCTGCCTGGCCACCATAAGTTGATGACACGCCGGGGAACGGGCTCAAGACTCGGCCGTCAAGCCGCGCAGTGAACGCATCACGGTGACTTTGAGGACGCGCTTGCGTTGCATGCAACAAGACAGCATCGGATCCACACACTGTCCTCAAGGTAGCCGACACAAGAGGGGTGGGGGGGTGGGGGGACAAGGTCCAATGTTAAAATGGAGAAAAATATCTTACCGTTTCTACAAATGAAAGTTACGGACGTCCTTTGGGGCACGAAAAGACACAATCTCTGAATGAAAACACCTCGCACAACGAATTCCGCCCTCTCAGTTCAAACTTGGAAACATAAAAGCCAACACAAACAAGATAAAATGAGGAAATGAAATATTTATTAAATCAAAACACAGAAATGGGTTCCTTTCAGCAAATGCATGAAACAAAAGGAAAAAAAACGGAACAGAAGAAAGAAAAGGAATCAAATCATTAAAAAAAAAGCCGGCTTTCTGCCTGTCTCGCTCTTTACAGATGCGCCACACAAATACGCGACATCACTGAGTGGAAACCAACGCGAGGAGGAGGTTGTCTTTAAAAGGAAGATAGTCCTGCCGGCACATATATAGGGCCGTATCACAGCGTGCCTATACCTCTCCGCTCTCTCCCTTTCATCCATTCAACCTACACACCAACACGTATTTGGACGCGGAAGTATACCCGGAGCTGCAGCGCGTTTGCGCGCAGGGGCCCCCTGGACCGCCATTGGCTCGGTGACGCGGCGCTTCGTCCGCGTTCGAGCGTCTCCGCCGAGCGGCGCGACGCAATTCGCCCGTGACGCAGTCACTCAACGCGACCGAGGGTTTTCTTTTTCTTTTCTTCTCCTAAATATGGTGTCTGGAACCAAACGCCGCCTCGCCGGGACGCGCGGGGGGTACCGCCACTGTTTGCCCATCACCCCAGCCCCGCGTGTCATTTGATCCTAACCAGCTCTTATTTATTTTAGCGTCATTAAGAGCCGCATGCGGCACAGGCGGCTGCCGCTTTGCGCTTCAGCACCGCGGACAGCGCGGCGCGGCGCGGCGCTTTGCGCACCCGCCCAGACTCAGTCAATGATCAACCCCCAGAAACACCAAAATACGGGTGGGCGTTTTTTCGGACTCCCCTGACACATTTTGAGCAGCAGGAGAAAATAAAAAACGCTCTGCCGGAGCTTTACTTTATTACGTGTGGGCGCGCTGCAGCAGCTGCGGCAGCAGGGATCACGCACGGCTTCTTTCCCCAGCTGACTTTGTTTTTTGGAGGGTGGAGCAACAGTCGAACTCCATGTGTGTAAAAAAGGAGAGAGCGCTGATGCTACTGCTGAAAACCCGCACACGGCGAGCATGCGGCGGCGGCGCGGTGCGTGAAGGCGCAACAAAATAGGACCAAAGATGTCGGCGTGAGTTTGGAACGATTGAAACTGAACTTTTAAGAAGAATCACATCCTGAACACGAGAAAGTTAACTCCAGTTATTTCCATTAAACTCATTTTGATCTAAAAGTGAGTAAACTGGTTCACAAAAGTTGGTGGAAAATAAGGCAAAAATGTAAAATGAGATGAGATCAGACTTCCATTCCTCCCAGTTTTTGCCTGATTTGTCACTTTTAGAGTTCTCCTTAAGCCGGAGAGGACGAGTTCGTAACTTCTGGGGAACTCCTAAACTCTCAAGCCCATCGAGTTTCCTGAAATTTGCAATAAAAAAGAAGTTGGTGTTCACAAAAAGGTATTTCGTGGTTGCAAATCTCAATTAAATCATTAGCATTTAGATAAGGAATGAAAGCAGAGGTGGACCTTTGGGGAGGCGATTTGGGAGCGGGTTCTTCAGAAGAATGTCAGGAAGCCTCGCTGTGGTGGGGAGATTATATTTAAAGATCAGACACCGGGAAGGGTCAGTGCATCCGAACGGATGGGCGTGACTCGATTATGGGAACAGACTCAGGCCGGAAAAATGTGGAGGCAGCAAATTAGCAATTAAGATGAGCAAAGGGAGCTGCTAAGCTAATTTTTATCGCCTTGTCACCTCTGGTTTAAGCTGAGCAGACAGACCCGCTCAGGTTTCACTCAGGAGTTTTACCAGACTTGTTGGACCCCTCAGGACTTCCCAGCATGCCTCTGGGCCCGTCGCGCCACACCAGAGCGGCGGCTCGCCTCTGACAAAAGAACAGAAATGTCAGTCGAGCTGAAACTCCTGGTTTCACACGCATTAGCAGCCCCGTTGTCTCCTCCAGCGCTCAGCTAACGACACGTCCTGGACTGAAGCTCACAATGGCCACTGTTCACTGGCCACGCCCACAAGTCGAAATGGGCGTGGCACTCCCCCCCCTCCTCATGCAGCAACTGTAAAGATTCAAGCTAGCCGACATGGACTAGTTGTTAATATCTCTGGACTCCACGTCATGGAGCAGCTCCAGGGACCCATGCGCGGACGTGTCATGTGCACGCCGCAGAGAGTCGGGGTCGGCGCCGCCGCCGCCGCCGTCAACCCGATCCATCCCTGGAGGACAGAGGTCTCATTTTGACATCATGGATTTCTTCTAAGTTTTCTTTCGGGTCGATAACCGTCAATATCGTGGCGATATTTTACAGCGTTACCGTTCCCGTTAGCATCCCGACAAAAAAAAGATCAAAAGTCGAACCTCCCCCGACATGAACAGTCTCCGGACCGGTCCTGTGCTCCCCCCTCCTGCTCCTAAATGTCAAGGTCAGGCACTCTTGACCTTTGTGGACCCCAGGCTCCCTCACTGGCTGACAAACCGGTGCCCCCCTCCCCCACTCCGGCAGATCTCAGCACGGGGACCCAGAAGTCAATAGTGGTTCCGTGAACTCGCTGACGGAGCCTCTGGTGCTCTGGCGTTCTCGGGGCAGCGTGGAGGTGATTATCGCAGCTCCCTGCTGGGAACGGGCAAAAACATGTCAGGATGAGCCCGGCGAAGGGCCGCGGAGGAGGCTAATAACGCCGACACTGTAAAGTATCCTTTTTTTCCTCCCCTCCGTGAAGATTACCACCATCAAAAAGCAGCGAGGAGACGAGGGACTCTTGTCAGGGACTTTGCTCAATTATTGCTTCGCCTAACAACCTTTTTGTGGCGGCAGCTCCATCCATTTATATTAAAATGAAAGGGCCGCTCTCCTTAAGAAGTGGCTTTAGAGGGTTTTATGGAATGCAAAGAGGAGGAAAACTAATCCCAACTCTGCAAAGTCATCGAGATGTAAAATTCCGTCGCACCTGTTGGCAGAAACGGCAAATCTCATCTGTGTCGGAGAGACTGAAGCTAACAAATGAAAGCGGCAGGAACAGAAACAGAGCGGCCGTCCAAAAGGACAGCCGGAGCCGCCAGGACACGGCGCCACATATTAGCCCGATAAAAGGCTGCGGCTAAAAATAAGAGCAGCTCGGACAGGAAGTCCGTCTGATGTAGAAATCAGGCAAAAAAATCAAAACAAAAACAGTTAAAACGATGTCACAAAAGTTTCCTGTGAGAAAAGTGACCGCTTCTGACCAACAGGGGGCGCAGGAAGGTTCAAAACAGGCTCATTTAGCGGCGTGGAAGCGCAGCAACCGTGTCCGACGTCAGCGGAACTTGAGACTAGCATGACGACGCAACGACACGGGAATCTTTACGAAGAAAAGGCGATTTTAATCGAGGCCGCAGCGCCGGGACGCGTTCCTGAAGCAGGTCGATGACCTCCGTTTATACCGGCGTGCATTTTAGCCTTAAATGGGGGTTTGGGGGGGCGGTCGTTACCTTTTCCTGAGCAGTTCCTCGAGATGATGCTCACGCATGATGTCATCGACTGCCGGCCATCCAATATTGCTCCTGCTGGGAAGCCCGAGGTCCCGCTGTGGCCGTTAGGAATATGTAACGGAAGACGGGGTGATGTCACTGCACGAGACACAGGAGACGACAGAGGACGGAGGACAAACTGCAATAAAAGCTATTTCTGAGGGATGTTAAAGGAATAAGGCAAACTTGGCTCCTCTGGAAGTTTATTAGAATTCCCCTTTTCACCTTTCAGGCAGATCAGAACCGGGCGGTTATTGAAAACCCACTTGAGCGGCATAAATAACCCAAATATAAAAAACCCTTAAAGCAACAGGAACAATACACCCCCAAAACGCCCCCCCCCCCCCCCCCCCCCCCTCCTCCGGATCCCCTGAGGATCCGCTGCAGGAGGCTTCTGGAAAAATAGGGCATGAAATCTCTGTTAGCTCTGTCACGATCCCGGAAGTTTTACTACTTGAGGTCTTCGCAGATACTCGACACCGAAGAGACGCCCGATTCTCCCCGACAACGTCGGTTATCCGCTAAAATATCCGTTTGTTTGGTTTCTGGATTAGGAAGGGCTCCTGGAAAACACCGAAGGGTCGTCTTCAAACACTCGGGGGGTCTCTGGAAAAACAAGCGCTTTATTATTTATTCTTCTCAGCTTTCTTTTAGTTTCTGTCGCGCGCGCTCGTTACAATGCTAGCACTTTAGCACGGAGCATTAATTGACACCAAGGCAGCTGCCAGGTCAAACGCTAACAAAAGCAAACTGGCTAATTTCTTTCAAGTGATTCCAGGGAGAATAAAATCATCTTAAGTGATTTTTCAACGAAAACATCGAAGCTCTTTATTTTCAGCCGATGGTGCGATCTTCCGTCGTTCCTCTTCGTTTGCACAATGTTAGCTTCCGCTGTATTAGCATACAAAGGGGATCCGACAGAATCACATCGTACGACTTTCTCAACCACACAAAATGACTGACATATTTAGTCTCATCAATTGGACACTTTCAGCGTTAAAATATGAATTACAGCTTTAAAAACGCCCCCTGGTGTTTAACCCTGACATTGTAAAATATCGAAAAACAGAATCTGCGCTTTTTCGCTCAAGTCGGCGGACTTTCTTTCACCGCCAGCAAATCGCTGGTAATGTTCGAACAGTTTTAGCTGTTGCTGCTATGCTAGCAGAGCACGGCATCGTCTTGAAACTCAAACACAAACAATCACACGTTTACCACGAATCGGAAGGAAAGATGGGGTATAAAACCCGCGGCCGTCAGTCCCTGACCCGGCATTTCGAAACTGTCACGTAACCCTCATTTATTATTCACCAGACAATTGAAGAGTCAACCCAGACTTCTTAGGAGTCTGCATTTAGCACTTAAAGACGGGATTTCATTGGGAGGCAAAAGAACGAGGGGCGAATGCTCAATAGGGGTCAAACAAACAACTGATAGGATGATTAATTATTCAGCGGCGCTCGTGCGCCCGGATAATGGCTCCTCTGCCGGTAATGAATTAAAAGGAAACAGGTTGGCTCCTATTTTGATTCGCCATCTAACGTGCGATCCGGCGGTGGAGCGTCGCGGCGTTGGAGCGACGTTAATTGCTTTCAGCCAAAGAAATATTTGTACAAATTAGAAAAGCCGCAGGAAGATGAATTGAGCCTGAATCTCATTCATTATTGCGAAGGGATTTATTGTGATTTGATTGGAAACGCGTCCGCGGAGGACAAAGAGGACTCGAGTCTGGAAGCCGATAAGGCGATTGAGTAAGGAAGCCGCTGGATGCTAACTTAGCGCTTGTCACTGCAACGCGGGCTAAACCCAAACTCTGGGACCACAGTTCTGAGGTCGAACCCACAACCTTCAGAGACCCGCGAACGCCGTCTGCCTCAGACATCGTAGAGGCCGGGGTCCATTTCCAATTCAGTCCAAACATCCCGGAGACCCTTTCCTAGGGGCCTCAGACCCTGTTCATATGTGGACCTGTGGGCCTGATTACAGGGAGCTCAATTAACGTGTGCCTGGGGGGGGGGGGGGGGGGTTCAATCCCAGAGACAACATAGCCTACGTGACCCGCCGCTGATGCTCCGTCTTAGCTCCTCTGATTGAGTTCAACAGGTTTTGGATGCGCAGACCAGCTTCCAACTATTGAGGGAACAAGTACAAGTACAGAACAGAAGAAAAGACGGGATGTGGCCTCGGTGGCCACGAGCTCGGCTCCAAAGGTGTCCAAACACGCACGGAACCGATGAGTCCGTCCTCGTGCAAAGTTCAGCCTTAATCTCCGGCTCTTGTTCCACATATTTGGTTTTAGCGGCTGTGCGTCAGCAGCCTCGGGGGCTCCGGGGAAGAAGAGGCAGGTCTCTGTGAGCAAATCAAAATCAATAGGTATCGAAACGGGGCAACTGGAACCGCATTAATCTTCTGGATCCACCGCTGATTCTCTCTAATTAATCAATGTTTTGAACTGGAGAAATTTGGCAATTAATCTTTAATTCTCTAATGGAACACACGCGAGGACGTGGCCGGGTGGCTCACGGTTGAGTGGGTCCAGGTCTCATGAGCTCCGTAATGTGGTGTTTTTGAAGAACCGGATCGGGCGGGTCCGCTCGGCGGGCCGCAGGAATCATGACGCTTAACATTTGGAAGATCGGACAAACGAGCGGGAGCACGGACGGGAAGACAAAAAGCAGCCGTGCTTAAAGATCAGCAGACGTCCGGCGGCGGCGGCTGAACTTCCTCTGAACTGCCGGGACCCGGTTCGAGTTTTAAACGGGCCTCCGTCGCGTTTCTGCGAAATTAAAACGAATCTGACGCCGGAGACGCCAACAGCTCAGGGCCCCAGTTCAGCCTGCATTTGTGTCAGCTTAACCAAGACAGGTGAATCCACCCAGGCATCGACACCAGAGGAGGAATCAGTCAAGCCTGTCGGCCTGACCTACTTGACTGTGAGCCGGAGCGAGAGACATAGAGAGACAGAGAGAGAGAGAGAGAGAGACATAGAGAGACAGCGAGAGAGAGAGACAGAGAGAGAGAGACATAGAGAGACAGAGAGAGAGACAGAGAGAGACAGAGAGAGAGAGACATAGAGAGACAGAGAGAGAGAGAGAGAGACATAGAGAGACAGAGAGAGACATAGAGAGAGAGACATAGAGAGACATAGAGAGACAGAGAGAGAGACATAGAGAGAGAGAGTCAGAGAGAGAGAGAGAGAGAGACATAGAGAGAGAGAGAGAGAGAGAGAGAGAGAGAGACAAAGAGAGATGTAGAGAGACAGAGAGACCGAGAGAGAGACACATAGAGAGACAGAGAGAGTCAGATAGAGAGAGAGACATAGAGAGACAGAGAGAGAGACAGAGAGAGAGTCAGAGAGAGAGTCAGAGAGAGAGAGACAAAGAGAGACATAGAGGGAGAGACAGAGAGACAGAGAGAGAGAGAGAGAAGTCACCCCCCCCCCCCCAGCTCCTCCATTTTGCAAACATGGACTAAAGCAAACAGACTAAATAAATCCATCACCATAAAGGACAAAGTGGCATTTCCCCGTGAATCTGGATCAATTTCACAGGTTTAATTAAATACCACAGCCCGGATTCTGCTCAGACGGGAATCAGATTAGAGACGTTCAAAGAGCGCCGCGCCGCGGGACGACACCTCGCCAGGCTCCACGGAACAGAGGAAGGCGAAGGCGCCGAAGGCGAGTCGGCGTTCCAGACACAACGGTGTGCAGCTGGACGACCTTTCCAAACCCGCCGCCCTTTCTCCAGGCCCACAGTCCCGATCCCAGCAACTCCCAGAGATTCAATTTGAGCTCCGAAAGAGCCCCAACACTGGCAGGAAAAACTCACTTTTAACAGGATGAAACCTTGAGCAGGACCGGGGGCCCCTCCAGGAGGGGGGCCAGGGGTTGTTATCCTAAAGATACACCGTACAGACCCCATCAGAGGCCCTGATCCAGGACCTGGATCCTCTGGAGGAGCACGTTGGCCGTCGTTTCACGTAAAAAATCTCGTGTTCTGAATAGAAGAAAATTGGTTTTAGCCGTTTTTGGCTACTTTAATCCCTCGCGAGACCCCGAGATCAAGTCGAAGGTTGATGGAGTTTTTTTTCCCCGTTCTTTATTACTGAAAGGAAAGAAAAACAGCAAACTTTGTTTTTCCATCCACACAAAAAGTCAACACAAACGGTCCCGGGTGGCCCCGAACGCCACGAAAACACCGACCTTTTCGCGGCGCTCGCAGAGAGAAGAGAAAGCGACGCCGACTCTGTTCGCCGCCAACTCTCCCTCCTTTTGTTCCCTGTCACGGCAGCGAGCGCCGACGCCGGGGAACGGTTTAGAGTCAAACCGCCGGGTGTCGACAGCTCTGGCGTTCTGGGAGCGAGGAAGACAAAAAGGAGGGAGGAAGAGATGCGGAGGCACAACAGGTAACTGGAACTCAGGGGTCCGCCGGGCCGATCCCTGCCTCTCATTAGAACGGAAGCGTGACACGGAGCGCCGAGACAGGGATTCTGGGAGTGAGTCAGGAAGTGGCCGACAGAAGCTGACAGGGCGGGCGTTCCAAGGGACGGCGCTGGGAAAACAAAGCTCCGAGGTTGGAGGAAGGCGAGTAATTGGGCGGCATGGCACGACAGAAACCTGACCCGGTGACTCGCCGGCGGGGTGGCGGTAACCACGGCGGTAACCACGGCACCGCCCCCGCGGTCAGAGAGCCGAAAGCCTCCGTGGGTGCGTTAAAAAGGGAAATCTGACTGGTACACGATCCGGCTGCTCGCCAGGTTCACCTCACCAAATCTGACAGTTGAGGGGGGGGGGTGAAGTGCCAGAGCCCGGGCGCTGGCACGGAAGTACCGCCACGGCGTGCGGAGAGAGGGGCCGTCAAACGCCAGGAAGCCTCCCGGAGACCCGCTGTTTGTAACGGCACGGTTTTTACGCCTGGCTGAACAAGCCAGGACGGCGGCGTGGCTGCACGCACAAAGGTCACAGCGACAGCGAGGAGAGCGGCGAGTCGGATAATGAACAACCAGGAGGGTGTGGTCGACCCCCCCCCAGCCCCGCCCCCCCGCCTCCCCGCCTAGCATACGAGAAAACAGAAGTTTAATAAAAAATGTTGTGAATTATTGAGCGCCTGGCCAACCGGTGGGGGGGGACTAGATGCTACGTCTAGACACAACATTGCGTTAGCCGCGCTCGACTTGTTCGCACAACGGCCCTCAAGAATTAACGTAACTTGTTCAGAAGTGTGAAAGATGTCGCAGAAGACGTTATTTTGGCGTTTTTGGCGGTTCGAGTGCCGCAGGTGTGTTATTACTCGCCTGTTATTCCAGGTGCGCCTGGCCTGTTATTCCAGGTTCGCCTTGCCTGTTATTACAGGTGCGCCTCGCCTGTTATTACAGGTGCGCCTCGTCTGTTATTACAGGTTCGCCTTGCGTGTTATTACAGGTGCGCCTGGCCTGTTATTACAGGTTCGCCTCGCCTGTTATTACAGGTCAGACGCAATAAGAGTTTTGGAAGAACGAGGCCGTAAAAAACGCGATACATTTAAGGATCTTTACGGAGGCTAACGGGAAAAGTTGTTACCTCGCGCAGCAAAATTCCTGTTGACATTTATATAACAACGAGATTTATCCCGCTGACAACCGCTCTGCGTGTTCCCGCCACATTTTAGGAGGGAACGCCGCTCCGCCCCCCCTCCTGGAGAGGCACCACCGGAGGGTTCGGTGGCGAGCTGCCGCGGCGGCGTTTCTGGGGGGGGGACGTAATGACAGGCCATGAAATTTTTACTACACATCAATTTTTATTTTTTTGAAAGAGACGCTCAATTATTGATGCGTTTCATGGAGTCGGCGCGAGCGGCAACAAACGGCGCCCAAACGCCAGCGTGCTTCCATCTGTCGCAGCCGCCAAGGAACAAAGGGAGCGGCTCCTCGCTCGCTCTGGTGGAAGCAATAACATTTGAATGTCAGAAAATTATTCTCGCCGCACTATTTTCTCATATTAGTGCCGCCGCAAAGGCCGGGAACGGCCACGGGGGGCGGGAGAGGAAACGAGTCGCTACTTCCTCTGGTGACAGTTCATAATTCCGTTTCCAATATCTTTAAAAGTTTAAGGTCGCTCTCGTCCTCGCCGCCCCCCCCGTGTCGTCCTCAGCGCTCCTCCTTTCGGGTTTCTCGACAGCGGCGGTGAGATCTCCTTTATTATTCGTATCCCTGCGACGGCGTTCTCGTTCTTGACGTGAGTCTCACGACTCTTCGGCTTCAAAATACTCGTTTGATGGTTATTTTAGCGTTTTAACCGGGGGCCTCTCAAACCCACGTCATGAATGGAAGCCCCCCCCCCCCGCGAGCATCTTTCACCGCACGCTTGACACTCGCCGACTACAAACCGCCCACCTCCCACTTGTTTTTTTAACGAGTAATTAGTCCGGCCCTGCTCGGTATTCCAGGAGGGTTCGGGGAGATGAGAGGAAGGGGCCACAGGTCAGCCGGCTCAGCCGAGGCTTGAGTGCACGGAGGGGCCCCCTCTCATTTCAACGCTGCGCTCCGTGCACGTGGGTCACGTTTGAGCAGAAGGATCGGGGCACTTAACGCCCCCGAGGTCAGCCGTAATCACCACCAGAGCGGGAAGAGCTCTACTGTATCGCTACGCGCTAAAGCTAACCCCAGCAGGAAAGATGGAGGGAAAGCTGCTTTCAGGAGGGAACTTTTCCTGAAGTATTTCCGACACTCTTTCAAAGGTGCGAGCGTTCGGCGCTCCACCATATGGCGTTCTGCCGAGTCACCGCGGCAGCTGTCACTGGTGGGACTGGAAGATGGTGACTGGGTATGTTTGTCTGAAGCCTCATGCTGTTTCAGAACGACAGCACAGAAATGCTAGCTTCCATGGCAATGACAAAAGAGCCCAATCAAGAGGCTTTGAAAGGGAGGAAATGGACGAGGGTCCAATCTGGACGGGGAGATAATTGGACGCCCTCACACCGATGCTTCACCCATTAAAAGTCCATTTATTGGCAGAGAAACCAGCCGGTTTTTAAAGCGCAAGAATAACAATGCTAAATTAATAACGCTCCGTTTCATTTGTGAGCTCATGAATCCCAGAAGAACTCAGAGGAAACTGGTGGAAATGTGAGGAGGGGGGTGGGGGGGGGTCTTCAAAGAAAAATTCAATTATGTTACAAAGGAACCAGCAGGTGAACATTTACAGTTGCGATGCTAACCCTAAACAAGAAGTGAAACAAGTTTTAGCCAGTTTATGCTAAACAATTCATTTCACCTCTATCTGACGCGGCGTTGCTAGCAAGCTAGCAAGTCCCTCTTCAGTCGCGATGTCCGTCTCACTGGAACAGCCACAAAAATCCCCAGACTGTTATCAGAACCAACGTATCTCCTCTCGTCTGCACTCGTTTTTTCATCGCTCCGTCTCTCCCGCTGTATCGGCCCCCCCACCCGGGAGGCTCCGATCTCCAACGCACATCCTGAAGAATTAATGACTTCTAATGTACCAGTTAATGCAGAAAAGGCAGAACATCCATCATAACTGACAATTTAATGGCGCTTTCATAGACGGGCTCCACACTCGAGTCTCTCCTCCGCCGTCCTCCCACGTTCTTCACGTTCACGGCGACGAAACACGAGCTTCTATCGGGAGGCCGAATCCGATACGCTCACGATGCTAGCCATGCGGGCTATCGTTAGCAGCACAGAGTAACAGGTAATTTCAGCGCTAAAAAAAAAGAAAAGAACTTAGCATGATTTCAAAGGTGAAATGGCTAACGTAGCTTTGCAAAAGACAATATTTTGACGAACATATGCTCAGTAGGAGGGGAACAAAGCTAATCTGGCTGGACCGGAACGAGCGAAATAGACTTTCACTGCCGCCACTTTCGCGCCACGTTGAACCGACACGTGTGAGCGCAGCTAGCTTCACTCTGGGCAGTGAATTTTCTTGGCTCCTTGGTCTCCTCCACTGGATGCAGAGGAACAATCTTCCCCAGAACAGCCTGCGCAGGCGGCTAATGTCCCTTTCAACACGTCTGAAATTATGTTCGGGGGACCGTCCAATCAGTACGATTGTCTGGCTGCGGCAGAGCGAGTGGTGTCGCACCCAAAGAGCCGCGAGTGGCGAGCCCGACGTACTTTAGCAGAAATGTTCTAAAAGGGGTAGGGGACAAAATGGCGGCTTGATAAGGAAAGAGAATTTTAGCCGTTAGCTTCAAAGTTAGCCCTTTGTTGGACACCCGGCGATGCTCTGACCCCAACGAGCTGAGCGGCCGGTCAATAAACCCGCTGTGAGAGCTTTTCTTTCATTAGCCGCTCGTTTTTCTGGGGACGGCCGTCCTCAAATGACCCGAGCGGGTCAAAAGTCCGAGGAAAACATTTTTAGATCGACCGGGCGCTCGTTGTTATTGATCTGCAACCGACTATCAAATAGCCAAACACGCCGCGGTGATCAGATTACTCGCAGGTTCTGCTGCGGCGTTAAAGAGGAAGCGTTAGCATTAGACAATTCTGCCCGTTAGTTTTAGCACAAAAAGCTGCGGTTTGTCATCTTTTCTGCCTCCGGGCACAAAATATAAATATATATCAGTGCAGAGAAACAGTGTTTTCTTCTCCTCGCAGCTAGCTGGAGTCAAACGGCCGTCAGTGAGCGGTGGATGATGTTTAGCTTCAGCTCATTGGGCTCCTTTATTATTCCTCCACCAACTCGCGGCTCCAGAAATCACAGGAAATTGATTCCATTATCTGTATCACGAGCACCTGCATATGAAATGCAACACACCTGCCATTTTCACGTCTCCGCCGCCGAATTGGCGTAGCTATTGTCATGGCAACAAAGCCCCCCGTTTTCGGCGGAGAGGCTTGAGGACGCGGCGGAGTCACGTGCGGCTAATATATTTAGGTTTTTAAACTCTGTCCTGCGTGAATCTGGAAATCCAGCCGTGTTTGTGCTGGAAATGATGGATTTGAGATTTAAAAACATGCACATTTGTCTCGAAAACGCGACACAATTTAACTCTGAAGCAACAAAACTAGGTTTCTACAGCGCTAGCCACACCATGCTAGTTGTCGATGATCATTTATACTTCACAGCTGGTTGACGTTCCACATCCCAGCAGTTTCCCACGACGTTGCTATAACAACCAGTGAGGCTCAAGAGTCAGGAATCGGCATAAATGAGGAGACGCTCGACTGTTTTAGCCCATTTAGTTAGCCGCCAACTAATTACAGAGCAAAGGAAGGCGCGGCGAGATGAACGGCAGCGCTCTTTCTTCTTTTTCTTTCATCTTTTGTCGAGGACGTTTCCTTCTGCTGAGCATTTAAGTCGTTTCCGAAGTCGAAGACAGCTAACGACGCCACCATTAACCTGGGTTTAAAGGTTCCTTTTAAAGTCTGGATCCTGAAGAATCGGCAGCCAGCTCACCAGCATGCTAGCTACTATCCAGCTCAAGCTAGTGTAAAAAACTGAGGTTAGACAAAGGAAACAATTTTTTTCCGGCATATTTTGATGACATCAGAATTTCGGGGCAAAAGTCACAAAGCGCCGACTCATCGCGCCATAAAGCAGCAAATCAGCCGCGTGGGTTTATCGTGAATTCCCGGGACAATGAGAGCAGCGGCGTCACGTCGATATCGGTCCAGGAACAGAGGAAGAAGAAGAAAGAGTCTTTTGATGTTCTCATACTCAAGGACACGGACACGGCACCTTGCAAAATCTAATTTCCAGAGTGTGAAATTTCCTCATTCTCTTCCGCGATAGCTTCATTTCATCGTGAAAGCTAATTATGGGCGCCATAATTTCTCTCTGCACTCAAGTCATCAGCCGGGCGCAGACGGAGCGGATGACACCATTTTATGGCCGCGGAAAAACAAATGCTGTCGGAGATGTTGCTCCTCAAATGTTGAGATGTTTTCAAGCCTGGGGGGGGGGAAGGGGGGGCAGCAGCAGGAGAAGAAGGAGAAGAAGAAGGAGAAGGAGTCGGCGACGCTATTACTAGCACAACAAACAGCCGAGCCGCCTCGGTGACATCGCCCTTCACCGGCGAGCCCATCTGCATGCTAACGCCCATCAATTTTTCATGGCCCCCACACGGCGAGCGCCCCCCAGCCAGAAGGAGCTAATGCAAAATTGATTTGTGTATTAAAACTGCTTAGCTAAGCAAGCATCGCTGGGAAATGTAGCGATTAGCCCCGCGGGACTTCAGGCCAAATCCAGTACAGACCAGAACCCAAACAAGGGACTCCGGTCCAAAGGTAACCCCCCCCTAAGATGAATACCGGATATTTTAAATCAAGTCTTAACGACCGTTTGATTGAGACGTGATCCTTCTGCCTGATGAGTGACCTCATGCTACGCTAACCATAAACGACAGATGTCAGGAGCAAATGCTAATTTACACAAATGCTAAAAACACGATTACGTGGATCTGAATTACTTCAACCGAATCAAACGTACATATTAGCATGCCTGTTAGCCTAGCGCCCAAAAACTTCAGACCTCTGCTCACCAAGCTAAACAGGCTAAAGGAGACAAAAGATCAGGTGCTAGTAAAACCAATTAAGGGTCCGACTGATTAGATAGCTATGTATTAGCATCATCTTGCTCTTTTGTCGGAGTTAGCGGCTAGCAGGTTACCAACAGGTTCGTCTCGGGCCGCCCGCCATCTTCAGCGTGGGACCACGGAGGTAATATTCTGGATTTCAGGCGTCGCCTCGGCCTCCAGGGAGACATAAGAGCTGATTCTTGTCCCCCCACCCCCCAAAAAGAGCTGCTGCAGGCGGGAAACGGCCACTGACCTTTATGGCTAAAAGCTCCAACCTGTTGTGTGTTACGTCGCCGGGCTTCTGCCGCCATTATGGAAATGTCTGCAGACATCTGTGGAGGCAGGAAGCCTGGGGGGGGGGGGCATTTACCGGGCCCACCATCAGGCCCCTGCCCCCATCACACTCTAATAACTTTGGTTGAACTGATGGCGTTAGCTTGCTTCGCCTGGCTGATGCTAACAGACAGGCGGGAGCTTCCTTTCCGGGTCACTGTCACTTCCTGTGTCACAGGACGGAACAAACTCCCTCAGATGATCCGTTTGAACCATCCCGGGAAACTTTATCGTCCCGTTCATGGAAACGACGGCGGCGTTAGCGCCCGTTTCCCAGCTCCAACGCCAACATAAAAGTGTTCGGTCGCGCCTTAATGACCGTTTCTTTTCGTTATCTTCTGTGCCCCCCCCCCCACAGACGGGAATGTCGAAGAGCTCTTCCTCCAATATGTGGGAGGATCTTATCTAACCTTTCCTGCCTCATGAAAAATTCAGCATCCTGGCTACCAATCTCCTCCGTCTCAGGATGTTATGTCCGATACGGAGGCGGGGGAGGGGGAGGAGAGGAAATTGCTTCGGACCGCGGTCCTGTATGATCCGTATTATCCACATATTCCACAGCAGCACGCGCCCGCATCCGTCAGATCTCATTTTAGAGCCGCTCCTGATGCGCAGAGGCCTCCGGTCCGTGATGGATCTCTGTGACGGGATGGCAGCTTACGCAACCGGGGGGAGGCGGCGGCGGCGGCGTGACAGCTCCCTGAACTCAGAGGGAAGGTCTGATGTGGGTGAGTGACAGAGATGTGCAGATAAAGCTCCCCGTCACTCTTCATCGACGCCGCCAACCTCCTAAAGTGCCCTTCATACAGAGGATACTAAATATTAGCGGTTAGCCCGTTGCTCCACCTGTCGACCTCGTTGTTGGAGCATTCCCCCCCCAGTCCGCCCATCCAGGCTCTCTTCGTATCAGCACTTCCAGTTTTAGCCCTGCTAACAGCCTCCCCAGCAGCTGTGCTAACTCGCGCTAATGACTGGTCCCATTAGATGGGAAGACAGAGCCCTCCTTCCCTCGCTGACCCCCGTGGAGAAGCCGCCGAGCCGAGGCGGCGAGCCACAGGGCGAGGAGCCCGGCGGGGTCTTTCAGCAGGACCTCGATACAGAGAAGCTCGAGACGCAAAGAGATGCATTATTTCCCTCAAATGTGCGCTAGGCTAGCCACTTTAGCCTGGTTTTGGCATAGCAATAAGCTTGTTATGGCATGAAGCTAACCAGGAACTAGCACATGCTCGCCATTAGAATGAACTGATTCAAAAGAAGCTAATTCAAGATTCAGATCTGCGCGCTAGCGGACGGAAATCTGGAAAAACAAACTCCACCCTGGAGAACTTGGCTGCGAAAGGTCCAATTAAACGTGTTATTCAGCGCCTCCATCAGAACCGGCTTTACGCTTATTTTAATCAGTCGCCATTCATGCACATCAGACTCTGACATTTAGCGCGCGAGCGTGGAAACAGCAGTCGGCCGTGGACGCGTTTATTATGCAAATAAAGGAGGTGAAAATTAACGTTATTTCAAAACACGCAGGCCACATCGCAGCCGCTCCCACGTGTTTGTGTCAGCAGCCAGACGTTCGCTGGCCCCGCGCGCTCGCTGTATGGTATGGTTGCCATGGTTACCCGGCCCGACCGACGCTGGTGATTGACATTTGAGAGTGGGATTATTTACGGCGGCATTGAGACAGAAGAAAAGCGGAGGCTTTCGATTGTGATGCAAAAGATCCTGAATTTGTTCGGCCTGCAGTTGGATTTGACGTGGCGGGAGCTAGCATGAATACCTGAAGCCTAAACAACCGCAAACAGCATGCTAACGTCCCTTCGGCCCTGCGACACAGAGCGCATTAATCTCCCTAATCTGTTGCTTTAACAGTGTTTATGGAAACTGTTTGCGTTGCGGAAGGGCAGCGTTCCGACACCGCCGTGAAATCTAGCGGCGCGTGTTAGCGGCGTAATTAATGTGCGCTCTCCTAAAGTGGCCGGCGCTATAAAGTGTCCTCGCTGTGAAGTGCAGATAAATTCTCTGAAGAAAATCGAGATAATGACTTTCATTTACTCAATAAGCAGATATTAATTATCTGTGGGACGGATTAGCGGGACGGACTCGTCGAGGGCCCGGAGATAAATGGCCCCCCCATCAAGATATAATGAAAACCATCTCAGGTAGCTCCGGAATTAGCATTTTAATTCCCGCCCTTGTTTTGGCATTTAACCGTGAACTTATTTCAGCGCCGCTCAGGCCGACAAACGCGCCGAAAAAGTCAGGAAATGATGGATTCGCGAAACAACCGCGGGGCGACTGTGATGGATTTGGTGGCGTCTCTCAGACTAACGGCTCTGTCAACAACAACAACAACAACAACTACAGACAATTGTGGTGGTTTAAAGCAAGTCGGGGGAGGGGAGGGGGGTAGCAGAGGGGTTAATCCAGCATCAATTATGCTAACGGCCGCTTCTGTTTCGTCCTCATCTCCCCTTTGGATGGCTGAGTGTCCAATAACAGAGATGCAGCCTAGCGTAGCCTGAGGACGGCCGCCCTACGCTAGCGTCAGAGGAAGTTTCTTCTTCAGGGGAATCCTCTCAACCTTCCGACGTTATTAGCGATATTAAAAGTCGGGCGATCTCAGCTGTAAGCGCGTGGGCAGGAGCAACCTTTTAATCATCTGCTGATCAAACTACTGATAAAACGAACGCCGACGCGGCCTTTAGCGCTCCGGCAAGCGCGGAGGCAGGTAATCGTAGGTGGCGGTACGATATGAACAAAGGCTTTATGGTGAAGGTGAGATAATTATTTTGGGTTACAACATGCTAGCTTTTAGCATGCATATTTGTCTCGCGTGTTGTTTGACTTGTAATTCCAGCCAAAGGCTTCCGACGAAATCAAAAGGAAGTCCAATTTGCAGACAAGAACAAGCTAAAATAGCCGTGTTACACAATGCTAATGGACAATTCGCTCACTGAAGGACGGCGATTCGACCAAGAAATGGCAAATGAAAGGAACTCTTTTAGCTCGGCCTTCTTAAAAGACACCGTGGTCGATGTTAAGATAGCGGCGTTAGCGCTGAAGCTACAGGGAAGAGGCGCTTTCATTCTCTTCATCAGTTTTCAACAGGTTAACGACCTCTTCACTGATAAAAGACGCACTCTTCGCTGAAAATAAATGGAAACGGGTGAATTCAGGGTTCCGCTAAACGCTCTGTACAAGTGGGCCCTCAACTAGCTAGACTCTTTTTCATGCTAATCCACTCCTCAATAGGCTTTTGTGCCAGTTTTGACCCATTGGAGCAGACAAAATCTAACGGGCGACGCCGGTTGGCTGCCGGGAGGGGTTCCAGCCCCCCCCCCCCCCGCCCCCCCCGTGACCCCGGCTGAGAATCAGGGGCCGTTAAGAAGACGGATGGATGGATTTAATTAGAATCCGCCTTTGCGGGCGCCGGGCGGATCGATATATCTGCGCGGCCACATTTTTGAGGATGAAAGACAAAACGAAGAGGTCTCGTTAAGAACACTTAAAGCAGCTAATTAACCAGTTGCAGCCGCGGCGTCATCAGGCCGCCGTTGCTCCTGCGTCCTGCGAGGAGACAGCTCTGCTGGTAATTAGCCTGCCCGCTAACGACGGCCGTACCTCGTCAGGGCGAGCGCCGTCCACATTCCAATCAGTTGCCTGGTTGATGAGCATAATTGATTGGGGGCTCATTCACATTCCGTGGAAGCGAACATGCAAATTGTCCTTGCCAAGTCCTAACGAGGAGCTTCTGTAATGGCACAATCAAAAAAATAAAGAGTCATATTTAGCAAACCGACGCGAGCGCAGTTGTTGATTGTGCAGCCGCCAGTAAACAGATCAGGTTGAGGTTTTTATCTCCACACCAGCGTTCCCACAATTCATCCTTTTCTTTTCAAAGCGTGGCATCGATTAGCAGCGATAAGCTAATCCCCGTTCCCCCGCGCTGATGACGCTAACGGTGAACCCTGCGCGACAGGGCGTCGTCCTCCGTGTTGGCGGCTCCAGAACCTTCCCCGGAGTTTCTCCTCTGGGGGTTTTCAGCCGTCTTATCTTTCCCCAACTAATGAATGAATTAACAAATAGAGGAGGATTTGCTAGTCTTGGGCTCTCCCTTAGAGAAAAGGTTAATTTCCATTCAATATGCTAAACTGCTAAGAACCCGGGACCTCGTCCAGGCGGCAGCCGCGTCGCAGTAAATGCACCGCTCTGCCCTGTGACCCCCGAAGGCCGATGGGTAATCCTTCAGGATCCTGTGGTCAATATCTGGAGATTGATTCACCTCTCCGCTCGAATAAACTATTAAATCCATTAGCGCGGCGGCTCGGGCTAACTTCAAATTTTGAGAAATTACGAGCCTTTAGTTTCGTCCGAATGCGGAAACGTCGGTGCCGAAAACGGCGTCTGATAACCGACCTCTGATCATTATCAAAGATTTATCGTGGGTGTAGGACCATATTTATTAGCGATTTTTTACAGAGAGATTTGGCGCCAGGAGGAGGTGGCGGGCTCAGGCGTGGGGCGGGAATCGCCGCTAGCTGGACGTGGAGCGCCGAGGACGACAGCGGCGTCACAAACCATCAGGGGAGGAGCAAGAGATGATAGTAAACACCTCTAACCAGGAGCTATCGTTGCCTGTTAGCCTCTTTTTTAGCCTGGTTTAGACGGAAACACACGGGTTAAGTATTAGCTAGCATACGCCTGATGTTTAAAAGTGTTTACGATCAATACGCACAAAGCAGAAACGTCTAAAGATTCCCGATACGGAGCAATATTTGGACACAGCTGCCTCCCGAAGCTAATCTGGAGAATCATGCGAGTCATGATGTGAAGCTAAAAACGGGAGCTTTATGCAGCTAAATTAATGGTTGATTCCATGTCAGCGGTAGCTTTTAGTGATTCCGTGGTGCATCAGCGCTAATAGTCTTATAAATCAATGAGAAACACTTATGAGGAAAACGCTGCCGGATCGAGCCGGGGTCCCGCTGAAGTCACAGAAAGAACGATGGAAATCTCCCAAACCTCCGGCAACGAAGGGAGAGAATTAAAGCTGACAGGTTAGCGTCAAAAACCATTAGCGTCGTACTTCAGTTAGTGATGAACTGTGCCTGAGTTTGTACTTCCTTTTGTTTGTACTTCCAGAGACTTGTCGACATTATTTTCCCGCCAAAAGAATGCTAACGCCGTAGCTTTGAGATAGCACGACCAAATGTCCAATTACTGAGTCTTTTCTGTATCTTAGCTTTTCTTTCGTCTAAAACAAAATGAAGGAGCTCGCACAGATTTCTAATTTTGTATCTCACGTGTCTTTTTTGCCCCCCCGCTCAAAATAACATCTTAAGCTCTCTCCCCCGTCACTCTGTCTCCTGTATATTCCGGGCGACGGAAATGTCGGTAATCCTCCCAGATTAAACCGAGGAAGAAACTCAAATGTGCTTAGGTAGCTAAGGTAGAGGAAACGAGTGAGGGAGGGAGGGGGGAGGAAGGGGGAGAGAGGGGGAGGGAGAGGGAGGAAGAGGGGGAGAGGGGGAGAGAGAGGGGAGGAAGAGGGGGAGGGAGGGGGGGGAGGGAGGGGGGGGGGAGGGGAGGGAGGGGGAGAGAGGGGGAGGGGGAGGAGAGAGGGGGAGGGGGAGAGAGAGAGGGGGAGGAAGGGGGAGAGAGGGAGAGAGAGAGGGGGAGGAAGGGGGAGAGAGAGGGGGGGAGGGAGGGAGGGAGGGAGGAGGGAGGGAGGGGATGAAGGGGGAGGGAGAGAGAGAGGGGGAGGAAGGGGGAGAGGGGGAGGAAGGGGGAGAGAGAGGGGGAGGAACTTTGATGCCGGCGTCCCTTTTAGACGTTCTTTTAATTCCTCTGCAGGAATATC
Organism: Takifugu flavidus; assembly: GCF_003711565.1. Taxonomy (NCBI): domain Eukaryota; kingdom Metazoa; phylum Chordata; class Actinopteri; order Tetraodontiformes; family Tetraodontidae; genus Takifugu; species Takifugu flavidus. Next base: position 1,873,713 of record NC_079522.1, read on the forward strand.
AGCAATATTTAACTGGAAATGTCACAGAATGTCAAGTTGGAAAATGTCACTGGGGAGGGACTGCAGGGCGGCCTGGACCCCCCCTTAAAGACGGAATAAATACGCCTCGGCGACTGGGACCACAGCTCTTTATTTCCAGGCTCTATTCCTCCAGTTTATGGGCTGTTCGTTTTCATGGCAACAGAGAAGAGCCGGGCTGGGGGGCGATGACCTCATCAATCCTGATGAGCGGCGACGCCGTCGGCAGCGCCACGTTGGCGCGGCTAACCCCCCGTATGCTAACGGAAGCTCCCGCCGAACATTTCCACATGAAAGCGCCTCGATGGCGTTCTCATCAGGCGGGAACGGTGGCAGGTGTTTTGTTAGCTCGGCGGCGGCGCAAAGGTTGGACAGATAGCGCTAATGACTTGTTTATCTTAACCTCGCAGTCGGCACCGGCGCCGCCGCCGGAAGACGGAGCAGACTTCAGCGGGCGCCGCCCAACTGATGCGCTCTTCTTTCAAGACGTGGCGGAAAAGTTTGCGATAAAAAAGCAGGTGAGCCGGCGCGGCGGAGCGCTTTGAACACACGGCGGCGAAAAGAAAAAGCAGCTGAAGCCGGAGACAGAAACGATGACAGCCACCAGGAGGCGGGGCTCCGGCTCGCCGTTTCTCCCCGGGCACAGCAGACGACGTTCTCTCAAGGCAGAGATGATCCACTTACGGCCCACCAAGGCATTAGCTCGCCGCGCTAGGTGTCAGATTAGATCCGCGTTGGCTTTGCTCGGCCCATCGCCACGGCGGCACCGCTGGAGGCCAGTCGGTCGCACCGTTTCTGCTAAGCTAGCTGCACCGGTTGCTAGAGCAGCTCCCGCCTTAAAACGCCATCAGTCTAGCAACAAAGCCCCCCATCAATAGACCGAATGAAACGGCCACGTCTGGGGAAGAACAGACGAGTTTTAAGGAAAAGACTCGCCAAGAGCGGCGGCGGCGGCGCTGGCGGGAGCTAATTATGTTAGAAGTGCGCTACTTCAAGGTCCCTGTCCTAAAATCCGATAAGGTGTCGTCTGTTAGCCGTCGTCAAACCCTCGGCAGTGAAGTTGCTGCTCTTCCAAAGAGGCGTGTGTTAACAGGTCTGCGGCTAACGCGGCGAGGCGTGGGAGGCGCCGCTTTATGTAATCAGCAAACAACTGTGTTGTGCAAAGCTGCTTTGATGCAGCTAATGTCGATGCGGCGGCGTGGGGAGGCGGGAACCTTGAGCCTGAGCGGCTAACCAGCACCGTTTGAAAATGGTCGGAGGTGTCAACATCAAAGAGAGTGAAGACATCAGTGCGCACAGCCGAGCATCCGAGCAAATCCACTCTCGACCCACCAAAAATTGTGAAAATGGGCGGAGTCTGCTTTGATCTTTCGCCCCAATGCGCAGGGGAGCTCCTTATTCGCGCTAATGCTAACAGAACAGAGGGAGGGGTACAAACCGGCGCCGCGACGCCACCGTTACCTTTGCTTTGCCGCTCCGCGACGTTCGCGGGCTCAAGAACGAGGCTCCGGCTTCCTGCACCTGATTCGCCGTCTCCGGAATGTCAGGTCAATGTTGCATCGCGTCCAGAGGAGGACGAAACGTTCCTGACCCCGGCGCTCCCGCCCGCCCCTCCCCCTGAGCTCCTGCGCCCGTGAGCAGAGCAGAAGTGGCAGTAACCTCTGCAGACACCCCGGGTTTCGCTCCTGAACGTGCAGTTGGGACTAAATCTCATTATTGTTATCCTTCGCTACAGGAAATGGCAGCGATTTTCTCATTATGTCAGTTGGGTCTGAAGTTTTCATGCTGCATTTGCCATCGGAGGAAAACTAGCATGATTATGCATAGCATTTATTTGATTGACACGGGAGTAATTCCCTGCTTAATGAGTGCATTGTCCTTTCCTCTCTTCTCCTTCCTTCATGGACATTAACTTTTATCGCGTAATAGCCTGGCTTCGCCGCTACGCTAAGCCCGACTTTATGGGTGACCATAAACATCGACTCGCGCGTTATTTTTTAAAAAGTTTTAACTCACGCAAAATCCATGAAATTAGCAAAGTTGGGAGCGTTTCGGAGGGGGAAGCTGTGCTGAAGGGTCGAAGTTCTGCAGCGAACTGGAGAAAAAAAACTGAAAACTTCGCCTGCGATCGAGAAAAAACATTGATCGTGAAGAACCGTCGTTCTATTTTCGATACAGAAAGTTAGCATTAGCATTTGTAAGGACGCGTTTGGCCATTGAAACAAAAGTTTGAATTTCACCGACGACAGTTGAAGGTTCCGAACTTTTTGAGAAAGTTGATGCAACGACACTTGATGCACGATATCCAGATTAGCTCGGTAGGAATTAAGATTAGCATTGTTGTTCTCAAACAGATTAAACATAATGTCATTTTAGCTAGCTAGCTAGCTATTGATGATATCTTTTGGTTTACGTGAGGACCTGAGCAGGTTTTATTGACTCTCTCCAAAGACGCTGACGTAATCTCCTCACACCCTGTCAGAACTTTTGCTTCCGTTCCCAAAATTCCATTCACACCGTTCAGAACTGACACCAAAGCGCGCTCGTTCCTGGACTTCTCCCGTCTGTTTGTCTCTTCCTCTTTGGTCATTTTCCTTGTGAAGTGTCTAAAATCTCATCTACCTCCAAATCTGCAATTCAGATTGAAACATGCAGGATCGGCCAGATGGCGTTTCCCTGCCAACTATTCCCCAGCCTTTCTCCTGCGCTCCATCAAACACACTTTCGGTTCCGATCCAGGAATCCGGGAATGCCTCGGATTAAGATCGGCACATTAATTCTTGATTAGAAGTCTTGGGTCTTCCTGGTGTCCGAGGACACTCAAGGTGACGCTCCCGTCTGATACGGAGCCAAAACGATGGATTCAGACTTCCAGGAAAGAGGCCGACTTTGACCTTATCTGTTTGTCGGCGTGTTCCCTGTCGGATCAGTTGGAGGAATCCATCAATCATCCGCCCAGAGACGGAGCCGACATCCCACCTCAGACATGAATACTGGAGCAACCTTCGCCTGCCAACCTCTGGCACTAAAAAATCAGGTGCAAGAAATGATCATTTGCATCTCTGCCAACCTGTCAGGAGGAACTCCGGAGACGGCGCGTGTCAGAAACTCCGCCTAGACCTGTCCTTCACCAGCGCCGCGGGGCGCCATCTTGTTTTTACCCCCGCCCGATTGACGAGGGGGGCACGGCGTACCCACCCTCGCCCAAAATAGACCCCCGCGTCTCGTGTCCCTCCTGACAGCGACGGAATCTTCGCTGTCATGACGCGCTGCCAGAGTGGCAATTTACCGAGGTAGCTGCCAACGAGCGTGGCGTGATCCCCCTAAATTTAGATCAAATCCTGTTCGACTCGCTAATGTCGGCAGCTCACGAAGGGCGTGGACCCACATGAGTCAAGTCGTTTCAGCGTTTAGCCAGCGAGCTAATATGAGGAAATCTCAGATGATGCATCTGACCTGAACTGGCCTGACTTCCTGGACCAACCCAACATGGGAGGGAGGGGGGGGGATTCGTTTGACCTATAAGAAGCTTTTCGCACCTGCTTTTACATTTTCGCAGCCTTTGCTAAAGGGTGCTAGCGTCGCGCCACAGCGGTTGAAATACAAGCTGTTAAAAAGCGGCAGCAAAGGGAACAAGTCCATTACTGCCGGAGTAAGATGGGGCGCTCATCGGGAAGCCCACAAAAATAAAACTGTAAATCACGGAATAAAGAGCTAGTTTCCACGATGACACCGCCGCCTATTTTTACTTTTTTAAATCCACCACCTGTGGAGCGACGCCACACTTGGTCGTAGATGGACCTTACATGCTTCCAACACACCGATGCGATTAACGACAGACGGCCGGGCGATGACCACATCCTGCAGCCTTGAGCCGCACTGGCACGGATCACTAATTATATCACGTAGCGCGCAGCTAAAAGCGTAATAAATCTGCGCGAGAGCGGACGGGTTTAATGTGGGCTGCTCCTCCCTCTCTTTCCAAGTGGTAAATTGCTCCGCTCTTGAAATATCTACAACCTTGTGACACCCGACTGCATTAGCTTAATTGCCTTTTTTGCTTGGGCTCTGGGAAGCAGAGGGGAAGCTGGGCAGGAATTGTTGGAATCTCGCATCGATTGAGGGCGGTTGTGGATCCTGGGTGTGGCCACCAGACCCTCAGACGGATGCGGAGCCACCGCTGAGGGCCAGTCCAGAGCAAGCAAGAGTTCCCCGACCCCAACGACCTTCGCAAGTTCGATACCTCAAAAAAAACCAAAAGTGGCGTGACCGAGCCTGATCCGACCAACTTCCACAGGGACCTCCTCCAGGCTCAAACAACACTTTCCCAATTTTCCCAGTTTGAGGAGCAGCTGAGGGACGAGGAAGTAAAGAACAGAGGGGGAGGAGCACCAGGAGGGGGGAGATGAGGAACATCCAAAACCACCGAGGTGGGTCCTCCGCTGCTCCCCTGGAATATGGTGGAAGAGAGGAAAAAGGAGACAGAGGGATCAACCGAGTGTGAGAGAGCATCCGAATGGCTCGCATTTCCTCACTCATCAAAGTTTATTTTACACTCAAACGCACATATCGATCTCCCGGAGAAGGCGGAGGAATGTCTGCCGCGGGAATTTCCCCGGTATTTATTTTTTTGCGTAGGGATTAAAGGGTGGGCGTTGGGAAAGATCAGTGCCTTTTTAACGTAGCTGCGGGGACCAAGACGTGAATCACCGGCTCGGGGGCAGTTACAGCTCGCCGTTTGGTGTTTGCCGTGATGATCGGGCGGCTTAGGGGCCTCCACGGTCACCAAGTGCTTCAATATTTGGAATCAAAGTCTCAAATATCACGATGCCGAGGACGGCGGGAAAATTCCTGGTGGCGAGAGTGAAATTCTAACTACGCCAGCTACAAATACGCCCCCAGCCCCCTTGCTCCGCCCATTTTATCGAGTTTGCAAGGGACTTGGGACAGCTAGGTATCCCACAATGCATTTCACTTACCTGACTTCCAGGTACCAACTTAAGATTGTGAACAAATTGTTGCCTGTTAGCTTTGAGTAACCGAGTTCCCAGGTAAAATAATTGACTTTAAATATATTTGTTCTTTTTTAAAGGTTTTTCATTAGAAAATAGGGATGCTGGATCAAGTGGCCCCAAATTTAGCATCGTGAAAATTGTTGTTGTTGTGATTTAATGTGATATTAGCACACTAGCTGTCAAAAGTTACAGTTTAATCGTGTCAGGAAGACGGGGAAAACGTGGTTGTCAAGCGGTTGGCGCCAAACGTCTCGTTGGCGGTTTCAGACGCTGAATTCCACCGAAACACGCATCACCGTGACATAATACGATGTAGCAGCCGCGAGAGATATCGCCTAATCAGCACATCCCAGCGAGTCAAGCGAGGGGGTAAAGGAAAGGGAAGCGAAGTATTTGAGGCCAGACGCAGGTGACGGCAAACGTCGTCCTGGGCAGCGACTTTGACGTGGAGCACATCAGCGAACTGCTGAACAAATAAATAATTCAAGCACAACCAATAAGCCGATGTTCTGGCGCCTGGCCCCCGACACAAAAACGATCGCGTCCTCTCTGAGATTAATAAGGCCGCGCGCGTCACCGCAGTCACAACCGGAGACCGCCATGTTGGATCAGCGCGGGATTGAAGGAATAATCTATTCACGAGGCCACACGGGGGGCAAAGGGATCCGATGCGAAGCAGGTCTGGTTGATTTAATGTCACCAATTAAAGATATAATACAGTTGCCGACAGCAACGGGTCAATCACACTGGGAAAACCAGGAAGGAAACCAGGAAGCCTTTTCTTCAATTATCATTAGCATGCTAACATTTATAGGGTCCATTTCAATGATGTGTATACAGCTCGCCGACTGTCAGCCAACCGGAGATTTAAACGGACATCACGGCTTCGGCTAATCGTGGCTGACAAGTGGGAGAAGGTTTACACACTTGTCTCACTTCAGATCTCACCGGCTTTCACACACGTGTGGATCCGTGACCGACAACCGTGGCGACACTGTGGCCGCCCACGGACGACTGTTACTACAACTTCATTTCTACCTCCCGGGCTCTGCTTCAGGCCGTCGAGGCTACGGAGGACCACCGCAGGCAACCCCCTACCCAAGGAGCTAGGTTCCTTTAGCTCCGCCTCCACACCTGCGACTCACACCTGTGCTTGTGGGACTCAAAAACAGGTGTGGAGAAGATCTAGGTCTTCTGAGTAATGCTAGCTTACAGCACCATTAGCCGGGAATGTTGGTCACTTTAGGCGCCGTCTTTGCTTAGTTCCTCGGTCCAGCCACAGCGGCGGCGCCGAGAGCTGCTCGAGCCCGGCGGTTCCCTGATATTTCCGCCGTTATTGATGCAGGAGAGCAACACGCATGCGGTGCAGCAGCCCCAGCACCGTGGGCTGCTGCACCGCCACGCTCACGCTAGGCAAAAGTGGAGGCCAAGGATCGATATTTCCCTCTCTTGACAGGGAGCGATTGATCACAGGCTGATGTGAGATTTCAAGATGAAAACAGCAGGTGTCTCCTCCTCCTCCGGAGGAGGATGTCGAGTAACAGAGCGGCGCCGCCACTGATGAGACCGACAGGCCGGCAAAGGCAGAGAACGCGGAGCCGGCGCTCGCCCACGCACCTTACGTGACTGGAGAGACTCAACTGAAGAAGAGCCCGAGACGGTGGATGCAGCGGCGCTTGTTGCCGCCGCCTCTGCCTTGGAAGTCTGCTGCAGTGGACTCCCCGCTGGGCGGAAATGATTCTCAACCGAGGTCTTTTTCCCTCTCTTTTGTCCATCGCCAGACATTTCTCTGCAATTCTGAGATTTAAATTTGGGATTTTTTTTTCAATGCTGCACGGGAGGAAAAAAGCCTGCTTGCCAAGAATGGCACATACAGAGTTTAGCGGGGATGCTAACGGATGGGAAAGCTGAGTCTGACGACTAGCATTAGCTTTTACTCTATATTCAAGTGTTGGAATTGCTAATTTAGCCGTCACACAGTGAAAAGTTGACAAACACGGCTGCGGGGCTTCATTTGCAAAAGGTTGGCGCACATCTGGAGGAGGCAGACGAGTGACAAAACTGCGTTTGATCTGAGAGGAGAATAAATCTGCGCCGTTCAAAGAGGAGTAAATATTACAGCGCCGCGTCTGAACGTTGAGTCCGACCTAAAGGAAAAGCTGCTTTGGCGCTCCGAGCCCCGTTATCGCCGCAGCCAGCGAGATAAGGCGGGTTTTTTATCGCGAAGCAGATGTTGAAAAGGGCCAAAAATGCTGCACGTTGAGCCGCCCGCATTGTCCTGCTGGCTGCATCACACCGCCGCAGCCATTGAAATTACAATGCGAGAAGCGGCGTCGGTGCGTCCATTTGGGAAACGATTACATGGATATCGCATCCCATCAAGGACATCAGCCGAGCGCCGGCGAGCTTAAGTAATTCAGCCGCGTGTTCCGACATGTTCCGGAAGGCTTTCGATACTTCCGAGAGGTTGAAACGTCGGCGATAACATCTGCCACCTATTCACTCGGCAGCCGGAGCCTGCGAATGCGGCCGTCCGCGGCGCCCTAAAGGGCAGCGGCGGCCGCGGCCATGTTGGGTTTCTGACATTTGATGACAAAGGGAAGAACTTTGGGTGGAGGCGTGTTTGGGATCTTGTTGTCACTTTCAGACCTTTTGAAAGTTCGAGCGTGTTGTTGAATAAAGCCCAGCGATGCCGCCAGCCGTGCGCGCGCCGATAAATAATTCAGCGGTCAATATTTCACCGTCCTGTCTGGGTCTGCGGACCTCGGCGCTGGTCTGGACTGCAGCATCGCCAATCCAAGACTGTTTCAATCTGTGCTGACCCGAACGGGCCTCAGGAGCTTCTTACTCCTAAATTAGCCAACATAGCCTGGTCGGTAAAGGTGTGGATACAAAGGCATTAACTGGAGCCTGGCGGACTAGCTTAGCGGGCTAGTGCTAAAAGGTAAGTGTTAAAGCAGTGGCGAGAGTCAGGGACAGATGATTAAATCCACGTCTGCTCTTGTATCAGTCGGCCGGGTTCAACCACATCCATGATGTCAATGTCTCCCGATCAGGGGTCAGAGGTCAACGCAAGCATCCGGCAGAGAGTCCGAAGGTTCTAATACGTCACCCGGATCACGCTGCAGCCGTTTAACTGGAGATGAGTTCCCACGCCGAGACGATGTCCTCCTCAAACAGCCCAGGTCAAGGCCGGGAGGTAATTCGATAAGGCTGATTCACTGCGGCGCGGTCACCTCGGACGCCGGGGAAGGAGGAGGAGGAGGAAGTGGCGACTGTCCTTCAGGAGCGACGGGCATCAAGGTGGCTGCCGCTTTTATTCCAAGGAGATATTAAATCCAAAAATGAGTCCGACTCCTTTTAAGGCCGTTCAAGTTTCCAGCTAGCAACAACGTTAGGATGCATTTACCAAGAGACCGGCCGCGATGGCGCCAATCGCTCTTATGGAAATTAAATTGGCGACTTGTCAAGAACGGCAAAGCAATCAAATTAGTTTAAAAGTTTGCCGTCCTGATCAGAACAAAGTTCCACATAAACTGACAACCGACATTGACATAAAAAAGTGCCGAGGCTCTGAAAACGAAGGCTAATGACGGCGCAGTTCTTAAAGAACCTCCGCAGCCATTTTCAAAAGCAAAAAAAGGTCACGTCTCACCGGCGTTTGCTTCTAATTTTTCGCGATTGTTTTCAGTTCAGTCCCACCGCATCTCGCGGAGAGCGGGAGGGCGCATCCAAGCTAACGATAAATTGATTCCGCTGCCCTTTCTCTGGATAATTTATGTTTTTCTTCAGATCATCTCCGGTAAATTGCGGCCCATAACTTGCAAAGGTCACAGATCGCGGCACCTTGCGATAAAAAAAAAAACGCCGGCGTTAACTCGGCGCTCGAGTTAGCGACACGGGAGGTGACAGACAGCGCGGAAGTTGATCAATGCGCCGGAGACTATTAGGTAAGTGAGGCTGAAAGGGCAACAGTGTTTAAGTAAGCCACCGGGGAACGCGTCAGCGTGACGGTGCGTTTACTGCCGATAGCTGCTCACCGAACTGCTGACATCGCGTGCCGTGCTAGCTCACCGCAGCATGCGGAATGTTAGCTATTTCCCGCATTGCCCTCTTACAGTTTTCAGCTCCTGCGGAGTCGACCCCACGTCACCTGTAATCATCCCGCTCCGGTCTAGACACCTCATTCCAGGCACCCGTGTATTTTTAGTCGCGGTTGTGGGAAATTGGCACCTGAGGAGCTTCTTTCAGGACCGATGTGACCTGGAACAGTTTGGACCGGGAGGGCCTGTGATATGAGCCCGTCTGGCAGGGACAAAACCAGCCTGCATCTAATTAAACGACACCAACCGCTAAGAGTACCTTTATCAACACCACCTTGCTCCCAAATTTCCCATCGGATGGTTTTTCGACATTTACGGAGCTGTCTGCCTAGCGTTAGCCTCGGAACTCCTCTGGACGTGGACTCGAAGGCTAAACTTTCCTTAAATGTCCCTGTAGTGTCACAGTGGCTGGTGTGTAAAAAGGGAAAACAAAAAGGAACGTCCTGTTCACACGGCGTGGATTCGTTTTCCACGCAGCCATCAAACGCATCGCCAAGGCCTCCCCTCCTTTCAAGAGCTGCATAATTTCCTTTGAAACCGCCTCCTCTCTTGGCACCACAGGGTCAGCTTTGGCGACTGAGAGCCCTCAGCGCTATTTCCAAATTTTAAAAAGGTCACAAAGATGTAGAGAAAAGGGCAGCCGTGCCGGCCTCTCATCACCCTGTCACTGATGTGCGTCCGCCAGGACCGGTGAAGGACAGCGGGGCCCGTGGCGCCGTTTGATCTCGCAGTGGACCCCGCGAGGGATCCGCGTGTGCGTTAACTAATGCGCTCAATGAAACAAAGCTAAGACAAATTAGCTCAGTGAGACAGCGCTTCTCTCGGCGTTCTTTTCCCCTCTTTTAAATCAGCGTAAATAATAAATAATTGATTTGGGATAATCGATTCCCGCTAGAGAGGGAGCGAGTGAGCCTAGGTCACGTGGGTCGGGTCACGTGGAAAGGTGCTAGAATAGCTAAAACGCAAGGAGAACAGCTGGAGTGCTGAATAGGTCGGGTCTCATCCGCCGGCGTTTTTGAGGAGACTCGGACCAACAATACGTCCAAAATCGTTCTCATCGAGACTGCGAGGAGGTTCGGCGTTAGCATCGAGTACTCAAGTGTGACTCTAGCTTCTCTCTTTATTATTAAGTGACAAAACTAAGAATATTCAACAGTTTTCCACGATTTCGAAGGGTTGGCCCGGATCCTTGACGAGTGGCGATGTTCGCCGGGAACACAGTGTGGTAGCGCGCTAGCGTGCCAGATGAGCCAACAGTCCACGAGAGACCGAGATTCAGGGTTTGAAAAGGCGAATCCTGGAAAAAGAATCCCAGTAGCACGATAAAGGAAGGGGCGCGTGACGCTAGGTAATACCGTTAAAGTCGGTAGGTAATACGCGTGACGCTAGGTAATACCGTTAAAGTCGACTTTCCGAGTTTTCCAACTAGTCAAATATCACATTTAGAGCTGACACCTTGAGATAATGTTCAGAAACGATGAGTTAATCACTCCGAGTTCATTTCGAACACCGCACCTGCTCAGGCGAACCTAACCTGATCGAACCGCGGCGTCGCCGTGGCGATCCAGCAGCTCGCAGCGGCGTCGCTTATGTCCCCAAACACGGGGGGATCGCAGCTGCCGGCTCGCTCCCAACTCTCGTAATTGGCCTGCCCCAAAGATCCGCAATTAAACACATCATAATTAAAATCCCGCTTTCCGGAAAGGATTCGACTTTTGTTCTCGCCGCCGCCCCCCCTCCACCCCCCCTCGGTCGGCAATTAAAGCTGCCACCTGAGGAAACGCGTAGGCACAATTACAACAGACATAAAAGACCGGTCATCACGGTTCAGCCTAATTTCAATACTCGTCACAGGAGACGGACGATACGGCAGCAGCCGTCCCGCAGAGTTAGGCTAGCTGTCAACGTGACGCCGGAGCGCCCGAAGCTGTTGGCCACCAAGGATATCGTGGCGCATGCTAGCATCGGCATGTTTCATTCCGGTTCAATAAGTTGTGTCATTTTAATCAAGAGATTTATTAACAGTGTTGCTGGCCTCGGCCACTGGGGGGCAGCAGAGATGCATCGGCTTCTTTTACTCGTTATAAACTATCGATAAAAAAAGGCATTTCAAAACTGCCACAAATATTTATGCAATATTGTTTACGGTTGCGGTACATAAGTCTCGTGTGGCGGCGGGAAACCCGCGGAACGCCAGTCCGGGACGTGTTTATTTCACTGTTGCTTCACGGGAACAAACGTTATGACCTGAAGCCGGATTCGCCGGATTTGCCGCATTATGACTCATTTACTGCCCCAACATTTATTGCCAGTGTTCTGCGAAGCCGTGCAGATTAAATTAGCCGACCGTTCGCTGGGAATCGTGACGGCGTGAGCAGCGTTTAAGGCCAACGGGACACCGGAGCAGTAATTAAAATGTTAAGTCACTCTCGACGACGAAACGGGCGGCGCAGCGGATTCTAAGAGGATTGAGAGCCTGAGGAAAACGAACAAATCGGGACCCCGCTCACGTCTTGTTTTGATGTGCTGGAACGCGCTAGCGCAGCCGCACGACTCGGCGCCGCCACTCGATTACTCGTTAGCCTTCGTCAAGGATAGCGTCGCACGCTCAAATTTGGCGCCGCAGCGGGGAAACGGCGGACATTGATGCTCCGTCACACAGACGGCGATGGCGGGGGTCAGTTTAACCGTCAGGCACGGTCAAAGGTCATTTTAATGCTAGTTAGCTTGTGTAGTACATGAACGTTTAATGAAGACGGCAGCGGCATTGTGCCATAAAATTCCAGGTCTGGAGGAAATTCCCTTTTCTCTCTTTTTTCCTGAGCCTCGCCCGGACCGGCCTCCTCCTCCCGCTGGCCGCGCTCCATCCGATTACCATTGACAGGAAGTCTGGACCTGCTGAGAGAAGCATTTTCCTCCCCGGTCTGGATCTGACATTGGGACGGACAACAAACGAGTCTTTTCCAGGGGGAGCGCAGCTTTCCATAATCCATACTGACCTTCCCTGGCTGCAATTCAGACAGATTTTTTAGTCGCGCTCAAGAGAGGAAAAGCAGCCGTTGTTAGCCGAGATAGCATCGCGGAGAGCAGCGCTGCCTCCTCACCAGGCCACGTGAACCAAAGAGCTCTATGACCCCAGACCGGGTTCCTCCTGTGGCTTCAACACAGGTGGAAACCAGCAACACCCCTTTGTTTTGTTCCTGTCTTTAGCGGTTAGCTGCTAATCTTAGCTGCTAAGAGAAAAGGCGTCAACGTCAGCCGACTTATGTCCGACATGAACGAACAAATGAGACCAGGTCTCAGCACCGCAGGAGGAGCTAGCGTGAAGGAGCCGTGACGGCCCGACTGTCAGAGCTAAGCGCTAACGTAAATTAGCCAGCAGAGATTGCGCGCTCCATCTACTGGTCTTTAATCTGATCGTAATCTCGTTAAATTAGTCTCATCGTCCGGACTAAACGAGCTGACCGACTGGCTGAATTTCCTCCCGGTTCAGTTCAGGATGGGCGACACTTTCAAAAGCGAATTCTGCATTAATGGATTAGCATTTTTCCGTCCTTAATTATTGCAAAGCCGCCTCCGCTATTTGCATACTCTGGTTGAGCGTCGGGGACCGGAGCGCGCCTGCAGCAAATTGAAAGAAACTTTGTGCCAAAGATAACTCGGTGATTAATATTTTGGAATGTTAATCAGAATAAGGATGCGTGGGGGGGGGGGGGGCTACCTCGAACAGTGTGTGGAATGTGTGACGCCGCCGCCGCCGCCGCGGCACTTTCAAGTCTGCCGGTGGTGAAAGTGCAGCACCAAGAAAGGCAGAACAGGGGGAGTAAATGTTAAAATTACCATATTGATGGATGTTGCAAAATAGAGGTTTCATCTTTTTTCCCCGTCTGAATTTCAATGATGCATAATCGTCGCGGTCGTTTGCCTCGGCGGTTTGTCCGGTTCCTGGAATTATTCAATTTTCGGGTCATTTTACAAACAAAGGGATGAAAAAAAGGAGGTCTGTTTTTCCACGAGTCGCCGACGGTGGAAACGATCCGATTCCATCGTTAACTGACTTATGTGTTAGCATGTTGCGTTAGCAAACTACGACCAAGATCTGTCCGTCTCCCAGCATCTCTCCAAAAAAACGATATTTCTGTGACTGTCTTTAAAGATTTATGTCGCTGCTGGAGGAACAAATGAGCTCTGGGTCCGAGAGCCACAGAAGAGGCTCCAACTGTTGCTCGGACCTGACGGAACCCGACGTTTTCTCCCACGTGGTGCTGAAAAACCTGCAGTTACCAGACAAAGTAAATCACAAATATGACTTCAGGACCCACCGTACCGTAATTTCATAAACGCCCGGTCGCCTGTCCTGAGAGATCCGGATCACATGGGTCATCGGGAGCGCTGAACCACCAGAACTGGTACGAAAAAAAACGGCGCTCCCGTTCTTCCCTTTGATTTTTCACAGAATTTACAGACAAAATTACATCTTTGCCGAATGATTCTAAGAGGATTGAGAGCCTGAGGAAAACGAACAAATCGGGACCCCGCTCACGTCTTGTTTTGATGTGCTGGAACGCGCTAGCGCAGCCGCACGACTCGGCGCCGCCACTCGATTACTCGTTAGCCTTCGTCAAGGATAGCGTCGCACGCTCAAATTTGGCGCCGCAGCGAAGGGGAAGGGAAACGGCGGACATTGATGCTCCGTCACACAGACGGCGATGGCGGGGGTCAGTTTAACCGTCAGGCATGGTCAAAGGTCATTTTAATGCTAGTTAGCTTGTGTAGTACATGAACGTTTAATGAAGACGGCAGCGGCATTGTGCCATAAAATTCCAGGTCTGGAGGAAATTCCCTTTTCTCTCTTTTTTCCTGAGCCTCGCCCGACCGGCCGCCTCCTCCTCCCGCTGGCCGCGCTCCATCCGATTACCATTGACAGGAAGTCTGGACCTGCTGAGAGAAGCATTTTCCTCCCCGGTCTGGATCTGACATTGGGACGGACAACAAACGAGTCTTTTCCAGGGGGAGCGCAGCTTTCCATAATCCATACTGACCTTCCCTGGCTGCAATTCAGCTGGATTTTTTAGTCGCGCTCAAGAGAGGAAAAGCAGCCGTTGTTAGCCGAGATAGCATCGCGGAGAGCAGCGCTGCCTCCTCACCAGGCCACGTGAACCAAAGAGCTCTATGACCCCAGACCGGGTTCCTCCTGTGGCTTCAACACAGGTGGAAACCAGCAACACCCCTTTGTTTTGTTCCTGTCTTTAGCGGTTAGCTGCTAATCTTAGCTGCTAAGAGAAAAGGCGTCAACGTCAGCCGACTTATGTCCGACATGAACGAACAAATGAGACCAGGTCTCAGCACCGCAGGAGGAGCTAGCGTGAAGGAGCCGTGACGGCCCGACTGTCAGAGCTAAGCGCTAACGTAAATTAGCCAGCAGAGATTGCGCGCTCCATCTACTGGTCTTTAATCTGATCGTAATCTCGTTAAATTAGTCTCATCGTCCGGACTAAACGAGCTGACCGACTGGCTGAATTTCCTCCCGGTTCAGTTCAGGATGGGCGACACTTTCAAAAGCGAATTCTGCATTAATGGATTAGCATTTTTCCGTCCTTAATTATTGCAAAGCCGCCTCCGCTATTTGCATACTCTGGTTGAGCGTCGGGGACCGGAGCGCGCCTGCAGCAAATTGAAAGAAACTTTGTGCCAAAGATAACTCGGTGATTAATATTTTGGAATGTTAATCAGAATAAGGATGCGTGGGGGGGGGGGGGGGCTACCTCGAACAGTGTGTGGAATGTGTGACGCCGCCGCCGCCGCCGCGGCACTTTCAAGTCTGCCGGTGGTGAAAGTGCAGCACCAAGAAAGGCAGAACAGGGGGAGTAAATGTTAAAATTACCATATTGATGGATGTTGCAAAATAGAGGTTTCATCTTTTTTCCCCGTCTGAATTTCAATGATGCATAATCGTCGCGGTCGTTTGCCTCGGCGGTTTGTCCGGTTCCTGGAATTATTCAATTTTCGGGTCATTTTACAAACAAAGGGATGAAAAAAAGGAGGTCTGTTTTTCCACGAGTCGCCGACGGTGGAAACGATCCGATTCCATCGTTAACTGACTTATGTGTTAGCATGTTGCGTTAGCAAACTACGACCAAGATCTGTCCGTCTCCCAGCATCTCTCCAAAAAAACGATATTTCTGTGACTGTCTTTAAAGATTTATGTCGCTGCTGGAGGAACAAATGAGCTCTGGGTCCGAGAGCCACAGAAGAGGCTCCAACTGTTGCTCGGACCTGACGGAACCGACGTTTTCTCCCACGTGGTGCTGAAAAACCTGCAGTTACCAGACAAAGTAAATCACAAATATGACTTCAGGGCCCACCGTACCGTAATTTCATAAACGCCCGGTCGCCTGTCCTGAGAGATCCGGATCACATGGGTCATCGGGAGCGCTGAACCACCAGAACTGGTACGAAAAAAACGGCACTCCCGTTCTTCCCTTTGATTTTTCACAGAATTTACAGACAAAATTACATCTTTGCCGAATGACAACGCAGGAGAGTCTCCAGGCTTAGCTAGCTAACCGATAACTTAGCGACCATGTTAGCAGTAGAGCTAATCAAGGCCGGTTTGGTGGCGCTTCGCAAAATTTTCACGAAGTGCGACTTTGACAAAAGTGTCGCTCCCATCAGAAAGACACCACAGAAAATCCAGGCTAGCGCCGATTAGCATGACAGCAACCGGGAACATTTCTACAGTAAAATGTCTTCAGAAATCACTGCTGAAATTTGTAAGTTGACGGAGAAAGATGCTAGCCTTCGCGAGGGGGCCCCGCCTCCAGCGCCGCCTCTCCCGGCCTTCGTCGGCTTCGATAAATAACAACATGAATATAGTTTGATCATAACGGTCGCAGGAAAGAGCCAAATGTTGCTGCTAGCGTATGGAACTAGCCCGTGTTTGCTACACAGCGGAGACACACAGACTCCTCTTTGTGTGCACAAACTGTCCACAGATCAGCTTCTGCAGGTTCCTCGCTTGGGTCTCCATAGCAACACCTTGTCATCTGCGTTCAAGTCAGTCGCCGTGGCGGCGGTGTCACAGGGAAACGCAGCCTCGGCACCCGTCACAAAGTGACAGTGCAATTTACTTTTACTCCCTAATCCTGTTTTCCCCTCCAGAGAACATCAACACCTGCATTAAAACCAGGAAACTGAGGAAGTATCTGAAGCGTTCTTCACAGCTTCTCGCCTCCCGACCGACGCTCGGCTCTCCGAAGGTGCGTTTGAGTCCGGTAAACCGCACCATCCCTCGGAAACGCCGCTTCTTTCCCCGTCTCGGAGTGTATTCCAAACAGGTCGCCATCAAACACGGATCTGCATAATCCATCGAAGGGCCGTACGGTCGGGGGCCTTCCAGTATGGGGGGGGGGGGGGGGATCGATGCTCTGCTGCATGTATTGACGGGACTTTAAATGGTGGCTTAGCGCAACCTGCTAACCTTTCTCACAGCTGCCGTCGCTCTATAGAAGCCCAGTCCAGACCCAGTCGGCCCCCAAACCGGGTTTTTGGTCCCACCGTGTGGACGACAGGAGAGCCGCTTGGGTGCAGCCTTCGAGGTCTGAGACCTGAATGGACTTGATAAGGCGAGCGGTGCGTTGAAGAGCGCAGCGCACGGGCGAGGGCGACGCGGCGCAGGAGTCAACGAGGCGCCTACTGTTGGACTCGGGTAAAAAAAGAGCAGAGATGAGCTGAATCGGCCTTGAAGTACGAGTGGAATCTGGCAGGTTTACGCAGCTATTAGCATCCTGAGTGGTTCCGAAGGCGAGAACGGCGGAGGCGGAGCCTCCACTCTGAGGTTCACCGCCGCTTTTAGAAAACTAGTTTTAAGCTGGAATCAAGGTTGGAATCAGGATTCAAGTTGAAGTAAAAAAGAGATGAAAAGTGATGTAATAGATCCCTTTCGAGACGATGAAAAGGTGTCACCTTGCTCAGGTGAACGATTTCTCTCATTTCAAGTCCCAAAACGTGGAGCTAAAGCAGCGAATGAAAGAGCCAAATCCGTCGCGTTCACCAACATTTAAGCTCGAGGTCACATTTTACACCTCCGCCAGCTACGAGTTCGTTCCTGACAGAGTCAAGATCAGTGCTAACGCTTTATTAGCAGGGTAAAATGTAGCTCTGGAGTTACGCGGCCGCATCAAAGCAGATGTACGGTAACATTTTCTTCCGATTTTACTTCCCCACAACGAACAAAATTAGCTAGGACTCCTCGGCGACGCAACAAAACAAACTTTCTTTCGGCAGAAAGCCAAACTCGTGAAAAAGTCACAAATATAGAAAAGAATCCATCTCTTCCCCTCCCCCCCCCCCCGCCACCTGAGCGCTGGCGAGGAAAACAGCGCGGCTGACTGACACATGGGAATTGTTGCACTCCGCGCAACAAATCCCAGCTTGACGGCTAAATGGAAGCTTTAGCTTGTGTGGAAAAAAAAAAAGAAAATCCGTGCGGAGGTAAGTGTGCGACAACGCGTTCTGCAAATTGAACGCCGTTTCCATTAGCGTGGAGACAATTAACCAACCGCGGTGTCGTCGAGGTTTCGCCTCCGATGTTTTGAGCGGGAGAAGCTCGTGTTTATCCCGTGACCGTGTTCAACGAGGCCGATTTAAGCCGTTAAACGTCTCGGTTAAAAACGCCCGACGTTTTCAATTAGCATCCAGAAATAGCGACGTCTCAAGCTGGACGAGCAAACCCCGATGATACAGCTACGCGCGCTCGTCCACGTGTTTCACACATGAAACTGGGCTAGCGCCGCGGATCGCCTTCTTGGATTCGGACCCAGAATTGGAACAGCGACAACGTCTAACAGAACAGATGCGGAAGGACAAGAGACGAAGCGGGTCCGGATGAACAATTCCCATGCTAACAGATGCAGTTAACTGGCCGGAAAACATGCACATGGACAAAAGAGCTCAGCTAGCGAGTTAGCATTCAGCCCTAGCTAAAGAAAAAAAGGTTAGCCAACCCACCTGAGCCGTTCCAGTCGGGGGGACTCAAAACACTACAAAGGAAACAAAAGAGAACCTGACTCGGCTTTGATGTTTAAACTCCACCCCTGCCCTAATTGATCCGCATTAAAAGCGAGGTCGAACCCGAGGCCTGTTCCATGGCGGGCGCCTCCTGCAGCGGCGGCAGGATTAGCTTGTAATTTGAGGCGTCAGATTCGACCTCCGCCTCCGAGGATGTTCTCGTGCCTCTCGGATGAAAATAGAGGATCACAATCGTTCCTTTGAAAACGACAAAAAGAAAGAAAGGAAGGAAGGAAGGATGTCAGAAGGACCAGATTTCCGTGGCGGGGGGCGGGGGGGATGAGCGCCGTCTTCGAGGTGCCCCTGAGTGACTTCTTGACAGCTGTTTGTTTTTGAAGAAGCGCCGCGGTGATTTATTTATTTCCCCGACAGATTGCAAAGCGCCTCTTCCTTTGTAAATCACCGTGTGAACAGCACCAGGACGCGGCGGCAACACGGCCGCTCCTCCTCCGACGCAGGAAGCAAACAGGCCGAGGGGAATATCAAGCGCGTCCGATAGTGATTAGCAATCAATGAAGGCCCCGCCCACCTCCTCGCCGCAGGTGCCGCCGCTTGCGTCCGGCTGAAAAATGGGCCTTTTGGCGCTAAGCAACGCTAATTAAACGGTTTTTATTAGGAGTTATAACCTCCAAACAGCCTTGTGTCGTCATGGTAACGTCCTTTATGAGAACACCTCTAAGTTAGCACGTGCTCAATGGAAATTGTTCGAACTTACTGGTATTTCGCAAAACAATTAACATGAATGTGAACTTTAGTTCCATTAGTTGTCAAAGATGCTAACTGAATGCTAAAACTGAATCCTGATCCTCTCATTTTTTTTCCTGAAGGCTTTGATGTAACGACTGAAACTACATTCGAGCCATTTCATTCCGATCTATTCGACAAGCAACTTGTGACGGCGTTAGCCTAGCTAACATCTAAACGTCAGCTACACGTGAAGCGAGAGTGAAACCGTTCAGAAATTTTCTGGGATTCCGTCACCCTTTAACCCATCTCAGAATAAGCAAGGTTTGAAAATGTAGCTAACCCACGAATCCGATACCCGTGCACTTTAGCCAATAAATTAGCTTCGCACAGAATCTCCCGGAACATCCCGACACAGATGATGTTTAATTGAGCCTTCAGCAGGATAAAGGTTAGGTCACTCCTCGTAATCTATCTTTAGTTATCACACAAAGGAGCGCATCACTGATATCCGTTAGCGTGTGACATATTAGCAGTTCGGCTAATATGTTGCGAGTTGATTCACGGAATACGGTAAATATATTTCCAGTTGGTCGAGCAGGAAAACAATTTTGAGAGTAACGTTCCCGTCAGACGTCTATAAATCATCTCCTGAAGCCGACTGGTGGAAAAAAGCGGCTGCGCGTCGCAGAATTTATGGGGGAGATTAATCTTACGTTGATTTGTTAAAAGACTGCTGACTTAAAGCTGTCAGGGAGCCACTTGATCATCTGTTTCTAACGAGCTCCAGGCCGCCGCTCACGGCCCGAACCTTCTCAAGGTTGCTTCATCCCGATCGTTGCTAGCTGGAAATAAAAATCTTCATGTGATGTAGCGACATGCTAGGAGCTACCCACCCTTCCTCTTCCCTACTATGAAGACCCTGTTCTATAGCTGCTTTCACATAATTAGCAACAAAATGTAGCGTATTTGCAGCTAAGAGGAGACTAAAACACAAGCTAAAGCTACTGGAATCTCCCCAGTAATGATCCACAAAGGCCAGTTGCACAATGCAAATGGCACATGCATTAATGCATGAAGCCTGTGCGACGCCCGTATTAGCTTACATTAGCTAATCAATTCCCGCTGGATAACCAGACCAGGGGCACATCGTTACTTACTGGGAATGGACTCGACCCCTCAACCTCAGCCAGACATGCCATGAACATGTATTAGACCACAACACATTCAGCAGGAGACGCCGTGACAGGAGGCATGATGGGGAATAGATTAACACCGCTAACCTTCCCGCCCGGGCCCGAACCAACGTCCGCGTCCTACATATTGATGGAGCCACCTCCCGGAGCGTCCGTCACACGTTTTTGCCTTGAGCGGCTGACAAGAGTGACGCACGGCGGACAGCCTCTGACCTTCTATTCCGCGGAGCATAAATTGTTATGATCCGACGCCGCCACCGATGGAACGGCTCCAGGCCAACGTGGTGCGATAATTAAATTCCTTGACCCTGAAAACACACGACTTGTACGTGGTTTCAGTTCTTAAAGGACGTTCCCGAGCAAGGCGGCGACGCAGGGAGGCGAGTTTGGGTTGCGACTCTTTAACATACATCCGGAAGGGTCGGGGACTTCGGACACGCCTCATTTCTCCATCTCGCTTTGGAGAAAAACGGAAGCTGTTGGAAACCCGACCACATTGAAACCAGCATGACCATGAGAAACAGCCAAACGTCCACGTTGGGATCATTCGGGATCATTCGGGATCTCAAATACTTGTATCATCAACAAGTGCCAAACAAGTTCAACTTCCCAGGTGTTTGCTTGCTCTGCCCTTTCCCCCCCATGTGTCAAGTCCTGGATATCCCACAATGCATTTCACCTGGAGTATGAACTTCCAAGTATGAACTCCAGGAGGCCGAACTGGGAAACGGCCTCAGCGTCGACTGGTTCGACGAAAATTTCACTAAATTTGATTCTTGTTGAAAGTTGAAAAATCCAGCCAACAACAGCGACGTCAATTTATCGGTACTTTTATCGGTGTTGGCTCCAAAATCTCTTCCCCTTTCCACCGTCGTGAAACAACTATCGATGGACGGAAGACACGGTCGTGAAGCATCTGACCTGGGGACTTCAGCGACACTCGCTAACAATGCGGGCGGAAACGCAACGAGATCAAAGCAAATATTTGCCACCCAACACTTTGATCAAGCGCTAAAGTGAGCTGCTGAAACAGTGCTAGCTTAAAGATCTGAAGGCTGTGCATTCCCAAACCAATTTGTTTGGGAGAAATAACGGCGGACAGCCGCGCAATTACCCCTCGGCGCCGAGCTAGGCCCGGCGGCCGCCATCGGTGCCGGCCGGCGTCGGTCCGCGGCGCGTCCGTCTCAACAGTAGCCCCTCGCCGGATTGTCGACATAATGTCACACGTCTCAGGTCGAGCGGCGTCTCGCTCGGCTTTTTCTGCCTCTTCCTGCCGCACTTGTTACTTGATAATGAAAGTGAGGCGGCGGCGGCCAAAGCGCGCCATATTAATCTATCAGCATTTTCCAGCGTGACAGCACAATTTTCGTCGCCTCCCCGCGCACGCCGCTCCCAGAGCAGATCCAATTTGGATGAAAATCTCGAAACATTTAACTTACCTGGATTTTCCCGGTGGTTAAAATGTTGCCGATAACGGTTTTGACATTTCGGGGCCGCTTCCAATCCTGTTTTTGCGTGTTTGTGTTAGCATATAAACCTCCCGTCATTTAGGTTTGCGTAAGGTGTCGTGTCCAGATTCAGCCGTCGAGCCGGATGGGACGGACAGAATTAAGTCTTGAGACGCGACTTTGCTGTTGGACCAATTGTTAATACGTTCTTTCGGTGCGTTTTCCACGCCGGCGTCATTTAAATACGTCTTTTCAACGGAAATGACTGGTGGGGGATCTCACAAGCTTTGGAAAAAGTCATTTCCTGTTCGCTTCTGATTACGTGCGGCTTCATTATTTGCTTCCGCTGAATTAAACACAGTCCAAAACACGACTCTGCTCGATTCATCTCCGTCCCGTATCGGCTTTCCTCACATTCTTATTCACCTAAAGCTACAATAAGAAAAAGAAAAAAAAAAAATCACACCGATCGGTCTCAGACACTGATACACGCATTAAATAAAGTTCCTGGAAGATGGAACTTTTTTAAAAGTTTGCGACAGTAGGAATGACCACAAGGGGGCGTTTAGGTGAAATACTGTTATTTAGCCAGAACACTTAATTAGGAAGTCCAGGATCTGTAGCTAATAATCAATAGCAGGTGTTTGGTTTACAGGCAGATTATCAGAACTCAATTAGAAGGCAGCAATTTGTTGAAAGATTCAAAAATGTTCGCGTTAAATCTGCAGTAGCGCCACCCACGTTCCCGCCATAAACTGCAATATCACACACTTTCACGCTACTCCCTGATGGCTACGCCACAGCTAGCGCAACATGAACAAATGTACATTGACCTGATAGGAGCTCATTTGTTACATTTCACAGTAATTACAGAAGTCAAGCTAGCGTAGCGAAGCTACAGGAGTAAAATGGTGGAGGTTAGCCTTGTGTTTAACCAGCTACTCGTCCAGTTGTGCCATCATCTCCGATATTTCCTGAATAATAAACCCGACGCTGCATCCCGTTGATTCAGCGGCTTCCTCCCTTCGCCGGGAACAGACTCGGAGAAACGCTGCGTTTCATCACCGTGTGATTGTTAGCGTGAAAGTCTAATTATGCTTTAATGGGTTTTGTAATTGCACATAAATTGCTCATTTTGAATGAGGATTGATGTTTTTATTCAAATGAGATCGATTCCTAATTAAAAGCTAATTGGGCGTAAATCAGGAAATCGTCTTGTTTTGGAAGCGACCAGAAATAAACCGCCAGTTCCGCCTCTCTCTGCACGCCACCGTCCGCGCCGCAGATGCTTTTTCTCCGCTTTATCCGGCCCCTCAGCTGAAAAGAGTCCGGCTGAAGCCGTTTCCCGTTCCTCCCATTGTGCCGCTCGGCCATTGTGCCGCTCTCTCCCAGTTATCCGTCAGCCCTCGCCACCACCCTATTATTCTCTGCCGTTTGACTGTTCGCGCCGCAACGTGATCATTCCCAACGCCAATGCTTCCAGAGGACGTGAGCGACGTGGGGGGAAGTTAACCGGAGGACTGCGGACAGGAAATATCCGGTCGAATCGGAGCAACCTCTCCAGCCTCATTTTCGCCGTCTATAGAATTCCGCCTGCAAATTAAATGCACAATAAGGAGATGCCACGGTCGGGTCTCCGTCTGCACCAGGCAGTCCCTTCACTCCGGCGGAGCCTCGAAGAGCCTCCTCACCCACCTTCCTCCTCTTTGAGGGGGCTTATCTGCCCATTTGGCTGGAATCTGTTCACACTAATCTCTCGTCTCAAACCAACAGGAGCAGCTCTGTTTCCTTCCTTCAGCAGGATTCTGGGACGATCCGACCCATTATTCACTCCGAACAGATTTCCTGCCACCACGGAGGGCAACTGGCGACATACGGAGCGGTTCAGTGGCGAGGCCGGGAGGCCGAGGTCGGAGGACCGGCTTCAACGCGCCCAGACTGAAATATCTCAACACCTGTCTGATGGGGTGCCAGGAGAGTCCTCACCCCGATGAGTCTGTCGTCTTGGTTCTGGACAGTTCTGGACAAATGTCGGCGCTAACTTTCACACAGGCTGAAGCTCAAAGGGTCGTTTGTGATTGGTTCTCATCAGAGAAAGTCTCCAGGACCCTTTTTCGTGTCACATCCTGATGCGTTGGCTGCCTGAGCCAGCTCGACCCGATCGCTAATATTCTGCGCTGATGATAGCCTGTTGTGAATGGATGAGAAGCGGACGTCAGACCCGGAAATTAGGTTCCAGAAATTACTGTACTGGGTCGACCAGTAATCAAAAAATACAACGCAGGAACTCAAAATCAGGAGCATCTATCCAGTTCCCAACTATCGGCCTGATGAATCAAAAAGCAACGCAGCGCCGGATCGATAATGGAAATATGGTGTTGCTGCCGCTTCGCACCAGTCGCACGTCCCGTTTATTTCCTCATGGATGTCTGTCCCGAGTCGGACGCGTAAAGTGATTTACAACGAAGGGATCAATGGCGAGGACGCCGAGACGCAAGCGGCGACAAACGGAGCAGAAAAACAAGGAAAAGGCGCCACTGCTGGTGCGGCTTAATGACCATTGATTTCCGCTGAAAGTGCGACGGTGAAACGAATGAACAGATTGTGAAATGCTTCATCTGGCCGGCGGAGTCAATCCCAGATTGATCCGACCTTCCGTCTCTTAAAGCCGTAGCCGCCACTCCCTCTCGGCCGCCGCGGCCACGGCCGCAGTGGCATCTCCCTCTGCCGTTTAACCTTCAGTTGTTGCTGCAGCCCCTCCCAACCCCCCACCCCCCATCCCCAACCCCCCGCCCCCCATCCCCAACCCCCCGTACCCCATCCCCAACCCCCTGCCCCCCACTCCCAACCCCCCGCCCCCCATCCCCAACCCCCCGTACCCCATCCCCAACCCCCTGCCCCCCACTCCCAACCCCCCGCCCCCCATCCCCGCCCCTCCCCCACGGCTGCTGATATCAATCAAAATGTCCGCCGAGGTTTCAGGGTGAATCAGCGGTTTTTCGCAGATTGAATTTTATCTTGATTTCATAAAACATTTAGACAAACCAATTAAAGGCGGCGGGGAGGAGGGGGGGGGGCAGCAGCACTTAATCCATCATGCTGCTGGGGGGGTATAACCAGATTGACACTAATGTCATAGAGAGGTTGCACAGAAGGAATAAGGAGGAGGCTAATGGAGAACCCAGACTGGTTTGGAAACCAGTGCCATGGCTGGATCAGTGCCATCACCCCCCCCCCCCCACACACACACACACCCACACACCCACACACCCACACACACACACACACACACGGCTGGATTCACTCGCTGCAGTGCAGGACAGCTTTTACTAGAAAATGGATGGCTGCTGCACTACCTGGTTGGATTTGGTCTGGTCCGACTTGGTCTAGTCCGACTTGGTCTAGTCCGACTTGGCCTGGCCTGGCCGGCTGTCCCGTCCTGGTTGTAATTGACCTTTTATTGCCATCCTTTACCTCAGTAGCCTGATGCCCCTCATTGATCTCTAAATGAGCTGTGGATTATTAATCTACTTCCCACTTTTTCCTTCTCAGATCTGAAAGGGCACACGATCACACCACGGAGGTTCTTGGAGGTGGGTTTTAAGAGGAGGAGACCAGGTCTGGAGGGCTGGATTTGCCCATTCCTGCTGTAGAGATTTACGTTGCTCCAACTGGAGGTGCACCTCCTCAGGAACATTCCGTAAGGACAACAGCCCATATGGAGATCTACGTCGACCCTGGACGCCCTCTCGAGCAGATCTCGAGGCTAAATTGATCTGACCTGACTTACCGACTGCGGGGGACTCCTGTGTAACCCAGGCCAACGGCCAGTGATTTATTGGTGTGGGTATCCTAAACCCGTCAGCGCTAATTTAGTGCCCGCGGGGTGAAAATGTTACCGTTGTGGTGTCGGATTAGAACAAAAAATAAAACTACACGTTTAACGATGAGTAATGAAGAGATGATGAAGCGACCTCAGCTCCCGCTGGTTTATCTCACGTGTAATAACATATAATGACACAGCAGATGATCATTAGCCTCAAGTTTAGCTGTCGCTCCGTAACTTTAATTACGTAGAATAAGTCACTGATTTACAAACACGAGGACGTTTATGTTCTATTCATCTTTTAATTTGTAGGTAAACAATTATGTTGCTGTTGTTGACATCGAGACCAGTGCTTTAGCGCCGAGCGCTAATCATTTCTCGATAATTATTAATGCTAAATTATTTTTACTCTTCACTTTGGTAAGCTGAATAACAGGACACCTTTGTTAGCTTTAAAAAGCCAACAATTAATTATTTCCATAATTACACGTGCAGTTTCTTTCGAGTTTTTAGTTTAGCTCGTTAGCGGCGTGCTACACCTAAAGCTGTCCGCCCTCGGTTCGTTAAAAACAATAGATGTGTAAACAAGCAAGAGCAGGAAAAAATAGGAAGAGTACGAAATCGCACAGTGCTATAAAAGCGCAAATGTTCATGGATTTCACCGCAAAATTCCCACCGACGTTGACATTTTTCTTTGGCTTTATGTTGCGTGACACTCGTTAACTGAACTCAGGGGAACTTTAGCTTATTTAGCTTATTTTTCCCACAAATAAGGGAAAGTGTAAATGGGACATTAAGCATCATGAGATGGAAACATTATGTTAGCGTAGTGAGACTGATTGTGGTTTAAATTAGGTATCAATATAGAGGGGACATGGAAATCAAGGCCGTTCCTAAACCCACCACTGACCTTTGTTCACTCCTGTGTCGTTGTTGTGACCTCCCTGACCTCTGCAGGTGGTGGGCCCACCTGAAGACGCTCCTTTGATGGGCGTCTTGGCCTGGCCACCTTCATGGTCTTCTTGAACCGCACTTAGTCTGGCCCTTCACCTGGGACGGGTCTGCCTCGGGGGCCAACTGCCCCTGATGACACGGCTCCCAGGATCATCAGGGCGCACAAACCCCTCCACCACAGTAAGGTGACGGTTCACGGAGGGGAACCTGCGGCAAAAAACAAAGGGACATTGCAGATGCTGCTTTTACCCAGCGTGCATGAAGGCACCACAGAGCCAGGAACAACCCGGCAGCCATGGCGGGCCATTTCTTCTGATTATCTGTTTCTACCGAGGGGATTAAGGTTACATTTGTCTTTATCTCAGTGCTACTAAAGGTGCTACTGTATACAGACATGCTAAAAGTGGCATTAAAGGAATCAAAGGAGTTTTTCTAAACTTTTTCTGGAAACAAGAAAATAGTGGTAGCGCAGGTTTCTCTGAAAGTGAACGTTAGCTTGCGCCCTGAGGTGAGAGTGGGGCTACATAAAGATGCAAAGTAAGAGCCTGCAAATCATTCAATGTGATTGGATAGAACAAAACAACCCCCCCCCAGAGCCCAGAGCCCAGAGCCCAACCCCATTACCTCTGATTGTAATTCTCCGTTTCATCTTGGAGACCGGATGGGATGTCGAGGGTGTAATGGTGTCCACCTCCTTCACAAGTAAAGACATCAATTCCCCCCGGGAGCCTCAACGGGATCCAACACCTTCACCTCTCAGGTAACGACAGGAGAAGACGTCCTGTTCCCTCGCGTCTCCTCTGTGGAACCGGCCACCGAGGAGGGTCCAAAAAAAAAAAAAAAATCATTTAAAACAAATTGTGTTTGTTGTCAGAGGAGACACGGACGCTTTTTTGGACAAATAAGGTGACGCTGATTTCATTTGTCCGAGCAGATAAATCATACGTATTGAACGCCTCTCGTGCCGCGTCACTCGCTCCCACCTGATTTGATTTGCGACTTCCCGGCGGAGCAGGAAGCTGCGCTTAAACGTGGTCACCATGAAGGTTACACTCTGTTAGCATTTTAATTAGCCGGATGGCTCCCATCCATTTTTCTGTGAACCGGATGAGTCAGGTCTGTCCCGAGCGTCCCTTCAAAAAAACTTTATTATTCTGCTGTCGAATTTATTCAGCAAGGAGTCGGTTTGTTCCGGGCGAGCATCGGAGCACGGCCGCAGCACTCAAGGGGGCACTTTGCCTCGGGGTGGATGCAAACGCCACTTCTGACGAGGACAGAAGCTTTCGCAGCGAAACGGCGCCAAGCGTTTGCACCCAAAGCTATATTTTACGGCGGCTATTCTACCAAATTGCCTTTGTGTGTCGGGCTGGCTTTTTAAACGACACGATCAGTAAAAAGCCCTCGGTAGAGGCAGCGCCCGGGCGGCGTGGGAAGCGGGCGCGTTTTTAGGAGCGAGGGTTATAATTTATGCGCAGCTGAAATGCGACCGCTCGGAGCTGTTCTCTGCCACTCCGATTCAACAGGGATCAACATGTACGCAGTCTGTCTGGAGGAGGGTTCAGAGCCCCCGTGTTCCGCTGTCGTTAGCAGCAGCCGCTCTGATGAGGCTAAAGTGTGGATAGCGCTACCTCTGCTTTGTTCCACCTTTTGAGAGCAATCATTAACAGGTGTCGAGGGACGTTTCTGATGCTGATTCTGAGAGCGTCCGGCCCCTCTGATGCCATTAGATGCCGGAAGTGGCAGTTAGCATTGCCGCGGAGTCGTCGGCAGGCCG
Organism: Takifugu flavidus; assembly: GCF_003711565.1. Lineage (NCBI taxonomy): Eukaryota > Metazoa > Chordata > Actinopteri > Tetraodontiformes > Tetraodontidae > Takifugu > Takifugu flavidus. Next base: position 1,901,800 of record NC_079522.1, read on the forward strand.
TCCCTCGTTGACCCCGTGGCTGGTGCGGCCTCTCATTGGTAAAAGGCTTGGGTCACCCTCCCAGCCATGAAAGACAAAATGATGGATGGGCGCTCCGGTATCGGCGTGCTGATCTATACTCGCCCCACCTTTGCGCTGCATATTGGCATTTGCCATTCAGGCGGCAGGAGGGTGGGAGGAGGGGGGGTCGAAGAACTGCTGATTAGGCAAATGAGCCCGAGCCCTTTGGAATAATGAACGTCATTGGGTTCACACCTCCGCGGAGGATCGAACAACAGATCTGGGGGGGGGGGGTACTCGGCACCTTCGCTAGAGATCGGCGTTAGCGTGAGCCCGCTTTGACCTCGCCGTGTTTGTGTACGGCTGCACAGGGGCCGACGCGGGACGGCGGAGCTGCCGTTTAATTGCGACTTAATTCATTTGTTGATTGCTTATTGAATCTAGGGGGCATTTATAGCAGCGGGGTACCGGAGGAGGGGGGGCAGTGCCATCTTGTTTCTCTTAATGACTCTCAAATGTCACCTAAACCGCTAGCTGCTGCCGCGCCACTGCAATTTACAATTTTGGTGTGTTCCTCCGAGCGAAACGGCGGCGCCGAGCACAAACACCCCGAATAAAACGGGACGTTTTCTTATTGACACGAAAAAGAGAGCGACTTCCTGGTGCACTTAGGATGCGATTCCGCTCATTTTCCAGAAAGTCTTGTGCTGACAGGAAAACACGTACTGATGCAGTAGCCGTGATGGAGGTACATAAATCGGGGGGGGGGGGCAATCACAAAGGCTGCGGCTAAAAGCCTCCGTGATGACTGGCGGGCAGGTCTGAATTGGATCCTCCATTTTTCATTTTGAGGCGATGAAATATTTAAGGTGCAGACAGAACCTGCGTGTGACACAGTGACCCGGGGAGGGGGGAGTCGGCCGCGTTATGACAGCGTCGGCGTGACCGTCACCACCTGCGCTCCCCAACGGCAGAGAGATGCTTAATTACTGGATTAAGGGGGCGGAAGGTGGCAACAATCCGTCCGGGGAACGCAGATGGAAACCAGGAAGCATTTTTGTGGTTAAATTCTATGTTATTAAGCACATTTACAGGCCGGATGAATGAAGCGATTTTATCACACGGAGACGGAGCCACTTGACAGCCGACACGTCGGCGCGACACAAATAACGGTGGTTTTCAGTAAATGGCCTCCTGAATAGATGAGAGCTGGCTTTTGTTTCCAGGCTGGGCTTTCATGAGGTGTGTCGCTGCGTTTCAGTCACGATGTTATGGATTTATGGGAGAAGGCTCACATCCCAGACGGAGCTCTAGCGTGGCCAGATTCAGTTCATTATCGATCGCTCCTCTTTTACAGTACCCGGAGTGCTCGCGGGGGCCGGTGGGGAAGAGATTACAGTCAGCAGGTTGGAATAAAACTTTCATGGGTCCGGTTTCCTGCTCCTCCAAGCTGCGCTGCTCTGAAAGTTAAATCTGGAAATTAGCATTTCAACACGGTTGAGGAGCAGGCCTGAAACAGACGGCGCAGTCAGAGCCCGCGACAGGTCAACCCGTCCCGGAATATGGGTGGAAGCGGCAGGACCCCCACTGGGAAGTGGGGGGGATGTGGTGTGGTGGACGTGCAGCTGAAAACTGACCTGGAGGAATTTCCAATATCACCTAAAGTGTCCTATAAATCCAGCAAAAGCTAATTAGCCTCCACCTACCTGACTGTGGGGGCTAATGGGGGTGATAAGGGGATGGATCTGCATCACACTGGAGTCGGCAGGAAGGAGAAGAGCTGGTCTAATGGAGAGAAACCATCATCCATTAAAAGATACACCGATATCTGGCGCTGAATGATGCGGCGGCGCTAGCGCGATAACAGGCTCACAGTCGGTAATAAACTGATAAACGCGGATAAATTGGGATTCTGCTTGGTTTAAAGTGGGTCTAGAACCAACTAACCGCCCTCGTTGGTGTCAGGGAGAGGAACCGAGCCGCCCGGCGTTTCAGAGCTACTTAAATGGCACCTCTGAATGGCATAAATCAACACTATCTCAACCCTTCATGGCACTGAGAGGACGGAGGGCCGTGTCTCTGCAGGGAGGGACGGCGTCCACAGGAACTCCTATACTGCCCCCTGTTGACCACGGACAGACCTGCACGAAGCAGCAGCACAGAGACGGACAAACTGGTTAAACTAGCTGAACGTCCGTGAGTTTGTCATGTAAGGTCACCGATCCAATGCTAATCAGAGCGCTGACCGATCACCTCATTCATTCGGTTGTGTCTGGGGGGGGCGATTTGAAATGGAACGTGCTCTAACTGGCCGAGCAGAGGCGACGAATAAAAGCAGCGGCCTGAGAGCGCTCCCAGTCAGCCACGACGGGGGAAGGAGGAGAGGACGGACGGAGCGAGGGACCACACGTTGGAAAGTGCAGCCTTTGAAGGCCCACCATGATGGGAAGGCAGCGAAGTGGCACCGCACCCCGACAGCGCCTTGTTAGCCGCTTTAGCTTAAGAAGTACCACTGCAGTGGGGTGGGGTGGAGGAAAAGGAGGGAAGAGAGAAAAGGCCACGGACCACCGATTCGCTCCAGTTCAGGGAAAGTTCACCCGAACTCTTGCTCGGATCCTTGTCATGTGTTTAGCTGCTCGCTGGTCTCCGGGGGGGACGCGGCTCCGCCTTTACAGCCTGTTCAACTTCACAAAAGGGCAGCAGGTTCATCAGATCTCCAGCAGCCAGGAACAGGTTGTCAGCCAAGCTACACATTAAAAAAAAAAAAAAGCCTCGGAATATCAATGGTGGATCTCGTGCAGCACGGACAAAGCGGCGCGAGTCTCTGGCCGGCTGACGGGCTTCCTGTGATGGATTCGAGCGTCTGGAGGAGAAACAAGCAGAAAAACTTGGACGGTGACGGTGTTCTAATTAGAACCGGTGCCTCCGTCAGAGCAGGATGGAAATGGGCTCCTTCTGTTCAGGTCCAGATGACCAGCAGGGTGGCGGAGAGGGCGCCGCGTAAATATTTACCTTCAATAAAAACCCAATTATCCGTATGCTAAACCGATCATGGAATACCAATCGAAATGATAATTTATGCCACTGAGAAGAATTCCAATGTTAGCGTGCTTCCAAAAGGAGGCAGAAGCTGCAGAACTGAAGCAAACACACCAGCTGGAAAACACAGAGTGAAGCCGAGGAAAGGAGCCAAGCCTCCAATCGCAGCCGAATAATCCTTTATGGGAATTTCTGGAGCGCGCCGCAGATTTCCGCTTCGTTCATCACTCAAAGAACGGGAGGTTCTGCTTCCTGGGGGACACTTCCACTTCCCACTCCACGCAGTTCGACACTTGTACGACACTGGAAGGATAAATGAAGCCGCTTCCCTCGGTAAGGAAGTAATATCCAATCCGGATATTGCAGTTTTCCATGCGCCGGTATCTCAATATTCACGTGTCTACAACTTGGGGCCATGTAAAACTAAAACTGCTGTTCTTTGTTGAAAAACCGCCACTGATTGCTGAAGATGGGATATGTTTCCTCGCTAGCTAGCCGGCGTTAGTGCCACAAAGCCTCGAGTCTCTCCAGACCCTCGCTAATATTCAGCAGGCGTGGGAGAACACGGGAGGATGGAGACGGCCTTCAAATCCACCCACTGTTGGAGTCAAAGGAGAGCTAAAGGCGGCTGATATTAGCCTCGTCGTCTGCATTTACGCTGCTTAAAATGCAGAGCAACGCGATTAAAACGACCGGAGGAAGAGAAACCCAACAGGATTTGGGAATGTGCCGTTCGGGCACCGATTCAAAGCAACAACAATAAACGCTTGTATTGGCGACATGATTTGCTCACGCTTGTTGGGAGAAAATGGCTTCGCTAGGAGCAGAAAAAACGCTTAACATATTTCAAACAAAATGTATATCCTATTCTTCACCCCCCCCGCCGCCCACCCAAACGTCGATTGATTAAACGCTTTTCCAGCGAGAAATGATTTTCCATTTACCATTCCATCAGTTCTCTCCCCTCCGCTTCGGAGAGAAACGGCAGCCGGAGCGAAATCGCTCCGTTTGGAGATCACTTGACCTTTTCCGTCGCAAAAACTGCCGAAAGCTCAGAAAAGTTTCAAGTATTAGCGGAGACAACACAGAAAACACACTTGTCAGGGCCGCCCCGTTTATGATTCCATCAACACCTCCACGACGTTCCTGGTTCCGAAGCTAACAGAACCGAAGGACATGTCATGACCCTCCACGGTTAGCTTTGTGTTCCCACATGACCTTCGATTCCAGGTTCTTCCGACGGCCACCAACATGGAAAACTAGTCAACAAACGACCGGTATTCAGCCGAATTTATCCCTCCAACTCCCTCAAACCTAAACAACCCGCAGTGGCAAACTTCCTTGCTTACTATTCCGTAGCGTCTCTGTTTATAGCACAATTCATCGCAGTCCGGGAAGGCCATTACGGAGCGCTTTAAAGTGACAAACTTTTGCTATAAGAAGAAGCAGAGAGGCCGTTAGCGCGTTCAGAGTCCGGCCGGTCGCCGCAGTGCCCCCACAGCGAAAGCGTCCGCGGTGTGTGGCTCTGCTATTCCGACTTTCTCCGGATGGCGCTGAACATCATCACGGTTTAATGAGGTGACAGTGTCTCGTATCGGCGGGAGGTGGGGAAGGGGGCGGGGGGTCCCCCGCTGCCTTCCACTCTCCCCTCATTAAAAAGCTTTTAATGGGCTCCGAGGAGGACAAAGCCCCTCTAACTAGCTTAACGGTTGTTCAGGTTGTCAGGGAAAATTATTTTTGTTGAAGGACAAACTTGCCATTCAGCGCTGAAATATTGATCGTGATCAACATGGAGGGCGCTGCCGGGCGGCGTTGGTACGAGCACAAGGAGACTCCGGGAAATAAGGTCTGACTTTTAATTTACAAAGTTGGAGGGAAAGTAATACCAGAGGTGGCAGCGAGGAATCCTCCGACAACTCCCCATCGACACCCTCGAAAACCTGCGGCAGCTTTAAAAACAAAGGAGAGGCCTTAGCTTAGCATTTCCACACACCGCTAGTGAGGAGATGAGATCAATCAGACTTTATTATAAATTTAAATGTCCCCCGACAGCAGCTTTTCATGCCGTTATGCCTCACAAGTGAGCCTCAAGCCGGTCGGAGATGAATGTTACTGCACATTTAACGTGACAGCTTCTGGAATTAAACCGGCACGAGCGTTAGCGCTCCCAACGTAGAGCTTTTTGTTTTCAAAACAGCTAATTCGATGAAACGACATCATCGTCCTGATGGCAATAACGCGACGAGAAGATGATGTCTTTGAAAATTAAAGATGTTGCCGATTGACACATTAGCGTCTCGGTATTTACTCGGCTAATGAGTGCAGAGAAGATAATAGACTAGCGAGTCCTCGAGCCACTATGATTAACATGAGAGGAGCCTTGAACGGCCGGTCAGGCTGCTAACAGCAGCAAAATATTACGTTATTACTAAAAACCGACACAGCTAGCACACATGATCCCCAAGCATCGGGAAGAGGGAGTGGTAGAGTTGAAGGTTTCGTCCAGACAAATTTGGCGATTCTCAATATCGCGTGGGATGTATCACGGGTTACGGAGGAGGACCTACAGCTGATGGTGGGCCGGGTAACGGAGGAGGACCTACTCCTGATGGTGGGCCGAGTAACGGAGGAGGACCTACAGCTAAAGGTGGGCCGAGTAACGGTGGAGGACCTACTGCTGATGGTGGGCCGGGTAACGGAGGAGGACCTACAGCTGATGGTGGGACGGGTAACGGAGGAGGACCTACAGCTGATGGTGGGCTGAGTAACGGAGGAGGACCTACTGCTGATGGTGGGCCGGGTAACAGAGGAGGACCTACTGCTGATGGTGGGCCGGGTAACGGAGGAGGACCTACTGCTGATGGTGGGCTGAGTAATGGAGGAGGACCTACTGCTGATGGTGGGCTGAGTAATGGAGGAGGACCTACTGCTGATGGTGGGCTGAGTAATGGAGGAGGACCTACTGCTGATGGTGGGCTGAGTAATGGAGGACCTACTGCTGATGGTGGGCTGAGTAACGGAGGAGGACCTACAGCTGATGGTGGGCCGAGTAACGGAGGAGGACCTACAGCTGATGGTGGGCCGAGTAACGGAGGAGGACCTACTGCTGATGGTGGGCCGAGTAACGGAGGAGGACCTACTGCTGATGGTGGGCCGGGTAACGGAGGAGGACCTACTGCTGATGGTGGGCCGAGTAACGGAGGAGGACCTACTGCTGATGGTGGGCCGAGTAACGGAGGAGGACCTACTGCTGATGGTGGGCCGAGTAACGGAGGAGGACCTACTGCTGATGGTGGGACGGGTAGCGGAGGAGGACCGACAAGACAGGACTTGATTGGGGTGGACGAACGAGTCTCCTCGGCTCAGGTGGAAGAGACGTCAGAGGCTTCAAACGCTTGGACGGGTTTTTGGATTCTTCAACTACAGCTAACCGGAAGAGCCGCATTGAAAGAGACTCGTCCAAGAAAGTTCGGAAGCCAAGTTTCCGTTTGCATTTTGAAGCTCGTTTATCACGTTGAGCTGAGTGAAACGGAGACGGACCTGAAACCCTGAATGATTTCCACACAGAAGCGTTTTCTGAGGGAAGCTATAACTCTTGAAAACAGCCGTTATCCCCGGAAATCTATAAACATACATCATCAGGCAACAGCCCATTCATCACGGAGAGGCGGGAGGAGACCCGAGGAGGAGGAAGGCCTGCATCACCCCTCTGATTAAACCCCCAAAAGTTCCACTCCCAGGAACAAAAAAAAACATCTGTTCTCGGCAAATGAGCGCCGTTATTCCGGCTCTGGAAAAGGAATTCATCATTCCAGAGTCACGGCGATGTCATTCAACCACCAGCAGATGATTCGGGGAACGATGAGCAGTTGGCTTTGTGTCACCTCTGGAGCGGCGTAGAAAGCCGTGCTGGTTCAGACCTGCTGGACTCCATCGCGGCCCAATTTCACTTTAATGCTCCATTTACCGCCGGATCAACAACCTGCGCTCCTCACCACCTGGAAGTTCATCAGGCTTCCACCTGCAAACTGGGGTGTTTCAGGCGCCCCGTCCTTGCTGAAGTGCTCCTGAACGCTGGCGCCATATGAATAAATAAGCAAAACATACGCTCACCTCGGCGCCCCTCGCTCGCCGCACAGTCCTGAACTCAATTTCACACTCTGCTGCCTCCTCAGACATCCCAGACAGGCCGATGCCAACAGCGGAGCGCCGAGAGACAACGCATTTATTTATCGACTTTTGGCGGAGGGGAGGATCTGTCAGGGTGAGGAGGGAGCGAGCGAGAGCCGGCGCACGGAAATGCGACACGGACCCGGAGTGACACACAAATATGTGGGAATTGTGTTTTTTGTCAAGGATCTTTTGTCAGAGGACCCGGAACATTCCACAGAGACCGGGAACCATCCTCAGTACCGGGAAGAGTAACTTGACCAATGATGGGATGCGTTGGACGTCGGGGAGATGGGACCAACACCGTCCTGATGTTGAGGGGTCATCGAAAGGAACGAGGAAAATAGTCCAACCACACGCTTGGGGGACCTTCCACGAATCGCAGGGCGTCGTCCGGATCCACACGCAAACACCGCCGAGAAGTTCCAGATGCTCAACCGCCGTTAAGGCAGGAAGCTTCGGCGTCTGAATCCGGAATAACATTTGGGCAGAAACAGGACGCTCACTTTTCTGTTCATCCCATTTAAAAGTCATGAACCCATTACCGGACTGGGCCCGTTTATGCCCCGGCGGCTCGAGACCCAGACCTCCGCGACGGTGGCTGCAGAAGCGGCACAAAGACCCAAGTCCCAACGCTGGCACGGGGGGGGGAAATAAAGCCACTTCCTCCCAAATATATCCACGTTCTACTGCCACCCTCAACGGGAGCGAGGCTTTCGTTTGCTCGTCCCATGTTCAAGAACTGTGTTTCTGCTGGCAGGTGACAGGTGAGGATCAGAGAGGGTCAAAAGGTCAGAAAGACCCTCGAGGCCCCCGGGTAACAGGTAACCCCAACACCGGAACGACGGTGACAGTCCCAAACCTGGAATCTGTCGACCGGTATTTCGAAAGCACCCCAAAACTTCCAAGGTTCCATGTCCAGGACAGGAAGTTTCCTTGCACTTTTGTCTGAAACCCGCTTGAGCTGAGGGTGGGGGGGTGGCGGGGGGGTGGGGGGGGGGGGTGTCCACGCCTGTTGCGCTAACGGAGGGACGCGGCAGCAGAAACGCCGTCTCCTCTCTCCTGCAGAGCTTCATCTGATGCCCTGCACCATTATCCTCACTTCCCACTAAGCAGAAGCTCCACAGATTCTCCCTGGAGAGCGGCGCCGAGCCGAGCTGGCGCCTGGGCCCCGTTGCCGTGGAAACGCTCGCATAGCGGAGCCCATTACAGAAAACCATTGTATGTGAAGTTTCGTTCTTTGGGATGGGGTGGTGAAGCTCGAACTTGGGGATACGTGCTGCACTTTTTTGGAGCCTTTCCGTGAGGCTCCGCCCATCTGCGCACGCATAGCTAATGAGCCTCAGCTGCCACGGCGTCCCGATGGCGCAGGGTTATCGATAGCGAGCAGATGTCTCATGATGGATCTTCTGGTTTGATTGCGATTACGGGAGTGACTCATCACCAGCTGACCTTTAATTGCGTCGAGCGCTCGTCAATTGAGCCGGGGGGAAAAAAATGGCCCGAAAGCACGGGCGAGAAGTTTGACCGCAGCAGCCGTTTCCCGCGACTGATTAGTTGGCGTTGGACCAGATTAAATGGACTCAGGAGGGACGCTGATTAATGTTTGAATCACTTCAAAATTAAGCTTGATTAAAATCCATAAAAAAAACGTGATTAGCAGCGGAAAACTTTGAGGGAGGAACAAGTTGATCTTTCATCGGCGCTAAAGGGCAGAAAGAGATTAAAGTTTCACACTCACCTGTTCAGGAGCGTTGGACTGGTCCCGAGGACGCTAATAACAATGTCCCGGCTTTGGGATAGCAATCGATCAATTAAGCAAGGAAACAATTAGCTTTCAATGCTAATTAAGTGCTATAGAACACATCAAACTAGCCAAAATTGTTAGCGACATCCATTTAAAGTGGACCTCGTCACGATATCTGTCCGCGAGCTCTCGTTTTTATCGTTTTTTTATTGTTTTTGGGCACAGTAGAGGTTACTGGTTTTTTTATTTAGCATAATGACGCTAATAGCTCCACTTAATTCCAGCAGAGAAGCGCACAGGTGGCATCGATTTCCCGTCCCCAACGCGTCCACCATCTTCTCCCCTCGGTCCCCTAACTCTAACCCAACCACGCAAACGATGTGAAATAATCAAGCTAACGGGGAGATTTGGCGGCGCCTTGTAGAGGTGAAAGGCTGAAAGTGCCGTTTTTTAAAAAAAAAAGAAGTGACATTCGCACAAAAGCACACGTTCCTCTGGAGAGCCAGACGCCGCGCTGCACTTAAAACACACAAGCAGGTAATTAAACTCACACCGGGCCCCGGCGGGACGGCGCCGAGAGAACCCACAATCTACCCACAATCCCTCTGACAATGACTGCTGGAACACAGATCTGACACTTTTTAACAAAAGAAATTTACTGGGCTCGACTTCCTGCGCTTCCGGGGGAAATAAATCATCCCAATAAAAAAACAAATGAAGAGCGGATCCACGTCGATCTCAGAGGAAGACGCCCGTTGATGGAGGGGTCTAAAGACAGGTCATGTGACAGGAACCAGGAAGTGACGTTTAGAGCCTCTGCAGCTAGCTTTAGCGGGGAAACCTGCCAAATTAAAGCTATTTATTCCAAACAAGCCGCAGCGTTTTGCATTATTGATTTGGGAAAGTTTAATCTGCCGCGCATCAAATTAGCTGAAGGCGTTTGTGTTATTGATGCAGACGGAGGAATAAAATCTGAAGATCCATTAATTAACTTTTGGTGTTGCGACCCTCAGAAGTCACATTAAGAGGAGACGATCGTTTCCTTCTCTCACGTTAGATGAGAAGAGCTTTTAGCTTTAAACACTGAACCAGACGAGGGATCCGAGCCCCCCTACACACACACACAAACACACACTGAGCTGCTTTGGGAGTTTAATATCAAGATGTTTTGATTTGATTATGCTGATGTGATGGCGCGGGGTCGTCCACCCGGCCCGACGGCTCCGATATCCTTCAAAAGCGTTTTGTGTTATTGGCTCAGCCGGCTGAATCTCAACGGTTGTTGGACGTATTAATGCACCATTTAGATGCAGACGCCGAAGTTCTGGGGAAGCTTGTTGTGTGTGTGTGTGTGTGGGGGGGGGGCATGGAATGTAAACATAATGTGGGGTTTTTGCTTCTGAAATCCAGAAAACGACAGCAGGAATTTGGAAAAGGTGGAATTTTTGCCCACTAATTGTTATAAACTGCTTATAAAGGGGAACGATGATGGCGGAGGAGCTTCCAACGCAATTCAAGTCGGCTTGAAAGCCGCCGTTAGCAGGAGAGACAGATACTTAACGCTAACATTTCTTATTCGGCTTCATTATGGATACAGAAAGTTGAGGAAAAATGCAGCTGCGAGTCGCTGCCCGGGAAAATCAATTTGTTTAGTCGTACACACATGCTAACTTATTTATTGCCTGTCAGCGTGAGCCGTTAGCTCGATTTCATCTCATGCGAAGGGACCGTCGCAGGCTGAGGCGGAGATTTGAAGAGAATTTATTTAAGCAAACAAGACGTGTCCTTTAAAAATGACACCGACGGATTTCTGCACCCTCAGCTAGCAGTTAGCTGCCACTTAGCCTGACAACTTTCAGCGGTAATAAGTAAAAACAAGAAGATGCAGAAGACCAAAGGTCAGGAGGGCAACATCAAAGACATTTACATGGAACTTAAAGAAATAATTCAGATTTGTAGCATCCGGCTAATGAAGTGTTAGCATAACGAGCCTGAGCAGTTTAAACCGATTCAACATCAATGCTAAATATTCAATCAAAGCTTGGGGGGGGACAGTGGTGGACTGTCTGTTAGCGCTGGTGCTAACAGAGCTTTAATTATTATTATTATCAGAAAACGTTCAAGCCAATGAGCAGATTTAAAACTGGACCAGTGTCGAGGGTTAGCCTTTGATCTCTGCAGTCCTTTAAGGTGGAAAGACTTCCCGGTGTGTTTTGTTAGCTTAGCATCACTCACCACAAACTTTCACTCGCGTTGAAGAACAATAATCCAGGGTTCTTCCTGTCAGGGGTCTGGCTGAGGGGACACCTGTTGGCCTCCAGGAGCAATTAAAGCACCGACAAATTTCCACCTTAATCACCACGTGCCCCCCCCCCCCGCCGCCGCCGTGCACGTGTTTAAACCTCTGTGCTCGTACCCTCTGACAGGTCACACAGGTGATCAACACAGCAGGCGTGGATCCTTGCTGCCACCTGCTTCAGGTTTGGACATGGAGACAAAGTCTCCTGAAGGAGAACCGCGTCCTCCCCTCGTCTGCTGCCCCCGCGCGGCCACGTCACGGCGGCAGCGGGCGCGCGGAAGACCAACGCCGCCATCTAGCGGGCGGTGCGGGAAACACACCTAGATGACAATTATTCCCCCTTTGGAAGGCAAAAAAAAATACAAATCCCGTTTTTAATGATCACAGATTTTTAATGAGCAGCTGGTTACAAAAGATCTGGACGTTACTTTGAGTAATCGTCTCGTCTCCGCAGCGCCTTCATCTCAACGCGAGACTCTGGAGCGCTGGACGACATCACGGATCACATCCAATATGGAGGAATAAGGCTGCACCCCCCCGCGGAGGATGGAGGGAGGAATCAGACGTGCTTGTTGTTTGCCTTCATCAGGGCTTTGATGGCCCTGGCCCTCATCTCCAGCTCCAGCAGCTCCAGCTGTTGGACGGAGGGAGGACAGGCGGCGGGAGCGGGACTGGACGTGGGCGAACAGGCGTCCGCCGCCTGAGGGACGGCGCTCTCAGGCTCCTCCTTCCCGCTCTTAGCCGACGACAGTGTTAAAATCTGGCTCACGCTTTCGTCGATGTCGCTCTGGATGTCCCTCCTCGCCTCGGCCCCGCCCACGCTCGCCGGGTCGGACGCGTCGGCGGCCGCCCTGTCCCCCGCCGGCTCCTCCTTGGGGCCGTCGATGTCGCTGTCTGCGTTTATGCTGAGGACGTCGCTCTCCTCGCCCGAGCCGCCCCCCTCTGGGAGGAAAACCACACCCGTCAAATGCAGCCCGGCGTCCCGGGGCGACAGCAGAGTCGTTGAATTACCTCTGAACTCCTTTCCGGGTTCTTTGAGACAGGACGTGGAGTCCACGCTATTGTCTTGCCTTGACATAAAGACGGGGACACAAACGCCATGAAGAAGAAGCTGGTGTTTGCACGACTGGTTAAAATGCTCACTCACTGGCCTTCCCCCCGCTCTCCCGTTCCCTCCTCAACACTTCCAGGCGTCACTTCCTCCCCTGCACACAAACGGCCCTGGTTACCTCAGCTGCTTCCTGGTTACCTCAGCTGCTTCCTGGTTACCTCAGCTGCTTCCTGGTTACCTCAGCTGCTTCCTGGTTACCTCAGCTGCTTCCTGCTCAGCCCATTTGCAGACTCACCTGCCAGAATCTGAGTCAGGTTTTTCTCCGTCATGGGCTCCAGCTGCTCCCAGCACAGCGTCTTGATTTCCTCCAAGCTGCAGCCCTGAGAACGATCATGACTTAAAATCACCAATTTCTCCACCTGAGATGTCTCAGATCTCTTTTATTTAAATAATCGCTACTTTTCATTCCCTGACGTGGAGACAGGACTGTGAAAGCTTTGAGCAAGAGTCACCTTCAGTTCATCCGGCAGCATTTTCCTCAGCTTCTTCTCCCCCAGCACGTGGAAGCACTGGTCCAGCATCTCCCGCTTGTCCTCCACGTAGGCCCCGATGGGCCGGAAGGACAGGCTGAGGTCCAGGCCGCCGTCCTCGATGTCGCTGCCGATCCTGTCCAGCTCTGGGTCGGCGAGGTCAAGGGGGGAGGCCTGTTCGGAGACAAAGGTCAGAGGTGGACATCAGCGGTGTTTCAGCTCATCGGCACCAAAAGGGACGAAGCAAAAATCCAGATTCGGTTTCCATTTGGACCCATCCAATTATATTCAATCAATCCTTCTCCCTCTCTTACAACTTTGGAGACGTCACAGCTTTGACATAATTTAAACCTGATGGTTAAAATGAGAAAGAGTTGAACAGATCAACTACTCTAATGTGAAGTAAAGCTGACGAACATTGTACTTTTTAAACAGAAGTATAATTCTATTGGATGTGTAGCAACAGCTAAACAACATGGCTAACAGCTGTAGCATCGCACCAGGCGTGCGTGGACGCGCGGGCGGCTGAAAAGACGCACAAAAATGATGACCAAGAACTTAAGCACTACTTTAATGTTAGCGACCAGTTTGTTCTGAATCATAGCGGATAATAACGTAAGAAACCAACCATAGCATCTGGACCGGGCTAGCTAAACCGGCGACATTAGCTCACCTCTGCGCGGGTTTCCGCGCTTCTTCGTTTGTTGCTGTCGTGTCGCTCGCTGGGCTGCGAGTGTTTCCTTTTCTTCTCGCTGCTGCTCGATTTCTTTTTCAACATTGTCGGAGCCGAACCTCGGTTTTTTTTAAACTTCTGAGGTCAGGCGTCCACTCCGGAGCTCGCTTGCTAAAGTGCGACGTCGCGGGTAAAAATGCGTCATCAGGAGGCGACGGAGTCAGACCGACACTTTTTTGTTAGCGCCACCTGTCGGGCCGGAGCGTCACTGCCTCCATCTTTCTTTTTAATCTTAGAATTTTGATTAATTCCACGGCCCGAGTCGTCCCACTATAAATAAAAGGTGTAGCCTACCTCCTAATTTGAACATTGCAGACAAAAGATCAGTTTTATTACGACCCCTCATGTAATATTGGCAGCAGCTATTGTGTATTACCTGTTTCCTGCGTATAATTAATCAGGGGGTTCATTAAGAAATGTTTGACATGTGAGTGCTGCAGCTGTTTGATCTGCCTCGCGGTGAGTGGCGTCCCGCCCTCTCAAGAGCGGTTGATGGAAGTGCAAATACATCCAGGCTGTATCCCATCATCATTTTCCACTTCAGAAGCTCGTACAGCTCCCCGTAGCAGCAGTCAATCACCCAGTCTCCCTCCTCGCCACGCGGCCTCCACGAACCTGAATTTATTACTGCGGAGAAAAGAAAATCCTGCAAGCCAGCTTTGCTCACTTCAGTCATGCTGTGATGATCTGGAACATTTTTCCACTCACCATGGGTGCCGTTCAGGATTGATAGAGGTAAAACAAACCTACAAGATGAACCAGGTCTGGATCAGATTTGTGAACACCTCTCACGTCCTCCCAGGTAACCGAGCATTCTGGTTCCAAGGTGGCAACGACACAAGGCCGGGTTGTAAATCACTCTAATTGGCTGCCCTGCCTCTGCCCGAAATGAGGCTGGAGCTGTGGTGATGGCTGCTGAGGTGCCATGGCGACAGCTGTCTCCACATCCTGCGGGCTGTTATCCCGATGCCGTCCTCCCAGATTATGCGGCTGATGCGGACGGAGGCGAACATTGATCACAATCACATCACCGGGATGGTTTTCCTTGCAACATCTGCTCCCATGTGTCTGGATGGCACCTCGTTAAGTAGAGACAATGATGACACTGGTGGGGGGAGGGGGGGAGGACAATGATGACACTGGTGGGGGGAGGGGAAGGGGGGGGGGGCAACGCTCTCAGCTGTTAATGATTCAATCTTACTTTTATGTAATCACAGAACTCCACCAGAGCCAAAAACGATGAGATATCTTTTGTCTGTTTTTCCTCTCTACATCGGTGTAGTTGGCGCTGTATCCGATAGGGGGCGCTGTTGACATTTAAACCAGCCGTGAGAACTGGTGGCGATTCACGCTTCACCAGTGCCGCCAGGTTACCAGCCTCACGCACCCACTCATTAAATGTGGAGCATCCACGATTTCCTGTTTTTGCCATTGGGAACTTTTTATTACTTCACAACGGACGAGCAGCATTTCTTAGCGACACGCTAGCTCCAGTCCGGCGACTGACCGCCGCCCTCTTGGCTCAGTTTGGCAGAGACGTGTCAGCGTGGCCTTGGCAACCAGCCTTCACAACAACCCGCTGTCAGTGTCCTTGACGGTGGCTTTTATTCAAAGCCTTAATATGGCGTCCCTTAAAATGGTTGTCCGGGCCGTCGCTAACAACGCTTTCAGAATGCACCCTCAGCTGTCGCAAAGGCTTCAATTATCCTTTTACATGCGCCGGCTTACAATTGTCGCCAATTAAATCCAACTCGCGTATTAGCTGACAGAGGTTGTACAATTATAAGCAGTGGGTAGCATCTTGTCTTAATTAGCACCCTTACACACACTGGCCTGCTTTCAAACGAAGGGATGTTTATAGTGCTCATTTGCCTCTTTTAAATTACTTTTTAATTTCCAGTCGAAAACTTTTGGCCACATTTTTGGGTGCTCAGTCCTGCACCGATGCTCGTTACTGGAAACTTAGCTTGCTCGCTAGTTTGTTTCTGTTCTCATTTGAAGAGTTGCCACCACTGACCCTCGTTGCTAATGGATTCCAACTGGGTGTAGCACCATGACCTTGATATCACAGCTGAGCAGAGATGCTAAACGGCAGCAGCAGCAAAGTCGCTAGCACCGGGAAGTGGGTGGAGTTTAGTGGCCCAGCGAGGGGCTTCAGACGTTCCAAATATGGAGCCGAATCGTTGAAAGTGGTGCAGCAGCGATTCTTGCGCGGCGCTGCCAGGCACCTTGTTAGAGGACAGTAAAAACAAAGCATCGCTCACCACTCCAGGCGATGTTGTTGAGAAGCCAGGGATGTCTATGAAAAATCTAATTATTGCCCTGCAACGGCTTCTGAGAGAGCTGTAGCTAATCAAAAATACACCAGTCACCGCCGAGTGGAAGGTGTGGAGAACAAGCCTTTTGGCTCCTGCGCGCCGGTTTATACGCTAGCAGAGGTATCTTTAAAACATTTATAAGGTCTGAATTGGACGGGCTTGAGCGGCGCCTCATCGGACGAATGCCAAAATAAAAGCTCCAAGGCGTCAGGGTGATATACTGAAGTGGGCTTTATAATTCAGGAGAAGGTGCGGATGCAGATCCGTGCACCTTCGCTCCTTCGGGACATTCGGGAAAGGGGGGGCGAGAGGGAGCGCCGAGCCTTCGTGGTGGGAAGATGAGAGGTTGTTCTCTGTAAATGTAGGCAACCGAGAAGGTCGAGAAGAGGGCAGAGGACCTTCAACTTGACCAAAAGGTTCCCTAAACCAGGAGGTGGTGCTACCATCCATCACGTCCGACACGCTCATCCTGGGCACGGATTGGTTGGAGTGTGAAGACAAAGTGTGTCACCTTCCTCTTCGCGTGAAAGCCGGAGGGAGCCGAGGACGTTTGGGGTCTGCCGGGTGAGATGAACACCAGGCACAGGATGGGATCCGGCTCTCGCCTCTGATTCCGTAATTGAGCCGTAAGATTGGGAGGGAAACTGACAGGATCTCCGTCCGCTGGGGCGCAACCCCGCAGCCTCCCAGAGCAGCCGGGCGCCGCTTCATTCCCCGACATCTGAGCCGAGCTTCGCCCCAGAACATTTCTCATTTAACAGCGAGTAGAAATGGAGTCCATTGTTACGCGGTTGCTCAGGGAATGTCTGAGACGACACTTCCCACCCGTCAGGCCGACATTCCAGAACAAAAGTGTCCGTGTAACCGACACGGGCCTGGAAGAAAATGTAGAAATATTAGCTTCGTGCTAGCTGGTGCCTGCTAACCCTTGCAGGCTAAAGCTCGTAGGTCTTCCCTCGCTGCCTCATGCATCACTTTAATATTGGAAAGCCGGAATCTGCACGATGCCGCTCGCCAACAGAACTCTTAAGCGGGATATCAACCCCACTTTTACGCCGATATCACATCTCCGACTCGCGGGCTGCGCCACATGTTTGCTGAAGCTGATTAAAGGTTGAAGCACCGGGAGCTCTGAAGCCGTCGCAGCTTCCTCAAGAATGACGGACAGCAGCCAAAGCCGACGCATTAGCGGCGTTCCCATCTGTCAGGCGCATATCCAGCCCTGGATTTATCCCTGACTAATTTCTGGAGTAATTTCTCTAAAGGCTTAAAGTCAGGTTGGACCAAAATATGGAGAATCCTATTCCAGTTCTCAGGGGTCTTCTTCAGCACATCCAGGGGAGGACGAGCCCTCGGTGCGGGGGTGCAGCAGCGGACGCTCCACAGGTGGCGCTGTTTGACCACGGAAGAGACGGAAGCGGCTCCGCAGATCTGGAGTCCAACAGGAGGATGATGTCATGCCAGGCTGGTCCCGGTGCAGCAGATTTCAGATGCTAAAAACAAACGTTCTGATGCTAAAAACAAACGTTCTGGGTGGTGAAACAGAAACAGCCTCCGCAGCACGCGGGACGAAAATACCTTCAAATGCCTGAAGAAGCAGCAAAGCTCGCGTCTGCCCATAGCCAGGAGACAATCTGGCTTCATTTTATCACTCAAAGTTTGCCGATACCGATGCTACATTAGCATAGCAAAAAGCATCTTCCGAGTGACACCGAGGGGAAATTTGTGACTAAAATGGACTCTGTGGGGGGAGGAGTGACACTTGAGTCGGAATGGAACGTGACCTCTGGTCTCCTGGTTGAGAGGGTTCAGTGTGGAGGACTTGACCTTCTGCGTGACCCTTGGAAACGGGAGCTGCGTCGCGTCTTCTGAAGCCGACTCGAGGGTTTTAAGCACTCGCTGGCAGGAAGGGCCCACAGGGGTCATCAAATCGTCATGACTTAAGAAGTCGGGGACGTTCCCGCCCTCGCGCCTCCACGACGGGCGCGACTCTGAAGTCTGGGACGCTTTAATATTCAATGAGGACGAGTCCCCGCCCACTTCAGCGGCACGTTCAGGCGGCCTTGAGCAACTGAAGGAGATTCTGTTTGTTGTCGGAGATGCATGTGAAGCTAAAGCAGGGCATTGGGGAGAACACACACACACACACACACACACACACACACACACACACACACGCTAGGGCAATACTAAGCAGGCAGGACGGGGACTGTGGCGAGAACGATGCGAGCGACTGTCATGCGCTGTCAGTCAGACGCCCTTCAGCTCTTCGGGCGGAGGAACAAAAGCAGCCTCCGGTGGGCAGACTGATGACTGATTACGCCTGACAATAACGCTTCAAAAGCGTCACACCTCCCAAATACGCCGAGGCTGAGCGCCGGGTGTGGGCCACTCCCGTCCCCAAACCGCTTTCAACTGGCAGCGAGCGGCGGGAAGGGAGCGAACGCAGCGCGCGACTGATGTTTTAACTATTGATGCTCTCCCGTCAGCGGTCCACCCTCGTCATCCATCACAAGTTACTTCCTGTCTCATCGCTTCCTTCTAACACCTGTACTCCCAACAAATGAGATCCCAGGGTGCCCCCCTCCCCCCACATCACCAGCGGAGGTGAAGTGTTTGCTCAGACGAAACACACCTACGTGGGTCCGAGCGATCAGGTCGATAACTGGGACGGATGAATGCAGCAGCCTGGAAGAGGAGCCCCCCCCCCCCCCGATCCGTTTAATCTGCTGCTGACAGCTGTCAGTAATTGGGTCGGGTGTGCAGTCATACCTTCAACAAAGTCCGGATTTCAGCATCTAAATGAAGATGAAGGGTGAGAAAACGCCCCGAACTCCTGATTTATGAGGTAAAAGTTCCTTATTCGGGAGGAAGAAGTCGGACCTTAGATGACAAAGGTTGGGATTCTGTCGGAAAATGTCAAGGTTATTTTTGTTTTTACAGTTTCAGAGGGAGAAGACAAAAAGGGGGAGATGTGAAGAGAGGAATCGGCGGCACAAAACAGCCCAGAGGATCCAGCTCAGCGGCAGCCAAACAGCTGGGTGGCGCCGCGGCGTGGATGGAGCAACCTAACCTATGTCCTTGTCTCCGACACCGCCTGGCATGACCCGCTCATTAGCAGGGTCCAAGGGTCCAAACTCGCCATCTGTCCCAAGGCTAAGGTTCACAGAGGCTCCCACCGAGTCTCGGTCGAGGCGGCAAAGAGCAGAAGGTGACATTCCAACTTTCTGCCTCCGTCTCGGGAGCTAGCTTTATTCCGAAAAAGCTGCGATCCACGATGCAAACAGAGATAAAGGAGGTGTGTTTCCAAGGCTGGGGGGGTGCAGACGTGCTCTCACCACATGCACGATTACCCGTACCCAGAGCGAGTGAGAACCTGCAGAACTACAAAATAGATTTTTTTTGTGCTGTTTTTTTTTTTGACCCAGAAGTCTTCGCCAGAGGCGCTGGAACTTGGAGACGTGACTGGGCCGGTCCTTCGACTGGAGCTGGTGACGGGAAAAAGGTGTGAGGGAAAAAAAAAAAGGTGACAGGAAGGATGTGGTGTTAGATCCTGATACCTGAAGAGCCCAGACTCGTCTCAGCCGGGGCTCAGCCGAAAAACAGAGCCGAATGTTTTTCTGTAGCTGGAACGTCGATTTTAGGAAAAGTATAACGTTAAAAAGTTCTGGGAACTAAACCTAACCCGACACATTCTTCAGAAACTGTTGACACGCAAAGGTAAAAAATAAAAGAGTGTCATCTGCATAGAGGAGCAGAAAGTCGGGACATTAGCGGATAGTTTGCGTTTAAAAGACTTCAACACTGGGAATTGTTGAAATTCTTTTGCTAGAAAGGCCTGAATGTCCTAAATCCTTGAAAAAAAAGACCCAAGTGGAGAAAAGCAAACGGCAGCAGTGACTTTTCATTTGCGTCCTTTTGTGTCATGTGACCAGAACAACGACTGCACACTGGATTTATTATAAAATCCGTCGAAAGGCCACGTGCTAAATATAACCACATCTGCATTTGTGAGCCTGATGTTGTTGCCGACGCTGACCACTAGGGGCCAGTAACGGAACATCCGACACCACCTTGACTCCCCCCGGCCGGACGTCCCTGCATCAAAAACAAGCCTCTCTTCCTCCACCCGCTTTGGATGGTTGATAATTTGTCCTCCGTTAATATTTACGACGGCTTTCAGCAACATAAAGAAAAGCTTCCGCTCATGTATGTCGGTCAGGACCCTGCCAGGACGTGATGGTTTTGGGGGGGGGCGGCGCTCGGCGTTAATGCCGCGGAACCAACGACTCCACCTTTTACGCCTCTTCAGGCAGCCGTCACCTCTCCCCTCTTCCCCCCCCTTCCTCTGTTCCTCCAGAGGAAAACTCCAGCCCAAGTCTTATATGTGACGTTTCTATAGCAACTGTGTTGCTGCCATGAGCTCATCAGTTAATTTCCCCAAAGGCCGTCTGACAAAGGAGAAACAAAAACCAAACCAGAAGAAGAACAAGGACGGAGTCCGATAAGTGACCCTCGCTGATGGATCGTTAGCGGGAACCAGCGTGAGATTAATGAGTTTAGCAGAGGAATCTTTTTATATTTAAATACCGGAGAAGAGAAAAACAATGTAAACGATCACGGAAGAGTCAGGAAAACGAGCCTTTGAGAGTTTAAGGTGCTAAACAGGGCGGAACCCACCGTGTTAATGTCAGGAGGTGAGGCCTACTGTGACACACACACACACACACACACACACACACACACACACACATTAATGGGGGCCGCTGACACGGCTGGAAACCCGGCAGCGTTTGGGTCCTGGCTGTGGCTCCAGAGGTGCTTGGAAATGTCAGCCGTGGGCCCTCGGACCCACACGCTGGGGTTCAGAACCCCACTGGGTCCTCTGTTCTCCAGTTGAGACCTGGTGGACCTCAGAACATCAGATAATGCTCCAACAGCATGCCAACACCGGTGTTAAAACGGACCGGTGTTGACTCGACAGTCCAAAACCGACACCACAGGGGAACCTTTTGCATCCCCGTGAGAACCCTCGACCCGGCTTCATGACGGGAGCGGAACCAACACTAACGGAGTCAGTCACACAGAAATGACAGGCTTCAACGTCAGGATTAAACTGGAATTCTCAAGCGGGTTTTCACTCTTGTCGGACTTTTAAGCGGAGCAGCAATTTGCTCAACTTGTCAAAGCGGCAGAAAACGGTTCTGTTGGTTCTGAAGGTTAATGCATCCGCCGTTCAAACCGTGTATTTTCACTCCTAAGTTAAAAGGCATCATTTGTTTAAGTACTTCCTGGAGACTCGGCCTCAGTTGCCTGGCAACCTCAAAATATGAAGCCTTATTAAGCTTCGACAACCCCTGCCTCCAGCCTTTATGCTAAGAAATGCTAAAAATGTTCTACCGCTAATTCTCAGAAGAAACATTTTATGACAAAAATGTGATTTTTTTTTTTAAATGAAAGGTCTCACAGAGGTTCCAAAAGTTGATTTGCTCTGTCTGCTTGTGGACCATAATTAGCTCCTGTAGCTAGCATCTCCGGCTAGCAAGCGTAGCGCTTGAAAACGCATCAGTAGAAAATCAACAGAAACGATGCCTAACAAACCGAAATGAGTCAAATTAAACCTTTAAACCCCTTTTCTTTAATAAAATGTGTATATAAAACATGTGAAATGATAAATATATTTTTAAAAATATTAGCAGACCGAAACGAGACCATTTAGAGCCCCTTTTAAAGAAATAAATCTCTTTATAACATCGCAATAAACTCCAGAAAACCACCGAGAAACTCGTAAAAAAAAGTTGCCCGGCTCATATGGCCCAATAATCCAAATGCAGACAAATATTATTGATTTTCGCCCCCCGACGTATTTTTTTATTAGCTTTCCCATTTTCTCGTTAGTTGACAGAAAGAATCATAAATTTAAGTGCACGAACAGAGGAGCGTTGTGCCCACATGGAGCCCGAAGTAACACGATTCATTACGGCTCAATCATTTTATCTGCAGCTGTAAACGTTTTAAAACATCGGGTTTGTGGCTACGGACGCGGCGGCAGACGCTCGCACACATCGATTCGCAGTTCGGATAAACAGCCGAGCTAAATGTCTGCGCTAAGGTTATTAATCTGGAGCTGGATAATCCAACAGCAGACATCCAGGCTCACCTCCGACCGCCCCGGAACGTCGGCGCTCCGGAGGACTCTTCATAATCACCACTTTGCCGTTTCAGACGAGTTTCGAGCCGAAGACGCGAAAATGACGCGTCAGAAAGCAACCAAACAAAGACCGACCCAGACAGACAAATGCGATTTGGGCCGCGGCGCGACTCCACCTGCCGATACCAGAACGGAAGACGCGTCGGTTCAGAAAAGGGCTAAATTTCCCGCCCGATTGTTCCGAGCCTAAACGCTAAGAAAGAGGTCTCTTCAAAGTTTCCAAGGTGTCTGCTTCCCCCTCCCCTCTGAGAAGGGCCTAAGCTAATCGTATCCAGCCATGACAGGACTTCAAACCCGGCCTCGAATGGCATCGATATTATCCTCCCCGGCCGGGAAAGCTCCTTAAACTTTTACATAAAAATCCAAACAATTCCGCTCGGATCCCTCAGTCATGCCGAGTGATGGCTCCGGCTTTTGCCACGGACGCTCCGGGATATTAGCTCTAGATGGACCTGCCACTCAGCCGCCCTCGCCACCTGCCAATCACCGGCGCGTTAATGACCCTCATTATGTGGAGTGGCCATATGGCGCGGCACTCGCCGCTCGCCTGCGCGCGTGTCACATGCCGCGGCGTCTGCTCCGGCGCCCTGGAAGCAGATTGCACAAGAGACCAGGCCAAGCTCTCCGCGACCCCCCTCGCAACCCCGGCGACGCTGTCGGGGAAATATGGCGGCGAAACCCGGAGGGACAAAGTGAAATGGACCAACATGTGCCTCCGAATGTCGTCCCAGATGTCCCCCTTCTGTCACAGGCGGCGCTGAATAACCGCGGCTAAAGCGCTTCCGTTTCAGTCTGAAGTCTCTCCTGAGGAGCCGGGAAGGCCCAGAAGTGGAGCCGGGAAAGATGTGAAGACGAGGTCAGCAAAGACGGGAACATCTGGCCCCCGGCTTTAGATGAAACAAGCTCATTCGACGCGGGGGGAACATGAGGGGAGGGGCTTTATTAGTGGCGCATTAGCATTAGCCTGTAGCTCCTGCGAGAACTCTCATCCATGTCCAGGTGTTTATGGAAGAAACGCTCCGTTTGTCTGACTCGCGAGGCGACATTTATTTCCAGAGGCTAAATTGAGAAGCATCTTCTCGAGCCTGCTATTTTCAGAGGGGCTGAGACTGATTCACGCTCCCGCGTCTCCCTCTTCAGACGACCCTCGAAGGGTTGAGGAGCGCTGCCTCCTCATCCGCCATCGCCGCCGTTCTCCGGTGATGAGGCAATCAACGTCCCAGGAAGCGCAAACAAGCAGCTGCCGGGCTGGCGCCCGCCACCGGCTCCTTTGGCCCCCCCGCCGTTGATTTGTTGACATTGCTAGGCTAATAAGAGAGCTAGCATTTGGTCGCATTTCTGGTGCAGCTAATTGCATCAAACTCAATCAACACAGATAATTAAAAGTGTTCTTTATTAAAGCCGTGTAAGCAACTCAAGATTCGCCATCAGTCTTCGGCGCTGCCCGTCTCCCGGCGCTACGCGTCTCACGCTACCGACGCTAACGTCCTCTCTGGATGAGGACAGAGCGCGCCGACCCCAACGCAAACATCAAACGCGTCACTTCGGATTACGTCGAGAGCTAAAACGTCGGCAGCTTCTTCGTGCAAAACGCTCCCGTTTCCCGCAGCCCTCGGAGTCGGTCAGACTCCGGGGAGCAGAGGAAGGACCCCCCCCCTTCCCCGCTTGGTCCCAGAGTCCACGCTCGGCCGGACTTGCTGACTCGGGGCCGTTGCGGTGGGGTTAGAGCAGGCGTTTGCCAGAACTCATCTGGTCTGCGAGAGCTGTCATGCGGATATTTCGGTGAGGTCTCCGCGCAGATTGAAACAGAAGTTCTCCCGCTTTGCTGCCCGGCTGATGGGATGATAGAAGACGTCAGGTAGCGGGGGGGGGGGGGGGGCGAAATTCCTGGTCTTGGAAGCTAATGGCTCAGATCCAGGGCCGGCCTTGGTCCTCGTTGTGGAGCATGAACGACAAACAAACATCTGTCTTCTGGCTACGTCCCTGTTAGTCAGCGCTCGGCGTGCACATCCTGGAAGCCTGGTGCTGTTTGGTGTGTGTGTGTGTGTGTGTGTGTGTGTGTGTGTGTGTGTGTGTGTGTGTGTGTGTTGGGGGGCAGGAAGGTGCTCTTTGAATGAAGCTGTAGAGCCCCCGCTGATCGATCGGTCTGGCCTTTCAGAGGTGCTGTAGCTGCACAGGGGAGGACTCTGTTCCTGGTGGACGTAGCACGCCTGAGCAGACACGACGCCAGGAGCCACACGCATCATGTGACCCGTCACAGGCTCCTCCCCCTCCCCCCACTCTCGTGACACATGCTGCCACGTCACCGTCGCCTCCACATCTACTGCAGGTCAATCGCGCCTTCGCTTCATTCACACAAAGAGACGTCCAGGAGCGACGGAACAACCCTATAATGGTTTTATGTAAGTCGGCTTTTTATTCAGCTCTTGTTTCTCATCGGGAGGCAGCGAAACTCGTAGAGGAATTTTCCTGAGTGCCGAATGTGCCCACGCGCTTGATTAGCTGCTTCTGGGCCACCAGCAACAGAAAAAAGCAGCCATAATTTACCCATTTGGGCGGAAGGCAGAGATCCGGTGGGAGAACCAAGCCTGTGGTCGCAGTAGCGGGGTAGGGAACCCTGACCCCCCCCAGATCACAGCACCGTAGGTTTGATCCCTTTTAAAGGTTTGTTTTGGGGGTTTCAGGACGCCAGGGTAGTCAGACTCCCCGTCCTCATCAACTGGCGGTTGCTCAATCGTGATATGGGCCTCGGCCAATGATCCGGCGCTCGCGGTCGCTCCGGCTCATCGGTATTCGCCCGCCGGCGCTGTGCTGCGCATTAATTGCTTCATTGCCGCCTCGTTTTTACTCTCTAACCCTGAAACTCAAACCAGTTTTTGTGCCACATCCCGAGGAATATCCTGTAATATCCGGCGACCGTGTCGGGATCCCGTCAATCCGACCCTGCCGGCCTCTTAAAGAGGTCTGGGTAGATTATTTTCAGCTCCCGCTCCTCCTCCGAGTTATCAGGAAACGGCGAGCTAAACATCACGTCGGGCTTTTTCCTCCTTCTTCCCTTTTGATTTATTTACTGCAGGAGGTTCTGATAGCGGTGCCTGAACACGTCTGGGCTCTGCTGCTGGGTCACTCCACCCTGTCAGAGTGAATAATGAGGCGTTCACGGAGGCTGAGACAGCGCCAGAGTGGGTAGGTGACTTGCTAAGGGCAAAGCATGCTGGGAGCCGCGTGGGTCTGCCCACAGCCTCGGGAGCCGTGTGTCATCCTCTGTTTCTGGCTCTCGTGTCCCGAGGAAAAGGTTCGGGAGGTGATGGGAAGATGAACGGGCGGTGAACAGAGCACGTGGACCATGAACCTTCCTCAGATCTCTCGCTCTCTTTCTTCCCGCCAGGAACGTCGCCAGAATAGCCGAGCCCGTCCACGACCCCTCAGACGGCGAGCGTTTGAAGTGGTCTTATTTGTCGATGAGGTCAGCGCATCGCTTTCTGGCGAGATTCCGCACAAAGTAACAGACACTTCAGACTCGCCCAGGCCAAGACGCCGCCTCTGGGTGGTTCAGGCTAATAAACGACGTAGCAATGATGCTACGTGTTGCGTGTCGTCCTC